>NW_026126598.1:4310000-5510000 GCF_943737965.1 Phodopus roborovskii | reverse complement strand
AAGGTTGCTGACATGGAGACAGTAGGCTTTTATACAGATATTCTTCAAACAATGTCAACACAGCAGAGAACCATGTACAATACAGGGGCAAATATGATCCTGAATATAGCTTCACTCCTTTCCCAGACGAAACCCCTGTCTCAGAATCTCATAAACAAGACTATTTAATTCACAGTAATTTACACCTCACTTCTCCAAACCTGTGATCTGGGATTTTCCTTTCTCAGCTGTAATCCTATGCAGAGGACATCAGGAACCACTCTAGCATCTCGTTTAGATTCCTTAGCAGTCCTTTGAAGAGACAAATTCAGAACCTTCCAAAATTATATACACAGCAACAAAAAGACAATGAACAACTGTCTCTCAAGGAACCCCCACGTGAGTGTGGTCTGTCCTAATCTGCCCTGAGCATCTCTAGTGTCTCTCAAGGAACCCACATGTGAGTGTGGTCTGTCCTAATCTGCCCTAAGAATCTCTACTTGGAAGTCTTTGTTAACCTCAAAAGAATGTCAAAACTTTTCACAATAATCTCCAACTCCACTTTATACAAGAGCCGAGGGAGGTCGATAATCTGGACTCCACTTGAGCAGAGAGTTTGGACAAGAAATTCCTCAGGCAGAGCTAACAGGCCCCCAAACCGGTAGCTGGGAATCTAGCATGGGACTGACTCAGACCCCCTGAATATGGGTCTCAGCTAGAAGGCCTGAGCAGTCTAAGGGACCTCAGACAGTGGAACCAGGATGTATTCCTGGTGTACAAAAGGATTTTGTGGGCACATCCCCTATGGAGGGATACTCCCTTAACCTAGAGACAGGAGAGAAGTCCTAGTCCCTACTTCAAATGACTTGACAGATTTAGATGACCCCTCCTGGATGGCATCACCCTACCTGTGGAGTGGCGAGGGGAATGGGAGGGTAGGGTGGTCGGGATGAATGTGAGGGGGGGGGAGGGAGGGAGAGAGAACTGGGATTGATATGTAAAATAAAAATAAAAAAAAGAAAGAAAGAAATTCCTTAGGCAACAGCACAGAGATATGTTTCTGGCCAGTGTTGCTGACATACTGAAGAACATAAGAAGACGGACATAATGAAGAGATGGAAGATCCCAAAGAGAAATAGAAATTTAAGAACTGGAAATGAAAATGTCACTGGGCGGCAAACTGGATTCAGAAGAAAAAAGAATCAGTGAATTTATAAAAATGCTCATTTAATTTAAAAACAATAAAGAGCCATAATGGGACTAGGAGGTGGTCTGGTAGGTAAGCACTGTTATGCAAGAATGAGAACCTGAGTTTGTACCTCTAGACCCCACATCAATGCTGGGTGGGTGCGGTGTCTCCCCTGCAATCCCAGGGACCCCCAGAACAAGCTGGCTAGTCACATCTGTGAGAGCCCCTGCCTCAGTGAATAAGGTGGAGAGTGAACAAGAAAGACAATTGAAGTCAGCCTCTGGTCTACATCCCCCCACCCCGAAACACAGACCGAGAGCCAGACAGGTGGTGCATGTGCACTTCTCCCCATACAAAATAACTGAATGTAATTTAAAAACTCCCAAAGAAAAACATTTCGCTTAAAAAACAAACTAAGAGAATTAGTAGCTAGCAAACCTTAATACGGCAGGCATCTGGCTGAAGAGAAAAGATGTTGGGAAGAAATCTCTATCAAGAAAAACATGTGGTCCACAATGCATGAAATATTTAATAACTGTTTACAGGAAAATGTGCAGCCCTTGTTCTAGAGCAACCATAATAGACAAACACAAGACATAGCTAAAATGAAGAGATAATTGCCATAGCAGATAAAACAAAATACTAAGAAATACTAGATTAATCCAAAAGAAGTCAGGAAAACAAAGGAATGAAGATAGACAGTTCAAAATTAAGAAACAAACACTTGGTGGTAGACTTAATTCGGCCCAACCAGAAGAGTAATTACAATACATGTAAGGAATTAAATACCTCATTTAAAACGAAGGGGCTGTCAAACTACATTAACCACAATACCATCACTTAATCACTTTTTAATATAATTAAATATAAAGACAGATTAAAAATTAAAGGATGAGGAAAACAGACCACAGATGTGGCTCTACTCTTATCAGACAAGGCCAACAGCTAGGAAAAACATCAGTGCTCAGGCTACCTCATGAGCAGAACTAATTCCTCAAGCTCTATCTGGTTATCCTCTTAGCAATATGGATTTAAAATGCATGAAGCATAACTGAAAATAAAAGGAGAAAGGCCACAAGCAAAGTACTCTTCTCAAAATTTATAACTCAACTAAGAATTATCAAGCTAAACAATATGATGACATTTATAGCATATCACAACTGCAGAACAGTTTCCCACATGAATATGAGGCCACAAAGCAATTTTAAGCATAGGTAAAAATTGAAATCATAGTGTGCATGTTCTCTGTCCACAGAACAATCACATTAAAAACCAGGATGGAAAAAACAAAAACCAAAACAAACAAACAAAAAACAAAAAAACAAACTCCCCAAATATTTAAAAAGTAAATGTTGTTCTAGGAAGTCTAGACTGTTGTTCTAAGAAGTTTAAACTATATCCCATACTAATAACAGAGCTACTTTTTGTTTGTTTATTTTGAGATAGGATCTCTTTGTGTAGCCCTGCTGTCCTGAAACTTGCTCTGTAGACCAGACTGGCCTCCAACATAGAGATCAGCCTGCCTCTGCCTCCCAAGTGCTGGGATTAAAGGCATGCACCACCACCCAGCCAAGTATTGTTAAATAATTATCAATATTTTTAAACACTTATTTTAAGGAGGTGTGTGTATGTGTGGTGGGTTCATGTATCAGATATCCGGGAGTTGGAGCTAGAGGTATGTATGATTTTCAGATTCTCTACAAGAGGAGCAACCAGTCTTAACAACTAAACCATCTCTCTAGCCCCCTACTCAAGAATTTTCACATGAGATCTGAAACACTAGGTGATCCTAAGATGAACAGCTGGACAAACGAGAATGCCATGCACAGAGACAGACACAAGCAGAAGCAGCTTTGGCTGGGTACAGGCACCTGAACATGCAGCAGTACCTTCTAGGCTCTAGCAAGTGTTAGGTTTTACCTGCTGCAGTTTCTTTCTTTCTTGATACTCTATTAACATGCGTGTTACTGTGTGTACATATGTGTGTATGAAGGTCAGAGAACAATGTTCAATAGTAGGTTTTCTCCATCCACCATGGGTTCCACGGATAGAACTCAAGCTGCCAGAACTGACAGGTGCTTTTAGCAACTGAGTCATATCTGCGGCCCAGATGTGGCTTCTTACTGACAGTTCAGGCAGTCAACCCAGCTTCCCTCACTCACTGCAAGTGCCCTCGTCTTGGACTGTGCCTTCTGCACCCTGCCTTTCCACTAACTACGACTTCCTCTTTTCTCTACAGTAGGATCGACATAGGATACACCAATCACACTTGGAGCTGTGTTACCCCTTCTTCCCTCTTTGCCTTCTTGTTTAAGAAATGAGGAACAGTTATTTTTGTTTTTGAGAGTTCCATGCATTTATAACATTTCTACTCCATCTTCTCCCCACTCCAGCTCCTTCCATGTCTCTCCCCCACCCCCTCTCAAACTCATGACCTCTTCAATTATTACCGTTACATAGCTTTTCCTTTTAAATTCTTTATGTGAACAGATGTTTTACCTGTATGCATGTACCTGGTGCCCATGGGGGCTAGAAGAGGGTATCAGATCCCCCGGAACTGAAGTTGCAGATGGTTTGTGAGCTGCCATGCATGTGCTTGTACGAGAGCAGCAAGTGCGCTTATCACTGAACCATCTCTCCAGCCCCACATATACCTTTTCTTGAGACAGCATCTTAACCCTGCAGTTGAGGCTGGCCTGGAATCCCAGGGGAGGACACTGTGGCTTAAACGTGTAGTGATCTTCCTACTCCACCTCCCAAGTGCTGAGATTACATGCCTGCACCACCACACCTGGCCTGGGACTTCTTTTCAGCTCACTGTTCAATTTTACTTCCTTTTTCAGTAGCACTAGGGATTGAATCCAGCTCACACATGCTAACAAAGCACTCTACCACTGAGCCACAGCCAAAACCCTGACTCTTCCAGTTTAGCAACCAGGTCTTTAAACAACATCAGGCTTGACCTGTGTGCACCAACTCCTATCTGCTCTCTGGCTTGCAGACTGCACAGGCAAGCCATCACAGCCACATTCCTATCACCTAGTCTGGATTTCTTCCAGTCAGGAACAACTGCAGCCAACTCCCTAGCAAGCAACAAGTTTGGGCAGTAAGTTTGATTCTGTATGCTGGATCTGAGGTTCTTTCATGCACCCATGTAGCAGTTAGGAACAATGAACCTTCAGCTCAGAACCCCCCCCCCAGGAAAAGCCTACAGAGTGACAATCATAAGCAAACAGGTTGTAATAGAAAGTCTGAAGGGTGGATGAGCTTGGCAAGAACACTATGAAGCAGGAAGCTTTAATCTGTGTCTACTGAAATTCAATGTATGCAGATGCCTATATTTCTGAGGTAGGGAGGGTGTCTATATTTGGTCATATTCCCAAATAAGTTGCTAAGTCTAAAAAGATTAAAAAGCTATGAAAGAGGAAAAGGCAGAAATGACCCAGAGACCATTATTTATAAAACGTGTGCCACTATCCGGGGATTGGGGAGTGGTAGAAGAGGGCACAGAACCCATTAGCATCTTGTTTCTATGTGAGTTGCAGCAACCACAACACACATGACTTTGATTTGGAATTGGGCAATGTAGTCCTAAGATGTGCTGATTCAGACATCATTAATCCTGGCTCTGCACACTCTATAAAAACCAGCATTTTTAGGCCTAGAGGTGCGGATTTCTACATTCCCAGTCAAAATGTAATTTTCCCCCTACCCTACCCCCCCCATACCATAAGTGAAGGCCCAATTCCTCCAGCCACCTTTTTTCTCTGGAGTCACCCATCTCTGACAAATAGAGATATCTTTGGAAGTATATGGTCATGATACAACTCATGGCTGTTGCATATGATCACCATTTGAGTCATCAAAGGCAAAAGAAAAAAAAAAAAACAGAAAGGAAAAGTTTTGAAAATACATAGGATTTGGTTTGAAATACAGCTAACTGGTTAAGGCAGACAATGAAACTCAAATTCAAAAGACAAGGATGGGGTCAGCAAGATGGTTCACTGGACACAAATCGCTAGCAGTGCAAACCTGGCAAGCAGAGTGTGACTCCTGGAACCCACAAGAAAGTGGGAGAAGAGAACTCTCCAGAGTTTTCTCTGATTTCCAAATGTGTGCCACAGCACACACAGTAAATGTAAAACTACAAACAAGAATCTAAGCATGCTAGGATTGCATACATTATTACAAAGGGATGATAAAAAAAAATGGAATTCATCTTTTCTTCCTCAACTCCCCGCCCCCCAGGAAGCATTATGAAACCCTTTCAAAAGCCACTGTGTGTATAAAACACATTCTCGAGTCACATGGATCGAAACCACAGCATTCTTCCCAACTACCACTCAAGAAAGCCAAGAATAATCTAGGCAAGACAACTTGCACATGTGAAACTATAGTGACTACTGTCCTGGGAACCTTGAAATCCCTTCCAGTCTTGTGCACAGGAGAAAGCTACTGGTTCCCAACCCATTACAAAAAGATAGTCGGGGACTGAGAAGTGGGATGCTACACTAATGTTGGCTTGCTATTTTAGCAAGCTGCAGTTTAAAACTTCAATATGTGAAACAAAATTTTTCAGAAATTTAAGAGGCAATTCACAAAACACAACAAACAGCCAGGTGGTGGTGGCACATGCCTTTAATACCAGCAGAGGCAGGCGGATCTCTGAGTTAAAAGCCAGCCTGGTCTACACATCTAAGTCCAGGACGGCCAAGGCTACACAGAGAAACCCTTTCTTGAAAAAACAAAAGCAAAACAAACAGACAAACAAACAAACAAAAACCCCACATACAAACAGCTAAAAAAAACTGGAAATGTTCAATTACAATCATCAGTGAATTCTATTAAAATCAGCAAAAATCTCAAACAAATCATCTCCATTACATTGCTTTTCAATGGTTTCTGCAGTGTACATGTGTGTTCAGCAACATATATCAAGCACCTTAAAAAAAAATCTGACACTTTGACCTGGTTTAATCTCACCTTTATTAATCTAACCCTAATATAAACCCTAAAATATAGAACCTGAGTTCAATACCCAGCACCTCTACTATATAGTGAGTTAAAGGCCAACCTGAGTCACAGGAGACTCTGTCTCAACCTGCCCCCAGCCCAGATGTTAAAAAAAAAAAAGTGTAATTTTATATTTATCTTACCTAATAAAAACTTTTAGCAGAAATGTAAAGTGCTGATTTGAAACCACTAATATATTTATTCAGATTAGTTCTTTAAGTTTTTAGTACTGCTCTGAAGCAAGTCTGTAAAGCTGCAATCTAATTTATTTTTATTATATGTGTTAAGTGACTTGCATGCATGTATGTAGTATATCACATGTATAGTGCCCTTGAAGGCTAAAAATGGGCATCTGATCCCTTGGAACTGAAGTTATAAGCAGTTGTGAGCTGCCATGTAGGTGCTAAGAACTGAACCAGAACCTCTCTAAGAGCAGCCAGGGAGTGCTCTTAAATGCGGAGACATCTCTCCACAGCAAACTGTATTTATTGTTATTATGTATGCATGCTTATATATACTGGGGGAGGTGCATGTCCACATGTGTATGGAGGTGGACATCACACCCAGCATTTCTGTGGATTCTGGACACTGAACCCAGGACTGTATATCTGAGCAACGAGCTTTACTGACTAAGCTATCTCCCCAGTCCTTACTAGTAACTTTCAACAGAGGGCTAATATATCTAATCTTTGTTCTCATGTAGCTAATGCCTGGCCTTGGGGTGGGAGGGATGGTCAAGAAATCCTGCCTCATCTAAACAAAGCCTTAAAAGTACAGTGCTCCTTACACTTAAGGAAAGGGAAAAGAAGCCAGAAGTAAGGTCACTAATAATTCTGTTGTTTGTACAAATTTAGGATAATCAACAATGGGAATAAATGTCACCAAGCAAATGGAAGCCAGAGGACAACATCCTACACACTGAGCAGAGCACATGGCTGACCTGTCCCCACAGCTCTTCGAAAGAAGGGTTTTTCCTGAAACTGCAGACCTCTGATGGTAAGGCATTCAACAAGTTAGAACAATGGTAATTTAAAATAATTTTCTGGTCATAAACAGTAAGAAACAAAACAAGAAAAAAAATCTACTCAAACCCAAATTCCATGTCTAGTTTCCTTAGTTACTTTGGGAGTCTCACTTACCCTTCTGGTGTTTTCAAGGATCTTGGGGTCAGGCTTTCCATAGTTAGGGGGATTGGCATATGGATCATATCCAAGTTTGGCAAGCATGGGTGCAATCACTGCCATGTCTTGTAAAACATCTGGGGGTATCTTTCCAACCCACTTTGACAGCGCCCCGACATTGACAGGCTTGATGACTTGGTCTGTTGACCTTTCCACTCTGAAAACATAACATGAACAATCACTTACTTAAAATCTACACAAAACAAACATGGTGGCATGCACTTATAATCGCAGCACTCCAAAAGCAGAGGCAGGAGGATTAGGAGTTCCAGCTTATCCATGTACAAAAGCAAGTCAGAGGTCAGCCTGACTCCATGGGACTCTCATCTCATAAAAAAAAAAAAAAAGTAAAGTCAGCCAGGCATTGGTGACACACTCCTTTAATCCCAGCACTTGGGAGGCAGAGACAGGCGGATATCTGTGAGTTCGAGGCCAGCCTGGAACTACAGAGCTAGTTCCAGGACAGGCTCCAAAGCTACACAGAGAAACACCCTGTCTCCAAAAAAAAAAAAAAAGAAAGAAAGAAAGAAAAGGTTAAACAATTATGAGATGGCTCAGTGGGTAAAAGCACTTGATAGAAGATGACTGACTTTTAAAACTTGTCTTCTGACCCATACAGTGTATCAATATTCTCTCTCTCTCCCTCTCTCCCTCCCCTCTGATTCAATGTACCCATATTCACTCACTTACACATACTCTAACACACGCACACACACACTCTAACACACACGTATACACACACAAGCACACACACAGAGAGTCATACCATACACAAGAAAATGAAAATCATAATTGCCTGCATTGTATTATAAAGCAATTATTAAAGATTAGACGGATGTTGTCATGATCCATTAGAATAGATGGTATGGGAGTCAAGTATAGTGGTGTACACTGGTATAATCCCAGCACTTGGAAGACAGAATCAGGTGGGTTTCTTTAAGATCAAAGACAGCTTGATCAATATAGTGAGTTCAAAACCAGCCAGAGCTAAATAGTGAGACCCTGTCTCAAGAAAAAGAACACACAGTATGGGCAGGTGAGATGGCTTAGTTTTTGTACTTGCCAACAAACCTATCAACGTAATAAAATGCAAAGGAAAACTGGACAGCAGAAGAGTATCTCCTTCAGTCTTAGAAGGTGGCCAAACTATGGTTTTGATATGTACTGGGGCTTTCAGTCACCTTTCTGGCACTCTCCATCTCCCTGGAACCTTAAAACACAGTGCTTGACACCCTGGTGTGCTTCAAACCAACATGAACTGGCCAGCACCCCCATCAGTCATGAGAGTTCAGCATTTAATCAGAATCCACAATGATAGCTGTTCCATCTCAAGAAATGGGATCAAGGCCAAGACCCTGAATGACCGTGTGGAGTAGGTAAAGACCACAGCCAGGCTGTCTGTCAAGCTGCAGCTGATTTACAATATGCAGCAACTACTACCAGAACTCAGATCCTCTGTATTGAAGCATAGTGTTGGAATGGATATGCAAAGAGGAAGAATGGAAGTCAACAGGCCATGATTACAGGGAAATAAACAATGAAATGCCACCAGAAGCCTTATTTTTAAAGACTAATATAGAAAAATGTTCAGGTTTTGTTTTTGTGAAAAGAATGGTTTTAAAATGCATAGGACCAGCCAGGCGCTGGTGGTGCACGACTTTGACCCCAGCAGAGGGAGGCAGAGGCAGAGGCAGAGGCAGAGGCAGACAGATCTCTGAGTTTGAGACCAGCCTGGTATACAGAGAGAGTTCCAGGACAGACTCCAAAACAATACAGACAAACCCTGTCTCAGAAAACCAAACCAAACCAAACCAAACCAAAACAAAAAAGCATAGGATTAATTAGTTCAGTGACATAGCTGGGCCAATAAAAGTACTTGCCACCGAGCCTGATGACTTGAACTCCACACCCAGAACCTACATGGTAGAAGAAAACCAACTTTTACAACTGTCCTCTAAGCTCCACATATACACAGTGTCATTTGGGTATACACAGATAGACCCAAACACACACACACAAGTAAATACATGTAATTCTAATAATTCTAACAAACATTTTAAAATGTGTAAACAACAGAAATTTGGGTGTAATGGGACAGGAGACATGGCTCAGTAGCTAAGAGCACTTGCTGCTCTTAAAGAACCAGAGTCAGATCAAGGCACCTACTTTGGGTGGCTCATGCCTGACACTCGGGCTCCAGGTGATCCAACCTTCTTCTAGCCTGGATGGGCACCCACAGAGCACATGGGTGTGCACACAGACACACACTTCTAGACAGATAATTTATTCTTGTAAAAATGTGTTATAATGGAGGCTGGAATGATGGCTCAGTAGTTAAGAGCACAGTAGTTAGGAGTAGTTAAGAGTTCTTGCAAAGGAGCAAGAGTCATCTCCCAGCACCCAAATAAATGGTGATGCCCCATTCTCATGACCACCATAATAGACACCAGGCACACAGATGATGCACATACATACATGCAGGCAAAACCCATACACATAAAACAAAATATGTACATCTAAAAATAAAAACATGGTATACAGATGATACAACGTAAGTGCTTAAACTTGTGGGCATGTGCACATAAAGAATCATGAACAAATGCTAACAAACCGAAAAGTGGGATATTAAAATTTTATAAATAATATATGAAAAAGAAATCAAAATTACAAAAGATACAAGATTTGGCAAACTGATAAATCTAGGCACTGAAGATCAAGAGCTGCTAACACTATGAAAGAAAGAGAACCGTACACTAATAAATAATATGGCCAAATCTGACTGTGGCCTGCCTAAGCCTCTAGATTCAGCAGCCAACTGGTATGTAGTATAGAATTGAGAAGAATGTGTGGGAGAATCAGCATGCTACACAGAACATTATAGACTATTATGCCTGTACCCTTCAAAAATAAAGTATATGGTAAAAAATAAATGGCTGGTGAGATGTCTCTAAGGTTAATACTGCTTGCTGCTCTTGCAAAAGTTTCAGTTTCCAGTCACCCATAACAGATGACTCTAGAGCAGTGGTTTTCAACCTTCCTAATGTTGCAACCCTTTAATACAGTTCTGCATGTTGTAGTGACCCCCAACCATAAAATTATTTCCATTACTACATCATAACTATAATTTTGCTGTTATGAATCTTTTTTAATTTATTTTTTATGTATATGAGTGCTCTATCTGCATGTCTGCCTGAACATCAAAAGAGGACATCAGTCTCACCATAGATGGCTGTGAACTGCCATGTGGTTGCTGGGAATTGAACTCAGGACCTCTGTTAGAGCAACCTGTGACCCTAACTACTGAGCCATCTCTCCAGCCAATTATGAATCTTAATGTAAAGATCTGTGTTTTCCGGTGGTCTTTAGGCAACTCCTGTGAAAGGGTCATTTGACCTTTAAGGGGTCAAGACCCAGAGGCTGAGAAACACTGCTCTAGGGGATCCAACACACTTTCCTAGTCTCCACAGGGCTACAGAGACGACATACAAACACACAAAAATAAAAATACCCAGCACTCAGGAAGTGTGGATCTCTAAAAGTTTGAGGCTGGCTAGGTCTAGTACCAGGTCAACCAAGGCTACACAGTGTTGTCCTCTCAACAAATAAAATAAAATCTTAAATGTAAGGTAAAGAGGGACTGGAGAGAAGGCTCAACAGTTAAGAGCACTTTCTACCTTGCAGAGTACCTGAGTTCAGTTCCCAGCACTCACACCAGGCAGCTTACAACAGCCTGTATGCCCAGCTCCAGGTAGATCTCTGTGATTTGAGGCCAGCCTGATCTACAGAGGAGTTTCCAGGACAGTGAGGGCTACACAGAGAAATTTTATTTTGAAAAACAAAAGAATACGTTTTTAAATTATTTTTGATTCCTGTGTTTTCCTCATGTATGTCTGGGCATCACATGTGGCTGTGCACAGGAGTCAGAGGAGGGCACTGGATCCTCTGGATGGAATCGAAGCTTCAGGTGGTTGCTATCTGACATTTAGGTGCCAGCAATGAAACCCAGATCCTCCAGGAAAGCAGCACATGTTCTTAACTTCTGAGCCATGGCCCCAGCCCCATTTTTGCTTGCATGTATGTGTGAGTGCAGGAGCCCACAGAGGTCAGAGGTGTCAAGTCCTGTTTTTGTCAGAGTTCTCTGGAACAACAGAACCAAGCATGGAGAGGAAATATCAGAATTTAAGTCAGCTTTAAAATAGTAACAACAGAGAATTCAACATGTAGAGATTTGAGAGAGCAGAGGTCTGGGCCCTCTCTCCATGAGGCAAAACTGCTCCTGGCAACACTACCTGCGTCAGAAAGGAAGATGGACATCGAAGAAACCTGTTATGGAGTTTACTTCCAATATGGCAAGACTAGCCATTTGGGCAAGATACTGCTCTTGTCTGGACTGTTTGACTTTATGCTATATAAATGGGACATGCAGGAGCCACAGGAAAGTGACTGCTGACACAAGATGGGCATTGATACAGAGTTCCTGCTTCATGGAAGTCTGCCAGATATTCTGCAGGACACAGAGAAAAGTAACTGTCTGCCAACACAGGTGGGACAGTTTAAAGTTTCCTACTTTACTGAAGAGTCTGCCAGACACACTATGGCCTTTAGGCTGAAGATGGAACATTACAGAAGAATTTTGGATGGCTGACCAGGCGAGTTGTCTCTGTCATTTCTAACATTTATATATTATCCTTCTGTGGTCTCTCAGGGAGCTGAAGACAGATAGTTATGGTTATAGTTTTCCTTAGTTAGGATTAAAGATAAGTTACATATAAGACTTTAGACTCACAAAGATAGATGATAAAATAGTTTCTTTAAATCTTGCTAAATATTGTTAACTGTGGTTCTTATATCAATAACTGTTTTGTTATATATATATTGCTGTTAAGTTTAAAACCCTTCTTTTTATTTAGACAAAAAAGAGGAGATGATAGGAAATGTCATTCTGCAAATATGTTTCCCTTATTGGTTAATGAATAAAGCACTGTCGGCCAATAGGAAAGCAAGATAGGCAGGACTAGGAGATAATGAAGATTGAGGGAGAGGGAGTGGAGATTCAATATGTAGGACCAAGAGGACAGAACTCCAGATCCTCTCTCTGGTAAGATAAGACCATGTGGAAATAGATTGATAGAAATGGTTTAATATTTAGGACAGAGTTAGCCAATAAGAAACGATAGTAACAGGCCAACAGCTTTATATCTTTAAAAAAAAAAATAGTAACAACAGCCGAATCACACCCAAGAAGCTGAGGACTGAGGAGTCTATTGGGTCCATGAAGAGGGAGCTATTGCTCTCTCACTGGAAGGTTGACAACCAATACTCAGTCTCCAAGGAGGCTGCCTCAGCAGCCCAATCTGGCACCAGAAGCCTGGAAGGTTCCTGAAGAGCTGCTGGTTTATTTCACCATGGAAACCCTGGATCTGCTATCATCTAAGGAATTAGCAGCAACAAAAAGGCAAATCTACCCAGCATCAAGAAGGAAGTCAAGCAAGCAAAAGACTTCCCCGATAAAACTTTCTTCATCTGGGCTCCCACCAGAAGGTGCCGTCTACACTGGGGGTGGGTCTTCCCACGTCAGTCAGGGCCCACAGGACAATTCTTCAGGTGAGGCTACCTACTAGGTGAGTCTAACTTGTAGCAAGTTGATATTAAAACCACATACAATACATTCCTTGGGATTGGCATTACAGATGGCTGTAAATCGTTTTGACATGATGCCGGTAGTCAAACTTGGGTCCTCTGAAAAAGCAGTACTCCCTATTAATTACTGAGTCATTTCTCCACCCCTGTCCTGATTTTTGTTTGCTTTTGACATAAGGTCTTAAGTAGCCCCATTGGTGTCTCTACTGAGTGGTTTTATGTCAACTTGACACATACTAAAGTCATCTGAGAGAAGGGAAACTCGGTTTAAAAAAAAAAAAAAAAAAAAAAAAAAAACCTCTGTAAGATCAGCTGTGGGGCACCTTCTTAATTAGTGATTGATGGGGGACAACCCAGTCCATTGTGGAGGATGCTATCCCTGGGCTGGTGATCCTGGGTTCTATAAGAAAGCAGGTTGAGCAAGCTATGAGGAACAAGGCAGTAAACAGCACCTCTCCACAGCCACTAGGTTCCTGCCCTGTTTGAGTTCCTGTCCTGACCTTCAGTGATGAATGATGAACAGCAATGCTGAAGTGTAGCCAAAGAAACCCTTTCTCCCACAACTTGCTTTTGGTCATGGTGTTTCGTCATAGCTACAGTCACCCTAAGACACTCTCCAATTCTCCATATATCAGACCCTGGCTAGCCTCTAGCTCCTGATCCTCCTATATCTAGCTCCAGCACGCTGGGATTACAGGTGTCAGCCTCAATGCCTCTCTCTCGCTCTCTCTCATGGCTTATGTAACATTAGACTATTTGTTCTCTACTGGTTGGATATAATCTAGTGGTGAGCACCTTATACATGACATCTCTTCAACACCTTTTATTTCTTTGATAATAACCTATTTAGTATCCATCTTGTAAAATCAGTGATCGTCTCTTGAATGAAATTAGTAAAATCACATTTTCAGGACTGCTTTAAATATCTTCTTTCTGGTTATTTCTCCTGGTCTACTGAGTAAAAGACGCTGGAGAAATCATTTCTATTCTCTGGAAACAATGAACATTTCTTGGTTTACAATAACAGTTGACACAAGAATAAGGAGGGGTTAAAGGGAAAACCTCCCTTCAGTCCACTCTTCAGCTCCCCCCCACACTGGCCATGCCTGAAACTTTATTCTTTTGTGTGGGGGACAAAGCAGTTGTGCTGCAGTTTGTCCCTGGTTGTCTTATTTTCTCTGGAGCAACATCTTGGTGTGTGGCCAGCCAGCCCTGCATTCTTTGCAAACAGCAAATCTGATTTCATTTTTTTCTAATGGCCTAATGTGGCTGTAAAAGCACTGAATCCCATTTCTCAAACGTTCCCTCACTAACACATTGCTTTGGCCCTCCAGCACGAAGGAACAACCAGTGTGGCTAACTAAATGCTGCTTATAATTATGCTGCTGAGCTGTTCTGGGCTTCAGCAGAGACACAAGGGGCCCACCACCAAAACGCTAGCTAAAATCCAGTATGCGGTCTTGGTTTGCTTTCTGTTGCTGTGATAAAACACTGTAGCAAAAGAAATGTGGGGAGGAAAGGGTTTATTTGGCTTACACATCCCAGTCATAATCCATCCTAGAGGGGACTCAGGGCAGGAACCTGGAGGAGGCATGAACTAAAGCAGAGACATGGAAGGTCTGCTGTCTCCGTGGCTTGCTCAGCTTGCTTTCTTACAGAACCAAGGACCACTTGTACAAGTAGTGAGCACCTTATACATGGGCCCTCCCACAGTAGTTATTAGTCTCACAAACTTGCCTACAGGAAAACTAAAAGAAATGCTTTCTCTTTGTTTTAGACTTTCTCATTTTATTTTGTGTTGCTGCTTTGCCTGCGTACATATGTGCACCACATGTGTTCAGTGCCAGTAGAAATCAGAAGGTATTGGATCCCTTGAAACTGCAGATGGTTATAAACCACTGTGTGGGTGCTGGGGACTGAATCCCCATCCTCTACAAGAACAGTAAATGTTCTTAACTGTTAAGTCATCTCTACAGAGCTCCCAGGAGGCATTTTCTCAGCTGAAGTTCCCTCTTTCCCAAATGACACTGGCTTGTGTCAAGCAGACAATAAAATTAAAACAAACACCTAAGCAGCATAGAAACTAACAGATGCATAATTAGATATTAGATTTAGGTTGATTGGGGGGTGTTTTATTTGTATTTTGTTTGTTATTATTGTTTGAGACACGATCTCTCTATGTAACCCTGGCTGTCCTGGAACCTCTTAGCATCTAGACCTGCTTCTGGCTTGTTTTTAATTTATTCAGGGCATGGGAGATGGCTCCATGCATAAAGTGTTGCCTTGCAGTGTGAAAAACCTGAGTTTGATCCTCAGAACCTAGGTAAAAATGCACATGCTTTCGACCCTAGTGCTAGAGGATCCCTGGGGCTTAAAAAACAAGGTGGACAGCACTTGAGAAACAACATCCAAGACTGACTCCACATGCATACATACACATATGCATGGGCATCAGCATAGGTGTACCTCACGTGAATGAACACACACATACACACACACACACACACACAAACACAAACACACACACACAGAGTCAGAATTGACTCTACAAAGTCTGCATTTCTTTTTCTGTTGTGTGACACTGAAGTCTGTCAAACTGGTGGTTACCCAACAACTAGACAGAGTTTGTGTTTCCTTTGTTTGTTTGTTTGTTTGTTTGAGACAGGGCTTTTCTGTGTTGTTCTGGCTGTCCTGGAACTCACTCTGCAGACCAGGAGGTCCTTGAACTCACTGAGATTCACCTGCCTCTGCCTCCTGAGTGCTGGGACCAAAGGTATTCGACACCACTGCCCAGCTAGACCAAGTTTCTTATATGCCTAAACCCACAAGAGCTCCATGTGTGTTTGGGGCACACTATTCAGCCAGCTGGTTTGTAACTCTGCCTGTGCCTTTGTTTCTTGCTTCTGTGGCGCCTTGAGATCAGCCAGAAGTCCTCCCCAGGTATGCACATATGTACAGGATCTTGGCCATCTGCACTTGCAGAAACATATCAGAGTCCTTTAACGTTTTCAGGGTTTCTGGTGTTTGTCCACATTGCTATCTGACTCAGGCAGCATGACAAAACCCCTAAATGTTTCTGGTGGTAATAGGCCTTCACATTCTCAGCAGCGTCACTTGTGAACCAGTTCTGGGTCAGAAGGAATAAAGAGCCTTTAAACTGGCTTTCCAAGGAACTACCCAAAAAGAAAATCAGCACCATAAATCCAGGATGTTCATTCAGTCCAGCTGATACAGAGAATGATGAGCAGGGCTGGGATAAATAAAACATAAATACCCACTCTTCCCACTGAAATTCAGATAGTTTATGAATAAGTACTCCCCGAAATGTTTTTTTAATAGATTTTTACGTGCATGAGTGTTGTCTGCATGTATGTCTGTGCACCACAGGCATGCAGTGCCTGCTGCTGCAGCCATAAGAGTGTAGGGTTCTCTGTAACTGAGTGACAGATGGTTAACAGAGGCTTGGAGTGCTGAGAACCAAACCCAAGGCTTCTGCAGGAGCAACAAGTACTCTTACCTGCTGAGCATCTCTCTGGCCCCTAGATGTTTTGAGCTTTTGACTAATTTCTAGATTTTTAAAAAACTTGATTCTTACAGGTTTGGTTATTCTCCTGTGGGTTGTGTATGTGCATGCTGATCTTACAGAGAAGGAAATCCCACTTCTTTCCTGCACCAGTGTTTTCTGATGTTGCCCTAAAACAGCAAAATATTTTATTTTAAATTATTACTTGCTTATTTAGTGTGTGTGTGTGTGTGTGTGTGTGTGTGTGTGTGTGTGTGTGTGTGTGTTGCATATATGAAGATCAGAGGACAACTTGTAAGGTGCAGCTTTTATTCTACCAGCTGGGTCCAGGGATCAAACTCAAACTCAGGTTATCAGTCTTAAGAGCAAGACTGACTTTTAGCCACTGAATCATCCCACCAGCCCAGGATACACTTTCAAAGTAAGTTTTTTTTGTTATATTCATTGTTTAGAGGTGGCCATGCAATGAAGAGAATGGAGGAAGAGGACCAGGAAGAATTGGTTCCCCTTCTACCATATGGGTGTGGAAAGCACCCTCATCTGCTGAGCTAACTGTGCATTACTGTTTTTTCCTGCATGTATGTCTGTATGAGGATGTCAGATCTTGGAGTTAGACAGTTGTGAGCTGCCATGTGGGTGCTGGGAATTGAACCCAGGTCCTCTGGAAGAGCAGTCAGTGCTCTAAACCACTGAGCCATCTCTCCAGCACCCCAAAAAAATGTTTTAAGATTGATTTATTCTTATTTTATGACTATGAATGTTTTGCATGTATGTGTACCATATGTGTGTCCAATATGCACAGAGGTCAGAAGAGGACTTTGTTTCCCCCTGGAACTGGAATTACATACAGTTGTAAGTCATCATGAGAGTGCTGGAAATTGAACCTGAGTTCTTTGCGAGAACAGCTAGCGCTCTTAACTGATCAGTTAAGCTTCACTTCAGTCTTATTTTGAAGACTTATAGATATTTATTTATTCAATTGTATGTACATGGGTGTACCTGGATGTATGTACATGAACCACATGTGTGCAGTTGCCAATGCAGGCAGAAAAGGGCATTAGATCCCCTGAAACTAGAGTTATAGATAGCTGTGAATCACTCAGTGTGGGTGCTGGGAACTGAACTTGCAAAAGCAGCAAGTGTTCTTCAATCACTGGACCATCATTTCAGTCCCCAGCAAACATTTAAAGCCATTTGAAGATGCCTCTTTCCTCATTCCTATTAAATCAATATTATCAAACACTTAATGCAAATTTATAATATTGGTAAGCTAAGAGAAAACAATGATGAAGACAAGTTTGCTTTCATATACGGTAATAAATGATATTGGATTTCAAATGAAACTGCAGTATCATCGGCATGATCAGGGAGTGCAGAAGCTGTGATTAACACAAACATCCAAGATGGCTGAGATGCAACTGTTTAGAGAAAATTAGCCTTAGGTCTTCGTCAGCTTCTACACATTAGGAATACAAACTGAAAACTAACATAACTGTGTTACAGAGATAGAGCAGAAAATTGAGCACTCAGAACAGGAAAGTCACAACTACAAAATACAGAACATATTAATGCATGACAGGAAGAAGAGACGGGATTGGTGGTACAGGCCTGAAATCCCAACAGTCCAGAAATACAAGTAGGAAGGTCAGAGATTCAAGACCATCCTTGATTACTGTGATGGCTATTCTTGGTTGTCAACTTAACTTCATCTGGAATGAACTACAATCTTTTGCTTGGTTTGAACGGATAAATAAATTTGCTTCTAGTCTGGACATTTGAGGCAGGAAGACATACACCTTGGATCCAGATCTCGGGGTGGGATGACCTGCCTTTAATCTGGCTCATGCCTTCTGCTGGAAGCCTGTAAAAGGACATAGGAGGCCGCTTTTGCTCTCTGCCTGTTTGCCCTTGCCTTGCTAGCACATCCATTCCTTCACTGGCACTGGAGCCCACTTCTTCAGGCTTCCAGCACATACTGAAGACCAGTTGAGATACCCAGTCTTGTGGACTGAGCAAATACTGGATTCTTAGATTTTTCCATTCACAGCCAGCCGTTATTGGATTAGTTGGACTGCAGCCTGTAAGTCATTCCAATAAATCACACGTGCGCACACACACATACACACACACCCAGAGAGAGAGAGAGAGAGAGATTCTATAAGTTTTGTTACTGTAGAGAACCCTGAAAGATACAACTATATAGGGAGTTCAAGGCCAGTCTAGGCTACATGATACATGTCCCACCATGAAGGCATGATCAGTAGACACACACACACACACACACACACACAATGGAGCAGAAAGTCCAATGAAAGGAGAGTGGCTGGAGCTTTCAGGACAGAGACAAAATTGAACACAGGGATTCTGGAGCTGTGATAAGGGGAAAGAAACATCCAAAACAATGCATAAGGAACTGTGTCCAGCCTTTATATGGCAACAGAACAGGGCCTGTTCCTAGCATCCAGGTGGGAACACTCTACCCAGTAGACAGTACTCAGGAAGGCCTTACTCAAAGAAAGCATGAAGTGAACAGTTCTTTGACTCACCAAAAAAAAAAAAAAAAAAAATCATAGACCTAAAATTCTAAACATTCAAATTGGCCACATCATTTAAATGAACTCCAGAACAAAGCTCAAAATTTTTAGAGTATATATAGAAAGTACAAAAATATCCAAGGTCCAGAATAGAAATATTTTCAATGTCTGGCACACAAATAAGCAGAAAAACACTATGAGTAATGAGAAAAATAAACAAAACCAAAATAAATTTAGAATTGTGAAACATTTAAAATCTATAAAAACTATAAAATTTTATTTTATAGTTACCCAAGCAGCAACATGGATAATTTAAAAAAAAAAAAAAAAAAAAAAAAAAAAAAACTCAAAATTTTGATAGGGTGTTTGGGGTTTTGTTTTGTTTGAGACAGGGTGTCAACTAAGCAGGGTATCAACTGGCTTCTTGTTTGGAACTTACTCTGTAGATTAAGATGGTCTCAAACTCAGAGAGATCCATCTGCCTCTGTGTCCTGAACTCTGAGATTAAAGGTATATGCCACCATGCCGTCAGACGTTGGTGGCTCAGGCCTTTAATCCCAGCACTCAGGAGACAGAGGCAGTTGGATCTCTGTGAGTTCGAGGCCAACCTGGTCTACAGAGTGAGTTCCAAGACAAGCTCCAAAGCAATACAGAGAAACCCTGTCTCAAAAAAAAAAAAAAAAAAAAGTATATGCTATCATGCTCATCATCAAATCAAAATTTGAACAATAACTATTACATACTGGTTTAAAAAAAAAGTGGGATTAAGTGGGATTAATTAGTAGAGGAGTATGGTGCAAAGGACAAGATGAATGAGGGGCTGGAGAGTTGTCAAAGTGCTTAAGAGTTCTGCTACTCTTGTGATGGACCTAAGTTTGGCTAACAGCATCCATGCTCAGCAGTTCACAACCCCCTTAACTCCAGCTCCAGACAATCTGATATCCTCTGTCTCTACTGGCATTGAACTCATGTTGTACACAGATAAAATAAAAAAAAAAAAAAAAAAAAAAAAAAAAAAAAAAGAATGACCTTCCAGAATGAAACAGTAAGATCACTTGTAAGCACACACACACACACACACACACACAGAGAGACAGAGACAGAGACAGAGAGATGAAAGCAGCATTTGGGGGTTTCCCAAGCTAATTTAGGTCTTGCTTTGGTCCAGTGTTTCCTTACTATACTCCCTTCCCTACATTTTGGAACAGTAATGTATATCCTATGCCACTGCATGTTAAAGTATGTGATCTACTTTTTTTATTTTAATTTTGCAGGGGAATATATATATATGAATAAAAGTGAAATTTAAGTATAACCAGCTTACTCTCCCGAATTTAACAGCATCTTCCATTTGCATAGCCTCACAGCAGGAATAAAACTCACCAATCAGTTTATCAGGACAGCTAGTTCAGGAGAAAGAAAGCAGACACTGACATTTCAAAAATGATAAAATCACAGTTGTATGCATGCTGGATCTAACAAACTTCTTATGTAACTAGGTGCCCAAATTTTGGAGACTCTCTAGCCTTTTGTAAAAACACAATGTATCCTTCACATAACCAAAGAAGCAAGGGATCTAGTACAATTCCTTGGAAAAATACAAGAGCCCACCAAGGGCAAGCTCTGGAGTCTACCTCTGCCCTTTATCTTCCTGTGGCTTACCAATCTCCTACCTGCAGGGGATAAGGATGTCCTTATTATCTCTGTAACACTTTCTAAATTCAGCTTGGTGATATGATTCAGTACAGGGCTTGCCTAGCATACATGAAGTCTTGGGTTCCATCCCCAGCACTGCATGAACTGTTAGAGGCAGGAGGACCAGAAGTTCAAAGTCATCCTTACCTAACAGGTAAGTCTGAAGCTAGCCTGGGGAATATGAGGGACTGTCTCAAAAACAAACAAACAAACAAACAAAAAAGGACAAAAAGAAATCTAAAGGGTTTGAATTCACTAAGTACTTACACACTTAGGAGATGTACTTCCTGATACAAGCTACAAAAATGCCAATCATTCTTATTTGCAGAAATACCTAACAATCAAAAGCCACTGAACAGGAATGACAGACATTAAAGTCTGAGATCAGTGAAAAAAGCTTTTCACTGCATGTAACTTGAGCTTGGACTGATCAAACAAACACTAATCACTATATATATGAATAACCCGTGTGCATGAAAAGGGAAGGAGAAAAAAAATAAACTGGTAGCAAACAAACAAAAATAACCTTGCCAATGAAAAACAAACATAAACATATACTTGTGTATATCTTTTCTTTCTTGAGATGGTCTGTTTCTCTGTGACTCTGACTAGTATACAACACTTCATAGACTTGGTTGGCCTTGAATTCACAGAGGATGGCCTCTGCCTTCCGAGTGCTGGCCTGAGCCAATGTTATCTTTATCAGTTGAATACAGGGCTAAAAAAGAAGAGACACTGTGTTTACTCACTTTGACAGAGACACTCCCCCAGCTTTCCCAATCATTTCTTCATGGTGCAAAACCGAATGATTCCATGGAATATGGAGGAACTTTAAGAGCGTTCTCATCCACCGTTCAGGGTGTAAAACAAGTTGTTCATAGTGAACCAACATGCATTTTTTATAACCGACCTCCATACACTGGTTGTACATGGTTTCTATGGCCCGATTCCACTTGGTCAAACAGTCCCTGTAGCTGTTCAGGTCAAATCCGGCTATGGTAACTTTTCGAGAAATCATTGAATGTACTGATGCCCGGCCATCTCGGACCATCAGGAGAAATTTGGCGTTGGGAAATAACCTAGCAAGGTAAGTCAAGGATTTCAGGGCAAAAGGATCTTTGTTACATAAATAAGGCGCCGGCTCCCCATGTTTAACAATGACCTCCAGAAGGAAGGCTTGCATGGCGGAATCCAGCACGTCATCAGTAACGCCAGCCTCGTCCAGGCGGATCTTCTCTTTACTGGAACGGGACCACATCTGCTTCAGGGCGAGGATCCGAGGGATGACCCTGGTTTCCTCTCCACAGCGGATATCAGGATGGGCATCCAGCATAGCCCTCATCAGTGTGGTTCCACTCCGAGGCACACCTCCGATAAATATTAAAGGCATATCTTTGTGATAGGTGAATGTTTTGTTGGCTTTGATGTCCAGGCCAGTTCGCACAGTTGTCTTGGGGTTCTCCAGTCTAGCTGGCTGGCTACGTTCCTCTATCCGGTGATGGCACTCCATGGCATGCTGGCCCAGGTAAAATACTGTCACAGAACTAATCACCAGACACGCCAAAAGTAAGTTCTGTTTCAGCTTTCCCACCATCTTGCTGTGGTTAACTTTTTTTTTAAACATATATTTTGCTCAAAATTATTGTCAAGAAATGTTCAGGCCATGGAGAGTCAGAAAGATGGTCAGCATCTGGTAGAAAAAAACAAAGATTACCATCACATTATGACTGTTTACAGACCAGTCGGCAATGTTTCAGCCAGAAAGCAGAAGAAGCAATCTGGATGACGCTTCACTACCTAAGAACATAGGATCCACAAATGGGAAGAAGCACACAGTGCGTGGTGCAGGCTATGACCCAGCTACTCAGGAGGCTGAGGAAAGTAGACTGGGTTAGGGCCAGCCTATGTCACAGAATATATTCGAGGACGGTGTGGGCAACTTCACAAGATCTTGTCTCAAAATAAGAGGGGGCTGGGACACAGCTTAATGGCAAGAGTGCGTGCCTAGCATGAAGACCCAGGGACAACCTCCAAAAGGGAGCCCCACAAACAAACAAACAAACATGCTTATAATCTGAAACAGCTTTTTATGATTTAACAAATCTCAAGCTATGTGCCTGGCTCACAATAGATAACTATTTTTTATAGCAAATTTAGCAAATATTTAATATATTCCAACATATATTTATTAAATGTTAGAATCCAATCTTGTATTCAATTTGCTTCACACACACATACACACCCCACCCACACCCACACACACACAGAGAGAGAGAATCACTGGCCTATATTCTACTACAAAGACAAATTACTGAAACAGGAATACAGAGTACAACTCATATGTGCCTAACTGTCCTAGGGATTTCAACTTGCAACCCCACAATCTTTAAGCCAGTTCCTTAAAAATCAATCTTCTATCCTCCCCACTCCTGTGTGTGTGGTGTGTGTGTGTGTGTGTGTGTGTGTGTGTGTGTGTGTGTATGTGTGTGTGGCACACAAGTGCTACATATATGTACATGCAGACAAAACACCCACACACATGAAATAAAAATTTTTAAAAAAGTAAATTTTAGAAGAAGAGAAGAAGCCAGCTCTGGCCCAGTGACAATGGAGCCAATCCTACTCCCTCCCCCCAACCAATTATAAAGCTTAATTAACAACTGGGCCTTTCAGTGCTCTGGAAATCAAAGGAATAAAACAACCTAAGAACATTTACAACTGAACACTGTAAAAGCTGGCCAGAACATCGAGTCTGTAATTCTGCCATTTCCCAGCTCAGTAGGGACCATGGGCAGCAGGGCAGTGTGAACAGTCAGCACTGAGAGCTTTGCTCTCAAGTGGAGGGGAGCTTGCTAATTTGAGGTGGTGAACAAGACGCATGCCCAAGTGCACTGTCAAGCTGAACAAGAAGGTTAGCAACTCTAGCAGGCTGAGGCTGCAGTGCTGGCTGGGCAACTCAGGCACAAAAGAGTTGGGAACAGAGAAGTCTGTATGGCTCAGATCAGGAAGAATTCTGGAAGTTTAGTGCTAGCCTGGTCTATATACTGAGTTCTAGGTCAGGCCGGACTAGTGTGATACCCTGTCTCGGGGGGGGGGGGGGGGGGGGACTAGAGAAGGGGAAAAGGAAAATGAAAAAGAGAATGGGAAAGGGAAAGGAAGGGGACACAAAAGAAAGAAGTAGATGTACAAACAGCCTAGACTTGACAGCTCCCCTGCTAGATGCCAGATGTACTGGTAGAATAAATAGCTCAAGGCTCAGCTATGTAAGCCAAGCACTATTCAAACACTAGCTGACTTCTGGGCACTGAGCTACACAGAGAGGCGAACCCTAGAAACTATGCTTTAAAAAAAATTACAAGAACACATATACTTTACACAAATACAGGCATACTTTCAAGCCATTCCTAAGTATACATAATAGCTGCCATTTAACTATCTAAAAAGTAACAACCACTCGTGTATACAGTATGTCCACATGGACAAGCTTACACAGAGAGAACTGACTGCAGAAAGGAGAATTAATTTAACTGCCAACAGCCACTATGGAACTTTCTACAACAGAGGAAAACTTCCTGACTGGACTGCTGCCACAGTTGCACAAATATAAAATCTAATAAAATCACTGAATTGTACTCTAACAATGGGTGAGTATTAAGACATACAAATCACACCTCAACACAGATGTTTTCTAAAAATGAATACATAACTAAAAAAAAATGTTTTAATAGTCTCAGTGAGCTATACCAACCTAGTTCTGGTTTTTGTTTATTCGTATATTAATCCATTTGATGTAGCTGAGCACATAATATTCTGTCAGGCATTGCACAGAACTTCAATCAAGATCCTAAAGAATAGATTGAGATGAAAATATTGGCTTAATAAAAAAAGACTACAAATAAAAAGGATCAATTACGATAATTGGTAGTAATATAGCATTAAAAAGTCTTAATACAAAATGTATCCATTATAGGCACACTTAAGATGTTATTCCAGGATTTAATTTAAAAGAGAGTTCGTGGGAAGAAAAAACAATGGCAAGATGACCAAGTAACAGAAAACAAAGTAAGATCCAACCCTGGAAAAGTAACATTCTGCTTGATGAAATTAAATCTATATTATAAAGGGGGGGGCTTCCCAAACTAGTAGAGCTAGTAGAGGAGGGGGCGGTCTATAAAGCTGAGGGTCTACTTCACTGAAATGACAACAGGCCCAAGGAAGGCATAGCATGACAATTTTAAACAGCAGGACATCAAATAAAAAGAATGTAAGAGGGGGCTGGAGAGTTGGCTCAGTGCTTGAGAGCACTGGATACCCTTCCAGATCACTAGGATTCAATTCCTGGCACCCACATGGCAGCTCACAACTGTCTATAACTCAAGTGGCTCCAACTCCCTCACACAGACATGCAGGTCAAACACCAATGCACATTAAAAAACAAACAAACAAAACCCGAGAACCAAAGGACCAAATAACCAATAAGAACCAGTTAGTGCCAGATATCTCCATTGGACACGTGTGTGTGTGTGTGTGTGTGTGTGTGTGTGAGAGAGAGAGAGAGAGAGAGAGAGAGAGAGAGAGAAAGAGAGAGAGAGAGAGAGAGAGAGAGAGAGAGAGAGAGAGAGAGAGAGAGAGGAGAGAGGTATGTCAGTGTATGCCTGTACGTAGAGGTTAGAGGTCAATCTTGGATGTCATCCTCAGAAACACCACCCACATCTTGAGACAGGGATTCCCACTGGCCTGGAATCCACCATTTATGTCATCCTAGCAGGCCAGTGAAGCCTGAGGCTCGACCTGTCTCCTCTCCAGCACTGGGATTCCAAGCATGCACCACCACACTCAACATTTTTTACATGGGTTCTAGGGCTCAAACTCATATCCTTGTGCTTGCTAGGCAAGTGCATTACTAAAGCCATGCCTCAGAGCAGTGTTTCTTTTAAAGTGACACTTGGGCTAAGATCTGAAGAATGAGTAGGGGTGAGGCAGTGTGAAGCAAAGGGCATGCTGAGCACAAAGGTCCATGTTGCGAAGGCATTTGAATGTAGTTACAAGGCAGTGAGCACGGGTGCAAATGAAGAAGAGATGAAACCAGGCAAGGGCTGGACTCCAAACCTTACAGTGCGAGTAAGGGATGTGAAATTGTACAAGATAGTTAAATGTCACTGATTTTGAGCAAGGAGCCACTTGATCAAACTTAGGCTTATAAAATTTCATTCTAGCCAAAACAACCTTGACAAGAATAAAGTTGGAAAACTCACACTTTTAAGTTTCAGAATTACAAAGCTATTAGAATGATGTCCACCTAAAATGACTAACAGAGAGACAGACTGCCCAGAGCAATGAGTTTATTTGGAAATAGGAAGAGGCTGGAACCCAGGATTTCATGTGCCATAACAAGGCATTCAAGGGGAACCTTTTAAAGATGGAGGGCCGGGAAATATTTCAGTGGGCAAAATGCTTGCCTTGAAAGCAATAGCACCATACTTCTACCCTCAGAATCCATGTTAAGGTGAGAGTGTGCACACATGTGTTGTGTGTGTGTGCGTGCGTGCGTGCGTGCGTGCGTGCGTGCGTGTGTGTGTGTGTGTGTGTAAACGGGTAAAAGTATCTGTCATACAAGCCTGACATGCTGAATTCAATTCCTCGAACCCACAGTAGAAGCAGAGAACTTTCATTGTTTTTTTTTTACACCTCTATATACACTTGTTTGTATATACACATGCACACATGCACAAAAAGCAGGGCACATGCACACAGCATTTGTGTGCAATCTCAGCAAAGGGAGGTAGAGACAGTTCTGGTCAGTCTGTCAAACCTGTTTGGCCAACAAAAGGTGGATGGCACCAGAGGAATGACACTGGAGACAGCCGTCTGGCCTTCCAACACCTGTGCACCCACATGTGCACTGGCCAGACAAAAACTGGCAGAGTACTTGCCTAGTATGCATGAAGCCCTAGGATCCATCTCCAGCTCCACATAAATCCAGCATGGTAGCTCATGCCTGTAATCCCTGCATTTAGGAAGTGGAGGCTGGATGATCAAGAGTTAAAAGCAAGTCTTGCCCACAGGAAACCCCAGTTCAAACAAACAAAGGCACAGGACTGTATAGAAAAAAAGATCAGTAAGTTTTTGTTCTTTTTTTTTTTTTTCTTTTGTTTTTTCAAAACAGGGTTTCTTTAAGGAAACCCTAGGATTTAAGGCATCATCACTGCCCAGCTTTATTCTTCTTTAGACATTATTTTTACTATTAATTTGTATGTGTGTGTGTGTGTGTGCGCGTGCGCGCATGCACACATGTGTCTAGACAAGTGTTGGATCCTCTGGAACTAGAGTTGCAGGAAGCTGTGAGAGTTGCCTGACATGAATGCAAGAGCAGAATGCAAGTTATGCAAGAGCAAGGCTACTGAGCCGTCTCTCAAAGCTCCGCTCCTGTTTTTTTCTTTTTAGTGAAGGGAAAATGCAATGCTTTTCGTGGAAAACAAGAAGGTAGATTTAGGTCAGGAGGTCATGACCCTAAATTTTCCAATAACCACATAATGTGTATGATCAAACAGTACTTAGTGGCACGGGTTAGGTGGCAATGAATGAAAGGAATGAAAAATTTTGCTGATGTTGACAGAGAAATGATCCTATGAAAAAAGCTCTCATGTTTTCTATTTTACAAACTCTTCAATGAAATCTCCAAAATAATTAAATCTGGACAAAGCCCACTCAGCTCAGTGCAACAGAGCAGAGCTAATTTTAGGGGCTTTAACCATGATTGCTTTATCTTTGGATTGTCACAGGAGTGGCTTTCTAACACCTTCCATTTGTTTTAGGGTATTATAAGCATGCTACAGGAGGGCAGAGAAGTAAAACTACAAAGAATTATTCTGAACTAGCAAGGCTTTTTGATAAAAACTTACACTATTCATATTCTGAACTACATTTAACTTGTTAACTTTTGACAACTGTCAAGATTCAATAGGTGACAAATGATTCAACATCTTTCAAAATTACCTTAGCAGCAAAGTGAAAGTCAACTGAAGGTGGCAGTGTGACTCAGTGGTAGAGTTTGCCCAGCATGCATAGGCCCTGGCTTATGTCTTCATGAGGGGGGGAAAAACTCAGTCATAAAACAAAAACAAAGAGCTACCCCTCTAAAATAAAAAAACAAAAGTCACATGCTTTCCAAAAATTAACAATGAGCCCAACATAGTGTCACATGCCTTTAATCCCAGTACTCAGAGGTGGAGGCAGGTGGATTTCTGAGTTTGGAGGCCAGCCTGATCTACAGAGAGAGTTCCAGGACAGCCAGGGCAATAGAGAGAAACCCTGTCTTGAAAATGAAAATGAAAAAAAGAATTAACAAGATGGGCATGCCTCCTATCCCAGTACTTAGAAGGCTGGAGCAAGAAGATGAGCAATTCAAAGCCACCCTTAGCTTCAAGGCCATCCTTAACTATATATGGAGTTTGGGCCAACCTGAGATAGACTCAAGCTCAAAAAAGAAAAGGTTAACATGGCCGATGTCTACAGTATCTTATACTATTACTAGTTCTGAGCACACTGGTATGTGTCAGCAGTTTCTCCAACATACTCTCAGAACATAGATCTTTCTGCCCCTACATATGATTTCTGCACACAAACAAGCCACCAACCCATCACCAACTGGAAGCCCCTAATTCAGTTAAGGACAGAAGGATCACTTGGGCACGTTGGCCAGGCAAAAATACTAAAAAATCCAAGAAGGGATATTTGGCTTCAGTAGAAACATTCTCTTTATTTTCACTAACTTATGAAAGTTGACTTCCTCTTTGGATGTTTCTCAAACTGGAAGACCACAGGTCCACACTGCAATGCTACAAGGGCCTCTGGGTCACCCCCCCCCCCTTCACAAATCAACAAGCTTGAGGCTCTGGCAGTATGTTCTCCTCAGCACTTTTCTAGGTCTAACCAAATCTTCAAAAGTGCTTTAGCAATTTATCTTTACATAAGGTATTTACTACAAAAGATGTTCAACCTCTAAATCCCAAAGATTTTGTCTACACTCCACCTCCACCACAGCAGACTTAGCAGAGAGCCTGACCTCACTGTACACAGCATCTCCAACAGGCTTCCACAAGAACCATCAAGCAGCAACTTTCTCTAGATAACAGGCAGTGTCAAGCCTGAGGTTCCTACTCACACCTTGATGTTACTCCTTTCAAAGCCCTGGCAATAGCCTCTCCAGAAAGCACAGGGCTGGGGATAGGTTCAATGGAAAAAGTCCTTGCCGGGCAAGTGTGAGAACCAGAGTCTAGATCCCTAGAGCCCACATAAAAAAGTTGGGCAGGCATGGTAGCTGCCTGTGATCTTAGCACTTGGAAAACAGAGGCAGGGATTCCTCAGGGCAAGCTGGCCAGTTAAGACTAGCTAAATCCTGTTTCAGTGAGACCTTGCTTCAATAAAGTAGAGAGAGGTTGAGGAAGACACCACTGAGTCCAGACACACACACACACACACACACACACACACACACACACACGGCAGTGGTGCACATGCCTTTAATCCCAACACTCAAGAGGCAGAGGCAGGTGGATCTCTGTGAGTCTGAGGCCAGCCCGGTCTACAGAGTGAGTTCCAGGACAGCCAGGGCTATACCTGTCTCTAAAAACAAAACAAACAAACAAACAAACAAAAAGAGCACATACTGTTTTTTCTGAGGACCTGAGTTTGATTCCCAGAACTCACATCAAGTGGCTTTCAACTGCCTGTAACCCCTGCTCCATGGGCAATCTTAACACCTCTGACTTCTGTGGGCACTTGCATTCGTGACCACATATTGCCCACCCCATACACATAATTAAAATAATAAAAATATATCTTTTTTAAAAGGACATGGAAGTAGGAGGGCTTGTTGGGAAGAAGGGGTTCAGTGGGAGAAGGAACTAAGAAAGGACCATGAGAGTATGATGAAAGATTATACATATATATCAATATAATTATATATTATATATGTATAGATATGGAATTGTGAAAGGTTATGTAAATCAAAAGAGGAAAAGCACAGTGAAGGCTGACCTGACCATTTCCCTTATACATCCTACTGTATACATGCAAGTGTATATGGATGGCTGTGTAATGAAAGGGGGGGGTGCTTTTCCCAGGACCTCCAAATGCTGCATCATGTCTTTTCAAAAAGTAGTAGCAGTATTTTCTCAGCTGGGGCCTTTGCAGAGCTAAGGCTAAAGAGACCAGAACAGAACCTGGAATGCTTAGTGTCATTTTTAGCTTCAAGAGAAAGAGAAAGAACTGTCACACTGTAAAAACATACCTTACAACACTATTAATAGGACTCTCCACTGCAGCATGCTCTGTCTCTTAGAAACACCAGAAAGCTTCTAGACTCAGAGGGCCACAATTTCTGTTTCCCTTTCTTCCTCTTTCATTGTTTATGTACATGTTGGAGATCAAATAAAAGGCTTCACATGCTAGGCAAGCATTTTACCCTCACTCCCCAAAAACTGCAAAATTTCCAAAGTAAATCAGCACTGAGCTGGAGAGAGAGAGATTACTCAGAGGTTAAGAGCATGGTTTGAGTCCCAGCATCCACATGGTGGCTCACAACTGTCTGTCACTCCAGTCTCAAGAGATCCAACTCCTCTTCTGGCTACTACCATGGGCACTGCATGCATTTGGTGCCCAGATGTAGAGACAGACAAAAACACCCAAACTCATAGAGTAAGTAAGTAATACAAACAGCATTGCCAGATGTGGTGGTGTACACCTTTAATCACAGCACTCAGGAGGCCAAGGCAGGTGCATCTGTGGGTGTGAAGCCTTATAGCAAGCTCCAGGCCAGTCGCGGCAATCTAGTGAAAAAAAAATGAAAAAAAAAAAAAAAATAAAACCAGTAATAGCCAGCCAGCAAGGTGATTAATGAATAAAGGTGCTCGATGCCTAATCTGATGACCTAGATTCAATCCTCCAAACTCACACTAAAATGGGAGAGAACCAACTCCTGCCAGTTTTCCTCTAACCTCTGCTTGCTGGCCATGGCACAAGCCCACCCACCTCTCCTATAAAGACATACCCATAATAAATCAATAGAATTAAAATGCCACACTGTGCACATGGAGAAGTCAGAGGACAACGGGAGGGGGCTGCTTCTCTCCTTCCTTGGGCTTAAGCTCAGGCTTGGGGTCAGGTGCCTCTGCTGACCCATCCTGCTGACCCTGCTATGGATTCTGTAGTTTGTTTTGTTGATGGGAAAGTGTGGAATGTGTGGCTCAGCAGTTAAAAACATTTAACTACTCTTCTGGAGGTCCTGGGTTCAAGTCCCAGAATATGGCAGCTCATAACTCCCTGTAACTGCAGTTCCAAGGGAACTGACTCCCTCCTCTTCTGGCTTCAGTGGGCACCAGGCACTGGTGTGATACACAGATGTGCATGCAGGCAAAATACCCACATGTATGACACAAAAATAAATAAGGCTCAAAGAACAAGTGCAGAAGACGGAGCAGAAACATTGCTAAGACCTGAGGAACAGGAAGGCCCTGTAAGCTTTCCTCTCCTAGGAATGCAAGAGACACTACACCCTGGCTGCCTAACCAAGATTCGACCAAGGATGACACCAACAGATATGCTAATGTGGAAGGAGGAAAGCTCAGGAGGCCTCAACCCTAGACACTGAACTCAAGGATGCTGACTGGAAGAGGCATACTTCAGGTCTAAACAGCAAAATGGGTCAGTGGAGTGGGTCAAGGTGCTTGCCTCCCAGTGATGCAAACCTGAGACCTGAGCTCTGTCTCCAGAACCAGTATAAAAATGAAAGCATCTACTCCGGAAAGTTGTCTTCTGGATCCACAAGTGTACCATGCACATGCGCACATACGTGCACACACATAGGTCATTTGGCTGACATATTCCTCTTCTGGATTCTTCAAGCCCATGTTTACAATCAGCTGTAACCCATGGCAAACAACACACATAAACATAAAGGAAATTTGATCCAACTGTTTATTCCCACTGGCTCGCTCAATCAAGCCTATGCCTTTCTATCAGGTCTGTACATTTTAGAATTAATCCAGACAAGGAAAAGGAGAGGAGAAGAGGGCACTGAGTTATTCTGACAGCCAGCTGGTCACCAGAGATGGGGGAGCTGAGCTCAGTCTGAATCAGGCTTCTTCTTAGTCACCTGGCATTAGATAAAGCACTGAGTCACGGTTTTCTGATCCACAGAACAAGAGCAATGATAAACTCTTTCACAGTAGTCAGAGTGGAAATTATGAAAGGAAGGACCAGGGAGCAGAGGAAATGGAATACACTTGCAAGGTTCTCCTTTTTAAAGAGTAGCTTGCAGGGCTCCCACACATACTGGTCCTTGTCCCCTCAAGCAGGACTGGTGCCACAGAGCCTGCCCTCAGGACTACTAGCACCAGCTCCAGCTTGTCAACAATGGCCTGCACTCGCCTCCCGAGCTGCCCCCTTTGCATCTCCTCAGGGACATCTTCTCTGGGTGCTCTTTTCCCATCCTCCAAATCAACCACTTCCCTTTCTGCAACCTCAAACTACAGGGTGAAAACATCTTGTGTCCACTCAGACAGACCACTGTGCTGTGGTTAGTTTACTCCAGAAGACTGCAATCTTTTCAAAAACCCATCATCATCCAGTATGCTGTGGATATGTGAACAGTGGGTAAGGATAAAACCAGGAACCCACAGGTAAATATGGAATAAAGTGTCATTTCCTAACTCTTCTTGATACACCTATAAAGTCACCTGAAACAGCAAATAGCCAACAAAGTCATCAAAAAGTAAAACAAAGAACTACAAGTAAACAGAAACAAAGTAATCCGAAAACAATGAAAACGTTTTGCAATTATAAACATTATCCTCAAAGGGTTTTTTTTTTTTTTTTTTTTTGGTGTTTTTTGTTTGGTTTTTATGTGTATGGGTGTATCTGTGTACCACTTAAGCCTTGGTGCCCATGGAGGCCAGAAGAGAAGGTTGGATTCCCTAGAAACAGGCTGAACTCAGAGATCCACCTGCTTGTGCCTCTGCATCCTGAGTGCTGGAATTAAAAGCATGCTCAACCACTGCCTGGCCTTCCTTTTTTTTTTTTTTTTAAATCAACAAAGTAACTATATAATTCATGGCAGGACCAGTAAGATGGCTCAGTGGGCAAAGACACTTGGCACCAAACCTGTCAACCTGAATTCAATCCCAGGGAAGGGGAGAAGCAACTCCCTCTAGTTGTCCTTTGACTTCTATACATATGCACTGCAGCATGTGTGCACAAACAAAATAAAAATAAAAACAATTTATCCACAGCCTCTTGCCTGAGCTTCAATCTTCTTCACTCAGTTCGTTCCCTATCCCAATGTGCAAATACAATCAACACTTCCCTGCTTAAAACCTTCAGTAGACAGTTCCTCTTGGAAAATAATCCATAACTAAAATGGATCCAACCCCAGCTTTCATCTGTCACTTGGCCTCTTTAACTCCTCTTACCACCAGCTCTGGTTTCCCCTTCTCTCTCACCCAATGCTGCCTGTGTCAACCTAAAGCATCTCTGAAGGTTTTACAATGTAGTGGGGGCTGACCTAGGACTCCTATATAGACCTAGCTGGCCTTGAACTCACAGAGATCCACCACCATACCCAGCTAGGATTTTTTTATAGACACATTTATGTTCCTGCACGAGTTTACGCATACCTCATATGCACAAGTGCTTTCAGAAGCCAGAAGAGAATATCAAATTCCTTAAATGTGAAGCTACAGGCAGTTTGTGACCTGCCTGATGTGAGTGCTAGAAACCAAACCAGGTCCTCTTGCAAGAGCAGTGTGGTGGTTTAAATAAGAATGGCCCCCCAAAGGCACTATGTGAAAGTATTACAAGGATTAGGCGGTATGGGTGGCCTTGTTGGAGGAAGTAAGCCACTGGGAATGGGCTTTGAGATTTCAAAAGCCAAGTCCAGAGCCTGTCGGCCTACAGATCATGATATAGCTAGCTCTCAGCAATTGCTCTACCATCTGCTTACATGCTGCCATGCTTCCTGCCATGATGATGATGTATGAAACCTCTGAAACTGTACACAAGCCCCCACTTAAACGCTTCCTTTTATAAGAGCTGTCTTGGTCTTAGTGTCTCTTCACAGCAATAGAACAGTGACTAAGCACTGAGCCATGTAGAAATATATAGATTAGTAGTTATGGGTTAATAATAAGAGAGAGCTAGCCAGAAAGAAGCCCTAGCCATTGGCCAAATGGTTTAATAATTAACATACTTCTGTGTATTTATTTTGGGCTGATGGGTGGCAGGACCAGGTAGAACAGAATCTTTCATCTACAAGAAACCACTACAATTATGATTTTTATGAACAGAATGGAAATGCCTTATTATTCTATCTTCTTGAACCCTTCTGAGAACTTCATGATAGTGGCCTGTGTAACTTCTCTAGAATAGGAAACATCCTTCAATTCAGTATTGAATAAATAAAATGCAATCCATAATAACAATATCTTAGACAATATCTGAAATGTTCTTGCCATGAAATCTGACTCCTACATTTCAGTCAAACACAAAGAGCACAAGCAAATGTGATTTACCATCTGCCTGCTAAGAGCTGATGGGAAAGAAGACAAGAGAGCCTCACCCATGCAATGATGGGATGATAAAAAGGTCATACAGGAGGTATGAACAGACACCTGAGAAGTTTATGGAAGAATTAGATCAATGGGCTGAGGAAGAGCAGGACAGATGAAATGGCACTAGAGGATCCATAACAGCCCCACTTTGATGGGGACACACACAAGCAGAAGAGGGCAGGAACACATACTGAGAGACTACTGACCAATCAGTTAACAGTGGACAGAAATAACAGCACAAACAGAGAGGGGAAAACAGGCCGGGCAGTGGTAGCACATGACTTTAATCCCAGCACTTGGGAGGCAGAAGGAGGCAGATCTCTGAGAGGCCGGCCAGCCTGGTCTACAGAGCTAGTTCCAGGACAGGCTCCAAAGACATACAAAGAAACCCTATCTCAAAAAAACCAAAAAAAAAAAAAAAAAAAAAGAAAGAAAGAAAGAAAGAAAGAAAGAAAGAAAGAAAAGAAACCCTGTCTCGAAAAAAAAGGGAAAAAACAAAACAGATCTGCAGTGTTTCAGAGTTGCCAATGGCCTACACAAGTGTGCTAAAACACAATGCATGAATCCTTCTTCTCATAAACGAGAGGAGAGGCAGGAGGAGGCACTCCCAGGATGGTGGAGTAGGGACTTCCAAAGTCTGCTCTTCATGAAGTACAGGAACACTGACAAAATGGTCAAGATCAGCTTTCTCAGAACTCTGAAAATTCACCAAAGGCTTACAAATATCCAAGGAATGTTTATATAAGAAAGAAGCCCGGCTCTCACAAGCAATGAGCTCTACAGCACTGTAACTTGCCTCACTGTCTTCCCCCAGCCCTGAAGAAACCTTGAAAACCAACAGCCTCACAAACATCTTATGAACACCAATAGCCACTGACCGGGGCACAACAGAACTGCAACTCAAAACCAAACAGTGCCCTCAAAGAGCTGTCACTATTTACCCTGCCTAGCAGCTCACTGAAAAAGCTCCATTCTTAGGACTTACCTTGGTTTGAATGGAATCAGAGCTCCCTTCATATGAATGGTCATATCCAAAGCATTTGTTAAAAATAATCGGAGACAACTACTTAATGCCAAAAGCTTCAGGCAGCAGTAAGCACAAATAGAGCAATCAAGACTAAAGATTTGGAGAATGAGACATTCATAGAGCTTAGAAAAGCCCCCTCCCCCAGCGCTGCTTGACCTGATGTTCTGTAAAAACAGGAAATGTGGACCAAGGCACAATGGTAAACTGCTGATGCACAAAAGGAGTGTCCGCACATACACACACACACACACACACACACACACACACACACACACACACACACACACGGAGGCACTCCCAGGATGGTGGAGTAGGGACTTCCAAAGTCTGCTCTTCATGGAAGTACAGGAACACTGACAAAATGGTTACGATCAGCTTTCTCAGAACTCTGAAAATTCACCAGGCTTACAAATATCCAGGGACTGCTTATGCAAAGAACAAGGATGACTCTCGGCAAGCAGATACAGCACTGGGTCGCTCACTTTCCCTTTAAACCTATTCCTTTTCTAGCAGTTGCTAACAGGATGGATAGAAACACCATCTGGACAATTACCAAAGCCAGAAGTGGAGATGTGATCTTAGGGCTCATAATGTAGTTCAGATCAGTGGCAGCATGCTTCCTTAGCACACAGAAGACTTTGAATTTGATACCCAAGTCTCCAAAACTCTCTGTCTTCAAATCTACCCCCTCAGCTTCAGGGACCTCACCATCTGCACGTAAGAGTCCTTGGTGACCTCCATGAAGCCAGTCTTTTCTGTCTAACTGATCCTCCACAACACTACCAGCATCAGAAGACTCTTTTTCAAAACAGATTCTCCAAGCTGGAGAGAAGGCTCAGCATGTGCTGTGCTTACAGAGGACCCAAGTTTGACCACCAGCACCTAAAGTGGCTCACAACCACCTGTAACTCCAGCTCCAGGGGATCTGATGTCCCCTTCTGGCCTTAACAGGCATTACACTCATGTGTACAAATCTACACAGTCACATACAAACACACACCCACAAACATACACACACATACCACTAAACCTACACTCACATACAGAAACCCACACACACCATTAAAAATAAATCTTTTTAAAAATCTATTCCCAATGCCCATTCATGTTACCTGCCAGAGTAGAGGATGTAGACAGAGGTGAAGCCTGTCTTGATTTCAAAGCCCTACACTTAGGGCTGAGAAAGAGGAAAAAGATACATAAACAAGCAAATTCGACAATCACAAGTACTTCTGACAGTAGACATAAGCCTAATACAGCCTAGTGTGGTGGCTGAGGCCTGTAATCTTAGCACTCAAGACGCTGAGGCAGGATTGTAGATAATTCTGGGCCGGTTTGAATTAAGAGTGAGATTCTAGCCAGACGTTGGTGGCACATGCCTTTAATCCATGAGTTAGAAGCCAGTCTGGTCTACAGAGCTAGTTCCAGGACAACCTCCAAAGCAATACAGAGAAGCCCTGAAAAAACCAAAAAAAAACAAAACAAAAAAAAAAAAAAAAAAAAAAAAAAGTGAGGTCCTAACTAACTCCAAAAAAGGTGTGGCTAGGGAAACAAGTCAGTGGGGTAAAGTACTTGCACACAGAACCCACATAAAGCCAGATACAGTAATGTGTGCTATAATCTCAATGTTCTGACAGCAGGGCGGAAGTGAGGCCAAGCAGTCTCTGGAAGCTTGCCCGCCAGTGAGCCTGACATGGTGGAGAAATAGCAGAGACCCTGACTCAGGCAAAACAAGGCACAAGGTGAGGACCGAACACATGTGCACCCACTCTCACACAAATATCCATAAAGCTAAGATAAACTGAGAGTTTTTCTATAAGCACAGTGAGATATGACCCAGCCCCTTTCCTTTCCCTATATTACACTTGGAATCCCCCAACTCATCCTGCTGTCTCCCATTCCAGCCTTCAGGTAAAGGGTCAAAAATCCTTTGGAGGCTGAAGAGATGGTTCCACTGTTACATGAGTGCTTGCCGTACAAGGCCCAGAGATACCCTCTTCTGACCCCTGTGTATACACGGGCACATGCACCCCCAACACACACACACATGTGCATACATTCATACATACAGACACACAGGCACACATAAATAAATCCTTTCATTTACTCTGGGAGAGCTGGAAAGATGGCTCAGTGGTTAAGAACACTTGCTGATCTTCCACACAATTCAGGTTCAATTCCCAGCACCCACACGGCAGATCGCATCCATCTTTCAACATTCTGCCAGTGAAGAGAGAAAAAGACCTGAGGCCACTTTAGGAGACATGACAGACCCAAAGCATGGAGAAATAAAAATTATTCTGATATGTATTTTTAAAGATTTGATTTAATTTTATGCACATATGTGTTCATGTGTGTGGGTACATATGTGTCGGTGCAGATGCCCCAAAGTCCAAAAGAGGGCTTCATAATCCTGTGAGCAGTTATGGGTTCTGGGAATTGAACTTAGGTCCTTTCCAAGAGTACTACAAACTCTTAACTCCTGAGCCATCTCTATCTAAGGTTTCTCTATGTATGCTTAGAGGCCATGGGTAGAGAGAAGAAGGATAGAGGGAGGGAAGGAGGGAGGAAGGTAGGGAAGGAGGGAAGGAGAACCAGCCATATTTGTAATGCTAAATAAACATCTTTGAAAACCACAAACACTCTGGACATGTGGCACGTGCCTTTAATCCCAGCACTCAGAAGGCAGAGCCAGGCAGATTCTCCTGAGGGATGAGGACCCCTCATCCTGAGATAAAAGGATAGATCAGAATCAAATGAGCACAGACAACAGGCAAAAAAATGGCAAACCCTTGAAATCCAGGCCTAGTACCCACCAAGTTCTTCTGTTAAGTGGCAGGGAAGGAGGGAGAGAGGGAGGGAGGGAGGGAGGAAGGACAGGAGAGAGAGAGAGAGAGAGAGAGAGAGAGAGAGAGAGAGAGAGAGAGAGAGAGAGAGAGAGAGAGTCTAAGGATCTCCAAGTATTCTAGGCAAAGCTAGGAATACTTCCATGTGCTAGACCTTCTGCGTGAGTGCCCATCAGTGAGCACTTTACATGCTATGGGTACAGCTTATCCAAGGACAAATTAAGACACTTATCTTTAGATCTATTTTATATCGTTTATGTATTAGGGTATGGGTGGCTCCTGTGGAGGTCAGAGGACAACTTGAAGAAACCAGGTCTCTCCTTCTACCATGTTTTGGGCCCAGAGGACCTAACTTGGCAACTCAGGTTTGGCAGCAAGAGCCTCAAGTCCCTGAGCCATCTGCTTGTCCCCAGCAATGTTTAAAGTCTGGATCTCAGTTTGCCCACTATGGTTCATGCCTGTCATCCAGACAACTGGGAGGCTGAAGCAAGATTGCTGAGTTCAAGACTACACAGTCTGTTTTGGCCAATCTAGAACTAGCTTGAGGCCCTAACTCAAATGGGGAGGGGGCTAACTGGAGCCATTGCTCAGGAGGTTTGAGCAGATGATGTTCTTGCAGAGGATTAGAGCTCAATTTCCAGTACCGTCATGGTAACTCATAACCATTCATAACTCCAATTCCTACTCCAATTCCCAGGTACCCAACGCCCTCTTCTGGCCTCCTGAGGCACTAGGCACACACACGGTGCACATACATACATGCAGACAAAACGTGTATACATATAAAAGAAAAAAGAAGAAAAAAAGGAAATGGGAGCTGGCATCAGGATCGTGGGAAATCTGCAGGGTCAAGTGGAGAGAGTAAAAAAAAAAAAAGGCAAGAGCTGGAGGTTGGCTAAAGTCAGAAGAGTTAAGCAGAGGAAAGAAATAGTGTCTCTGAATAAAAGGGTATGAACCATCATGAAGGAGAGTCAGCAATTGACATGGAAAGGGGGACTCGCAGTGGCTCATGCTTGCTACCCCAGGACTTAGAAGGTGGAGGATCGAAGACTGCCTGATCTACAAGATGAGCTTGAGGTCAGCCTGGGCTACAAAGTTAAGTTTGAAGCCAGCTTGGGCTACACAATGAGTTCGAAGACGACGTGGGCTGCACAATGAATCGAGTGTGAAGCCAATAAGGGGTACTCACTGAGTGAGTTCAAGGCCAGCCTGAGCTACGAAGTGAGATGTCTCATAAAAAGAAGTGGGGGGGGGGGTGTCTCAAAAGACGGGATGACGGTCTCCATCAGGCTAAGGATGCCGAGTGATTGTGCGCAGGTGAGGCGGGGTACGGTGAGTGGAGAATCGGAAATCCTGCTGGGCAGACGCAGCAGCAGCTCCAGGGACTGCTGGGCAAAAGGAGCGGGACGCGACGGCCGGACGGCCGGCCAGGGCGATGGGGGAAGGGGCAGGCGGGATGAAGGATGGAGACGTCCGGGGCTCAGCGCTCGGAGCGCGGCACCGCTTACCTACGATGACGGAGGCGCAGCCGTGCCGTCGCTCCGGCATCTTGGGCTTCGGCCGTTCCTCCCGCCGCCCTAGCTGGTGGCCATGGCGCCCGCCCCGGGAGCGCTTCCTCACCGCCAGGCGACGGCCCTGCCCGGCCCCGCCGAGAAGCGCACCCGCGGCCGCCTCAGCAGCGACTGGCCGCGTTCGCCGCCTCGGCGCCCGCCGCCGCGTGGCCGCAGGATCTCACGCACGCCGCCATTGGCTACCCGGAGCCCGGCCGCGCGATGTGTCTCCCTCTCTGATTTGTCGGTTCTGGGAGGGAGGCGGGGTTTGGGAGAGAGCCGGTGGGGCAGGCGCTGAGGGGTGGGGTCTGACATCCGGGCCCAGCTTTGGGCCAACTCGCCGGCGGCGCAGGGGATCTCCTGCAGCTACCTGCAGGGGTAGTTTGTTGCTAGAGCAACAGAGCCAGTGACCTAACTGGAGGGAAGCCAGGACAGCACCCGGGAGTCCTCATGGATATCCAAGAAGGCCCTTCATCCCTGAAACCTAGGCAGGGACAAACAAAAGAGAGTTCCCAGGAAGACCCCCCTCCCTGCCTGGTCATTGCTTGACACAGCAGTCAGGCACACAAATCAATTTGCACAATATTCCATACCACAGAAAAGTATAAGCGAGGGCTGAGGATGGAGCGCGCAGTGGGTAGAGTGCTTGCCTAGAATGAACCCTTGGGTTCCATCCTCAACACAGTATAAACTGGAAATGGTGGTGCATGCCTCTAATCCCAGTACTGAGGTCATAGAAGCAAGAGGATCAAAACTTCGAGGTCATCCTCGGCCACACAGGGAGTTTGAGGCCATCCTGAAGAGCATGAGAACCTGTCTTGAAAAAAAAAAAAAAAAAGGAGAACGTAATAAATGAAAGGAAGTGTGATGACTCACATCTGTAATATCTCAGGAGACTGAGGCAGGAGGATTGCCAGGGGTTTGAAGCCAGTCTGGGATACAAAGTGAGTTCCAGGTCAAGATGTATATTACAGAACACGATCGTATCTCAACCTCGCTTTGCCTCCCGTCCAGAAGCCAGTCAAGGTGGTGCACACCTATTATCCCAAGACTTGAGAGGCCAAAGCAGGGCAGTATTCAAGACCAGTCTGGGCTGCATAGCAAAATCTGTCCCAGAGTTTAAAATGTTTCAAAGAGGAAGGTTGGGGTTGGACCTCAGCTGCCAGAATGCTTGCCCTATGTGCATAAGGACCTGAGTTCCATCTCTGCCTCCATATAAACTGGAAATGGTGATGCGTGCCTGTCACCCCACAACTTACAAAAACAGGATATGGAGTTCAGGTCATCCTTGTCTAGATACTGAGTTTGAGGCTAGTCTGAGCTATAAATAAATAAAAGGCGATAAGTAAATCATTACATTAAAAGGGGAAAGAGAAATGAAAGGGAGAGGAGGGGGGTTGAAATTTCAGAACTGAAAACCAGTCATTCCCACTTACGGTCCCCATGCACATCTATGCCAGGTTTTATCAAAGCCATAATTTCATAACTCTATTGACATGGACTGGAGATAGCACAGGCTCAAGGACCTAGAATCCAAGTCCAAAATTCCTGTCATCATCCTGGGAGAAATGTCACCTAGAAAATTATGTCCAATCTTATAAATCTGCTGAGTAGACTAAAAGAGGGCTCCATGAATGTTCATGGGAATAGCGTTTATTATACCCCCCAAAAAAAGAGTAAAATTCAAGATGGATATTGCACTTAACTGAAATCGGATAACTAGGGTGGCTAAGGCAGAAGAGTCAAGAGTTCAGGACTATATGGAGTTCCAGGCTGCATACAGAGTCCTTCTCTTAAAAAGAAAAAAAAAAAAAAAAAAAGCCCCACAATGGGGCTCTGTGGCTCATAACCATATACTCCCTACACTTGGGAGATGGAGAAAGGATAGTCGATATTTAAGGCTAGCCTTAGCTACATGGGCAAGTTTGAGGCACCCCTAGGCTACAAGAGACGCTGACTCTAAAACAAGTTGCTTCACTGATACAGATTGCTACTGTTCTTGCCAAGAACCAGAGTTTCCTTCCCAGCACCCATGTCAAGTGTCTCACAACCACCTGTAGCTCCAGCCCAGATAATCTGATGCTGTCTTTGACCTCCACAGGAACCACATGTGCATACACACACACACACAGAGAGAAAGAGAGAGAGAGAGAGAGAGAGAGAGAGAGAGAGAAACACATGTATACACAGAAATAAATGATAGAAATGCCTTAAAAAGCTAAAACTCTTCCAGTTTGGGCTTGAATGTGTGATCCTTCTACCTCAGCTTCCCAAGTAGCTAAATCAACCAAGACTCATCCTGAACATAAATATCCTTGGACTGGAGAAATGGCTCAGCAGTTAAGAGCACAGACTGGTTTTCCAGAGGACCCCGGTTCAATTCCCAATACCACATGGCAGCTCACAGCTGTATGTAACTCCTGTTCCAGGGGATCTGACACCCTCACACAGACATACATGCAGGTGAAACATCAATATATATAAAATACAAATAAACAAATAAATTATTTTTTAAAAAAAAGAGTGCACCAAAAAAAAAAAAAAGTGCTGGGTGGTGATGGTGTACATCTTCAATCCCAGCACTTGGGAGGCAGAAGCAGGCAGATTTCTGGGAGTTCGAGGCCAGCCTGGTCTACAAAGCAAGTTCTAGGACAGCCAAAGTTGTTATACAGAGAAACCCTGTCTAGAAAAACAAAACTAAACAAACAAACAAAAGAGTGCCGGGAGTTCAGTTCCCAGTACCCATATTGAGCAGCTCACAATGGCCTATACACTTCAGCTCCAAGGGATCCAACACACTCTTCCAGACTCTACGAGCACACGCAAGCACAAACCACACACAAACACATACATTTTTTTAAAAGCTGAAGCCCTAAGTGTTTTCTTCATTCTGCCTATGTCTCTATTTTCCTGCTCCAGCCTTACCTCTTCCTGGTGGTCAGGGCAGGCTCGTAATATCTCACCAGAGACTACGGGCTACAGGTGCCTTTGGACAGCAAGCAGCTCAAAAGGCATAGCTCCTGTCTATTTGGGGGAGTCGCCCAGGCAGTGCCTGCAGTTTCAGAATCGAGAAGAGGTTCTTGCTAATACCCGAGCAAGGAAGTCTGTCCCAGTCAGGCCAGTAACTGTGCATCTTTTTCCTCAGAGACTGAGGTCTGCCTGAGATTGAGGACTTCTTACTACAGTGGCATCACCACTGGGAAGGAAATCTCCATGCTATACACGGGGTGTTAGAAGTGTGAGGAGAGATCTCAGGCACTCACGGCTTGGTTACTGGCATTGCTTTTACTGGCTGTGTCAAAGCCTGGTGGCACAGCCTGTAATCCCAGCTACTCCAGAGGCTGAGGCATGAGGATTGAAAATTGAAGGCCAGCCTGGGGTTATAATGTGAGTTCAAAGCTAGCTTGGGTAACCTGATGAGCCCCTACCGCAAAAATAAAAGCCACAAAGAGAACTTTCCTTGAGGGAAAGCTCTTCCTAGAAGGGCCCAGTGAGCGGTGCCCAGAACCCTACAGTGAAAGACTGGTGGTGCCTATAAATGGGAGAACCCTTGCCTAGACCCACCCCACCCCCACTTACCCCCCCACCCCTCCACCCCACCCCGTGAGGGACTTCAGCAGTGCAGGCTTTGTCTAGCTCAATGCTGGGAGTTCAATCCCCAGTACTAAAAACAAACCTAAGACTAAAACAAAACAAACCTAAAAACTGACAGGTTTACCATGATAGCATTGTCATTCCAGGATCTGGCTTGGCAAAAGGGTGGTATAGTGGGTCACAGTGGGAGGGGGGAGCTCAGAAGGGAAAAAACTGAGCCCCTGAGAAGCTAGGAATAGGAAGGCTATGGCAAAGGGCTTGCAAACGGAAATGGAAAGGGAGGTTAGGACTTTGACGTAGGGGAAAGTAGAGAGTTTTCCTCAGAGGCCTATTCAGACATGGTCATGAGTAGGACCTAGGACCGTGTGCACAAAGAGGGCTGTGAAGGGCACAGAAATGAAGTGGCAAAAGATGGCTATCTGTCCAACTTGCCATTCTGACCTGCCACTGCTTGGATGGCAAGTGGGTGGATGGGTGGATGAATAGGGAATGAATGAATGAATGACCACTCTGCAGCTGTTCACAGGGACTACCAGAGACACAGGAAAGAAACAGTAGAGCAACAGGATCCTGCCAGGGAAACGAAAGGAGACTCTAGGTGAGGGCATCGGAGCCAAGTTCTATGATGTAGGAATTGAAGGTTAAACCTGCATTCCATAAAGGGATCCAAGAGCCTTAGCTAATTTGGGACAAGAAAGCGCATGCTTACCTGCAGATAGCATCAAAGAGGCAGCAAGCTGCAGGAGCCCCCCTCATGGTCCTTTTGAAGCTTGTGGGATAGACTAAGTGGAGGCAAAAAGAAACTAATGAAACAATTTCAGGGAAAAGGAGAAAAATGAGCATGCCCCCTCACTTTTCCCCACCTCTAGATCCCAGAGCCCTGGCCAGGTCAGGCCCTTCAGCCACATCAGCATCTTCAAACCCAGCCCAGCCTATGAGCAGGCATTTTCCAAAAGGCTACAGAATGCTGCACCTTCCAAAAATACCTCTTCGAGGAACCCATGCCAGGGAACAAGGGCCACATGCCCAGGCAAGAACCAGCCAATGGGACGTCCCAAGCCCCAGGAGCTGCCACCACGTGCTCTACAGACCCCACAGACAGGAAATGCTTACTGCTTGGACAGTGAGCCAGACCAGGATAATCCTGGAGCAAAACCTCAGGCTGAAAACTTCAAGCATCCTTTAGTTTTACTTATGTTTCTTGTTTATTTGTTTGTTTTTTGTTTTTCACTACATAGCCCTGTAACTTGTGGCAAATCTCCTGCCTCGGCCTCCTGTTTATTAGGATTATAGGGATGAGCTAAGGCATCTGGCTTTGTTTTGTTTTGTTTCATTTGAGACAGAGCCTCATGTGTTCCAGGCTACCTCAAACTTACTATATAACCAAAGCTAGCTTTGAACCCTTGATCCTCCTGCTTCAGCCTTCAGAGGTGGGGACACTGGCAAACACTGCTGCTATGGAGGGCAGTGATGTTGTTTCTTGACTAGGATGTAATTAATAGACTCACTTCAATACACATTTATACACCCTTAAAAAACTAAAGACTGGGTACAGTGGTGTAGGTCACAGTTAGAGGCAGGATCAGGGCTTCAAGGCTAGCCTGAGCTGCATGGTGTGATGTTGCTTCAAAACAAAATGAAAACGAACAGCCAAACCCTTTACTTAGAAAACATAGTAAGCATTAAAGCAAATGGTGAGAGTAGAATTAACTCTATAATACTTACGAATCAGCAGGGAACCAGCTGTTGTTTCAGTGGTTGTTAATAATTATATTTGCTAAATAGAGAAGACGGATGATAGACAGATGATAGATAGATTATAGATAATGGATGATGGATGACACATGATAGATGGATACATTGATGATAGACAGATAATAGATGGTAGATTACAGATGATAGATAAATGGATAAATGATAGACAGATGATTGACAGATAGTAGATGACTGACAGATGACAGGCAGAGACAATGGACAGACAGACTTCACCATTATTGAAAACTGGCATTCTGCTGACCCCGCCCCATAATGATGGTCATGACCATGTCATCACTACGTCACTCGTTATGGGGCTGCGTAGGGACTCAGTTACACATGTGCGAGTTTCCCTTTTTAAGTTAAGTGCCCCACCCCCCCCCTCCTGCTTTAGGTTGGCCACCAGCTACCTCCCTTTCTCTTCTCTCCACCAATAAACTCCACATGGGTGCATTGAGTCTCATGTTCGTGTTTCATTGGCAGTAACTAGCAAAAGAACAACAACCATCATTAACACTACTGATCCATACGAGAGTAAACTTCAGACACACTCTTGGATTCTTTTCCCCCAAAATATATCGCCAGTACCACCTAACAATAAGAGCACTCTTTTAAAAAAACATATTTATTATCTATATGCTTATTTTTAAAAAGAATCTTTTTAAAATATTTATTGATTGCTTATGTATACAATGCTCTGCCTGAACACCAGCAGAGGGCACCAGATCTCATTACAGATGGTTGTGAGCTACCATGTGATTGCTGGGAATTGAACTCAGGACCCTCTGAACCATCTCTCCAGCCCCCTATATGTTTAATTTTTAATTTACAAGCATGTGTGCATGTCACATGAGTGCAGTACCCACACACAGAGGCCATAAAAGAGAGTTGAATCTATGGAGCTGAAGTTACAGATGGTTGTGAGCTGCCTGTTGTGGGTGCTGGGAACTGAACTTGGGTCCTCTGGAAAAGCAGTGTTTGCTCTTACAGTTAAGCCATCTCTCCAGCCACAGTGCATCCTCTTATATAATGATGAAATGATTGGTGCATGCTTACAAACCCAACCGTGAAGAGGTTGAAACCGAAGGGTTATGAGTCCTGAACTAGCCTGGGATACACAGTAAGACCATATCTGCAAAAAAAAAAATTGTAAGGAATCTAGCATTAATTTGATTCTATTATCTAGCAAACAACATTCTCACACAATATTTTCCCTGAATTATTATCTCATCTCTCTTTCTCTGGGCCGTTTCCTCTCTCTTCCATTGAGAAGGCAGAGCAGTTGTTTGTCCCAGATGTGGTAGTTTGCCTTTCTCAGTAGACACAAGCCTGCCTCACTCTTGAGATATTCACATCTTTGGTGAAGGCAGAGTCTCCCAAGTATCTCCAGTACAAAGTTACCATGTTTGCGTTTGTGACAAATAAATTGAGAGGTACCCTTGAGGCTGTGGAAATATTCTAGGCTGACGGCTAAGGATTCCCTGTCCAGCCCTACTAAGCTTGCCAGCCATTCAAGGAAAGTGGAGCTGGCCAGTGTTCAGGATATGAGGTGACCAAGATCCAGTGCCAGGTTTGGGCAGGGAATGGAAAGTAACCAGAGCAGAAATCTATGCCTAGAACCATGGGACAGATTGCATGGTGAGCAGTGTCTCACTGGTGTAGGCATCAGGCATTCTTTCCCTTCAGTATCCATCACAAACCCCCCAGGCATCCCAGTGGGGGCTTACCTTTTCACCTTCATGCCTTGGACAGGAGCCAGTTTGTAGAAAAGGAAAGGGCCTGAGACCAACCAGTCCCTTTTCACCCTCTCCTGGTCCCTGAAGACCCCTCAGGGTAAATATGCCTGAGACAGAAGTACAGCATCATTTCCAGAATCCTGCGATTCAGCAGATCTGTAGGGTTACAGGCTTCTGGGTCTGGTGTGGCCTCCTCCACAGTAACTCCACATGCCCCTGCCTGTTTGCTCAGCTCCCTGCAAATATTTGCTGTGCTGTTGTTCCTGGCCCTGGGCTGATAGTCAATGTGGAATGGGGGAGTGAAGTGAGCATGAAGCCCACAGGATGCAAACACAAACTGGCCGTAAGTCAAATCACTGCGTGCTTGACAGAAGGTCTATTAATTTCCTAGGGTGCCATTTAACAAGTGCAGCCTAAGGATAACATTTCATCCTTTTCCTTCCTTCCTTTTTTTTTTTTTTTTTTTTTTTTTTTTTTTTGTATGTTTGTTTTGTTTTGAGAGAGACAAAATTTCACTTTGTAGCCCTGCTTGACCTGGAACTCATGTTGATCCACCTACCTCAGCCTCCCACAGGTTGGCATTAAAGGCATGTGTACCACACCCAGCTAAAGATTTATTTGTGTGTGTGTGTGTGTGTGTGTGTGCAGGCTACCTGCAAGTCAGAGGTGTTAGATCACCATGGAGGTAAACATACAGGTTGTGGGCCACCTAACGTGTGTTGGAAACCCAAACTCAGGTAGGTCCTCTGGAAAAGCACCAAGTGCTGAACTATTTCTTCAGTCCATGCGTGGCGTTTTTTAACATAGGGGCTCTGGAAATCAAATTCAGGTCCTCATGCCTGGCACAAGCACCCTCTTGGCCGCGCTATTCTTCAGCCCCCTAGCGGTGTGCTTCTGAAGGACCCAGATTTTGCTCCTACCTTTCTCACTCTGCTTCCGGGTCTGCTGGACCGGTTCCTTCACATGCTCCCACTACCATGACAACCTAGAACTAACTGAAAGCACCCTAGAACTAGCTGTAAGCCTCAAATTTGCACTTTCCCTTTCCTCCCGTACATAGTTTCTTTCAGGTATTGTGGTCTATGTGAAACAGCCTACAGTCATCTGATAGGAGAGCCTCAATTGAGACATTAGTAAGTCAGATTAGCCTGTGGGCATGCCTCTGGTACAAGAGGGTCCCAGCCCACTGTGGGCAGCACTATCCCTATGAAGATGGCCCTAGGATGTATAAGAATGCTTGCCGGTTAAGCATGGGCCTTTGAGTAAGCCAGAAAGCAGCATTCCTCCATGGTCTCTACCTCCAGGTTTCTGCCCTAGCTTCCCTCAGTGATGGACTGTGACCCTGAAGTGTAGACAAAATAAACCCTTCCCTTAAGTTGATTTTGGTCAGAATACTTTATCATGGCAACATAAAGGTAACTAGAATACACATCAATGGAAAATTAAATGAATAAAAATATGCATTTTGACATATTTATATATATATACATATATATGAAGTCATAAATGCATAGCTTCTGGGTCAATGATAGACAACATATACAACAATATTTCTATGAGATTGCATTGCCTATGACATCATGGCTTTCTTTGTAAAGGATGAAGGATTTAAATGATATTAAGAGAAGCAAAAATATCATTATGAGTTCTCCTAAATCTATGCATCCTAGATAGCTTCAGTTGTCAATTTCACACAGCTTAGTCACCTGAGAATGGAGTCTCAATTGAAGGATTGCTTAGGTCAGGTTGGCCTGTGGGCATGTCTATAGAGGGATTGTCATGATTGTTACTTGATGTAGGAGGGCCCAGCCTACTGTGGGCAGTACCATTCCCCAGGCTGTATAAGACTGCTCAATGAGCAATAAATAAATAAATAAATAAAAATAAGTCTGTGAATAACCCAGGAAGCAGCGGTTCTCCATGGTTTCTGCATCAAGTGGATCTTGTCCTGATCCACTTCAATGACTGACTATGACTGGAAAGTATAAGCCAAGTAACTCTGTCCTCTCCTGAGCTGCTTTTGGTCAGGGTATTTTTGTAACAGCAACAGAAAGGAAACTACTTGTACACTTGTGTGAAGGTATGTTGCTGTGACTGGTGTAATAAAAAGCTGGATGGCCAATAGCTAGGAAGCAGGTATAGGAGGGACTTCCAGGCAGACAGAGGAAGTAGGAGGAGGAATCTAGGTGCCTGGGAGAAAAGCCAGGACACACAGAAGAAGGACGGGCAGTACATGACAGAGAATAGATTAATAGAAGTGGGTCAAGTTATAAGAACTAGTTAGGGAACGAACCTACGCTAAGACTGAGCTTTCATAATTAACAGTAAGTTTCCGTGTCATTTTGGTGCCCCCCAAAAAAGATCTGTCTATTCTATACATTATTTACAGTAATAAAATTACTTAAGAGTCTGATGTTTGCATTAATGATTCTGTACATGTATTCACATACACACATACATGCCTGCATTGATCTGTACTGGTTTTGCTTCTTAATTTAGCCTCTAATACAATAATTTACTTATAAACCATTAGAATGTGTGTGTGGGGGGGGGTGTCTCACACAGCCTACAGTGGAGGCTGGCCTAGAACTTACAATATAGCCTAGGCTGGCCTTGGACACTTGACCCTCCTACTGCAGCTTTCCAAGTGCTGGGATTACAAGCACGCACCAACACACCAGACTTCCATTTTTGTTTTTATCGCATCTTCAGCATGTCAGAACCAGATCATCTCATAGACTAAAGTTTCCAGAAACATGTATTTGAATTTTATTTTGATAGTTTTCATGTTTCTTGTGTGTGTGATGTGCATGTTTTTGCATGTATGTGGTGAGGGAGGATGTGTGTAGGTGTGTGTGCATCTGTGCATATGGAGGCCCGAGTCAATAGGAATCATCCTAGATGGTTCTAGCACATTATTCACTGAAGTAGGACCTCTAGATCAAGCCCAGAGCTTGCCTACATAGCAAGTCCTTTGCTAGCTAGCTTGCTCTAGGGATTCCATGTCTGCCTTCAGGGACCAGAGTTACAGATAGGCCACCATATTCACTCAAAGTTTATGTGGATTCTGAGGATCTGAGCTAAGGAGCTTGTACTTATAGAACAAGTACTGTAACCACTGAGCCATCTCCCCAGGTCCCTGCTTTGCATTTTCATAGAAACTTAAGTCTGCTTACCAAACTCTATTAGAAAAAATGCTGAGCCATGTGCGATGCCTTTCCAGCCCCAGCTCCCAGGACTGCAAGCAAGAGTGTTATTATGAGTTCCCATAGTGAGTCAGTTCCAGGGCTAGGCTGAATTACAGAGCACAGCCCTAACTTCAAACTCCAAACAGAAGAATGTATTGACATTTTTATAAGAATTATGCATCATATGCAAAATCAATTGGCTTCTTCTTTAAAAGATGTATGTATGATACGGATAGGTAGTAGATGATAGATAATAGAGCTGGTAGACAATATGAATGACAGATTTGGTAAATATATTCATTAGGAAAATAGATGGTAGACAGACAGCTCACTCTTGAGCTTAGTTGTGCTTTTCCATAATCCCCAGCACTCAAGAGGATGAAGCAGGAAAACCTTGAGAGATTTTCATAGGGAGACCTTGCCTCAAAAACCAACAATTCAAAATAAGAAAGAAAAAAAAAACTACATGTAGTGGCACCAACCTGTAATCTCATCACTTGGAAAGGAAATAAGAAATTAGAGATGCTAGAGCAGTAGATAGATAGACAGACAGACAGACAGATAATTTCACGGAGCCTCCTATAGAGGGTTCTGGGCCAATTGTATCTAGGGTACATTCTCTGGAGTAAAAAGGATCCAGATTTCAAGAACTGGAAAGAAGAATGCTAGAACTGGAAGTTCTGAATGGACCATGACACATTTTACTCATTAGTGCTGATGCAGGCCAGCTTGCTTTCCAAGAAACCCTGCCCTCTCGCTTTTTCCAGCCCTTCTTGATGGAGGAAACCAAAGAACCAGGCAAGCCTAGAGGAAGAGCTGTGCCTTTGCATGGTGGCCATCTCTCAGGAGGGGCATAGGCAGGCAGGGTATGATAAATGCGAAGAGAATCCAGCAGCCAGCCCCTTCCGGAGAGGCCACGCTCCTCTGGGTCTGGAGGCCAAGGAGGAGGCCCACCTCCACAGTCCAAAGATGACCCTATTTCCCCTGTGCTTCTGAAACCCAACCAGAGCTCATTGCTCATCCAAAACTGCATCACAAAATGTGGCAGCTGTAAAAAGTGATCTCATATGTCACATACAGCTGTGACTACACCCTTGGTTCCAGATTTTGTTCTGGCTTGTTGCTCATTTGTTGGTTTAGATGGCTTGAGGTGGAGTCTGTCTGAATAGCTCAGGTTGCCCCAGAACTCTGTTTTACAGTCCAGGCTGGCCTCATGATCTCCTGGCCTGAGCCTTTTATGGGCTGGGCTGATAGGCTATGAAGCTTAATCTTGACTGCAAACTTGATGAGATTTACAGTCACCATGGAAACAGACCTCTGGGCACATTTGTGAGTTTCTAGGCTGTGTTCACTGCAGAGGAAAGACTCATTTTAAATGCAGACAGCACCATTTTATAGGTTGAGGGCTTAGGCTAAGAACAGTAAAAAAGACCTGGGCACCTGTATTTATTTTACCTGCTTCCTGACTGTGGGTGTTATGTGACCAATGACTTCCTAGCTATGATGAAACCCTGAAACTTTGAGACAAATAGACCTTTCTTTGAGTGCCTTTGTCATGACAAAGAGAAAAGTAACTAATTTGGATCTGGAGGCTAGTCCACATTATTTGAGAAAAGACCATGAAGATTCTTATGGCAAGCCTCAAATTAAAGACCAATGTATGTTAACCTTTTTCATTGCTGGCACCAAGTCCTGACACAATACAATCAGATGATAGAAGGATTTGTTCTTGCTCACAATTGGAGTAGATACAGACTACTGTGGTAGGGAAGGCGTGGGGGCAGGCACATGAGGCATCTGGTCCATTTCATCTAATCTGGAAGCAGACAGACAAATGCCAGTGCTCAGCTCACTGTCTCCTTTCTATGTAGTCCAGAATCCAAGCTCATGCCATGCAATGGTGCTACCCACATTAGGTGCGGTCTTCCTACATCCATCATGAACCTTCCCTAGAAACTTCCTCTTGACCACACCCAGAAGCTTGTGGCTTCAGTGATTCCTGTCGAGGTGGTGATATTAGACATTCCACTCTGCTAAGTGCCACAAGAGAGGTTAGATGGTAAAAGGAGCATCTAAGGACTCAGGAGAAGCTGACCGGGAGCTTGCAGACAAGCCAAGCACAGTGACCAGTGCCACGCTTGGCTCTGGAAGGTGTTCAACGCTCCAGCTGGGCTGTCACGGGATGCTGGCTGTCCTTTCTCTCACCCCATCCTGCAGCAAGGCAGAGACCTCCCACTCACACAGATCTGCTCCAGCTTTGTGCTTGAAGCACAAAATCGAGCCAGTACTGTGAGAGAAGACAGAGCCCAGCATCCAGTCACCTAGAAAAGCTGGGGAGGTGACTTAGTCACTGCAGTACTTTGTCATAAAAGCATGAGGGCTTGAACTTGACCCTCCAGACCACAGAGAAGAAAGCTGGGTGTAACTGAGTGTTGGTGGCTTACGCCTTTAATCCCAGCACTCGGGAGGCAGAGGCAGGTGGATCTCTGTGAGTTCAAGGCCATTCTGGTCTACAGAGCCATTTCCAGGACAGCCCCCAAAGCAATACCAAAGAAAGCTGGGTGCAGCAGAATGCACTTGTACTCCCAGGGATGTGGGAGCAGGGTCTAGAGAAGCCTGGGAGAGCTCTCCCTTAAGTCATAAATATTCTCTCAAAAGATAAGGTGGGGACCAAAGAGACACCTCAGCCCTTAAAAAACACACCCTGCCCTTGCAGAGGAACCATGTTTGGTTTCCAGCTCCCGAACCAGGTGGCTCACAACTGCCTATTACAAAGGGGGGAAGACTTAGGAAGTTGGGAGTGTGGCTCAGTGGTAGAGCACTTGCCTACCATGTGCAAAGCCCTAGGTTTCATCCACCCACAGCACTGAAGAGTACATTTGAAACCAAATAACAGACTAAGCTTGAGGTCTTATGACAAAGACCTCCAGCGTGTTTGTATGTCCTATAACCTACCCACCTTGTGAGGATCTCTTGTGCTGACTCTAGACTTGGTGAAACAGTACCAGTGGTGTCATAGAAGCTCTCACAAGGGAGAGCTCCTAACCATTCTATGATTGGGATGGTTGAGATTCCAGTGGAGGATCTGTCCAAAGCATTAATTAGATCTCACAGAAGAATCGAGAGTTCAAGATAATCTTTGATTACGTTGTGAGCTTGAGGCCAGCCTATGTGACATGAGATCCCATCTCAAAAGAAATGGAGGAAAGAAGGAGGGAGAAGGGAGGGAAAAAGGGAACAGGCTCCATGAGGAATGTCTGTCAGTGAGGGTAATAGGAAAGTACACCCAGCATCAGGATGGGCAATGGCTGTGAGGGTGACTTCTATACGGACAGTGGTGTCCATGCTGGTGACAGCAATGGGTACAGTTGTGCGATGACAGCCAGGACCACGCCTCTGTGGTGAGGACACTGGTTTCCTCGTCAGGTCAGCTCTGCAATGCGGCCTGGGCACTGTTCCTGGAGGCTCAGTTGCAGGTGGTTCTGTCTCCTATTACCTAGTAACAAGTGCTTTTTCTGTGCAAACTAACTGCAGGAGGTTTTGCTATATGTCAAGATGTCTTACCTGACTCAGTAAGCAGGATTGAATGATGAAAGTGGTATATCCAGAGGAGATGGAGTTACAGACATTTGGTATTTAAAGTGTGTGCCGTGCATGACCACTGGCACCAAGGACTTGGTAACAAATACATCATTTGGAGGCTGGAAGTAAAGTGCTTGTCTGCCATGTACAAGGCCACAATTCCTGGCAATATATAAAGCAGGTAGTGTTACATGCCTACATGCCTGTAATCTTAAACTCAGGAGGTGAAGGCGGGGGGGGGGGGGGGGGGGGGGTAAATTCAAGTTAAGATAGGTAGTGGCACACATACGCATTAATGCCAGCACTCAGGAGGCCGAGGCAGGTGAATCTCTGTGAGTTTGAGACCAGCCTGGTCTACAGAGTGAGTTCCAAGACAGCTAGGGCTACACAGAGAAACTCTGTCTCAAAAAAAAAATCATATTAGTTCTCAGCTACACAGCAAGTTTGAGGTTAGCTGAGGACACGTGAAACCCATCTCAAAAACAAAATAATACCAACAACAAAAGAAGTGTGTGCACGCACAAATGAGTATTTCTACAAACTGGTATGGAATAACTTCCAGAAGATATTAAGTAGAGATAATGAATTACATAATAGAATTGTAGAATATAGCACACACAAGTTCTAGAATAACCTAGGCTATAGTGCCTCAAAATTAAACAAAAAGGAGATATAAATCTGGAACAATGGAAATAATCGAAGGCAGATTGCACATAATGAAACCAATTATATTTCAAATTAGGTCCATTGCAACACTGAAATTTCCTAAAGAATAAATTCCACTAATTTAACACAGTATTTGACTCTATACCCTCAGCTGGGGGCAGAGGGCTCAGTGAGGAGGAAGACAAATCAGCAACAAATCCTAAACTATTGGGTTTGTTTTGGTTTTTGGTGTTTTTATTTTTGTTTTGTTTTTGTTTTTTGGTGTATGTGTGTGTGTGTGTGTGTGTGTGAGTGTGTGAGCATTTATGTAGCTCTGGCTGTCCTGAAACTATATATACCAGGCTGGCCTCAAACTCAGAGATCAGCCTGCTCACTACTGCCAGTCCTTAAACTCTTATTGTATTTACTAGTACTGTGTTGTGTGTTGGTGAGCATGACATGGGTATGTAGAGGTCAGAAGACAACTCTGGGGAGTAGGTTCTCTCCTGCCTGTACGTAGATCTGGGGCCAGGTCATCCCAAGCCATCTCACTAGCCCTAAACTCTTTTATTAAATAGCTGTTGCTTCTAATGGTATGTATTAAGCCATTTGGAGACTTTTTAGGCAGAATAGAGGATTGAGTTTATATGTTGATATGGTTGGAAGCCAGGATTCTTAGGGGAAGAAATATAAATCTATGTAATGCGGGGATCAGGTGTGGTAGTGTACGTGTGTAATTTCAGGATTTGGAAAGTTGAGGCAGGAGGATTACAATCTTGAAGCCAACCTGGACTAAACAGTGAGACCCTGGCTCAATAAACAAATGTGTAAGGGGTCTGGAGAGATGGCTCAGCACTTAAGAGCATGTGAGTGAGCAGTTCCCAGCAACCAAGTCAGGTAGCCCACAACCACTAGTAACTCCAGCTTACAAAGCTCTGATGCCCTCTTCTGGCCTTTATGAGCACTGCAATCATATACACACAGGCATACACAAAAATAAAATTAAATCTTAAGCAGAAAAAAAAAGTCTACATTACATTTTAGTAGTAATGGTGCCCACATCCTGACTTTGGTCTTTAACACCATTTACTACTAATAGAAATTAAACTGCTCCTTTGAATTACTTTAAAGAAGTAATTTAATCCACAGCTGGCAAGATACACAGTGGGAACATCTGGTTCAATCAAAGTGACTTTTAAAAAGGACAGAGTTATGCCACAAAAACCCAGGGGATGATATCTTGAAGGGGTTCTCACTAACAAATCTGAGGCAATTTGAAAACCAAAACAATTTAGTGAATTTTCCCTTTTTTCTTTTTAGCTAGAGTCTTGTGTAGACAAGACTATTCTCAAACTACTGTTCAGGTATGGGTGACCTTCTGATCATCAAATACACACCATGACATCCCCACACACATAATAAATAAATGTAATTTACAAAGTCAAAAAAGAGGCAGATGTGGTGATATGCATTTGTAACCCCAGAACTTCAGAGGCAGACTGGACAGTAGACTAAGCAGTAAGCTCTGGACCAGTGAGACAATGTGACAAAAAACAAGGTTTGTCCTCTGACTTCCACTTGCACACATGCGTACATCAATTACTGCACACTCTTGCAAGCACTTGCACACATACACACGAGGAAAACGTGCATTTATTTTTAATCACCTGCTTTTATTTTTGCCACATTCTATAAATTTGTTTCCATATATTTTAAAAGGAAAACAAAATGTCATGAAATACAAAGTGTCTGGAGTAAGGTTCTTGAAGAAGGCAGTGTTCTTCCAAAGAGGAGGTAGGGGTCAACAGAGAAACCATACACGAACTGTAGCATCCAGCATCCCCCACTGAGGAGACTGCAGAGAAGCTGAACCCTCATGTAGTTAGGTGAGTCTGGGCTTGAGGGGTCTGTTAGAAAGTGCTTCACCATAGCTGAAGGGCTGAACACATTCTGTGAAGCCCGAGTGACATCTCTGATGCCTCCCTCCCAGCCTGGCACACCCCTAGCTGGTGCTCCCTCCCAGCATCACCCACTCTTGGCTAATCTTCCTTGTTTTGGGCACTTCCAGCACTTAATCAATCCACCAGGCTTAGGCCATTGTCCACCCTGAGAACAAGCCAGCAGGTCTGGGGATCTGCAGACCTGTCAGCCTCCCCCATCCCAGTCCTTGAGACCTTGCCTTGGGCCCAAGCTTAACTGCAGCTCCCCTGTGATCTTGCCTACAGCTGCTGACCTCCACCATGCCAGGTCAGCCTCTGGCTTTCCTTCAGTAGTTCTGGCATTGAGGGCCTTGCCCTGGTGCTGACTCCCAGGCTCCCCTATGACTCAGGATGTGGGCTCCTTGCCCCAGGACCCCACCCTGCCTATGCATGCTTGGGTCCTCCCCTCTGAGGCCCTCATTGGGGAAAAACTGGAATATTTAACCCCAAATCTCCCAGGTTTCTAGGTCCCTCCATCCTGCCCTGCAAAAGGACAATTTGGAGCTCCTGATTCTGTGAACACAATTCCCAACCCAACTCTGACACAGAACACTAAAGATATGTGGGTGACTAATGAAGCTTGAAGCAGGAGTAGCTCTAGCTCTATCCAGGCACTGACTACAGACTAAAGAATATAACTACCTAGGAGTTCACAGCCTCCAGCCCTAAGATTGCCTGCCCTGCCCCTGTGCTGGCTAATTTTGTCAACTCAATATACACGTAGAAGAGGGACCCTCAACTGAGAAAATACCTCCATAAAATATGCCTGTGTGAAAGTCTACATTTCCTTAATTAGTAATTGAAATGGGCGGGCCCAGCCCATTTTTGCAGTGTTCCTCCATGGCCTCTGATCGGTTCCTGCCTGACTTCCTCAGTCACAGTCTGGAAGTATAAGATGCTTTTGGTCATGGTGTTTGGTCACAGCAACAGAAATCCTAACTAGCCAGTGGTGGCAGCGCACGCCTTTAATCCCAGCTTGGGCAGCAGAGGCAGGCAGATCTTAGTGAGTTTGAGGACAGCCTGATCTACAGAGCAAGTTCCAGGACAGCCAGGGCTACAAAGAGAAACCTCTATCTCCCAAAACAACAAACAAACCCAAAACTAAAACAACCCCTTTCGTCTGTTTGCTCAGGAACCCAAGAAGAAAAATCATAAAGGGATTGCTCAACCAAGTATAGTGATACAGCCTTAGACAACAGCTTACTTGGGGGCTGGAGCAAGAGGATCATGAGCCTGTCTCAAAGAGAGGGCAAGGGATGCAGTTCAGCAGTACAACTTGCCTAGAATCCATCCGGGAAGGACTGGGGATTGTCAGTCAGTGGGAGAGTGGCTAGAATCCTCCAGTGAGGAGCCAGAAGTGTGGCTCAGCAGATGAGCTTTACCTAGGACCCATCCCCATTGTTTCCAGGGCCATGGCTCAGTGGCAGAACACTTATCTGGTATGGCTGAGATGCTAGGTTTAACTCTCAGTTAATAAAAATAAAAAAAGAAAAAAAGAAAAAGAAAAAAGAAAAGAGAAGGAGGATGGGCGGACCAAGCTTGATTAGTAGGTTTGATAGCCCAGTCTGTGGGGTCTATGATTGGAGCAGATAGTCCTGGGGTACGCACACCCTATTTCTGCCAGCTGTTTCCTCAGGCCCATGTTTTTTTTCTCTGTCAGCTCCAGGGTCCCAATCTGTGACTCGGGGACAATGTATGTGAATCACCACATTACAGACCTTTTGTAACCAAAGCTTGACTAGAGCAGTTTAAGGGAAGGTTAATCTATTGTGGCTCAAGGTTTCAGAGGGGTTAATGTGTAGTTGCTGGGTTGTGTGTGTTTCTTGACCTATTGTGAGGTCAACATCATGGCGGTTGAAATGCAGATAACAAATATGAAGCAAAGAGGAGAAATGACAGGAAGAGGCCAGGCCAACACAGTTTGTGATGTGTTCCTTAGATGTTCCTTGTGACCTACTTCCTCCTCCAACCAGAAATGGGAATTTCTACCAGGCTCCAAAAAATCCTTCTAGTCCCTCAAGGGATTATTAAGCCTAGCTCAGTCTTCATGATCTATCTCTAGAAACACTCTCAAATGCACACCCAGAGAGAGGTGTGCTGTTCCCTCTTTCAGAGGTAGATCTCCATGAATTTGAGGCCAGCTAGAGCAACACATTGACACCCTGTCTCAAAACACAAAACAAAGCCAGGAGGTGGTGGTACACCCTTTTAATTCCAGTACTTGGGAGGCAGAGGCAAGTGGAACTCTGAGTTTAAGAGCAGCCTGGTCTACAAAATCCCAGCTCAAAAAAAAAAAAAAAAAAAAAAAAAAAAAAAAAAAAATCAAAACAAACTAGCAATACCAAACAGAAGTCTTCACTAGGCTTTTTTTATGTTCCTGGGCCTGCAACACAGGACAGGGACAGTAACTTTGTTCCCAAGAAACACCTAAAGGCCCAGAAATGAAATTAAACAACAGAGAATATATCTCTGTGGACAAGAAAGTATCTGTTTCTTGATCAAACTTCATCATGGTTCTTACATCGGATCAAGCTGGCCAGAAGAGTATAGGGTTGGAAACTCCTAAGAAGATCGGAAGTCAATGTTTGTCCTCATACTTCCTCATACTTCCAAAGGACAAAAACCCATACAGAATGTGTCTGTAGGCCCAGCAATGAAGATACTTGATAGAGCATCTTTGCCTCCCGGACTTCCTCCCGAGGACAGGAGTGACAATATGTTGACTGGACGTAAGTATACACAAGGCGACAGCCCCATCAAAAAAGAAACAAAGATAACTTGTGGGTTTTCGGGAAGAACTGCAGGTAATGTTCCTGCAGAAGAATCACTACTTAATAACTCTGAAGAAGAGACACATTCCATGCTTTCCTAGATGCAGGAAATAAGACCAAGAAAAAACTAAACGTGACAGTGAATATACAACTGTCTGCTTCCAGCCACCCTCTGAGGTTGGCATACAGTATTAATTTTTTTTAACCAGTACCTAAGAGAAAGACTGAGAGAGAGGATGAAAGAAGGCACTGGCATCTCTGCATCTGAAGTTACCTGGTACTTCCGGAGGAAGAACACCCTCAACTAATGGGATGAAGTTTCCAGGTTAGTACCAAATGGGTTGCTTTATGACTTGTCACCCAAGTATAGAGTGCCTTTAGCAAAAGGATCATACCACTGAGTTTTGATTAGTAACCAAGAGCCGTGGCAATGTCCTATAATTTTTTTGGGGAGGGGACCTATGGGACTCAAAAAAGATTACCTATATCTAGCACTGTACATTTTATTTGATAGACTATGGTGTCTAGGGAGAAACTAGCTCCCCATTACATAGTTACCCCACTAAATTCCTATTAAATATGAAAAAAGGTCTCAAAAAAGCAAAACAAACTAATCTCCCCCCCAACACACACACACACACACACACACACACACACACACACACACACACACACACACACACACACACACCAGGTATGGTGGCACACAGCTTTGTTTGGTTGTTTTTTGTTTTTTTTGTTTTTTTTTTTTTTTTCTTTTTCCTTTTTCTTCTTGTTTTTATGAGACAGGGTCTCACTGTGTAGCTCTGGCTGGCTAGAACTTGCTATGTGGATCAGGCTGGCCTCTGCCTCTCAAGTGAGTGGCATACACTTTCACTTCCAGCACTCAGGAGGCTGAGACAGAATTATCAAAAGTCTGATGACAGAGCGGGCTACATACTGAGTTCAAGGTCAATTTGGGCTATAAGAGACTTAAAATAAACAAGTGTGTCTCACTTTTCATCAGGCGGTAGCCTATGCTACCCAAGAGGACCATACTCAGACGCCCTTTAACTTCAACCAGAACCACAAGCCAAAATAAGTCTCTTTTCCTTGTGCCTTACCAAGGCTATAGAATTATTTTTAGCAACAGAAAATGGACTAAATTTTTGTATGGGTGTGGCATGTATGCATGTTAGGTATGTTCATATGTGGTTCCCTACTATGTTATGTAATTCAGGCTTGGCTCAAACTGGAGGTTGCTCTTAATCTTCTTTTCTCACCTCCTGCTTCTGCTGAGGACATTCCTCTAGAGGAGCTAAGCTCCAGGTCATTCCCCTGGAGCAGATGTGTGCAGCTTTGGGAGCCCATTCCAATAGCTCCTCTCCGCTAGCAGCTGCAGCCATCACATACAACACAGCCATCAAAGCGCCTGCCACCACATGGCGCAGGCCACATTAGTCTTTCTACCCCAGAGGGCTGCACCACATCCCCTCACCTTCAGCTCTCTGCCTTTCTTGGAGCCCATGGCACAAGGATTTCTTTTTATCTTATTTTTGTGATTTTCCCAACCAACCCTGAGATCAGACATATTGGGAGGGGGGAATAAAACCAAATAAACAGTCTTGTGAACATCCAGGGAATGGCTGCTGGGACTTGGAACTTCACGAACACCCTGGCCAGCTGTGTGCATCTATGCTGGGTCTTCTTCCTCCATCACCACATCTCGGATGCTGCTTTTACTCTGTTCATCCTCTGGGCCTGCAGGCAGAATGCTAGTGACAGTATGCAGAAGGGCTTCAATCTGCTCCTCCGTGAGCCGCTCTTCACTCTCTTCTACCATCTACAAGGGAAAGAAAGCCTGTCAGGGCAGGGGTGTACAAGTAAGCCTGCCCACCATGCAATTCACAGTGCCAGCCCAGGACCTGGTCCTGAGCCCACCCGGTCTTCATCTAGGATCCACAGCAGGATGAAGCCAGCTCAAAAGCAAACACATAAAATTCATCTGTGAAGCTGAGTGTCTGTCTGTCTTTATCTCCCCTCACCCTGCTCTTTCTGTTTTGGAGACAAGATAGCCCTGGCTGTCCTGAAACTCACTATGTGTAGATCAGGCTGGCCTCTAACACACAGAAATCTGCCTGCTTCTGTCTCCTGAGTACTGGATAAAGATGTGTGCCACTACCATGTTCAACTTGCCTTTCTTCAAATGAAGGGAAATTCTAATGATTCTATTTCCATTCACATCTACATACTAATATGTTGGATGTACAGAAATTCACCCTTGAGGGGTCATGTGGCCCTAGATTAACTTTTGAATTTCACAAGTACCTCTGTCACTTGAGTGGTATCACCCATTATTCGATGCTACTTCGCCTGTGCCACAGAGTTTCTATCCTCCAACAGTCCTCATTACCCCTGCTGAGTACTCTGCACAGGCCTGCAACCACACTAGAAATTTATAAGCACGATCTCTTTCAACACTCACTGCAATCCTAGCAAGAAGCAGAACTGGACTCCTAGTCCGGCATACCCAGGTAGGAAGCCACCCAGGCAGCACATGCCACGTTGTGGTTTGGATCCTAAATGTCCCTCAAAGGCTGTGCATGGAAGGTTTGGACCTCAGCTTGTGGCACTCCGGGGAGATGGACGAACCTTTACTAGTGGGGCTCACAGGAAGAAAGTCGGGACATTGGGTGCTAGGACCCTGGCCTTTTCTATTTGCCTTTGGGTTCTTCAAGGAGAGCAGTTTATGGCATGTCATTGTCACAGGCCTAAAGCAACAGGACCATGTGTACTTGGATAATCTCATGATAATCTCAACTATTTTGCTTAAGTGAGAGGAAAGCTAACACAACCACTGCTCTCCAGAGAAGGCACAACAGGAGTCTGATGAGTAGGAGGAAAAGAGAAGCTGAGGAGACGATGGCTCGGCCGTTAAAAGCAACGGCTGCTGTTGCTGAGGACCTGAGTTCAGTTCCCAGCAGCGACATGGCAGCTCATAACTACCTGCAACTCCAGCTCCAAGGAATCACACACCCTCCTCTGGCCTCTGCAGGCACCCACATACATCCACACACGGGCATACACATAAGACACAGGCACACACATGAGCATAAATAAAAATGCTAAATCTTTTAAGATTTTAAATTTATTTTTATTTTTACGTGTATGAGCACTTTGCCTGCATGTGCACCACGTGTGTGCCTGATGCTTGCTAAGACCCAAAGAGCATATCAGATCCCTTAAAACTGGAGTTAAAGATGATTGTGAGCCACATGGGTGCTGGGAAATGAACCTGGGTCCTCTGGAAGAGCAACAAGTGCTCTGAACTCTCTGTCCTCATAAAAATACTTTAAAAGCAGTATTGTTGATTTAAAGATGTCACAGGATACACCCAAGAGCACACTGCAGGTACGCAGAACACCTTCTTTCCAGCCAAATTGTTCCTATAGCTAGAGGCTACTTTTGGGTAGGGAGTGTTTACAGCAAACCATTTTCTAAAGGTCTTTTTTACTTATTTAGATGAGGTCTCAAGTAGCCCAAGCTGGTCTCCAACTTGCCATGTAGTCAAGGATAACCTTGAATTTCTGACTTTGTAGCTGTCACCTCCAAAGTGCTGAGATTATTTGGTGCATACCACCAGGCAGGGCTTATGCAGTGACAGGTTGTTCAACATTCTCAGTCATCAGGGAAATCCAAACTAAAACTGCTTGAGCTTCCACCTTACCTCAGTCAGAAGACCCAAGGTCAAGAAAACAAATGACAACAGATGCTGGCGAGGATGCAGGGAAAGAGAAACACTTGTCCATTGCTGATGGAAGTGCAAAATGGTACAGCTACTATGGAAATCAGTGTGGAAGTTCCTCAAAAAGCTAAAATCAATCTACCTCATGATCCAGCTATAGCACTCCTGAACATATACCAAAAAACTCTACATCCTACTATAGAGATACCTGCTCATCCATGTTCACTGCTGCTCTAGTCATGAATTGAGAAACTGGAAATAGCTTAGATGCCCATCAACTGATTGATGAATAGATAATGAAAACGGGATATACTTATACAATGTAGTATTGTTTCCCTGTTAAGAAAAATGAAATCTGCAGATAAATGGATGCAGCTAGAAATGATCATCCTGAATAAGACAAACACTGAATGTTTTCTCTTATATGTGCATGTCAGCCTTTAAGCTTTAGTATGTGTGTTTTATTTAGAGGCTAGGTAGCAAGTAGGTAACCTGGGGAAGGAAGAGCTAGATCTTCCAAGGAAAGAGAAATGGAATACAGTGTCCTAAAGAGATAAAGGGCCTGGCTCGGTGGTGCACACCTTTAATACTGACACTCAGAAAGCAGAGGCAGGCAGATCTCTATGAGTTTCAGGCCAGCCCGGTCTATATAGTGAGTTCCAGGACAGCAGGGGCCATGTAGACAAACTGTCTCAAAAACCAAAAACAAAACAATAAAGAGAGATAAAAAAGAAACTAGAATAGGCGGGTTAAATGGGGATGAAAGGACAGGAATACCATAGAAGGAATCTGAGGAGGGACAATTAACTTCGTAAATCTACATGAAAGCCTATTAGAAGCTTCCTAAAATAAATGTGTGTATATACATACATACATATACACACACATACATATACATATGTGTGTGTGTGTATATATATATGAAAGAAATTCCCAGCTAAGTAAACTCCCCATGCCAGGAATAAATTACAACTTGATAAGTCATTGGCCAGAAGGGTCCCAAAGAATCCTGCCCCCCAAATCACAGGCTACTGCCAAAGCTATTGGGTACCCTCCACAACCTGAGAGTCGGGCCCTATTGCTGAAGATATCACTCACTTATTTCATCAAGGATGGAGAAACAGAGGTGGTACCCAACTAGAAGCTTCACCCCTACTGATTCACATTTATGGTATTAGAAGATACTATGCACACTATTAGAGAAGGAAAATAGTCATCAATAACCACCCAGCTGTGAGCCTATCTGCAAGATATACTGGTACCATAATAGAACAAATGTTATGGGAACAACCAACCGTCTTTTGATTGGACTTAAGAACCACTCTATAAGATGGAGCCCACGTGACACTGCTAAAGTGGCAGGAACCTGACCAGACAATCATGGATCCTAGGGGGAAACCTACAACGATTACTCCGCTAAAGTAATATAGCAATAAAGTGACTCCCAATGACATATTGCTATACCCATAGATCAGTACATCACTCAGCTGCTTCTTGCAGTAGATAGGAATTAACACAGAGGCCCACAACTGGACTCCAGTGTGCAGCCATTGAGAGTTTGGAGCACTCAACTCTAAATGAGATCAAACCCCTCCTGTCAAGGATCTGGGATCTCTGCTGAAGAGGAGGTGGAAAGTTTCCAAGAGCCAGAGGTGTTGATGACACCAAAGCCAGAGTCTTCAAGACACCGCAAGGATGATACACATAAGAACTCAGAGAGATGATGACAGCACATGCAAGACCCGCACAAATGTAGCCCATCACAGAGAAGGGAAGGTAGACACAAGGTCCAACTTCTAACCAAGAGGCTATTAATCGCCGAAACCTGCAGGAAAAGGGATCCATTTTCTCCAGTGGAGTGACTGACACTAGGCATATCAATCACACACTCCAGGGCAGGCCCCATGCCCAGGAGGAGACCCAACATAAAACAGACTCCACCGTTTTTATGCTTTTTGTTTGGTAATTTTCGTTTTATTGGTGCTTTTTTTATTTTGATTTTTGTGTGGCTGTGGGTTTTTTTTCCTTTGAGAGAGAGAGAACATGAAGTTGGGAGGGTAGGGAAATGGGAAGCATCTGAGAGGAGTCGGGGAAGAATATGATCAATACATACTTCATGGAATGTTGTAAAAAAATAAAAAAATAAAAAAAAACCTGATTCTTTAAAAATGCATTTTTAGAGAGTTATGTTGACACAGGCCTTTATTGCCAGTATTTGGGAGGTAGGGACAGGATGATCAGGAATTCCAGATAAGTTCAGCCTCAGTTACATATTGAGTTTGAGGCCAACCTAGACTCCATAAGACCTTACCTCAAAAAACCACATTATTTTTTAAGATCAGACATACAAAACTAATGGCAGTAACCCAACACAGTATGCCCCCAAAGAGGAAGGGGAGTTGGAGGGAAATACCTGACCGATTATTTAGTTCAAAGGAAAAACTGAGCTGAGGAATAACTGGCAAACACGGCCAATTAAACACCTGCGGAAGCATCTATGAAGGGCCCTACCATAGGAGGGCGCGTGCTGCAATCACACTGACTTCGGGAGGCAGTCAGGTCCAGAGCCCTGAAACCTGAAGCCAAGATAATGACAGATGAGGGATGTGAGGCCCAGCTCTGTCTGCACCTCAGTAAGCAGAGCCCAGGTCTTTAAGCTCAGCACCAACCCCTTCCACAGTAACACAGCCTCTCACTGATGCTGTACAGCAGTATGGAAACTCTGGAGTCGGGTGGGTGGGGGTGGAGGGGACCCTCTGAGGCCTTCCTTTTTACCTTAGAGCCAGGGCTGTTGCCCTCCATCGTCTCTGGTCTGGCAGCTGCAATGCCAATCAGGAGTCACCAGGTATTGCACTTAGCAAAAGGGCAACAGCTCTCCGAGTCTACCAACTTTGGGAACAACAGAAACCTTTACCAGAACTAAATCCTCAGGGAAGGTGGTTTTAAAGGTAACAAGCCCAGTTCTCAGGCACAGGAAGAAACTGAAAGCTTACCTACTCCCCTTGGACCATTAAGTGAGTGGCAACTACATCCTGCCTCACCTCTCCTCCCCAGCACAGGAGAATAGCCCAAATAAGGAATTCAAGGCTCCAGCTCAATGTTCCCTAATACCAGTGGGCCAAGTTGTTCACAATGTAAAAGCAAATGAAAATGTAAAATCTCAAGTGCTAGCAGGCAGGCACCTCTTAGTAAATGACAAATCTCTGCATACACAAAGCTCTCTTAATCCCTGGAGGCTGCCAAACACTCCAGAAGAGGCCGCTCCCCACTGCAAGCTGCCAGCCCTAGCACACGGCTTTCCTCACATGACCCAAACCTAACAGGCCAAAGGCTGATATCAGAAATCAAATGCCTTAATACTGACAACAATTTTAAAGCTTTGTTTTTCATCTGTGTGGGGGGGGGAGGGAGAGAGGGAGGGAGAGAGAGAGAAAGAAAGAAGAGAAAGAGAGAACAACCTTGGGTACAGTCCTCACTTTCCACCTAGTTTGAGTCAGGCTCACTTTTTGTTGTTTCCAGACTATATTAAAACATCAGCTGCCTGGCTCATGCATGCCAGGATAGTGGGTCTGTTTCCAGGGAGTCTCCTCTCTCTGCTACCCATCTCCCTAGAGGAGCCCTAGGATTAACAGATGCTTACACTACACAAGCAGATTTATGTGAGTTTGGAGGATTTGAACTGGGGTTGTCAAGCTTGTGGGGGCAAGCACTTTACCCACTGAGCCATTTCTTCCACAGGACCACCTTAGAATCAGAACCTTTCTGAGCACAAACACAACACGATACTTCCTGAGGTAAGGCTTGACAAAAACTGCTCTCCACCTAGGTGAAAACTTCTACTTCTGATCTCATTTGACAGGCTGAAGAAAATTAAAAAAAAAAAAAAAAAAAAAAAAAAAAAAGCAAGATTTTACCAAAAACACAATATACAACTACTTTTAATCTACATGTTACAGTATATGTACAATATGAATCGTTCTGTGTTGAAACTTGAACCTTAAATTCGATACCCTGGGAATAAAGTCCAATATTAAATGCTGAATTCATCTTGGACAAGTCAGCCATGACTTCCAGCTATTTGCCCAGCAGTCCACTCTGCCTCTGAAACGTCACCTTTCTCTGACTAAGTTAAAGCAATGCCTACAGTGAGCATCAATGTGGGCCTGGGGGGCTGTTTAGTAAGCTCTGGGGCTTAATGGGCACAGTAGAAAGGCTGTGCAGGACAAGGACCTGTGAATTCACAGGGTTCGCTGACCCACCTTCAGAGGGCTTCTAGGCTGTTCAAATGGACCACAGCAGAGCAAGCTGGAGTCACACAGCAGGCCCACTTCCTCACAGAGCCTCTCAGTCAGTGGACAGTCACCCAAGGACCACAACACACCCCAGCCCAGGCACTGAATTCTAGCAAGCATGGGTGTGCAGCCCCTTTCTGGGTCTGAGGAGAAGACGCAGCTGTAGTTACTGCAGGGAAACATTAAGTCCTTTGTTTTCTAACCTCTGTGAAACCCTCATTCTTCACGTTCTCTTGCAGACAGGACACTGCTCTAAGCCCTGATAAATGTCTTGCTCTCTTTTGCAGCCAATTCTGGGGTGGGAAGAAAAGCTGACTAGAAAGTGGTCTAGCTGCAGGAAAAAGGAGTTTGTAGAAAAGAAACACCTGAGGGAACGCCACGCTAACCTCACCAGGTGTAATGGGTGATTCTAAGAACCAACTTGACTGTACTAAAAGCATATGTGGTCAGCTGGGAAGGTTCTGGGTGCGCGTGTGAAGTGTCTCTGGAAGCCTGTGTGTGAGCTAAGGGACTTGGTGCAGAATATCTACTAGCAATGCAGGGGAGCACCATCACAGTTGCTGGGGCCAAGACAGTACCATTTACCCCCAAGACAGGGTTTCTTTGGAGCCTGTCCTGGAACTCAGAGACCGCCTGCCTCTGCCCCCAAGTGCTGGGATTAAAGGTGTGTGCCACCACCACCCAGCATGACAGTACCATTCTTATCCCAACTGTCTCCCCTGAAGCAGGACATTTCACTTGTGTCCTGGGACACCCCAGCTCAGGATCTCTGGCCTTTAGGCTTCAGACACAGCAGTAACCCTAAACTCTCAAACCCTGTGGCCTCAGACTATGTTAAAACATCAGCTGCCTTGATTCTGAGGACTTTAACCTGGACTGACTCAGTCTATTGGTATCTTGGGGTCTTCAGCTTGTTGGAGAAAGCCCTTGGACCATGTCTAGCATGGTCAAAGCACTCAGTATTAGCTCTCTCAAGAAGCAGCCTGGAGCTTTCCACAGGCTCAGGATAGGGCCATGCTAATTCTCATCTCGCCTCTCCATCTGTCACTTGGCCACGAACAGCATATGGTGCGGATTAAAGTTGGAGGAGACCCAACATGTGATCCTTAACCCAAGGGACAGGGATTGATCTCTTGATCTTTCCCTGTCCTGTAAGCTGAACCTGTCTAACATCTACAACAATGAGCACACACAGATGGGGACCTCTGTTTAGCATGAAGGCCAAGGCCCCCAGGAAGCTCTCCAGAATGGAAGGAATGTTTATAATTTAATTTTGGGTACATTTGGAAGGACAGACACAACTCTAGGAAGACAATGAAAGTTTTAGTCAAAAATTAACTACTTTATAAACTTTGAAAAGTTTTAAATAAATTCTGAAGAGCATAGAGGTTCTTAGGTCATTGTCGTTCATACTTTGTAAGTTTTACAAAGACCTGTCTACTTCTTCTGTTCTTGATTTTGTTTTTTATTACATGTATTTTTCAAGACAGGAATGCATTATGTGACCTGGCCTGACCTCAAACTCTCATCCTCTACTCCTGCCTCCACAACAGGGGGATCACAGGCAAACTTTAGAATCTATTTCACTAACTCTCAAAACCAAAGTTTGCCTGGTGGTGACAGGACCGGCTTAACTTTCACAGCTAACTGATGCGCTGCCTCATGTAATAGGAAGCACCTGCCACACTGCACGTGAGAGGAGCCTCCCACGGACCTTCCCTTCCCCCCTTAGACCACGCCTGTTCTAATCTTCATCCACCATTGCTGAAGCCCTACACTGTGACTGCAATTTGGACTTTACAAATTCCTAGGCTGCACTGGATACTTTTATGCAGGGAAACGAGACCGCATTCACGGTTTTAGAAAGTGATCTGTAAGCCAGGTGTGATCACGCATGGCTGGAGAAGCAGGGAGGATGAAATAACTGAAGGGGTGAGTTAATGCTATGTGTAGGGAGAGAAAACAAGCAGACATGGAAGCAACAGAAAGTGGGGACAACTGAGCATCAGCCAGAACGAGAGCTTCTGCTAAGAGACTGGCCAGAGGGCAGGAGAGGAAGACAACATGGGGAAGAAAGAGGTGGAACAGTCGGGAGTTGGAGGGGGGGGTGGCACACTCTGAATCTAATGTTTTTATGCAACATCTGGTTGGCTCTAACTCCTACAGGCAAGCCATGGCCAGAAGGGCCTAGAACAGCAGAGGACACGGGGCTGCCAAACCCATGGAAGGAATTAAATTTCCAGCTTCCCACTCTCAAGCCCACACTAACTAGGACCAATTGGTGAGGCCTCCGGTCCAGTTTCTCCTTTCACTTACGGCACGGGATGGTGTGCAGTCTCTGACTTGTTCTTTCTCAGCCTTTCTGTATCTCAGGCCCACAAAGAAATCCCTTGAGTCCAGAGACCCTCCCCCACTCACCAGCTGGATCTCAACAGCGGTCATTGGCCTGTGGTTTAGCAGCTGAAGCTTCTCTGCTCTGTCAAAAGAAAAACATGAACTGCTTAAAACTCTCATGCCCTGAAGGACCTTGGGTCTTGATCAAGTTACTGTCAGGAAAGAACTACAGAATCCCTGCCACATGGCCATTTAATAAGAAACAATAAGGAGAGAAAGAGACACCAGACCTCTACTCAGTGGTCCATGTGCCAACATCCTACAGGGTACACAGGCACCGTGTTTCCTAAGGGAGCAGTAGCAGAGGTGAGGTTTGAGGGATGACCCATTCCCTGCAGACAGACCTCATGACAGGAGCGCCATCCCTGGAGTCTTCAAAAGGAAATTGATTTGCAAGAGTTGTTCTCTCATCCCCACACCCTGCACTAAGGCACACGCACATTCATGCCCACATGACAAGTAAGACAATTCAAAGCACGTCTTAAAAAAAACAATACTTGCCGTGCATGGTGGCACAAACCTCTGATGCCAGCACTTGTGAGACAGAGTAGGGAGATCTCTGTGAGTCAGAGGCCAGCCTGCTCTACAAAATAAGATCCTGTCTCAAAAATAAAAAATACAAAACAACTCCCCATATTTGCTACACAAATTTTCTCTGGGAAATGAGAAAGTATTTTCTTAATTCAGTTTAAAGAAAACAATAAACAAAATCAGCTTCATTAGTTAGTCACTGCCTAGAAATGGCCAAGAATTCTGTTTTGAGAGTAATATTATATATTGCTCAGATTTGTTTTGTTTAGATTTCTTTTAAAAAGAATTGTTAAACGTTTATTTAGTGTGTGTGCATGTGTGTGAATGCCAGAGCACACAGGTGGAGGCCAGAGGATAACTTGCATTTGTTTCTCTTTCTGCCATGTGGATTATAGGAATCAAACTCCGGTGTTCAGGCCTGGCAGCAAATACCTTACCCACTGAGGCATCTCATTTTTATTTATGACAGGCTGGTCTTGAACTTGCTATCTAACTAAGGATGACCTTGAACTCCTGATCCTTCAATGTCTCAGATGCTAAGATTACAGTGTGTGATGACTGATAGGGATTGTCAACATCATAGAAACAAACCTCTGGACATGTCTAGGAGATAGTTTCTAGACTGAATTAACCGGGGTGGTGTGATACATCCTAAATGTGAATGGCACCAACCCACTAGGGCTGCGTGTGACTGAATAAAAAGGAGAAAGTGAGCTGAGCACCAGCATCCATCTCTGTGACCAGCCTCCTCCCTCTCCTACTGCTATGCTTTATCCACCACGATGGACCATACCCTTTCTCCCTCAAATGGCTTTTGTCCAGCATTTTGCACAGCAAGGAGAAAAGTAACACTATAATGTTACTCACATTTGAATTATCTTAGTAAATAAAAAAAAAGCCAGGCCTATTATCTCAGACCTGGGGAGGCTGAAACAGGATATCAAATTTGAGCCAGCCTGGGCTAGTTGTAAATTTCAATAAGAAATGTAAGTGATAGCTGAAGACAGTAATTACCATCTGACCTGAAACTTGGTATGAGGCCAAGGATGACTTTAATGCTTGATCTTCCTGCCTCCACCTCCCATAAGAATTATAAGTCACAATGTCCAATAGCAATTATCATCTGTCACAAGAGATACACAGCCCACTGTTGAAGAGGTTAAACGGTGACAGGACTTCAAAGATTAATTATATTTCATATGTATGAGCATTTGTGTCCATGTACATTGTGTGCCCACATATGGAGACTAGAAGAGGGCATCAGACCCCATGAACTGGAGTTATAGTTATGGGCCTCTGTGCTGAGTGCTGGGAACCAGGCATCAAGTTCTCTGCAGGGGCAGCAAGTGCTGTTAACTACTGAACCATCTCTCCAGCTCTCCAGCTCCAGTGACAGGACTTCAAGGGGACAGAATGACTCCACCGTCGCCATCCCCACATAGGTGATACAGTTCTGCATTTCTTTCTGGGGCTGACTCTGGAGCTCCACACTCATCCTTTAGTTCTGTTCAACACAATGGAGTTTAAAGATGCTCTGGATAAAGATGAAAAGCCACAGTTGCCTTAGGCAGGTGTTTGAGAAGCAGTCTGAGTTAAGTACCGCTCCAAGCCTCAGGTCAGAATAGCATTTACAGCGCATGAGGGTTATGAGTGGTAACAATCTCATCCCAGAAGTGGCCGCTACTACCACTTCCTGCCTGTCTTCCATTTGTCTTCCAAACAGGAAACACTAACCCTGAGATAGGAAATAACCTGTCCAAGGTTTGCAATAGTCAAGATAGGGACTTAGCCACCACAGCTCACATTAGCCATACGCTTCTGGTAGAAACATTCACCATGGCAACTGCCCCACAACCGCTTCTCCAAAGCTTCGGGTACCATTATGGCACACGTGGTCAGGTTCTATTCCTCGGAATACCCTAGAACATTTACCAATCATCAATTCAACAAATGAGACTTCACAGTAGTGGAGTGCTGACCTCATAAGCAGGAGGTCTTGTGTTCAATCCCCAGCAGGATGGGAAGGGAGGAGGAGGGAGAAAAAAGATGAAAAAAACACAGGGAGAGGAGGGAGGGAAAGAGAAAAAGGGAGGCTTTGCATTGAGCGAGCCCGGAGAATTTTCTGAGCAAAGCTGAGGGAAGCAGGGCTGGGGATGCAGCTCAGTTGCTAGGCCTCTTACCTGGCATACACAGAGCCCTGGGTTCCATTGTCAGCACTGCCTAAACCAAGGCATCCTGGTATATGCCCAACCACTGCTTCCTTCAGAAACCTACCCCCATGGTCCCCAGGCTGTCACTCTCCTGGTCTGCCCACTCTCTTTCTGACTATTCCTTCTCCCTGTCTTTCAGGGGCCTCTTCCTTGGCTTGGGCCTAGTATTCCACATTGTCAACTTTTCCCCTCCAAGCCTCTTATTGATTTCCTTATACAAAATGCACAATCTCAAAAGCTACTACAGTTTTGCTGGAGAAATTCTTAATTCCAAGCTATGTGAGCTGAACTCCAGACCTTTGTAGCCAACTGCCTCCCACACATCTGCATGTAGACATAGCAGATGCTTCAAAATCAACACATCTGATGCAATCGTGATTGCTCTTTCCAACAAACTAGCTCCTCCTTGTACCCCTCATCTTGAAGAGCCTAAGGTCAGAATTCAGGAGCCACCCCTCACTTCTTACCTGCTGCCAACACTCAGTTCCCTGTTTCTTTTGCTTATGTTTCATTGAAGGTGTTTGTGCCTTCCTTCGCCATTATTTTAAATCTCTCCACCCTCTTGATTACTGGACAACAGCTCCATCCTGAGCCCTTCAAGTTGTCAACATGATTTCCTCTTATAGCAAATGCCTCTTCAAAGTCTGAAATCTTGTGATGGGAAAGATGGCTCAGTAACTAAAAACTCTCACAGAGGACCCAAGTTTGGTTCCTAGCACCCATGTGAAGGCCAACAACTTTCTATAACTCCTATTTCACAGGATCTGATAACCTCTTTTGCCCTCCATGGATGCCAGGCAATACACATAAACACACACATGCCATTCCCAGGAAGGACAGAAGGTGCTGGACCCTCTGGATGCTGGGAACTAAACCCAAGTCCTCAGCTAGTGCTCTTAATCACTGGCCCCTCTTTTCAGCCACGGTTCTGCCAAAGGATTTGGTATCAATTTGAATTTCTCTAGTTCACCAAGAACGCTAAGGACTCTGTTCTTCAGCAACTTATCTTCATATGGCTCCACTTCCACTAAATGACCCAACCAAACTGTAGATATGACACAGAAAAACCTCAGACCAATTCCCAATTCCACATCTTGCCTAGCAAATGGTATTCCTCACCCGAATCTGGAGACTTGCTTTATCTCATATAAAGAGACTTGCTTTACCTCTAATAAACAAACAGTACCCTAAAACTGACACTTCCGTGCCTCTCCACTATGTCCCCTCCATCACAGCACTGAGAGTGACAGAGTTGGCATAATACAAATGTAATCTGAAAGGCGAGCTAAAAGAAGAGCTAGGGAAGCCTCCACTTCTGGTAGAAGTTGTGCAATTCTGAGGAGACAAGGAGCAGGAGTTTATGTTCTGAGAGCACACCAGCTAAGACCACTGGGGAAGCTGATAACCCATCATCTACACTTGAGCTCTGCTGCTCTGAAGTCCACATCCCAAAAGTATGGTGTCAATACTGGAGTAATGTGCGCAGAAGAGAAGATGGCAGCATTACTACAGACCTAACTGAGCCTGCCTGGGGGCAAGTGTTCCTCCACACAACTGTGTGCCTCACAAGGGTGATCTCAGGATAGAAGCAGGGGCTACTAGTTAGGCACTAAAAAAATAAAACTCAGGCTAAATCTAAAAATATTAAAGAATCCATTTTGGTGGAGACTGGGGTAACACACTAAATTAAAAATTACATAACACACAGTGCCGACCTGACTTGGAGTTGAATTCCAACTGTTCTATTGTGCTGATGAAGTCTACAAAGGCAAACAAAATTCAGTTCCTAGTCTACCCTCAAGGACACCAGTGATGAAGATACCTAAGCAAACTAATGTTTGGATCCCTCCCCTGAGCCAAACGGAAGGTGACTTCAAAATCAAATGTAAGATTTAAAGAACATATTAAACACGGTTTTAAACATGGTTCCTGTCTTAAAATGCACTGGCTAGCAAGGTTGGTCACTGTCTTATTTGGCAAGCAGCCCCTTCACCAATCATGCAGGCCAAGAGGCAGAAGCCAGCCACAGACCAAGAAGCTTGCTGGATCCCTCTACTGGCCAATGCACAACACTGCCAGGGGCTTTTGCCCAGGCAGTCACAGAACCAAGAGGTAAAGATTTAAAAGGTCACAGGAGACTTAATAAATGATTAGTTTGAAGATGGCAAATTGGAAAAGGGAGCCAGTTAATTCTCTATTGAAGTGTGTAGATTCAACCAATTTTGAACCAATTTGCAAAGCGATTCCTATTTTATAGGTTTCTTTCTCTCTCTCTTCCTCCCTTTCTCCAACCCCTTGTCTCTTTTTCTTTTCTTTCTTTTGGCAGCACTGGTGATGGAACCCAGAGCTTTAGCCATGTTAAGCAAGTTTCTCCACCATGGAAAAGATGCAGGCACTATATCCAGAGAGCTCAGACAAACACTTGGGAAATGACTTGAAAAATCAACCACCTAGATTTCTGTCACGAGGGGCTAGAGGGAATGGGTCGGTGGTGGAGAGCGTATACTGCTCTTGCAGAGGACCTGAGTTCAGTTCCTATCACTCACAACCAACTATAACTCAGCTACAGTGGATCCCAAGCTTCTGCCATCCTCAGGCATCTGCACTTAGCTGAACTTATCCACATACAGAGCCATACACACATATATTCACATAATTAAAAATAATTTTAAAGGGCTGAAGAGATGGCTCAGCAGGTAAGAGCTCTGGCTTCTCTGTTTACAGAGGATGTTGGTTTGATTCCCAGCACCCACATGGTTGATGGGAGATGTCATTCTGTAAACATGTTTCTCATACTGGTTAATGAATAAAGCACTGTTGGCCAACAGGAAAGCAAGATAGACGGGACTAGGAGACAAGGAGGAGAGAGGAGATCCAAGATGGAGGACGGAGAGAGAAGAACGCCAGCCCCTCTCTCCGGTAAGATAAGACCACGTGGAAATAGGTTAATAAAAATGGGTTAATAATTAAGACAGAGCTAGCCGATAAGAAACTAGTAACTGACCAACGGCTTTATATCATATACAGTGTCTCTGTCTGTGTGTTATTTGGGGCTGGCATGGTGGTAAGACCAGACCGGTGGCAGGGGAAAACCTTACTCATAACACATGGTGGTTCAACAGACTATAACTCTAGCTCCAAAGGATCCAACAGGCACACATGTGATGCACAAACATATATAAATGTGGGCAAAGCATTCATACATATAAAAAAAATCCAGTAAGACATTTTGCTGGGTGGTGGTGGCACACACCTTTAATCCCAGCACTCAGGAGGTAGAGGCAGCTCGAGGCCATCCTGGTCAGGGCAACACAGAGAAACCCTGTCCTGAAAAACAACAACAACAAAAACCAGTAATTGTGTGCAATTATGAGGCCAAAGTGTGTCTGAATGTAGATGCAGCTGTTGCAGACAGCTGTTTTAAGACATTATTCTCACCATGTTTTGCAATACCTGTTACCTACTTGGTCAGCTTGTGGCTTTTCATTGCTGTGAGGAATTCTTGAACAATCTCGGGGCTCTGGTTCCTACATGGCGTTTTTGATATGTATTTTAATGTCTAAAAAATAAACACACAAAAGGAAGGCAACATAAGATATAGAAATTTTGAGGGGTTTATTGATTTATTTTTATTTTTAATTATGTGAGCCTATGAGGGCATGTGCACTTGAATACAGATGCCTGTGTGGGTGTTGGGAATCAAGCATGGGTCCTCTGCAAGAGCAATATGTGTTTTTAACTACTGAGCCATCTGAAGCCCCAGGATACAGGAATTTGAATAAGTGGCTAGAGAGGTGGTTCAGTGGTTAAGAACACATTCTGCCCTTGCAGAGGACCCAGGTTCAATTCCTAGCATCCACATTGTAGCTCACAACTATATGTGACTCCAGTTCCAAGGATCTTCTCTGACCTCCACAGGTAAACAGACACACACATGGTGCAAGACATATATGCAAGCAAAATACTCATATACATAAAATCTTGAAAGAATAATTCTGAACAAGAAAAAAGGAAAGCAGTGATATAATTTAACATTCTAAAATTCTCATGCTTTCAAGAGTTATTTTTTATTTTTAAATTATATGTTTATTTGTGTGCACAAATATGAGTATATGTATAAGAGAGCAGTTGCAGATAAAGGAAACCCTGATCCCTTGATACTGAAGTTAGTTACAGATGGTTGTGAACTGCCCAGTGCAGGTGCTAGAAACCAAACTCAGATCCTCTGCAGGAGCAATAAGCACTTTTAACTGCTGAGCCACCACTCCAGCCCCAAGAAGTCAAGTGTTCTAGCATGGAGCTACATCTCTAGCCCAACACCTGGAGAGTTTTGCTTTTGTTTTTGCTGACTTGTCCTTAAGTTATAATATCAAGTTTCAGTTTATTCATCAATTTAATATAATACTTTCCTGCAATTTCCATTCAATTCCCAAAGAGGTTAGGAAGAACAACTTTATGAATTATTTTTTGCTTTCTTCCTTTTATATGCCTAAAGAGGCAAACAGATTTCTATGAATTTCAGTCCAGCCAAGACTACACAGTGAGACCTCCCTGTCTCAAAAAAACTGAAAAGGAGAAAAGAAAAATAAATTGGCTTTGTACAAAAAGCAGTTCTGGCCTTTGACCTAGAGTTGTAGGTAATAATTTCCGGGTCCTTGGGATGTTATGCCTGGGCCCCTGGGTCATACTGCATATGCTTATCAACCTACTTAGCAGCTGGCCCCACCTGTGTATTTTAGAGCAAGGGTTAGCTAGCAGTAAAGACTAGTATATATTTCTATTGCCATATACCCACTTTAGAAAAGTAATATGACCCGAGTCTACGTGTGAGGACAGTGGAGATTATGACTTGGGTATTCTGCCTATTTCCTGAGTCTCTTGGCTAATTTTCATCAGAACCCTTTCCTTGCAGGAAACTGTCCCTGTGAATGTCATAGTTCTGAGATAGATGACCCGAATAGACCCGAATAGTTAAGCCATGATAAAACCCTGTTAAACATCATTATCAGGGTTATTTTTGTTCTTATAAGCATTAGTTCTGGTATCCATTTTCCTATTCATAAGCAAAGATCTCACCACTCACTGGGATGTCGAGCTCAGCCATTCTGATACCTCCCTAGACACCTTGGGGGAAATGACATAACAATCGCTGCTGCTTGTTGTGACTCCTGAAAGACAGGACTGCTTTGAACAGTCTATACTGTTGTCTTTTTTGTTTTTTGTTTTTGTTTTTGTTATCACAAGTCACAATGAACTCTAGATGACCCTGCAATCATTTCCATGCAATTCAGAGGGCAAGCATTCCACTTGATGGCCTTGCATTGGGTCTAGTATGACCTGTGTGAAAGAGACAAGGCTATGATTGGAGCAAATCTAAACTTTCTTCTGCATGTAAGGTCTGCTGTGGTCACTACCAACACCCCTTATTACAGTTGGTCTGAACGTCAACTTGGCACAATTAAGATCACCTGAGTAGGAAGCCTCACCTTAAGAAGTGTTCTCATTGCCTTGATTGGGTGGGGGTCCCACCTGTCTTGTGGGTGGCACCTCCTGCTAGTAGTCCAGACCAAAAAAGGGCGTGGTAGGAGGGGGGTCCCCTAGCCCTCTGTTCATGTGACCCCTCTATTGCTGAGTTGATCTCCCTTCCTACTGCTGCTGATTCCTGCACTCATATCAGAAGCAGAGTTTCCAAGCTTTCATCATGGTCCAGGGACCAGAAGCTCTCCAGAAATTTCTGGGCTTCCAGTGCCAAATAAGGACTTGCTTAGGCATCCAGCCTTGTGGACTGAGCAACTCCCAGTAAGAGAGCCTTGTGGAACTTTCTGCTGCTGAGACACTGAGTCCCAAGGACCAAGAGACTACAGGGTTCTCAGCTCTCAGTGGGAGTTACTGCCATTACTATTTTAAAGCGGATTCTGTCCGCGTGTGTGTGTGGGGGGGGAGATTTTTCATTCCATTAATTCCACTCCTCTAAGAGAACCCTGACTAATACACCCCTTCTCTACCAAAGTAGGCTGTTCAACTCACTGGCAAGCTGACTACAGAAGACGCCTTCACCTTCTGTGCTGCCTGGCTTCCCTGATGTTGCAACATGTCCCATAAGTGCCTCTCTCAGCTGGGTTTTCGTTGTTTATCCGTCATTGCTTTTTCCTTCCCCATATCTAGCACAGCAAGCTGCACAGGCAACATTAAGAAGCCACCAAGACAGTGACGTAGCAGCAAAGACACTGCAGAGGAGCAGCAGAGGGCTAGCCGCATGGCCATCAGCACCCAAGCTGCACAAGCCGTGGAGCAGCAGAGCAGTGGCAGCTGTCTCTCTCCCAAAGCAGCCAGAGCGGTGAGAGAGCAGCCAGGGAAAGACTAGAGGGATGGTGGGAGTGGACAGCGGGTGGGGGCCTGAGGCTCAAAGTCACCAGGCCCTAGAGAGCCAGAGAATGGTCAGGGGTGTGGCAGCACGTGACTGTGATCCCTGCACCTGGGAAATGGAAGCAGGAGGATCAAGAGTTTGAAATCACCCTGGGCCACCTAAGAAGCCTGAGACCCTGTCTCAAAACAAAGAGATGGAGAGAAGCGTTCCAGAGAGCAACCAAGTGTTTAGGACCAAAGTGATCAGGCACCCCAGGCCTGCAGAGTGTAATGCTGGTACGATCAAGGGCGGAAGAGTCCCAACATCTGGCCCTGCTGGGAAGCTACACTGCCAGCCGCTGCTGAGAGCTGAGGAACCCTGACTTCTAGGCCTACCCAAGAACCGGAGCAGAATGTTGCACTACCAAAAGCCTGCCATGAGGTTATAACACTCAAGGGCTCCATCCCCTGAGGCTCCCATGGGCCAGCTGCTACGGCCTCCAAAGTAAACACACACACACACACACACACACACACACACACACACACACCACCCTCACTCCCACAAACACTGACCAGCACTAGCCCTGTAAGAATTTCCCACCTACCCAGGACTCTCATCCAGGGAGAGCAAAAGAGTCCAGCCAGGTGACTGGGAGCATCTGAGGGTGGTTCAGGTGGGGACCTCAAATGTGCACTTAGTATCTACAAGTGAGGACAATTTTATTTTGTTTCACTAACTGGCAGGTGACCAAATTCCTCCCAGTTACCTAGGCAGCAGCCACCCTCCCCACTGGTGAGGCCCTGAGCAGCTGGGCTCACCTCATAGGTGATGGCGTTTAAGTTCTGCTGCCCAGCGCTATGTTTGTTCTTCCCACTCTCCTTCCGCTGCTCTTTGAGATCTGTTAGTAACTGGTACACCTAGGGAGGGACGCAAAAGACATTTGTCAGTGAAGTTGAAGATGTATCTCTTCCAAGGTTTTAAAAGACAGTCAGGTAATGCCACTTCCTTTCCACAAACCTGCTTCCCAACAGTTGGTCTAGAATAGGTATTTCATCCTAGAACCATGCTAAGTCAATTCAAAACATTCATTTACTTAAAATGCAATACTGGAGAGATGGCTCAGTGACTAAGAGATGGCTCACTTGCTACTCTTCTAGAGGATTCTCACAACGGCCAGCTCACAACACCTGCAATTCCAGGCCACAGGGTCCAATGGCCTAGTGTGGCCTGTATGGGCACTATACCCACATACAGACACACATGTTAAAAATTAAAAGTAAATCCTTAAAAAAATAATTGAGAACACTACTTTAAAAATATGTATCACAGGTGAATGAGATGGCTCAGCTGGTAAAGGAACTTGCTGCCAAACATGGCAACCTGAGTTCCATCCCCAGACCCACAGGCAGAAGGAGAAAACAACTTCCACAAATCCTCTGTCCTCCGTGTCCATGCAGATAACACATCACACAAGACAAAATCTAATTTACAAATTAAATCTCAAAACCATTTATGAATATTTCAAAGTAGATTTTCCTAAACTAAATATTTTAAGGGGCTCTGCTTAAGACACAAACCTAGTGTAACAATTTCTTTCTGTAAAAGAAAGAACATGTGACAAATTATAAAATACAGCATTGGGGGAAAAAAAAGCTGAGGATATTGCTCAGTAGCAAACCATTTGCCTAATATGACAAAGTCCCTGGGTCCCCAGCATGACAAGGAAAACTGCTACAAGCTGCAAGATCGCACAGTAATTAATCAGCCTCACTTCACAAGGCCAACCCATAAGAATTGACAATTCTCCTGGAGGATTAAACCAGGACAAGACATATCATATATAGTCTTGTGAATAAAATGAACTGTTTCTTGCTGTAGATTCTTCCTGTATCTTATTCCATTCGGTAACAAACTTTTTACTTCCCACAGTTCAGCACTATTTATCTGATCACTTACTGGGCACACTTTCTCCCCTGCATTTGGAGTTTACTGATTACACTCCTTAGCTGTGTGTGAAACCTGTTCTCCATTACCAGGTCTTTGTTTACTGATTACATCCCTTAGTAATGGATGAGACCTGTCTCCCACTACCAGGTCCTCTTCCCCTCTCCTGTGTAATTGAGGGATCTGGCTTCCTGCAATTATCCTTATCGACAGTCATTTGGTCAATGTTTAGGGCCCAGGCAAAAGCATTCCATCTAAGACATTCCCAGATAGCTGAGGATATAGAATTACTACACGCCCAAAGCTGTTGATTCATAAGCTCCCTAGATAGATAGAAAAAAATAAACATGTCCTAGCTTTAATTCACTAGCAGAGAAATGATAACCTAAACTAACCCTACACTAAAAGGTTCCCAAACTTCTTGTTTTTATTAACTCAAAATTTTAACTCAGAGATGTACTGCTTCCTCCTGTTTCCCCTGAGAAGATAAAGACAAGGGTAGTCAGCCCATTTGTTCATCCTCATGGGAAGAGTAAACTTTCCTGGAGGCCTCTGCTACCACTGAGGTCAAAGCACTGGAAGGTACCAGGTTCTGTTCCTTGTGCAAATTAAATTTAGACCCATTCCTTGACCCACAACCCTAAGCAACTGATGCTAAAAGTTTCTCCTAGCAGTTTTAGTTTAGTTGCTCTGTGTAAATCTTATCTGCCTTGCTGACCCTGAGAAACTCAAGCCTCACATTGTATTGCAAAAAACGATTACTGTTAAAAATGCTCCAAGAACTGGGAAGAGAAGAAGAGATAGAAAAATTAAAAAAACACAACAAACAAACAAACAAACAAAAAAAGACGTGCAGAGAGCTATTGTATGTGAGTCAATGCTTTCCCTCAGACACCCTTAGCTATTTTAGTTATTTTTCCTTCACTGGCTATAAAGTTAACTGGACCCTGTAAGGAATCCTAAAAAGGGGGTTGGTGCCCCAAAAGAGATGCAGATAGGAAACAAAGGGGAAATGCTACACAAAGGAAAAGCACATACATATTAGTACTGGGTTGGGGGTGAGTGGGACTTTACTACTGTTTCTGAGATTCTACCAGAGATCTGAGGAAAATACAGGCTCACAGACCATTACTAGACAGGTATGCAACACACACCTCCAACATTCTCCCAAGCCCACAGCCTTTGAAAAGCAGTGGCATGAGACTCAATGAACATAATGTTTCCCAATGACACAAATACTGAGCAAAGGCCAAACAGGACAGAGAGTGCCTAAAAGTCAATGTTTTGACCAATGAACATTTCCTTCCTGTGGCTAAGCCACAACCACTTAGGCTGATCTTAGGCAAACTGAATTAATTACACACACACACACACACACAGAGAGAGAGAGAGAGAGAGAGAGAGAGAGAGAGAGAGAGAGAGAACAGAGATCTAGACCTCCTCCAAGACTTTGAGTTTTCACTGTGACATGGAAACAATTTATAAGCAGGCCTTTCCACACCTGGAGCTGCCTGACCTATCAGACTGCTTTGATAGTCCCAAACTAGACCCAGGAAAAATAGAAGGCAGTAAAAATGCTAATCCCTCCCCTCTCACCAACCTCTTTCCTCTCTCTCCATCAGCCCCCGAATTACAAAGCCGCCTATTCTTACTAAATTATTTAAAATGATGAGTCAAGTCAACTCTTAGTCTCACAATGAAAATGTCAACACCTTTGGGGCCCTTTGAAAATCAAAATGAAATAAAGGATGATAGTTAGGAAAGGGCTAAGATTTTAATAGAAAGAAGTAGCTCTAAAGCAGCGGCTCTTCTTCCAGGACTCTGGGATTTACTGAAGGGTACTTATGAACCAGAGCCTCCCTGCTTCCTTAAAAAACCATGTATAATTCACCAAACTTAAACTATTCCAAGATCCACCAGGGGCCACCTACCCGTGTTAAAGTGGAAACTTCAAATGAATTGTCACTTCTAAAGAAAAGTAATCCAACATCTTCACAAGCAAAGACTAAACCAAAAGAGGGACATACAACAGCCCCTACAGGGGTCCTTACCTCATAGTTACTGAGCAGGGCCGCATTCGCATCCTTCCTGAAAAACAACAGTGAGCCACCATCAGTTCACATCTATTCCAAGGTCTCAAGTGTGAACAACCTAATACTAGAAATGCCTATGTCCTACCTGCATTAGCTGGCCCTGCCTCAGCAACTTCAAATAGAAACAATTTTGCTGTCCTTTCCTTTCAGTATTTATTTTATGTATGTGTGTGCATGTGCTTATGAGACCTATGTATGTACTACATAGGAATGTAGATGTGCATGCCTGTGTGCACAGAAGGCACTAAAACCCTCAAAGCTGAGTTTCAGGCATTTGGAGAACGCCTAGACATGTCACATGGGTGCTGAGATCTAAACTCTGGTTCTCGTTATAATAGCAAGCATTCTTAACCACTGAACTATCTCTCCAGCCCCCAGACTTTCCTTTTTTATAGGCATAGCATTTCACATGCCCATTTCCCCATGGATGACTCAGATACTGTATCACCCCAAACCTATGTGCACAGAAGTTGAGAAGTCATACATCTGACACAAGTTAGTTACAAGAACATGGAAGCGGCGGAGCAGCAGGAGTGAGCCTTTAGTCCTGGCACTTGGGAGGCAGAGGCAGGCGGATCTCCGTGAGTTGGAGGCCAGCCTGGTCTAGAGCGAGTTCCAGGACAGGTTCCAAAGCTACACAGAGAAGCCCCATCTTGAAAAACAAAACAACAAAAAGAACATGGAAGCCAAACCTCAAAGGAACCCCAGTATACAAGCAAGAAAAACAAGGTGCTGATTCATCCTTAGCCAACATCCTTCTAATTATAACCACTAACTAGTGGACAACCTGAGTCCTTCCAGGTTGACAGAAATGGCCTATGCACTAGAAACTCCAGCAAGGGTCAAGGACCAGTGAAAAGAGTCACAGAGACATCATATATTTAGTTGCTAAAAGCCTGTTTTTTTTCCCCCTGTGTAACACCTGATTAAGCAAACTTTTCTTTTTTACCATCCCTATGTGAGTATAGCTACAGCGCAAATGACAACTGATCCACTCCCCACTATCGTATCAGAGATATCCTATCAGTAATGACACAGATCACAACTGGTTGATTCCACACCATCACAGCAGACGACATATTGCTCTAAGCAGCCTAGGGCCAGCATACTATAACAATTAGACACAGTTTTGAAACCAGACATACTTAGTAGGTTCTGATTTCCTCTCTGCCAAGTTAATATGTAGACTTTATTGGGCCAATTTCTCCCCAAGCTTACCCCAGCTAACACAAAATATGGAAACAATCTAGTATAGTATGGGGGCTGGAGAGATGGCACAGTGGTTAGGGGCATTTGTCCCTCTTGCAGAAGACTGGAGTTCAGTTTCCAGCACATACATCAGACAGCTCACAACAGCCTGAAACTTGTTCCAACACCAGCTTCCAGCTTCCAGGGGCACTGTGTACTCACATGGTGCACAGACAAGCAGGTGTACATGTTTATATATACATAATATATAAATTTTTTTAATTGAAGTGTAATCAGATTCTAAACCCCATACTATCATTGGCTGTGTGAATTTTCTAAAGTAATTTCATCTCTATAATATCTTCGCATCTACAACATGGAAATTATACTATACACCTTTGGGAGATTATATTCGGGAATAAATGTAAAAATGTAGGAACCCAGAACACTGCATGTGCTTATAAAAGTCATTATCGTTACTCTCACCTAGGCTACTACGCCTCTTCCTTCATGAAGATTTTCAGTTCAGGTGAAATGACATGACAGATTTTAAGATTAGGGCCTCCACAAATGGAGGGCATTATTTAAAAAAAAAAAAAAAAAAAAGATTATTTCAGACTGAAGAAATGGCTCAGTGGTTAGGAGTACTAGTTGCTCTTTCAGAGGACCTAGATTTGATTTGATTCCCTGCATCTATCTACATGGTGGCTCACAACCATTTGTAATTCCAATCCTGAGGGAATCCTATGCCTTCTTCTGACATCCATATGGTATACAGACATACATGTAGACAAAACACTTGTGTGCAGAAAAGGAAAAGATCCGTCAACTCTCACTAAACCCCTCCAATGCAGGGCCTATTGATATGATTCCAACATTCAGGTGACACAGCTGAGGCTCAGAGATTAAAGTAATTGTTCACACAGTAAGAAATCCCAGTGAAATGGAAGATAATTATGACTGTGGAAAGTAAGACTAAGCCGGGCGGTGATGGCACACGCCTTTAGTCCCAGCACTTGGGAAGCAGAGGCAGGTGGATCTCTGTGAGTTCGAGACCAGCCTGATCTGCAAGAGCTAGTTCCAGAACAGCCTCCACAGCCACAAAGAAACCCTGTCTCGAAACAAATACACACACACACACACACACACACACACGAAGAAAGTAAGACTAGACTAGGTGAAAGGAAACTAGTAACAGAATCCCAAAATTCAAGTAGAGGAGTCTAGAGCTGACACAATGCACAAAAACCACTGTATACTCTTTCACCGGAGTGGACCTAGATGATGAAAACGATAGTGCAGGGTTAGGAAACCATGAGCATGAGAGATGGCTGCTTCCCCCAGTCAACAATTGCAGCGGAACTCTCCCACAGCTAACACAGGGGTCAACAAGTCAGCAGCAGCACAGTGGCGTCAGCACAAAAATCAAATCAGTGAGCAGAGCTTCAAATGCTGCTGGCATTCAGCAAACAGCTACAACTTCACAAATCTGCTTCGTCCCCAAGACACTGCGCCCAAGTCAGAGAGTCATATTTAGAAAAAAAAAATCTAACACAAGAAAAATAGTGCAGGGCTCAGTTGACAGAACACTTGCCCAGCATGGCCATGGGCTTTGGTTCCATACCTATCACCAAAAACACCAAGCTTGGCGGCAGCCTGTAATCAGCTATACAGGGAGTTTGAGGCCAAACTGAGTTCAATGTTAGCCTGGGAAAAAAAAAAACCTAAATAGAAAAATCAAATCATAGCTACTTAATCAAGAAATCAGCCCAGAAGGCTTCCTATTTCTGGTTGAAATCAAGTTACACTGCCCGAGCTCTCAGAGGAACACTGCACCTGTGATATCACTTCAGGGTCAATGAAGCCATCCCCAGCGTCACTGGTACATGTCATTTCCAAATCACATACCACTCTTGCTGTCATGCACTGAGAAATTGGACCTTGGCCATTCCAAGTCACTGCCTAACTACTCAAGTCAACATTGGAAACACAAAAAATGGGCAAGATGGTGCATGCTTATGGCTGGGGAAAGAGGGTCACATTGGCTACACGGGGAGACCCTGTCTCAAACACCCAAACACACACATACTCCAGCAAACACAGATCTGAGAACCCAACAAACATCATCTGCTTTTTCTGGCAGAGAGAGAGAGAGAGAGAGAGAGAGAGAGAGAGAGAGAGAATTGGGAAAACAACTTTAAAGCTGGAGTACTAGGGGTTAAGGAGAGGGTCTGACACATGCTAAGCAAGTACTCCACCATCAATCTATACACCCCTCATGTACATTAATGAGTCAGTTTGAGGTCCAGGAGAACAAGACAGATATTGCATCTTGCAAACTCTAGCTGGCAGAAACCAACTAATTCACTGATTTCCAACCCCTTCCCCTCCTTCCTTTCTTTAGTTTCCACTTCTTTTTTTGGGGGGGACAGTGTCTTGCTATATAGCCCAAACCGGCCTTTGTACTCATGACTCCCCTGCCTCAGAATCTGAGTGGTAGGAATGTAGTTGTGTACTACCACGTCTGCATGATTTTAAAACCCAGCTAAATATTCAGATTAAATGCCAAAACATTCTAGCATAACTATATCCAATAAAAACAGACTGGGATATAGTTCAGTGGTAGAGCATGTGCTTAGCATGCAATGCCCAGAACCCAATCTTTTGTCAATGGGTGTGTGTGTGTGTGTGTGTGTGTATGCATATATATATTAACCTCCCTTTCCTATGAAGGCCTACATGAGCTGTACATCTCTGGAATGTCTTTTTTAAGGTTTATTATTTATTTATGTGTATGTGTGCATGCACACATGTGTTCAGGTGCCTTCCAAGGTCAGACAAGGACATCAGCTTCTCTGAAGTTGAAGTTACAGGCAGTTGTGAGCCAACTGATTATAGGTGCTGAAAATAGAACTCAGGTCCTCTTTTACACATATTTATTTTTACTCCATGTACATTCATGTTTTGCCTGTATGTATGTCTGTGTGATGGTGTGAGAATCCCATGAAACTGGAATTATAGGCAGTTGTGAGCTGCCATGCCGTGCTGGGAACTGAACCTGGGTCCTCTGGATGAGCAGCCAGTGCTCTTAATGCTGAGCCATCTCTCCAGCCCCTATTTGTTTTTAAGATGGGTACTACAACTCACAATTGTAATCTCAGCATTTGGAAGGCAGAGGCCAGATTGTGGTTTTGTTTTGTTTTTGAGATAGGCTCTTGTGGTGTAATAGAGACTGACCTGGAACTTGCTACACAGCTGTGGCTGCCCTTAACCTTGTGGTCCTCCTACTGCTATTTCTAAATGCTAGGATTACAAACCAAGTGAATTTTAAAGACTATGGAGTCTAAGCCTTAAGTAGGTAGTTATTTAGTGTCCTTAAATAATTCATTAGTGGACTGAAGCTGCCTTACTATTTGAAATTTAACCTATGAAGTGTGCTTAATCAAGTGCTGAGTCAATTTAACAGAAGTAAACAACCACTGTGGAAAACAGAATTCTGAATAAACAGAACAAAATGATCTATTGACAGACTTTCCTTAAAAGCACACACAAACACCAAAAAACAGAACAAACAAAAAAGTGAGCAGTGTCTATTAGTTGCCACACACTTCACTTACGAATGAAATGACGAACAGAATTGCTAAACTCTTCTATGCTTAAAACATCAATTCATGTTCTGAAAACCTAAACTTTGATACGAGAAAACTGAAAAGCTTCAAAGTCAATGAACACTTTAACCCTCACTGTGCACTTCACAGCTAGCCACCAAGCACACTCTTCCTAAGCTATTGCTGGGTTGTTATAAATCTTTTGCTTCTCTTCCTAAATCTTCATATTGCTAGCTGTAAAAGGAAAACAATCCTGACACACACACTACAGAAAACAATGCCCATTTTTCCAACTCTGACTATGTACTCTATCACCCTGAAGAAGCCACAGGAGGTTGCAGAGATGGCTCAGCAGTTAAGAGCTCATACTGCTCTTGCCGAGGACCTAGGTTTGCATCCCAGTACCCACACCAGGTGGCTGATACTAACCACTAACTCTGTCTCCAGAGGATTTGATGCCCTCTAAGGGTTCTGCACTCACATGTACAAACTCATAAAGACAAAGAGACATGTAATAATAATAAATAAAAAATGTTTTTTTTTTCCCAGAGTTTCTTTGTGTAGTGTAGTTCTGGCTGTCCTGTAACTCACTATGTAGACCAGGCTGGCCTCGAACTCAGAGATCCGCCTGTCTCTACCTCCTGAGTGCTGAGATTAAAGGCATTCTCTATCACTGCTAAGCATAAAAAATAATTTTTCAAGCCTTAAAAAAGGGTGGGGGGATTTTGAGTTGGGAATGTAGCTCAGTTACTAGAGTGCTTTCGTTAGTATTCAGGCATCTGAACTGGCCTGTCCTTCGGGTTCTGACAGGATACACCCTCAGCTGCAGCCACTAAGAGCACTACCTGTGCATATTCACTATGTTCACTTTTAAAGGGCCCCGCCTACCTGCCATCCTCCCCTCTCTCTCTTCCTCTCTCTCCCTTCTCCCCACTCCCCTTTTCTTCCTCTCTTCCCCTCTTTCCTACTGCTGTCTCCAGTAGGCCAGTCTCCTTCTCCCCTTTCTCCTTTTTATGATCCCTTTCCCTAATAAAAAATATCCCTCTGCTTGAACCCTGTCTCATGGTGTCTTTGCCTCACATGACACTTTTCTAAAATTATAGCACTCCTAAGATGCATAAAACCCTGAGCCCCATCCCCAGCACTGCATAAACAGGGAGTGGTGTCATATACCAGTAAGCTCAACACTGGGAAAGTAGAAACAGGAGGATCAGAAGTTCAAGGTCACCCTTGAATGGGTAGTGAGTTCAAGACTAAGCCTTGGATACATAAGACCCTACCACAAGAGGAGGGGGCTGGAAAACAGGAAAAAGACTGTCTAATGACTGGTATGGAAAGGCCAGAAACAGTTTGAGGAACCACCGTCATATAAATGAATGTATACCAAGAATGTGTACAGAGAAAGTGTCCCAAGATGAAGCACTAAGATGCTCAATAACACTAAGACTCCAACAAGGGAAGAGAAGGAGTAAGAAAAGAACTCCCAGCAGTAGGACAGAGGAGGAAATCCAGGGGCATGTCAGAGAGCTTTCAGGGTGTCTGACAATAGCTACTCAGAGATGGAGAAAGCTGGATCAGACAGCCTGAGCTACACAGTGAGAGGACCTCCCAAACCCCAATACTGAAGGGCCAATCTGATGCAGCAGCTTGAGAGGTAGACACAGGATATAGAACTCCAAGAAAACCAAGATCAAAGCCAGCCTGGGCAACTTATGTCTCTGTATTAAAAGAAGTCTGACAAACTGTAGTATGTAACAAATGAACAGGAGGTAAAGGAAGATGAATGATAATAACACAATTTAGGTATGTCAACCAGGTGCATATAAAGTACAAAGGGAGAATAGATGCAAAAGCTTACATGTGCACATCAAAAAACATTAAAAAAAAAAAAAACAGTATGGAGAAAAAACTGTCAGGATGGCTTTGCTGGTGTAAGTGCCTAGAATGTTCAGGATCCTGTTATTCCAAACACACAATATGATGATGGGGAGGGTGTGGCTTAATGCTAAAGTGCTTGCCTAGCATCCATAGTGTCCACCCCCAGCACCACAAAATAATAACAGTAATAATAATGGTGCAGACATACCATCCCCAATATCACAAAATGAGGATGATGATGATGGTAGCTGGGGAGGTACCTCAGAAATTTGCCTAGTTTCCTGGTTGCTCTTAACTGTCAACTTGAAACAGACTAGCTTCATCTGGAGGAGAAGCCTCAATTGAGGAACTGTCTTTTATCTGGTTGGTCTGTGGGCAGATCCATGAGGGGCTGTCTTGATTATTAAGTAATACAAGAGAGTACAGACCACTGCAGGTAGCTCCATCACGGTGTAGGTGGTCCTGGGCTAGATAAAGAAGTTGGAAAAAGCCAGAGAGTAAACCCAATAGCAGAATTTTTGAATGGGTTCTGCTCAGGTTCCTGTCCGGAATTCCCTCAATAATGAACTGTGTGCCGAAGTGTGAGAAGTAATAAACCCTGTCAGGTGGTGGTGGTGGTGGTGGTAGTGGCGGCGGCGCAAGCCTTTAATTCCAGCACTCGGGGATGCAGAGGCAGGAGGATCTCTGTGAGTTCGAGGCCAGCCTGGTCTACAGAGCGAGTTCCAGAACAACCAGAGATAAACAGAGAAACCCTGTCTCGAAAAAAACCAAAAGATGTAATAAATCCTTTCTATCCCGAAGTTGCTTTTGGTCATGGTGTTTGTCACACAACAAAATGGAAACTCGCACACCTTGTATGTTCACAGCCCTAGGTATCACAAAATAATGATAACGGCTAGGGATGCAGCTCAGTGGCAAAGCCTTTACCTAGCATGTCAAAAGTCCTGAGTACCAACTCCAGCATTACAAAATGATGCTGGTGATGAGGATGGCTGGGGAGGGGGGGGGATATGGATTAGTAGTTGAGTGTTTCCCTAGCATAAGCAAAGCCTGCATCCCAGGATAGTAATTATGACTGGAATGTATCCCCCGGGGAGGGAGGGGGAGACTACTTGCGGAACACGTGCAATGTCTTGAGTTTCATTCCTAGAACCAGAAAGAAAAAAAAAAAAAAAAAAAAAAAAAAAAAACACCTCAATTCCTCCCACATTACCCTCCCCCTAAAGAATGGGGGAGGGGAGGCGGCTGCCAGACCAGCAGGATCTCTCCAGATACTTCCGCCCGTCCACTCCGCCCACCCATCCGGCTCCCGGGTGCGGAGGGTCGGCCACCAGCCGCCTCGCGACCCCCAGATGAGTCGAGTTTCCCTTGGACATGCCGCTTACACTTCCATGTCGCCTCTGCTTCGTCCTGCGCAGCCGCTGGAAGGGAACGGACTCACGTTGCGCCACCGCCGTGGAGTTCTCCGCCTGTGTGCGTGTGTGTGCCGCAAGGCACTCTGGGACGGCCGTGCTGCATGCCGGGATCGCTGCCGGGAGTGCAGGGCTCCTCCTTGATTCTCAGCGTCGTACCTGTTTCTAATATCAGCCTGTCGAGCATGTGGAGACAAAATGTAAACTTTTTCATGGTCTAGATTTTTTAGGGTTTTAGTAAAATAAGGTTCCGACCTTGGGCGCGTTAAAATCCCCAAGCCGGTCATGTTAGCTCACACTTGTTATCTCAGCCCTAGAGAGGTTGAGGCAGGGGGATTGCCACGAGTTCCTGGCCAGCCTGTACTACAAAGTGAGTTTCAAGTCATCCTAGGCTATTGGAGATCCCTGTATCAAAACAAAAACAAAACCCACCCAGAAGCCAGCCAGGCATGGTGACACATGCCTCTAATTCCCAGCAAGAGAAAAAAGGGAAGGTAGAGGCCGGCACATCTCTGTGAAATAGAGACAACCAAAGGTACACAAACAGAGAGAAAGAGAGGCAGAGACAGAGCTGGAGAGATGGCAGTTAAGAGTACTTCCATTCCTAGCAAAGGATCAGGATTTGGTTCCCAGCACCAACGTGGTGGTTTACAACAACCTATAACTCCAATCCCAGAGGATCCAAGGTCTTTTTGATAGCCCCCACATGTGAAGCAGACACACATATACATAAAATAAATCTTAGAAAAAAGGAAAAATGGTTGGTCCTGTGGCCCAGGTCTGCTATAATACCAGTATTTGGGAGTGCAAGGCAAAAGGATTAGAATTCAAGATCATCCTCTATACAGCAAGTTCAAGGCCAGACTAGGATTCAGTTTTTTAAGGCCACCTTCAGCTACAGAGGGAGTTTGAGGCCACCCTGGGCTATGTGAAAAGCCTGTCTCATAAAAAATAACTGTGTATATGTGTGTGTTCTTGTGCATGTGTGTATGTATTCAACAAGTAAAGCCAGGCATGCTAGTACAAGTCTATAATAATACCCAGGAAGCCAAGGAAGAAGAATGCTGTGTTCAAAGAGGCCACCCTGGATCACATAGGGAAACCCTGTTTAAAAATAATAAAACATTTAAAACAAAATGAAAAATCAACACACAAAGCAAACAAGATGTCACCCCAGGCCCAGCTACCATAATATGCACTGAAGAGTGCCCTGGCCCTGTCTTGAGCATAATGAGCCCCACAATGATGTTCAGTGTGCTATTCACTCAACAATATTAGAGTGATTGCCCACTGGGCACTGGTGATTCAAATATGAGTAATACATACTCTCTGTCCAAGCTAGCTGAGAGCCTAGTTGGGGGACCAGTTCTGGACATAAATAACTATGACATACTGTTTAGACTCTGTAGTGTAGAAGAGGGATTGACTAACAAGGCAGAGAGGCGTCCCCAAGCCACAAGTGTTTGAGATGAGTGGAAGGAGGAACAATCAAAACCAAGGCTTCAGAGATAGATTTTTCTGGAACACAGGCTAAGTGCCTTTGAGAGCCACACCATAAAATGACTCAGATGAATTTGAGTAGGAGAACTGGGTTGCAACCACATTCAAATGGTATCCATCTAGACACCTGCGCAGTAACTTCAACCTCTTTGACATATCAGTGATTGTCCTGAACTAATGGGCTTTCGTTTGAATTTGGTTTGTGTGTTTTCACACGAAGCCTTAAGTAGTCCAGGCTGATCTCAAACTGGCTATATGGCCAAGGATGACCTTGAACTCTCTATCCTCCTTGCAAGGGCTGGATGATAGGCATGCACCACTTGTCGAGCGCTATCGCCTTGCCTGCAAGAACGACGCTCAACAACAGGATTCTTCTGCAGCTATGTTTATTGCGCGGCTCATTACAGCAAGTTGAGGGAAGACCCCGAGGAAGAAAAAGGGCTCTGCTTATATATGCTCAGAGGAGTCGTGTCTGTTACTGACAGGTGCAGCCCGCAACGCTCCTAACTACACACCACCACACCTAGCTTATTAGGTGCTGGAGACAAGCATTCTACCAACTGAGCTACATCTGCAGCCCCTGAACTATTAAATATTCTGTTCACCTTGGTAGAGCTGTTACCATTGTGATATATGTGTTTGCGATTTCAAGAAAATGACTGAACAATCCAATCCAAAATACTTTAGAACACAAAATGTTTTATTCCTGCAGAAGGGAACTTAGTGGTACCTAATCAAGCAGGCAAGGGCACCCAGTGGAAGTCACACTGGGTGTTTATTTCTAACCCAGAAGGGCCCTGTGCTTCACTCCAAGTGGCCAGAGCTTAGCCTCACAAATGGATGCAGTTGGTGAACAGAATGCAGTTTCTCACGGAGAATGCAGCCCTGAGCAAATATTTTTATTTCAAGAAAAATCTGACCCTGCAAGAATTTTAATTTTTGCCATATAGCTTCTTTGCAGTTTTTTTTAAAGATTTATTTATTACTTATGCAGTGTTCTGCCTGCATGCCTGAAGAGGACACCAGATCTCATTACAGATGGTTATGAGCCACCATGTGGTTTCTGGGAATTGAATTCAGGACCCTTGGGAGAACAGCCAGTGCTCTTAACCTCTGAGCCATTTCTTCAGCCCCTCTTTGCAGTTTTTTTAAAAAATGGAGTTTTATCTTTTGTAACCTATTGATAGAAAAGACAGTATCTTTTGCTTACATTTTCCACACCATAAAGGAGTATTTGATAAGTAGAATAATATCAATAACAACAATAGCCTCCATTCAATATTAACCTCTTAAAATCAAGTTCTGGGTGAGTGAGCTGGCTTGGCAGGTGAGTCCACAAAAACACAGCTCTCTCCTCAAAGGGTTTGAGAGGGAGTGTATTGTGAAGCCAAATGTGAGTGACAATGGTCCATGAAAACATCAGGGGACCCAAAATTCTATGTTCTGATACAGTCCCAGTTAGATGAGATTTTTACAGTAACAGAGTAAAGAATATCACAAATTGAAACATTCTTCAAGAGCATTGGTGGAAATGTCAGATAAGTGGGCTACAGAAAATCAGGGAAATGTCTTCTTCAGTCAGTCCTCTGGTACTTCTGGTGTCATTCTTGCATTTTGGTCAATGGAGGCTAGAGGTGTATACATTCCAAAAAAAAAAAATGATACTCACAAAGGTCACATGCAAGGTAAGTTATAATTAGGCTTTGGATCTGCAACATTCCAACCTCTCCTCAATCTTCAGGTTCTGATCCATGGTGGTCAAACAGGTATGTCTTCCTTCTATTCTATTAATTTTGTCCACAGGTGCTTTCACATGTGGGTCCCAGGGATGAAACTCAAGTAGTCTGAACTGGCAGTAGGTAGCCTCCCTGGATGAGCCATCTTGCCTGTTGTTGTTTAGACAGGAACGGTTTATTTTAGCCCATGGTTTTCAGAGGCTTGCTTCCCTTGTAAGCTGATGACATTGCTGTGAGGCCTAACCTAATATCATGGCCAACAGCACTTGGCAGAACAAAGCAAGCTCATCTCATGGCAGATGGAAGCAAATAGCTTTTTATTGTATCTTAACTATGGAAGACTTCACACACGAGTGTCAGCCTTGTGCAGGGGCCACACTAAGCTACCCTGTAGCATTCTAATTATAGACATATAGTGCTGAAGTGAGCACTGTTGTTACTTTGTGTGTGTGCGCGTGCACGCACGTGTGTGCGCGTGCACGCACGTGTGTGTGCGCATCCCATAGCACTCCTGTGGAGGTCAGAGGACAAGTTTTCATGGGTCTTTTCTTGCCCCACACCCTGTGGATTCTGAAGACAAAACTTGGTCATGAAGCTTGGCAGCGCGTGTCTTTCCCATCTCACAGCCCTCCCCATGCTTTTTCTCTGTGGTTGGCAATGCTTGGTAAGCACTTCCTCATCTCTGGCCTTTCCTTGTCAAACGTTTGTTTTCATTTCAAGGACTGGAAAGGCAGGTGATTGTCATGTGAGGTTCAGTAGCAATCCTGTTATACAGTTGTTCATTAATGTGATCCTCGGGTAATTAGCCTCTGACTCGCCAGCTCTTGGAGAGTTTCCCAGGCAGATGATATGTTGATCCTGAGATGCTAGATTTGGCTCCTGGCACTCAAGCTTCCTGTCTTGGTGTCTTTAGGCAATCACTCATTCTCTCCTATACTGTCCTTTCCTTACCTGGAGCATCATGGTGATTATCAGGATTGCCTTCTAAGAGTACTTATGAGAATTTAAATATAAAATATTTAACGCGGTGCCTACAATACTGTTAGAACTCAAGATATTGCCAGAAGTGCTAGCACACACATGTGACTCCAGCCCTTGGATGGCTGAAGCAGAAGAATGTCCAATTTCTGGCCAGCCCGGGCTACACAGTGAATTTAAGTCTAGTAACATAGAGAGATCCTGCCTCAAGACACACAACAAAGTAAACAAAGGAAATACAAACGTTATAATTATATTTGTTCTATTCATATAGTGGTACTGTCTTCATTTAACTCCTCTAAATGTTTTTCACTCATTTTGTTTATCTGAGGCAGTGTCTCATGTAGTCCCACCTTGAACTCACCATGTAACTGAGGATGACCTGGAACTCCTGACTCTGCCTCCACCTCCTGGGAGCTAGGATTCCAGGTATGAGCCCACTGTGCTAGCTTGAAGCTGTACTGGGGATCAAACCCAGAGCTCTGTATGTGCTAAGCAAGCAATCTACCAACTGAACTGTGCATCCAGCCTTCTCCTAAAGTTTCTTGAACTTTGTGGTTTGGGAAAGAGCCAGAGCTTGAGGTTTCCTAGGTGGTGCTTACAGGGTGAGGAAGAATTCAGAGTCTCTCCTTTCCCTCCTGATCTGAAAGGACTCTACCCTGAGCCATGCCCCTAGCTCCTCCTTGGGGAATTCTCAGCTGACACTTTAAAGCTGAACCAACGTCCTAATCCTTACCAGGTGATTCTAGGCAAGTGTTCACCACTGAACCTTGTCCCCAGCTCCTCGTTTCGTAGATTCTAGGCAAGTGCCGTGCCTGAGGTCTTTCACATTTAGTAGGTCTGTTGGCAATTCATTTGAAAACTTGGTCACTTCACAAGGCATGAATGTTTGACTGAATTCTTCCATTTCGATCGCACTGTGTGTTGCAGACACTCTAGCAAAAAGGAATGGTCCCCAAGGCTCCCAGTGCCATCTTGGCTAGCTCTAGCATATCTGATCTGCTGGTGATCAAAAATGTCCACAGTCAAGTGGTTGGAGAGATGGCTCAATGGTTAAAAGGATCCAGTTGTGCTGGGCAGTGGTGGTGCACGCCTTTAATCTCAGCACTCAGGAGGCAGAGGCAGATGGATCTCTGTGAGTTCAAGGACAGCCTGATGTGCAGAGCGAGTTCCAGGACTGAGAAACTCTGTCTTGAAAAAAAAAAGAGGACCCAGTTTCAATTACTAGCACCCACATGGTGGCTCTAAACCATCCATAACTCCAGTTCTAGGAATGCTGATACCCTCTTCTAACCTCCATTAACGCACTCTCTCTCTCTCTCTCTCTCTCTCTCTCTCTCTCTCTCTCTCTCACACACACACACACACACACACAAACCTCCACAATAGTGAGACCCTCACAGTGGCTCACTGCCCACTCTTCTTCCAGCCATGTCCCCACGCTGATTCCAGGGAATTCCATACTTCCTGCTTTAAGGATGAACTTGATAGACTGAGGGATGAGCTGAGTGTTAATTCCCAAATGCCTGAAATATCCAGTTTCTGGACTGTCTAGAGACTACCAACTGGGCTACATACCCATTTTTTTGTTTTTTTTTTAACTTTATTTATTTACTTAGTGTGTGTGTGTTTCATGTGTGTGCATGTGCACGTGCGCATGTTCACGTGCGCACATACTAAGAGGACAATTTGGTGGTGTCATTCTCTCCTTCCACCATGTATGTCCCTGGGCTCAAACTCATACCCTGACTATAAGCACCTTACACCCCATGAGGCATCTCACTGGATCCATCTTTTCTTTAAATATTAATTTATTTGGGGTCTGAGGGGGTGGGTGAGTGTGTGCATCATGAGCCACAGAGTGTGTGTGGTGGAGATTGGAGGACAACCCTCTGGAGTCGGTTCTTGCCTTTCCGCTTATTGAGACAGGGCTTCTGTATTGTCACGGTTCCAAGTCCTCCAGACTAGCCAGTCCCTAGGCTCCCAGACATTTCTCTAGTCTTCTCTCCCATCTTGAATAGAAGTGCTGAGATTACAGATGAGCCTCACAGCTGACCGCCTACATGACTTCCAGGACGGAACTCAGGTTGCCAGCCTTTAGTGGCTAGCTTGTTTACTTGCTAAGCCATCTCTCTAGGCCAGTAGTTCTCAACCTATAGGTCCTGACCCCTTTGGGGGTCAAATGACTTTATGACTCTTTCATAGGGGTTGCCCAAGACCATCAGAAAACACAGATACTTACATTTTGATGCATAGCAGTAGCAAGGAAAAAAAACAGTTATAAATTAGCAACAAAATTAATTTTATGGTTGGGGTCACCACAACATGAGGAACTGTACTAAAAGGTCATAGCATTGGAAAGGTTGAGAACCACAAGAGTCTAGGAATATCAAACTCTTGATATCCCTGCCTCAGCTTCCCAAGTGCTGAGGTCACAGGTACATGCTAGCACAGATAATTTAGCATTCCCATACCCAGACTGCCAGCTTGTTTTTTCTTTTCTTTTCTTTTCTTTTTTTTTTTTTAATTGGAGATAGGGTCTTATGCACCCAGGCTGCCCTTGAGCTGGCTTATGCAGCTCAGGATGACCTCAAAATCCTGACCCTCCTGCCTCGATCTCCCCAATGCTGAGATTACAGGCCTGCACCTGTGATCTCAATCTGCACACAAAGCTATACCTGATTTATCACGTGCCCTATCCCATGCTCCCTGCTTTGAGACAGGGTCTCAGTGTGAACTCCTGGTTAACCTGGAACTCGCTCTGTAGACCATGCTGACCTTGAACTGACAGAGCTCCTCCTGTCTCTGCCTTCCAAGTGCTGAAAAATTAAAAGCATGTGCCACATGGCAAGGCCGTTGTGTTAGTTTTTCGCTTTTGAAATAGGTCCATTTGCAGCCCAGGCCTGGAACTCCCAGCGATCTCCCTGCCTCAGACTGCCGGGTGCTGCTGGGATGACATTCCTATCACCTGTCTTCATCCTAGCACTGGTTTTACCTAGTCTGAACCTCCATACAGCCAAGGGCTAACTGGCTGAAAATCCCGGTTCCTCCTCCCGCGGGCTAGTAGTACCTCAGCCAGAGACGGTCCCGCCCATAGGCGTTACACCCACCTCTCCCAATTGGCTCTACGCTGCCAGGAGGCGGGGACAAGGCACAGGGGCAGCAGACGCCATCTGGGCCACAAGAGACCAGAAGGTATCTGTCCACAGAATCTGTTCCACCAGGTCCGGTGAGCGTGGGACCGAAGTACAAACACGAGGGAACGCCGAGGACTGTGGCGCGCTTGCTGATTGCTGCCCACGTCCGCCAGCCGAGCGTGTGTCCCCAACTCTGAGCAGTCTCTGCCCCGCAGACCTCCACAGCCGAGGTGGTCAGTCTGATCTTGTTTTTCAGATCCGTAGGACCGAAGCTCCAGAAGAAGGAGGAAACGCCCAACATGGCATCGGAGGTGTGTAGGACTTCGGGGACCTTGCAAACGAGCGGGGAGGAGCTACCCGTGCTTGGGGCCACCTCCCGCCAGACAGACCTTGAGAGATACAGAAATTCCCTACCACACGTCCAAAGCCCAGCTTAAGGTAGACTCAGGGATGTCCCCATCGTTATCTGCCCATCGAGCGCCGCCAAGTGGCTCAGGTGGTGATCTCACTAATGACTGAGGGTTGGCCTCCATGAGTGGCTGTGTTCCTCTCCCATTTTATTTTGTTTTTGTTTTTATTTTTTTGTTTTTTATTTGTTTTTTGAGGCAGAGTATCCCTGTATTGTCCTGGCTAGCCTGGAACTCGCTCTGTAGACCAAGGTAGCCTCCGAACTCAGAGATCCACCTGCCTCTGCTCTAGTGCTGAGATTGAAGTCCTGCACCACTATGCCCAGCATTGATTTCCCCTTTTAACAAAATAATTTTTAAATGTTTATGTGTATGGATGTTTCACCTGCATGTGTTTTGTGTACCACATGGGTGGCTGCTGCCTATGGAGGCCAGAAGAGGGTAGGATCTACAGGAACTGGAGTTATAGATGCTTGTGAGCCACCATGTGGGTGCCGAGAGCAAAACCTAAGTCCTCTGAAAGAGAAGCCAGTGCGCTTAATGGCTGAGCCATCATTCCCGGCCCTGTTTTTCCTTCTCACTTTAGCCCAGGCTAGACTGGAACTTACTGTCTCTGCCCAGACTGGCCTCAAATTCCTGACAATTCTCCTGCCTCCATCCACTGAACGTTAAATTCCAGGTGGGAGCTACCACATCAAAACCTTCTGTTTACTTTTTTCTTTTAACGTTCTTATTTGTTCATTGTGTTTATCTATTTCATGAGTATGTACGTGTGTGTGGGCATACCACACATGTGGAGATCACAGGACAACTTGGGGAGTAGATTCTCTTTCCAACAGGCATGGCAGCAAGGCCCTTTACCCAGTGAGCTACCTCGCCTCTCTTACACCCCGCTTTTTACCCCCATATCTTCTTGTCGGTCCCTATACTGTAGGATACCCCTTGTGCAATGCACTTGTCCTCATGTTTAGGAAAAGTTGAGTCCCTAAGTTGTACTTGATCAAGCTCTGTCATATGCGGAAGAGACAGAAGGTAAGGACCTCTCTGTGACCCAAGTGCCCCTCCCCCAGGTGTCCCTGTCCTCTCCTTTGGGCCAGGAATTCTTGACTTCTCTTCCTATTTAGTGACAGGTGTGCAAGACACAGGTCCCTTCCACAGAGTTGGTTGGTTTATGTAATAAATGGAATGAGGACAGCTATTGGACTCCACCTATAAGGATGAATATGGAGTTATCACTTTGAACTCTTAGGGGAAAGGGGGCTGTAACAAAGCAGATGTCTGAGTGTCTGGTTCCTTCTGATCATCATTAGCTGGCTAGTCACTCCCTTTCTCTCAGCCCATCTGAACAAATTAAGATGGCCTGATGTACTTAGCTGCTGGGTCATATAGAGGGCCAGGAACAAGGCCTGGACTTTGGAGCCAAACAGGTGTGACCTATTAGCCTTGACCTATTAGTTCCTTTGTGAAGTAGGGGTAATGGTTGCAGGCTGGACGGTGGTGGTACATGCGGTTAGTCCCAACACTCGGGTCCCAGCACTTGGAAGGCAGAGGCAGGTGGATCTCTGTGAGTTTGAGGCCAGCCTGGTCTACAGAAAGAGTTCCAGGACAGGCTCAAAAGCTACAGAGAAACCCTGTCTCAAAAAACAAAACAAAAGGATGTAGTTTGCAATGCCAGGTGTATTGGTGCACACCTTTAAACCCAGCATTTGGGAGGTAGAGGCAGGCAGATGTCTGCGTTCAAGGCCAGCCTAGTCTCCTAGGGAGTTCCATGACAGCCAGAGAAACCCTGTCTCAAAACAAACAAACAAAAAGCCAACAAAACCAAGCAAAAAGCCATTAACCCTCCTGTTTCCGCTTCCCTAATGCTGGGGTTGCAGGTGAGCACCACTGTGCCCAGCTCACAGTAACCACTCTGGTACTTCTCTCCTGCATCTGAATTGGATTTTGCTCATTCTACTCAGCCTAATTCTGTGACCTTTTCCCCTTGTCCCGGACTCCTAGCCTGGGGCATTGCTCCCTCCAATTGCATTGGGCCTTGCCCATTTACTGAGGCAATTGGAGACACCTCTCTGTGACCTCCCAAGGTCATTTCAAATGTTCTCCAGAAGTAAATGTGGTAGCTCACACTTGTGACCCCAGGCTTTTTTTTTTTTTTTTTTTTTTTTTTAGGCCAGCTTCAACTTTGTAATGAGTTCTAGGTCTCAACTACATGGCCTGGCCCTATCTCCACAAGCCAAGAACATGGCTGGGGTTGTGGCTCAGTGGTAACTACCTGTTTAGAATCCCCCAGTAAGTGGCTGGGTTTGACTCAATGGTACAATACCTGTGACACACACACACACACACACACACACACACACACACACACACACACGAGGCCCTAGGTTCAATCCCCCAAGTTGGAGGGGAAAAAGAGGAGTGTGTGTGCCTGGAAGCCTGCTGGTGGTTATTGGAACTCAGTTTGCTCCCCAAACCCAGTGGTCTGGACTGCAGATGACCTCACCTTGCCTTAGGCCATTCTGTGGGTTGGTGCTAATTGTTCTGGCTGCTGTCAGGCTTGTTAAGGAATTGTTACTACCAACAAACCAGGCAAAGAGGCCAGAATATGGAAAGGAAGGCAGCTGCAGAATCCCTCCTGGGCCTTCCCCAACTGGCTCCTTACTAGATTTGATCTGGCCTGCTCTGACCCACAAGCCCCAGGGGCCCCGCAGGGCACTTTGAAGGAGATCTGGCTTTTGTTAAGGCAGCTAAGGGTCAGGTGCAGAACTTCTCACAAAGCTGGGGGGGTGATAGTAGAGGCTACCTTTATGGGTCAGAATCCTTTGACAATAAGACAGTTGAGCACTGAGGTCAGCTCCAGCCTGCAGACAGAGCACAGTGGATGCTGGTACACACAGCGCCAGACCCAGAGGTTGGGAGGGAGGTGGCTCGGGTGGTGAAGCATAAGGATCTGAGTCTGGGTCCCAGTACTGAAGAAGTTGAAACTGTTGACCAGAGCCAGCCCAGCTGAATCCATGAGTTCAGGGTCAGTGAGAGATCCTGTCTCTAAAAATGTGATGGTTGATGGTACACTTTAATCTCGGCACTTGGGAGGCAGAGGCTGCCAATCTTTATGAATTCCAGGCCAGCTTGATTTCTATAGTAAGTTCCAAGCTAGCCAGGGCTCCATTACTTTTGAGACCCTGTCTCAAAAGTAATAAATAGTAGTAATAAATAATAAGAGAGAGAGCAATTGAGGAAGAAGATACATTGACCTCTGGCATTTGCATACACACACATGAACATGAACATACAAAACACAGAGAGAGGCAGGAGAGAGCACCCTAACCTTGAGCACCGCACAGCCCTCCTTCCACTATGCATGCATATACTTTGCTAATGATGTCAGATTGAATGCTTATAACCTATGGGTCTCAATCCCTTTGAACTACCCTTTTCCAGGGCTCACCTAGGACCATCAAAAAACACAGGTATTTATATTCTGATCCAGTTACAGTTATGAAGTAGCAGTGAAAATACTGTTGGGGGTTACCACAGCATGAGGAACTGTATTAAAGGGTCACAGCATTAGGGAGGTGGAGAACCCCTGGCTTATAACAAGCCTATCAAGTGGCTATATTTCCTGCTTGGTAATGAGGTAAAACTGAGGTTCCAAGATGTTATATGATATGTCCAAGGTCATTTCAGAGTTCTGGAGCAGAAGTGACTTGTAGACACCACCTACACAGAGAAATGTTGCGAGTGATTAGCATGCCATGTCCCTTACCATTGTTCTTACCACACTCTCCTTCCAGTCCTGGGCACTCTGTTTCCTGTAAGTTCTCTGTCCCATCCTACCACCTGTCCATATCCTGGCCTGTGCCCTCCTCTTTCCAAGCAGGTGCCTCTCTGGCCTATCCCTCTGCCCTTTGGTGCCTTGGGTTGGGGCATCAGCTAATGTCTTCAGAAAAACGATGATACAAAAACGGGCTGGAATGTGGCTCAGTTGGTAGAGTTCTCGCCTACTATGCACGAAGTACTGGGTTTCATCCCTAGGACAACATAAATTGGACGTAGTCACATGCCTTTAATCACAGCCCTAGGAAGGCACAGGCAGATGGATCAGTGGCTCAAGGTTGTCAGAGATTTGAAGGCCAACCTGGGTCTGTCACAGTAACAATAACAACAACTTGTGTGAGTTAAATCTAACTAGCCAGCAATATATATATATATATATATATATATATATATATATATATATATACACACTACAAAACATTGTGTTTGTAAGGCCTGCAGTGCAGGCCTGTATCTAAGCTATTTGGAAGGTTGAGGCAGGGGGATTGTAAGTTTAAAGCCTGCCTAGGCCACAGGCTGAGTTCAGTACCAACTTAGACAACTTAGGAAACTCAAGAAAAAAAAAAAAAAAAGATTTTTTTTTCTTTTTGGTTTTTTGAGACAGGGTTTCTCTGTGGCTTTTTGGAGGCTGTCCTGGAACTAGCTCTTGCAAACCAGGCTGGTCTTGAACTCACAGAGATCCACCTCCCTCCGTCTCCCAAGGGCTGGGACTAAAGGCATTTGCCACCACCACCAGGCTGAAACTCTCAAAATTAAAAGAGAATCATACTGGTGGCTCACACCTTTAATCCCAATATTCAGGAGGCAGAGATAGGCAGATCTCCAAGAATCCCAAGCCAGCCAGATATAATGAGACCCTATCTCAAAAAAAAAATAAATGAGGAGCAGGAGAGATGGCTCATCGATTAAGAGCACTTATTGCTTTTGCAGAGGACCAAGGTTCAGTTCTCAGCATGCACATGGTGGTTCAAAACCATCCATAACTCCAGTGTAGGGAATCCAACACATTCTCCTGTCCTCTGTGGACACCAGGAATGCATATGGTGCACAGACATGTGTCAGGCAAAACACTCATATACATAAGATGAGATAAAAAAATCCAAAAAATAAATAAATAAAATAGGACTGTTAATATATAGCTCAAGCACAATGCTTGTCTGACATGCAAGAGTCCCTAGGTTTAATCTCCAGTGTTAATATATGTAAGTATGTATGCATATACACATACACATATGCAAACATATATATATGTCATAGAATAAATACATATTATGTTGTCTGTCAGTTAAAGAAAACGAAAATTCTGTTGTGATCTCAGGAAAGTCACCATCTCCCTGGTCCATGCCACGTGGTGAGAAGAGCCCTGACTTATGTGTCTGCCATATTCCTTGGTACACTCACCCTGACCCTCTGAGTTTCAGCTACCCTGTCTGTCCAGTGAGAATAATGTCTAATACCTACCCCCTGCCTTTCTGGGTAACTGTCCTGAGGGTCCCTTTTGAGAGTATGTTCTGTTTTGTCCTCTTGTCCAGAGTGGGAAGCTATGGGGTGGCCGCTTTGTGGGTGCTGTTGACCCTATCATGGAGAAGTTCAACTCCTCCATCTCCTATGACCGGCATCTATGGAACGTGGATGTGCAGGGGAGCAAGGCCTACAGCAGGGGCCTGGAGAAGGCGGGGCTTCTCACCAAAGCCGAGATGCAGCAGATACTGCAAGGCCTGGACAAGGTAGCCTCCGTGTCCCCAGGCCTGCCCCATCATCCATTTCCCTGGGAACCCAGGCTCCTACCCCAAATCCCTTTATTCCCTCCTTTATTCTGATGTTGGAGATGGAGCCCAGAGCTGTGGTGCATGCTGGGTAGGTGTTCTACTGCTGAGCCATGCCCCCAGCCCCTCAAAGGGAGATTCTAGACATGTGTTCTACCACTGAGCCATATCCCTGCTCTTATATCCTGGGGCACAAGCTCTAGTATTCCAGATTTTTTTTGTTTGACCTTGTAGTAAGCAGATGAGTAGAGAGGTGCTATAATTACCTGCTCTATCTTTTAATGACTCCTCGTGGCTCAAGACCAAGGTGGACTGGTCTGAGATCATCCGTCAGGGAATATTCTATGGCTCAGCTTCCAGACAAGGGCATTTAACCATGGTGGATCTAAGACCAAGGCAGGGAGACTCCTGGCTCCTGATGCCTATCAACCTGATTCCCTGGGTTGCTGCCACCTGCTTCAGGTAGCTGACGAATGGGCCCAGGGCTCCTTCAAACTACACCCTAACGATGAAGACATCCACACAGCCAATGAGCGGCGTTTGAAGGTATGACACACCCTCCCTTCTTACAAATGGTCTCTCTTTTTCACCGTACCCTGAGCACTATCATTGGCAGAGTAGAAATGGCAAGAGACTTGGGCAAGACTGGGTCCCTGGCAGAGGAATGGAAAGTCATAGAGCTGTCAAGCACCGCTACCTAGACTCAAGTGTCCCCACTGAACTGGGAGCAGGGAGCTCTAGCCTAACCCTCATGCCTCTTCACCCCTAGGAGCTCATTGGTGAAACTGCAGGAAAGCTACATACAGGACGAAGTCGCAACGACCAGGTGTCGCCAGCCCTCTTTGCCCTCTGCTATGAACTTTTCAACTTTGAGAACCCAGGAGGCTCTTGGGACTCAGCTGCAGATGCGATTCTCCAGGGACACAACAAGCTCCACTCCCTGAGTGACCCTTCTCTTCCCCACAGGTGGTCACAGACCTCAGGCTGTGGATGAGGCAGACATGCTCAAAACTCTCCGCCCTTCTCTGGGCACTCATCGGAAGCATGGTTGACCGGGCTGAGGCGTAAGTCTTCTGGGGGCAATCTAAGCAAGGAATGAATGTTGGTAACCCTAAAACAGCCATGCCGGGAGTATGCACCCAGCTTGAATGATGGTTCCACCGTAGCTGCATAGTAGATGGGGTCCTAATCTTCCTTCCCTGTCTTACCCAGCCTGTATACTCCAACTACTCCAGGGACCAGAAGCAAGGCCATGTACAATTAGGGCAGAATTGCATATAAAGGCCTGAGAGGAAAAACAAGTGAGGGACCACAGAGCCCGTGGCCCCTTCCCAGAGGAAGAGAACGTCAACAGTCCACAGGCCCAGTTGGGTTGTGGGGGGGTGTTTGTTTGTTTTAGATTTATTTTATTTTATATGTATGAATGTTTTGACTGCATGACATGCATGCCTGATGTCTGTGGAGGTCAGAAGGGGGCATCAGATCCCCTGGAACTCAAGCTGTGAATAGCTATGAGCCATCATGTGAGGACTGGGAATCAAACCCTAGGTCTTTCATCAAAAAACAAGTGGTCTTAACCAATAAGCCATCTCTCTAGTCCTATAAGCCCAACTGTGATAGGCTCAACTACTCTCATGAAGATGGCAGCAGTTTGGCTCAGAGGATAAAACCCCTTAAAAACAGACACCAGAAGTGCCAGAGGGCCACCAGGCTCTGTTCTTCTCCGGGAGCAGGACCTAGATGGCAGGGGTGAAGAGAGCTAAAGAATGAGGCCCCAGGTATTAGGTGAGCTTACAGCTTAGCTCCAAAAACAATAGAGTAGCAAGGGGTGGGGCATGACTTTTTTGGTTTCATTTGGTTTTTGGTTTTTGACACAGTGTTTCTTTATGTAGCCCTGGCAGTCCTGGAACTCTCTCTATAGACCAGGCTAGACTAGAACTCAGAGATTCACTTGGCTCTGCCTGGAAAATGCTTGAATTAAAGTCATGCACCACCACCACCTGGCTATGAGTTGGGGGGCATGTCTTAATAAAGCTCCTACCCAGGCCAGCCTAGGTCAGAGGGTGGGGATCAGCCTGAAGCATGCAATCACCCTTCGGTCAATACTACCCCATCTTACCCCACATCACACCCTAACATGGAAGGCAAACAACAGAGCCAATGGCTGTGTCCTTCCACCTTCTAATGTCCCTGGGACCAGTTTTGACCCCTGAAGACTTGATAAAGGAGCCATTAAGAAAAATCTTAGCAGGTGTCTGAATCTGGGATGGCCCCTCCTCTTTCCTGACTCTGTGTCTCTTGTTCATAGACCTCAACTAATTGTGGCTACAAAGGCATAGGGGTGGGAAGCTTGAAGAATAGGATACTGAGGGCAAATAATGCAAGTCTTTTTTTTTTTTTTTTTTTTTTTTTAATGGTATGGTGACAGTGTTTTGAAATTGAATGTGATGGTTATACACTAGGGGTAGCTTTGGAACTTGCTATTTAGCTCAGGCTAGCTTCAAATTTAATCTCCTCCTTCCTGTCCTCGCCTTTCCTTCCCCTCCTCCTCCTTGGACAGCCCAGGCTGTCCTCAAATCCACTATGTAACTGAGTTGACCTTGAACTCTGGGTCCTCCTGCTTCAGCCTCCCAAATGCTAGGGTTCCAGGTGTGCACCACCACACCCACAGCTGGGCTTTGTTTTTCAGATGGGGTCTCTTCTGTGACCCAGGCTGCATAGGGCTCACCATATAGCCGAGGCTGGTCTCAGTCTTATGGCGTTCCTCCTGCCTCTCCTTCAGATCCCCTGGGACTGCAGGCTTGCACCTCTGTGCCCTTCCTGGCTTAGTCTTTGATCTCACTGACTTGCTTCCGGTCTCTTTTCTCTTAAGACCCGTTTTGTCCCCTGGTGAGCATCTGATCCCTTGTTCAGGCAGAGCCGCACAGGTCTGTTCTCACCTTCCATGAAAAGAGCCTAGCTTAGCCTGCTGGACCCAACCCCTCAGGTCTCCTGCTTCTTCTATTACAGGGAACGTGATGTCCTCTTCCCAGGGTACACACACCTGCAAAGGGCTCAGCCTATCCGCTGGAGCCACTGGATCCTGAGGTGAGCTGTGTGGAGCAGGGACAACAGGAAGGGGCCTTGATGGAAGGGAAGGCTCCTTTGCCTGCCCACCACTCACCCGTTTCTGGTTTCCCCACAGCCACGCTGTTGCGCTGACACGAGATTCAGAGAGGCTGCTGGAGGTGCAGAAGAGGATCAATGTCCTGCCGCTGGGGAGGTAAGACAGTCCTCAGTGTCCCCAAGGCCCGAGGAAAGGTGAGGGTGTCTCGCACATCACATATCGGGTCAGCATGGCTAAAGAAAGCTTGAGGGTTAGAGGGCGGGGCTTGTGAGCCCTGCCCCTTCCTCAGAGTCTATATACGGACAACCGCGGTTGCTAGGGAGGGATATTTCTTCAGTAGTTAAGTTACCCATGTGGCTATTGGTAACTGCTCACATGGGCCTGGAACCAACCCCAATGAGACTCATTGGGTCACCGAAAAAGACATGAAGGTAGAAGGAGCTGGGAAGAAGGGGTCTGCAGGACAGGAGGACAAGGGAGGGTAATGGAGGAGTGATCTAATTAGCATACGTTCTACATGTATGGAAATGCCATAATGAAATCAGATATGAATAATATACCTGTTAATTGAAGACTAAGGTGGGCTGAAGAGATGGCTCACTGGTTAAGAGTACTTGCTCCTCTTACAAAGGAATAGGGGTTCAGTTCCCAGCACCAACATTTGGTGGCTCATAACCCACCCATAACTCCAGCTCCAGGGAATCCAATGAATGCCCTCTTCTGGCCTCCCTAGGCACCTTCACACATGTAACGGACATTCACACATGCACATACATACACACAGAAATACAAATAATAAAAACTAAACTGTAAAGGCTAGAGAGAGGGTTAAGAGCACTGGCTGCTCTAGCAAAAGACCCAGGTTCAGTTCCCAGCACTCACATTGGGTGGCTTACAACTGCCTCTAACTCCAGTTCCAGGGTCTCTGTGGGCACTTACATGCATGTGGTTCACATACAGACAAGAAGGCACACATACATACACATAGTGTTTTTAATAAAATAAATAAATAAACTAGAAAAGCTAGCCCCTACTTGGCCTTCCAGTTCTCTGACACGGTGATAACCAAACCTGAGAATTCTCTGAAACTCCAGCCAGTTTCCCAATGGACACACCATTTTCCCTGGGCGATGACAAATGTTTGGGGCCATAAGAATTCAGAAAGGCTTGTAAGGTGTACGGTTTTTCCGCCTGCCGCCGCTGGTCTTGTCCCGCCGCCGCCGCCGCCGCGCCAACCCCAAATAATACACAGAGACTCTATATTTGATATTATACTGTTGGCCAGTTACTACTTTCTTATCAGCTAGCTCTGCCTTTAATTATTAACCCAAAGGCTGAATAACTGAGACTTGATTCCGAGAGTTGCGTGTAAACAAAACCTCAATCGCTATGAACCCTTGTCTCTACAGTGGGGCCATTGCAGGCAATCCTCTGGGTGTGGACCGGGAGCTACTCCGAGCAGGTACAGTAGACCCTGTCCATCCTTCTCAGTACTCTTAGTACCTGCAGAGTCCCTGGGACACATGGGTGGCATGTGGGAACATGTAGGTCTTTGTGTTCACAGGTAAGCACTAGGGGAATGAGGAATGTCAAACACAGGGTTGTGGGTTCAACATGACTTAGTAGCCAGTGTTGCGTCAAACTTTGGTAGTCTGACACCAAGTAGTCTACTTTAGGCATGTTAAAGTACAGCACAATTTGATGAAATTCTTCCTGGTGATAATTAACTCGATCCCATGTGCACAGTAAAACTTAAGACATGACTATTTTGAAACTCTTTGAAAAGTACATGTGACACCTTCCATAAAGACAGGTTCTATAGATTGACAAGCTCAGGAATAAGGGTCTGGAGGAGGATAAGTTGTGATCTTGGCCACACCTTCTGCTCCCAGACTTCTGGGAGCAGGGGCCACATATCTTGCCTATGGTTATTGAGATTAAAGGGGTTGCCTATGGCAGGGGCACCTCTTGCTGGGAATACTGAAGACTTCTATCTAGCCTGAGATGTATACAGAGACCCCCCCCTCCCCACCTCACACTCCTCCTGGATTCTCATTTCCAAGAAGGGGTCAAGGCTGAGGTTGGGAATCCTGGTTCAGGGTAGAAAAGAGCACTTCTCACCTTCCGGTCTGACCGTTTTTTCCTCCCTCACATCCAGAACTGAACTTTGGGGCCATCACACTCAACAGTATGGATGCCACCAGCGAGAGAGACTTCGTGGGTAAAGATACAGGGCTGGGGATGTACATCAGTAAGTAGAGTGTTCGCTCAGTGTGCAGGAAGCTCTGGGTTTGCTCCCTAGCACTGCATGAACCGGACATATTGGAACACACCCACAGTCACAGCACTTGGGAAGCAGAGGCAGAAATGCCAGGCATTGAAGGACATACTCTGCTAGTTAGAGACCAGCCTGAGCTATCTAAGACCCTGTCTCAAATAAACAAACAAAACCTAGGAAATCCATCACCAACAATAAAAGGGCCAGCAAGATTACTCATTGGGTAAAGCTGCACACTACCAAGCCTGATGGCCTGAGTTTGATGTCCTGAACCCAAGTGATGAAAGGAGAGATCTGATTTCTATGAGGCAACAAGCACAAAGAGCAACTTAAAAGGAAATGCCTGCTGTCCCTTCTAGCGGAGTTCCTGTTTTGGGCTTCTCTGTGTATGACCCACCTCAGCAGGATGGCAGAGGACCTTATACTCTATGGCACCAAGGAATTCAACTTCGTGCAGCTCTCAGATGCCTACAGGTAAGGCCCGTGTCTCAGTGCCAACTGGAATGGCTTCCTCCCACCCCAGTCCACCCCAACCTTTGTAAGACCTTCCCAGTGCCTCTGCCACTCTGCCAGCGGGCCAGCCAGGCTTAAGCAGAACCTCAGTCGTAATACCTCTGTCCCCAGCACTGGAAGCAGCTTGATGCCCCAGAAGAAAAACCCAGACAGCCTGGAGTTGATCCGGAGCAAGGCGGGCCGAGTGTTTGGGCGGGTGAGCTGGGAAGAGTGGAAGGCAAGGCCTCCAGATGGACCCAGTGGGTCCTCAGGGGACTTCACTGGTGTCCCAGATCCTCAGCTTCATTTTTCCTGCAGTGTGCTGGGCTCCTAATGACTCTCAAGGGACTTCCAAGCACCTACAACAAGGACTTACAGGTATGAGGTTGGGAATGAAATGAGGGATTCTCCAGCTATACCACACACCCCTCCTCAGAGCTCTGAGAAACCCAGAAGGAACCCCTAGAATGACTCCTTCCTGTCCTGGGCACATAGTCTGTGACTACCCTCAGATGTACCCTGCTGCTCCTCCGTGTAGTAGGGAGAGGTAGTAAGGGTACCCAATGGAACGAGGGAAGACGTCTGGGTGAAGGGCTGGGCTGCCGGCCCCTCACCTGACACATGCCTCCCAGGAAGACAAGGAAGCTGTGTTTGAAGTGTCTGACACCATGACTGCTGTCCTCCAAGTGGCCACCGGAGTCATCTCTACGCTGCAGGCAAGACTAGCCCTCCCCACATAACCTCCCTCCCCTCTCCTAGGCTCTTGACCAGTGGGAATGCCAGACGGTGATTTGCAGGGGAGGGGATGAGGTCAGAAGACCTGGGATGAGGAGAGCAAGGCACCAAACCCTGGTACAGAAAAACAGGGGTTGGTTAGACACCAAAGGTCCACGTTTTGGCCAGAGTAGGATTTTTTTTTTTTTTTTGAGATGGGATTTTACTATATAGCACAGGCTGGCCTCCAACGTGAGGCCCTGTTATTTTAGGCATTACACATTATAGTATTACAGTTATGCCCCACTATATTCTATCCTTCTCCCTCCTTCTAAAATATGGTCTTTCATATAGCCAAGGTTGGCATTAGCCTCACCATCCTGCTGTCTTAGGATTGCAGGCATGCACCTTACCACTAGTCAGATTTCTATTGTAGCCATTTATCATATGAATTTTCCTTTCCTTTTTTTTTTTTTTTTTTTTCTTCTTCTTTTGAGTGGGGATGGTGCTGGTGGTAAGACAGGGTCTCACTATGCAACTTTGGTTGTCCTAGAATTCACTATGTAGACCAGGCTGGCCTCAAACTCACAGAGATCTGCCTGCCTCTGCCTCCTGAGTGCTGGGATTACAAGCGCATGCCTCCACCACCTGGCAACCATAGCAACAAAACACTAAATTGAGGTGGCTGCTTACAGTTCAGAGGCTTAGTCCATTATCATCATGGAGGGGATGGCAACAATGCAGGCAGACATCGAGCTGGAGAAGGAAGTGAGGGTTCTTACATCTTATAGGAAATGGTCTGAGACACTGGGCGTGGCTTGAGCATATATGAGATTTCAAAGCCCTCCTCCACAGTGACACACTTCCTCCAACAAGACCACACCCACTCCAAGAAGGCCACACCTCCTAATAGTGCCACTCCCTTTGGGGCCATTTTCTTTCAAACCACCACACAGGATTCCCAGGGAGCTGGCTAGTGAGACTAGCCCTGCCTGTGAGCTCTGGGTTTGGTTGAGAGACTCTTCCTCAGTGAATAAAGTAGAAGAGTTAACAAAGATGATCCCTGCCATCAACCTCAGGTCATGCATGGACATGCACATGTGCCCACACGTATTTAAAAAAAAAAAAAAAAACATTGGCTATAGAGATGGCAGGGAGGTTAAAAACACTGTAATCCCAACGCTTAGGACATTGGGACAGGATTGTTAAATTTGAGACAAGCCTCGGCTACAAGGTCTTAACTCTATCTCAAAAGACAAAAGCAAACTAATGAGGCAGAAACGGGTTGCTTGTGGGATGGGATGGGGTGGGGTGTAAGAGACTACTCAGTTGCTTAGCACCGGTTGGGCAGGCTCCACAGGGCACCCCCTCCCATCACCGGGCTCACTTTTGCTGGACGTGTGCCCCCAGATTCACCGCAAGAACATGACACAGGCACTCAGCCCTGACATGCTGGCCACTGACCTCGCCTACTACCTAGTCCGCAAAGGGGTGAGTGGGAAGCAGCTGGGCATGGGGACAAGGGTGTTTCCAAAGATTGGCACTCAGGTCACAGCAGGGAACAAGCTCCTGGCGGTAGCTATCACCCTCTCTGCCTTTGTATCTAGATGCCATTCCGCCAGGCCCATGAGGCCTCCGGGAAAGCTGTGTTCATGGCAGAGACCAAAGGAGTCGCCCTCAACCAGCTGTCGCTTCAGGAACTGCAGACCATCAGGTGTGCGCCACCCCCACCTCCACCCTGTCCCGGAAGCTGCATCCTGGAAGCTGACCCTTGGCAGCTACAGGTTGGAGTGTACTGTCTATCCTGACTCGTCTTTCTCCCCAGTCCTCTGTTCTCAGGTGACGTGATCCACGTGTGGGACTACGGCCACAGCGTGGAACAGTACAGTGCCTTGGGTGGCACAGCACGATCCAGTGTTGAGTGGCAGATCGGCCAGGTGCGGGCCCTGCTGCGGGCACAGCAGGCCTAGATTCCACACACCCAAAGCTGCCCTCCCCCAGTAATAAAATGGGGCCCTGAACCAATACCATGTGTTTCCTGCCTCAGTCTGTCTTCCTCGCGGGTGGGTTTGGGGATTTGTTGAGCTGGCCAGTAGGGACATGAAGGGACTAGAAAAAACTGAATGCCAATGGTAAGAGAGACAGGAAGAGGAGTGGAGGCTCACATCTGATCTTGTCGTTTCCAGGACCTACACCTCCTATCCCTGGGGCCCCGGGGCAGGCAGCATAGCTATGAATGCAAGATCAACACAAATCATAAACTTAAGACATCATGAAGGGGTGCTGGAGAGGCGTGGCAGTGTTTACTCTTGCAGAGAACGCCAGTTAGGTTCCCAGCACCCACATCAAGAGGCTCACAAACCACCTGGAACTTCAGCTCCAAAGGATCTGACACCCTCCTTCTGGCTTCCATGAGTACTGCACATACCTACACGTACACATTTTTTAAAATTAATCTCTTAAAACCACATGATAAAGGTCTGGGGCCACATGAGCACCTGTTTCAATAAAGCAAAATCAAATAAAAATATAATTTCCAGGCAGTAATGGCGCATGCCTATGATCCCAGGTGGATCTCTGAGTTTGAGGCAAGCCTGATCTACAGAGCGAGTTTCAAGACAGCCAGGGCTACACAAAGAAACCCTGCCTTGAAAAACAGAATAGACATGACATACAGATAAAGCCATGCCAGTGAAGTGCCATTTTCCACTTTACATTGATCAGTAAAAAGTGAGGAAGTTGGACAACAGTTCCCCAGAACTAAGGGAAAAAAAAAACAAACAAACAAACAAACAAAACCTCACTTTCATTTGCATCAGAACAGATGCAGACACTAGGGAGAGCATCTTGACCAGCCTGGGTGGAATAAACCCATTGCTAGGGACATATGGAACAGATCGAGGGGGTCTTCAATGTAGCATTGTCCACTCTGTAAACCAGGCTGACCTCGAACTCAGAGATCCACCTGAGTGCTGGGATTAAAGGTGTGCATCACCATCACCCCACATAGTTAAATTTTTTTATGTGTGTGGCCTAGTGGTTAAGAGCACTGGCTGCTCTTTCAGAGGACCCAGGTTTCATAGACTTTGGTGGTCTGTCCCCCATTATTTGCATGCCCCCCAGACCCAACATCAGCATCCATGGTTCCTGCATAGGCAGCTTTTCTCTTCCTGTCTCGTCCACTACTGATTTCCCACAGCTTTGCCCTCCTTGCAGATTCTTATCATACCTGGAATCACAAACATTTTGCCCCTTTTGTCATCTGTAGTTACGTGAACATTCTCTCTTCCTTAAAACATCCACTTTAACTCCAAGAGCTGACACTGCAGTAGCTGTTCTCTTCGATAGCTACAGCCGATTGAAGTTCCCACCCGAGATTCAAGAGTAGATTATCAGGTTGCTCGAAGAATGGGAACAAGAGCCTGATTGATCATCCCTCATTCTCCTCATCTGAGAGCCATCTGTAGCTGGCTGAGGACCAAGAATTGTGACATAACTAAATAGGTCACCTGCAAAAAACAAATCAAAACAAACAAACAAACAAACAAAACTGTTCTTTTCTTTCTGAGAGACAGCAGAGGCAGAATTGTCAGAATAAAGAACTATGCCAAACCAATGCCCTTGTGAGCTGTGGCTGTGTGCACTGAAGCATTCAGCTGAGACTTTCTATGTGCACTCCCTTCTCCACCTGCAAGCCTGCAGAATGGATCCGAAAACAATTTCTTCCAGGACAGAATCCCTTGGATAAGATACATAGGCAGGTGTAGTGGCAAGCTTGTAATGCCAGCCCATGCAGAGGTAAATTCAAAACCAGCCTCAGTTCTATAATTACTCCTGCCTCCAATTAATAAGAGATTTTAAAAAGCAAGACAGGACAAGATAGAAATATGGGGGAAGTATTGGAAAGGTGGCTCAGTTGGTGGAGTGCAGAAATGAACCCAGCATCATATAAACTGGCATGACAGCCCATACCTGTAATCCCAGCATGAGTACTAGGGAGGAGATAGAGATGGCAGGATGGGAAGTTCAACATCATCTTTATATATAGGGAATTGGAAACCAATCTGGGCTCCATCAGATCTTGTCAGGAGTAGGAAAGGAAAAGAGAGGAAGGGAGGGAGAAAGAGGAAGAAAAGGAAAACTAAGGGCATTGTAAGCGTTACTACTGACTGGATGAGATGGAAAGGGATTCTGGCACAGAATACTGTGTGTTACAGCTCGGATAGAAAAGTATTCTGGCAATCGGGAACCAATGAACACCGCAGGACACAGTAAGCATTGCAGTTTATAGCCCTGCTCCAGGGAAAGGCTTCCCCAGTGTATCAGGTGTCTCCTGCAGGAGAGGGTGTCCCCAGTTCCAGGGAAGGCTCCCCTGCTTCCCCATCTGGTCCCCCAGAGAGCGGAGGGTAACAACAATTCTGCTTCGCCAGGGGAAGGACTCCATCATGAAAAATGTTACAGCCCTGCTTGGTTCTGCCCAGGGTCATTTCTGCTTCAGTTTCATGTAAACCTCATTCAAGAGATTTATTGGGAGTGAAGAATCCAAGAGAGTGGCTGCCTCTGCCAGAGTAGGAAGCAGCTGGACAGATACGGGTTTATATACAGCTTCTTAGGGAATGGAATTTTTCCAAGGAGATTTCCAGAGTTGGGATTGGTCAGATTTCAATCCCTGGGCTCAGATTGGCTAGATTTCGTGCTCAGGGATTGGTTAGTTTTCTGCACAGGTTTAGGTCAGATTTGGCTCTGGTTCAGAGCCAAAGTGTCTTTCTTTCACTGGTCCTTTTTAGCCTTTTGGCTCTAATTTTAGGGCCAGAGGTGTGTTTCTTTGGCACTGGTTTCAGGGTCAGGGTGTGAGAAACCAAAACTGAAAATTAATAACAGTCTAAAAACATTAGAAAAAAGGAACTTCTAAAATTTGACTCCCTAACCAGGAGTACATAATTAGGAGCCTGAGCCTAGCTCTTGGAGAAAGGGGGTTAGCCCACCACCACCACCGGTGTCAAAGTTCCTTGTTCTAAAGAAAACCAGATATCCACTAATTGCTGGTTGTAAAAGTCCCCTGCCAGTTGTAAAAATACCCCAGGGGGAGTGACCCCCATGCTCCCGCCCTAACTTACTCAAATGCATCTTGCTAAAGTATATAGTTTTTGCTTTACTTTGTAACAACCTTAAGCAACAATGGAAACTTTGTAATCCTGTGGCTTGGACTATAAAAACCTCCCTCAGCTGTTGGTAGGCACCTCCAACTCTTCTGAAGGTAGAGGTCCCTGCCAGCTCTGCTTTTGCTTGGGAGTGTCTGCCCCTTGTGGTGGTCAGTTTGGGGTTTTTCCCAACATGACCTAAGAACCATTTCTTTGGTTCTGGTTGCAGGGACAAAGTGTACTTCTTTGGCTCTGCTCAGGGTGTGTTACTTTGGCTGGCCTTTTTTTTTTTTTTTTTTTTTTTTATTAACCTGCAGACATGAGGAGAAAAAAGCCTCACCCTGTCCTGGCTAGTTTTATGTCAACACGACAAATGCTAGAGTCCTTTGGGAAGAGGGGACCTCAGCTGAGAATGTGCCCCCACCAGACTCATCTGTGGAGCATTTTCTTAGAGATTTATGATTGATGCTGGAAGATACAGCTCACAATGGATGGAGCTACCTCTGGGCTGGTGGTCCTCGGTGCTATATAAGAAAACAGGCTGAGCAAGGGAACAAGCCAGAAAGTGGCATCCTCCATGGTTTCTGTATCAGTTACTGCCTCCAGGCTCCTGCCTTGAGTTCTTGCCCTGACTTCCCTCAACGAAGATGAAATAAACCCTTTGAGAGACCCAGGTCCAGCAAATCCCTGATCAGCCCCTACACAGTCCCTGAACAGCTTGCCTCCAAGCCCACAACCCAGTGGAAGAAACCACACCCTATATTCAGACCCTAGCCATCCAAAGAGACACTTTATCCCTAAACTTAGAGCCAGGGGAAATCACCCTAACTCAAAAACTAGCACCAAAAGAACACATTTTGCCCCTAGAATCAGAATCTATAAGAGAAATTTGCCAGGCCCTAAAATTAGAATCTAAAAGCTAAAAAAGAACCATAGGTAGAAACACAGTTTGGCCCTGAAACCGGAGCCATCTCTGCACCCCTAGGTTTGAGCCAATCACAAGTCTGTAGCTATGCAGGTTTGGAATTTTCCAAGCCCTCTTCCTTCTTCCTGGCTACTATGAAAACACCTTCCTGCACTGCTCTGTGTCTCTCCTGCTCCCCTCTTGCTGCCGCCACTGTGGTTGGTCTCATGGTGGTAATTCTGGTTCTGGACTTTGGGTATAACACCTTTCCTCTCCAAGTTGCTTTTGATCATGGTTTTATCGAAGCAACAGAAACCCTAAGACACACTCCTTGCGTGGCTCGATTCTGGTTTATGCTGTGGAACGGACCAAGGCGAGAACTTGGCCAAAACTGAGAAGATCAAAATTCCTATCAAGATTTCCTTCAGAGACGTTGCTCCATTTTTTTCAAAGACTCATCTCCACCACCAGTGCTTAAGTAGCTGAGCCAGTCAGCCTTGCTTACAGCCAGAATGTCTGTGACATTTGATTTAGCTTTATCAGGGCTGGTCTCATACACCCCCAGAAAAACCACCTTAAAGTTTCATCTACAAAAGAAAATTTTCGGTTTACACAGTATGGCGGGTGACATTAGACAGCACTGGCTCAATTCTAATGGGAGAGCAGCGGACTACAAGAGACTGAACTATCTGCCTCCATTTCCAACAGATTTGTGTTCAACTTTCACTCACAAAAATAACCGGGGAAATTTTATTGGTCCTAAAAAAAAGTTAATATAAAGTTATAGCAAAAAAATAAATAAATAACCTAAACTTTAGCAACACAGCTGGAACAATCCTCAGTGGCTGTGGGGAAAGAGATTTAATTTAGTTGATTTTCTGTAGTTGTTGGTTGTTTGCTAGTCTCACGGTTACACTGGGCTTATATAATAATCTTATACTGAAGGGACCAGCCCCGCACCCAGCCCCTCAGCTTTAGCAGCCATGACAGGCTGCAGAAAAGACATGTAGGCCTCTCACTCAGCACATGTCTGCCCTTGCTGGGCCTGCCCTACTCACTAGGAGGTCAAATAGCTTCCACATGGCAAGGAACCAATCAGAAGTTAGCTGGCAGGACCCTGGATGTGCTTTATGGCTCTGAGCATGCTTTACGGTACCAGTGGCATAACAGTATCATGCAGAGTATGGCAACCGCGTTGGGAGGGCCTGTAGGCCATAGCAACCAGTTGGCCAACACAGGACAGGCTGTCCAAGCCCAGAAGCACACCAATCCTGAGACAGTTGCATACCACTAGACACAATAAGTTCCCTGCCTCTCAGGTCCTTCTCATACCAGCAGCTGGGTTGGATGGAGGAAGGGCCCAAATGAATAGGGTTAGCTCGTTAAACAATAGAAGACTCATTGTTTTTGCATTGGGCCTCTTGGTGATTTGGGGGTTCAGAAACTGGGCACAACAATACCCCAGGTGGAGGGATTTTGTAGATGGTCCCTGGCTTGACTTTTTTTTTTAAAGACATAAGAATGTGGCATCCTTATTGGCATAAACCATGGAAGATAAATGACAAAGGTGAATATATCAAATGAAAAGAATTCAGTCTCTGGGGGTGATTAGCAGGGAGAACAACTCCCCCCCCCCACAATTTCATGTTAACAGTAGGTTATGCAGTGCACTTTAATGAGCTTTAATGGAGTTCCTGCCAAGGTTTCACTACTTTATTCAGTAGTGAGTGACAGGAGGAAGTCCAGTAAGTCAAAGCAGATATTCAATCCTGGACGTTCTGACCTCAGTACATGCAGCCAACTTCTAACCTACTGCCACCAACTTCTACCAAAGGAAAGTGTGGTTCGAAGGAGAATCTGTGGCGTTTCCTTCTGTGACTTAGATGTTGTGTATTTTATTTATTTATTTATTTATCTTGTGATGCATGTGAGCTGTTCCGACTTAGCCTGTTCCTGTGTGGTCTTCTGTCGCCATGGTGTTCATGTGATCAAATGAATGGCTGCCCAGAGTGAGGACTCTCCAGGTTACTCAGCCCCATAGTAAATGTATGAACGCACAAAACAACACAGTACTCTGAAATAGTTAATGGGACTAGAAACACAGGCTTTCAAGGGTTGGCATGTTAGTGGCATTTGATATTGAGATATTTTGGTAGTTTCTGGACTGATGCACTGATGTTTGTTCCTTTCATATTTATAATGAAACACATTTTTAGGTGTTTTTTTGTTTTTTGTTTTTCAAGACAGGGTTTCTCTGTATTTCTCTGGAGCCTATCCTGGCATTCGCTCTGTAGACCAGGCTGGCCTTGAACTCACAGAGATCTGCCTGTCTCTGCCTCCTGGACTAAAGGCATGCACCACCACCACCCAGCCATTTTTAGGGGTTTCTAAACACAGAGTCTACTTGGTTTGGAATCAAGTGGTTGGAACACTGTTTGGATTTTTACTTTAAACACGCTGTTGATTGAATGCTTCATTGGGGGAAGCCTCCAGTCAGCTGTATCAGTCTGGTTCTGTAGCGAGCACAGAACCTAACATTTTGAACTTCTATTTGGAGGACCAGTACTTATTTAAGCTGGATTTTGTAACTTTGCAGATTTTGTTGATTTGAGGTCTGATTACCCCATCTGACAGAATTACAAGTTCTAATGATGAAATTTGATTGGTTTGTGTGAGGGAAAGCCTAGAAAACAAACTGTAGATTGAATAGTGATCCTAGCTTGATTACAGGAGGGGAAGTTTTGGTGCCATTATTTCTCTTCGTTGCTGTTGGGCTTTTAATTAGTTGAAATGTAGTTCTGTACCACAGTGTAAGCTTCAGTCAAAGTTTGCTTAATTGTTTAGTAAAAAAAAAAAAAAAAAAGAAAGAAAGAAAGAAAAGAAAAATCTCTGAGATAAGAGGGATACATGAACCAGTTCAAATTTTCAAGCAACCTTTGAACTCTACTTAATATTTAAACTGTTCAATCTTTGAACCTGGTTCTAAATGACATTGTTTGAGTAATATAATTTCAGTTGTGCAAGGTGGTACACACTTGTCATCTCAGCACTTGGAAGGTACAGGCAGGAGCATTGGGAGCTTAAGGTCATCCTAGACTAGCCACTGAACACAATACCAGTAGGGGATACATAAGACCCTAGCCCCCCCCAAAAAAAACCGCTAGCGAGATGGCTTAGCAGGTAAAGGTACCTGCTGCCAAACCTGGTGACAAGTGTCCAACCCCTAGGACTCAGTGGAAGGAGAGAACCAACTCCCACAAGTTACACTCTGACCTCCACACTCACGACATGGCATATGCACTTCCCATAAGCAAATAAGCAAATACTTGTAACTTCTAAATTATTATTCATTTACTTTTGGAGACAGGATTTATCTGTGCAACAGCTCTGGCTGTCCTAGAACTCACTCTGTAGATCAGGTTGGTCTTGGACTCCTAGATTCACCTGCCTCTGCCTCCCAAGTTCAAGTTCTGGGATTAAAGGTGTGTGTGGCCACTGCCGGGCAAAAGTACAGGTTTATAATGTTTCAAATATAGACTGACAATGCCAGGAGCGTTAGTGCTTTAGTCCCAGCACTCAGGGAGCAGAGACAGGATATGTATGTGTGTATGTATGTATGTATGTATGTATATGTGTGTGTGTGTGTGTGTAGGTGTGTATGCGTGTGTGTGTATGCATAAAACTGTGTTGTGTGCACGAGAGTGTGCATGCATATGTTCTTCTGTTGGGGATTAAATTAATACTGGCTATATAGAAGACCTATTGGAGTGATATTTCACATCTGTTTAAAATAAACTAAGAGAGTTTGGTTGTAATTCTTCTCTGAGGGGCTTATGATAAGACTGATGTTGTCCTTTTTAGGGTTCTCCCCACTGATTTTGATAGTAACTATGCAACTTTTCACTTCCACTGACAGTGAACAAGAGTAGTTCTTCCGCCACCTCCTCGCCAGTATTGGGGATCGATTCCTTTACTGGTCATTCAGACTGGGCTAAGACAGCTTTAATTTTATTTCCTTGATATATAATGATGTTGAACACTTTTTAAGTGTTTCTCAGCCATTTGTGTTTCATTTTCTGAGAACATTCTTTTTAGTTCTATAATCCATTTTGAAAAATGGAGTCATTTGTTTTCTTGATGTTCATTTTTCTGGCAAAGCAGAGAAAGGAAGATCCCTGGGCATTGTTAGCTTGCAAAACTGGCACTTTTGGGAGGCTTCAGGCTGTTACAAGAACAGGGGAAAAAGCAAAATACATCCTGTAATTTGATGCAGGGAGATTATCCCTGGCCACCATGAGAGTACTACTAACTAGGACTGGCATTTAAATCATGTTCCTAAGAAATTACCATTCAGAGTACAGACGAATCTCTCTCTGTTAGTTCAAGGCCACCCTGAGCTACACAAAATTGATGTAGTCTAAAAGAGAAACAGAACTCACACAAAGGTGATCCCAGCAGTTGGGATCCAACGCCTTTAATCCCAGCACTAGAGAGGAACATAAGGACACAGGAGCTCAGTGCAGTCAGAGGAGCAGTGCAGTCTGGAGATGCAATCTGAGGACAGCATCCCCCTTTAGGTATGAGCATTGGTAGAGGTAAGAACTTTCGAGAGGCCGGCCACTTTGCTTCTCTGATCTTTCAGCTTCCCACCTAATATCAGACTCCAGGTTTTTATTATTAAGACCTATTAGAACTCATGATACACAAAACACCAATGCACATAAAATAAAAGTAAATTTTTAAAGATTTCCAAAAAGAAATTACCATTCAGGAGCTGGAGAGATGGATCAGAGGTTGAGTACTGGCTGCTCTTGCAGAGGTCTTGAGTTCAATTCCCAGAAACCACATGGCTCACTACCATTTATAAAGCGACCTGATACCTTCTTCTAGCATTCAGACATGTGCATATCATCCTGTTTGTAATCATATAAATGATTTCCTTTATTTGTGCCAAACTTCACTATTCATTGAGTATCTTTTTCAGCATGCTAACTCTCCTGTTGTAGGCCAGTCATAATACATACACACACTTATATGCATGTCTTTTAAGTGTTTGTATCTATAACCTAATACTTATAGCTTTGGCTATAAGACATAAATGGTTCTAAGCATTTTCAGTTCTCATGGTGTTATGCATTCTTTTCTTGAATATAGTCATCCAAATGTCAGAGAAAAAAAATCTTTTGAACCTAGGAAAAGGGATTTGTAAACTATATTTATCTGACCTATTTGTTTTTATGACCACACTGACTGAATAACAATAAAATGTATGATTTTGACCCAAATGCTCATTAACACCTTTCAGCTTACTACAAATAAGATCTTTAGAGTCTCCTGCATCTAATTTTAGAACATAAAATTCAACCACAGGCCTCCAATCACAAGAATTTCTAAGGGAACATCCATGGAATTGGAGACAGTGTCTAACCTATGTGTGGTGTCCAGAGCTAACCCATCAAGGAACAATATAATCACATTGCTAAAGATGAGGCCTTCAATTTCATGACCAGAAACAGAATGCTCCCAACATAAAGGCTGAGAAACATAAATAATCTGCTGGGTTTACATGGTTGACAGTTTGCTTACTTGGCAAAATATGTAACTTCCACTTGACCACATCTCTCGCTATATGTGACTTTACAAACCTAGAATGTCAGAGGGCCACCTTCCTCTATCTTGCCTACATTATCAGCAGCCATGGCAATGCTAAACCATTCTCCATAAAGCTGGGGAAAAAATGGCAAATAAAAGAAAAAATTACAGGCCATTGGAATGTGAGTTGCTATTTGTTCGCCTCTACTCCCAATCCTTGGAATTACTTAAACTGACTAGATATAGCAATCAATAATATTTCGATCATTAGTGCAAGATTTTGTTTCCAGGAATGTAGAATAAGACAGGGTAATATGGGGCTGGAGAGAGGGCTCAGAGGTTAAGAGCACTGGCTGTTCTTTCAGAGGTCCTGAGTTCTATTACCAGCAGCCACATGGTGGCTCACAACCATCTGAAGTGAGAACTGGTGCTCTTTTCTGGCCTGCAGGGACACATGCAGGCAGAATGCTGTATATATAATAAATAAATCTTAAGAGAGAGAGAGGGTAATGATAACTTGATTAACAGCGCTTTGGACCTGTGACGCTCATGCTTTGTCCTCATACGCTCTGCAGATTCAACCCATTTTTCCCTTATTTCACTAGTTACATACTAGAGAAGTCTGATTGGAAAAGTGTACCTGAATGAAAGTCAGAATGGTTCTCTCATGACTATGAACTCACATGGGTCAAAGGAACGATGTATCACATCACAGAAACAGGCTATTGAGGAAGCCCACACATATGCACAGACCAAATGAATCTACCTCAACTGTGAGCCATGCCAAATGCCAAAGTCAGCAGCAGAAACTTTACCAACATGGCACCTGATGTGCTCTTCTGCAGAGGCTCCAAGTAAGTTAGTGGGTTGTGAAGGATTTGAACTGACAAAGCTTTTTATACAGTTAGTTAGGAGTGACATGGAATCAGCCAATGACTCTGCCTCACAACAACCTACATCTGTCCAGTATTTCCTTTTTGGCCCTGGTGAATGTTGTATGACCTCATGTGCCTAAACTAATTAGCTTAGCCTTAAGGTCAGGTGATGTTGGGGTTATTCCTGTCAGGGAGAAAGGACTATCCCTGTGGGAGCATTTATAAGTGATGGAGTTACAGACAATTGTGACCTCCATGTAATTGAACCCGAATCAGCTGAGTCTATGCCTTAAATCAGCATATTGGCACATGGGTCTGGATCCCAACACTCCAGAGAAGGGAACGGGAGGAATGAGAATTCAAAGTCATTTTGGCCTCATCCACTTTCTGGCCAGTCTGGGCTACGTGAGGACCTGTCTCAAAACAGCAATAAAAATGGCCTCCAGCCAGATATATTGGGCACAACATTAATTCCAGCACTTGGGATGCAGAAGCAGGTTGATCTCTGTGAACTCTAAGCCAACCAGGGCTACGAAGTGAAAATCTGTCTCCAAAAAAAAAAAAAAAAAAAAAAAGGAAAAGAAAAAGAAAAAGTCCTCCAAAGGCTCATGTGTGAAGAGGTCAGCTGCCCAGCTGGTGTGTTTTAGGGTGTGAGAGTCTAATTTGGACAGTGGAATTAGCCTATTCATGAATTCATACAGAACAGACCGTAAATGAGGCAAGACCTAGGAAGAAGCATGTCACTTAGGTATGTCTTTGATGCTTGTCCCCCGACCTTTCCTCTTTCTCTTTTTTCTCTGCATCCAGAGAGGTGAGCTGCTCTCCTCTGTCACAATCCCTGCCCTCCAATAGGTGTGTCCTGAACCAAGTAGGTCATGTGACCACAGACTGAGATGTCTGAAACCAGTGCAAGAGACCTTTACTGCTCTTTAAATTATTTGCTCATTTTTTTGGGTCACAGTTATGAAAACTTGCCTCAAGGGAAAGTTAAGCAAAGTCTAAGCGGGCACAGGGATCAGGCCTGGAGGGAGAAAAGCCATTGCAAGGACATGAATTCCAGGATGGTGAGAACCTGGACCAAGGATCAAAAGCCTTCAGTGAAACTGTGATTGTATGTACAAGGAGCAGGAGAATGAATGACCTCAATCTAAGGACATGATGACAAAAATAAAGATCTCTGAACAGAGTTCAGTGTGGTGGTACACACCTGTAGTCTTAGCATTGGGGAAGCTGAGGCAGGAGGATCGCCAGCAGTTCAAAGCCAGCCTGGGGGAAGAGGAGAGAGAGAGAGAGAAAGAGAGTTGAGTTTAGGAGAGTTTACTCATTGGGGACAAGGTCTTCCAGGAGGAGGGAAAGGCAGGACCCAGAATGAAATCAATTCAGCCAAGCACAGTTAATGTTCAAATGATGCTAAGTGGGATTCCAATTTGAGAAAATACAGATTTAGTTATGACAGCAGGCTCAGATTTTTTCAAAACAGCTCATATTATAGCTTTAAATACGGAGACTGGACTGGGGAGATGATATCGGTAAGGAGGTTGCTGGGCAAGCATGAGAAACCTGAGTTTGAACCCCAGGCACCCACATCAAAAGCCAGGCATGATGCACCTGCAATCCCTTGAGCTGGGGAGGCAGAGAAAGGTGAATCTTTGCAGCTCTCTGACCAGCCAGATTAATAGGATAAGTGAGTTCAGTCTCAACACATAAGGCAGAGGGCTGCCAAGATGGCTTAATGGATAAAGATGTCTGCCACCAAGTCTGATGGTTTGAGTTCAACCTCTGGGACCCACAGGGTAAGAGAGAAGGCCAACCAACGCCAGCAAGTTGTCATCTGTTCTTCACACGTGTACATGTGCACATGCAAATAAATACATAAATGAAAAATTAAAATAGAGTAAGTCAGATGGAATGGCAGAAGGCATCAGTGTTGGAGCACCAGTTGCTCCAAACACTGACACCTTGTCCTTTGCAACATACTCCTCTACTAATTAGTCCCATTTGTTTTTATTTTTTAAACCAGTATGTAATGCTTATCTTTCAAATTCTGATGATGAGCATGGTGGCATATACCTTTTTTTTTTTTTTTTTTTTTTTTTTTTTTTTTTTTTTTGAGACAGGGTTTTTCTGTATTGCTTTGAAGGCTGTGTCCTGGAACTAGCTCTGTAGACCAGGATAAACTTGAACTCACAGAGATCCACCTGCCTCTGCCTCCAGAGTGCTGGGATTAAAGGTGTGTGCCACCAACGCCTGGCCCTGGCTGCTCTTTTTAAAGGACCTGGGTTCAGTTCTCAGCGCCCACAATGGTGACTCACAACTGTCTAATTCTAGTTTCAGGGGATTCAATGTCCTCATCTGGCCTCCACGGGTACTTCACGTATACATAGGTTCGGCAAAACAAACATATATATATATATATATATATATATATATATATATAGTCATACACACATATATGTGTGTGTGTATATACACACACATATGCATATGTATATGAGACACAGTTTCACTATGTAGCCCAAGCTAACTGACTTCTCATCTCCTCATCCTCCTGCCTCAACATTCTGAGAGCTGGGTCACAGGTATGAACCACCACATCCAATTCTAGGGTAGTTTTTTGTTGTTGCTGCTATTTTTAGAGTTTGTTTTATTTTATGTGTATGGTTGTTTTGCCAGCATGAACGTCTACGCACCACACAGGTACACAGATCCTCAAGAACTGAAGGTAAAAATGGTTATGAGCTGCCATGTGGATGCTGGGACTCAAACCCCCATCCTCTGGAAGAGCATCCAGGGCTCTTAATGGCTGAGCCATCTCTCTGGCTCAAATAATAATAATAATAATAATAATAATAATAATAATAATAAGAAGAAGAAGAAGAAGAAGAAGAAGAAGAAGAAGAAGAAGAAGAGGTAGGTGATGTAAATGGAGTTTTTGTCCTGCCTGGCCCCACAGCTGTTTAGTCCCAAATAAACACAGTATTAATTATAAAGTGTTTGGCCATCTGTCTCTTAATTACTAACCCCATTTCTATTAAACTATGTATTGCCACAAGGCTGTGGCTTACCTGTAATGCTCCTATATGTTACTCCTAGCAGCTACATGGTGTCTCCCTGATGACTCACTTTCTTGTGTTTCTCTTCCCAAAAATATCCTGGTCTGGTAGCCCAGCCTATACATTCTGCCTGGCTATATCTTGCCTTTCCATTGGCGGAAACAGCTTTATTCATCAATCGATAAACAAAACATATATTCACCGCATATAGAACGACATCCCCCATCATCGTGACTGACCCCTGACCTCCGCATCACATCAAAGGCAGGCACAACAAACGTAAAGGCATAAATGTAAACAAGTGGATTCGAAACCAGAATACTTGTGTTTGGCAAGGTCTCCTCTTGCTAAGGATCACTCATACCTACACTCACTCCCAACTATACTGAAAAGTCTAACAAAAGTTAGGTATTTGTAACAAAAAAACAAACAAAATGGGAGTGCTTGCAGAGGTGGTTGGGAAGCCGTCCATCACTCCAGTAGCTAAGATTTTCACGTCCTCAGATTTCTCACTTGGGCAAGTAAATATCCATCTAAGCAGGTACTGGTAGCCACACATCTTTTTCTCCCACCCTGACCCCCTTACCTGCCTCCTGCTGGCCATCAGGAAAGCTTGGCTGTTAGCTTGTTCTGTGAAACCACGGCTTCCTTAGAGAGCTACAAGAAGTGACTCTCATTTCTGGCACAGGTACCCGAGCCCTCTTCAGAGCGTCCGCCTCAGGAGGTTGTCTATGTGCGTTTCCAGGCCTTAATAAATTCCCAACCCCCAACAATCCTTCTCAGTGTCTCTCTTGAACCCCTCATTTGCGACTTTTCACAGAAGTCGTGAAGAAATGATGAGGACCGGGACTTCAAGAGTTTTCCCAGACCTTAGCCTACGGTTCAGGGAGGCTCAGCCCCAGAGAGTTTCTGTGAGTGGGGGGTGTGGAAGAATGTTAATAACTGTGAGACTGGCAGGGACCTCTGGCATTCCTGTGGGAGGACGACCCAGGACTTCATGTCTCTGAGGTTAGGTGGGCTGTGAGAGTTTTTTGTTTCCGCTGATCTTAGCCCCGGTGGCATCTGCATGGCCCTGCCCAAGCAGCCCTACAGGCACTGACTTGCCCTCAATCAAGTTGGCGCCCGCAGCTTCACGCGGGAACATGTGACCCTCCCAGGCCCCGCCCCCGCCCTCTTCGGGAGAGGGAGGCTAAAAGCCCAGCCGCTGGACGGTGGGCAGCCTGGCCAGCATGTCCCCAAAGCTGAGTGCGTGCTGGGTGGTGCTGGGCCCGCTGCTGTGCAGCTGCGCTCTGGCGCTGCAGGGCGGGATGCTCTTCCCCAGGGAGAGCCCGTCGCGGGAGCTTAAGGCGCTGGACGGACTGTGGAGCTTCCGCGCTGACTTCTCGGAAAACCGGTTGCAGGGATTCGAACAGCAGTGGTACCGGCAACCTCTGCGAGAGGTGCGCGCTCCCGCCGGGGTTCCTGGGGTCTGGAAGCTTCCGGAAGCCAGGGGATGGGAGGACGGGTGCCTGCCTGTGCGTGGAGATCCACTTCGGTTATGCGGGTCTAGAGGAGGTTAATATGGGCTTGCAGTCTGGGGAGGGGAGCGACCGGAGCAGGAAGTGGAACCTAATGTGCCCGAGAACCACATGGACTCCAAGAATTCTGCCTGGCGAGCGCTGCCCCAGGCAATAGATTTTTTTTTTTCTTAAAGCTTTTCATTTTATTTCATAGTGCTAGGGGTTGAACCAGGACCCTGTGCGTGCGTGTCACTGCTCAGCCTTTTGTTCTTGTTTTGAAACTATCTCTGTAACCCAGGCTGGCCTGAATATCCCGGGGAACCTCCTGCTCCGCTTTGCTTTTCCCGAGTGTTGGAGTTGATGTTTGTGTTCATGTCTCCAGCATCCCGGAGCACATTGCCTCACAGCATCCCGGAGCACATTGCCTCCTGCATGCTCTCTTACATCTAGTGAGAAGCAGGGCCAAAGCACTGTACAGAGGGGATGCAAACCGCCACACAGATTTGGGGATGGGGATAGGGGAGTGGAGAGCTGGCTGGTACACCGTGTGGGGCTCTGCTCAGACAAGGCCACAAGTGCCTTGGGGTTGCAAGATTCAGGTAAAGGTCATGATTTGGCACACAGCTAGCAGAGGACCCCATCTCTAACTGGGTAGGGTTGGTGCAGAAACAGGTTGAAGAAAAACAGTGCTCACAGCCTCTGCCTCTCCAGTATTCATTCATTCATTCATTCATTCCCCCCTACTTCCTCTTCCCCTCTTTGGCTCGCTCCTCCCTCTTCCCCATCTTTCTCTCTCTTCTTTGCTTAATTTACTTGTGTGTGCATGTGTGTGGGCACTGTGTGTCACACAGTGCATGTGGAGGTCAGAGGACAACTCGCTGGAGTCTGGTTTCTCCTAGGTCCCAGGGATCTAACTCAGATCATCAGGGCTGGTGACTAGTGCCTGTAATCCAGAGTCATCTCACCAGCCATGGTGTGTGTGTGTGTGTGTGTGTGTGTGTGTGTGTGTGTGTGTGTAGAGAGAGAGAGAGAGAGAGAGAGATTGAGACAGCATCTCACTCTGGCTTAGGTTGGCCTCCAACCATAGCAATCCTGCTACCTTAACCCCAGGTGCTAGGGTTACAAGCTATGAGCCACCACACCTGGCTTAGACGCTCAGTTTTCAACTGTGTTGCCCAGCATTCAGCAAAAGAGGAAGTAGTAGGAGATAGTGCCTCCAAGAGCCTTCTCAGTTTCCTCAGCTCAGGGGCCCTGTGCCCTGCTGTTGGCCTTCCTCCCATGGCAGTGATCATCTGCCTCTTATGTCATGGTCTGGTTCTTCTTTTTTTAGGCTGGGCTGTGGCCCTGGCCTCACTCTTTCCATGGAAGTCTTGACCCTGGTGCCGTGTGCCCTGTGGAAGAACTTGGCTGCAATGGTTTTCTGCACAAACTGGCCACCAACTTACCCACATGCAGCCAGGGTTTACAGAGTCCCTCTTTGTTCCTGTGCTTCTGCGCTGGGGAGGGGGGGGGGTGCAGGCATGAAGATAGACCTGATTCTTGCTCATTTTTGGGTTTTTGTTCATTTGTTTTTCGAGATGGGTTTTCTCTGTGTAGCCCCAGCTGTCCTGGAACTCAGGCTGTAGATCAGGATGGCCTTGAACTCACAGATATCTGCCTGCCTCTGCTTCTCGAGTGCTGGGATTAAAGGTGTGTGCCACCACTGCCGGGTATCCTCAGATAGCAGAGGATAGCCAGGGTAAGACCTTAAATCCGATCTTCCTGGCTGCACCTCCCATGGGCACCATGATTGGTTTATGCAGTGCTAGAGCTGGAACTGGGGACCTCAGCACTCTACCAGCCTGAGCCACGTCTCCAGCCCATGACTCCAGCTCCTCTTTCCCTAGTCTGGTCCAACTTTGGACATGCCGGTCCCTTCCAGCTTCAATGACATCACCCAAGAGGCACGGCTTCGGAACTTTATCGGCTGGGTGTGGTATGAGCGGGAAGCAATCCTACCACAGCGATGGACCCAAGACTCGGAAATGAGAGTGGTGCTGAGGATCAACAGTGCCCATTACTATGCTGTCGTGGTCAGTGTAGGGAGTGGCCGTCCGGGGCGGGGAAGCAGTCCCGGCTGTTGAGAAGGGGTCTATGCATGGGTCGGAGAAAGGGTTGCTTCATGGGCCCCATTAGAACCATTCTTCCATCGGGGTTATGGCAGGACTCACCTCTGGAAGGGGGTACCCTTTGGCCAGTTGCCCTCTGCTCATATCTCCTCGTGTCTACAGTGGGTGAATGGGATTCATGTGGTGGAGCATGAAGGGGGTCACCTCCCCTTTGAAGCTGACATCAGCAAGCTGGTCCAGAGTGGGCCCCTGACCACCTGCCGGGTCACCATTGCCATCAACAACACCCTGACCCCTCATACCCTGCCACCGGGGTCCATCATCTTCAAAGCTGATACCTCCATGTGAGCAGCATCCTCCTTCTCCCCTCCCCCGTCCAGCAGACTTCCACACAGGGAGAGTGACTTTAGCCCCCAGTCTAGGGAGACCAGGGGACTCATGCTAGTTAAACATCAAAGGAGGGTGAGGGCTTGGGGAGATGGCTCAGTGGGTAAAATACTCACTGTGTAAGCATGAGAACACGAGCTTGAAGTCCAGGCACCCGTGTAAGGATGGATGTGATGGGTTGGATCTGTAATCCCAGTGTTCTTCAGTGCTCCTGTGTTGAGATAAGAGGTGGAGATGGGATTCCTGGAAGTTCTCAGGCCAGCCAGAGCAAGGGACCCTTTCTGGAGGAAGAAGGCAAGAACCAGTACCTGAGGTTGCCCTTCGATATCCACAGTGCACTGTGGTACACACATTCACACGCATGCTCACAGGCTCACACACGCTCACACACACTCGCGCGCGTGCAAGTGCGATTAAAAAAGACACAGGAACAATTGACCTTTGTTTTCCCACCCTAGGTATCCCAAGGGTTACTTTGTCCAGGACATAAACTTTGACTTCTTCAACTATGCGGGACTGCATCGGTCTGTGGTCCTCTACACGACCCCTACCACCTACATCGACGATATTACTGTGACCACTAACGTGGAGCAAGACATTGGTGAGGGCTCCTGGCGGGAGGTGCTGTGTGGCTGAGCCCAGTTTATCTCAGTTCCCAAGAGGAAACAATCCCTAAGGAAAAAGGTTTTGAGGGTCTTGTAACCATCACCTGCTTCATCACTGTCAGAAGACTAGACCCAGTTTGCCCAAGCTGACAAGGGCTTCGGAAATCACCCATCTGGTGGACCTCACGTTGCAAGGAAACAAATTCCAATGAGAAGTGGGGTCTTGTCTAAGTGACATATAGCTCAAGATATTGAGTCACTTGGCTCCTCCCTGTTAAACCACCCCTAACCTCTCCCCACTGAAGAATAAGCTGGAAAGAATCAAGCAGTTGTTTGCTAGGGCCTTGGGGCCTGAGGGGACTTCTAGGAGTGTGGTATGATAAAGTCCTTCCTATCTGTTTCTGTCCACATCTCTTTCCCACAGGGCTGGTAAATTACTGGATTTCTGTCAAGGGCAATGAACATTTCCAGGTAGAAGTTCGTCTTTTGGATGAGGATGGCAAAGTCGTGGCCCAGGAAACAGGGGACCAGGGTCAACTCCAGGTGCCAGGTGCCAACCTCTGGTGGCCTTACCTGATGCATGACCATCCAGCCTACCTGTACTCCTTGGAGGTAATAGGGATTTGGAGCTGGGGCTAAGGAAGGCTCTTTGCTGCCACCTGGTGACTGTAGTTTTAGTAGGCATCCCAGGACAAACAGGGTCCTAGGCAGATTCCTGGCTTTTCTATCCCTTTGTGGAAAAGTCCAGCTGTGAAGAGTAGGTTCCAAGAGTATGTTCCTCCTAGAGACAGAGACTCTGTTGGGCATGAGTGCATGTCTTTAATCCTAGCACTCAGGAGGCAGAGGCAGGTGTATCACTGCAAGTTCAAGGTCAGCCTAGCCTACAAAGCGAGTTCCAGAACAGCTAGGGCTACACAAATAGATCCTGTCTTGGGGGAAAAATTTTTTCAAAGTGTTGTGCATGGGGGCAGTCCTTCCTCTTGGGTGACATGGATGGGGCTCAGTCCACCTGGGTGCTCTTGCCTGGCACATTGGTCTCCTAGGTGAGGATGACAACAGCTGGGCCTGTGTCTGACTTCTACACCCTCCCTGTCGGGATTCGAACAGTGGCTGTCACTGAGAGCAAGTTCCTCATAAACGGGAAACCTTTCTATTTCCATGGCGTCAACAAGCACGAGGATTCAGATGTGAGTTGTGGCTGTGGCATGCCCATGTGGGATGCTGGGAGTCACTGATACCTTCTTCCCCTTCCTTGAGTGCTCTGAAGACGGCCATCATGGCCTAGGTAGGGGAGGAGGTGACTCCATAGGGGAATACCATGTGGGTATTCTCCAGTGACAAGGGCAGAGGTCACAGAGCCCTGCTGTCCCCCAGATCCGAGGGAAGGGCTTCGACTGGCCACTGCTGATGAAGGATTTCAACCTACTCCGTTGGCTTGGTGCCAACTCCTTCCGCACCAGCCACTACCCCTACTCGGAGGAGGTACTTCAGCTCTGTGATAAATACGGAATTGTGGTCATTGATGAGTGTCCTGGTGTGGGCATCGTGCTGCCGTGAGTGCCCCTGGCCGCCCACACTACCCAACTTGCCCAACTCCCCTCAGAGGCCTTTGGTGACCCCTTCCTTTCTGACTCCACAGCCAGAGTTTTGGCAACGAGTCTCTTCGGCACCACCTAGAGGTGATGGATGAATTGGTGCGCAGGGACAAAAATCACCCTGCGGTTGTGATGTGGTCTGTGGCCAATGAGCCTTCTTCTGCTCTGAAACCTGCCGGTTATTACTTCAAGTGAGTACGCTTCCTCCCCTGGGCTGAGTCAGTTCTGTGGCCTTAGCCCTTTGGCCTGGCTCAACCTTTATCGGCAGCCAGGAGCATGGAAGTCAGTGTTAAGGGGGTGGACATATGCTGTGAATGTCAGTATCCCTTCCCAGTCCATCACTTCTGGGAACCCAAATCAACCCACTCAAATTGTAGTTTTCCCACCCATTGAGACCCCTCTCCCCAGTCATACCCGGAAAGAAGCAGAGTTCCCTTTGATACACAGAACTTTGGATTTTATATATTATTATTTTTGAGATAGGGTCTTGCTGTATATCCCTGGCTGGCCTCAAACTGGCACGGACATTTCTGCCTTCTGAGTGCTGGGATCATAGGTATGATCCACCAAGCCTGACAATCTTTTGGTTTTAGATTTATTTTTAATTTGTTTGTTTCTATGTGTGCTGTGGTAAACATGTGGAGATCAGAGGACAGCTTGTAGGAATTAGTTTTCTCTTTCCACAATGTAAGTCCCAAGGCTTGAGCTCCAGGCTCTGGGCTTGGAAGTAGGTGCTTTTCATAACTGAGTCATCTCTCCAGCCCCTTTTCTGATTCCTCCCCACCAAAACAAGGTATCAAATAGCACAGGCTAGCCTCGAATTTGTTATGTGGCCTTGAATTCCTGATCCTTCTGTCTCTTTCCTCTCGGTGCTAGGATTACAGGTGAGCTCCATCACACTGACTGTCATTCTTGACAGAAACGTGAAAACTCTAGAAAGCCATGTGACGTTTTTGGTTCATCTTTCAAAAAACCAATTTATACAGGCATAAGAATACAAATGGGATTTAAAATTATGTGTGTGTATGGGTATTTTGCCTGTGTGTATGTCTGTACCATGTGTGCTTATTGCCTTCAGAGGCTAGAAAGCATCAGATAGATCCCTGATAACGAGTTAGAGCTGTTGTAAGACAGCAACCACTGGGCTATCTCTACAGCACCATAAAAGGGGATTTTAAAAAAACATGACACAGATTTTAAATATTTTCTAATGTTGGGGATCCAACAGGGCCTTATCTGTGCATGCTAGACGAGTGTTCTACCATTAAGCCGACCTCCAGGCCCACTCCTTCATCTGTCTTGAGTCTGTTACTTAGTCTTTAGGGTGAATTACAATGCTTGTCACACAGAGGCAATCAAAGCTTCTTCTAATGCTGCATCCCAGCTCCACATAGTAATTAGTGCTCCTCAGAGCTGTAAAAGGCAGGCCTTGAGGTATGCCTCTCGCTTAGGCCAGTGATTACTCTGGATACTCACAGCCCTTTCTAGCTTACCATATACAGGGGGCTTTGGGACTAGCGCTGGGTGGATAGGACTTTTGCCTTGAATAGGAAGCAAATAGCTTCCCGAGGCTCCCAAACTTTGTCGGGAGGTGGTGAGGCACATGCATGCATCAGAAGGGGACAGCAGGGATGAGGACTGGTTAGGTGGAGTAGCCTAGTCTGGCTTTGCTGTTTTGGAGCTGTTTGAGAAGGTGGGTTCGGAACCTAAGTCCAAGGGGCAACACACAGCCTCCCTACTGGGAGAGTAACGATCAAAAAGATGTAAAAGTCTTCAGTGGTGAATGATGGTTAGGAATGGGTCCTGGGCACCAAACCTTAACCCCAGACTATTCCTTCCATTGGGTTCTCTCCTCCATTCAATTCAGCACTTATGTCATTGCTTCAAGATGCTTTCTGTGGCTCTTAATTTAAATCATGCTCCCCCCAACTGCCTTTCAGGGTGCTCCAGTCCCCTTCTTTTCTGCCATTCCAGTTTGTACTCATCTCTGCTCTTGTGGTTCTGAGGGGCCATGGCCTTAGCTGAGAGCCACCACTGATGGGGGGAGATGGGAAGGGAGAGAGAGATGTCTGAGAGCCCCTCCCAACCTGACAGCCTGTCTTCTGCCTTCCATGGACAGGACGCTGATCACCCACACCAAAACCCTGGACCCCACCCGTCCTGTGACCTTTGTGACCAACGCCAAATATGATGCAGACCTGGGGGTGAGCCTGGGGGGGTCCCCACACTGACTCTGCTCATCTGTGCTTGCTAACATGAACCTGCAGTGGCCAGTCCAGCCATTTTCACAAGTGTTTAAAATGACTAACTTCCTGCTTATCCCCTAGTGTGGCTTCCAACCCAAGAACACTGGGCTACAGCCGGGACAATGTATTTGTTTGCATTGTAGATTTGGGCTTTTCTAATGATTTTTATTAGCGTCTATTATGTGTATGTGTGTGTATGATTTATTTACTTTCATATGTGTAAACAGTGTATTTTGATCACAGTCACACCCATTTCCCTCCCTTGTCCGTCTCATACTTCCACTGATCCCTTTCCTTTTCCTAACAAGTCTCCCTTGGACTTTCATGGGTTTTGTTTGTTGGTGGACAGAATCCTACTATGAAGCCTAATCTGGCCTAGAATTCAAAACCCTCCTGAAACCTTGCATTAATTTTATGCACTTCGGTGCATATCAGCAGGCATGGTGCTGGAGCAGTGGCTGAGACTTCATCTTAAACGCAGCCACATCTGCATTCTATTCTGACCTTGAAGAGGCCCTCAGTGTGAGGAGCAAACTCACTGACCACTCTTGTCCTAGGCCCTGATGTGATCTGTGTCAACAGCTACTTCTGGTATCATGACTGTGGGCATCTGGAGGTGATCCAGGCACCTGGAATGAAACCTCAAAACCCACCCCAGTGACACACCGCCCCCACTGTCCCAACTATAGATCAAGAGCTCTGACATATGAGCTATGGGGGCTATTCTCATTCAAACTGCCAGTGTGAGCACCTAGCCCTGGTGCTGGCTATTCCAGTGCTCACCCTACCTTCTGTGTGCAAGGCTTACTGGGTGCCCCGTGCTTGGCATCTTTACCTGGAGTGTGCTTTAATGAAGTGACATTTGATCCTCCATAGCTTCTTGCTGCTAGCATCTTCTTGCCATCTCAGATAGCCTGGAGAGGGTCTGAAGTTCCCTGGGAAAGTCCCCATCATTCAAAGGGCAGCTTTGGATCGGAGCAGTATGTGTGACATGGGAGGCTAGCCAGCTAGATGCAGAACTCTTTCCTGCTGCATTCCTGTCCCCGCCCCATGGACACCTCATCACTACCTAGGAAGAAATGTAGCCAGTCTACCCACTCCCAGCTCTGCCCTCTCAATTGTAGATTACAGGAGACTCTGTGAGGGGCTGGTGGTATAGCCTGTGCTTAGTATGTGCAAACCTTTGGGTTGTAACCCTAGTGTCCCCAGCAAGGCAGAAAACTAGGTGTAGGCAGTGCACACCTGTGATCCCAGCACTTGGGAGGTGAAGGCAGATGGATCATCAGTTCAGGGCCAGCCTTGACTGCATAGGGACTTTGAAGCCAGACAGCTTGGGCTATGTAAGTCTACCTCAGAAACTCAACTGTGAAGAGAAAAATCTACCCACTCTTCAGGTTGGATCATATCTCCAGGCAAGGCCATAGGAGACCAGTGACAGTTGGGAGCCTTAGCCTAGCATTCAATTTTGGTCTGTTCTTGGCTTTATTTCCTACATGTTGGGTGTGGTAAGCTACGTCATTTGCCCCTCAGTGTGAGGGGCAAACTCACCAACCACTCTTGTCCTAGGCCCCGTACGTGGATGTGATCTGTGTCAACAGCTACTTCTCCTGGTATCATGATTATGGGCATCTGGAGGTGATTCAGCCGCAGCTGAAGAGCCAGTTTGAGAACTGGTATAAGACTCACAAGAAGCCGGTTATCCAGAGCGAATATGGAGCAGAAGCAATTGCAGGGTTTCACGAGGTAAACGGTGGAGAATGCTTCATGGTCACCACAGTGGTGACACTAATCTCTTCACGCTTTCCCTGCCCACAGTTGGACCAATGACCCAGCCTTAGAGCTCAGGCATCTCTCCAACCCTACACACTGTGGCCTCTGCATGCTGGCCTCTGCTTTGTTTCCACAACCTGCCCCTCATCCATATTTTTTATGTTTTCTAAGAAAGTCTCTGTTTGAAGCCCAGGCTGGCCTCAAATTCACAATCTCCCTTACCCTCTTGAGTGCTGGGGTGATAGGTGTGTGCTTAACAGTGCCTTTTTTTTTTTTTTTTTTTTTTTTTTTTAAAGACAGGGTTTCTTTGTGCAGCCCTGGCTATCTTGGAACTTGATCTGTAGACCTGAACTGAGATCCACCTAATTCTGCCCCCAAATGCTGGGATTACTGGCATGCAGCACCACCACCCTGCTGGAATCTCTTAATTTTTATCTAAGACCTCAGTCCCAACTCTGACATTCCCTTTGCCTTGAATCCCAGGATCCACCTCTCATGTTCAGTGAGGAGTACCAGAAAGCTCTCCTGGAGAACTATCATTCCGTTTTCGATCAGAAACGAAAAGAATACGTGGTTGGAGAGCTCATTTGGAATTTTGCTGACTTTATGACTAACCAGAGTAAGTTCCTGTTAGGCTTATGGATTTTTCTCAGGTTGGGCTTTTCTAGTTATAGGCATTTTAAAAAATACCAGAAATGGGGCTTGAGAGATGGCTTAGGTAGGAAAGTACTTGCTTTGGCCTACTTTACATTAGTTAAAATTGGGTCAATTCATCTCCAACTTTTGATAGGTTCTCACTATGCAACCCTGGCTGACCTGTAGAGCAGGTTAGCCTGGAACTCAAAGTGATCTGATTACCTCCTGGGTGCTAGGATTAAACGTGTGTTCCTCCATAGTATTTTAAACTCTATTAATTTTTATTTAGCATGCGAGGACGGTAGGGTGCATGCCATAGCACACAGGTAGAGGCTAGACCACTCTGCTTGCTCCTTCCACTGTGATTGAGTTTGAGTTAACTGGGTTTAATGGCAAGTTCCTTTACTTTCTGAGCCATCTTAGCCATCTTATCAACCCCTTGGTTTTTTTTTTTTTTTTTTTTTTTTTTTTGGTTTTTTTAAAGCACCAACAAGAGTAATAGGGAACAAGAAGGGGATCTTCACTCGACAGAGACACCCCAAAAACGTGGCATTTATTTTGCGAGAGAGATACTGGAGGATTGCCAACGAAACCAGACAACACCATTCTGTGCCAAGGACGCAGTGTTTGGGAACCAGACCATTTACATTCTAAAGCTAGAACTACCTCACTGCAGGCCCAACCTCTGACGAAGTGAAAGACATTTTCTCAATAGACCAGGTGTCCTCACAGCTCCTGGCTCCAGAGATTTTTTTTTTTCCTTTGGATTCTGTGATCTGGTCAAAGGGGCCATTAGAAGTGACAATAAACCTTTTCTTGTATGGGAATAATGACTTGCTACGGATGTCTGTGCTTTAAGCTCAGTGACATGTTGTGCTGAGCGTGTTTGAGGTCATTTCTGCATCCGTTTTTGGCCTTAGCTTTGTGCACTCTTGAAAACCTGCGAGTGGACACTCATGCTTCCTTAAGAGATACTGGTAAGGAGCTGGAGAGAGGGTAAGAGCATGGACTACTTTACCAGAGATTCCAAGTTCAAGTTCTAGCACCCACTTGGTGGCCAAATGTGATTAGAAACTCCATTTCCAGTCATTCAGCCTGGAGATTTGTTCCTGTATCCCTGGTCCAGAGGATCCACTATATAGCACAATCTTCTTCCCAAGGTCAACACTAGTGTGATGACAGGTGTCCTGAAGAGGGCTCCCAAGCTGTCATTCAGGTGGGAGACAAGGAGCCATGTGCAGTGCTGGAGACGGCTAGACTCCTTCCACAGGGTCAGCTGCATGCCTCTATACACATCCCTTTCCAGTCTTTCAGAGAGCCTCCTCCTATTATCTCAAGATCATTTAAAACTACTATAATTTCAAGGAATTTTAGGAGAGCTGTTTCATGTCACCATGGACCTCTTAAAATTTTCAAAATGATCAAGTTTTGTGTCTTAGCTTAATATAAATTTTTATTCATACCTCATTGTTGACAAATTTAAGTACCTGTCCCTTACAGCTCTCTTCCTCCCCACCCAGCTGTGGAACTCCCAAGCTCTCAAGGCTGATCAAACAAGGTTGTTCTCATAACTTTCCGGTGTGCAGTGCCCGAGCCTTGACCCCAGGCGTGGGTGGTGCATGATTTCCTCCTATGCTTAGCCCATCCCCTGACTTAGGTATATAAGCACATTACTCTCTGTAATAAAGGGCAGCAGCTTCCTCTTCACTTCTTGTGGTGGACTGTTAAGTGTTTCAATCCCGACACCCTCCACCAGCTCGGTACTCTGGCTGTGCGAGCACGGCACCTTATTAATTTATTGTTTATTTTCTGTGTATGAGTGTTTGGGTACCATGTGCATGCCTGGCCTGGTGCTTGTGGAGGCCAGAACATGTCAAATCCCCTGGAACTGGATTTACAGGTAGTTGTGAGACTCCATGTAGATGGTGGGAATTGAACATCAGTCCTTTGGAAGAACAGCCAATGCTCTTAACCAATGAGCTATCTTTCCAGCCAGCCTCTAGTTTAATACAAATTTAAATAAAGTTTCTTAGTTGACAAACAGTATGCTAAATGGAACAGACATGCAAACATTTTACAAATTAGAGATAAGGTATGGTTCACATGAGTCCCAAGATGGTCTTTTGTTTTTTGAGACAGGATCTTATGTATTTCAGGCTATTATCTCTTTGTTATTTTGAGACAGGTTCTCTGTATGTAGTCCTAGCTATTCTGGAACTCACTATGTAGACCAGGCTGGCCTCAAACTCTGAGATATGCCTGCCACTACTGTGATTAAAGGTGTGCACCACTACACCTGGCTGGGCTAGTCTCTTAAGTTAGTATTTAGCATAGGATGACCTTAAACTTAAAATTATTAATCTTCTTGTTGTGTGTTCATAACAGTTCATGTATAGATGTCAGAAGGCGACTGTGGTAATGGGTGCTCTTTTTCAAACCATGTGGGTCCTGGGGATAAAACTCAGGCTGTCAGGATATGACAAGTGCCATAACTCACTGAGCCATGCCACTGGTCCAACCTTGAATGCTTTGGTCCTCCTGCCTCCATTTCATAAGTGCCAGGATTACAGGTACTCATTATCACTCCCAGTTTATACCAAACCTGGGGCCTTATACACCCACCATGCAAGCTATCAACAAGACTATATTCCCAACCCAAATCCTAAAGTTTCATATAAAACATGTTTTAGTCAATGAAGGACGGCTAAGTTAGATTTCAAACGAACTCATCCATTTATAAATGTTTATAGGACTGCTGGAATGGAAAATTCGAAGAAACCTATGGAAAGACATCTTAAAGCATTCTATGTCACATTTTTTGTCAGTTTTCTTCCCCTATCTATGTGTATGGGTGTTTGCCTCCATGTATGTCTGTATCTACATACCTGGTTCCTGAGAACATCAGATCCCCCAGGACTGGAGTTACAGATGGTTGGGAGCTGCCACATGGGGTGAGAGTCAAACCTGCATCTTCTCCTAGAGCAACCAGGTCTTAACTCCTGAGCCATTCTTAGTCAGTTGCTTTGAGACATCATCCTGCACAGCCTAGGCTGGCCTCCAACTCAGTATATAGCTGAAGATGACCCCAAACTCTTGATGCTTAGACTTCTATCTCCCAGCCTGGGATGACAGTCATGTGCCGCCAGTATCTGGCTTATTGCCCTTTTTTTTTCTTCTTCCACTGGGAATGAACTTAGTGGGCACTACACAAATGCTATGTTCCCAGCCCTTTCATGGATTCTCTTATAACCCTGGAGCTGTACTTACATACAGGTGGTTGTGAGCCACCATGTGGGTGATGGGAACTGAACCCAGGTCCTCTGCAACAGCAGCAAGTGCACTTAACTACAGAGCCATCACTCTAGCCTGCTGCTGATTTCTTTCTTTCTTTCTTTCTTTCTTTCTTTTTAAGACAGGGTCTCATCAAGTAACTCTGGCTGTCCTAGAAACTCCTTATGTGAACCAGGCTGGCTTCAAACTCACAGAATTAGGTCTGCTCCTACTGTGGTTAAAGGCATAGCTACCACAGCACCCAGTCCTGTCATGGATTCTTGATCATCACATATGTAATAAACCCACAGGAATCCAGAAGTCTGTATCATCTGTAAGTTACCTGGGGTTTAAGAGAAAAGGCTTGAAATGAGTTCCTGTAGGGGCAGGCTTATAGTACCACCGATGTGCAAGTTCTTCCTGGCTCTAGACTTCATTTCATCCAGCTTCATTTTGAAGACTCCACACTGAAGTAAGAATAATGGCAGCACAATGTCCACAGGTAACGTCTACATTTATTTTATACCAAAAAAGTTATGTGCAACAAATAAACATTCTTACATATTTACATGTTTTTATTTACCAGTTAGCAAAATGGTATCCTAAATCTCTGATAAAGAATATTTCTATCTATATTAAAGAGGGAATCTTCCCAGTGAACTCCTTTTTACACGAATGTTTACTCAGGAGCTTTCGAAGCATGAGTAATAGTTTAGATGGAACATTTTCACAGGTCATATACACCTATCATTTAGGCCATGCTCAATACAGCTTCATAACATTTCACCTCTTCTGGGCCAATTAGTTTATAGAGAGGATAGGGCTGCTTGATCAAGTTGCTTGGAACTCTACTCTGCCCCTTTGATTGTAGGGTTGTTCTCACAAATTAGGATTCTTATATATGCTGCCTAAAGTGCTAAAAGGTATAGAGGGGCAGGTTCACTGATGTATGCTGGAGGAAAACACAGGGATGGCTGAAACCCAGACCCCAAAGCAGGTTCCTGGAAATGACAGTTTTCTGACTTTGAAGGTAAAGCCACCACCTGTCAGTATTCATCAGAATCAACCTGTGGTGCCAACTATAGCTTAGGAAGTAATTGCTGAGCAGTTTCTGTGTTTTTAATTTTTGCTTTTGAGACAAGGTTTCATATAACCGAGGTTGCCCTTGAACTTCTGGTCCTCCTGCATCCACTTCCCAAGTGCTGGGATTATAGGTGCTAACCATGCCTGGCTGCACTTGTACTGTAGTCTTTTGAAAAAAATTATAAATAGAAACAAAAAAAAACAACATTAATTTTATTGTTCTCTATCTTACCTCATAGGCAAAGAATATCTTGTACCAAGTGAAATACTTTCATATGTGTATGGGTGTTTTGCCTGCATGTATGTCTATGCACCATATGCATGCAGTGCCCTTGGAAGCCAGAAGAGGGCATCGGATCCCCTGAACTGGAGTTAAGCTGGCATGTGGGTGATAGGAGCCGAACCCAGGTCCTCTGCAAGAATGACAAAGTGGGCTTTATCTCTTTATATGAAAGAAAAAAAAAAAAAAAAAACTCAATGTCTTTCTACGTTCTTAAATATAATGAATTTGAACCACTCATTCTAGCACTTGGGAGGCTAAGGCAGGAGGAATGCCAACTTTTAAGCCAGCCTGGGCTATGTACTAAGTTCTAGGACAGCCTAGGCTACAGAGTGAGATCATGCGTCTCTTAAAAAAATACAAAAAAACAACAACAGAAGAGTTGAAGGAGAGGCTACACATATGAAGCAAAAGTAATCCCTGGAATGCAGCTGGTACAGCTTGTTAAACCTGAGTTATTCCACTTTCCCCTCCCTGACAGAAACTAGCTGTGGGAAAGGCCCATGAAATCGCACAGGCCGGCCACAGTTTTCCTGGAGCATACCTGGTCAGAACTTCCCTCACTCTTCACATGTCACCACTATGAAGGGAAATAAAGGCTTCACAGAGTCACTCAGGAGTCATTTCCCCCCTAGTCTGCCCTTCCACACTTACTGCCAGTCATGCGTCAGTGTGTGTTTTTACTTTGTGGGTAGGCTTTTAGAGACAGGGTTTCACCATATAACCCTGGTTGGCCTGGAACTCACTATCTAGACCAGGTTGGCCTCCAACTCAGAGATCCACCTGCCCCTGCCTCCAAGTGCTGGGACTGAAGGTTTGTGACACCATGCCTGGCCAGACACTGCCTCTTCAGGGTTAAGTATCCAGTCTGAAACAGCATAACAATATTAGCAGTTTTATAACACAGTATTTTTCTCCCCCATTCCACTAGGTTTAATACAAGGTACAGAGAGGAACCTGAATCCTCAGGGCAAAAACTACCAAATAAAACACAACAGAGAGCTTACTGAGAATATATTTCAGCAAATGAGTTTTTCCCCCCCCCCCCCTTTTCTTTTTCTTTTAAAGATAGGGTCTCCTGTAGCTAAGGCTGGTCTCTAATTTGCTATGTAGTCAAGGATGACCTTGAACTCCTGATCCTCCTGCTTCTACCTCCCAAGTGACAGGACTACAGGCAAGTGTGAACACACTGATCGGCAAACACTGTTATTTCAGACAGCACCTGTTAACTCTCGGTGAGAAAGGGTTATTCATTCTATTAGGTCACAGGAATGTAATAAACAAACAAAAAATTCATACAATCTATAGTGGTGGTACTCTCAAGACAGGAAAGCAGAGGGAAACCATGAAGGGTCTAGTAGATGAATACTCTCCCCTTTTCTTAAATAAGTGCTGAAGACATCTGTAATGTCAAGACAAGCTTTTAAGGGCTCTGCTGAGTGATGAAAGATACAAAAGATCCTTTGGAATTGGGACCCAAGGGGCTTGTTTAGCACAGCCTTGATATCTAAGTAGCAGAAGTCTTGGCTATTAGCCATTTCCACTGCCTTGGGAGACTTGAATGAAGGGCTATGAGATGACCTCACTGTACAGTTCTCCCATAAGGACTTGGTTCTCCATAAATACCAGTCGGTGCATTCTTTAACTACTTCAGAAGACAACAACAATGCACACGTAGTAGGACAGTCATGGAAATGTTCACATTCATGGGAAAACACAACCTTTGATGAAATCAGAATTAAGCTGTCTTTTAAGAAACAGGTTTTTAAGAAAAAGGGCATCACAATTCATATTTTATACCTGCCCTGGGCCAGAAATCATATGGTGCATGAGTTGTGACTGACAGTTGTAAACCACTCAACGATTGCTGACCACACAGTTCTTTACAAAGCAAAGCCTGTTCCCTCCCTCCAAAAGACGGAAAATAAAAGCTCCCAAAATTTGCCATCTAGTTGCCTATTTTTAACATAATGATTAACTAAATCATAAACAAAAACACTGCCACTACTTCTCGACTCAAGGAATAAGATGGCCGCACAGCCCCTTCTGGTAGAATGCAAGTTCTCTGCTTCATGGTAAGGAATGAAAGGAGGGATACTTCTGCCCCAGTTCAACACACAGAATGATTTGGTTTGAGATTTAAGACAGAAGGCACTTTTAACATCTCCTGGAAGATGCTAACCAGAGAAACACAGTCACCATGTCATCAGGTTTATTCAGATCACCTCTGGGTTTCTTCTCACTGCTTCTGTGTGGCTACTGGAGTAGGATAAAGTTTCCATGTTTCACTTCCAGGTCTTTCTATGTGTTGTGTTTCTTCTGAGTCAGCAAACTGGTCCTCAAATCAGCCCTAAGTTTACAAATTCAATATGTGATTCTGAAACACTTACTGACAATCCTTCGTGCAAGAGGAAATGAGAAAGGAAACACTATGGACCGACCTTGGAGCACTTGGCTTGTGCTTATTCCAGTCCTAATACTGTTGAGCTGACAGGCACCAGTATCAAGGGAACACATCTGTATTGAAAGGTCAGCTACTGGTTAAGAGGCTTTGCCCGGAAATGCCATAGTGGTTTCAGTTTTTCTCCAAAGACTACATCCATTTCTTACCATCAGTGTCCCAAGAGCCTTAGAATTAAAGTCTGGTCACACGACATCCTAAACAGTTAGGATCCATGCAGTTTATGACCAGTCAAACTTGACTTGGATGTTCAGATTTAGCTTCTTCCTCTCAGAGTGAGAGATGGAAGGGAACCAAGCACCCTACTGTTTCTGCTGTCATCCCGCACCAGGGCTGTCAGAACGTTTCCCAAGGTGTTCTGATGGTGTCTACTATCTCCACTACTTAGCAGTCACGATGAGCTGACAATTCTTCCTTGCTACACTTCAACTAAACTGTACAGTACGTTCTGCAGGGGTGGATCCAATGTTTCTACCTTTATTTACAAATATCACACAAATGGACTCTAATTGAATCTACAGGTTTAAATCCATTGGCTAAAAACATATTACATATTGTAAACATGGCAATATTTAATACAGTATCTATTCTAAAATATTTTCATGTTCATGATCACATTTGTTATACCTGAAATTGAATTTATGCACATTGAAGAATTACTAGCAATGGCTGCTCACTTTACGGTTGAGGACCGGGGGCTAGGGCTACATTTTATTATCTCAGAAACATCTTCAAGGTAAAGTTAAAGCTTGTCTTTGATTGGCTCGGTGTATCCTTTTTTGTATCCGGATTTAAAATGAAGATTGACACAGAAAATAGCTAGGGCCCCTTCTAATTTACAGTATTTTAAAAAATCAGTTTAAGATTCTCAGGGAAAGTGTCTGTTGTGAATTAAAAAAAAAGAAAACTTGCAAAATAAACTTAATGAAAGAAGTGTTTGAGACAGTTGGGTGGGAGTCCACCAGCCATCAGTCTTCCTTAGGCTGCAGCTGTCGCTTCCAGGCCTCATTCAAGTAAACTAGTCGTTTGTAATTGATGATGAGGAGAATGAAGTTCAGCACATAGGTGGTAACGCAGATGATGCAAAACTCCTTCAGCACAAAGTACAGAATGTAGGCCAGGTACAAAGACCCCACCACGGACACGATGGAGGAGGTCATGAGGACAAGAGCTGCAACTGCGCTGGCTGTCATGCCTGCAAAAGAGACACAGCTAGGTCAGGGCCTGGGCTGGACATAAGTTTCTCAGTAGACAAATGACTGGCTGTGGCTAAAAGCAATAGTGTATCGATACCGACCTTACCTTTCTGACTCTAGAAACAGACTGCACCCTCTGCCTGTCTGTTTTTAACACAAAGCAGGCTGAATTTTATTGAAAGGACGGGTTCAGAGCTGCCAGGTTTCTGATCTGTTACTATTTCACTAAAGTTTGCACATGAACTCTGCAAGCTTGCAATCATTTTAAGCAAAGACGCTGACAGTCTCCTAAGAGCTCAGGAACGGAGGCTGCAACTTTCCTTCCAAGCCCCACCTATTGGGTAAAAGCCTTCCTAGCTGGAGAGAGTATTGCTTTTTATGTTTAGATCAAATTCACCAAAAAGCCAGACCTGGTGATGTCCTTGGCAACACTGTGCTGAAGAGGAAAAAGCAAAACATAGAGTGCTGAAACACTTTTAGGGTGGCAAACTGGTAGATAAGGGCCACATGTGCATCAAAGCAGATCAAGAAAAAAGGCATTTTGAGCCAGGTGTGGTGGCATATGTCCATAATCCAGCACTCTGGGACAGAGGCAGAAGGACTACAGACTGGAGGCCTGCCTGGACTGCAGGAAGACCCTGTCCCAAGGAGGGAAAAAGTAGTCAGGTATTTGAAGCCAGGGCTCAAGACAAAGTGTGCCTGCAGTCCTGACTACATTTGTATTCTGTAATTCCCTAATGCCAGAGACAGTAAGACTACAACACTTATCTTCAAGGTCAGAAAAGGCAGATCTTATTAAACTCCCTGCCTATCTAAAGGCTAGCAGGCCAGCAAAGCCTAGACTAAGTTCAAATTACTCAAATAGGACTGCCCTCACTTAGGCTAAATCACCTATGCTAAAAGCTTACATAATTAATGTTGACACCTTAACTTTACCAAAGAAAATTTTAAAATGATTCAAGAACTAGGCATGGCAATCTACTCTATAATCCCAGCACTCAGCACTCAGGAGGCTAAGGCAGAGGTCTTCTGTGAATCCAAGGACAGCCAAGGCTATGACTGCCAGTCTGGTCTGAAGTATGTACATAGATAGGTAGATGGATAGATAAAGATCTTGAGAAATGATGCTAGAGGCTAGAGATGAAGCTCAGTAATAAATCTCTTGTCATCTAGATGCACAAGGCTATGGGTGCAATCCCCAGCACCGCAAGCAAACAAACAGAAAATAAAATGATATGCAAACTATTTACTGTGTTTTTCTCTGCTCAGATGTCAATAGCAGACAGTACACAAGCTACCATCTCAGTGAGGATTAAGTGAGCTCAGCTAAAGCTTGACTATCTGAGCTACAATAAGGTGCTCAGAGTACCCTGAAAGTGCTACTATACTAACTGTGGATATGCAGGCACTTGTGATTGGTAGAAAACAATTTTAATGTATCATAACTCTAGCAATAGAATATTTTATAGATGTGAAAAATAAAACAAAAGCACTTAATGTATCATATAAAGATATAAAAAAAGATCATTAAGACAGGTCAAACAAAAAGAAAAAAATAAAAGGGGAGAAAAGAAAGTAAGCTGAGAACACAGCTTTTGCTTTTTATGCTCTGAGAGGAAAAAAAATGAAGACCATGTGAAGCAGAACTGGGTGGGAGTGCTTTTCACCACACAGCATCTTGTACTTTTAACATCTCAACTATGTGCAAAGAATGAATTTAAAATGATGACAGAGTCTACACAGGAGTGAGGTGACAAGAACTGGATGTGTCAGAGGACTCAAGAGAACTGACATTATGAAAGCATGTGGAAACTAAAAAGTCAGAAAACGTGAGTGGAAATACATATGATGAAACTACACACATTGATATTTGAAATGGAAGCCTGTCTTACTTTGATCCCACATAAATATGGATGATATTTTTTCCTAAGCACTTTCTTACTAAGGAAGAAGGAGCTGCTCTTGAGTCGGGGTTTGTACTTTAGAAATCCCACAGAAAAAGAAATTTGAGATGAAACTACTCTACTCCAACCACAGAATCCCTCACAATGCTTTTCTGTTTGTTTGTTTGTTTGTTTGTTTGTTTGTTTGTTTTGAGACAGGGTTTCTCTGTGCTGCTTTGGAGGCTGTCCTGGAACTTGTTCTTGTAAACCACGCTGGTCTCGAACTCACAGAGATCCACCTACCTCTCTGCCTCCCAAGTACTGGGATTAAAGATGTGTGCCGACACCACCGCCTGGCTCCCTCACAGTGCTTTTACAGGAATATACAAGCTTGATTGCACTAAGCCTTAAACCTCAATTTGTCTTTCTGGACAGCATCTTAATCTTCCCACACTCACTTTTTGACATGGATATGCCCTCTTTAGTTCAGCCATTACTTACTGCTGAGCCCCCAGTGGCAGCTTTGCTATTTTAAAGTGCAATACCATTATGTCTACACCTTCCTGTTTCTGCAGGATAAATATGGAAAATTCAGAATTGGGAAAACTTGATAAAACTTTTTAGAAAAAATCATATTCCAATTGTGAATTGTATGTAGCAAGCCAACTTCAGACTTAACCAATCACTGTGCAGAAGAGCCGACAAACAATGGAATAAAATATTAACAGTTGAACTGCAAAGCACAAATGGAAGTACTAGACCCAAGGCATAACCACAAAACCAACATTTCAAAGGGTAAAAAGATTATCACAATAAGTTTAGTGGGCAGCAAAAGGACATTAAAATACAGTAAATTTACAAAGATGGCTACTGATACTTGATAAATCTGACAAACAACAACAACAACAAAAAACAACAACAACAAACTTTTCAAATGAAGATTAGATGGAGACCAGACAATGGGGACAATTTGGCCTTAACTATTAAAATCCATTTTTAAAAAAGCTTAAAAAAGAAAAAAAACTCATTAACCTCATACCTGGAAATTTATTTCTGGTAAATAACTCCAGGGGGCAGTGCTTTAAAGAAAATGGATCCCTGTGGCATTATTTAAGAAAAATGTGAAACTGAAATGTCCACAGACACAGGCAATGATACTGAAAATAAGGGGCCACAAGACTTTTTTAAAAAGCAAAAGCAGAGCTGGGGATATAGCTCAGTTATACAGCTCTGGGTTTGATCCCAGCACCACAGGGGGCAAGCAGAAGACCCACAAGATAGGGAAACAGTAGAAACATAAATGCAATGGAATTATGGCAGGTTACTGCTACTGTTTACTTAAAAATAGCTAGAGTCTACAATACAGTTCTTAAAAACAAGCTTGCAAGGAAGACTGGAGTAATAATTCCCATGAATGGGGCTATGTTTCTGGATAGTATGACACACTGCTAGCTATGACTAAGTGTCCACTGATACCAAGGTCAGCACATCATAAAAAGCAAGGAACCACATTTTCACAATACAGAAATACGCAGCACCCTAGTGGGTCTCTATTATCACATGTACTTTTTACTACGCAGATACACTTTAGGGTGGAGACACAAGCACTGAATGGGTATAACAAGCTTATTTCTGTATCTCTGTATAAATACTTACCAAGTAATAACTGTAGTATATAAAATATAAGTCCAAAGACACTGTTTGGCTGGTTTAATACACCATCTTTTCCAAAAATGGAACCCAAAAGACCAAATCCTCGACCCCATCTGTAAAATAAGGAAAACCAGTAACCCTATATTTGAGATTCCCTAATTTTTAAAATGTAAAATTATTTGAGAATGTTATCTAATTCCAAAATCAACTATGTTGACAAAATACTTAAACATCTTTTGTCCCAAGAGTGATTTATGCACAGGGGAAGGCCAATCATTAAATTCCTATATTGTACCTGATTTTAAATGATGGTTTAATACAAACATCCCTAAAAGCTCTGTATCTCCATCTAAAGACTCTCCAGGGCCACATTGTCTTTTCCTGAGGTAGACAAAGGTTTCTTTACTGACAGTACTCAAGAGAAAGCCTTTCTCAATTCAAGTCACCCTCTCAGACCTTTCCAAGCAGGAAATTCTTTGAGGTGAGGGATGTTCTTGCATTACAAGCTTTAGCAAGGTCCCTGGCCTCCACCCATCCCATTTCCCACTCTCAGCTGTGGCCACCAACCAAAACCTTCAGCAAGTGCTAAGCATCCCTAGATGAAAACTACTGATGCGATCCATTCCATAGCTGTACTCAAAATCGACAGATGGAGAAGTTGCTTACTGGAATCTTACCAACATAGGCTTGAGGAGCAGATACCCTGGGAACAGATCTTTGAATGCATAGCAATACCAGAAACCAGAGGTCTCTTCTAGAATCCTGCTTCCCAAGTAAGAAAGAAAACTGATACTTCACATTCCACTCCTTTATTTAAAGTTTGACTTTAAATTTTTCATATGACTTCATTTTCAGAATCTTTTAAAATAACTTTAGAGTTTGTTCTTTGTCAACTTTATACATATATAAAAATTCATTCTGTCTACCCCCTTTAACATCTTTCCCACCTCTATTACCCACCCTAGAGTCCTCTTACTTTTAAGAAACCTATTACTAAAATCTGATTTAATAATACAAACAGATCAACAAAAAGTGGATAAAATCTTAAGAGATTTCAGCTTTAACTCAGAATGACAGTGCTTTCTAAATACAAAAAGGAAATAACTGTAGAGTTTATAGGGTACATAACCTCAACTTTGCTGTAAAGACAAACATCTGAAAATAAGAATGAATGGGAGAGTCATGCTGGTTTAAAGGAAATCATGCCCAGGCAAGAGAACAAAACCCCTTCACACTGATGTCAAAATAACCACCCCGATCTTAGAACTGAGAGCTACAGAGGATTTTTATTACATAGACTTACACATTTCAAACCACAAAGCAAATTCTATTTCATGCATGTATTCTCTTCATTCATCAAATACTTATTGGCACTGAGGTACAGCACCCAACAGACAGCACTGCCCTTCATGGAACTTCCATTCTAGTTATGGTCCAAAAAAAAAAACCCAAAAAACAAACATACATACATAAATTTTCTTTTTCTTTTTTTTTTTTTTAATTACTAAGTACATTACCTTCAGGACTGGACAAGCCTATAGAAGAACGGGGATGGGGCATTACAGGTCAGCACTTGGTAAAATGAAGTCACCTAGTGAGGACTTGTCAAAATGCAGATTTTGCTTCAGTGGGCTGGCAGTGTGGCTAAGACTTCATTCAACAAAAGGAGCTGAGGCTGGGGTGCATGTCTGTAATTCCAGCACTCTGGAGGCTGAAGCAGAAGGACTATCATGAGGGTGAGGCTAACCTGAGCTACACAGTGAGTCTTAGGACAGCCTGGGTTACAAAATGAGAGAGACCTTATGTCAAAATAACCACAAAAATAATCAACTAGAAACAGATCTCCCATTTGGCCAAGCTGGACCACTCCAAGCTTGCACATCCATGTGTACGGCATGCTGTGGGTAATTGGGTTCAACTCCCAGAACTCACACAAAAGTGGAAGGAGAGAACTGATTCCACAATGTTGTACTTTGGCCATCCACCACCATCCCTGTCCACATCATGTATGCACATCTATATACAGCAACAATTTTAAAAACATTTCAGAAGCTGGGCAGTAGCGAAACCTTTAATTCCAGCACTTGGGGGGGGGGGGCAGGCACGGACGGGACACTAGAGTTCAAGGTCAGCCTGTTCTACAAGAGTGAGTCCCAGGACAGCTAGGGCTGTTACACAGAGAACCTTGTCTCAAAAAAAAAAAAAAAACCAATAATAATTATAATACAAATAAACAAATACATAAATAAAAAGGCATTCTAGCCACAATGTTGGCCAGGTGCTGAGAAATGCTAGACCCAGGCTATTTGAAAGCTTGGCCCAGATGGAACATGATGTATGACACAAAGAAATGACATAACACTGAGGACTTTGACTTGAGTAGCTGGGAAGAGAAGTTGTGTTTTCTGAGCTAGGAAGGATATGATCAGAAACTCAGCTTTGGACACAGGTTCACATTGCCTTTATGCATCTAGGCAGAGGTGACAGATAAGCAACTAGATGTATGAACTTGCAGTGCAAGCTAGAGATAAATTTAGTGGTAGTCAGGATATGAGTGGAATTTTAGAGTCAGGAGACTGATGACATCAACAACCTCTGATAGATTAATGGCATCAGAAATGGCAAGGGTGAACACGTGTCTAAGGACTTCGGCTTCTGTTTACACGAACCACAACTGTTCATGCTTCAGCTGTCAATCCTTTGCCTTCAGATATTCTCAGATGTCATATTTCCGCCAACACACTAAGTTTCCTCAAGTTAACTCCAGATTTGGTGGCTTTCCCTTTAATTGCCCCTGAAAGTTAAATGGAGGCAGTGGATGGCTCATCAAAACCTGTCTGAAGGGATGAGAAGATGGCTGATTTGGTAGTGTTTGCTACATAAGCAAGGAGATCCAAATTCAAGCCCCAGAACTTATGTAAAACACTAGGTATGGTAGCATATGTCATTCCAGCCAAGAGGTGGGCACAGAATACCTGGGACTTGCTGGCAAATCAGGATGCCCCCAACCAGTGACACTGTCTCAAAAAGGAAGGTGGGACTATCCAGGTGGCTCAGTGGTTAAAGCCCCTTGCTACCAAGCCCAACAACCCGAGTTCAATCTTCAGGACCCAAATACATGGTGGATGGAAAGAACTGGTTACTACTGCACGTTGTCTTCTGACCTCCAAATAATTCTGTGGTGTTTATACATAGACACACACACACAAAAAAAACTAAAAAATAATAATGATAAGGAAAGGGAAATTAAGGAAGTCATCCAACATTAACCTCCTGCCTCCACATGACTAGGTACACATACACACAGAATCTGGCTGAGGAACATTCTGTGGAGTCTTCTGAGGTCATTCCAACCACTCATTTCCATAGACTTTAACCCTTTTTTCTTTAAAGTTTTGATATGAGGTCTCTTATTCTGTAGCCTATACTGGCCTAGAACTATGTAGTTCAAACTGACCTTAAACATGTGACAATCATCCTGCCTCAGCCTCCCAAGCATGATTACAACGTGTGAGTCACCATTCCTGGCTGAGTTTTACTCTTGAAGCTGTCTTTGGACAACACTGTCTTGTTAGTTTTTTCGAGACAGTGTTTCTCTGTGTAGCCCTGGCTGTCCTGGAACTTTCTGTAGATCAGGTTGTTGCCCTCAAACTCAAGAGGTTTACCTTCCTCTGCAGAAATTAAAGGCACACACCACCACTACTGGCTGCACTGTCTTTTACATACAGCTGCTTCCTTGGAATCTAATGTTGGTATTATGTCTTAATAACTACTAAAGGGAACATTCTTATGAATACTTCATTTGCTAAAGGGATGTTGCCAAAACACCTACAACTATATATTCTTATGTTACACTTTAAAGGAGATTAATAATTAATGGAGAGGGAAGGCTTTGCACTTTCGTTTTTTAAAAAGACAGGGTCTTGCTATGTCTCCCAGCCTAGCATCAACTCACTCAGGATAGCTTTAACTAGTGGTAATCTCCTGCCTTAGCCATTCAAATACTAGGACTACCACCGGCATGGTACCTCACCTAGCCTTAACATTTCCTTTTCAAGTAGCCAGCCAGCTAGGCATGGTGAAACAAGCCTATAAACCCAACACACCAGAAACGAGGCAGAGAACAAGGTCTAAGATGAGTACAAAGTATATACGGTTTGATTTTATGTTTTTACTATCTTCATAAAAGGCAAATTTATAGTGTTAGAGGGAGAGAAACCAATAATATGTTTCCTCTAGAAGGCTTAGAGGCAGATTCCTGGGATTATAGATGTAAACCACCATGTCCCACCATTTTATCTTTTGAGGCACGGTCTCTCACTGAGTCTAGAATTTGTTGAGCCTCAGGGATCTAACATTTTGTGTGGGACCTGAGGATGGGAAATCAGTTCCTCACATTTGCACAGCAAGCCCCTTTGTTCACTGAGTTATCTCCCCAACCCTACTGAAATTCTTGATGTAAAAGATACAGGAGATAAAACAAATCGGGGGTATAAAACCTCACTATGTACTTTTTGTTCGGTTTTTGAGACAGGGGCTCACTATGTAGTCCTTGCTGGCCACAAACATTTACATAGACTAAAATGGCTTCAAACTCAGAACTCAACCTACCTGCCTTCAGAGTGCTGGGATACAAGTGATGCATCACCTCATCCAGCCGATTTATGTTTTTTAGCATGTATATAGATCTTTCTTTTCTTTTCTTTTCTTTTTAAAGGTAGGGTCTTGCTTGACTGGCTTGGTACGTGTTGGCTTCAAACTAATGGCAATCCTTCTTGCCTCAACTTCTTGAGTGGTGGGATTACAGGCACATGCTGTTAATGCCCAGCTTAATCTTTAATTTAAGATTTATTAATTTTGTATACAGTGTTCTGCACTAGATCTCATTACAGATGGTTGTAAGCTACCATGGGGTTACTGCCTCTGCCTCCCAAAGCTTGGGATTAAAGGCCTGGCTATTAGTATTTAGGTTTGTGTACTAAATGCATGCAGTGCCTGTGGAAGCCAGAAGAGGGCATTATATTCCCTAGAACTAGGAATCAAACTCACGTCCTCTGGGAGATAATTCAGTGCTCTTAACCACTTAGCCATCTCCAATCCCCACCCCCATCTCGCTTTTTTTTTTTTTTTTTTTTTTTTTTTTTAATGTAAGAGCTAAGTACAGAACTCAGGGTGTTCTATTTCTCTATTTCTGAGCTCCACTCCTAGCATTCTCTATGTAATACTCTTTAAAAAGAATTATGTTTTGAGATTGGGGCAGGGGGAGTATCCAAGATAATGTTTCTCTTTGTAGCCCTGGCTGTCTTGGACTCACTCTGTAGATGAGGCTGGCCTCAAATTCAGAGACCCAACTACCTCTGCCTCCCTAGCGATGGGATAAAAGGCCACCATCAGTATCTGGTAAGATTGTAATACTCTTGTCAGTAGCAGGCAATTTTAAAGAGTGAAAACAAAGGGCTTTAAAGAATGGAAACAAAGGGCCTTCAAGATGGCTTAGCAAGTATTATGGCTTGATGGGAGATGTCATTCTGTATGTTTCTCATACTGGTTAATAATAAAGCACTGTTGGCCAATAGGAAAGGAAGATAGGAGGGACTAGGAGACAAGGAGGAAATAGGAAGTAGTAAGGAGGAGTCAAGATGGAGAGTCTGGAGAAAGCAGTATGCTGCCGGCTCCCCGGTAAGAGAAATACATAGATCATCAGAAATGGGTTAATAATTAAGGCAGAGCTAGCCGATAAGAAACAAGTAACCGGGCCAACAGCATTGTATTAAATACAGAGTCTCAGTGTATTATTTGGGGCTGGCGGCTTGGCGGCAGGACAAGACCGGGAGGCGGCAGACAGAAAAACCCGTACTCGTTACAAATGGCGCCCAACGTGGTTAATAAGAACTTCCACTTAAAATTTAACAAAAGCTTAAAAACGCGGTGTTAGAAACAAAAGAACACAGACAAGCAAGGTTTCTTGGTAGCAGCATTTTCTCGGTTGGAATCTGCTTTGCAAGAGACAAGCAGATATTTGCGCGGCTCCTTTAAGCGAGGATTCCTGACTCAGTAATAGCCGGAAAAAAGCACAGGGCTTTTAAGAAACTCTGCTAACAATTTATTGGTGTGTATGAGAGATGGCAATGGCAGTGACCACATCTCCAAGCCGGCAGCATGCAGATCAAGGCAGTGAGCGCAGCTTTCAGTGCTGGCGATAAAAGTAACCGCCACCATCTTTGGTAAACCGCGGCAGAAACAAAGACTTTCATTTTAACAATGTTGTTGTTTAACAGATAAAGATTCATGGCCAAAAAAAGATAAATATTTACAGTAGAGACAGATTCACATTAAGAAAAGGTGTTAAAAGTTTACAGTGTGTTAAAAAAAAAAATACATAGGCTTGGGAGAGAAAAATAAAATGGTTTTAAATAGACAAAGAGGAACTGGGTGTTGTAGCACACGCCTTTAATCCCAGCACTATGGAGACAGAGGCAAGCAGATCTCTGTGATTTGCAAAGTAAACCTGGTATGCAGAGTAAATTCCAGGACAGATAAGAGTTACACAGTGAAACCCTATGTCAAAAGATAAAAAAATAAAAGTAAAATAAACAGAGTAATAAAGGCATGTAAAGATGAAAAGCTCAGAGAGAATCTGGTTACTGTATGCTATTGTGTTGTCTCTACATTGTTTGACTGCTGAGAAAATAACAACTGATAAAGGAAATGCTGCTGGATTAATTCAATTTATATATTTTAAAAATGCTTTGACTCCAAAATTTAAGTTCAAGGACAAGTTACTGGGGAAAAGGATTTCTATTTTTGTTTCTACAGAAAATGAAAAGCTGTGGATTCCTTCCAGACTAATGTGGTTTGATCAAGCCGGGCCCCCTGAAAGAGTTCCTGGTGATCCAACATTCAAAACAGCTTGGACAAAGCAGCCTTGCAGACTACAGCCAAGATTCCCATGACAGCGCCCCCTATCAGCAGGAAGTAGTTTGGAAAAAACGACGCCCAAATTCCCAAATATTGTTTATAAATGTTTGTTTTCATTTAAATGGACTTGGTTATAAATGGTTAATGATCACAGCCAGTTCTTTTTAAAGGTAAAAAGGGAATTATGGTATAGATATGAATACTTTGTTTTGGAATGGATTTTCATTTATTGATACAATTTAAGGTCAATTTTGTGATGTATATATTTCTCCTTTTGTTTAGGTATTGTGTTTATAGAGTTCATTCAGAAACATATTGTATAATGTAGTACAGATTATAGATAATTACCTATGATAGTCAAAGCTTAGAGTTAAGTTAGTTAGGTTTTCAAGATACACAGAGATGTATTTGAGATAAATAGGCATTCTTCAAACCTTTCAAAGACCTACAGAATATGGCATTTAAAATGGTTTAGGGTTTTCGTGACAGTGAGACATAATTGCTCTTGGCAATACTACCTGCACCAGAAAGGAAGATGGACATCGAAGAAATGCATTATGAAGTTTGCTTCCAATATGGCAAGACTAGCCATTTGGACAAGATACTGCTCTTGTCTGGACTGTTTGACTTTATGCTATATAAACTGGACATGCAGGACCCACAGAAAAGTGACTGCTGATTCAAGATGGACATTGCTACAGAGTTCCTGCTTCATGGAAGAGTCTGCGAGACAGTATGCAGGACACAGAGAAAAGTGACTGATAAACTGCCAATACAAGAAGACAGTTTAAAGTTTCCTGTGTTGCTGAAGAGTCTGCTAGACACACTATGGCCTATGGGCTGAAGATGGAAGATTACAAAAGAACCTTGGGTGACCAGGCAGTGAGTTGTCTCTGTCATTTCTAGAGCTTATATATTATCCTTCTGTGGTCTTTGAAGGAGTTGAAGACAGATAGTTATGGTTATAGTTTTCCTTAGTTAGGCTTACAGATAGGTTACATATAGGACTTTGGACTCACAAATATAGGATAGATGATAGAATAGTTTCCTTTAATCTTGCTAAATGTTAATGGACTAAATATTGTTAACTGTGATTCTTATTGGATAACCGTTGTGTTATATATTTTGCTGTGTTAAGGTTAAACCCCTTCTTTTTATTTAGACAGGTAAGATTGTAATACTCTTGTCAGTAGCAGGCAATTTTAAAGAGTGAAAACAAAGGGCTTTAAAGAATGGAAACAAAGGGCCTTCAAGATGGCTTAGCAAGTATTATGGCTTGATGGGAGATGTCATTCTGTATGTTTCTCATACTGGTTAATAATAAAGCACTGTTGGCCAATAGGAAAGGAAGATAGGAGGGACTAGGAGACAAGGAGGAAATAGGAAGTAGTAAGGAGGAGTCAAGATGGAGAGTCTGGAGAAAGCAGTATGCTGCCGGCTCCCCGGTAAGAGAAATACATAGATCATCAGAAATGGGTTAATAATTAAGGCAGAGCTAGCCGATAAGAAACAAGTAACCGGGCCAACAGCATTGTATTAAATACAGAGTCTCAGTGTATTATTTGGGGCTGGCGGCTTGGCGGCAGGACAAGACCGGGAGGCGGCAGACAGAAAAACCCGTACTCGTTACAATGGCTGGTTTTAATGTCAACTTGCCAGAAATCATAATGACCTAAGTAGGATGCCTCTCCTGGGAACTGTCCGGATAACAGTGCAGATCAAAAGGGTGTGGCTAAAGGCAACTAACTGCTCACCTAGCCTTCTCTTGCCAAGGAGTTGATCTGCCCTGTTGCTGTGCTGATTCCTTGCTGATACCAGAACCGGTGTTTCCGGGCTTCCCTTGTGGACAAAGGGCCAGTGGCTCTCCAGGAACCTTTCAGAGTTCCCACACCAAACTGTAATTCCTCAGGCACCCAGCCTTGTGGACTAGGCAACCATCGGTTGTCAGCCTGAACGAGTGAGGCAGCTACTATGGGATGGCTCTGGGTGCTGAGTCACTCTCTCAGCCTCAAAACTGAACAAGCCTGGTATGGTGGTCCATGCCCTTAAGGCCAGCTCAAACACAGAAGAGACAGAGGCAGATGGATCTCTGTGAGCTGGAGGTCAGCCTGGAACAATGAGTTCTAGGACAGGCAGGGCTGTGTAGAGACCTGGTCTCAACAAAACAAAATAAAAAACCTGAGCAACTAACAGGTTCTCAGCCTCTGGGGTGTGATTCAACAATTGCTGTTTTACTGCAAGTTGACTTAAATTCTTTCATACATATATGCATATGTAATATATACTCATCCCATTTATTCCAACAGTCCTCTAGGGAATCCTAAATAATACAGTAAAGGCAACTGCCACACATCCAGATGACTTGAGTTTGATTCCCAGGACACACATGGTGGAAGAGAATTGACTCCACAAAGTTGTCTTCTGATCTCCACATGAATATATGGCACATGGCACCCCTACCCCCATAGAAAATAAAAATGTAAGAAAAAGACATTTCTAAATAGTGGAAACAAAAGTTAGGAACTTGGGGGGCAGATAAGCTTTGAAAAATGTGTTTCACTAATTATGCTATAAACTTAACAAAAAATTCAAACTTGACTTTCTAACCAAATGAGACCTAAAGAAAACGTGACAGAACTAAATCTAATTCTTTCATGTAAAGTTATTTTCATTACTCATAACACAAAATCTATGAATTGACTACTGTTCAAAGACAAGGATACACCAGAAGCTATATATTATTTCATTTTGTATAAAATTCAGAATGAATACTCTGAATAGGATCAACTGTTCAAGGTCTTTTCTTTTAAGTCTATAAACAAAACGTGGTAACAGTGGTTTTGTACTTTTGGGGATTATAAAATATGTAAAAAAAAAAAACTCTTATCGATGAAATAGTATTTGTTAGTTCAAAGTACTGCTCTTCTGTAGTTTTTTCTATTACAACTGCAAAACAATATGTATATGACTCTATGTCCAGTTTTTATAATTCTTTATCCTATTCTATTTATTAAGTATTGAAATGATTGTCAGTTGACACTTGAGCATATATTTTGCATGCCTGATTTTACTGTTTTAGTGATACATTTTACAAATTATCAGTCCTTATGAGGGTATGTGTGTTCACGTTGAGGGGTACACATACACATGCTTGTGTGAGTGTAGGTCAGAGGTAGGTCAACCTCAGGTTTTGCTCTTCAGAAGGTGTCTGCCTTGCTTTTGCAGTCTCTCACTGGAACCTGACACTAAGTATGTTGCCTTCCTGGCATTGAGATGAGAGAAACTCACCACCACAGCAGCCTTTTTATGTGGGTACTGGGGATTGAACTCAAGTATTCACGCTTGCCTGCAAACACTACACCACCTGAGCCCCCAATCCCAATCACACCAGCCTCTGGACTGGAAAGTAACATTTTTAATTCATTTTGTGTTTTTGAGTGTTTTGCCTGCATGGATGTCTGTGCACCACATGTGTGCCTGGTGCCTGAGAGGATCAGAAGAGGGCACTGGATCTTCTAGAACTACAATTAGATGGCTATGAACCCCAGTGAGTGCTGAGACCTTGATTTGGGTCCTCTGCTCTTAACTGCTGAGCCATCTCTCCTACCCCTGAACTGAAATTTTTACAAACTCTTTACCATAGTCTGGGAAACAGCGGGCTAGCCTTAGGAAGTTACATTCATCTTTAGCTTGGTCAGCAGATTAAATATGGATGAAATTCTAAATAAATCTCTGATGTAAATTTAAAATTTTAATATTTAAAAACTAGAAATCTAAAGTATACAGGAGCATATTTTTAACCATATCAATATTTACATGTAGAATACTTTGGCTTTCACAAACCAAAAAATTAACAGATCTCACACATGGCTTCCCTGTTTCCACAGTTAATAAAAGCCAGAACCAGGACATGGTGTTTCCCGTTAACCTAGCATTGTGTCCATAGAGATTGTTAAATGAAAAGAGACTGGTAGGAAATTCTCTGAAAACACTGAAACCTTTATGTGTATGTGCTAGTAGCATGTGGAGGCCCAGGTTGATGTGGGTTGGCTTTCTCAATGGCTTCTCTACCTTTAGTTTCTTGAGACAGGGTCTTTTACTCACTGAACCCGGAGCTCAGGCATGCCTTACCCAGACATTTCTGTAGCAACCACTTTACAAACTGAGCCACCCTCCCAACCTTCCCCTAAACAAAAGCTAACTATGTTAGACTAACAAATAACAAACTGTCTTTGGAGATACCAGAATGTTCTCTTAAGCTTAGACTCCTCAAAGTTTAAGTACATTTTAATTCAAACAACAATTAAACAGCCAGCTCAAAGATCTGAGGATGGTTAGCCCAGCTAGCAGCAGTATGAGAGCTTCTAGCTTGGTGGAGGTGGCGCAAGCCTTTTTATTTTTTGTTTTGTTTTGTTTTTTAATTTGACTTTATTTTATGTGCATTTGTATGAGGGTGTCAGATCCCCTGGAATTGGAGTTATAGATCATTGTGAGGTGCCATGTAGGTGCTAAGAATTGAACCCATGTCCTCTGGAAGAGTAGCCAGTGCTCTCAACTGCTTAGCCATCTCTCCAGTTCTGGTGGTGCACACCTTAACCTCAACACTTGGGAGGCAGAGGCAAGCAAATCTCCCAGTTTGAGGCTAAGTCTGGTCTACAGAATGAGTTCCAGAACAGCCAGGTCTACATGGAAAAACCCTGTCTTGAAGAAAAGAGGGAGGAAAGAAGGGAGAGAGGGAGGGAGGGAAAAAGAACATGAGGTCTTTTTTTCTGAGGGTGAGATAAACAATAACAGTGTTTGTTCGGTGGTATTTGCAAGTAACTAAATGTCAGAAGGTCTACTGAGGGTTGGGGGAGAGAAGGCAGGTTCTTTTAAGCAAACTACCAGGGAAAGGATATCAGAAGTATTGCCACTATGAGTAAGTTTTCAGGTATGAGGAAGGAAATCAAAAGCTAGTTTGAAAGATGAATGTTAAATGTAGGGAGTTATGAGACCCCTGGAAGTCATTCCTAGACTCAGGCTTAGGGTGGAGCACTTCCCTGTTACTTCCACTCTCCTTCAAAGCATCCACTCACTGTGAGTAAACACAACTGTGTTTTTACTCACACAGGAGGTATCAAGGGCTGTGAATAGGAATGAGAATGTACTTGGTATCAAGTCTTCTACTTTAGATTAAGCACTTCTTTGTTCTCTTACTCTTGGGATTAAGAAATCAAGGCAGAGTCTTGCTAGCACATATGTAGGTCCAAACTCAAAATGTAGTGCAAGTTGCCCTTAAGCTTTCACAGCAGTCTTCCTGCTTCAGCCTCTCTATGGTTGGGATTACAAGTGTGTGCCACCCAATCCAGTTCTAATTTATTTTTACTAATGAATGAAAAGCCCCTATTATTCCAAAACAAAATCCTAAATTTCCATTCTGCATAAAATTCCTTTCAGCTCCTCAGCAGAAAGTTGCAGGCTATGTGATGGGAGATGTCATTCTGTAAATATGTTTCTTTTATTGGTTAATGAATAAAGCACTGTTGGCCAATAGGGAAGCAAGATAGGTGGGACTAGGAGACAAGGGGGATTCAAGGAAGTAGTAGGGAGGAGTCAAGATGTAGAGACTAGAGAGAACAGAGGTCCAGGTCCTCACTCTGGTAAGATGAGACCACGTGGAAATATTTAGATAAATAGAAATGGGTTGATATTTAAAACAGAGCTAGCCAATAAGAAACTAGTAACTGGCCTACAGCTTTATATCAAACACAGCATCTCTGTGTGTTATTTGGGGCTGGCACGGTTGTGGGAACGGCAAGGGAAATCCCCACTCATAACAGGGTGGCTTTTGTTTTTTAAAACTGTTCCCTGGTCCAGTGACTGATGACTTACTAATATTGCCACTGTTTTACATTTCATTTCTGCTCCAAGTTCGAAGTTATAGGTGCCTTGTCTGAGTGCACTTTTCTTTTCCATTTCTAAATGTTTTATTTGGATAGAAAGTATATTTTTATCTCCATTATGTTACCATTTCTTTTGCCTTCCTTTACCCTCCCAAACAAAAAAACATTCATTATTTGTTTCAATGTCTTTCTTAATCCCAATGTGTCCTATCTGATACTGAGTTCCCTCCTGATTTTAAGGCACATTTTCCTGATTCTTTCCATGCTTGGTAAGTTTTGAATGCTAAAACACAGTTTTCTCTTTTGAGTGCTAGCTTTTTGTTTTGACATGGTATTAAATTTCTTGGGATCAACCTCCAAAATTGCTTCTGCACTGAGAGGGTGGGTGCAATAAAGCCTTTAATTAGAGGAAATTTAGCCTCATCCCCAGGGCCATATCCTTTGATGGCCTGCAAATACTTTAGTTAGTAGGAACAGGCTATGTCCAGCACAGTGTGAGGTCTTGGATTACTCTGCCTGGGGCTTTCCAAGGGCTGAGTAGCTCTCTCTCACTGCTCACCAGACTAACAGAGAGGCCTGTCTAGTTCTCTTTATCCACCCCACCCCTTGTAATCTACCTACAAAATTTCTTCCTGCTCTCCTTATTTATCCAAGTTTTATGTCTAGCTTTTCAACCAAGTTAAGACCACCAAACTTGGTGGCACTGGTGGCACACACCTTTAATCCCAGCACTTGGGAGGCAGAGGCAGGCAGATCTCTGAGTTTCAGGACAGGCTCCAAAGTTATAGAGAAACCCTATCTCAAAAAAAAAAAAAAAAAAAAAAACCAAACTGATTTAACCCTGCTGTCTTCCAATGTATGGCGATGCTCCTGCCTAGCCCTCACATTTGTTTACCCCAACACCTGACTTATTCTTTGAGATAGTTTCCAATTTGAGAGGTTCTTTCTCTCTTACCCTTCCAAGTATGGCATTACAGAAGGCCACTATGCCCAGCTAGTTTTCTGGTTTATTTTCCTATTTATTTATGAGGGAGGGGCTCAGGTGTGAAGGTCAGAGAAGAATTTGCAGGAGTCAGTTTTCTATTTTGATCATGTGGGTCAGTCCCAGGAATTGAACAAGAACCTTCACCCACTGAGCCATCCACCTCACTAGCCCTATTTTCTGGTTTCTTAAGGTAGCAAGGTATGATCATCATCACCACAGGATTTAGAGTCACCTGGAAGATAAGCCTCTCTGGGCATGAAGGATCATCTTGATTATGTTGACTGGTGTGAGACACCCATCTTAATTGTAGGCTGGACCAGTCCCTGAGCTATATAAAATGGGAATAAGCTGAGCACAGACATTTTTGCTCTCTGACTGAAGATAATACAGGGCCAGCTGCTTCAAGCCATTGCAGACTATAAACTAAAAGAAAACCTTCCTCCCTTTAAGTCAATTTTGTTATTTTGTCACAGCAACAGGAAAAGAAACCAAGCCAGGGGATTAAATCCAGCCCTTGTTTTAATACTATTGCTGGACAGAATATTGTAAATTGAATAGTAATGCTTTCACTTCAAATAAAGCCTTTGTCTTACTCAACACCTCCTCTTTGTAATATCTAACCGATGGCTTTCTCCTTTTTTCTTAACACTTGCTCCACTCTTGGTCTGACACTGAACTCTTGTAATTCTCCTGCCTCTTCTGTATAGTGCCACAGGGCCTTGATTTCTTCACTTAGCAACAACCCAGATGAGAAAAACAAACTTAAGGATGTAATCAACTATGTTTTACAATCAGTCTATCCTTTTAAATGCATACATAACCAGAAAAATAACCATTAGTTAATTCCATTCCAATGTTAAGATGACCAAGTCAGGAAGTGGTGTCACATGACTTTAATCCCAGCACCTGGGAAGCAGAGGAAGGTGAATCTCTGAATCTCTCTGAGGCCAGCCTGACCTACAGAGTAAGTTCCAGGAAAGCCAGGGTACAAAGAGAACCCCTGTCTTGAAAAATCAAAAAAAGACCTGTTCTGGGTTTTTTTTTTTTTTTTTAAAGGTAATCAATCTTTTTTCCATATTCTTAGAACACAGGCATACACACAGAGAGAATGAGATGTAAATGTGGGGAAGAGAGAGTGTTTATATGAAACTATGCAGACCAGGCTAGTCTAAATCTGCAGCATGAGCCCCTTGCCTCAGGCTCCTGAGCACTGGGCCTGTAGACGTCAACCACAGCTCACAGCTGTAGCTGGTTTTGCAAACCATTCTCTCCAACTGACTGTCACATATCTTCCACCTACAACCTTCATGACCCCCCTACATTCTAACAATGGGTAGCCCTCCAATAAGCCTCAATCATTTCAACTCTCTCCTTTGTTCCCACTCACTCAAAAATCCTACTGTAGCCAGGGCTGCAGTACATGCCTATGAATCCTAGCACTCAGAAGGCTGAGGCAGGAAGATCCCAATTTGAGGCCAGAGGAGACTACATTGTGAGAGCATATCTCATGAAAGGAAAAAATTTAAAAAGTAACAAAAGCCCAAATTTACCATAAACTGCAGAGAGGGCTAGAAGAGTGGTCTCAGAATAGCACCGAAAAGCCACTTTTCTCCAGGTCAGAGATCCAAGAGGAAATCACCAAAAAGGAAGCAATGACCCTGGTGCACAACAAGATTGTGTACAGAGAAAGAGGTAGACATTGAGGACAGTACCATGGCTGGATACACCCAGGGGAAAAACTATTGAACAGGGTTGAGAGGTTGCAGACACAGCCTGCATTGCTGATTGGTGCCTACTGATAAAGGAGAAATTCACAATGAAATCAGGCTTCACATAGAATTCTGATATAAAGCTATTCTGACAAACATCTTGATATTCAATATTAATTGAGCTGAATAGTGAACACTAGCTATCAACTTTTTAACCTCATAATTAAGCCAACTCTCTCTCTTTTTAATTTTAATTTTTTGAGACAGAGTTTATCTGTGTGTAGCTCTGGATGTCCTAGAACTCGATCTGTAGACCAGGCTAGCCTCAAATTCACAGCGATCCCCTGTCCCTGCTTTCTGAGTGCTGGGATTAAAAGTATGCACCCCCACCATCAGGCTAATGATGTCTTTTTATGCTATTTTACAAAAACATAATAAATGAACAAAGTACAGTATTCAAAAGTTGTGAAATAATAAGGACAAAGTCTTAGGCACTGTGTAAAGTAAAATAAACTATTCAGCTGTGGTAGACATGTATATAATCTCAACACTCCAAAGACAAGATGATCAGGAGACAGAGGCCAGCCTGAGCTGCATGAGACCTTCTTTTAAAACAAATATTAACAAAACAAAACAAAACAAAACAAAACAAAACAAAACAAAAAACTCATTACAAGCCAGGCAGTGGTGTCAAATGTCTTTAATTAATTCAAGCCCTTAGAAGGCTGAGGCAGGCAGTTCTCTGAGTTCAACACCAGCCTGGTCTAGAGGGTGAGTTCCCAGACAGCCAGGGCTACACAAACAATGAAATTACTGAAACAAATTACTGAAAGAAAAAGAGGATGTATTCACACTACTGTGTTCATCAATTTATCTTGGTGTATATGTGGCCCTTCTATGTTCAGCATCTGTAGGTTAAATCAACTATGGATGAAATACTCAGAAAAAAAAGTGGAGTGGGGTTTAAACAGCTTTAAGTAGCTATAATTCCAGCTCCTTGGAAGACTGAAGCAGGAGGATCACAAGTTCAAATCCTGCCTGGGCCACAAATTCAGTTCATAGCCAGCCTGGGCAACTTAAGTGAGACCCTGCTTCAAAACAAAAACTAAAAAAAGAGAAGAAGAAGGCTGGAGATGAGGCTTAATTAGAACACCTGCTTAGCACATATAAGGCCTTAAGTTTAATCTGGTACCATGAAGAAACTGTATTGAACATGTACAGGAACATCATTCCTGAAACAACACAGTATACTAACTACTGTTTCATAGTATTTACACTCTACTAGGTATAAGAAACCTACATTTGATTTAAAGTACACAAAGGGTGTATGTGTACAGGTTATACACAAATACTACTCTGCTGTATATGAAGAACTAAAACAAGGTAGGTATGGGTAGAAATAATCCCAGCTCACACCAAAGGACAGCTATACAGTGTACTTTCAGAAAGCACACAAATCCTAATTGCATGGCTTGGTGAGTATCCCAGTGTAAATAACAGGGATATTGGGGGCTTTTCATGTGCTGTCTCTATTTGGGAGCTGGTTATGCACACCTACACATAATTTTTATAAGTTCTTTAAAAGGGAAAATAATAAAATGATATGGAGCACCTTTACATTAGAAGCTAAAAGCTCTTAATTCCGAAGGGAAATGTTGATAATACAAAAATTTAATTTAAATTAGTTAGATGTGACAGTCAGGCCTGCAATTCCAGCACTAGAAGCCTAAGCTATATAGTAAGACTATCTCAAAAATAAGCTATTTTACAATATTAAGAATTTCTAGTTGAGGGACCAGCAAGATGGCTCAGTAGACAGAGGCACATGCAAACAGACCAGACAACTATGATTAGAGCCCGAGTCCTATAAGGTAACTCTAGACAACTGACTCCCAGAGTTGTCCTTTAACCTCTACAAGTACACAGTGGCAATGCACACATATATGAAAGCAAACCTGTCATCCCAGCACATGAGGAAAGGAGGAAGAAAATCAAAAGAGCAGACTAAATAGAACTCTATTAAATAGCAACTTCAAGGCCAACCCGGACTAGATGAGACACTGTTGTAAAAAGACCCAGTAGCATAAGCCTATAAATCCTAGCCACTGGGGAGGAGGACTGGAAATTCAAGGCTAGCCTGGGCTATAATAGGTTCCAAATCAGCCTGAACCTTTCACTAAGTCCATCTCAAAGTAAAAAGAAGGTTGGGAAGGTAGTTCAGTTGAAAATCACTGCCAGCATGGGTGAAGCCCTAGATTCAATTCCTAGAGCTGCAGGAGGAGGTCCTTTAAGAACAAAGAAGACAAAGCCATATATGGGGAGTGAGTATGTGAATGTGTGGGGTACTTGTATGTATGTATATGTCTGTGTATCTCCTATACAGGAGTGAAACAATGGCTAGAAAAATAAGCAAAAGATTTTAATGAGTCTTTCAAAGAGAAGTTATCCAAAGAGCCAAAGCCCAGGTGAAAGGCTGCTCAATTTCTTTAGTAATCAGGGAAAAGCAAATTAAAACCAAAAAAGGGTATTAAATAGTACAACCACTTTGGGAAATTGTTCTATAGTTTCTCACTAACACTCACTCTCTGACCTAGAAAACCACTCCTAAAGAATACCCAAGAGAAATGAGAATATATGTAAAAAAAAAAAAAAAAAAAAAAAAACTTGCATGTGATTGTTCACAGCAGCTTTGTTCACAACAGCCAAACTCTTAGAGCCAGCACTCAATGAAAATGAAGTATACTTTAGATAAGAGAACTCAGCACTAGTAATGATTTTAAAAACTGATACAGTTAACAAGTTCAATGAATCAGAAAAGTCATTATACTGGATAAACAATGCCAAACAGCAAAGAGCAAATACAATATGAACCCATTCATAAGAAGCTCAAAATACAGAATGAATTAACAGTGTTGAAGTTTGCCGGAGCCTGGAAAGATGGCTTAGAGGTTAAGAGCACATTCTGCTCTTGATGGATGATCTGAGTTTGCTTCCCAGCACCCACACAGGGTGGCTCACAATCTCTGAGACTCCAGAGGGATCTGACACCTCTAGCCTCTGAGAGAACTACACTCACAAGTAAGCATGTGTGGACACACGCACACCTAAACTTTAAAAAGTAAAATTTATCTTTTAAAAAAATGTAACAGTTTCAAGGCTTTCTAAGAACAAACAGGAGTTTCCACATATACTGGTAGAAATCTATTGAAAGCAATGACTTGGATACTTGGTCTGACACTACCAAAACTGAGCATGTACAAAAATGTTCATACAAGCAATGTTCATAATTGCTGTGAAAGAACTGAACAACTGTGAACAACTGAAATAATCATTTAAAAAAAAGGGGCTGGAGAGATGGCTCAGCAATTTAAGAGCACTGGCTGCTCTTCTGAAGGACCTAAGCTTGAGTCCCTGCATCCACTTGGTGACTCACAACTGTCTGTAACTCTAGTCCTAGAGGAGTCAACAATCTCTCCCAGCCTCCAAGGGAACCAGGCACACATGTGGTGCACAGACATACATGGAAGCAAAATACCCATACGCATAAAACACAAAATTAAATAAAAAATTTAAATGAATGAAACCATTATACTATTCACAACAGAATCTTGTCCAGCAATGCCTAATGAGCAAGTCTATAAATACAAAATCCCAGAAAGAATCACTGACTGAGCTGAGCATGGTGACTGCACAGCTTTGATGCCAGTGAGACCTTGTCTGTCTGTCTCTGTAACATTCTCTCTTTAAAAAAAAAAAAAGAAAAGAAAATCACAGTGAAGGCAAAGAATAAAGAAAACAAAATTAAAGTTTCCATTGAAAACTCAAATGAGTGGTGGTGACACACACCTATAACCCTGGAACCTGAGATGAAGAGGGAAGACCTCATATTCAAGACAAGCCTGGGCTACTCTCTGAGACCATCTCAAAAATTAAACTTCTGCCTTTCAGCCCAGCGGCCATCTTCCAGAAATGCACAAAATGACAAACACAGAAAAAGAGGAGAGTCAGCTATTATATGTTCTCCAGGCCTTCAGAAAATTGTGGAGGTGTTACTTTGGCCACATATATCTGAACATATAAGAAGAATGATATTCTAGTCAAGGAAATGGGTGCTTTTCAAAAAGAATTGGCCCATAAATGTTCACACAGCAAAACTGAGTCAACACTGTCAGTAACAATGCTGTTGACATCCATGTAAACAAGCAATTAAGGGCAAAATCCCTGTCAAGAGAATTAGTGTGTGCATTGAGCAGATGAAGCACTTTGAGGACAGAGACAGCTTTCTGAAACAAGTAGAAGAAAATGAGGACATAATCTTAAAGAAAAAAGTAAAGAGACATTACCAGGTTCAACTGAAGCACCAGGCTCTCTACCCAGAAAATCATTTTGTGAGAACCAGCAGAAAATAGCCAGAATGCTGGGGCCATTCCCTGAATACATGGCTGGGCATGGCACCTTTAATGCTAGCACTATGGAGGCAGAGGCACATGGATCTCTATGAGTTGGAGGCCAAACTGGTCTACAAATGAGTTCCAGGACAGCTAGGACTGTTACAGAGAAACTTTGTCTCAAAAAAAAAAAACCCAATATGCAGGGGCAGTGGTGGTGCTCACCTTTGATCACAGAGCTCAGGAGGCAGAGGCAGGCAATCTCTGAATTCCAGGCCAGCCTGGCCTACATTCTGAATTCCAGGGGTAGAGAGGCTCTGTCCCAATAAAACAAAAAACAGCAGAAAAAGGCATCAAGTTTGGATGACTCTTGGCTAAAAAGAAAATGGTTCTCATGAAAATTAAGACAGATGCCGTTTTAAGCTAGAGGTCAGTTGTTCAGAAGAGAGCCTTGCACTTACTGACTTGACCGTTGGTTATGGTGTAATTATGCTTTATGAATATTACAAGGAAAAGACGCACAGCTCAATGACTTTTATAATCTATTGGGCCTGCTGACTCAACTATACTTGGTATGGGAGGAAACAGCCGCAGACAAGCCACAGGTTTCTGACTTGTGCAACAGCCTGCGAAGTGATGCCCTTCACTGATAGCATTTTCAGGGGAAGAGCTGAATATGAACTAATCTTGGGCATGCTGAATTTAAAGTACTTTTAAATAGCCAAGCAGAAATGTCCCATAAGAAAATGGATGCGCAGATCAGTGTGCAGAAGTGAGGCCACAGGTGGAGATACAAACTTTGGATTCTCCTCTAAGTGAACCTGTTAGAAACAAAGCTACAGAGAGATGAGTGTCAAGAGAAAACAGATTCACTGGAGGGTCCAGAACTGATCCATGCCAGCTTTTAATGACCAGATACAGAGTAGACCAACAAGAAAAGAAAGGAAGGGACCAAGTGGCAGGAGAAAAATAAGGAGCACATCATGAACCATTAAGCAAGACATCATGGCAAGAGAAAGTTACTCTTCAGGTTGATGCATACTTAGGATAAGGATTACGGGTAATAGTCAGCAAGCCAGTTTCTACTCCACCCTTTCTGGCTGATTCAAGACAAGCAGCATCCCACCAGGAAGCAGCTGCTCCTGAGAATGGATGCAAGTAATTCTGAGTTGTCTTACGAGGAGACAAATCTCAACTCCCTTGCTCTCTGCTCTGACTCTCAAGGAAAGAGATGGCAGCCTTCTGAGCAGAGTTTGTACAACTGGACAGTGTCACCATTAAAAAGGTCAGCATGAGGGAATGAATGGCTCACCTTTCAGCTCCTTGCATGTGTCTAAACTGGCAGGAGAAGGTTCAATACCCACCCCCCCACCCTCTTCTCTGGGAGACACCCAGAGCCAAGGCTACAACTTGTGAAGTACAGGCTGGGGGCATGTGGCCAAGGCAAGTCCGCAGTCAGCCAAGGCAAATGGGCTCCTCTGGTTACATACCCCAGGGCAGGTGACAGGACCTAGTGAAATCCGGCTTTGCTCAGATCCTCAGGCAAGATCTAGTCATATTTGAAAATTAGAGAGATAGTTCACCTCATGGTATTTTAGTTTGAATAATGTAAGTTTAACTTAGAGTCTAAAAAATACCATCTCTACATGCACTAGCTGAGCTTATGCCAGTCTTCTGTCCTACAGTCTGGTGCCAAAGTCTTAGTTAAGAATAAAATAGGGGGTGGGGTGGGGGCAGGGCGGGGATGGGGAAGCTGGAGAGATAGCTCAGCAGTTCAGAGCACTTGCTGCTCTAGTAGAGGACACAGATTCGGTACCCAGCACCCACACAGTGGTTCAAACTATCTGAACTCCAGCTCTGGGGGATCTGACCTTTTCTGGCCTCTAAGGGCACAAGGCATGCATATGGTTTGAGCAATATATATATACACACATAAAATTTTAAAACCAAACACAGCAGGATCAGTGAGATGGCAGGGGAATTATAAGTCTAAGACCAGCCTGGGCTATAGCAAGTTCTAGGTTATCCTGAGCTATAAAGCAAAGACCTGTCTCAAAATATATTAACACAAACACAACTGATCCATCAGTATATAATTTTTTTTTCCGGGGATGGGAGTATTAGAGACAGGGTTTCTCTGTGTAGTCCTGGCTGGCCTAGAACTCACTCTGTGGATCAGGCTAGACTTAAACCCAGATTTGCCTGCCTCTGACTCCCTAGTGTTGCCACACCCAACAGAATTCGCAGTTCTTAATGCCAAGGGTTTGGGATTTTGTTTTATATTTCCTTCCTTCCTTCCTTCCTTCCTTCCTTCCTTCCTTCCTTCCTTCCTTCCTTCCTTCCTTCCTCCCAACCCAAGACAGGGTTTCTCTGTATAACTCTAGCTGTCCTAGAACTCACTCTGTACACCAGGCTGGCCTCAAACTCAAGAGATCCACCTGCTTCTGCATCCTGAACATTGGGATTAAAGGCATGTGCCATTACGACCCAGCTTTTCTTCTCTTTTTTAAAAACAGAGTCCCACTATGTTCTGAAAGTTCCAAGAACCTCTGGCCTCAGAACAAGTAAGTGGGACTAAAGTCCCACCCACCCTGCCTGCACTGGCACTCCTTCAGTAAACTTTTACAAAACTTCACATATACCATAGATGATCTAAACACATGAAGAAAAGAACAAGGAGGTGTGTGGGGCTGAATTTGGAAAATGACATTCACCTCTTCAGAGGTGACACTCTCTTCCTTACATGTTGCCATAGTTACCTAAAACTCTACTTCTCCACTTTTTGAGATGTTTTCCAAAGAAGCAAAAACATGCTCTTCTAGGCCATTTTGAAATAAAGTCAACTTTGTAATATTACTTTACACTATCAAAACTTGGAATTGAGACTATGGAGATGGATCAGTAGTGCTTTATTTGCTAACTGAGTCTGGATCCCTAGAACATATTTAAAAGCTGGACAAACATGGTGGCCCCTGCAATCCCAAAGACAGGAGATTGTTTGGGCTACACTAGCCAGAAGTGGCAAGGTCCAGATTCAGTGATCCTGCCTGAATACAGTGGAGAGCAATTAGTGGAGAGCAATTAGGAAAGACACCCAACAAGAACTTTGTGCCTCCACCCACATATGTGAACACTCATACATGGATGTACTTCCACATACAAAAACACACATTAAAGGCATGTGCTGCCGCTACCACCCGGCAATAGCTATCTTTTTAATACATTTACTTAAGAATGAAATAAAACCATAAAGGAAGTCTAGATTTAAAAGGCATCAAATAAGCAACTCAAGAATAGGAAGAAGCACTATATAGAAGGATTGGCTGGGGGGAAAAAAATGAAGAAAACTGACTCCTCCCAAAGTCATCTACAAAGCTGGTACAATTCTAACCAAATCCCCAAAGGGACATTTGTAGAATCCAGATCTAAGATTCCCAAGACAGTGTATGCATGAAAATAGCTCAGAAAATTCTAAAAAGAAGCACAATTATATTATTAGATACCAAGTTTACTATGTAAAGTCACAGGGGTCCAAGAAACTGTGATGATGGAATAAATACAGATAAAACTTTTTTTTTTCTGGAACAATGTCTTACTAAGGGAAATCTGTGCTATGTCAAATCTGTACAGCATGGTGGGATGTGCCTATAATCCCAACATTTGGCAAATTAAGGAGAAAATCTGATCTGAGACCAATCTGGGCTATACAGCAAGACTCTGTCTTAAATGTGTGTGTGTGTGTGTGTGTGAGTGAGAGAGAGAGAGAGAGAGAAAGAGAGAGAGAGAGAGAGAGAGAGAGAGAGAGAGAGAGAGAGAGAGAGAGAGAATGAATAAATGGGAGTTAGGCAAGAGCCTATCTAGTTAGAAAAAAATAAGCCAGATCTCCACTTAACACTAAACACAAAAGAAATTTCACACAAGATAAAATTGTGACTTCTTTTTCCTTTGTTAGTTCTTCAAGACAGGATTTTCTCTGGTAGTCCTGGCTGTCCTGGAAATCGACCTGTAGACCAAGCTGGCCTCAAACTCAGAGATTTGCTTATGTCTGCCAACCTCTGTGCTGGAATTAAAGGGGTGTCCTACCACTACAAATCCATAGTTAAAAGTGTGGTGGAATGAGCATTTAATCCTAGTACTCAGGAAGCAGATGCAGGTGGACCTCTTTGAGTTCAAGGCCTGTGGACCCAAGTTTCTGTGGAACCTGTCCTGTGACCATTTAGTCCCAAATAAACACACAGATGCTTATATTAATTATTAATTGTCTGGCCTATGGCTCAGGCTTTTTATTGGCTAGTTCTCTCTAAATTATTAACCCATTTCTAGTAATCTGTGTATCTCCATGTAGTCTTGGTTCACCAGAGAATGTCCAAGCCTCTTGCTTCTCAGCATCTACATGGTGTCTCCCTGACCCTGCCTATTATCTCTCTCTATCCTTGTCCAGATTTCCTGCTTACCTAAACTCTGCCTGTCCACTGGCAAAAATAGCTTTATTCATCAACCAATAAGAACAATACATATTTGCAGTGTACAGAAGGACACCATCAAAGGTCACCTAAAGATACATAGTGAGGCATTGTCATTAAAAAAAATTACAATGATACCTAAAAAAAACTGAACTGCAAAAACAGTAAAACATTTAAACCCCTTAAGTATATAAAAGATGTCCAAATCAATACAAAAATTCTAAGATGTATACAAGCTAGATTCACAAACAAACAAAATCCTATCAAATACAATTAACAACCATGTTTTAGGACAACTGAAGATGAAGCCCGCCATTGGTGGTGTATGCCTTTAGTCCCAGCACTAGGGAAGCAGACACAGGCAGATCTCTTGTGAGTTCGAGGCCAGCCTGGTCTACACATTAAGTTCCAGTACAAGCTCCAAAGCAATACAGAAAAACCCTGTCTTGAAAAACTAAAAAAATAAAATAAGGAGGGATGGAGATGACTCAGCCAACGGTTAAGAACACTGGTTGTTCTTCCAGAGGACCCAGGTTCAATTCCCAGCACCCACATGGCAGCTCACAGCTATCTGTAACTCCTGTTCCAAGGTATCTAACACCCTCACATAGACATACATGCAGACAAAACATCAATGCACATTAAAAAAATAAATTATTATAAAAAAGCCTTTTAAAAAATTAAGCTGGAGGCAGAGGCAAGTGGATCTCTGTGAGTTTGAGGCCAGTATAAACTACAAAGTGAGTTCCAGGACAGCCAGAACTGCTACACAGGGAAACCCTGTCTCAAAAAAAAAAAAAATCATTAAGCTGGGCTCAGTTGGCAGAGTACCTGCTTATGTATGAAGTCCTGGGTTCCATCCCCAGTACAGCATAAACTGGCCTGGTAGTACAAGCTGTAACACAACACACTAGAGGTAGAGGTAAGAGGTTTAGAAGTTCAAGGTTACTCTCAAAGTACATATCAAGTTCCAGGTCAATCTGTACAATATGACAATTTGTCTGTCATAGGACCCATGTTCAGTTCCTAGCAACCCAAGGCAGCTTACAACCATCAGTTATTGCAGTTCCAGAAAGATCTGGTATCCTTTTCTGGCACCACACAGTTGGATACGCATACTTGCAGGCAAAACATAAAATTAAGCTTTATAGATCCTTGGGGAGGGAGAAATGCCAATCAAAACGAGGTAACATTTTTCATAGATCAAATTGGGCAAAGAACTAAAAAGTGAGACTGCCCAGTACTGGCAAGGGTACAAGGTTCCTGACATTCTTTTACATTATTGGTGTGATTTTCATGACAAGGGAAATAGCTATGGTGTGTTAGTGAGAGGAAAAAACATTAAATACCCATAAGACTCAACTATGTTCTCAAATAATTATAATGAAGACTTTACGTAGGCATTGTCCTCAGTCAGTTTACATACACAAACTAGTGCCCTTCATAATCCTAACACTTCTATGACATAACACTATTATTTCACTCATGGGGTAAAGGCAATAACAGAAACATGATGATGAAGTGATAAAGCCAAGATTTCAACCTTAGTTGACTCGTATTACAGTCTATTTCGTGCACAATGTACAGAAATAAATCAAATTCTTTTTCTGTTTGTTTTGTGACAGGGCTACACAAAAACAAAACAAACAAAAAAAACCTGTCTTAAAAAAATAAAAAACTGCATAATGCTAAATTTATACTGTCTAAGACTACAAACTACATCTCGGGGGCTGGAGAGATGGCTCAGAGGTTAAGAGCACTGGCTGCTCTTCCAGAGGTCCTGAGTTCAATTCCCAGCAACCACATGGTGCCTCACAACCATCTATAATGAGATCTGGTGCCCTCTTCTGGCGTGTAGGCATGCATGCAGGGAGAACACGGTATACACAGTAAATAAATAAAAATCTTTAAAAAAAATAAATAAATAAACTACATCTCCAAGTTAAATGTGTACATTATTTAAAAACATGAATACTTTACTACTGCAAATATTTTAGTAAAAATAAATATGTGGTAACTGGTAAAAAGATATATATGTAAGGTAATAATATGTTCATGTCACTGCACAATGCAATAACTGAATTAATCCTGGATTAACTTAAATAATATGAACAAACAGCCATAAGTAGGCCTCTTTTTGCATGTGATAAAGAGATAAGAGTCACCCTAGGTAGTTCAGGCTGGCCTTATGATTGACCCTCTTGCCCTAAACTCCCTAAATCCCAGCCAGGATTCTTAAACTACTGCATAAAGTCAGTCTTTACAGCAAAGATGAATTCCAGGATATGCACAAACTTAGAAACTATTCCTAGTATACTTATCCTGAATGGTGGCATTACAGATAATTTAAATTTCTTCCTTTTGCTTAATTTTCTTTTCCTTCCAAATATTCTAAATATGCTGCATTACTTTTTCAAAATTCTATAATTATAGAACTTGCAAAAAAGAAGAAAAATTCTGGAAGCACTCTTCAGCCAACCTCTTTGATAATATAAGGTTCACTATCACAACCAGGCACTTGACCTTGATGTGATGCAGTGTTCATTCAGCTCTCACATCAGGTTCAACTCTTATCTCAGTCATACCTTTGTGCAATCTCAGCTGATATTAGAGCTAGTTCTGCCCCTCAAAACCTTTCATGCTACTTCTTCAGAACCACACGACCTCTTGGCTCCCATTACTAACTCCTCGCAGCAACTAACCCTCCTTCATCTCTAGTGTTGTTATTTCAGTGTTACATAAATGCTTTCATAAGACATGACATGCACTTTATCAAACCTGGTGCTATCCCCAACTCAGTATAAGTCTATTGAGATAGCCTGGCAGTAAAAATCAGTGGTCTCCAGTACATCAAAAGGTTAGCATGATAATGCATTTGAGCCTATATGAATGCCTATAATGTTAAAGGTTAAAACACTAAAATGGGAATCAAACACTTGTGAAATTCTAACACAGAGCAAGGATTCTGAGAAACAAATTTTAGATATCTGTCTAGCTGTCTTGCACAAGAAAAAAATATAAGAGAAAAATCTAAGGCTCGGTGCTCATGTTTGGGTTTCAAGAACATGATGTGGGGTTTTCAGAGCTCTGGATTTCAGTCCTTACCTAACTGAAGTAGGTCTGTCACTTTCAAAGACAATGCATGCTGTTTATTTTTTAATGGCCAGTTTTCCAATGCTCATGCCTTTCCAAATGTAACTTTCTAAAGTTGTTTCTGATCATACAGGAAACAACTGCAGGTGAAATTTTAGTTCTACCTACTGGTTTAGCCAGCTCAATCAAGGTCCAATCTTGGCCCTATGTTCACAAGACTCATCTCTCAGGAAGTTATTAGTGGTTCCCAAAAACCATTGAAAAACAGATATTTACATTATAATTCATAACAGTAGCAAAATCACAGTTATGAAGTAGCAACGAAAGTAATTTTATGGTTGTGGGGGGGAAATCACCACAACATGAGGAACTGCATTAAAAGGTAACAGCACTAGGAAGGTTGAGAACCTCTGGGTTACCCCCACACAAATTCAAACTTTCCCCTCCCCTGCAGATGCCTAGATTCATTTAATCTTTCTTTACTAGGTTAACTACTGGGTGTGACAAAAGGCAGGCCTTCACAGATCTAGGCTTAGAGGGCAAACACTCCAGGAACTTCTTGAACACCACACCTTAGTAATGTCCTTGTTCTTCCAAAAAGACTGCTGTAGACAGGTAAAAAGCTACACTAAAACCCCAGGCATTTTCCCATGCATTTCTATTAAAAAAGAAAGAAATGTCAATACTTCCCATAATTGTTTTCAGTTTTCCTAATATGGGAACCACTATAAAACAGTATTCCATCTAAGTGGAATTTAAAGTCATGGTAAAAGGCTAGGTAGGCATGGTGGCACACCAGAGGCTGAAACAGCAAGATTGTAAGGTTAGGCCAGTCAAGGTTATATAGTGAGACCCTACCTCAGAAAAGAAAAATAAATGATACCCTAGTCAGGCCAGTGAGATGGGTAAAGATGGTTGCTGAACAATCATTAACAGCCTGGGTTGATTCTTAGAACCCATGTAAAGGTAGGAGAAAAGCTGCCACAAAGTTGTCCTCTAACCTTCACATACACTTCCCCTCCCCCCAATAATAAAGAAAGAACTTAAAAATAGTAAAGTGCTTGGAGTCCTGAGCCAGATTGCCTGCATTATAGTCAAGCTTCTGCTATTATACTCTGGAAAAACTTTTATTCACACTGTATGCCTCAGTTTCTCATCTGTAAAGCAGTAATGAGTTACTAAGCTCAGAAGACTGTTACAAGCAAATATATATAAAGTATTTAGATCCTGCCCAGTACAGAGGAAGCATACCCTGAGTGGTAGAAATAATGCTTAGGGAAAAGCAAGAGGTGGATCAGAACATATGATGAAATTTATTTAAATTTTTAAAATGGTTAGGCTGGGCAAAGTGGCATGCAGCCATTGCTAAGGAACAGAGAGGCAGATTAATGCTGAGTTCACAGACAGCCTGGGCCATAGTGAGAACCTGTCTCCAAAAGAAAGGATGTGAAGTGTGAGGCTCTATACCGGTACTCTATAAACCATGCCACTACCTCTGTGATCTTCATCACGTCTAAAACTCTGACAAAGAAACAGCACATTTTTAGATCCTTCCTCTGTAATGCTGGAGATTAAATCCTTACATTTCAATAAAAGGTAAATGATTCAACGTAAAGATCTATCTTCATTACCTGGTAGCCATCCACATTCACTCTGTGAGTCTTTGTATACCTCTTTTTGCTTCTGTTACTTTAAGATTCTGTTCTTTTAAATTGCTTAAAATACCTAAAAAACAAACCAATGATGGTGACAGACAGGAGCATTGCTAATTTTTGGTTTTTGAGACAAGATATCTTTAGTTAACTCTGGCTGTCCTGGAGCTTCCTATGCAGACCAGGCTGGCCTTGAAATCACAGAGATCCCTCTACCTCTCCCTCATGAGTGTTGGGACCAAAGATGTGTGCCACCATACCCTGCTCCATTGCTATTGCTGTTATTGGCAATTCTGCTCCCTCTGAACTTTGGGGGCAATGTCTCTTTTGAAATCCAAAACTCTGGAACTACTCTGTTATGTAATTATACTTCCCAAAACACTAGAGGCCTTAGGCACACAGCCCTCAAGACCACCTAATAGTAATGCCTACCTTATTCTATTTCAATTAAGAAACTTAAAAGTTGAGAAATAAGAATAAAGTGAATTTAAGCAACTCATATGAGTTAACATGGTCCTAGGAATAACTTTGCTTAGGAATCTGCTCTTCTATTAACTTTCTTTACTATTCATTCTACTCACTAACTCTCAGGCTCAAGCTTCCTTCTCCTAAAATAACCACATCTTTTAACGCTACTGCTATCTGTCATTCAGTTTTCAAACCAAAGGAACTAATGTGAAGTCTCTAATAATGTTCCATTCAAGGGCTTTCCCACACAGTCAAGAGCATCTTGTAGATGTTTTTCTACCCAATTCCAAAAGAAAATCAGTCTATAAAGCAAACTTAGTCTAAATCCCCTTATCGTCATTAAAAACGCACACCCTTCAAGATAGTTGATAAAAAGACTGTTTCTTGAAAATAGTTATATATATGTGATAGATTTAGTCTTATTAGAATGCCTTACTTCTTACCTATCCTTTGGTGGGCATCAAATTTACTAATATGTAGGTATGTGCACATATGTAAAGGTCTCATCAGAGAGGAGAAGAGGGCATGAGGGACTGGAGTTGGCTCAGCGATCAAGAGCACTTGTTTTTGCAGAAACCTGGGTTTCATTCCCAGCACCCACATGGGCTGGTCAAAATACCTGTAACTCAAGTCTCAGAGGACCCAATGCCTTCTTCTGACCTCAGTAGACACAGGCACAGATGTGTATATATATGTATATACATGCAAAAGGCTCATAAAAGTATACATTTTAAAAAAGAAGAAGAAAAAAGAGGACACTGAATCCCCCAGAGCTGGAGTTACAGGTGGTTGTGGAGCCTGTAAAACTCAGGAGTGCTGGGAATTGCTTTCATCCTCTGGAAGAGCAGTATACGTATAGTTCTTAACTGGAAAGCCATCTCTCCAGTACAAATTCAAGGTATTTGCATATATCCTATATAACTAAACTTCGGCCACAACATACTATATTCATACTTTATATATTATAGAGATATAGGAGTGAGGCATGATGATGCATACCTGTAATCTCAGAAGATCTCAGGAGTTCAAAGCCAGCCTCAACTTGTACTGAAACATAGCAAGTTTAAGGCTAACTTGGGTTACACGAGACCTGTCTTAAGAAACAATGCTGGGCATGGTGACATATACTTTTAATCTCAGCACTTAGGATTCAGAGGCAAGCAGATCTCTGAATTCCAAGCCAGTCAATGCTACATAGTAAGTGGGCCAGGAATGAAACTCAGTCACAAAGTTTGCCTAATATTGCTCAGGCCCTGTGTTCAAGTCTCCAGTACCACTGAGAGAGACAGAGATTTTTAGTCTAATAATACTTTAAAATAATTTTAATTCATTAACTGAAGTTACTAAATATCATTTTACCATATCTTATTAAAAAGAAAAACAAAGACCGGACATGTGTATGCAAGGCTATAATCCCAGTACTCAGGAGGCTGAGACAGTTGGAGAGCTTTCAGTTCAAGGTTGGCCAGAGCTACACAGCAAGACCCTGTCTGTCTCAAAAATCAAAAAGCATGAAAATCTTTCTTGTGGTGCATATTTACTATGAGAATATTTTAGTGTATGGTTATTAAATGGTTCAGAGACAGTCTCTTAAAGAAAAGCCCATTTTAAGAACTTAAGCATACTGTGAATTACTTTTTGCATGACCAAATCATAAAAGGCCCGAAGTATATTTATAGACTAATTTTAAAAATTTAAAGTTGGTAATAATTATAACTAAATTTCATATTAACCTATTAATCAGTCATTTTTATTTTATGGTATATAAGTACTTGAAATAATGTTGCTGCATATTCTTTTCATTCTGTATTTATTCAGTCAACAAACTTTGGGTGTTATGATATTTAAGTATAAAAATCCTTTCCAAAAGTGCAAAGAACATAAAAGATGTGTGCATAAAATACACTCAGTGGGATCAATGATACAGCTAACCTGGTAAAAATGCTTGCTACCATGTCTGATGATCTGAGTTCAATTCCCAGGACCCAGAGTGGAAAATTGATATCTACGTGTTGTCCACCAACCTCCACAACTGCATGCACTCCCAATCAACATAAATAAATGCAATAAAAGCAAGTTACACTCAGTGGTTCTCAAAGTGTCTGAAATAAGTCTTAAGAACACTTAACCTGGATGGAAATAAAACTCCAGTGAGCTCTTTGTCACACTGAAACATTCTGCAATGTAAACTGGTACCTAAATCCTCAATGAATTTTTAAAAATTTTTAATGAGCTGGGCACAGTGGCATAAGACTTTAATCCCAGCACTAGGGAAGCAGAGGCAAGAAGATCTCTGAGTTGAAAGACAGCCTGGTCTACAAAGTGAGTTCCTGGACAGCTAGGGCTACACAGAGAAACCCTGTGTCAAAAAACAAAAACAAAAACACAGCCAGGTGGGTCCGTCTATAATCCCAGTGCTTGGGAGGCAGAGGCAGGACCATCTCTGTGAGTTCAGAGCCAGCCTGGTCTACAATGTAAGTTCTAGGACAGCCAGAACTAGTCACTGAGAAACCCTGTCTCAAAAAACAAACAAACAAAGGAAAGGCTAAGTGGAAAAGATCAACAGCCTTAAGTTTGCAAATAAACACAAGAGAAATCCTAACCTTAGCCTGTTCAAATATTCCTTCACCAATATGAAGGTCAAAATAAACTAGTAAGCTAAGTATTTCTGTCTCCAAAGCAATTTATCAAAAGGAGGGAAAGAAATGTAGTAAAATGTAAACACTATTAAGAACCATCAAATATTAGGGGTAGGAAGACTCTCCTAAAATTGCAAGATATCAATTTTGCAATAATTCTTTTCACTTTTGCTGTTTTTGATGAAAACCTTTTAAAAATCATAAAATGCTTTCCCCAAGTGATTTACTTGGAGATTTGTTAAAAAAAAATAAATAAAATGTAACAGAAAAAAATTAATTGTATTTCGAAGAAACAAAATTGTTCAAACCAGCTTGGCAAAACTGTGCATATTTTAATCTTTTTCGGATTATCCCGTTAATTCTAATCAGCAACATTTAAAAGTCATTCTAAGTTATGCATGGTGCTGCATGCTTGTATTTCCCGACATTCAAGTGACTGAGGCAGGAGAATAGCAACGGTGGCTTCAGGACAGTGTGATCCTTTCTCAAAATAAAAGTCATTGTAGTATGTGCCTAAAACATCTTCACTATACACAACATACTCATCTTTTACACAAAACTTAAAGTAGAACCAAACTCTGGCCATTTTCCCCCTGCTGGGCATACTTCATGAAATACACGAGGGGGGAAAAAATCAAGAAATCACATAGGTTAAGTGCTGGTACCTTCCTCTTCCAGAGTAGGGTCAAATGCGTGTCTACCCGCAAATGTCACTGTCGCCTCCAGAAGGCTGCCAATTCTCTTTAACTATACGGAGTACAAAGAGGCCTGAGCACCGAAAACACCTGTCCTGAACAACCGGAGGCTGGTGGGGAAAGCCACCCGCGAGAGCGCACATCCGGCCACTGCCCCGGGGCAGCAGAGGTCCGAGGACCCCGGAGACGGACACTGGCTTCGCCGATCCCTGTACCGGGGTCTTCGTACGCCTCGCACAGCGACAACAAGGAGACAAGTCACGCCGGCCAGGACGCGCCCGCGCCCTCCCAGCTGCACCGTGCCACCTCATCCCGGCGGCCTGCCCTCGGCCGCCGCCCCCCGGTCGCCACCGTCCGTGTCGCGGCGGCCCGGGCCGCGCTCCCTCAGGCCAGAGCTCCCCGCGCGCTCCCCGCCCCCCGCCGCCACCCGCGTCGCGCTCCCCTCTCTCAAGCCGGGCTACCTGGAGGCCAGGGCGGCGGAGCACTTCACCCAGGGCCCCAGGTCGCAGAGGGCCCGGTGCTCCGGGTCCCTCTCCTTCTCCCGCTCCACGTGGTAGGCGTAGATGGAGAGCAGGATCCCGGCGGCGCACACTGCATACCGGGCCACCCGTTCCCACCGCGGCACCGACACTCTCAGCAGGACGGGCGCCGCCATCTTCCCCCCTCCGCCGCCGCCGCCGCCGCCGCCGCCGCCTCCCTCCGCCTCCACCTCAGACGCCGCCGCCCGTCGGGGCCCGACCCAGCCGCCACCGCTGCCGCCACCGCCTCCGCCGCCGCCGCCGCCGCCACCGCCACCGCCGCGCCCCATTGGCTCGGTCGCCTCCTCCGGGCCCCGCCCCCACAGGCGCGCGGCCCAACCGCCCCGAGAGGAGTGAGGCGCGCGCGGGCACGGAGGGAGGGGCGGAGCGCGCAACCGCCAGGGAGGCGGTGCGGCGCATGCGGAGGGCGGAGTCTGAGGGAGGGAAGGGTCTGAGAAAGGGCGGGGCTTGGCCCGAATTGGGGCGGGGCTTGGAGAGAACACATTCGTGAGGAGGGAGGAGGCGGAGCGCACAACAGCAGGGAGGCGGTGCGACGCATGCGGCGGGCGTGGCTTAAGGAGCGGGCGTGGTTCAATTTAAAAGGGGCGGTGTGGGGGCAGAAGCGCGCGGGCGGGGAAGAGGCGGAGGCTCAACCAGCCAGGGATGCGTGGCGCAAGTGGAGGGCGGGACTGAGGAATAGGATTCATTAGACTGGAGGGCGCGGTCAAAGGGGCGGGGTCAAAGTGGGTCGGAGAAGGCGGGAGCGGAGGGAAGGGGTGGGGCGCAAAGTCTGGTGTGTTGTTGGAAGGGAGCAGAGGCGCGATCAGGGGAGTTGAGGGGTGTGGCCGGGAAAGGGGTGAGACGCGAGGTGGCTTGGTTTAGCCTTGGGGGGGGTGTTGCAAGGGATCGATTTCAAAGGTGCTATTACTGGGTGAGCACTTAGCCCCTGGTAGCAGTCAGTTGCCCTTTTCCCCCTCTTTTTCGTCGTTGTCACTTGATATTTCTTATCCAATCCAAATTATCCCTGACCAATGGCTCCAGAGCTCCAGAGACACGTTTGCATGACATGATCTTCCCCAGGCACCACCTCCAGTCATCATGTGTTCAACATGTGAAAAACTTTTTTCTTAAATATGCAAAACTATTTTTATATTAAGAAACTATTTTTAAATGTGTTCATGAATACTTATCTATAATTTGGATTTGATATAGCTTTAACATAATTTGTACAAAAATGGTAAAAATGAACGAAAAAGAAATCAAGACATGGAAAAGGACAAACCAAAAGGAAACGAAAGGGGAGACGTGAGAAGGCCGATAAGCAGGCCATAAGAGCTTGCACAACTATTAAAATTGAGCCATAACTGACTCTGAGCTTCCTAGTGGCCAAAATTGGAAAGGAAAACACATGTAAGGGCATCTGTGTCTATGAAGAAACAAACTGTTTATGGAGATTGCTAGCTTTTACCCAGTGCAGCGCTCAGGCTTTGGGGGGTGCTATATAGTGATTTTGATTTATAAGTAATGTTTTTCAATTAATTATACAATGTTAAGGTAATAAATCACCCTAATCTTTTGCAGATTTAAACAAGCAAAAAAGAAAGTAGAGTGTCCCCCCCACTCCCCTCACCCCCGGTTTTTCTGGGTCAGGAATCCGGATACAATTTAGTGCGAACCTCCAGCTCCGAGTGTCCCCAACTTTCCCACTCATCTTTGTCTTCCTCTCCTCTGCCTTGGATCAAATTAAGATGTGAGGCAGGGCCTGAGAGGCAGGACTGTAGTTATCTCAATCCCTGAAATCCTCTTTCAGCTTCACTCCTATGGCAGTTAGCAGGTGGCAGGTCCTCTCTGGCTGCTTGGCAGTAACAACAGTTCCAATTTACACCTCCAGAAAATGCACCTGGCTTTCCCCCACCCCATAGTAAGGGATCAAAGAGAAGGGAGATATAGTTAAACATTAGAGCACTTGGGTAATATATGTGAGTCTCTGGGTTAAACCTCCTCAGAAGGAGAGAGAGAATGGATGAAATCAGAGTCTTTAAACATTACATTATTGAGCCAGGGGTTGGTGGCTCATACCTTTAATCCCAGCACTCAAGAGGCAGAGGCAGGCAGATCTCTGTGAGTTCGGGGCCAGCCTGGTCTGTAGAGCGAGTTCCAAGACAGGCTCCAAAACAATATAGAGAAACACTGTCTCAAAAAAAATGTATGTATGTATGAATATATGTATATATATATGTATGTATGTATATATGTGTATGTATACACACACACACACACACATATATATGGAAGGAAATATTTGGAATAAAGGAAAGAACATCATAGGATTTAAGTTCATCTGCTTGCTACTTGAAAGCTAATACTTCAGAGAAATTTGGTTGGATGAAGTCAGGGTTAAGAGCAGAGCCCAGCAAGGCAGTGGTGGCACAAATACCAGGACTCCAGAGGCAGAGGTAGGTGGATCTGTGAATTCAAGGCTGGCCCGGTCTATAACAGCTAGCTCCTGGACAGCTAGCTATGTCTACACAGAGAAACCCTGCCTCAACAACACCCCCCCCCAAAAAAAAGATCAGAGCCCAAGTGGTGGTGGCACACGCCTTTAATCCCAGCACTTGGGAGGCAAAGGCAGGTACAGCTCTCTGAGTTCGAAGCCAGCCTGGTCTACAGAACGAGTTCTAGGACAGGCTCCAAAGCTACACAGAGAAATCCTGTCTTGAAAAACAAAACAAAAATAAACAAAAAGAGGAGAGAATAACACCCTGGTCTACAGATCAAGTGCCAGAACTGTTGGGAATGTTTGAGACAGAAAATCCTGTCTCAAAAAAGCGGGGTGGGGGGTGGGGTGGGGAGGCAGATTAAGAGATTAAGAAGGTGCCACTGTCCCCCTGAAAATACCATCTGAAAAAAGTCAGGTTTAAAGGAGAAAGGGAAAGGAGCAGTGGGCGGAAAACCTACAAGATACTAAGGTATCTCTCTCGCTGGGCATTCTCCCACTCCATACCATCCAGAAAATCTTTAGGTAAAGACACTGCTTTTCTATAGGTTAAATTCTATGAAGGACCAGTCAATTCCTCTAAAGAGCCAAAAAGTGCTATTTCAAAAGCAGGAGACCAGGGCTGGGGCATAGTCAGCAGTGAAGTGCTTGGCTAGCAGGCAGAAGCTGAGAACTACAGCACAGCCGACAGCTTCCAAAGTCCTTCCACTTTTCTTCCTTCGTCTCCTTTTCTTCTTAAATCAGGTCTCACATATCCTAAGGCTGGCCTTGAACTCGCATATAGCTGTCTGCCTCCACCTCTCCAGTGTTGGGATTACAGGTATGCACTTCCTTCCCCAGATTATGTAATGCTGGGAATTGGAGTGAGGGCTTCCTGCACACTAAGGAAACACTCTACAAACCAAGGCTCATCCTAAACCCCCAGTTCCCTGTTTCATTGACACTGGGAGATGTGCAGTATTTTCTGACAAACTCAGCTTTGTATTTTAAAGTTGTCTTCTTTACCTTAGAATACTTTATCCAATGTCCCTGTGTTTGTTCAAAGAAAGAGATTGCTGCTGGCTCAACTCCCTGCTCCCCGAGCAAAACTCCCAGACATTTCCTGCAAGCTTCTTCAACAACCTCAGACTTGATATTCTGAATTAGAATGCTGTGCTTTTCCCCATCGTTTTGGAAACAATCCCAGCAATGATTGAGCAGGAGCTTTGAGGTGTAACAAAAGCCTGGCTAGAAAGCTTTAGAATAGAGTCTGAATGCCCAAGACCCCCTCAGGTCCCTCTGGGAAAACACCTATGGAGAGGAAACAGGTGTTATTTTCGCATTTGAAAGATAATGGGCTCTGTTATCATTTCATTAGTGTGAGTACAGTTCATATGTTATATTTAAACTTGGGAGAGCTAAAACAGGAAGATTTCAAGGGGCAGCCTGGACTACACTGAGGGACCCTGTTTCTTAAACGTTTAAAACCCTGTGCCTTGAGCCAGGCTGTGTTGGTGCATGCCTTTAATCCCAGGACTCAGGAAGCAGAGATAAACTGACCTCTGTTTGAGGTAGGTATGCAGATCTCTGAGTAGGAGACTAGCCTGACCTACAGAGCAAGTTCCAGGACAGCCAGGGCTACACACAGAAACCCTGTCTCAAAAAGAAAGGAAGGAAGGGAGGGAGGGAGGGAGGGAGGGAGGGAGGGAGGAAGGAAGGAAGGAAGGAAGGAAGGAAGGAAGGAAGGAAGAATGAGATTTAGGATTTTACCACCATATAACCAAATACCTTATTTATCTTGGGTTTTTTGTTTGTTTGTTTCTATAGTATCTATCCCATGCTATAAGTCCCTCAGGTGAGAGTTTTCCCTCTATTTCATTAACTACCACATGGGTCAGAAAGACAGGATCTGGCCAAAGGGTAGGGACCTAGTAAGTAGATTTTGAGTGAATGAATGACTGAGTGAATGGTTCCTTTAAAAGATTAGCTTATAAGCAAATAATATTTGAAATGCTGAATAAGGTGGTTCCCAACTGTAATCCCAGATAGTGTCCCATTGCTTAAGAGTGTGTGTCCCGCAAGCTGCTTGCTCCTTCTACCCCTTTGTCTCCATCTATAAATTAAGAGGGCTGTACTACTGACCTGGAGGGCTTAAAAGGGATTAAATGCATGGCGCCTGGCACGTGGGAGTGTTTAGTAAATACTCCCTATTGTTACCTTAATCCTTTCCATGGGTGAAAATGAAACACAGCACTGGGTGAGATTAAAACCTTCCAGAACCAATGGCCTAAAATAAACACTCAAAATTTAATTCATCTGTATTTCAACAACTATGAAATACATAATTTAAAATATGATACCAATTGGGCCTTGGTGGCACACACCTTTAATCCCAGCACTCAGGAGGCAGAGGCAGGCAGATCTTTGTGAATTCAAAGCCAGCCTGGTCTACAGAGCAAGTTCCTGGACAGCCAGGGTTGTTACACAGAGAAACCCTGTGTAACATAAAATGAATGAATAGATAAATAAATAAAATGTGATTTTTAGGGGAGAGGTCTAGAAATGTGTATTTTTTAGCAAAGTTCTCTTGGTAGTTTTTTGTTTGTTTTGCTTTGTTTTGTTTTTTCTGTGTGTGTGTGTGTGTGTGTGTGTGTGTTTTGTTTTTGTTTTGCTCATTAGAGACAGAGTTTCTCTTTGTAATAGCCTTGACTATCCTGGAATGCTCTTTGTAGAGCAGGCTGGCCTTAAACTCACAAAGATCCATCTGTCTCTGTCTCCCAAATGCCAAGATTAAAGGGCATATACCACTATGCCTGGGTGCCCTAGGTAGTCTTTCTGATAGGATCTGCATGTTCACTTGTTTGCTTGCTTGGTTTGAGACAGGGTCTCCCTAAGTAGCCCAGATTGGTCCCAAATGCATGATCCTTCAGCCTTAGACTCCCAAGTAGCTTGGATTACAGGGCAGTCAGTCATAGATGGGCATGGTAGTTCTCACCTGTAAGCCCAGCATTTGAGAGAGGGAAGGAATACGAAGTAGTAGGAAGAGAAGTTCAAAGTCATCTTCAGCCACAGAGTGAGTTCCAGGGTAACATGGGCTACATGACACAGTCTCTCAAAAACATTAACAAAAAAAGTAAAAGAAAAGCCACAGTAAAACAGCAATAACAGCAAAAGTTTTCTAAAGGACAGACAAGATGACTGGAAGTGACTTCCATATGGACCATGGCACATGTACACCCACACATATATGCACACATACATATACAAGATAAATAATAAAAGTAATTTTAAAAGTATTTACATAGATGCTGATGGCACACACATTTAGTCCCAGCACTCAGGAAGCAGAGACAAGGGGGTTCCTGTGAGATCAAGGTCAACCTGGTCCTTAAAGCAAGTTCTAGGACAGTCAGAGCTACACAGACAAATTCTGTTTCCAAAAAAAAAAAAAAAAAAAAAAAAAAAAACAAATTTAAAATTCAGTTTTAGATCTTCTTTTTAACTATTTACATATTTAGGGTCTTCTGTTTGTTTACTTTTGTTATTTTTCAAGAAATGGCTCATATAGCCCAGGCTGTCATCAAACTAACTGTGAAGCTGAGGCTGGTTCTTGGGAAGACTTCCTGATCCCCTGCCTCCATCCAATCCAAATGCTTAGATTATAGGCATGTGCCACCACACATAATGCATTCTAGATTGCCTATTTGTTCATTTATTTATTTTATATATTTATTTGTTTGTTTTTGTTTTTTGAGACAGGGTTTCTCTTTATAACAGTCCCAGCTATCCTAGAACTCAGTTTGTAGACCAGGCTGGCCTCAAACTCACAGCCTGCCTCTGCCTCCTGAGTGCTAGATTAAAGGTATGCACCATCACCTCCCAGAGACTATTCTAAATGCAGACCTATCCTGGTGGTCAGTTTACTATCCCTGCCTGGGGAGGGTTGGGTAGAGGGATTGTTGAGGTCGGTCTGGACAACATATGAATGCCAGGACCTTCTGGCTACAGAATAAGATACTGTTTCAAAATAAATAAAATAAGCTGGGTGGTGGAGACTCATGCCTTTGATCCCAGAACTCAGGAGGCAGAGGCAAGTAAATCTCAAGGCCACCCTGATCCACAAAGGAAGTACCAGGACAGCCAGGGCTGTTACACAGAGAAACCTGTCTCAAAAACCCAAACTAGACACTTCGCTAACTTCATCTCTGTTGGAGGGAGAATGTGAGAAGACTCACAGACCCTGTGTCAGGAAAGGAAGATGCAAATGGCACCATCTATATCGAGCTTCCGGAGGTGGCAGAGCTAGAGTCAGAGACAATGTCTCCTGCATTAGTTTTTCATCAGCGTGCTCGAAACGCCTGACTTGTTAACTTAAGGAAGGATGCATTTACCAAGCAAATGCTTTCAGAGGTTCCATGCATGGTCGCTTAGCATCAAGGCAGTGGTAGAAGATTCTTGACTGCAGTGCATGGTTGATAGGAAGCGAAGAGAGAAGACAGACTAAGTTATTGGCATTATCTTCAAAGGCACAGCCCCTCTCCCCCAGCGATCTACTTCATCTGGGTAGGACTCACTTTTCAAAATAGATCTACCATCTGGGGACCAAGTGCTCAGGAACCCACAAGTTACCTACATCCCCTGGGTCAGGGTTTCCTCCCAACACCATGCACTTTTTTTGTTTGTTTTTGGTTTTCGAGACAGGTTTTCTCTGGGTAGCCCTGACTGTCCTGTAACATGCTCTATAGATCAGGCTGGTCTTGAATTCAGAGATCTGCCTGCCTCTACCTCCCTTGGGATTAAAGTCGTGTGCCACCACTGCCCGGCTAACACGATAATGTGAAGGTCCACCTGCAGAAGAACTAGGTTCAAAGCTGGCTCACATACTCTTAGTACAACCTACCTCTTCACTGGTTGGACAGTTGTAGGCTCAGTGTTATGATGGCAATGGCTGTGAAATTACCCTCAGTTCCTAGTCATTTGCTCTTCCCAACAAGAGAGTTTTTCTCCTCAGTGTGAGCAAGCAAGGGGTGGGGAGAGAGAAAGAGAAAGTCAAATAGAAGCCTCAATCTTTTGTAATCAAATCATCAAAATGACATTCTGTTGCTTTTGTTTATTATGTTGCTTAGGAGCAAAGAGGCAATTGAGCAGGCCTGACCTACACTAATGAGGAAAAGATAACAATAAACAGTAACTACCATGAGGTAGAGATTACCGGGACCCATGTCAGACGGTGACAACTATAGAAAAGGAAGGAATAAAAAAGAAAAGGAAGACACAAATGCTATGGTTTGGATATGGACTATTCCTCAGGAAGGCTCATGTACTCATGGCTAGGTCTTTAGAAGTTAGCACTGTTAAGAGATGACTGGACCTACCAAGGGTATTAACTTTAATAGTGAGTTAATGCACTGATAAACTCACACTGACTGGACTATTAGGAGGTAGGGCCTGGTTGGAGGAAGTAGGCCACTGGAGGAATGGATTTGAAGAGTTGGCCTTGCCCTGACCCCTTCCTGCCTGCCCCTCTCTTCTTCCTGGCTGCCTGTGGTGAGCAACTTTGCTTCATGTCTTTCCACCAGGGTATTCTGTTATGGAATATTCCTTTACACTGTTTGAAGATGTGTCACTATGATTGGTTTAATAAAAAGTTTAATAGCCAATAACTCAACAGGAAGAGGTTAGGCAGGACTTCTGAGGATAGAGAGGTCTAGGGAAGAAGAAAGGCGGAGTCACCAGCAGACCCAGAGGAACAGACATGTAGGAGGAGAGATAAAATGCAGATGAATAGAAATAGGTTAACTTAAGTTACAAGAGCTATAGGCTGAGCTTTCATAATAATGTCTCCGTGTTGGTTTGTGTGAACTAGCATCCAAAAAAGGAAAGTCCAAGTACAGCATTCAGCGGTCCCCATAGTCCAAAACAAAGGAGTCATCCTATCATGGCCCAAGACCTCCGAAACCATGAGCCAAAATGAACCCTTCCTCCCTTAAGCTGATTTCTTTAAGTCTTAAGTTAGAGCGATAGAAAAGCAGCACAGTGCAGGTCATGAAAGGTAGAATTTTCTGGCTGAAAAAACCCCATAAATTCAGCCATTCACATGAGCCTGTATTTTCACTATAGTCCCCTGCTGAGTAGCTTTTCATTCTACATCCACATGACCTGATTAGAAATGGAATGCTGTGAGCCAATGAGATGACTTAGACAGTAAAAATGTTTACTGCGCCTGCTGGCTACCCTTATGTCAACTGGACACGCACACTAGAGGTATCTGAAAGAAGGGAACCTTCACTGACAAAATGCCTCCATAAGATTGTGCTAGAAGGCATTTTCTTAATTAGTGATTGATGGGGAAGGGCCCAGCCCATTGTGGGTGGAGCCATCCTTAGGCTGGTGGTTCTGGGTTCTATAAGAAAGCAGGCTGAGCAAGCCATGAGGAGCAAGCCAGTGAGAAGCACCCCTCCAATGGTGTCTGCATCAGTTCCTGCTTCCAAGTTCCTTCCACATTTGAGATCCTGTCCCGACTGCCTTCAGTGACGAACACTGACGTGGAAGTAGAAGCCGAAAGAACCCCTTTCCTCCTCAACTTGCTTTTGGTCAGTGTTTCACAGCAATAGTAACCCTGGACACTGCATAAGCCTGTCAGCTTGAGTTCAATCCAAAGAATTCATAGTAGAAGGAGAGACCCAACAGTCATCCTCTGACCTGCACGTGTACATTGTGACATGCATGTGACATCGCTCATACCCTCACATATCACAAACAAGTGAAATGAACTTTAAAAAAAGTGGAATATTGTGCTAGGGATGTAGCTCAGTGGTAGAGATTGCTTAGCATCCCCCAGTGAGGGCCGGGGGCATAACTCAGAGGTATATCACTTGTCTACCATACTCAAGGAAGGCTTTGGATTCAGTCCCCAGGACAGATGAGAGACCAGACAGGCAGGCAGACAGAAAGACACAGAAAGGAAGGGAAAGGGCAAGGTGGAGACAGCCCAGTTTGTAGAGTGCTTGCCTAGCATTGACAAAGCCTTGAATTCATTTCCCAGAACCACATAAAACTGGCTGTGGTGTACAACATGCTTGAAACCCTGTTCTCTGGAGTTGGAGGCAGAAGAGTCAGGAATTCAGGATCATAGTCAGCTACACAGCAAGCTTGAAGCCAACCTAGGATACATGAAACCCTGTCTAAAATAATAAAACAAAAGAAATGAAATCCTTGGGCTAGAGCAGTTGGCTCAGCAGATAAGAGCTGCTCTTCCAGAGGACTAGAGTTCAATTCCCAGCACCCACATGGCAGCTCACAGCTGTCTGTGACTCCAGTTCTAGGACCTAGCATCCTCACACAGACATACATGCAGACAAGACACCAATGCTCATAAAAACAAATAAATCCTATAAAAAAAAAAGAAAGAAATGAAATGAAATCCTTGTTATGCTGGGACAAAAAACTGTATGCCTATGCCTGTAACATTCACCCATACCTATGTAAGCATCTATACAGTATGGACTTGTTGAAAGGTCAAAATGTACTCTAGTCTCTTAACAGCTTTGGTAAAAGCTAAAGAGGATATTGCCTAACACTTGAGAAGCTGAGGTAGGGAGGGTTCTAATTCAAGGACAGCCCGGGCTACATATTGAGATCCTGTCTCAAAATGAAAAATTATACATACATTTCAAGACAGGGGTTTCAGTGTGTAACAGCTTTGGCTGTTCAAGAACTAGTTCTGTAGACCAGGCTGGCCTCAAACTCACAGAGATCCACCTGCCTCTGCCTCCCAAGTGCTGAAATCAAAGGTGTGTGCCGCACTGCCTGGCTAAAAATGTATAATCTTTCCATATTTGCCCATCAGATGAAGGCCTCTCTCAGCCCCCCCTTGGAGAAGCTTCTGTTTGCAGTAAATTGTTAGTAACACAGAAACCCACAACTGGCAAGACACAGAAAAGAAGCTGCTGAATGCTCAGCCACAAAGGGAATATATACAGTCCTTCCTCCCACAACCAAGGCTCAGTGATCATTGCAAAAGAGAGGGAAGAAAGAGTGTAAGAGTTAGAGGCAGTGGCTGACTACAAGGAAACATCTGAACACCACAGAAACGCTGCCCATAACAATCTCCTAGTAGTTGTGACAGCATGCAGAAAATCTGTGCAGGCCCAAGCCAGATAAAAGCCCAGGATGGGAGAGGGGAGCAATTGGCCATTGTCTGCTGCTGTGAGAGGAAGGGTCAGTTTTTTCTGAAGGTGTAGCTCCTAGTAAGTTGACCATACTCCAGTGGAAAACCACACAGCCAAGAATATTTGGGCAACACGAATTGGTCTGGAAAGGTTAAAAAAAAAAAAAAAAGAAAAGAAATAAAAAGGTCCCAAAGTTAGGTGGACAGAGAATAGGGAGAGGATCTGAGAAGAACTATGCAGGACCTAATATAATCAAAACATATGGGCAGCACAGGGGCGCACTCATGGGTCAGAAGCAGGCCAGTCTCTGAGTATGAGGCCAGACTGGTCTACAGAGCTACTTCCAGGACAGCCAGGGCTACACAGAGAGACCCTGACTCAAAAAAAAAAAAAAAAAAAAAAAAAACCGAAGCAAAACAAAGAGAGGGAGGAAGGGAGAGAGAGAGAAAGAGAGAGGGGGGAGGAAAGAAATTATCTAGGGATCATTTGGCTTCATCCTCTAATTTTACTTTATACTCTTTGTTTCCATCTTATTATGTTTTATTTCTTGAGATATGGGTTTATTATGCTGCCCAGGCTGGCTCTGAATTTCTGGCTTCAAACGTCATTCTTGTCTGAGCCTCTCAAGGATCTGGAAATACAGACTACATCTTGCCACACCATATCCTGATTGTCAAGATGAGAAAACTGGGTAGCAAAAGGATTAATATAGGCTAGGATGGGACTTGGTAGAATGCTTACCTAGCAGAAAGTTCTGGATCTAGGTTTGAACCCTGGCACCCTGTTTCAAAAGTAAATAAAAAGCAAAGAGACGAAATATTTTTGTTTGTTCACCTAAGACAGAGTTTCTCTGTGTAGCCTTGGTTGTCACTCTGTAGACCAGGCTGGCCTCGAACTCAGAGATCTGCCTGCCTCTGCCTCCCGAGTGCTGGGAGGCATGCTCTGTCTCTGCTGTCTGCCCTTCCCCTTTCAAGTGGCTTCTATTGGGCATTTCTCACAGTAGCAGAAGGGCTAATATGCCAAATAGAGAAGAGCAGTTCTTAGGTCTGTTCCCACAGTGAGTGTCTCACTGGAGTTTGACAAGACTCTGCCTCCATTTCTGGAGTTCACTGGGAAACTGCCTGAGGCCTCTCTGAAATGCTTCCACCTCAGAGGACAAGTCACCATGTCCTTTGCCTTTTTTACATCCTTTCCCAAAGTGCTATTTCTCAACCTGTGTTTATGCAAGCTCTTGAACAGCACATGTGCCTAAATGGAAAGACACTCTGCTTGGTTTGCAATGAAGGCCAAAGGCTGGAATGGGTTGGCCACTCTCCAAATGCCTTCCCCAGAGGCCTGAGGTGGATGGAAAAGAAATACTTTTGTTTTTGTACATTGGGAGTAGAAGCTAGCTTCATCAAGTAAAAGTAAATTTACTTTATTTATTTTAGTGCATGTATGTGTGTGTGTGTGGGTGTGTGTGTGGGGTGTGTGGGTGTGTGGGTGTGTATCCCTCCTTCTCTCTCTCTTTGATGTTTTGAGACAGGGTTTCATATAGTGAGGCTGGTCTCCCTCTGACTTGCTATATAACTCAGAAAGACCTTGAACCTTGCTCATCCTCCTGAGTCATCCCACCTCACCTCCTGAGTGCCAGGTTCACAGCCAGGTACCACCATGCCTGGTTCATGCAGTACTGAGGACCAAACCCAAGACTTTGTGCATATGAGGCAAATATTCTCCCAATTAAGCTAATTTAGCCCAAACTCCAAATTATCTTACTTTTTTTTTTTTTTTCAAGACAGAGTTTCTCTGTATTACTCTGGAACTTGTCCTGGAACTACTAGCTCTGTAGACCAGGCTGGCCTCGAACTCTCAGAGATCTGCCTGCCTCTCTGCCACACAAGTGCTGGGATTAAAGGTGTAAGCCACCAACACCCAGCTCCAAATTATCTTACTTTTTATGCAAAAGAAATATTCAAACGGGGTGGGGGGCATTGATTAAGAATATGCCAATAGGGGGTGAGGAGATGGCTCAGTTGGTAAAGTGCTCGGTACGCAAACCTGATTCCTTCTAGTCAGGGAAAGAACTCAGGCGCAGAAGCATGTGCCTGTACCTCAGTGCTTAAGGGGACAGAGACAGGAGTGTTCACCAGTCAGCCAGTCTAGCCAATCAGTGAGCTCCAGGTTCAATGAGAACCTGTCTCAAAAAATAAGATGGAGGACTGGTGAAATGGTCCAGTGATCAACCACAAATCAAGCCTTCTACAGTGGAAGGAGAGAAATAGACTGACTCCTGGAAGTTGTCCCCAGACCACCACACATACACTGTGGTATGTGCTCATGTACACACACACACACACACACACATACACACACACACACACCAAATACAACAAGAATAAAAAACACTTTAATAACAACAACAACAAAGGTAGAGCATATCTGAAGAAGAAAGACACCCAACATTGAATTCTGGCTTTCTCATGCACACACACACAAAATACAACAAAAATAAAAACACTTTACTTTTTGAGACAGGGTTTCTGTGAATAACAGTCCTGGCTGTCCTGGAACTCAGTTTTTAGACCAAGCTGTCCTCAGACTCAGAGAATGATCTGCCTCTACCTCCAAGTGCTGGGATTAAAGGTATGAGCTACCACCATCTGGCAAAACACTTTAAATAACAATAAAGGTAGAGCTTGAAGAAAGAATAAAGACACCAACATTGAATTCTGGTTTTCCCGTGTACACACACACACACACACACACACACACACACACACACACGGAAAGGAAAAAGAGAACACACAGTCAACTGACAGGCAACAGATAGGAAAATATATAACTCAAAAAGATTACACTAGTGTATACTCAATTAGTTTGCCTGATTTTCCAGTTTTCATTCAGTTTAGATACAAACATTTATTGAGTGAGTAACACAATTCTTGGATGACCGAGGCAGGACACTCACAGTTCAATGCTGACCTAGGCTACAGAGTGAGACCCAGTGTCAAAACAAACATAAAAAAAAATGTTAAACAGTGTGTTGGTGATGCACAACTTTAGTCCCAGCACACAGGAGGCAGAGGCAGGCAGATCTCTGTGAGTTCAAGGCCAGCCTACTCTACACAGTGAGTTCCAGGACGGCCAGGGCTATGTAGAGAGAGATCCTGCCTCAAACAAGCAAACAAAAAGAAGAAAGGAAGGAAGTGGGAAGAAAGAAGGGAGAGAGACTAGGAAAGAGGATGGAAAGAATATACCATATGCCTGTACAAATTAATATACAACTGGCTTAGGCCTTGTGCCTGTTAAGCTTTTCAGTTTGAAAGATAAGATAGCATTTTACAAACCTTTGGATAGAAGAGTATGGTCTACTTATGGCAAGAACTTTGGACAGCCACAGACTTTTCCAGAGTCTGCCACAGTCAGATGATTCCACACTAACAGCTAAGCAAAGGGAATCTGGAATATTCTGTGGGGACTGGAGAGATGTCTCAGCAGTAAAGAATGTACAGTGAGTCAGGCAGTGATGAGGCACACCTTTAATCCCAGCATTTAGGAGATAGAGACAGGTGGGTCTGTAAATTGTAGGTCAGCCTACAAATTGTAGGAGTTCCACAACAGCCAAAGATACATACACAGAAAAGCCCTGTTTCCAAAAACCAAAACAAATGATAAAAATAAGAGTAACTAACTCATGCCAGGCATGGAATTCATGCCTTTAATGCCAGCACTGGGGAAGCAGAGGCGTGTGGATCTCTATGAGTTTTAGGTCAGCCAAGGCTGCATAGTGAGAACTTGTCTCAAAAATAAGTAAATAGCGTCTAGTGAGCGTCTACTTGCAGAAGTCTGAAGTACCGTTCCCTGCATGCACACTAGACAATTCACAACTCTGAGTGACCTGACATCCTGGTCTCTATAGACACTGGCATTCACCTGCACACACCCACACACAGTCACAAAATAAATCTCTTTTTAAAGACTATTCCACGAAGATGCCATCCAGTATAAAATCATTAAGCCGAAACTCTCAAATGTGCCAAGTCAGGAAATACAGTATCTATGAGCCAGGATAGAAACTGTAGATTAAGAAGAATCATGGTATTCGATTTGATTTGATTTGATTTGGTATGTCTAGGTATTTTGCTCACACCTGTGTTTGTGAACCACTTGAATTCATGGTCCGTGTGGAAGACAAAAGAGTGTCAGATTCCCTAGAACTAGAATATAGTTGTGAGCCATCTTATGGTGCTGGCAATCAAATCCTTATCCTCTGCAAGAATAGCAAGTGCTCTTAACCACTGACTCATCTCTCTAGCCTCAACCATATATGTATAATATATATATGCTATATAGTATGCTATTCACTTATTAATATATTATGCACATATACGTGTGTGTAATATATAATATGTTATATAAAATATGTTATATTGTGTATATTTTTATTATTGCTTTGGTTTTTCAAGACAGGGTTTCTTTGTGCAACAGCTCTGGCTATTCTGGAACTTGCTTTGTAGACTAGGCTGAACTCAAACTCACAGAGATCCACCTGCCTCTGCCTCCCAAGTGCTGGGATTAGAGGTGTGCACCACCACCACCCACATAAAAATGGCATTTTTAGAAAATAATTTACTTATTTTTATGTACACCGGTGTTTTGCCTGCAGGTATGTCTGTAGGAGGGCATTGGATCACCTGGAACAGGAGTTACAGACAGTTGTGAGCTGCCATGTGGGTGCTGGGAACTGAACCTGGATCCTCTGGAAGAGCAGCCAATGCTTTTAACCATCTCTCCAGCCCCCAAAAATGACTCTTAATAGAGGAAATGCCTTCATCAGATTGGTCTTAGACAAGTCTTTGGGGCATTTTCTTGATTAGTGACTGATGTGGAAGGGTCCTGCACATTGTAAGCATTGCTATCCCTGGGCAGGTGGTCCTGGGTGTAAAACAAAGATGCTGAGCAAATTATGGAGAGCAAGCCAGTAAGCAGCGCTCCTCCATGGCCTCTGCTTCAGCTCCTGCCTCCAGATTCCTGCCTTGAGTTTTCTCCATGATGGAGTGTGAACTGTAAGGTGAAATAAATCCTTTCCTCCCCAAGTTGTTTGGTGTCTTATCACATCAACAAAAACCCTAACTCAGATAGCAAGGAAGCATTTTTACCCACTGAGCCATCTCCCTGGTTCCATAAAAAATTAATGTAGCTGGGCAATGGAGGCATCCATCTTTAATTTCAGCACTCAGAAGGCAGAGGCAGGCAAATCTCTGTGAATTCAAGGTCAGCCTGGTCTTCTACAGGACTATGTAGAGAAAACCTGTCTCAAAAACAAGGATTCTCTGTATTGCTTTGGAAGTTGTCCAGGAACTCGCTCTTTAGACCAGGCTGGGATTAAAGATGTATGCCACCAATGCCCAACTCAAAAGAAATTTTTAAGCATTTATTTCAAATGAGCCAAAAGAAATAATAGTTGTCCATTTATACACTAGATACTTTGCATACACTGGATTGTCTAATCTACATATTACTCATTAAAGTACATCATCATTTCCCAGAATAAAAAATTGAGGTTCTTGAGTATCTTTTACTTTTTTTAAAATTATTTTATTTTGTGTACACTATGTGTACATATCTGTCTGTGCACCACATATGTACAGCCCCCTTTGAAGCCAGAAGAGGGTGTTGGATCCCTCTGGCATTGGAGTTCTAGACAGTTCTGAGCCACCAGGTGAGTGCTGGGAGCTTGTTTTCTGAAATAGTAGCCAATGCTCTTAACCACTGAACCATCCAGCCATTCATGAGGATTTCTTAATTCTCCGATCACACAGGAAATAAGGGCAGAGGTCAAACTTTGCCTGGTGTGAGAACCAATGTGCCTTCTGCCAGCTTTGTCAAGTTGACACTCAAGTGTATGCTTATGTACATTTGTGTGCTTCACCTACATATCCACAATATTCCATCTGCTCAGACCAGGACCTAGTTATGGCCAACAAATACAATACCCACTTCCTGACCAAGGCTGTTACTCAACAGCTCTGTGTTCGGGAAATAGCTGTTGATTTTACTGGCGATGGTGTCAAAATGCAGTAATAACTGCAATGCCTCCTGTTCTGGGTGGAAAGAGTATGACGACAACATTTAGACATTCCAGCCCTTTGCCACGCTCTGCTGGAAGGTGACTAAAGGGCAAAGTCCTGTTGACTCATAACTTCCTTCAGTAATCTCACTTTCATTAATAACAGTATTTTATACTCCTTCACAGGTTTCTTTTTTTTTTTTTTTTTTTTTTTTGGCAAGGACTCACTCTGTAGCCCAGGCCAGCCTGGGACCCACTATAGAGCCCAGATTGGCCTCAATTCATTGCAGTCTTCCTGTCTCAAGCTTCCAAGTGCTGGGATCACAGGAGTGTGCTACCAAATCTGGCTTGTCTTAATGTTTGCTGATGGTGGTTTCAACATCCCAAGAAATGCCAGGTAATGGTTGCGCATGACTTCAGTCCCAGCACAAGGGAGGCAGAGGCAGGTGGATCCCTGTGAGTTCAAGGCCAGCTTGGTCTACAGAGTGAGTTTCAGGACAGTCTCCAAAGCTACAGAGAAACCCTGTCTTGGAAAAAAAAATCCCAAAGAAATGTATCACTCTCCCTATATGTTTGATTACATACACATCATGTGTGTACTTAAAGAAATTAGAAAAGGTCATAAGATCCTGTGGGACTGAAGTCACAGATGGCTGTGAGCCACCATGTGGGTACTGGGACTAATTCCAGGTCCTTTGCAAGAGCAGCAAGTCCTCTTAACCACTGAACCATCACTCCAGCTCCTTCCCAAATATCAGTACAATTTTTATCATTTGTTTACTTGTACATTCTTGCAGGTGCCCGAGGAGACCAGAAGAGGGCATTGGACACACTAGAGCAAGAGTCAAGAGTATGTTTTGGGTACTGAGAATAGAACTCTGGTCCTCTGCAAGAGTAGGAAGTGCTCTTAACCATTGAGCCATCTCCCCAGGCCCTTTCCAGATTATTTTTGATCCATGTTTAGTTGAATTTACATATGCAAAATGAGGATAAAGAGAGTCATGTATTTACATTGTTACTAGTAAAAGCTTAAGCCACCAATAATCTGCAAAAAATCAAATGACAGTAAAGGTGTAACCTGTGTCTCCCAGGGACACCAATGCTAGGTCAGAAGTGAAAAATGAAGACACAATCCTAATCATAAAGGAATGTCACTGGTCCTGTCTCCATTGTACTTAGCTCCTGGAAACTCTCTAGGGCATAAATGAGTCACATAGGCTCTCAGCTGTCCCCATCTGGATCTTCTACACATACAGCAGTTTTGGGGTTTTGTTTTTTTTTTGTTGTTGTTGTTGTTTTGTTTTGTTTTGGTTTGGTTTGGTTTTGGTTTTTCAAGACAGGGTTTCTCTGTGGCTTTGAAGGCTGTCCTGGAACTAACTCTTGTAGACCAGGCTGGTCTTGAACTCACAGAGTTCCGCCTGCCTCTGCCTACGGAGTGCTGGGACTAAAGTTGTGCGCCACCACCCGCCCGGATTGCAGTTCTTTTAAATTGCGTATTAACTTATTTTTGTGAGGGACGCATACATCATGGCATGTGTGTGGATCCTAGTGCTTTGAGGGCAGAGGAAGGTGGCTCTCTGTGGGTTTAAGCTAAGCCTAGTCCTCATAGAGAGTTCTAGGACAGCAAGACTACAGAGTGAGACCCTGTCTCAACAACAAGAGCGTGGCCTTCTCAAGAGACCAAGGCAGGATGGCGATCTCTGAGTTTGAGGCTAGATTGGTCTACATAGTGAGCTACAGGCTGGAGCCAAGGCTTACATGGTGAGATTTTTTTTCTTTTTTTAAAGAAAAGAGCATATAGACCTAAAGTAGGTTATGGTAACACATGCTGATAATCTCAGGATTTAGAAGGCTGAGGCTGGAAGATAGAAAATTTAGCTGAGGTGTACCTCTGAGATAGAGCACTCATGCATGAGACACTGGGTTTAGTCCATAGTGCCACAAAAAAACAACAAAAAGAAAAACACTCTAACATATACACTAACATGAGAAGCAGCTACCTAGGCTGAGAAAGCATGGTCCTAAAATTGAATGGTCAGAGAAGAGTCACTATGTGGAACATGCTAGAAGTTTATCCTGTGGCTTTTTATCACAAGTCTGCCCTCAAAGATGCTTGATTAAAGAGCATAAATTTGAAACATTGTGTCGATAAGGAGTGTCTCCAAAAAAGTAGACTAATACAATGGAAAGCAGCTGCTAAGTCCTGCCAACCTGCACAAGGCAGGAGCCTGGCCAGCATAAAAGGTAAGCCACATTCTCACGGTAAGCCGAATTCTCACATTAAGAGGCATTCTCGCGCGTTTCTCCCATATCCTTTGTGCACAAAGTTTAACAACAGCGGTCATCAACAGAAGAAATATTTTTAGAGAAGGTGATGAGGGAAGGGGAAAGGACAACTGGAGCTTCCTGTTTGCTGACTGTGAGAGAAGGGCAGGAGTAAGAGCGCATGGAGCTGGGTAGCTGGAGAGTGATTAAGAGCACCAGCTGCTCTCCCAAAGGACCTGGGTTCAATCCCCAGCACCCACTTAGTGCTCAGTAACTGGTTTAAGGGAATCCAATGGTCTCCTTTGGGCTCTGCAACCCCTGCTACAAGTAGAGCATGGATATTCATGTAGGCAAAACACTCACACATGTAAAATAAAAATAAACCAGGATGAATGACAGGGTGCTGGAGAGGCGGGAAAGCTGGAGCAACAAAGTGTTTTTTTTTTTTTTTTTGTTTTGTTTTGATTTGAATTAATTTGGAAGGGGTTCTTTTGAAGGGGGGATGCTGCAGGGGGAGGGGCAGATACAGAGGGACTGGGAGGTGAGAGGAATTGAGGTGCATGATGAGAAATATTCAATAAATCAATAAAGAATTTTGTTGTAAATAAATAAATAAATAAATAAATAAATAAATAGGGAGCTGTAGAGAGGGCACTTAATGCTCTTCCAGAGGACCAGTGTTTCAGCACCCACATGGCAGCTCACAAGTGTCTGTAACTCCAGTTTCAGAAGACCCAATACCTGGCAAAACTCCAATGAACATTTTTTTTTAATTTAAATAAATAAATAACCCTTTAAAAAAAATCACACGGGGCATGGCAGTGGTGGTGTATGCCTTTAATCCCAACACTCAGAAGGCTGGTGGATCTCTGTGAGTTCAAGGCCAGCCTCATCTAAAGTGTGAGTTCCAGGACAGAAACCCTGTCTCGAAAAAACAAAAACAAAACAAAAAAAGTGAATAAATAAATAGAAATTAAAAATCACTGGGAGCCATTGTATAATAACTTCTTAACTACCACCCTTAACTGGACCACTGATGTTTCCAAGGAGACAGCACATCCCTTGCCAGCTTTTGTCTTTTGTTTTGAGATAGGCCTCATGTAGTCCTAGGCCCCATCTTGCTATGTAGCTGAGGATGGCCTGGAAACCATGATCTTCCTGCCTCTCCACCTCTGGAGCTCTGGGATTATCAGGCATTTGCTACCACACCTGACTCCCTCTTGAACTTTTTGACCTTGAATTTACGTCCTACCACAATATTCCCTTCTGTTATAACAAAGGCCAGGAAGGAGCAGGGGGCATGGATTTACCTAGTAAAAACCTGCTCCCAGCACCTGAGGGTAGGGGTCAGGGGTGGGAGAGTGAGGGAGGGAATTCAGTTCCTCCCCCAAGATTATCTCCTTTCTCGCTGCCTTCTCTACATACTCCCCAATTTTCCTTCCATTTTCTCTTTAATTACTCCCATCCCGCCCCATAGTTATTTCTTGCCAGCATTTAAACCACTCTTGTTTCTTTCATTTTAAAAACCCTTCCCTAATCCCAGCATATTCCCAGTGTAGCACACACACGGAGCCATCTGCTTCTGAAGTCTTTCAGATCCAGCCCGAATGATGAATGTGATTATATCGCTCCTTATTTAAACAGCAAAGAGGGAAGAACTCCAAACTCCTTAACCAACTCCACACTGCCCTGTCTTCATAAGAGCATGTGTGAGAGGGCTGGAGAAATGGCCTGGCAGGTAAGAGCACTTGTGACTCTTGCCGAGGATGGGAGTTCAGATGGCCCCGCTGATCATGATGGCTAGTTCCAGAACTGCCTCCAAAACAATACAGAGAAACCCTGTCTCGGAAAACCAAAAACAAATAAATAAAATAAGTCAGGTCTAGAGAGATGGCTCAGCAGTTAAGAGCATTGGCTGCTCTTCTAAAGGGCCTTGGTTTGAAAGGCAGAAGCAGATGGATTTCTGTGAGTTCGAGGCCAGCTTGGTCTACAGAGCTAGTTCCAGGACAGGCTCCAAAAGCTACAGAGAAACCCTGTCTTAAAAAAGAGAGAGAGAGAGAGAGAGAGAAAGAATGAATGAATGAATGGAGGGAGGAAGGAAGGAAGGAAGGGAAACAGAAAGACCAGACAAATCATGAAGAGCAAGCCATTACCCAGTGTTCCACCATGGCTTCGACTTCAGGTTTTTTTTTTTTTGTTTGTTTGGTTTTTTTGAGACAAGTTTCTCTGTGTAGTCCTGGCTGTCCTGAAACTCACCTTGTAGGCTGGTCTTGAACTCAGAGATCTGCCTGCCTCTGCCTCCCTAATGCTTAGATCAAAGGCATGTGTCACTACCGCCTTTCAAGGAATTTTTTTTGGTGGGGGTGGGGGCGGACAGGATTTCACAGAGCCCAGGGTATCCTGGAACTAGTTATATAGTCAAGAACAACATTGAATTCTTTTTGTTGTTTTTTGGTTTTGTTTTTTCAAGACATGGTTTCTCTGTGTAGCGTTGGAACCTGTCCTGGAATTTGCTCTGCAGACCAGGCTGGCCTGGAACTCACAGAGATCCGCCTGCCTGTGCCTCCCAAGTGCTGGGACTAAAGGTGTGCGCCAGCACTGCCTGCACAACACTGAATTCTTGATCCTCCTGCCTCTACCTCTGAAGAGCTGGAATTACAGCCTGCACCACCAGATCACTATGCCAGGATGTCATGCTCTTTTATTTCATTCTTTCCTTTTTTTTTTTTTTCAGTTTTTTATTATTTAAGTTCCTTTCTATATTTTTGAGTCCAACATAATTTCTAATCAAAGGAAGTTGAAAACGCTAATGAAAAAAAAAAAGCTTCTGCTTTTGCTGTGTTTTATCCTACAGTACAGCCATAGAAAAATACTTGTGATTTGAATAAAAAAAAAAAAACACATCTGTACCTGGTTTTGTTGGGCACTATTTGTTTACACTGTAAAAATGTGTCTCTGCCTAAGGTGCCTTCTGATTGGTTTAACAAAGAGCTAAATGGTCAATAGCTAGGCAGGAGAGACTAGGTGGGGCTTACAGGCAGAGAGAGAGACACCAGGAGGGATATAGATATGCTATTTCACCAGCAGACTTAGAGCAAGTGTGGTGTGCTGTAGAAAGAAGTAGCTGAGCCACGTGGTAGGACATAGACTAAAATATGTGTGTGTGTGTGTGTGTGTATGGATTAAGTTATAAGAACTAGTTGGGAAAAGGCCTAAGCTAAGACCTCGCTTTCATAATTAATAATAAATCTCCAGGTCATTATTCGGGAGCTGTCAGTCCAAAGGTAGCCTGAGAAAGCTTGCTACACATGGGTGTGTGCTTCTGCAACCCTAGCACCTGGGAGATGGAGGCAGGAGGATCATGAACTGGAGGCCAGCCTGAGCTTCACAGTACTGACATTACAAATGTGCAGCACATCTGATCCTGCTGGAGTAAGTGCTCAGTGTGTGCAAGGACAAATAAACCCAGAGAACAATGGCAATAAGAGTGTTGTAAAACTGTATCCTCTAAGCAGAGCACTGGGAAATGAGCAAGCAGAGCACGGGGACATGAGTAAACAGAGCACGGGGACATGAGTAAGTAGAGCAAGGGGACATGAGTAAACAGAGCACGGGGACATGAGTGGAAGCAACTGGATTTGAAAGGCAGGTTGTTGGGTGATAGGTGGGAAAATATCTTTATAGATTTATATATATATATCACTTTATATTATAGACTATAGCTCAAAACCCTTCTTGGTGAGTATGGTAGTTTACTGGGCTTTCAGGGCCTTTGTTCTGGTTTCGTTAGCATGGGACTTGAGAACCTTTGACCTGGGAAGGGGGGTGGGAGGGACAGGAGGAGAGGAGTAAGGGGAAACTGTGGTCGGCATGTAAAATAAATGGAAAAAAAAGTTAAAAAGTAAAAGAAACAAAAACAAAAAACCTTTCACCCTTGGGCTCCTGTTGTGGTGGGTGACTTTTGTAACTGTAGCACCTGAGAGGCTGAAGCCAGAGGATTGCTGTGATTTTAAGGGTAGCCTGGGATACCGAGTTGAGACTCTGTTTCAGTCCTGCAGGTGTAACCCCAAACTAACAAAACCAAACATAACCATCAAGCAACATTGTTCTCCCAGGGTCCCTTGGGAAAATTTAGTTTCACTTGAAGGCTCCTGTGAACGAAAAGCGGTCTCAGAAAATCCAAGGCATTGTCCTGGTGTTGAACGCTCGCCTTCAGCCTGTTGTACAGGTCAAGGCTGAGCGGCTTCTACTCTCTGCCAACTGTTTCTCAAACACAAACTTTCCCGATGGAATCCAAAGTCAGACGGCAGTAGATGGAAGCTGATTCACGACACAGTACGAGGAACACTAGGAAAGGCTGGGATAGAACATGTTCCAGACAACAGGAGCCGCAGGTAGCTGGTGACCTCAATATGGAATGGGTCCCAGTACCACAGATTTTCATGCACCCCCCTCCTCCAAAAGTCAGGGATCTAGGGAGCCTGGCTCCCTCCCTCTGTCCCTTCTTTCTCTCTCTCTCTTTCCTCTGTTTATTTATTCTGTAGCCCAGGCTAGACTAAAGTTCGCAGTAACCCTCCGGCCTCACACAGCCTCCTCAGTGCTGGAATTATAGACATGAGCCACCATGCCCAGTTTGGCAGTGATTTTTAACTTTTTCACAGAACTCTTTTTTTTTTTTCTATTGTTCCTCTGGACAGGATCTCCTGTAGCACAGGCTGACCTCCAGTGTAGCTGAGGATGTTCTTGAACCCCGGGTCCTCTTGCTTGTACCTGCAGAGTTCTGAGACTCCCAGTGAGCACCACTGTCCCCTAACTATGCTTTTGCCCTCCCCTCCCCCACCTCATTTTTCTTTTGGATAGCATTTCCCAGACTTTTGTTTTACCAGTCAGTTTCTTTATGTAGCCTTGGCTGTCCCAGAGCCTGCAACTCACAAAGATCTACCTGTCTCTGTCTCCTGAGTGCTGGGACTAACGGCGTACGCCACCACCACCAGGCTTCCCAGACTTATTTTATAGGCTTATTTTTATTTTATGTGTATGAGCAGTGATTCTCAACCTGTGGGTTGAATGACCCTTTCACAGGATGGCTATTAGAAAACACATATTTCCCATGGTCTAAGGAACTGAGACATGGCTCCTCTATCCTTCTCCAGGTAGTCCATCCACACACTGACATACCCATATAGAACCAGCTCTATATTAAAGCATTAGGAGGTTGAGAACCACTGCTCTAAAGGGCAGCTTAAAGGGGAACAGCTCAGAGTCACACCTACCACTAAATCTTGATATGCCACTAAGTTCCTGTGCTCGTAATAGGAAAAGCATAGCAACACTTGGGAGACAGAGGCAGGAAGATCTCTGTGATTTCAAGGCCAGCCTGGTCTACAGAGCAAGTTCCAGGACAGGCTCCAAAGCTACACAGGGAAATTTGTCTGAAAAAAGAAAAAGAAAAAAAGAAAAAAAAAAAAGGAAGGAAAAGCATAATCTGTCAGGTATTTAAGGTAAGTCTGGATAATAGCTATTTGAAAAGAACAGCTCTGGTACACTTGAGAGATAACTCTGGCAATGCCTTTGTTGTATAAATCTCCCATCTGCCCAAGTGGCCAGACTTGAAGTCTCTTATCTCTGTTTAAATTACTCAAAGTGTAACCTTGGATGGGGACCTGAAAGAGATTTGAGAATGACAACATATGTGACATGCTTAAGACTAAGATGTGGATATTACTGAACCCTTCTATTTGATGCTCCTATTTGAGCATTAGCCACAGCTGAATGAGTGTTATTAAAAATTAAAACTTTATGTACTTTGATTTTTGGAGACAGGATTTCTCTGTGTAGTGCTGGCTGTCCTGGAACTAGCTCTACAGAGAGGGCTGCCTCTATAAGGCAGGAATTTTAGTTTCCATTCAGAAAGTTATTTTTTAAAATAGTATGGAGCCATGTGCTCTTGGCACACCACTAATCTCAGCACTTGGGAGTTCAAAGCCAGCCTTGTCTACAGAGCAGAGCTTATTCTAGGACAGCCAAAGCTACACAAAGAAACCCTGTCTCAAAATCAGGGAGAGGGGCTGGAGAAATGGCTTAGAGATTAAGAGCACTGACTGTTCTTCCAGAGGTCCTGAGTTAATTCCCAGCACCCACATGGTGGCTCACAATATCTGTAATGAGATCTTTGTGCTCTCTTCTGGTTATACATAATACATTCATAAATCTTTAAAAAAAAAAAAACAGGGAGCGGGGAGAGAGGGAGGAGAGAAGGCAGGACAGGGTTCTTAAAAAGGCAGGGCAAATTTTGAGTCATTTTCTTCTTCATCTGTGTAGGTCCCAGGGATTGACCTCAGGTCATCAGACATGGCAGGAAGCACTTTCATTCACTGAACTCTTTGTCACCCCAGGGCAGGATTATTGAACAGGAACAATAGAATAGAGCTGTTGATGAACTGGGGAAGGCAGTAATGTCTTTATTAAGGATGTAGTGTCTCAGGAGGGCCTGTACTTTAGTGATAATTGGGATGAAATGCTCATCTTGGTTTTGTGGTGTTGGGGATTGAACATTGGGGAGTAATCACTTATTAAATAGCACTTGTGCTGAGTTATAACCTCAGTTCCTGTGATTCGCTTTTAATAGAATTACTCTAGTACAAGGTGACTGTCACATTTCATGGGTTTTTTTGCTCCCAAACTCTGTTCATGGGTACATGTTCCTTGGCTGGCCTGGAATTCACTATGTAGACCAGGCTAGCCTGGAACTCAGAGAAATTTGCCTGCCTCTGCCTCCAGAGAGCTGAGATTAAAGATACCAAAACAGGTTTGGCTAGTTTATACAGTCCAATGCCACCTTCCAAGGGAATGGCATTATCCATAGTGGGCCAGGTTCTTCCTACTCAGTTAGCAAGACAATCCCCCACTGCCTTGGTGTGACAATTCTTTTTGTGTGTGTGTGATACTCTTTCTTACATGTATCAAAACGCATACAACAATGAGTTGTGGGTTGCAAAAGAGGATTTATTTTTGCACCTGTCTTTAAGTCTGTGTCCACCAGGTAAACAAAAACCCATACAAGTGCTACAGTGTGACAATCTTTTATTTATTGATTGATTTTTCAAATGACAATCTTATCTAGGGAACTGCTCAACTAAGGCTTTCCTTCTAGATGACTCTGGGCTGTACCAAATTGAAAGTTAAATCTAACTAGGGGACTGGAGGGACAGCACAGTGGTTAAGAGTGTGTACTGTGCTTCCAGATGACCCGCCTTTCTTTTCCAGCACCCACAGTAGATGGCTTACGACTGCCTACACTAATTGCAGCTTCAGGGGATCCAACACTCTTCTTCTGGCCCCTGGAGTTACCAGAATACACATGACATATATACATACTCATAATTTTAGAAAAAAAGATATATTTATTACTTATAGTGTTCTGCCTGTATGTCTGCCTGCACTCCAGAAGAGGGCACCAGATCTTCATTATAGATGGTTGTGAGCCAGCGTGTGCTTGCTGGGAATTGAACTCAGACCTCTGAAAAAGAAGCTTCTGAGCTGCCTCTCCAGTCCCTACATACAATTTCTAAAAAAAAAAAAAACCGATAACTTGGACATTATTAGAATCTCTTTTCTAAAATGGGGACTTTAACACCCATGTTAAAGAGCTGCTGGGAAGAACAGGAAACTCAGCAACTGCTGAATATGGCCTATTGCTATTGTTGGCACAGGGTCTCACAAGCCCCAGGCTGGTCCTGAACTCACGAAGAATGGCCTCAAACTTTAGACATGTAATTCCCAAGTGCTGGGATTACAGCATGTGCTACCTACCACACACCCAATTATTGCAGGCTCTATGGCTTCAATCCATGGCATCAGGAATGTTAGACAAGCACTATCAACTGAGCTATATCTCCAGTCCCCACAATACCTTACTGTAATGTACATTAAAACCTTCAGCCTGATGCCAGGTAGTAGTGGTGGTGGTGGCGGCACATGCCTTTGATCCTAGCACTCTGGAGGCAGGGGCAGGCAGATATTTGAGTTCAAGGCCAGCCTGGTCTTCAGAGGGACTTCCAGAACAGCCAGGACTACACAGAGAAACCCTGTCTTTAAAAACAAAAACCTTCAGCCTGAAGTGGTGATGCATATGTATGTATGTATGTATGTTTGTTTGTTTGTTTGTTTGTTTGTTTTGTTTTTCCAGACAGGGTTTCTCTGTATTGTTTTAGACCCTGTCCTGGAACTCACTCTATAGACCAGGCTGGACTCCAACTCACAGAAATCCTCCTGCCTCTGCCTCTAGAGTGCTGGGACTGAAGGCATGCACCACCAATGCCCAGCGGTGATGCATATATTTAATTTCAGCACTCAGGAGGCAGAGACAGACAGTAATTATGAGTTTCTGGCCAGCCTGGTTTACATAGCAAGTTCCAGGACAGCCAAGGCTACATAGAGAGACCCTGAATCAGTCAATCCCCAAAATACCACCCCCCAAAACAAAACAAAAAACAAAGTCCAGAGATGACATATGGGTAGAATTCTTTCTTATAAAATATCCTACCTTGGTTATCCCCAGTTCACTGTTTGTGGTGTATATGTACATGCAGGTGTGTGCACATGCATGACCATGAGCATGAGTATGTATGTACATAGAGAGGCAATTATCCAATATCAGGTATGGTTCTTCAGGACACCTCCATCTTCTTTTTTTTTTTTTTAATGCAGTGTTGCTCATTGGCCTGGAACACAGAAGGTAGCTTATGCTAGCTGGCCAGTGAGTCCCAGAAATCTGCCTCTACCTCCCAAATGCTGGGATTATAAGTGTGGGCCACTACACCAGCTTTCCAAAATCATGGCTTTTAAAGACCAGACTTTTGTTGCAATCACTTTAGCAAACAAGCTAATCTCCCCAGCCCTGTGATCTTTTCTTTACACTTTAGAGCCCAAGTACTTGCAAACTAGAAATCAGTTACCACCATGATAACTGGGGGGGAGGGGATGGGAATGGGGAGGGAGAAAAACCCAAAAGAGTTAAAATGCATTCTTGCTGTTCTCTTTTAATTGAAAACCCTAAAAAGGCATACCCACTTGGGAACTACTTACTTAATAGCTATTAGTGAGGAAAAGATTGAAGTGGTAAACTTAAAAACTGTCAAAAGAAAAGACCTGCAGACTAACGTGGAGGAACTCAGTTACAGCTGAAAATACTTTCAACAGGTCTTTCGGGTTTCCTGTAGAAAATAAGAAAGAAACAAGAATCAATTATCCTCCCGAGTCTTACCAAGAGCACTAGAACTTATTAGTTCTCCCCTTTGAGATGATGAGGTGTCACTCTAGCCCACGGTGGTCCGAAACTCACACTAAAGCCCAGGCTGGACTCCAACTTCCTGAGTGCAAGGATAACAGATCAGAGCCACTAGTGGGCTTTTGTTAATTTTTTTTTTTAAGACAGGATCTCAAGTAGCCCAGGCTGGCCTCAAACTATGTAACCAAGGATAACCATAAACTTTTGATTCTCCGAACATTATTGGAATGGGTCCCCTGTACACAGTGCTGGTGATTGATCCTGGAGTATTATGCACACTAAGTGAACACCATCAACTGAGCTCATTCTACGACTTCCCTTTTCTGTAGTTCAGGCTGGCCTCAAACTGACTATGTAGCCAATGATCTTGAACTTTTTATCTTTTTCACTTTAAAAGTGTTTGTGTTTGCCCAAATATGTCTGTGTATGGCGTGCATGCAATGTCCTCAGGGGCCAGAAGAGGGTGTTGGATCCACTCATACTGGAGCTACAGATGTTATATGGCACCTGAGGTAGGGGACGGAACAAATTCTGGGTCTGCTCTAAGGGCAGTGAGTGCTTTAACTGCTGAGACATCTCCAGGCCCTCACTTTGAACTTCTGACTCCCTCTTCACTCTCCTAAGAGGCGGACAGGTGTGCACCATCATACCTAGTTTTTGTCTCCTGTTTTGTTCCTTTTGTCTTGTTTTTTGTCAACTTGACACAAACTGGGATTATCTTCGAAGACAGAGATATCAGATCGGCATGCAGCTAAGTCTGTGGGGGCATTTTCTCATGAGTTGGGAGAGCCCAGCCCACCGTGGGCAGCATCAAGTGGGGCAGGCGAACATGAACTTCTATGGCCTGTGCTTCAGCTCCTTCCTCTGGGTCCCTGCCCTGACTCCCTCTCATGGGGGATTGTGAGCTTTACAATGAAATAAGCCCTTTCCTGCACAAGTTGCTTTTGGTCGTGGTGTTTATCACAGCAACAGAAAACAAACAAGGAGGGACTGTTTTGTTTTGAGACAGTGCCTCACACTGAATCCATGGTTGGCCTCAAGCTTAAGCAGTACTATGTCTGCCTCAGCCTCCCGGGCACTGAAATGGATCACAGCTGTAAACCACCCCGCTGGGATTTATGTCTTGAGACACATTCTGGCATTTCTGACCTAGGCCTTTCTCACCTAATTGCAAATGTACAGAGTGTAGACTTCCGCTAGCAGCCAGGAAACCCCTTGCAAGCAGGCGAGTCCAGTTAGGACTAATGCTAGGAAGTCTTTGAAGGGTGTGAGAGGTGAACATGGTGGCACCACAGACCTGTAAGCTCAAGACTAGAGGGGTTGAGGATTGCCACAAATACCATGACACCCTGGGCTACCCTGGGCCTTATCAATAAAACAAAACAACACTGCAGGGAATCAGGGTCCATGCTTGAAATTTCAGCAGCTAGAGGATGAGGAGTTCGAGGCCAGTTTAGGTTATATGAGACCGTATCAAAAAATAAAAAAAGGTCGGGCACACGCTTTTAATTCCAGCACTCGGGAGAGGGAGAAAGGCGGATCTCTGTGAGTTCATAGGCAGCCTGGTCTACAGAGTGAGTTCCAGGGCAGCCAAGGCTACACAGAGAAACCTTGTATCGAAAAAACAGAAAATAAAAATAAAAAATAAGGAAGGGAGGGAGGGAGAAAGGAAGGAAAAAAGGAAGGAAGGAAGGAAGGAAAAGAAAAAGGAGCTAGGCATTGTGGCACGTGTCTTAATATTCCAGCTATTGGAAGCTGGAGACAGGATGATCTGGAGTTCAAGGTAATCCTCTGCTACATAGTGAGTTCGAGACCAGACTGACATAGGAGCTATTCTATTTCCTACCCGCTACCAACAGGCTCTGCCTGCTCATACCCTCTCAGGCGAGGCGTGTGCGCGGCCGCGGTTGCAGCTGGCGCTGGCGCCGCTTACGCTGCGCGTTGATCAGTATTTGTGCCACCTTGCGCTCGTGGCCGCCGGGCACCGGATAGTTGGTGCGCAGCTGCTGCTCGCGCCGCGTCCGGCCCTTGCTGCGGCCAGCTCCGGATGCCGGGAAGTCACGCAGATAGTAGTAGTCCAGGCTGTCGTACAGCTCGTCGTCGAAGCCCGCAGTGGGCAGCGTCTCCGGCGGCGGCGGGCGGGCTCGAGCCCGTGGGCGGGTGACAGGAGGACGAGCTGGCGGGTCCATCGCGCCGCTGCGCTCCGCCCGCCGCCGCCGCCGCAGGCTACTCCCGTCGAAGGGCCCCACCCAGGGCTCCTATTGGCTCCTATTGGCAAACCCTCTGTGACTTCACTACTGGGCAAGGGAATTATGAGTGTTCCTGTGGGGCAGCATTGTTAACAACTATAAACCTTGTGGTTCCGTTGGTCAAAAACTTGAAGGGATGAGACAAGAGAAAGTGTCTCAATGGGTAGAGTGCTTACCTAGCATGCACGAAACCCTGGGTTCCACCCCCAACCCTGTATAAATCAGGTGTGGGTGGTGCACACCTGTAATGCCAGCACAGGGATAAAAAACGGAGTCCCTTTTGGCTCAATCTATTGGCAAGCCCAGCTTGGGTTCATTTTTGGGAAAGAAAAAGGCTCAAGGAATTTGCTCGTGTGTTTGTGTGACATGATGATCCTCTTCAACATTAATTTTTCATTGCTATCACCAAATTCTTGGCGAGAATCAGTTAGAAGAGGGTGTATTTTGGCTCACAGTTTGAGAGTACATACAATCAGATGGGAAGGCACGGTGCGCAGGATCGAGGCTACTTGCTCATATTTGCATTCAATCGGCAAGCAAAGAAAGGGGTGTTCAAGCGCCTTGCTTTTTTTTGTCCCCTCCATTTTTATACAAGTCCCCAGCTCACTGGATGGTACTGCCTACATCAGGGTGAGTTGTCCCTCAATCTACAGTCTCTGGAAACTTCCTCAAAGGATACAACCAAAAGCATGCCTTGTAAATTGAGAAGACATCCTGACTAACCATCCTAAGTAGTGTCTTAAAACCGAGGGGGGGATAGAGTTCTTTAGTGGTTAAGGCTGCTCTTCTAGAGGATCTGGGTTCTATTCCCAGCACTCACATGGTAACAACTCACAACTATCTGTATGTAACTCCAGTCCCAGAGGAACTGAAGCCCTCTTCTGTCCTCCTTGGACATCCGTACATACAGGCAAAACATTCATACAAATAATAAATTTTAAAATTGTGTGTGTGTGTGTGTGTGTGTGTGTGTGTGTGTGTGTGTGTACATGTGGATGTCAGAGGGCAGTTTTTGGAAGTCTGTTCTCTCCTCCCACCCTGTGGACCCTGTAGGTTGAACTCAAATTATCAGGCTTGGTAGCAAGTATCTTTACTTGATGAACTATCGGAATGGCCACAACATAATAATTTTAAAGAAAAACAATTATTAGTAGATATTATCCATAAACTCAGGTATTGGACTTAATACAGAAAGCATTTAGGCAGCCGGGCAGTGGTGGTGCATGCCTTTAGTCCCAGCACTCAGGAGGCAGAGGCAGGCAGATCTCTGTGAGTTCGAAGCCAGCCTGGTCTACAATGCTACACAGAGAAACCCTGTCTTAAAAGCATTTGGGGGATTAATCCCAGGGTCTCAAACCCACTAAGCATTGTCACTTTGCTAGTACTCAGGTCAATGAAAATAAACTGCAGTCCTAACACTTAGGAAGTGAAAGCAAGAACAGACAGGTCTCTGTGAGTTCAAAGCCTGCTCCAGGCCAGCAAGGGCTACATAATGAGACCACATCTCAAAAACTGGTATGGTGTGGTGGCCCGTGACTGTAACCCTAGCTCTCAAGTGGCCTACAATGTGTGACCTTGTTTAAAAAACCAAACAATCCTCCACGCATAGACTTAAATGCCAAGAATGCTGAAAGAGTGAAAACAGGGACATGGGGTTAAAGAGCCTGGTGATGGTGTCACACGCCTTTAATCTCAGCACTCAGGAGGGAGAGGCAGGTGGATTGCTGTTGAGTTTGAAGCCAGTCTGGTCTACAGAGTGAGTTCTAGGACAGCCAGGGCTACACAATGAAACACTGTCTCAAAACAAAACAAAAAAGTTAAATTAAGACCAAAGTGTGAGGATCCGCGAGGTCCATGACAGCCAGGGCTGTCTGAAACACCCAGTAACATGACACATACCTGCAATCCCAACACTTAGGAAGCAAGCAAGGGGCAAGAGAATAGAGTACAAGGTCATCATCTTTGGCTACCTATTCGTTAAAGAAATAGGTCTGGGGAGATGGCTCAGTGGATAAGAGCATTTATTGCTCAAGCATGGAGACTTGGGTTTGGGTTCCCAGCATGCACATAAAAAGCCAGGTGTGGCTGCAGAGACCTTTCCCCTCATCCCTGTAGAGAACCAAGAGAGACAAGCACAAGAGGCTCACTGGGGCTTGCTGGCCAGCCAGCCTAGCCAAAACAGGGCAGGTTCAGTGAGAGACCCTATCCAAAGGGAAGAGGCAAATAGATAACACTCAACATCCTCCATCACTGTATGTGTGAACAAATGGGGTATAAAAACGTTCATGCATGTGTTTGAACACACATATACAGAACCAAGCAAAAACAAACTAAAACTAGCTGTTCAAGGGCTAGCTAGATGACTCAATGGATAGAAGCACTTCTACACAGATCTGATGATCACAGTTCCATCTCCAGATCCCACAAGGTGGTAGGATGGACACACACACATACACACACACACACACACACACACACACACACACACACACACACACTATCTCACTCATTTAATATGAGTGGTAGTTTGTTTTCAATGTCATCTTCCCCTGTAGGCTCCTGTATGTGAATAGTTGGCAACAATGCTTTAGAGGTTTAGGAGGTGTGGCCTTGTTGGATAAACTGTATCACTAGTAATGATTTGTTTTTTCAAGATGGGGCCTCTCTGGGTAGCCTTGGCTATCCTGGAACTCACTCTTGTTGACCAAGCTAGCCTCTAGATCTGCCTGCCTCTGACTCTCAAGTGATGGGATTAAAGGCATGTGCCACCACCACCTGGAATAGAAGTGGTTTTATAAAAATTATTTTGTTTGAGACAGGGTCTCACCATGTAACCCTGAAAGGTCTGGAACTCCGTAAGGCATGTGTCATCACGTCTAGCACTGAAGATGGCCTTGAATTGTGTCATTTCCCAGTTTACCATTGCTGCTTCCTGCTTACAGTAAAGGGTGTGAGCTCTAGGTGTCCTGCTCCAGCCACTCTACCCTCTGTGCGGAACCCTCTGGAACCATAAGCCCAAATAAACTCTTCTATAAGTTGCCTTGATCATAGTGTTTTATCAAAGCAACAGACAAGTAACTAATCTAGACAGGTTCTCACCATATGGCTCTGGCCAGTCTTGAACTCACAGAGGCCTTCCAAGTGCTGGGATTAAAGTTGTGGAATGCCACACCTGGCCCAAATCTAAGAGTAAACAATTTTTCAAAGTCAGTTATTTAGATAATAGTGTGTTTACATCTCCTGATGGGATGTAAGTTATACAAGTTTTCTCCTGACCCAAGAAATAATCAGTATGATATTCTGCCTACTTTTTGTCAACATAATACAAGCTAGAATTATCTGGGAAGAGGAAAACCAATTGTGAAAATGCTTCCATCAAATTGCCTGTAATAAAGTCTGTTGGGCATTTTTTTTTTAATTTAAAAAATAAGATTTAGTTATTTGTGTGTATCAGTGTTTTGACTGCATGAGTGTATCTGGACCACATGCATGCTGATGCCTGAGGATGGTCAGAAGAGGACATCAGATCACCTGAAACTGTTAATTATGGATCAGATCTTCTCAACCTTCCTAATGCTGTATCCCTTTAACACAGTTCATGTTGTGGTGACCCCCTCCCAACCATAAAATTAATTCCTTGCTACTTTATAACTATAATCTTACTACTGTTCTAAATTGTAATATAAACATCTGATTATGTAGGATGTATTTTCATTGTTACAAGCGATCATTAAAGCATTATGTATATATTGTGAAATATTTATTTCTAATTATAAATAAAACTTTGTCTTAAGCATGGTGTTGCATGGGTAACAGTCTTAATATAACAACAGTAGCTGGGTGGTGGTGGCAGCAAAGGCCTTTAATCCCAGCACTCAGGAGGTAGAGATAGGTGAATCTCTATGAGTTCGAGGCCAGCATGGTCTACAATGCAAGTTTCTGGACAACCAGGGCTATACAGACAAACCTTGTATCAATAACAACAACAAAATACAAAACAAACAAACAAAATCCACAAGAATTTGCTACATTTTACACATACAGTATCTATAAAAAGCCAATGTCAGCTGGGCATAAGTGGCTCACACCTTTAATCCCAGCACTCCAGAGGCAGAGGCAGGCGGATCTCTGTGAGTTCAGGCCAGCCTGGTCTACACAGCGAGTTCCAGGACAATGTCCAAAGCAATACAGAGAAACCCTGTCTCAAAACAACTAACAAACAAAGAGCCAATGTCAGTGTGAAGGTTGGGATTGCTTCTTTCTTACTAGATCAGAAATTCTTGGGGTAGTCTTTGCTAGAGCACAACGAAGATCATTTTCCACAGCAAGTCTGCGTCTGTATTTAGACTTGACAACCAACAAGCTGGAAAACCCCTTTTCACAAAGATGTGTTGTTGGAAATGGAAGAAGGAGGCGCAACACAGTCTCAGACAGAACAGGGTATGACTGCAAACACTTGATCCAGAATTTTGTAACTGGCAGTGTAGAGAAATCAGATCTCGCTGCATCACTGTTGACAAGTCCAATGAACTCCTCTTGAGCCGGCTCAGGAACATCTTCCACTTTGACTGTGAATGGGCTTCTGGCAAGGGAAAATGGGATGTCAGGCAGATTTGGAAAATACCATGAAATTTCTTGTGCAAGCATGTCCAAGTGTTCTTTCATAGACATTATCACTGAAATCCTTTTGGAGGGTTTAATGTCATGTTCTTCAAAGAAAGCAGTTAAGGTAGGCAACATGTGTATTTTATTTTCATCCAATTCTTTTTGCCAAAGCTGGAGTTTCATTTGGAATGACTGGATCTTTTCTGACAAATCGAGGCATGTTGCATTTGGCCCTTGCAGTGATAAATTTAACTCATGCAAGATGGCAAAGATATCCACCAAATAAGCCATTTTTTGCAATTCACTCTCATCAGTGAAAAGTGCTTCCAACTGTGGTCTTCCTTTCTGACTAAAACACATTCTGAGTTCATCACGAAGCTCAAAAACACTTTTTAAAACTTTTCCACTAGACAACCATCTCCCTTCAGTATGAAACAGCAGGGCTTTGTTTGACGCATCCAACTCGTCACACAGTTGTGAAAACAGCTGACTGGTCAAAGTGCTCGACTTTATGAAATTGACAGAACTTACAATGCTTTGCATGACTTCTTTTAAGTCTTGTGGCAGTGTCTTCATTACTAATGTTTGCAGATGAGTCATACAGTGAGTTCCAATGACTTTCGATGACTCGCTCAGTACCAAATGTTGAAATCCAGACTGACATCCTAGCATAGCCCGAGCTCCATCTGTGCAAACACCACAAACCATCTCCCAAGAAAGTTTGTGCTCTTTCAGAAACGAACCAACTCTTTCAAATACATCGTGTGCAGTGGCTGCTGTGTCAAGAGGCTTGCAAAGGAGAAACTCATCTTTAAAGTCGCCATCATTGATATACCTCACATACATCAGTAACTGTGAACAGTTTGCAACGTCTGTGGATTCATCCAGCTGGATACTAAATAGTGGAAGTGGAGCAGATTTAATTTCCTGGATTACCTGCTCAAGAATATCGGCTGACATGTCATCTATCCTTCTTCGGACAGTGTCATTAGATAAGGAAACTGCACTCAGCTGAGTAACACGTTCGTCTCCGATCATAACTCCAACACTGTCTTTGGCTGCTGGCAACAGTAAGTCCTCAGCAAAGGTGTGAGGCTTCATAGTCCTGGCGATTCTGAGTGCCACCAAATATGAAACTTCAACGGCTACTACATTCTGTTTGGGAAACTTGACGGCAGTGTCAAGTCTGCCTTTCTTGAGTTCATCAGCTTTGCTTCTAAAATAGTTGATGTCCTTGTCCGCGAAGCTCAGGTGCTTGCTGTCAAAATGGCGTTTTAGTTTGTTTGGCTTCATAGATTCTGCTGATAGAACATCACCACAAATGACACACTGTGGTTTCTCAATTTCTGCTGTAATTTTTGAGGTAAAACCATACTGTAAAAAATCTTCACTGTATCTTCTTTTCTTCACCTTCTTCTCTACACGAACCATTCTTGGGGGATGGCCCTCTGTTGAAAATAATACACAACACTAGATTTAATAATACAAAAAATTATAGTTCAGTCAATAAAGCACATTAAAGTTTCCTATGATTTACCATTCTTTGTGTTTTTTGTTTTTTTTTTCCTTTCCTTCTTTTTTTTTTTTTTAACATACTTGTTACTATCAAAAGGGGGAAATTTTCTCATCACCCACAGCTGAACATTAAAAACCAACAGGCGCTGAGTGGTAGTAGTGGCAGCAAATGCTTTTAATCCCAGCACTTGGGAGGCAGAGGCAGGCAGATCTCTGCGAGTCCTAGGCCAGCCTGAGTGAGTTCCAGAAAAGCCAGGGCTACACAGAGAAACCCTGTCTGTCTTGAAAAACAAAACAAAACAAAGAAGAAAAGAAAAACAAAAAACCCCAAACAACAATCATACTGATGACTTTACAGGACATGAGTTTATATTAACCCAGTAATTATAATTCATAAAGTATCATTTTACCTCCAATACTGCTGCTTTCAACACAGCAGCAGCTCTCTACACATTTGTGACTGGCCTACATGCTATATTTTGGCCCCAACTCTGTCACATACACCTGTATTTGTACAGGGTGTATGTGACAGGGTTGGCACAATGATGTCATCATGTTACTGACACCTATGTGGGCTTATCTGTGTGTGGGCAGACCCGCCCAGAGACTATGGTAGAGCAGGGTCTCAGTTCCTAAAATGATTACAAATCTGTGTTTTCCAATGGTCTTAGATGATCACTGTGAAAAGGTCTTTCCACCCCTAAGGGGTCACAACAACTCACAAGTTGAGAGTGGCCACCCTAGAGGGTTCAGGACTATCACTCTGAGCAGATGGACAGACAGGTCAGGTACCGTTTGCAATTCTGCACTGCCGCAACACCTCCTTGAAGCCCTCCCACAGTTTGACGTCCTGGGTACACTCCAGAAACTGTTTGATCTCAAGAGAGCATGGCCCACGAGACTGCTGGTCCAGCAGCTGGGCTCCCTGGGGCTCCTGCTGAGACATAACATTAGGTAGTCCTGAGAAAGTGTGGGTGTTCACAAGAACAGCATTCATAGACCCAGCTGGGGAAACAACTAGAAAAAGGTGCAAATTTAGTTTTCTATCCAGTAACATGGTAGTGAAAACCATTTCAAGGCAGAACGCAAGACAAACATTACAGTTAAAGCACAAAGATATACTCCAACTCAATCCAAAAGACAAATAGATGGCAAATCAGGTCATCTGCTGTTTCAAAGGGAGAGTAGTTCTATGAAGTATGTGTTCAGTATACACAGGCTCTGGGCTTGTTCCAAACATTGTAAATACAAAATTACAAAACTTAAATCTGGCTAGAGGCTGCTGGTGGTATACACCTACTTTTAATCCCAGTATTAGGGAGGCCAGGACAGGCAGGTCTCTGAGTATGGGAACATCCTGGTCTACAAAGCAAGTTCCAGGACAGCCAGGGCTACACATAGAAATCCTTTCTTGAAAAATAACAACAACAGTAAGAAAAAACAAACAACAACAACAATAACAAATCTGGGTAGGGAATCAATAGTAGGACTATGCAGTTTGCCCTGGGTTTGAACCCCAACACTACAAATATACATGTATGTAGAAAAAAGAGCAATGTTCTTAAGGAAAAATAGGACTATTATTGGAAAGAAATGGATGAGAACTTCAGATATACCACATTTCAAAAGATTACATGTTCCTTAGCACATACAAAATGCACACATCCCAGAGAGAGAGGGAGGGCAAAAGTATCAGGTCAGGGGTCATAAGATGTGAAAGGGACTTGTGATTATGTAACAGAGACTGAACTGGAAGGCCAGGCCTCAGGGCTGTAACTCCAACACTTGAGAAACCAACCCAGGACACTGCTACAAGCTTGAAGCCAGCTTGGGCCACACACCGAAGACTTCCTCTCCAAGTGAAACAACAGGAATCCAGTGTAGCCAAGATAAAGCTTTCAAGCCAAGGCAGGAGGAGGCCATGAGTTCAGGGCTAACTTGAGTGAGATCCTCTCAAAACAAAAACCATCTAAAGGGGAAAAGGGCCATTTTTCAGAGGTTGGGCTGGACTGTTATAACTGCAGTCTGTTCTATTTGTTGATGCTCCTCTAGAGGTTTAATTCAAACCATGCTATGTGGTGTCTCTGTGTGATGCTCAAACATGAGTGTGTGGGTGGGTGTGCCCAAGGGGAGGCCAACCAAGCATAGTGTCTTCCTCTGCCACTCTCCATCCTATTGCCTTGAGACAGGGCCTCTCACTGAAACCGGTCATTTCTTCCCAACTGCCAGCCAGCCAGCCAAGCTGAGGGATCTGCTCCACAATGCAGGGGTTACAGACATGTATGGCTGTGCCTGACTTTCTGTGGGCTTCATGGGATTTGAACTCAGGTCCACACGGCTTCAGAGTAACTGCTTATTCACTGAGCCATACCTCCAGCAAGCCCCACTTAAGAAAAGGAAGCGGGGGTGTACCACCTTGTACTTAAAGAACTGTGGATCCTAAAAGTAAACACGGGGTCCTATAGACATGATGCTTAGCAGCTGCCCAGTGTTCTCAGAAAATAAAACACAGAAAGGAAGAGCTGCCCCAACTCTCACCTGGTAAGTGATGTCAGGCCTTGCAGGCTCAGCACTGCCCCCTCCACTGAAGCCCCCGGTGATGGCATGACCCAGGGTGTGACCCACAGCAGAGCCCACAGCCACGCCAGCTGCAGTGGTTGCCATCTGGGCCATCAGGCCTGGCTGCCTGGGAGCAGCAGCAGGTGAGCCAACTGCAGATGGTGCAGCTGCTGCCGGAGGATGAGCTGCAGGCGCATGTCTTGGAGCAGCCCTCATCTGAGGGGCCCGGCTAGGAAAGAAAGAAAAGAACAAACCTTATCAGATCCCAGTTCCAAATGGCTTTGGAATTTGCCGAAGAACTGCAACAAGCCAGGTTTGGTGGCATACACCTGCACTGTCAGCACTGAGATAGACACAGGAAGAATCAGCAGGCCAAGGTCACCCTTAGCCACACAGTGATTTCCTCCTCTTCTATACTGTTTGTTTTTCAGAGTATAACTGCAACATTTCCCCTTCCCTTTCCTCCCTCCAACCCCCTCCTATGTATCACTCCTTGGTTGATTTCAAATTCATGGCCTTATTCACTAACAGTTATTAGATGCATATATATGTGTAGAAATATACACTTATATAGAACCTCAGTCTGTTCATTACTTGTATGTATGTTTTCAGGGCTGACCTCTTGGCATTGGATAACTAATGTGTGTACTCTTGCTGGGGAAGACTATTTCTCCTGTTCTCAGTATCCCTTAGTTACTTATAATTCTTCATGTACATTGAGGCCTTGTGGGCTTTTTAACATACGCTTTGCCGTATCTACCATCATCCTGATTCTACATCGTGACCTTAAGGCCAGCATGAGAAAGGATACCCTCCTCTCAAAACACAAAAACCAACTAACCAACCAAAGACCCTAGCCAAAACAGGATTCTGAATCTATGAATCTTCCTACACCAGTCTATCCAGTGCTGGGATTACAAGCATTTGTCACCCCACCTGGCTTCATTTTAAATTTATTTTACCATGTTATATTTTATGTGTATGACTGTTTACATGCATCCATGTCTTTGTGCCACTTGCATGCCAGAAGGGGGTTTTGGATCACCTGGACCTGGAGTTACAGGTGGGTGCTGGGAATCAAACCTGTGTCCTTTGGAAGAGCTGTCAGTGCTCTTAACTACAAAGCCAACTTCCCAGCTTCATTTTAAATCTTTAAACACCCAAGATGGGTAGTGGCGGCACACACTTCTGAGCCCAGCAATCAGGAGGCAGAGGCAGGTGGATCTCTCAGTTGGAGGCCAGCCTGGTCTACAGAGTGAGTTCCAGGACAGTCAGAGCTACACAGAGACATCCTGTCTCGAAAAACAAATAAAAAAAAAATCTTTAAACACCTATAACACAGCCATGCAAGAAGACTGCAGAAACTGTTTTCAATTACTCTGTGCATGTGTGTGTGTGCGTGTGTGTACTGCTGTACCTCTTAACCTTTTGTTTGTTAAGGTTTTAATAACCAAGCACAAACTATTCTGCCCCCTTTTCATGTATCCATATGGTTCACAGTATCTTTTTAAAAAAGCTATTCCAATACTTAATAAAAGCATAGACATTAAAAGTTAGAAAGGACCAGACAGTGGTCCTTTAAGCAGACCTTTAAGCCAAGGACTCGGGAGGCAGAGGCAGGAGGATCTCTAAGTTCAAGGTCAACCTGATCTACAGGGTGAGTTCCAGGACAACCAAGGCTACACAGAGAAACCCTGTCATGAAAAACAAAACAGGGTTGGGGGGGGTAAGAAAACAAAAACAAAAACAAAGAGTTAGTAAGATGGGGAGATTGCTCAAGAGTTAAAAATCAATACTGCTCTTCCACGGGGCCAAGTTCGGTTCCCAGCAGCTCTTAACCAGCCATGGAGAAACAGTTCCAGGCCATCTGACACCTCTGGCCTTCCAGGCTCACATCCCCACTTCATTTGCACATACCCACTCACAATCCATAAAAGCCTAAAAGATTATTCAAACATCAAACAGTTACTATCTGTACAGCAGTATTTCAGGCTGGGTGGTAGTGGCGCATGCCTTTAATCCCAGTACTCGGGGAGGTGGAGGCAGGCAGATCTCTGTAAGTTCAAGGCAGCCTGATCTACAGACTGTGAGTCTGTAGGACTACAAAGAGAGCAAAGAGCTTTCATTTTACTACTCTATCAGTTTCAGATTAAATGTCATCGTATTAAAGAAGGAATAACAAACAGCTGTTGCCATGGAATCCAGTATGTCTCCACCTTCCTAATGCTGGGACCTTTTAATATAGTTCCTCATGTTGTGGTGACCACCCCACCAACCAAATATTATTTTTGTTGCTACTTCATAACTGTAATTTTGCTACTGTAAAATTGTAATGTATCCATTTTTTGGAGGCCAACAGTGTCCTGACCCACAGGTTGAGAGCAGCTGCCAAGGTGTACTGAAATGTTAGGACAACCAAAGAGTTTCCCTAACCTAGTTAAGATCTGAATAAAGAGTTAGAGCATGGAGAGAGGTGGGTGGCTGGTAAAACGTCTTACTGGAGAAAGGTGCTGGCTACCAAGCTTGACAATCTGAGTTCCATCTCTGGAATTCACAAGGTGAAAAGAAGCAACCCATTTCCACAAGATGCCCTTGACCGTCACACAGGTTACACACACACAGACACACACACACACACACACACACACACACACACACACACACACTCACTCAGAGACATAAAAAGGTTTAGCAAAACAATTTCCTAGCAGGCATGAGACCCTGGGTTGACTAAACTAGAAAGAGAAAATACATAGAAGGCATTGGCATGGCAAAATATACCTGTAGCCCCAGCTACTCAGTGAGGGGACAAGATTATTTAGCACATGGCTTTGGGACTGGCTTGGACAATGGAGAAAGACAGTCAAAAGTTAACAAAATCAAAGACAATCATGAGGTATATTCAGAATGTAGACCGAGGCCTTCATTTTACAATCAGAAAGGGTTAAGGCAGCTGGGTATAGCTTTAATCCCAGCATTCAGGAGGCAGACGCAGGTGGATGGATCTCTGAGTTCCAGGACAGCCAGTGAAAGCCTGTCTCAAAGAAACATAACAAACCACCAACCCAAACCAAAAAGAAAAACTTAGGGATGGTGACCTGTCTGAACTGCAACTTCTATTAATCTTATTTCTCTTTTAGTTTTTGGACACGGGGTTTCTGCACGGGTAGCCCCAATAGCCTTGAACTGGTGGCAACTCTTGCCTTAGGGGAGATGAAGGTATGGATGACAACCTTGGTGATAGAGGAGACATTCCCCCTGCCATATAGGCAGCCCTCAGGTTCCCTCCCAGTACAGCCACAATTTTAACTTTCTACGACTTTACTCCCCAAAGGTGGAACACCTGGAACGTGGATGATGCCAACAATATCCTACTTATCTTCACGTGAGCCGGCAATATGGCTCAATAGAGTAGCACTGCTTAACCCAGGGGCGTTTCCCATTTGCGGGTCTCTTTCAAAGGTGTTATCTAAGACCATCCCGCATAACAGTTACATTATGATTCATAACAGTAGCAAAATTAGTTACGAAGTAGCAACAAAAATAACTTTATTGTTGGTGGTCACCACTACACGGTGAACTTTATTAAGGGGTCACAGCATTAGGATGGTTGAGGATCACTGCAATAGAGCGTATACCACTAAATGTTAGGCCTCCTGGACTGAAGTGGTGGATGGAGAGAACTCTACATTCTCTGCTCTCCACACAGAGGCCCGCGCCAAATAGATATTTTTAAAATTGTGTTTTCTAAAGACCTTTAAAGCCTGTAATTCCAATAGAGGGGAAGCTCAGTCAGGAAAGTCAAGGAAGGCTTGCCCGAGGGGCTCAAAAACATAGTAAGATAAAACCACCTCAAGACCTCCGCATTAATCATTCTTTCCCCGCCTTTTTTGCAGACTGTGCCCTCTAAGGCTCTTCCTCCTAAGCAGTCTAGGAAAAAGGTCACGCATTAGGGTCCTATCAGGTAGTGCACACAGCGTGTTCCTGTTCTCGGGGAGTCCTCTTCCCCAGGAGCGGATCCCTTCCCCGACTGCTCGCACCGTCTCACCACCGGCCGCCCTCTGGCTACGGAACGTGACCCTGGCCGCCCGCGATCAGTTCCCAGCCCCAAGGAGGGTCTCACCTGTCCGGAGTGGATACCCGGGACAAGCGACTTCGACATCCACGGGGCATCCTAGTTGCTATCATCTGCAGCGTCCAGACAAAACAAACTCTGAAACGCCCACGAGCGTCCAGCCGGAGAGGAAGATGGGAGGCGCGGCTTCAGCGCATAGCCAATCATCGTCCAGGAGAGCACAGCCTCTGAAGGTCATTGAAAGACCAAGACGTCAGTAATCGGTAGTGGCTGCCTCCGACGCGGGGAAGTTGCTTGGCGACAGGGCGCTGTGGCCAACCGGAAGTTCTTGGGATTGCTCTGTCAAAGCTTGTTCTTAGATTCTGTGAGGAATGGTTAAGTTTTTGCTTCCAATAGACAACTGGCTTCCTCCATAACCCAGGCTGTCCTTGATTTTGAGATCCCGCTGCCTCAGCCTCTCGAGTAAAAATGGATTGGGGTATTACAGGCATGTACCGCCATGTCTACTGTGTTTACAAATGTTAAACCTGAAACTTATGAGGAGAAAGACTAGATATCCATGACTGTCTTCCCAAAGCAAGCTTTAATTTAGAGGTACACCCTGGACTGGCCTGACGGCTGTCTCAGCCTAAGTTGGCATTTCTTTCTTTTTCTTTTTTTTTTTTTTTTTTTTTTTTTTTGATGGTTTTTTTTTTGTTTTTTTTTTTTTGTTTTGTTTTGTTTTGTTTTGTTTTTGTTTTTGTTTTTTTTCAAGACAGAGTTTCTCTGTGTAGCTTTGGAGGCTGTCCTGGAACTCGCTCTGTAGACCTCACAGAGATCTGCCTGCCTCTGCCTCCCAAGTGCAGGGATTAAAGGCATGTGCCACCGACGCCCAGCCTAAAATGGCAATTCAAAAGCAACCCCTCACTGGATTTTTGAGGTCCCTTTTATAGGGGAGAGATAAAAGATTGATAGAAAACAGCTGTGTAGTTACAGAAGGGAGAGAATTGGCTGCTAGAGATTGTTAGAAAAATACAATGCAAGAAGAATACAAGGATCTACATCTTATTAATGGGGTCCCACATCACATTTAAGAAGCAACCTTATGTGACTGGGACAATATGAGGCCACTGGCAGTGGGTCCAAGATCTAACACTAATGTACAAGCTGACTTAGTTTAGCCCGTTCTATATGGAAAGATACCTTGCCCAGCCTACATACAGGAGTGTGGGGGTGAAGAGCCTCAACGAGATGATGGGACAGACTTAGTAGACTTCCTAGGGGATGCCTTACCCTCTTCGAGAAGCAGATAGGAGGGGGAAGGGAGGACAGTAGGAGAGGAGGGAAAGGAAACTGGGATTGGAATGTAAAATAAATTAATAAAAAAGTTTTAAAAACAAGCAATCTTATTCTGTTTTTCTAAAGCATGGGGGCTTAACATAATGGGCTCCTTGATTTGCAAGGTATATTGCTTCTCTTTTGTTCTCACATTCCCCCCTTGGCCTGTGAAACCCTTTCAAATCTTTGACAAAGGATCAGCATTGCTTGATGTTGTCCAGTGAACAGGATTCCAGCGTTGAATATCTTTCCTGTGATAAGGCTAGTAATACACTGAAAAACACAGGGCCCAATATTATGATTAATGAGAGAACTATCAAGGGGCCAATAAAAGAGACGAACCATCTTATCCAGGAGGGGCCACTCAAGCTATATCTTGGAGATTTTATTTCTCTATGTAAGTTATTGACTTGGTTATTAATTGTGTGGCAGAAATATGATACATTGTAACAAGACATCCCAGGGAATTGTTGACACCCAAGATTATGTCCTAGCAGTAGGAACTCTATGGTAGCTCTATTTTGTAAGACTGTCAGTCTTAAGTCTCCCATTTCGTGATTAATTGGTTAATATCTTTGCTGTAGTCTTAGTTTTAGCTACTAAGCAGGCACAAGTGATACAAAGGCAGCTTCCACTGCTATTGGGTTGGTGGTCTAGCAGATGTATCGAGTCAACACAGTTTTTAGTTCCCTGACTTCATAATCCTATTAACATGTTGTAGGGACTTACTGAATAAAATAGCTGTGATGCATCCTCGCCCACACATGTCCTTATAACATTTGAGGAGGGCAGAATAAGTGTTAGTCTCGCAGAAAAAAGTTCATCCCAGGAGTAATTGTTTTTCCTCTTGGGGAGTGCGTGGGAGTAGTGTTGGGTGGGAGAAATATCAGTACAATGAAAACATAGGCAGCTAATGAAAAGGGCATTATTTATAAGAAGATCACTATAACCTTGGAAATGTTTACAGGGCCGTGTTCCATTGAGTCCCCTGTTAAATTGGTATAATGTTATAATATGTATATGTGACTCCTATTCAACATGTTTTTTTTCCCCTTCAATAGCCCAGGAATGAAGATTCAAAAGCAACTTGTCTGTCTGCTGTTTGACGCTAGGTGGAGCCATTCTACCAGCTAGACAGTGGCATGTTAATTTTGACAGACACGACTGAAGAGTCTGTTTTCCCTTTTTCATACTAATACATTTGTTTACATAGTAGTTAATTAATTAACATAGTAGTTAATTAATACATAGTAGTTTCTACTATCAGGTTTTGATTAAAAAATATTTAATTATGCTCAAGTCTGTATTGTTACACAGGGACTGGTCAGGCAAATTGGTCCATCCATTCCTGTTGGCCTTCTCCCATTTGGGAAAGAATGAACTGTTGATTTGTTTTCCTTCCTTCAGCCAAACAGGACCTGGTGGGTGGCAACATTGCCTAGCCTTACAAAGTAATATTAAGATACTTCCTGTTGCAAGTGTACCTTCTATTCCCCCAGGTTAAGGATAGTGTCAGGTCCTAAGGCAAATTGGAGCAAGCATAGCAACACTCAAAGGCACCTACAAAGAAGGGAACACTTGGAAATCTTAACTTTTAATGAAGTATGTTCAGCCACAGTCCACCTCTTTTCCTTTTGGAAGTCAGAGGACAACTTAACCTGAGTGGATTCTTTCCTTCCATGCCTCGCAGGGGATTGAACTCAAGTCCTCAGCCTTGGGAGCAAATGCCTGCATCTCACAGACAGACACCCTTACAACATTGTTAATCACTCACTTAAAATAGATATGGTATTGTTGAGCAAATCATAGCCCAGCCATCTTCCTTTGTGTAGGAGGAGCTTCTCCAGTGGAGTGGCAACCAAACTGTAGTTTGTTTATTGAGCATATGTGTGATGTATGCAGGAGTGTGCAGGTGTATTCATGTGTGGGATCTTCCTTACATGCTTCTCCACTCGGTACTTTTAGTATTTGAAAATTTTTTAATTATAAAGCTGGGTGTGGTGACGCATGCCTTTGTTTCCAGCACTTGGGAGGCTGTGACAGGTGAATATCTGAGCTCAAAGCCAGCATGGTCTAGAGAGTGAGTTCCAGGACATGGTGCTGGGAACTGAACAGAACTCTGATTCTCTACTATTATTATTTGGTTTTTCGAGAAAGGGTTTCGCTGTGTAACAGCCCTAGCTGCCCTGGAACTAGCTGTGTAAATTAGGCTGGCCTTGAACTTACAGAGATCCGTCTGCTTCTGCCTCTGCCTCCCGAGTGCTGGGACTAAAGTCATGTGCCACCACACCCGGCTAAGAAGCATTTCTTTTCTTTTCTTTTTCTTTTTTCTTTCTTTCTTTTTTTTTTTTTTTTTTTTTTTTTTTTTATGGTTTTTCAAGACAGGGTTTCTCTGTATGGCTTTGGAGACTGTTCTGGAACTAGCTCTGTAGGCCAGCCTGACCTTGAACTCACAGAGATCTGCCTGCGTCTGCCTCCCGAGTGCTGTGATTAAAGGCTGTGAGCCACCAATGCTGGTCAAGAACCATTTCTTTAAAATCATGTTCTTTGATATGGGGATGGATCTCATAGCTAGTTTTGAGCCAGGGTGGTCTCCTTTTATTATGGGAATGGCACCTAATTGGAGGTCAACCTTGGTGAATAAACATTAGCAGAAACTTCCTTGGCCACCCTAAACTTCAATGAAGGTACAGAATTTTTTCTACCACAATTTCTCCTTTTTTTAAAATTTATTTATTTTTATTTTGTGCACATTGTTTTGCCATGAGTGTGGGGTACCCTGGAACTAGACTTACAGTTGTGAGCTGCCATGTGGATACTGGGAATTGAACCCGGCTTCTATGGAAGAGCAGCCATCTCTCCAGGCCCTTTTCCACAGTTTCTAATAAGCCTGGCTAGCACAGTATCTTTCAGTCATACTAAAGGCAGGGCTCCTTTAGCTAAGTTCTACTTTGTTTAACTTAATATTTCCAAGCAATTTATTAGTAAATCCTTTATTACATCGATTGTAGTATGTGTTTTTCCTGCAGCGCCAGCACTAGGAGACAGTCATTAGGACAGCGAGTTCCTGTCCAATATCCGCTATGTGAGACCTTGTCACAAAAAAAACGATCTGAGAAGGGTTAAGTAAACAGTTCAAGGCCCTGTGGTAGACAAGGCAGAGATGACTCAGTCAGTGTTGCATTTAACCTTGTTAACACTGTAGGCAAAACGGCATATGCCTGTAAACTTGTTTACTTGAGTTTACTTGAGAGGCGAAGGCAGGTGGATCTTAAATTCAAGGCCAGCCTGAGTTGTGGGGGAAGCAGGTCGTCCATCGGAAGCAAAAAAAAACTAATAATTCAGCACAGACTTGGGGGACAGGATTTGAGAGCGCAACACCAAGAACTTCCGGTTAGCTACAGGACCTGATCACCAAGCTCTTCCCAGCGTAGGGCGCCGCACCACGGCATTCCCCGTTACTGATGTCTTGATCGTCCAATGACCTTGAGCACTCGTGCTCTCCTGAGAGCTGATTGGCTGGCCTATTATAACCCGCCTCCCATCTTCCGCTCTCCTTGGTAGAAGCTGCTGGACGCTCGTGGGCGTTTCGCAGTTCGTCGTCTTTGGACTCAGAGTGTGTGAGGAGTCAAGATGCCGCGTGGAAGCCGAAGCCGTTCTTCCCGGGTGGCCCCTCCGGCCAGGTGAGCCCCTCCTGGGGACTGGGGACTGAGCGCGGGCAGCCAGAGTCAGGTTCCGTAGCCTGAGGGCTGCGAAGGCGGCCGGTGGTGAGGCTGCGAGCAGTGAGGAAGGGATCCGCTCCTGGGGAATCGAACGGGGACTCGCTCTGTGCACTGCGGAAGAGGACGCTAAAGCGTGAACTTTCACCTAGACTGCTGGGGATGGGGGTGGGGGGGCTTAGAGGACGTAGTCTACAAAGAGGCGGGGGAAGAATGATTTATGTGAAGGTCTCCAGGTGCTTTTCTTATTCCGTACTTTCTTCTTTTTCTTCTTTTTTTTATTTTTTTTTGGCTTTTCGAGACAGGGTTTCTCTGTGTAGCCCAGGCAGTCCTGGAACTAGCTCTGTAGACCAGACAGGCCTCAAACTCACAGAGATCCAGCTGCCTCTGCCTTCCCAATGCTGGAACTAAAGGCGTGCGTCACCACCGCCCGACTGGAGTCGTTTTGTTTTACTGTGTTTCTGAGGTCCTCCGACTAACCTTGAACTTGATAGGCCTGGCTAGCCTTCCTTGGTTTTCCTGACTCCGCTTCCCTACGGCTGGGATTACAGGCTTTAAAAGGTTTCTAGGGGGGAAAAAATTAGATTATTTATTTGTGTATGCACCCTCTTCTTCCACCACTTTGGTTCATAATATCTTAACACTTAGTGGCAAACGCTCTTTTGAGACATCTCCGCGGATTACGGATGTTTGTTTTTGGGGGAGTAAAATCGTAGAAAGTTAAATTGTTGCCGTACTGGGAGGGAACCTGAGGGCTGTCTACCACCAAGGTTGTCATCCATACCTCCATCTCCCCAAAGGCAAGAGTTGCCACCAGTTCAAGGCTATTGGGGCTACCCGTGCAGAAACCCCGTGTCCAAAAACTAAAAGAGAAATAAGATTAATGGAAGTTGCAGTTCAGACAGGTCACCGTCCCTAAGTTTTTCTTTTTGGTTTGATGGTTTGTTTTGTTACTTTGAGACTGGGTTTCCCTGACTATCTGGAACTCAGAGATACAGGAGCTTTTGCCTCCTGACTGCTGGGATTAAAGGTGTGGGTCACCACTCCATACCCAGCTGCCTCAACCTTTTCTGATTGGTAAAATGAAGGCCTTGATCTACATTCTGAATATTACCTCATGATTGTCTTTGATTTTGTTAAGTTTGACTGTCTTTCTCTCCGATGTCCAAGCCAGTCCCAAAGCCATGTGCTCTTGTCCCCTCACTGAGTAGCTGGGGCTAGAGGTATATTTCGCCATGCCAATGCCTTCTATAGTTTAGTCAACCCAAGGTCCCATGCCTGCTAGGAAAATGTTCTGCTAACCCAAGCTCTGAATCATTTTATGTCTGTATGCCTGTGTGAAGGTCAAACTGCAATTTGCAAGAGTTGGTTGGTTGTTTACTTCCTTGTGGATTCCAGGATTCTAACTGAGGTTGTCAGGTTTGGCAGCAAACATCTTTCTCCAGTGAGCCAGTTCATCAGCTCCCCAAGCTCTACAACACCCCCCCCCCCCCACGCAGGGTTTCTCTGTGTAGCCCTGGCTGTACTGGAACTCATTCTGTAGACCAAGCTGGTCTAAGACTCAGAAAAGAAATCTGTCAGCTTCTGCTTCTGGAGTGTTGGAGTTAAAGGCGTGAGCCACCATACCTGTTTCAAGTTGTAGATCTTTTTATTTTTGTTCTCATTCTTTGAGAAGTGGGTTTGTGAGCCTTGGGAGGCCAAAGGTGTCAGATGGCCTGGAGCTGAGAAGACCTGTCTGTGTGCAGGATTCACTGTTGAGCCATTTCTCTATCTTTTCAATTTAATAGCGGATAGATTTTGTAAAACATTGGAATAACTATTCTTTAAAATACTGTGGGCCTTTTTTTTTTTTTTAAAGGGACAAAATAGTTTATACTTGTTAAAATTTTAATAATGTTGGTGATGCACACCTTTGAATCCCATCTCTCACGAGGAAGAGGCAACTCAATCTTTGTTTGAGGCCAACCTGGTCTACAGAGCTAGACTTGTCTTTCTGTGGTGGGGGGCACTTAGAAGATTAAAGAGGTACAGTGTTGTATATGTATAGTGAAAACAAGTTTCTCTAGTCTCTTGCATGTGGATGGTATATATACTTAAAGGCAGTTGTGGCATGCGCCTTTAATTCCAGCACTTGGGAGACAAGGTATGTTCCAGGACCGCCAGGGCCACACAAATAAACCCTGTCAACAAGCACAAGGATACAAAAAATGATTTAAAATGAGGCTGGAAAATCTGCTTTGTAATCAAGAGCACTGACTGATTGATCTTCCAGAGGATCCAGGTTTGGTACCCAGCACCCACATGGGCCTCTCAAAACCATCTAACTACAGGTCCAGGTGATCCAAACCCTCTTCAGGCATGCAAATAGTGTACAGACATGGATGCATGTGAACAATTATAAAATATGACAATAAAATAAGATTGAAGCCTGGGGGTTGTGACAAATGCTTGTAACCCCAGCACTTGATGAGATGAGGCTGATGCAGGAGGATACAAAGCTAGCTGTTGTGTGGATTAGGGTTGGTGGTTTGTATTGTTTTTTGAGAGGAGGGTATCCTTTCTCAGACTGACTGTAAAATCACAATGTAGAATGAGGATGACAATAGATATGCCGAAGTGTATGAATGGTAAAAAGCTCACAAGGCCTCAATCTACATGAGGAACTACAAGCAACTAAAGAATGCTGTGAATAGAAGTAGTCTTCTCTAGTGAGATTGCACCCATTGCATCCAATATCAAGAGGTCAGCCCTGACAACATATACATACAAGTAACATACAGACTGAGGTTTTCTGTAAGAGTATATGTGTACACATATATATGCATCTAATAACAGCTAATGAATAAGGCCATGAATTTGAAATCAACCAAGGAGTGATATATGGGAGGGGCTTGGAGGGAGGAAAGGGAAGGGGAAATGTTGATATATAAGAGAAAGAAATCACAGGGCCATGGTGGCACACACCTTAATCTCCCAGCGCTCAGGAGGCAGAGGCAGGCAGAACTAAGCCTGGTCTACAAGAGCTAGCTCCAGGACAGCCTCCAAAACCACAGAGAAACCCTGTGTTGAAAAAAAAAAAAAAAGAGGGTGACCTTGGCCTGCTGATTCTTCCTGTGTCTGTCTCAGTGCTGACAGTGCAGGTGTGTGCCACCAAACCTGGCTTGTTGCAGTACTTCCGCAAATTCCAAAGCCATTTGGAACTGGGATCTGATAAGGTTTGTTCTTTTCTTTCTTTCCTAGCCGGGCCCCTCAGATGAGGGCTGCTCCAAGACATGCGCCTGCAGCTCATCCTCCGGCAGCAGCTGCACCATCTGCAGTTGGCTCACCTGCTGCTGCTCCCAGGCAGCCAGGCCTGATGGCCCAGATGGCAACCACTGCAGCTGGCGTGGCTGTGGGCTCTGCTGTGGGTCACACCCTGGGTCATGCCATCACCGGGGGCTTCAGTGGAGGGGGCAGTGCTGAGCCTGCAAGGCCTGACATCACTTACCAGGTGAGAGTTGGGGCAGCTCTTCCTTTCTGTGTTTTATTTTCTGAGAACACTGGGCAGCTGCTAAGCATCATGTCTATAGGACCCCGTGTTTACTTTTAGGATCCACAGTTCTTTAAGTACAAGGTGGTACACCCCCGCTTCCTTTTCTTAAGTGGGGCTTGCTGGAGGTATGGCTCAGTGAATTAGCAGTTACTCTGAAGCCGTGTGGACCTGAGTTCAAATCCCATGAAGCCCACAGAAAGTCAGGCACAGCCATACATGTCTGTAACCCCTGCATTGTGGAGGGAGACAAGCAGATCCCTCAGCTTGGCTGGCTGGCTGGCAGTTGGGAAGAAATGACCGGTTTCAGTGAGAGGCCCTGTCTCAAGGCAATAGGATGGAGAGTGGCAGAGGAAGACACTATGCTTGGTTGGCCTCCCCTTGGGCACACCCACCCACACACTCATGTTTGAACATCACACAGAGACACCACATAGCATGGTTTGAATTAAACCTCTAGAGGAGCATCAACAAATAGAACAGACTGCAGTTATAACAGTCCAGCCCAACCTCTGAAAAATGGCCCTTTTCCCCTTTAGATGGTTTTTGTTTTGAGAGGATCTCACTCAAGTTAGCCCTGAACTCATGGCCTCCTCCTGCCTTGGCTTGAAAGCTTTATCTTGGCTACACTGGATTCCTGTTGTTTCACTTGGAGAGGAAGTCTTCGGTGTGTGGCCCAAGCTGGCTTCGAGCTTGTAGCAGTGTCCTGGGTTGGTTTCTCAAGTGTTGGAGTTACAGCCCTGAGGCCTGGCCTTCCAGTTCAGTCTCTGTTACATAATCACAAGTCCCTTTCACATCTTATGACCCCTGACCCTATTTTTCCTGAAGATTTTTTTTTTTTTTTTTTGTATGTTTTGTGGTGCTGGGGTTCAAACCCAGGGCAAATTGTAAAGTCCTACTATTGATTCTCTACCCAGGTTTGTTTTTGTGTGTTGTGTTTGTTTTGATATACATTTTTTGTGTGTGTTCACGTGGGTGCCTGTGTGAGTGTGTGGCCTTGGGTGTCCTGGAGCTAGTTCTTTACTTCAGGCTGACCTAGAACTCAGAGATCCACCTGCCTCTATGTCTTAGTGCTGGGATTAAAGGCATGTGCCATCACTACATAGCCATTTTTTTTTTCCCTTCATTTTTTGTGTTTACAGTGTTAGGATCAAGTCCAGAGCTTTGTGTGTACTGAGCAAACTTCTCAGGACTACCTAATGTTGTGTCTTGGCAGGAGCCCCAGGGAGCCCAGCTGGTGGACCAGCAGTCTCGTGGGCCATGCTCTCTTGAGATCAAACAGTTTCTGGAGTGTGCCCAGAACCAGAGTGACGTCAAGCTCTGTGAGGGCTTCAATGAGGTGTTGCGGCAGTGCAGAATTGCAAATGGTAGGTGACCTGCCCATCTGCTCAGAGTGATAATCCTGAACCCTGTGAGATTTTGGAATTAAGTCCCCAAGTAAAACTTTGTTTTTCAAGACAGGTTTCTCTGTGTTGTTCTGACTGACCTGGCTCTCACTCTAGACCAGGCTGGCCTCGAATTCACAGAGGTTTGCCTGGCCCAAGTAGAACTCTTGATTAGATTAGGCTTCCTGGACGTTTGGCTGTGGTTTCCCTTGTAATTTCAGAATCTCACTGTCTATTAATTACAATGCTTGTTTTTGTTTTCCCAAGGGGAGAGGAGGACCGTAAACCTGTCCAAAATGGTTAGAACTATTTGTTGGCTACCAAATGGTATATAATTTCTGCTTCAGGCCTTTGTCTGTAGAAACACATGCACCCATTCACCGTGTTTTATTTGTGGCAAGGATAGAATTGGTTTAATTAAGGAAAACTTAAATGTCTTGGAAAAGAAAACAGTTTATCTGGGCATCTTCTAACTTAATGTTTTCTTTTAACAGGTTTAATCTAATCAAGAAGTTGAAACTGAAGAAATTGGAATGGGCTCTGTCTAATTTATAGTGCAAGTGTGGACCCTGACTAAACAAACCTTATTTCTAATAGCTCCATTGCTTCAGAAAAGCCACGAATGAGTCCTAACTATAAAGATATTCACTCAGGCTTGTAGTATTGGGGACTGGGCAAGTGATAGCCTCCTTGAACCAACTGTATTGTTTTTTGTGAGTTAATGAAAAATAAAATTGTTTGATCCTGAGGTGTAGTAGTGTCTTTATTGTAGGGACATAAGGAATTTGTGATTTGTGCAAGAATACAGCTATATCTGCATGCCTTTTTGAAATGAAAAAAAAAGTGCTCTAGGTTGCTCCCGGTCTTAAAAGTTGTACTCTATGCCAGCTGCTTGAGTGTGAGGTATGGTCTGACATGGTGAGGCATAAGATCCCTTTGCCATGGGAATGAAAACCACAAGGGAAGCCCGGCAGTGATGGTGCATGCCTTTAATCCCAGCACTCAAAAAGCAGAGGCAGGTGGATCTGAGTTCCAGGACAAGTCAAGGCTATACAGAGAAGCCCTGTCTCCAAAGGGACAAAAAAATGAGAAACAGGAGGGATCCTTGGTGGGTGTGCTTGCCCACAGGACTTCACATTGCTAGGTACCCTTCTATAGAATTAAGTTTATGGGACCTTGGGGCTGGGAGCAGGTAAAACCATTTAAACATGAGCAGCATGACTGGTGATGAACTTTACCAGGTAGCACTGGGATAATTTTATGGATGGGGGCCTCTACAACATGAGCAAGTATATTAAAGTGTCCAGTATTACTAAGGTCAAAAACCACTGGGCTAGATGAACTGATTCTCAGCTGGTTGGTGGTGGCGCATGCCTTTCATCCCAGCATTCTGGAAGGCAGAGGCAGGTGGGTCTCGAGGTCAGTCTAGTCTACAGAGCAAGTTTCAGGACAGCCAGAGCTTAACAGTGAAACTCCACCTCTTAAAGTTTCTACCAAATGGCTTATTTACAAGCTTTGTGTTTGTTTATGAGTGTTTGCATGAGTGAATATAAGTGCACTGAGTGTATGTAAGTACCCTCAGAGATGAGAAAACTAGATTCCTTGGAGCTGCAGTTGAGAGCAACCATGTGGGTGCTAGAAACAACATGAGTGCTCCAAGAGCAGCGAGTGCTCCCAACCATGAGTCATGTTGCCCCTACTTTTTTTTCAAGGCAATTTCTCTTATGTAAGGGCCTTGGCGGTACTGGAACTCACAGAGATTTGCTTGCCTCTTCCTCTTGAGTGCTGTGACTGAAGGTATCACCACACCCTGATATGTGGAGTCTTATATAACCCTTTAATATAAAAGAGTACATTTTCCCTTTAGCACGTGCTTAATGGTGTGTTAAGGAATGGGTGAGATAGTGGCAACATGCTTGCCTAGCATTCACCAGGCTCTGGGGCCTATCTTCAGCCTTGCCAACTGATCAAGTGGTTGATAATAAACAAAGCATTATGGGATGGGCCCCCTGTGGCCACACCATTACTGTGTTACTACACTAAGTTGGCTGAAGCCTTTCTTTGTGTGTACCTTGCCATATGGTTTCCCTATGTAGTCTAAATTGGTCTAAACTGATTATCCTGCATCAGCTTCCTAAATGGTGGGATTAGAGATCTGTGCTACTTTATACAGTTTAAGACTCCTCTATACAAGTCTTTTCTCTGTAGTTTGGATATCCTACTTGCAAAACTAGGCTAAACCCACATTTCTATGCCCGGTGTCGAACCTAGCGCCTCAGGAAAGCTTTGTCACAGTGCTCCAAACTCTAGCCATATTCCTGATTGCCCCAGGTTTAAACCAAACTGGTTATGGTGGTGCACATAATCCCAGTTCAAAGCAGGCAAGAGAACTGCCACAAGTTTGAGCCCGTCTGTGTCACATGTGAGTGAGGTAAATGAAGTGTTGAATCTGAGAAGAAATAACAAGGTCATTGCCAAACTTGTGATGGATGCCTACAATCCCAACACAGAAAGGTAGAGGCAGGAGTGCAGAATTGAGGGTAGTCAGGGCTGTGTGGCAAGTCTCTTATCTCTAAAAACAACAGTGCATCCCTTTCAGAGCTGTTGCCAGGCCCTAGAGATGGGTAGCTCATGTTGAGCACTTGCTGCTCTTTCAGAGGACCTGGATTCAGTTTCCAGACTTGCATGCTGCCTTACAACAGTCCAGTTCCAGGGGACCCAATGCCCTCTTCTGACATCAGTGTATAAGACATTCCTTTGGTACACATATATACTGCCAGCAAAAGATTCTCATACACATAAAATAAATCTTAAAAAACGGCTAGAGAACTGGCTCATCCAGAACACCTTTGGCTTCTCCAAGCACCCATACACTTAATTAAAAATCAATGTACAAAAACAGGCTTTGCCTGATCCCAAGCCGCTTGAGCTTTCCTCAGCCTTCACCAGGTGGCACCCCTGATGCAGCTTTGCCCCAGGGCTATCCCTATTGGACCTTGGCCTGCATCCCGGGTTTGCAGTTGTGGTTTATTTTTGGCAGGCCAGCCTTCCATCACCAAGTACCAAGTCCCAGAGGAGGAGAAAGACTCCAAGCACAAGTGTCTGCTCAGGACACAGCTCCAGTCCTTCGTGGTACCCTGTCTCCAGAGGGCTCCAGGAGGGACTGTGGGATTCTTGTTCCTTTCATCCAAGAGCCTACAAGGACATAACAGTGAGTATGGAAGGAGGCAGCAGTCTGGGAGAGTGGGGTTTTGAGGCAAAGACGAAAAGCCTCAAATCTGTTTGACCCTCAGATCTGGGAGAGCACAGGTTCTCAGAACATCTGTCGGGCAGTTACCTACAGATGGAGTGGCTGACTGGCTACACTCTCTGGCTAGTTTTCTGGGAGGGATAGTAGGTTCCAAAACCCTGAACCACCTACTCTTATTTAGAAAGCCCCCCCAGGGAGTCTTGGAACAAGTGTAGAGGGCTAATGAAGCAGAAAATAGAGACCCACCATTGGCTCCAGTGAAGCCTTCAGAAAGGGAAAATGAGCCAGGTAGTGGTGGTGGTGGTGGTAGCACACGCCTTTAGTCCCAGCGCTCAGGAGGCAAAGGCAGGCAGATCTCTGTGAGTTCGAGGACAGACTGGTCTACTAAGTGAGTTCCAGGACAGGCTCCAAAGCTACAGAGAAACCCTGTCTCAAAAAAAAAAAAAAAAAAAAAAAAAAAAAAAAAAGAGGAGGGAGATGGACACACACATTATCAGAAAATGTGAGTGCTGCCAGATTTTGGCAGCCTGGCTCAGGATGGCATCCTGGTATAGGCACAGAATTGCTCTAGACCCATGCAAGGGCTTTGGTATGTCTGTCATAATAGGTGAGGGGCACTAGGGGCTCGGTGAGTGGTTTTAGAATGGGGGGAACTAACGCCCTCAGGTTCTGTTGGCTGTTGACATGCACAGGCCAGGTTCCTGCTGTTGGCAAAGGAGGCAGTTGTTATTCTATGCCGTCTTCTGGTAACCAGGCACCCAGTAGCTGGGACACTAGGCTTCCTGCAACAGCCAGCTTGAGGCAGCCAAGACTGCAACGTGGCTAGTCAGCAGATTGGGCCTCTTGGGAGACTAGGCCTTCTCGAGCTCACAGAAGTGGACTAGAAGCCTGTGCCTGTTGCCTGCTTGCCTCTTCCCATTGCTGGGTGATTTTCTGCCTTTCTCACCATATCCCCTGGAACTAGAATTATAGATGGTGGTTAGCTGCCATGTGGGTGCTGGGATTTGAACCTGTGTCTTCTAAAGAGTAGCCAGTGCTTTTAGTCACTGAGTTTTCTTTCCAGTATTCTCCCCCAACCCTTTTTAAAATTGATACAGTCTCATGCAGCCCTGGCAGGCTTAGAGTTTTCTATGCAGATCAGGCTGGCTATTTGGCCTGCTTTTTGGTTTGTTTACTTTTGTGTGTGTGTGTGTGTGTGTGTGTGTTTTGGTTTTTTGAGACAGGGTTTCTCTGTGGTTTTGGAGGCTGTTCTGGAACTAGCTCTTGTAGACCAGACTGGTCTCGAACTCACAGAGATCCGCCTGCCTCTGCCTCCCCAGTGCTGGGACTAAAGGTGTGCACCACCAACACCCAGGCTTTTGTGTGTGTGTGTGGTTTTTTTTTTTTTTTTTTTTTGTATATTTGTTTGTTTTGTTTTCAAGACAGGGTTTCTCTGTGTATCCTTCAATGTCCTAAAACTTGCTGTGTAGACCAGGCTGGCCTAAACTCACAGAGATCTGCTTGCCTTTGCCTCCTGAGCCCTGGGATTAAAGGCATGGTCCATCACCACCCAGCCCTGTATGTTTAAAAAGAGAAAGAGAGAGAGAGAGGCCCTAGTGATCCACACCCTTAATCTCAGCACTTGGGAGTCAGACACAGGCAAATCTCAGAGTTTGATGCCAGCTAGATCTACAAAGTGAGTCCCCGAACAGCCAGGGCTACACAGAGAAACACAGAGTAAAGAAGAAGAAGGAAAGAAAGAAAAGTGGGTGGGATGGAGGGTTGACTGCTTCTTTCTGTCTGTACCCTTCTCAGAGGCCCTTGGGATCACGCTGAGACCCACTGAACATGACCCGGGATGAGGCCCTCCCTGACTCGCATTCTGCACAGAGCTTCTATGAGAACTATGAGCCCAAGGAGGTCTTGGGCAGGTAAGACCTGGACCACCCGTGGAAATCCTGACCTCAGCGTTATGATTGGAAACGCTGGCGCCATCCTCAGCACTAGCCCCATTTCTGTCCCCTTTGTTCCTCCCCGTAGGGGGAGAAGGGAAGTATGTGTTACAACACAGGGACATCTGTGCCCTTGACTTACTGATTGATTTTATTTTATGAGTACAGTGTTTCGCCCATCTTTGTGCACTAAGTGCATGTCTGGTGTCCTTAGAGGTCAGAAGTGGGTGTGGGATCCCCTGGAGTTTCAGACAGTGGCTAGTAGTTATGTGGTTGCTGGAAACTGAACCCAGGTCTTCAGAAAGAGCAACGAATGCTTTTTTATTTTTTTAACAAGTGCTCTTAGTCACAGAGCTTTCTAGTCCCTGTACTGCCCTTGCTAAGTGACTCCCCTGGAGTGTGGGGTCCCGAGTCCATCTATTCTCTGCTCACAGGGGAGTCAGCAGCGTGGTCAGGCGCTGTATCCACAAACCCACATGCCAGGAGTATGCAGTCAAAATAATCGACATCACGGGCGGAGGCAGCTTCAGCTCCCAGGAAGTGCAGGAACTTCGGGAAGCCACACTGAAGGAGGTGGACATCCTGCAGAAGGTCTCAGGACACCCCAACATCAGTGAGTGGATCTTCCCAGCCCCATCACCCCGCAAAACCATGGCAGCGTGCTTTGTAGTCAGGGCATAAGAACCATCTTGTGACCAGCTATACCCATCCTCCGTCTCCTTGTGTGCAGTGGCTCTGCCAGCCCATTGCTAGGTCACAGGTGCCACCCCCACTACTCAGACAGGGTGGGTACGGACAGGGTTGGGAGTGAGTGCAGGTGAGGAAGGGGTCCTTCCCACACCTCAGTGATTGCCCTGCAACCCCATCACATTCCCACCCCTGCCTTTGAAGCCAGCCTGCCTGGTCCCTGCGGCTCCTACCAAGTCTTCTCTGCTCCTTGAGGCCAGCCAGCTTTTTTCATTTCAGTACAGCTGAAGGACACTTATGAGACCAACACTTTCTTCTTCTTGGTATTTGATCTGTAAGTACCCAACCCTGGAGCACCATTACCCTGGGCTTATGAAGCCCAGCACGGGGCCCTGCCAGGCTGTTAGGGGCCAGCATCAGTTCCCCAATTCCCATGATGAAATAACAGGCGAGATCAACAGTTGAGCCGGGCGGTAGTGGCACACGCCTTTAGTCCCAGCACTGGGAAGGCAGAGGGCAGGCGGGTCTCTGTGAGTTTGAGACTAGCCTGGTCTACAAGAGCTAGTTCCAGAACAGGCTGCAAAGCCACAGAGAAACCCTGTCTCAAAAACAAAACAAAACAAAACAAAAAATCAACAGTTGATTCGGAGCCACTCTGCTACCACTAGCATACCACTAATGGACAGGTTATATATTTTTTTATTAAAGACATTCCTTTTAGACAGGGTCCTTTTGGGTAGCTCTGGACTCACTATGTAGACCAGGTTGGCCTTCAATTCACAGAGCTCTACCTGCATCTGACTCCTAAGTGCTGTGATTAAAGGCGTGTGCCCCCATGCCTGGCATCAATTTGATAATATGTTTTTTGTCTGATGTCTTTTTTTTTTTTTTTTTTTTTTTTTTTTTTTTTTTTTTGAGACAGGGTTTCTCTGTGAAGCTGTGGCTGTCCTGGAACTCACTCTGTAGACAAGGCTGGGCCTCAAACTCACAGAGATCTGCCTGCCTCTGCTTCCTGAGTGCTGGGACTAGAGGTGTGCGGCACCACTGCCCAGCCCTTTCTTCCTTTCTTGTCTTTGGAGACAGCTTCTCTTTATGAAGGCCAGACTGCTGTGGGTCTTACTCTTAGCCTAGGCTGACCTTGAACTCATGATCCTCCTGCTTCAGCCTCTAGAGTGCAGAAATTACAGGCATGACTATCACAGCTGGTACTAGTTGGTCTCTGGGGATAAGTTGAGGAGGGAAAGAGCTGAAAGAGAATGGGAGGGAGAAGCCAGTGGTCAAGATGATGTTTAGTGTGTTCTTCAAAGACCAGCATCATCAGTCTGCATTTGCACCAACAGGATGAGAGTTAGGAGGTCCTTGTCACTAAGCATCACGTATAAACAACACAAAACCTGGCTTAGTGGTACAGGCTTGTAATCCCAGAATCCAGAAACTGAGATAGGTACTTCAAGTTCATGTCCAACCAGGGCTACGTAACAAGACTCTGTCTCAAAACCAAAAGGGAGCAATAATTATACAAAGTCCACGTGAACTGTGCACTGGAGACTTATGATCAGTTTCTATTAAAGAAAAAATAATTTGCCAGATGGTGATGATGTAAGGATGGAAAAATACAGCCTAACTCTCCAATGACCCTAAAAGTTTAGAAATACTATCTAAAAAGCCCTAAAACCCTCAAATTTCAGACCCTGTCCTCTGCCAGTAAATAGGCGAAGGTCACACTCCTTGCTGCTTACGACAGTCAGGCCCTTGAGTAAGATAACAGAAAATGAGCTGACTAACGGCTTATCTGACTTTGTAAACTGCTTGTGAAACCCCCCCCCCTGCCCCAGTGACCTATTTGTGGGCTTTGATGTAAATCCTATAAAAACTGTCTCAATTCTGCCCTCTAAGTCCTCAGTCCTCTACCCCTGTGTGCTGTATGACTGTGGACCCCAGTACACTTGGAATAAAAATTCCTCATGCTGTTTGCATCGAGACCGCTTCTCATGAGTGACTTGGGGTGTCGCCTTTCCTGAGTGGGAGTGTGAAGGTCCACGCTCTGCAGGTCTGTCAGTGGCACATGCCTTTTGGGACACAGAGGCAGGGAGATCTCTGAGTTTGAGGCAAGCCTGGGCTACAGAGTGAGTTCCAAGACAGAAAAAAATCTGTCTTGAAAAAAAAAAAACAAATAATAGTAATGATGATGGTGATACATGAAGGAGGAAGGAAGAAAAGAAGGAAGGAAGGAAGAAAATAAATTTCCTCTGGGTGTGGTGGTGCATACCTTTAATCCTAGCACTTGGAAGGCAGAAGATGATGAATATCAGTGAGTTTGGGGCCTGTCTGGTCTATCTAGTGAGTTCCAGGCCAGTGTATACAGAGGTCCTGCCTCAAAAAACGAACAAATAAGGGTGTGGGAGGGGAGGGGGAGAACTGGAGGGACAAGGGGAAGGGAGGAGAGGGCAGGGATGCTCTTCAAAGCCTGGCTTGGTGACACATATCTACAACGATAGGTCTTGCGAGGCTGAGACACAATGATCAAAAGTTGGAAGCTAGATTGTGCTGCATAGCCACACCTTGTCTCGGAAAACAAAAACCAAAAATACTCATTTCAGTCTTTGTAGCGTTCTGATCTAGAATGTGGTCTCTGCTGGGACAATCTAGTTTTACCCTGTAGGGTTCCTCAGGATGCCAGTAAAAATAGCTTCTCCAAGCCACCTCTCTAAAGGTTAAAGACATTTGAGCTGGCCCCAAAGGACATGCAGGACAGAGCCCGGTGAATACAGCAGGGATGGCTGCAGCTGGGCAGGGGAGGGGGCCTAGGAGCCCGTCCTGTGGTTAAACGGGAAAAGATAAAACTGGGCACATTGGTACAATCCTATAATCCAAGCACTCAGGAGGTTGTAGCAGCAGGATTACTGCTACGGATTTGAGGCTAGCCTGGGAAACAATGTGAGACTCTCAGATTTTTCTTATATAAATAATGAGAGGAAACAGAAAATACTGAAGGGCTCAGCAGCTACAGTATGAAATGTTTCAACGCTACAAACATGTCACAGTTTTCTCAAGTAAATCCTTTCCTTAAATTAACCACGACATACAGAGAAGATGCCCTGTGTTGGCACAAGCTAAAGTCACTGGAGAGGAGGGAGCCTCAATTGAGAATAATACCTCTGTAAAATCCAGCTGCAGCCAGGCGGTGGTGGTACACACCTTTAATCTCAGCACTTGAGAGGCAGAGGCAGGTGAATCTCTGTGAGTTCCAGGCCAGCCTGGTCTACAGAGTGAGTGCCAGGATAGGCTCCAAAACTACACAGAGATACCCTATCTCAAAACAAACAAAAATCCAGCTGTAAGTAAGCCTAGAGGGTTAAAGGCCTTCACTACCAGGACTGGTGTCCCTCCATTATTTAAACAATTTATTTTCATTATCATTATTATTTAGTTATGGGTAAGGGTGTGTATGTGCAAGTGAGGACACATGCCTGTGGAGGCCAGGACTGTTCTGAATCCCCCGGAGCTATAGTAATTGACAATTGTGTATGGCTTGACATGGGTGCTGGGAACCAAACCCAGGTCCTCTGGAAAAATGGCAAATACTCTTCTTAACTGCTGAGCCATCTCTCCAGTCCCTATTTCTGTTTTTTGAGATAGGGTTTTGAGTAGCCCAAGCTCACTAACTGAGGCTGGTCTTGAACTCCCGATTCTCCTGCTGCCATTTACCAAGTACCAAGGACCACAGCTGGTTCTTCTCATATGAAGGGTGAACTTTCAACATTTAACACTGTTGATTCTTTCCATTTGCTCCCTGACAAAAATTTCCCAAGTCCTCTTGATCTGGGGTCCTGGGCCAGAGACTTCTCCGATGGATGCCTACCTTCCGCTGCCAGGGCTAACAGATCCCAGGGTGCCATGCATTTCCATAGGCAGGGACATTGTGTTTTCTCAGCCTTTTGCTTTTCTTCCAATTCTCCCTGGACAGCTCCTCCACTCCCTCCCCAGGGTTCCTTCCCTCAGAGGAAGAGCCCACCTTGTCTTTGATGGATAGCATCAGGGAGGGAACACAGTTCTGAGGGCAGGTAAGGAACACTTTGTTCGCACAGGATGAAGAAAGGGGAACTCTTTGACTACCTCACAGAGAAGGTCACCTTGACTGAGAAGGAAACCAGGTAAGGGGCAGCCATGCGCCATCCCCACCCCCTCTCCAAGTAGTAGGATCAGCACTGCAGTGGTGTGGCAGGAGGCCTAGTGTGCATGTCTTAGCTGAGGTCATGCTGGCTCTGTAATGTGTAGTCTAGGATCTAGACAGCCCCAGGCTATCCTGGATCCTCCATTGCACGCAGTGTGGTTGGTATGTGGTCTTTGGTCTCCTTGCCTCTCTTGTCCCTGATGAGTGGAAGAGTAATGTGTAGGGGAACACTCAATTCGGCTGTGTGGGGAAAGTTTTGCCCAATTCTAGAATCAAAAATTAAGTCAACGTGCTGGGGAGATAGCATAGCAGTTAAGAGCACTTGTTGCTCTCGTTTTGGTTTGAGATGGGGTCTCATTTTATATATATAGTCCTGCCTGGCCTGGAATTTGATATGAAGACCAGGGTGACCTTGAACACACAAAGATCTGCCTGAAGAGCCTGAAGAGTGTTGGCAGTAAATACTTGCACCACCACTCCTGACGCACTTGCTGTTCTTTCAGAGGACCTAGGCTCGGTTCCCAGCACCCACCCATATCAGTGGCTTACAAATGTCTGTGCCTCTAGTTCTAGAGGATCTGATGTCTTCTGACCACCTTGGACACTATATAACGGTGGTGCATATATGCACACTCAGGCATATCACACATTAAATAAATACAATCTATTAAAAACTAAACCCAAAACAGGCCAGGTGATGGGGCTGCATGGTTTTAACCGTAGCACTGGGGAAGCAGAGGCAGGCAGATCTCTGAGTTTGAGGCCAACCTGGTCTACAGAGTGAGTTCCAGGAAGTCAAGGACACATAGAGAAACCCTGTCTGGAAAAAACAAACAAACAAAAAACCACCAAACCAAACCAAAAAAAAAAAAAAAAAAAAAAACCAACCAAAAAACAAAAGACAATGGACTGGCTGTGTGTCTCAGCAGTATAGTGCTTATCCAGCATGTTTAAAGCCCTGATTTCCATCTATAGTACCTAGGATAAAATACAAAACAAAAAAATTAAAACTGACTGGTGATGAATATCTGTAATCTCAATAATAGGGAGGCTGAGGCAGAAGGATCATGAGTTCAAGGCTTACATGAGTTGCATGTGACGCTGTATTTTGAAAAGTTAAAAATAGGGTTAGACCATAGTTCAGCTGCTAGAGTGTTTGCCTTGCATGCAGGAAGCATAAACTGGCCATGGTGGTACATACCTCTAATCCTAGCACTTGGGAAGATGAAGAGTTCAAGGTCATCCATAGTAGGTTAGATGCTAGCCCAGGCTACAGGAGACCTTGTCACAATAAAATAAAACAAAACAATAAAATGAAATAGCCATATATGGTAGTGCAAGACTTTAATCTCAGCATTCAAGAGGCAGAGGCAGGAAGATCTCTGAGTTCAAGGCCAGCTTGGTGTACAGAGTAAGTTTCAAGATAGCCAGGGCTACAAAGAGAAACCTTGTCTTGAAAAACAACAAAACAACAACAACAACAACAATAAGTAAAATAACAATAAAGCATTGCTATGTATCTGCCTCCTCAGAAAGATCATGCGGGCCCTGCTGGAAGTGATCTGCACCCTGCATAAACTCAACATTGTCCATCGGGACCTGAAGCCAGAGAACATCCTTCTAGATGATGACATGAACATCAAGCTCACAGACTTTGGATTTTCCTGCCAGCTGCAGCCAGGAGAGAGGCTCCGAGGTCTGGTACCATGGCCTTGGTCTATAGAGGGGTCTCAGGGATGGAAATGGCTTGAATATCTACCACTTCAGTGGTTGAGGAGATGGCTCAGTGGGTAAAATGGGATACATAAGACCTGAATTTGAATCCCCAAAGCCCATGTAACCTCAGCGTTAGACAGGCAGATAGATAGGAGGATCCTTGGGTATCGCTGGCTAGCCAGTTCATCTGAATCAGCCAGCTCTGGGCCAGTAAGAGGCCCTGCCTCAAAAACAAGATGGAGAGCAATCAAGGAAGACACTTGACATTGACTTCTGACTTGCACAACACACACACTCAAAAAAAAAAAAAAATCCTCGGGGCTGGAGAGATGGCTCAGTGATTAAGAACACTGACTGCTCTTTCAGAGGATCCTGGTTCAATCCCCAGCACCCACATGGCAGTTCACAACTGTCTGTAACTTCAGTTTCAGGGGATCCAGAATCCTCATGAAGGCAAAATATCAATGCACATAAAATAAAAATAAATAATTAAAAAAATACTCTAGAAATGACTCAGCAATTAAAAGCATGGGCTGCTCTTTCAGAGGATCTGGGTTTAAGTCCCAGCACCCATTACCAATCACAACTGTCTATAATTCCAATTCCAGGGGGTCCTATAACCCTATCACCTCTTCTGGCTTCCTTGGGCATTAGCCAAGCATTTGGTACACAAATATGACTGCAGGCAAGATACCCCTCCCTATACATGAATAAAAAATAAAACATGTATTCCTTATGTAGAGGACCCAGATTTCAGTTCCCGGCACCCACATAGAGAGACTTTCAAAGCCACCTATAATTCCAGTTCTAGGGGATAAGACTCTCTTCTGGTCTCTGGGCATTTTTACCTATGTGCACATGCCCAGAGGCTAGATGTCTCTTGAGTCAAGTCCTCTCTCTAAGAGTCCACTGACCTAGGTTACCACAGCTTGAGCTCCTTGCCCAGATGCCTAAAAGAACCTAGGAATCCATGTCCTGTGAGCCTGTGTACCCTGATGCTACTCTTGAGTGTGACATAGGAGAGCCCTGCCACTGTTCTTGTCCCATCTCTTGGCTTCCTTGGGCAACTGCTCCCAAGGGCCCCTGTCGGCCTGTCCTGATAGTGACTGTTCCTGCAGAGATCTGCGGGACTCCCAGTTATCTGGCCCCTGAAATCATCCAGTGCTCCATGGACGACAGCCATCCTGGCTATGGGAAGGAGGTGGACATGTGAGTGATCTGCATAGATGTGGGGAGGTGGTCCCCCATGAAACTAGCCTGGTTACTCCTGCATGCCTCCCCTACCCATGAGGCTGAGTGTGACCGGAGTCCCTGCCACCCTCCAGGTGGAGCACTGGGGTCATCATGTACACACTACTGGCTGGCTCCCCACCCTTCTGGCACCGGAAGCAGATGCTGATGTTGAGGATGATCATGGATGGCAAATACCAGTTTGGCTCACCAGAATGGGATGACTACTCAGACACAGTGAAAGACTTGGTGAGAGGCCATGCCCACCATCTCCTCGGATATCAAGGGAGAGGAAAACACCCCAATACAGGCAGCATACCCCAGAGTGGAGGAATCTCCAGGAGGGGCTCCTCTGTATTTGTCTCATTGCTGTTACAAAAGCTACTTAAGAGGCTGGAGAGATGGCTCAGAGGTTAAGAGCAGTGGCTGCACTTGCTGAGGTCTCGAAATTCAATTCCAAGCAATCCTATGGTGGCTCACAACCATCTATAATGAGATCTGGTGTCCTCTTCTAGCGTGGAGGCATACAAGCAGGCAGAATACTGTATACATAATTTTTTAAAATCTTGGTGGGGGGGGGGAAAGCTACTTAAGGAAGGAAGGAAAGAAGGGTTAATTCTGGCTTATGCTTTGTGGCTCCAGGTGTGGGAGGAGGCTGGTCACAAGACGGTCGCAGTCAGGAAGCAGAGAGATGGATGCTGGTGCTCAGCTCACTTTTTCCTTTCTGTCCGGGACCCCAGCCTAGGGAATGGTGCCGCACACATTTAGGGTGGAGCGTCCCATGTCCATCCCTTACAGCCACGGAGTTTTCGCAGTGATTCTACATCCTATCAAGTTGACAATAAGGATTGACCATCACACCCTGAGTGTTCCAGAACGTAGCCTCAGTGCCCTTCTGTTCTCCCAGGTGTCTCGCTTTTTGGTGGTGCAGCCCCAGGATCGCTGCTCGGCAGAGGAGGCCTTGGCACACCCTTTCTTCCAGCAGTACGTGGTAGAAGAAGTACGACACTTCAGCCCCCGAGGAAAGTTCAAGGTACTGAAACTTACCTTGGCCAAGGGGGCTTGGGGGAGGTTGCTGTTGGCTCCTGGAGTACTCTACACCTGCTGGCACCATGCTCGCAGAGCCTTAAACTATGGTGGATTCTAGAATTGCCCCTTTTCTTTACTCTTTATCCCCACCCCACCCCACCCCCCACCCCCCGCCCCGAGGCAGGGCTTCTCTGTGTAGCTCTGGCTGTCCTGGAACTCACTCCGTAGACCAGGCTGGTCTCTAATTCCTGCCCCTGCCTCCAGGTGCTGGGACTAAAAGTGTGCGCCACCATCATCCGGGCAAATTGTCCCCGTTCTTTGTATTCACGGTTGCAATTCAATTTCTGGTTGCAGGCAATGTCTTAAAATCCGGTAGATACATGTGGTCTGGGAACAGGGGGCATCATGAAGGGCGTTCCCAAAGTCATCATGGGTTTTCTGACAAGCTCGGCTACGGGCACAGGGTTCTTAGTGCTGCCTCCTGCAGGTGATCTGTCTAACTGTGCTGGCCTCGGTAAGGATCTACTACCAGTACCATCGGGTGAAGCCTGTAACCAGAGAGATCGTTATCCGAGACCCCTACGCCCTGAGGCCTCTACGGAAGCTCATCGATGCCTATGCTTTCCGAATCTACGGCCATTGGGTGAAGAAAGGCCAGCAGCAGGACAGGGCTGCCCTCTTCGAGAACACACCCAAGGCGGTGCTCCTCTCCTTGGCTGAGGAGGAGGACTTCTGAGTGGCAGTGGGGCATGAGGAGGCAGAGAGCCGGCACCCCCAGAACTGTGAGGAGTCCCCAAGTAGGCCTCAGCATCAGAGCAGGTGGCCCTACTCAGTGCTCTCAAAAGCTCCCCACTTAGAAGCGAATGGTGTTCCCCTTAAATGGCAGTAATTACAGCTGGGGCTGGGTGTGGTGGCTGTGCCTGTTGTCCTGAGGCAGTAGGATCCCAAGTTTCAGGCCAGCCTGGACAACTTGGTGATCAATGTTTCAAAATAAAAATAGGGCTGGGAATGTAACTCCGTGGTGAGTGTAAGGCCCTGAGTTCAGCCAGCCCCTGGTATGACAAAAATTGAGACAATACATATCAATAAATAAAAACAGATAAGTAAATAGATCCAACGCAGCTGAGGCCGGGTCAGGCTGGAGTGGAAGGGCAGGGAGCAAGTGCTCTGGGAGCTACAAGCCTTCTGGCTTCTCTACTGTGCACCTTTGTCGCTGTCTTGGGTTCTTTCTCCTTTTTCAGATTTATGTCCTATGTGTGTTTTGTCAGCCTGTTTAGTATGTGCACCACGAGCATGCAGTACCCGTGGAGGCCAAAAGAGGGTGTCAAATGCCCTGAAACGAATTATGGATAGTTAGGGACCACCTTGTGGGTGGTAGGAACTGAACACCTCTTCTGCAAGCACAAGTGCTCTTAATCGCTGAGCCATCTCTCTAGCCCCTGCCTCAGTTTCTTTCTGGGCTCAAGGTTATTGATAATTGAGGAAGTAGAGGCAGGATGATCAGGAGTTCAAGGTCATTCTTGGCTACGCAAGGAGTATGAGGTCAGCCTGAACTACATGAGACCCTGTCTCAAACTACAATTTAAAAAAAAGTGGACTTCAGGATATATACAAATGCAGAGTTTATTGACCTCAGGGGATCCAGTTCTTCTCCAGGGACATGTTTGCAGAAGCCCCTATATGATTAACACTCAGAGGGAAAGCTTCTGACATTTGTCTTCCTAGAGGAGCACCAACCTTGTTACTCCCACAATGCACAGCTTCACCTGGCACATTATTGCTCTACCAGAGTATTTTAATATTGTGCACTATGTATAACCCCAGCACCCAGGAAGCTGAGGCCAGAGGACTGAGAGTGAGGCCCACCTGGCCGCATGGTGAGCATCCTGTTTCAAATAACAGACAGGGAGCCTGGGGTCCCTCAGAGGGGTTTTAGGCACCATCATATAAGAGAAGCATTTTCCTTCTACAGGATTTCCCAGGAGAAGTGAAAGCTCAATCAGACAGGGAGAAAGAAAAGGAAGAGATTTAGTTTGCTGAGGCAGGGTCTCTCTGTGTAGCCTTGGCTGTCCTGGAACTCACTCTATAGGCCAGGCTAGTCTCGAACTCAGAGATCCACCTGCCTCTACATCCCGAGTGCAGGGATTAAAGGTGTGTGCCACCACCACCTGGCTAAAAGGGAGAGATTTTTCGATCACTGTCTTTTGGAGAACGAGTGCTTGGCTCCTTTGTCCTTAATACTGCACTTTAGAGAAACACCCAGCTCCCAGCCATGGTCACCCAGGCCCTCCTCTCCCAGGATATGGCAGCCTCCTCTTGGGGTTGTGTTCTTATGCCCTTGGGAAGCATCTGCCGGACAGAAAGGGCTCAAACGGAGGTCACCCAAAGGCTGATGAAGAACTTGCTATCCAGATGCCTCTGGTACGTGGTCAGGGAGACACAGTACTGAGGGTGGGCTTTCTCTATCCCTGTCTGGATGCTCACAGATCCTCCTTCAGTCGCCCTGTGCTGGAAGCGCAGCGGAAGCCCAGGTTGTCTGAGGCTGAATCTGGAGTGTTGCCCATCCTGTAGCAAAGCAGGGAGAGAATATGCATACTGTTGGGGATGGGGTCTACTGAGGCGGGAATTGGTCTGGAGGTTTGAATGAGAGTGGCTCAAATATTTTAATGCTTAGTCACCAGGTAGTGGAACTATCTGAAAAGGACTGGGAGGTGTGGCCATGTTGGAGTAGGTGTGACCTTCTTGGAGGAACTGCCACTAGGGGTTAGCTTTGAGATTTCATAGCCCACAACAGGCCCGGTGTCTGTCTGTTCGTCCGTCCGTCCGTCATCTGTCTGTCTGTCTGTCTGTCTCTCTGTCTCTCCCCTCACCCCTTCAGGATGTAAAACTCTCAGCTATTGCCCGAGTTCCATGCTGGTCTTCTTCTGGCCACAACGATCGTTGACTAAGCCTCTAGAACTGTGAGCAAGCCCCCAGTTAAACGCTTTCTTCTATAAGAATTGCCTTGGTCATGGCTGCCTCTTCACAGCAACCAAATAGTAACTAACCCAGTTGCTTTGAAGGCAAGTCAGCTAGCATGCCATAAGCAGTAAGGGGACAGAGTGGAGAGCTGAGTGACCAGAGGATTGCAATGGAAGATGATCTTAGTGACCACTGATGAGCAAGTAGCTCCTCCTCTAAGATAAGGATCACAGCTCAACACACCTGTGTTGAGAAATGAGGGGAGAAATGAGTGTCACGGCATGCGGTGGTGACTTTTAGTCGTCAACGTCAACTGGAGTACACCTGGAATTAGCTAAAACTTAAAAATGGAGGGGCACACCTGTGAGGGATTTTAGCTTAACTTGAAGTGGAAATGGGGAAAACCCATCTCTGTTCTGGATCGCACCTTCTGCTAGGAGCTTATATAAGGACACGGAAGAAAAAAGCATTTGCTCTTTGCCTGCAAGAGCCTACTACTTTGGGATTCCAGTGTATACTGGAGACCAGCTGAGACATCCAGTCTTGTGGACTGGAAAATTACTGGATTCTTGGACCTTCTATACAGGCAGCCATTATTGGATTAGCTGGACCAAAGTACATAAGTCATTCTAATAAACTAATAAATTCCCTGTATAGAACTATAGATCTTGATACAGATATAGATAGATAGATGATAGGTAGAGATTCATTTACTAAGTTTTGTTACTCTAGAGAACCCTGACTAATACACAGCAGTTAATCAGCTCTGACAGGCAGGGCCTCACCATCTTCCAAACCTACAGTCTGAAACTACAAGGCCTAAGGAGTCTTGGCCAAGGTCGACCAAATCAAATCTTACAGTGAATAAAGCAGAAGTCCCAAAGACTGGAATTCGATGCTGGGGGAGCCACCACTGATAACTCCATTTGAGATGAGCAGTCCCAGCACCTCATTGACAAAATGACTATAACCAATGATGTTCTGTGCATCCAGCAGCTGGATGAGTAGGTTTTGTTTTGGGTTTTTCGAGATAGGGTTTCTCTGTGTTGCTTTGGAGCCTGTCCTGGAACTAGCTCTGTAGACTAAGCTGGACTTGAACTCATAGAGACCTGCCTATCTCTGCCTCCCGAGTGTTGGGACTAAAGGCATGCGCCACCACCACTTGTCTTGGATGAGAAGGTTAATACATGTTGTCTTCTGGCTGTGACCTACTGATGTGCAATTCTGTCTCCTTTCCTCTGCCTTGCTCCATGTGAGAAGGAAACTTGTAGTACAAGGTTGCCAGACAGTTCCCTCTAGTTCCAGTGAGTCTCAGGAAGGGGTCCCTGGCTGTCTCAGGTACCCATGTGTACTTCCCATGGCCAGCAGTGCTGGGTTGCTCAACTTTCAGTGGAGGAAGGATATGCAAGAAGGGTGAGGAGTGTGAACCAGATACTCAAAGAGGTGGGCAAGGAAGAGACTGAAGTAAAAAAATGGGATGGATGCAGAAACTGCACCGATTGAAGCTCTGGGCTCATGGAGCCCAACATCCACACCGGCAGCCATGGCTACAGATGCCTGTGGTCCCTGACCTGAGACCCTTACCTGGTGGTGACCCGAGCCCGGTGATTGGCAGAGCCGTCAGCTGTGTCAATCCATGATGCCCCCCGGAGGACACGCATGTCCTGGCCAGCAGACTGGTATGTGGACGCCGTCCATTCCCACACATTGCCCATGAGATCATATAGTCCTATAGTGTAGCAGTAGATCATTAGGTGGTAAAGCAGGGGTCTCTCTCCCACCCACCAAATGGCCTGGGGAGGCTGGCGGAGATTTTATCCTGCCACCTTGTCAGATACTGTGCAAGAGGAGGTCTTACCATAGTTGTTCTGTGGGGGGAAAGCATTCACCGGTGACAGTCCATGAAAACCGTCTTCAGCTCTGTCACCCTTGGGGAACTTTCCCTGGCAAGAACAACCAAAGTGGAAGATTTATCAGCCTGTTCCAAAGCGGGTGCTCCTGTGTGCCCTGAGGGGAACCAGGGTCATTCCACTCTGCTGCTTCTTGGGGGAAGGATAGTGACCTCAGGTTCCCTTACATAGTGCTTTGGAAAGAGTGCTGTCTCCACCCATCTATGTCCTGCATCCCTTGCCCAGGATAGAGGCATCCCTTGCCCAGGAGTCCATACTGTCTCATATCTCCTGCTTTTACTTAAACACACCACCTACAACTATTCATGTGATCTGATCAATTTCATTATTCTTCTTATCAAAACCAGAGTTCAGGAGCTGGGGAGATGGCTCAATGGGAAATGCATTTGCTATGTAAACATGAGGACCAAGTTCATGTTCTGAGAACCCATATATAAGCTTGGCATTACTGGGTGGTGATGGCACATGCCTTTAATCCCTGCATTCAGTAGGCAGAGGCAGGCAGAATTCTGTGAATTCAAGGCCAGCCTGGTCTGCAGAGCAAGTTCCAGGATGGCCAGAACTGGAAATCTTGTCTTAAAAAACAAAACAAAACAAACAAACAAACAAAAGCTCGGCATGGTGGCATGTATTTATAACTCTGGTTCTGGGGGACAGAGTCAGGCAGATCCTGGGGATTTCAGCTAGGCAGTCTAGCTGAAATGATGAGCTCCTTCTCCCACTGAGAAGTCCTGTCTCCAAAAACACTGTGGAGTGGCCTTCAGGTAAAAGCATGCACTCAGGGCGGGAGAGAGAGCTCAGCAGTTAAGTGCATGGGCTGCTCTTCCAGAGGACCTGGGTTCAATTTCCAACACTCACATGGCAGCTCACAACTGTCTGTAACTCCAATTCCAGGGGATCTGACACCCTTATATACACATTTACACATACATGCAGACAAAACACAAATGCACATAAAAATAAATAAATATTTTTAAAAAAGCATGAACTGTACCACTGTGCTTGTGAAAGACCCAAGAAAACCTGAGTTCTGTCTCTAGCACCCATGTCCTGGGTGCTCACTCTGTAGACTAGGATGGTCCTGAACTCAGAAGTCTGCCTGTCTCTGCCTCCTGAGTGCTGGGAATAGAGGCATAAGTCACCACACCCAGATTCATAATTGAAGAATTTTAAAATACTAAAAATACAAAGTGGAGAAGCAGCTGAGGAAGATACCATACATGAATACACCTGCACCCACATGCATAAGTCACACATATGCACAACACACAAACTGCAGTTTGGGTGCCCCTCCACTGGAGAAGCTTCTACACAAGGGAAGATGACTAGGCTGTGACTTGCTTAACAATGTGATAGTCCCTTGTATTCTCTCTCTTTCTTTCTGCTTTTCGAGACAGGGTTTCACTGTGTAGCCCTGGCTGTCCTGGAACTCACTCTGTCGAGCAGGCTGGCCTGGAACTCACATAGATAGGCCTGCCTCTGCCTCCTGAGTGCTGGGATCAAAGGCGTCCGACACCAATACCCAGTGTTCCATTTTGAAATTTTGAGTCAGCTGCTTAGGAAGACCTTGAGCTTGGGATTGCTCCTGGGAGGACAAACCTGTCTCACCAGGCCCTGCTAGGCACTGCCATCTGGGTCCATAGCAGGGTTCCAAACAGCACTGGGTCCCACCAGGGACAGAAACTGCCTTTGCAGGGCTCTGTAAGGCTTGGGGAAGGAAGGAAACAGGACTTACCTGCCACAAATTGGTGCGGTTTGGCTGGAACCGGTTCCCCCAAGGATAAACCTGACCTACAGGACAGTAAAGGGACAAAAAAAAAAAAAAAAAAACTGGGTGAGAAGAAAAACAGTGAGTGAGGAAGCCAAAAGGAAGACAGGAGGTGTGAGAGACACTGACTGACGTCACTCCTTCCATTCTGTCATAGTCCTCCCCTAACCTGGGAAACAACAGACAGAATTACATGACACAGCTGGTCCTGTGAATCTGAGTGTGGCAGAGGTACACACAGACAACGAGGAGAAGGCATGGGGAACTTGCTGGTTGGATTTAAAAGTTCAATCATGAACAGGTAGGAAGGAACCTCATTTGCCATAATTTAAAACTGACCATTGGCTGGGCAGTGGTGGGGCACGCCTTTCATCCCAGCACTCAGGGGTCCAGCCCAATCTACAGAGTGAGTTCCAGGGTAGCCAGGGCTGTTAAACAGGGAAACCTGCCTCAAAAAGCCAGAAAGTAAAATAAAATAAAATAAAGTAACGTAAAACTGACTAGTGATAGAACCTTGTGCTCATAAAGAGCATAGGAGCATTTAAAGCAATGGGGACGTTGGTTCCCATTCCAAGGACAGTTTACATTGTCAGGGCTGCAGGACGACAGATTTATGACCAAAGCCAGTGACTCTCCTGCCTCCCACTTGTGATGCTCCTGCCGCAGCCTTCCAAGTGCTGTGACTCTTTGATCCCCCGTGGAAAAGGAGAAGGGTTTCTGGTAACTCTTCTTTGCCCTATTTTGTTCTAGTTGTATTTTTTCAAATGTAACTTAAGCTAGGTGTGGTGGATCACAGATGTGATTATTGTTACTATTTTCTTTTTGAGACTAGGTCGATCTCACTGTGTGACACTGGTTAGCCTAGAACTGACTATATAGACCAGGCAGGCTTCAAGCGTATAGAGATCTGTCTTCCAAGTGCTGGGGTTGAAGGCCTGTGCCACTACACCTGTCATCCACTACACCTGTCATTATAGCCACTGGGAGGCTAAGGCAGGAGGATGGCTGGGACTACACAGTGAATGCAGGCCACCCTGGTGGGCTACAGAGGGAAACCCCTCTCTCTCTCTCTGCCCCCCTCTCTGCCCCCCTCTCTCTGCCCCCTCTCTCTCTGCCCCTCTCTCTCTGCCCCCCCCTCTCTCTCTCTGCCCCCTCTCTCTCTCTCTGCCCCCCTCTCTCTCTCTCTGCCCCCCTCTCTCTCTGCCCCCCCTCTCTCTGCCCCCCCTCTCTCTGCCCCCCTCTCTCTCTCTGCCCCCCCCCTCTCTGCCCTCTCTCTCTCTCTGCCCCCCCTCTCTCTCTGCCCCCCTCTCTCTCTGCCCCCCCTCTCTCTGCCCCCCTCTCTCTCTGCCCCCCCTCTCTGCCTCTCCCCTCTCTGCCTCTCCCCTCCTTCCCCCCAAAACAGGGTTTCTCTGTGTAGCCTTGGCTGTCCTGTCCTGGAACTCACTCTGTGGACAAACTCAGAGATTCTCCTGTGTCTGTCTCCCAAGAGTTTAGGGATTTAAGGTGTAGTTTTTCCTGCCTGCATGTCTGCCTGCAGGCCAGAAGAGGGCATCAGATCTCAGTACAGATGATTGTGAGCAACCATGTGGTTGCTGGGAATTGAACTCAGGACCTCTGGAAGAGCAGTCAGTACTCTCTAGCCACCTCTCTAGCCCCTATGTCTGGCTTTCTAAGAATATTTTTTAGGGCTTCAAGATGGCTAAGCAGGTAAGCATGCTTGCCACTTTTCCAGAGAATGTAGTTCAGTTCTGACAGCTCACAAACATCTGTAATTCCTTTTATGTCATGTTGTAGGTGACTGGTCTAAACTGGATCAGAGATAAAAATTACAGAAACTGCAATTGGCCCCTAGCCTGTGTTAAAAATCACTACAGTAGGGGACTCAGACTCTCCCCATCCTTTCAAGCCCCAGTGCAGGGCCGGGCAGGAAGATGAGCAAGAGAACGGCCTTGGCATTCACATACCCTTCAAGCCCCCTCGGGCCGCAAACTCCCATTCTTCTTCTGTGGGCAATCGCTTTCCCCGCCATGCGCAGTAAGCGCCAGCATCGTTCCAGCTCACATGTACCACCGGAAGTTCCAGTTTCTCTCGGATGCCGGAGCCAGGACCTGCAGGCTGATAGCCAGGGTGAAGTGAGCTAGGCATCCGGGATCTAGGGAAAGGCTAGAAAATGCTTGGCGTGGGGGTGACTCAGTTCAGCTTTTACAGGACATCAGGAAAGATGGCGCAGTGAGTGAGAAACGGAAGAGACAAGGAGAAGAGTGGTTGCACACACCTGTCATTCCAGAAGGTTGAGGAGGGAGGAACCTGGGCTACAGAGTGAGATGCCATGAGAGGAGGGAGGAGGGAGTCAGAAAGAGTCTTCTTAAAGAGAGCAGTAGGAAACGTGGAAAAGAATTAGTGCAGAAGGAACAGGGTTACTCCTGCAATGTCCTACTCATTGCCTAAAACAGCATTTCCCGACAAGCCTGGTGGTGCGCCTTGACTCTCAGCACTCAGAGGGAGAGGCAGGCGATCTGAGTTCGAGGCCAGCCTGATCTACATACAGACTGTTCCAGGGTTACACAGTGAGAGACCCTGTCTCAAAACCAAGACAGAGAAAAGCACCCCAGTATTCCTGGTGTTTTTAGGGACTAGGGATTCATCGAAATGAAATGAAACTGTGCAGTAGTAGAAAATGAGGCAAAGGAACCAATACTCACCTGCCTCCAAAATGCCTTTTGCACTGGTAGCCACCAGAGAAGAGACTGCAAAGACAGAAACTTCATGAGGGCGGGCGAGACAATCTGACCCAGCAAAGAACCCTTTTGGACTGGAGGCGGAACACGACTGGGCCATGGATGGAATCTTTTTTTGTTGTTTTGGGACAGGTTTCATTATGTAGCCCTGGATGGCCTGGAATCTACTGACACTCACTACGTAGACCAGGCTAGCCACAAACTCAGAGACTCTAAGTCTGGAATTGAATGTGTACTCAACACCACCTGGCTATGGATGGAATATTTTCAAATGATACTATGGGATTGGGGGGCTGGAGAGTTGGCTCAGAGGTTAAGAGCACTGGCTACTCTTCCAGAGGACCTGAGTTCCATTCCCAGCACCCACTTGGTGGCTCACAACCATCTGTAATGACATAAAGATACTCTGGGGTTGGGCGCGTGCTCAGCTGGCAGAGTGCTTGCCTAGCATGCATGAAGTTCTGGTTTTGGTCACCAGCAGCACCTACACCCAGTACAATACAGCTGTAATTTCAACGCCACGGAGGCAGAGGCAGTAGGATCTCTCTGAGCTCCAGCCCAAGCTCCAGGGTCTACATTGTGAGACTTTGTCTTAAAACAGATACCTCCCAACAACAACAAAAAACCAAAGCCAAAGTAGGAGGGTATCTTTTTCTGTCTTCTGTCCTCTCCTACTCCCCACTTCCAGGACTGGGGATTGAACTCACAGCTCTGTACATGGGAGTAGGCAAGCCCTCTGCCACTGAGCTACACTTAGCCCCCTTTTCAAGATTCCATTTTGAGACAGGGTCTCCCTGAACCACTCAGGCTGGCCTTGATCTTGCTACCCTGCCTCAGCCTCCCAAGTAACTAGACTTTCAGGCATTCATCACCAGGCCTGGTGGTTACCACTCTGACTGGTGGTGTTAACCTGAGTAGTGTGTATTCTCTCTGGCTTCTCCTCAGGTCCCTAGTCTGATCCTCCACGACACATCCAGGGGACCCCTCCCCTCTCCCTCAGATGACTCTGCCCAGGTGCCCCCATCCCCATCCAGGCCCTCTTACCGGCATTTGATTTGCTTGACTTCTAAGCTCAGGGGAGACAAAATCCTCAAAGACGAAGCTCCACCCGAATGTTTCAGCCTCAGTCTGGTATTTTTTATCCCGGACAAACTCCCTGGGAAAAGAGTGTTCATTTGGCTCAGTGGCTAGGATTCTATACCCATCCCTACCATCCTCTGCCCCAGGAAGCCTTATGTTTCTGTCCAGCAAGACTTTTCACAAGCTTTAAGAAATTAATCTGACACCTGTGACAAAGTTTTTCTTTTTCCCATTAGTCTATGAAAGGCAGTGTTTTTGTTTTGTTTTGTTTTGTTGTTTTTCTGTAGAAGGTAGTTAGGTTTGTCTTTCTTTCTTTTTTTCTTCCTTTCTTTTCTTAGAGTTGTGCCTGCAAGGACAAAATTCCTGAATCAGGGTGTGAAGTCCAGCTTCTACAAAGTAGATGCAGTCACAACAAACATCTGAGATAAAAGATGAAACAAATCTTGGTAAAGTGTTTGCCAGTCTGGTTTGGGGCTTGTGCACCCTTTTTAACAAATAGAATTACCTTGCCAAGCTACTTTAGATTTGTGTGTTTGTGCAACACCAAGATTATCCTAACACACCTGACCAGATTTTTCTATAAAATTAGACTATGCGTTAGTAAAAAAATCCCACTTTTGAGTATGTAGTTCTGTGGGGTTTTTTGTTTGTTTGTTTTGTTTAGACAGAAACTCATGTACAGCAGTGGTTCTCAACTTTCCTAATGCTTCATCCCTTGAATATAGTCCCTAACCATAAAGTTCATAAAATAATTTAAAAAATGGTTTATTTTTATTTTATGTACAGTGGCATTTTGTCTGCATGTATGTCTGTGTGAACATATCAAATGCCCTGGAACTGGAGTTGTGAGCTGCCATGTGGGTGCTGGGACTTAAACCCAGGTCCTCTGGAAAAGCAGAGTTCGAGGCCAGCCTGGTCTATAGAACTTGTTCCAGGACAGACTCCAATGCTACAGATAAACCCTGCCTCAAAACACCAAACCAAACCAAACCAAACCAAAAGAATTAGAAAAGATCAGAAAGAACCCCCCCCCCAAAAAAAATACACTTCCAAATACCTGAAATCTTTATTGGTGACTGGAAATACATCAATGGAAAAGGATTTTACTGTCACTTCCCGGGTAGGCCCTTCACCATCTCTGCCATCTGGAGCATCTGTCCCCATCAAAAATCGCCCATCTGGCAGTTGCACCATGGCTGGAGCCTGAGCATTTCCTGCAGAACAGGACAGGTAGGAGTAATTCATGCAAATATATGGACATAAAATTTCACTGCCTCATCATTTTTAAAAAAGCTTTTATTATTGTTGTTGAGACAGAGCTTTACTCTGCAGACCTGGCTCATCTGGAACTCACTATATAGAATGGGCTGATCCTAAACTCACAGAGTTTCTGCTTCCTGAGTATTTAGACTAAAGGTGTGTACCAAAAATATTTTTATCTTATGAGTGTTTGTCTGCATGTACATAAGTGTACTGTGTGTGTACCTGGTACCCACGAGGTGGCACTGGGCCTGCCTTCCTTCCAACCCTGGCCTGAAACTCACTATGTAGACTAGGCTACCTTGGAACTCACAGAGATCTGCTTGACTGCCTTTCAAGAGCTGGGATTAAAGGGATGAATGTCCACACCCAGCCTTCCAGGGAGGTGTACTTAGCTCTCTTCGCATTCTGACACAATTCTACCCATTTCTGGAATAATTCCAAGAGGGGAAATGAGTTAAGTAGGGAAATCTCAAATGAAAAAGGAATTCAAACAATTACAAGATAAACAAGCAAACTATAATTTTAAAAATTATTTTAGGGACCACACTGTTTTCCCTTTGCACACCAGGCATACTTATACATAAAGGAAAAATAAAATACATAACCCTGTTTTTTAAGTCCACCACTTATAGAGATATACACCTCTAATCCCAGCACTTGGGGGTTGGAGACAGATCGTTGTGAGTTTTTTTTTTTTTTTTTTTTTTGCTTTGTTTTGTTTTCTGAGACAGGGTTTCTCTGTAGCTTTGGAGCCTGTCCTGAAACTTAAAAGAGATCTGCTTGCTTCTGCCTCCTGAGTGGTGGGATCACAGGCATGTGCCATCACTACCTGGTCAGATCTTTGTGATTTTGAGGTCAGCCTGATCTACACAGTGATCCCAGTCCAACCAGGGCTTCAGGGTGTGACCTGTCTCAAAAGAAAAACAAATGTTTTAAAAAACATATGGGGTATTTGAGGAGGTGATGGTACACAGCTTTAATCCCAGGACATGGAAGGGAGTGGGGATAGGGTGGAGATGGGGGTGAGTAGAGGTAGTTGGAGCTCTGTGAGTTCAAGGACAAGCCTAGTCTACAGAATAGCAGCACAACCAGGGCTATACAGAGAAACCCTGTCCAGAAAAATAAAAACCAAAACCAAAAAAACAAAACAAACAAACAAACAAACAAAAAGACATATGGGGTGGGTGACTGACCTGTAAGCCCAGCACTTAAGAGTTGAGAGGCTGGGGTAGAAGGATCTTGAGTTCGAGGCTAGCCTAAGCTATATAGTAAGACTGTTTCAAAAATAAAGTCAGTCATTGTTAGGCTAGGCATGGTGGCATATATTTCCAATTCCAGCACATAGAAGGCAGAGGCAAGTGAACTCTGTGACTTTCAGGCTATATAGTGAAAACCTGTTTTAGAACAAAATAAAACCCAAAGCCACTTTTTTATTTTATGCCTATAATCCAAACTCTAAGAAACCTGTAGCAGGTGATCACAAGCTCAAGTCTGGCTTGGGTATATAGCCAAGACCTTTAAACCACCACCCAAACAAGGGCTTGAGTTGTAGATCATCTGAGACAGTGCCTGCCCAGGTAGATCTCTATTAATTCAAGGTCAGCCTGCTCTCTACATATAGCCAGACAAGGCAACATAGTTACTCTGCCTCAAAGATAAAATAGGGTGTTAGAGAGATGGCTCAGCATGTGAGAGCACCTGTCGCTCTTGCACACACCCCATGTTCAGTCCCCAGCTCCCATTCAGTGGTTTATAAATATATTTCATCAGTTCCAAAGAGACTGCCACGTTTTCCTGACCTCCATGAGCATCAGGGTCACCAGTGGCTCACAAACATACATAGAGGTCTTTTAAACAATTCAATCCAAGCTGGGTGGTGGTGGCTCACATCTGTAAGCCCAGCACCCGTAGGCAGAGGAAGTCCGAGCTCTGGGGGTTTGAAGCTAGCCTGGTATACAGAGTGAGTTTCCGGACAGCCAGAGGCAGATGATAGAGTACTGACAGTTTTAAGGGGGAAAATGGCATCAGATTTTTGTGTATGTGACTTCGTGACTTTGAGCTTTTAAAGCTAACTTTCTACAAGTAAAAGCTATGTATCACACATGAGTACACCGGCTTAAGACGGGGAAGTGGGACAGAGAAAACAGGAAAACCAGCATGCTGCACTCAACGGCCTGGGCAGGGCCAGGCACTAGATGAGACCCTGATTTTAAAACCCTTAGTTGTGCAATTTCGTGGCGGCCTGCCCCAGCAAGCAGCCCGAGATTCCCACAAACCCCCCGAGGCTGGGGCAGCATCTGAAAGGCTGGGTGTAGTCCTTTTTTCAGGAGCTCGGGGATGGATAGGAGAAACAGGAACAGGGCAGCACACTGACCTAGCTGAAGCCTGGGACTGGACAGGAGCCACAGCAGAGACAAAACAGGGAGCGAGGAACCCATGCTGAAGAGTCAGGACTCAACACGCATGCGTCAACTCAGAACCGGTCTCCCGGTTGACTTCCTCGCGCCTGCGCACTTGCTTGATGGTAAGCAACCTCATCTTTTTAACCAATGGCAGAGCTGTTGGGAGACCCAGGTGGCACACCATGGGAGCTCGCCTGTAGGGACCGCCCATGAATGAATTAGATTGCATTCCAACTTATTCACAATTAGACTTATCTCTCTATAAACTCTTGTATAAGTAATGTAAGGCGTGTGTTCGTGCTCACAGCGCCTGAGTTGCAGTTGGTTAGGAACAGCACGGTGTGGCTGCTGGGAACTCCTGGTTTTGCACGAACAGTAAGCACTCCTACTAAATACCTATCCACCCACCCACATGCCACTTTATTCAGTTGAACTGTGTAAACACAAGACCACAGGTCCCAACTTTTTATTTCCTCACTGTAGAATACTGAGGACCCCCGCCACAACTCGGGAATATTTCATATATTATGCAACACATAAACTAATGGAAACCAAGAGTATTTAGGTGAGAAAAAGATGACAACAAAGCTTGTGATGGACACGAAGCAAAAGCATAGTTTAAAGGTTTGGAAATAGCCTAAAAATATTGTATTTAACCCAACTCCTTATTCTTTAGCCATCTTTCCTTTTGGCTGTTAACTTGTAACTACTTCCACCTCTTGTGTTCTCATGCTGTCAGGAGGGGTTGGGCTTCAGAATTGTGATCTACCACTCCAGCCTCCATCTAATAACCTTAAGTTAGCTTTTCCAGGGAAGCATTTTTTTTAGCAGTTATGTCAAAATTATAAACGATCAGTTTTTTTTAAGTATTTATTAAACACTATGAAAACCATAAATTACCCAGATGTGTTTTGCACTGGCAAGAATCTTACATGTATAACAGGGAGTTAGTTGGCTAACTTAAAATACATCCAAGAGGGGGAAAAAAAAAAAAAACAAAAAAACGTTGAGCTGGGGGGGGGGGGGGTGTCTCCTGTAGCCTGAGTTAAAGCAGAACTTTTAGACCTCTTTTCCAAAGTGCTAGGCTTACAGGCACGCACCACCATGCTGTTAAGAAAAAAACCATTACAATTTTTTGAAGAACATTAAGGAACAAGGAAGACCACACACTTATCTTAATATGTGTCATTGTAGCTAAAACATGTTCAGTGGGTTTAAAAGGGCCCACTTTATGACCTTATGCATACACTCAACAGAATTTTTTTTTAAACAGTATTATAATTTGAACAGGTGCCAAATGTCTTGTTCCTTTTCTTCAACTGGGGAGAGTAAATTCTTTTCCAAATCACTTGGACAAAAAAAGATCATTTCCCCACATCATTCTGCAGCATTACAGATGCAGTGACAAGGGACCTCTTCAGCCTTTCAGAGAGGACATGCCCGCTCTCATGATCTCATCAACCAGGAGGATGTTGGTGGCGATCACAGTACTGGAAGGGAAAAAGAAGACGACAGCTCAGATACGAACATTTCGACTTATCCAACTAAATGACAAGAGCTAGCTCAAGTTTCCAAACTCACCAGGAGTGAAGCAGCTGCTTCTTCACACAGTAGTTATCCCACACACCCATCTCTGCTGCCACCATTGGCTCACCTGAAAAATACCACACCTTGAAATCACAGACTATCAGATACCCCCTATAAAAAAGGATTTTCATTTTATATGCATTGTCTTTTAACTGCATGTCTGTCTGTCTGTTTGAGGTTATCAGATCCCCTGGGACTGAAGTAACAGTTGTGCACTGCCACGAGGGTGCTGGGAACTGAACCCAGGTCCTCTGAAGAGCAGCAAGTGTTCTTACCCATCTTTCTCTAGCCCCATCAAAAGCCCTTTTCAAGAAATCATTCTATTTTATGAACAAACCCTGCCAATTCTAGAACAGAAAACAAGGGCCAATTTGGGTTATTTTAGACAGGGTTTTGCTATGTAGTCAAAAAGACAACCTCCAATCTTAAAATGTTAAGTAATAGTGTTGGTTATCACTGACTACTCATCCACTAGTAACCAGTAGTCCTCCAATCACCACTCCTCTCCAGAATCATGGCCCTGTGGTCCATCTCTTTATGACTTGCACACACAAAGCACTCACTGCTTTGGACACCCCTCTGTTCTGGACACATTCCTGTTGACTTCCCTCATTCCAGCAATCTCTTCTATTAAGTTAGTGACAGTACGGACAATAGGCCTTCTGCTTTATATTTAGGCTATAGGGTCTAAAAAGCAGGAATAAAATCATGCCACTAGCTTTACTCCACCATTTAAAATAAGCACTCTACGCCTCAGTCTCCACCTCGTTAGTGCAGTTATGTGTCACATCAACCCTGAAGGACAGCACTGACACCAGAGCAGAGCAGAGCAGCCCAGCAAGGCCCCTCCCAGCCTCACCTGCCCCAGCTGTACTCCAGCTAGCTCTAACCCTCAAAGGCATTCTTACCTGTGTTCAAGTCCACACCTACAAGCTGACCCGATTCTGAATGTTCAGCTTGAACTTTAACTAATGTTTCCTGAAGGTCAAAACCAGAGTTCTGCGCAAGAACCTATCAAACAAATTTAATTCTTGAAGAGACAAACTGAAAATTCAATGTTAAGCCTATAGTAAATATACAATATTTCCAATTTAAAAAAAAAAAAAAAAAAGGTTTTTTTCCCCTGAAAGCAATCTTCTTTCTGACGTCTCTATGTGTGCTATAGCACACCCCTTCTTGCCCCAAATAAATAAATAAATAAATAAATGAGGTGGTGGCTTGTATGCATTGAGATAGAACCATTCATTACTCATGTGCTCTTCGAGAGAATAGACAGGTGTTGCTGACTAACTCTAATATACACCAACCCATGGCCCTCACAAAAGCACTGCTCAAACTTTCACCTTTACCCAGTACTTCATAGAGACTGACATGTCCATTAGTTTTACTCAAGTAAAAAAAGCAAGTTCATACTTGAACAACCCATACAGGCAATGGCTGACAGGGCTGATGGACAGCTCTGTTATCTGTCCACTTTGCCTCTTGCCTTGTTATATGGCTGCTAGTCCTCACTCTGTGACCAACCTCCATGCTGGCTTTCTTTTTTCTCCATTCTCCTTTGTACAGCTTGTATGGTAGGGTGGGTGTTCAAACCTCTACCCACACAGGGCTAAGGGAAACTACCCTGAAATGTTATGTACATCAGCTGGCCAAGATCAGCCTGCCTCAGCCTCACAGGTACCTGGCTTGACACAGTTTAGGAAATTAGCATTAACAACTGATTGCAGGACAAAGGCTGGCCTTTCAGCAAGGAAAACTCAGGAAAGCATTCAAACCTTGGGAATAATGAGCAAGGCATCTGCGAATGCCTGCACTCCAAGCTGAGCCCTGCCCTTCACGCTGGGCTTGTATTTAATCAGTGCTTCTGCCATTGCCACTTCTATTGCGCCAGCGCCCGGGACAACACAGCCTGTGGACAAGGGAGAGAAGTCAGAGAAACCGAAAACAGCAAATGTAAAACCAAGTTTTACATGGCATTGTAAGGAGACATACATGTTAAGCATTTAACTTATTATGAATCCACTACACCTGTGATTAGGCATGTGCATTTATAAGTTCTTGCAGTGCTAGAGATGGAAATGTGGGTCTCACATATGCAGACCTGCCTCTTGAGCCATAATATAACCAAACACACTGTTCCAATTGGTAGCTAAAGAGCCACCAGTTTTACTCATTTATTTGTACTTACTTTTAGTAATGATATACCATTTAAAAAAAACAGCATACCAATCATTTTAAAAGAAGACTTTACTTTTGCATGGTGTCTGGCTGTGTAAATTACTGACTAAAGAACACAGTATTCAGCCATGCCTTTTAGACTAGCAACAAGAACATAAGTACAGCGTGGTTCTTACCATCATCAATAGCATTTTTGACAGCCCTCAAGCCATCTCTTATTGCATCCTTGATTTGAGTCAGCGTGTGCTTATTTGGTCCTTTAATCAGTAATGTGACAGAACGGGGATTGTTACATTTCTCAATAAAGGTGAACTTCTCTTCGCCCTGGGAGAAGAGGAATTACTGTCAAAACAGGATACCTTCCGGGCATGGTAATGCATACCTTAAATCCCAGAACTTGAAAGAGAGGCAGACAGGTTTCATGAGTTCTTACACACCCAAGGATTTATAGTAAAACCTTGTCTTAAAACAACAACCCCCCCCCAAAAAAACCCAACAAAACAAAACAAACCAACCAACCAAAAAAAACAGCGCATGTGAAGAGTATAGGGAGAGGTATGTGAAAGAGTAAGTAGTGTAATAGGAAACAGCCATCATCCCATTAAAGAAAATCTGAAAGGAGGGGGATAATCAGGTACAAAAGAAATTAAAAGCTTAAAGTCAACTCATATTACACATAAACCACCAAGATGCACGAGAAAATCCTATTTTAAAAGTGCTGTAACCACTGTCAAATTGCCTGTGTCCAATAAGTAACCCTCACAAAAAGCAACCTAGAATAAACTCAGCGAAAAGAGCTCTATACAGCAGGGCAGTGGTGGTGCATGCCTTTAACCGCAATACTAGATAGAGAGGCAGAGGCAGGAGTTTGTCTGAGTTCAGGGCCAATAAAGTTCCAGGACAGCCAAGGCCACACACGGAAACTCTTGTCTTTTTTTTGTTTTTCAACATAGGGTTTCTCTGTGTAGCTTTGGAGCCTGCCCTGAACTCGCTCTGTAGACCAGGCTAGCCAGGAAACCCCATCCTGAGAAACCAAAAACCCTTACACAGTTAATTCTAGGTTAGCCCAGGCAATACAGTAATAACCTGTCTGAAAATAAACACATAAAATTAAGAAAAGCCAGGAGGTGGTGGCGCACACTCTTTTAATCCCAGCACTCAGGAGGCAGAGGCAGGTGGACCTCTAAATTTGAGGCCAGTTTCACTGACAGAGTACCAGAACAGAGCTGCTACAGAGAAACCCTGTCCCCAAAAAAAAAAATCAAACAAAAACTTGTTAAGAAAAATATGATTGAGTCTGAAATTTTCTACTCAAATACTGATAAACAGAATACTGTCTTTAGGAGAAAACACTTACCAACGTATACTCATAGACAAGACCCGCATGTCCCAAACAGTCAGGATTCAGGTCATCTAAGGAATTCAGAGCTATACCACCACAAGCAAGTGTCAGCCTGTAACAGTGAAAGCACATTATGTGAAAATGTATAAGCCATGTTGGTTATACTCAGTAAGACTACAATCTTTAGGAAGGCGATTTTCAGAATGACGCGATCAAAGTATATTGTCGTCCCACCTCCTCCTCCCCCAGGGTTTCTTTATGTAACAGTCCTGGCTCTGCTGGGACTAAAAGGTGTGTGTCACCATTGCCTGGTTGATGAAAGCACATTTATGTATTTATTTTTGTGTGCATGCCTTTTCCTGCATGTATGTCTCGAGTTACAGACTGATGGGAGATGTCATTCTGTAAATATGTTTCTCTTATTGGTTTAATGGATAAAGCACTGTTGACCAATAGGAAACCAAGATAGGTGGGGCTAGGAGACAATGAAAGAGAAAGTAGTAAGGAGGAGATTCAACATGGAGGAATACAGGGTAGAATGCCAGCCCCTCTCTGGTAAGATAAGAGCATGTGGAAGTACTTAGATTAATAGAAATGGGTTAATCATTAAGACAGACCCAGCCAATAAGAAACATCAGAAACAGGCCACCAGCTTTATATCTAATACAGTGTCTTTGTATATTATTTGGGGCTGGAGGTGGGACCAGACAGGCAGGGAAAAACCAACTCATAACAATAGTTACGAGCAGCCACGTGGGTGCTGGGTTCTGAAGAGCCATCAGTGCTCCTAACCACCTCTCCAATCCCATGATAAAACTACATTTCAATGTATTTCCCATTTATTTATTTATGTTTTCCTGAACAGGATTTCTCTGTGTAACAGCCCTGGCTATCATGTGTCATGGAGGTAGTGTATCATAAACCAAAGCTCTTGCCATTCACCATAACTTAGTTGGTAACCAAGCTTTTAAATCTCACCAAGGCCATCACAACACAAGGAAACCAGAATAGGATGGATTTCTGTGTGGGAATATTTCTTAGGAACCTTCCTTCTCGCTTGTCCTTAATTTTGAATATTCAGTTGAGATATATATGCAGGGCTGCCTCCTTGTCTTAAAAGACAGCATTACGGGTTTGTGTGCAATCATACCTTAACATACTATTCTCCTGATGTTGCCTCTAGACTAAGAACTTTGCACTTTTGAAGAGGTTAAAATACTGGCTGACACTAGTGGTATTTATTTATAACCATGTACTTGGGAGGCTGAGGATCACCAACAGTGAAGTTAAATGCCAAATCTGGGGGTCTGTGATAGGACCTCAAGCTAAGGATTAAGCCCTTCAACCTGAGTTTTTTCCCTGGTCCCCAAGTTAGGAGAGAACTGACTCCTCAAGCTGTCCTCGGATTTATACCTATGTGCTATGGTATGCACAAGCCTGAACATAGGAAAGGTAGATTTTTAGTTTGCCACAATACAGAATATGCAAAAAGCAAAATATGGGTTATATAGGCAAATTTTTTTTCTAAAGGAAAACAAAAGTAGACTACTTAGAAACTAGAGCAACCAGTAATAGGGATAAAAAAGTACAGCCGGGTGTGTGTGTGTGTGTGAAAATGACCAAAACATATAATGAAACCAATGGTTTTGTTCAATAATATATGCTAATAATATGGAAAACCAGCAGGGGAGCAAAAGGAATAATTCTAAGGCCCTTGCAAAGTGTGAAGTTGGCGCCACTCACCTCTCCATGTTTCTCCTCTTGGCCCTTCGCAGAGCCACAATACCTTCTTTTGCAAGGGCATCCAAAGAAAAGGGGTCAATCCCCTGAATAAAACACAAAACATTTTCAATAGCCTTTACCTTGAAAACAAACAAGACTAATTCAAAACTTTAAATTATTACCTTTTGGTTAATAACAACAAATCCTTTATCTGAATCACCACAGACTTTCTTTTTCAGTTCTATTATCTTTTTAACTCTATCTTCAATGAATTTTCTTTCAGCCTTTACTAGTTTTTCTCTCTCTTCTGCACTCTTGTAAAAGAACCCAGAATTCACTTCTCTACAAAAGAAAACAAAAACGTCACAGGAAAGGGGAAGATTTCCATTTTTACCTTAATTGTAATGTGACTGAGGGAGTTGCATTAGGTTGGGCACATTCTAGGCCAAGTGCTCTATGACCAAGCTACACATATATAACCCAAGTCCCCATACCAACCTCTTCCTACCCTGAAGTCTGTTATAAACTCACGTTTTCTCATATTCTAAAGACACATTGCATGTGAGGATATAGGCATTTTCCACTCTTTTCTTCATATCAGGATGCCGTGCTCCATGATCCAAAACAAGCCCTCTGATTAAGCTATAAAACAGAAAAATTGGTATCACTCCTCTAGAGTGACACACACTAATAAAAAAAACTGCTACAGTGATAATCTTCATACAAGCCCACAAATTTCTAAAATAGTTTCAAAACTTCTCAGTTAAATTTAAGGCCAGATGCGGAAAAAGCAATGTTCTAAGATACAAGACAAGCTGCCCAAACAAAAATAACAACCTTCTACCTTAGGAGAAACTACAATCTGTAGTAGGCTATCAAACTATGATCACTTTAATTCCCTTAAAGAAACATTTTCAAACTAGAAATCTTTGAACAAACTTAATTAACCAGCAATCTTTCCATTATGCAAAGTACTCAATAAGCACTCACAGATACTCATATTTTAGAATAACATCTCAAAACATTCTGTCACCTACCTTGTATCAGTTTCAGATTTATGTTTCATCTCCATGATCTCAACCATGAAGAGGTCAATGGGTTCATCTTTTTTCTTAATGGCCAAAACCGAGTCCACTACAGCCTACGAGATAACAATTAAATAAATTTAATTTGTAGAAGCTGATACACTTTATCTGACCTTTAGACAAGTGGAAAGGTTGAAGTAATTTGCCTCTAAATCAACTTGCAATTGTCTGAAGAATCATCAACATTCTCATTATTGCATTGCAAACACAGGTAACTTCTTAGTTACACTAAGGACTATGGTTAAGATTAAGGAGAATCTATTTCAAACTCCCCCATCCCTAAACAAACATAATTACACCTTACAACAATTTACCTTTTATAATAAAGTTCTAATTTATTCAAAAATAGCAGAGAAATTTGAAAGTTCCCCAAACAAAGTGTTAGAGTGAATTATTAATTAGCCTGATTAGATCAGGACACATACCAAACTACTACTTCCCATGGGGGGGGGGGGAAGCCACCTATGACTAGAGGTTTTCCAAAAACTCCATATCTGCACTTTATAATCCTTCTATAGAAGTTTCAATTATTCTCCCAAAACCTGCCTGTCCTGGTAACAATTTTTTCTTCACTCTTTGAAGACAGATTAGTTTATTACTGCCCAGGAAAAAACCTGAACCCCTTACTTTACACAGCATTCCTGTGAAGACCTGTAGACAACACTAAGAAAAAATATTTATGGCAGATTTTCTCTATGTATTGCATCACACACCTCTGTTAAGACATCTGCAAGTTCAGCATGAACTTTAGTTCGCAGAGATGTTCTGGCCACATCGATGAGTGTTTCTCTGTCCATGTCTCTGCTTACTTTGACTTGCTCCAAAAACTGGAGTGCCTTTTCCTTTGCAGCTTCAAAACCTTCAGTTATTATCCTGGGATGAAGACCCTATAATCAAAACAGTTACAAAACCACAGCCAACATTTACATCATCAACAAGATGCAACAATTCACTAAGTTCATTAACATTTGAAGGTACACCATGGGTGATCCATACTAAATACAATGAAGCTAACATGATGTGCTGATTTTTTGAATACATTAAAAAGGACACAGTACTCCTTTCAATGCAGAGGAAAAGAACAGACTTTACTCTAGCACAGAGTCAAGGCCAAGGGAACCACAGACAAAGCACACTTGGGTGTTCACTGTGCAAACCAGAATACCAAATCCAAAACTAGCTCCTAAAATCTGCTGTCAGAAAATGCTTATCCTGTCTGCAGGTAATCTCAACTAATTCACATTATTTTGAAACATTAAAAAAAAAAAAAAATCCAGAGACTAGGCCAGGTGTGGATCAGAACCAGCCAGAGCTCTGTTAAGTTTGAGGCAGGCCTGTTAAATATACATAGACATAGTTGACTTTTTCTTCATGCACACCTGAGCAAGATAAGGACAAGCACAGGCTCCCAGATTTAAGCAGGTTCATCTTATGGTCTATGGTGTGCTCTCAGGTAGTATCTCATCAATTTGCACCAAGAATCCACCAAACAACATATCACAGAAACAATTTTATCGTGCATACCTCAGAAATGTAGAGGTCTGCCTGTTTTAGCAGCTCTCCAATGATAAGGACATTGGATGTAGTACCATCACCAGTTATGTCATCTTGGGCTGTGGCTACCTTTGCTATTAAAGAGGCTGTTGGGTGTTGAATTTGCTGAAAGTAGAAAAAGAGAGAACTATTTAAATGACTTAAACCACTACTACCTTCAGTAAAATGTAAGACAGGCTCCTTTTAAAACCATCCACATAAACTGTCCAGCTTGGCCACATTTTGCTTGGATTTTTAAGTCACTTTCTTTTCTGGGATTTGAATTGCTGGACCTGAAAGTTCTGGTAAGCAAATGGGTGCTTGGATCAATTTTATTTGAGCCTTGGAACAAAAATAATTTACAGAAAATATAATTAGCCAGGTGTGAAGGCGTACAGTTTTAGCCCCAGCGTTCAAGAGGCAGAAGCAAGTTATCTCTGATGTAAGGAAATCTTCATTTCTCCAGTAGTTGGGAGGAAGGTGAGGGGGTCCCCCCCCAGTTACCCCATTTTTGAGACAGGATCTCACTATGTAGCCCTGCCTGGCTTTGATAATTGTTTTGTTTTTGGTTTTTCAGGACAGGGTTTCTCTGTGCAACAGCACTGGATGTCCTGGACCGTGCTTTGTACACCAGGCTGGCCTTAAACTCACAAAGAACTGCCCCACCTCCAGAGTGCTGGGATTAAATAATGCCACCACCACCACCCAGTCTTTACAAAAAGCAGCCCCTCCCCTCAAAGCAGGGATCAAAACCATGTGTGGAGACTCATGTAGTACACTACTTTCTACATTTGTTTGAAAGACTTTTTTTTTTTTTTTTTTTAAATCTAGGACGGTAACCTCTTACCATTTCGTGAAGCAGCACATTGCCATCTTTAGTAAGCTTGATGTCTCCAGCACCAGAAACAAGCCTGTCAAACGGGCAGAAACTCATGAGCGACATGCGACTTTTTTCAATGGAAACCCGACTAAGAATCCCATAAAGACGCCAAAGGGAAGTGCGTATTTCCTTTTTCTCTCTTTTCTTTTGAGACAGTGAATCTCTGAAAGTTCGAGGCCGCCCAGAGCTGATCAGTCAGACCCCAAACAAATACATAATGAGAAGTTCCACAAGGGAGACAATGAAATATATGTCATGACATGAAAGCAGTCGCTTTTTGGGGCCCGGGGTACAAGAAGGGGGAAAAGGCACGGGGAGTGAGTAAGACCGAAGTAAAAGAAAGCGCTAAGGCCCAGTGAACTTAATTAATTTGCCAACTAAGAGGGAACAAAAAAATAAATCCCATTAAGTTTGGACCTTACAACTACATCCTAATAAGCTCGGGGCCACTGGGCTGGGTGGAGGAAAGGTACACACGCCACCCTCTTCCTCCAAAGTGAGCGGGTGCGACTGGCAAGCCCGAAAGGTGTCAAGCGGGCGGTCTGGACGGGAGGCCTCACAGGCATGGTAGAAAGCGAAGGCCTGGAGGCGGCGGCTCGAGTTTGCGGCCATGGGCCCGCCCGGCCCGCCGCCCTCCCGCCCTCCGGGTCTTACATCTTCATGGTGCCCTTAGGCCCCAAGTTGGTCCTCAGTACATCCTGCAGGCCCCGTGCTGCGCTGATGTTCACCGCCAGCGCTGCCTGCGCCCGGGCCACCTCGGCTTTAGGGTTTAGGGTCTTCACCGCCGCCATGGCTGGCCTAACTCAGGGAGAGGCCGAGAACAACGTGCTCTAAGCGGGTCTTCTCGAAAAGTCTTACGCACCTGGCCCGCCCCTAGCGTGCCCACAAGGCACCTCCATTGGACCGCGGCTCCGCTGCTGCTCACTGATTGGCTCAGTCGGACGCTAGTCTCTTGAGGCTCCGCCCATCACGGCCAGTTGCGGCGTCATTGCGCATCCGAGAAACTTGTTCTCTGGCAATCGGCACTCCGAATCTTAAGGTTCCGTTTTCGTCGCAACAGATTGTTGCTGATCCGCGCCTTAAGGACTTAAACGTTGCGACAGTGTGGCCTGCTGTGCAGGAAAGTCCTCTAGGTCATGTGTGTGAGGGATGCTTAGGCCTCAGCACTCATCTGGGCGTGACAGGAAGCAGAGGAACTCGCTTTGCGGAGTGTCTGTAGCTACTGGACTCTGGGTTCCGGGAATGTGCCCCTCAACCTCTCGCGAGGTTTCCTAGATTCATTTTTATTGCTTGTTTCATCTTTAAACTTGGGGACACAAAGAAAGGATGCTTTCCCGGTACCCTGGTGGTTTTAAATCAGGGGAAGACAAGTATAATGCTAGGTAGACATTCCTAGGTGGCTTTAGGAGCGACGAGATTGGTGCAATGGGCGTTGAGGAAACTCAATAGTTAGTCCGTTCTTAGGGCTCAGGACACAGAGGCAGATTTGTGGACTCAGGGTTTGTTTGTTTGGTTTTGTGTTTTCGAAATAGGGTTTTCCTGTGTATCCTTGGCTGTACTGGAACTCGCCCTGGCCTCGAATTTACAGAGATCTGCCTGCCTCTGCTTCCATAGTGCTGGGATTTAAGGCGTGTACCACCACCACCCGGCTTTTTAAATTTTTGTATGTGAAACGTCTCACACTGGCCCCGGCTAAACTATTCACTGTATAGCTTGGACTGATAGCTAACTTGTAGCAATCCTGCTCAAATTCCAAAGTGGTGTGGTCTAGTATGCCTGCTAAAAACTCACACTTATTTGGACAGAGGTGCCCGGCCTTTGAAAGGACTCCTTTAACTTACTACTACTAATAATAATAATTTAACTTTATTTTATGTGCATTGGTGTGAAAATATCAGATCCCCTAGAATTCGAGTTACAGACAGTTATAAGCTGTCATGTAGGTGCTGGGAATTTAACCTGGGTCCTTTGGAAGAACAGCCAATGGTCTTAACCATCAAACCATATCTCTAGCACCCCTTTAACTTTTTAAAAATAATGTTATGTGTATGGGTTTTTCCCTGCCTGTATGTCTGAGCACTTAGGTATAGATACATGCTCAATTTTTAAGCTGTTATCTTAATTTATAAACATGTACATCGACACAGATAACAATTTATACCATTGGATATATTATGCTGATCTATACTGGAGGTTTTGACATTTTGATTGAAATAAGAAACATCTGTCTAATAGCTATTGCAAGTATGAAACAAAGCCAGGCATAGTGGCACACATCTTTAATCCCAGCACTATGCAAGCAGGCAGGTAGGCGGATCAATGTGAATTCAAGGCAGATCTGATCTACATAGCAAGTTCTGGGCCAGCCGTGGCTACAAGTGAGACCCTGTCTCAAAAACGAAAAAAGAGCATGGGGCATGCTCTTAACCCCAGGGTTTGGGAGATCTATGTGAGTTTGAGGCCGGTCTGGTCTACAGAGTGAGTTCCAGGACAACCAGGGTTAAACAGAGAAACTCTGTTTCAAACAAAACAAAATAATCCAAACTATGAGGAGTGAAACTCAGTGGCTGAACACTGGCTTAGCAGGTGCAAAGGCCCTATCTGTGATCTCAGCATAGAAAAAACAAAAACAACTAACCACTCATCTGGCTGATGTTTAGCTATTCCCAAACTTCAGCTATCTGGCTGTAATAATTATGCTGATGCAACCTTTTTTATTAGGTCTGTAGATTTGAAAATCACAAAAGTCATGTATAAGATGGGTGGCAAATGGAAAACTCATATTTACTTATATAAACTACTTGGTGAACATGCAGTTTCATTGTAACTGTTGGTAAAATGATGCAGAGGGTGACTCTAAAGTATGGTGTATGCTTACAGGGTAGAGGAAGGGGAAGGTAGATGTTGGATTGAGCTGGAAAATTAGACTGTGCAGGAAAACTCAGTACTGACACCAGCAAAACTTAATATATAGTCTTTAAAACATTAAGGAAGAAATAGTGGCGGTTTCTTTTGGCTAGTGGTTTATTTTTGAGACAAGGTCTCCCTATGCCTCTATCTACCTCCTCTTTATTTATTTATTTACTTACTTACTTAGTTATATGGGTATTTTGTCTGTATATATATGTACACACTAGAAAAGGGTGTCAGATCCCATGTGGATGTTGTGAATTGAACCCAGGATCTCTGGAAGAGCAGCCAGTGCGAAACTGCTGAGCCATCTCTCCAGTCACTTGTTTCTGGGTCTTAAATACAGGCATTATAGGCATGTATCGCCACATCTGGCTTATATATGTAGGCAAATGCTTTACCTCTGAACTGCCTCAGAAATTGTGCCATTCCCACAACAAGTATCACACAGCATCACCACGTCTGGCTAAGTTTTAGATTGTTCTGTTTTTAATATAATTTATGGAATAACTGCATCACAATTTATCTCACCAATCTCCCACTGGGGAAATTAATTTTGATAGTTTGCTACTAAAAACCTATATGGAATTTCACATAAATGCTAGCATATCTGTAAGATACATTTGAGATTGTCACATGTTTTGGTCTACTCCCACAACAACATTTAATGACACTTTTGGTTTCCTGTTTTTTAAGAAGGGTTTTGTTGTTTGAGACAGAGTCTCAAAAATGGTTTTATTACACTTATTTTGTGTGTGTATACACATTTTTGTGTACAGTCCTCTTGCTTCTGTGCCAGAGTTTTATGTACAAATATCAAAGGACAACTTTTTTTGTTTCTGTTTTGAGACCAGGTTTCTCCTCGTAACAGCCCAGGCTATCCTGAAACTTGCTCTGTAGACCAGGCTGGCCTGGAACTCACAGAGACCTGCCTGCTTCTGACTCTTGAGAACTGGGATTAAAGGTGTGTACCACCACTGCCCTATGATAAGACAACTTTTAAGAGTTGGTTCTCTCCTTGTTTAATTTATTTATATATTAAAACAAACAAAGGCTGGGTGGTGGTGGTGCTCACCTTTAGTCCCAGCACTCAGGAGGCAGAGGCAGGCAGATCTCTGTGATTTTGAGGCCAGCCTGGTCTACAGATGGAGTGCCAGGATAGGCTCCAAAGCTACACAAAGAAACCCTGTCTTACAGAACCAATAATTTATATATATATATATATATATATATATATATATATATATATATACCCTAACAGGGTCTCTTGTAGCCCATGCTGGCCTCAAACTGAATATGAGCTCAGGATGACCTTGAACTGATTCTTCTGCCCTTTACAGAGTGCTGTGGGTATAGTTCTGTACCACCAGACCTGGTTTTGTTCTGAGACAGGCTTACTATGTAGCCCACAATGACCTGAAACACGTGTAGCCCAGGCTGGTCTCAAGCTGGCAATCCTCTTACCACATAGTCTAGATCACTGGGATTAACACACCTGTACCACTCCCCCTGGCTTTATTGACACTTTTTAATATCAAGAATTTATTTTATAGACTTATTTTTATCTAGTTTGATGTTTCCTAATGACTAAGTTCGTTTTTGGCAAGAAATATACAGAAATGATGTGTCCTTGTTGTGGCTTAGGTAGAGTCTTGTGGTTCTGGTTTATCCCCTTGTTAGTGATGTTAACTTTGATCATTTATTTGGAAGTTGCCTGATTACTATAAAGTTGTAACTCTTCTCTTTGGGGCGGCTGCAGGACAGATGGCTCAGCAGTTGAGAGCACTTGCTACTGCTCTTCCAAAAGACCCAAATTTGGTTCCCAGTACCTACACATCAGGCAACTCACAACTATCTATAACTCCAGCTCCTTGGAATCTGACACATCTGGCCTGCACTCATGGGCACACATGCAGATACATAGTCCTACACATGATTAGAAAATAATAAAAGTAAATCTTTAAAACTAAATTTGCTCTCTGTATTCAGTCAGTATTTTGTGAGGAAGTCTATAAATATCCTTTCTTGTCTTTCTTTTTGTAAGTATGTTATTTATTTAACTTTATGGTATGTGGATTGACATCAGAGCCTCTGGAACTGGAGTTACAGACAGTTGTGAGCTGCCTTTGTGGGTGCTGGGAATTGAACCAGGATCTTCTGGAAGAGTAGTCAGTGCCCTTAACCACCTAGTTATCTCTCCAGCCTCTCAATACATGCTCTTAACCACTTAGCCATCTCTCCAGCCCCTGACTCATTTTTTTTTAGGAGATGTATGTACTCCACTGAACATCAACACTGTCATCTTGTACCCAATCATTGTACATGTGTGAGATGGGAGGAGCTAAAAGGACCATAAACAGCTGATAGATTTTATTTAAATATCTGAAATTTATATAATGAATATGTAATGAATAAGGAATAATAATAGCACAAATGAACTCTTGTCATTCATATTTATAGTGGCTAAACTTTCCTTTTGAAATAAAAATTTCCTTTGTATCTATACTTAAATATGTATATTTAGTGTTTAACATTTTGCACCTTTTATTATACTTATTTTAAAATGACTACCAAGTACATGTGTGCTATTGATTAGATTGTTGTTTCAAAACTCTTAATTCATCTGTTTTTTTTTTTTCATCTGGTCTTGGGGATTAATTAGGCAAGCTACCTCATCAAAACCATCTCTGAGGCTGGCTAGATGGTTCAGCTGGTAAAGGTATTTGCCATTAAGCCCAATGACATGAATGTGATCCCCAGGACACCCATAGTGGAAGAAGAAAAACTGATTCCATAAAGTGTCCTCTGAGATCCACTGTGGAACCCACCCCCCAATAATTAAATAAATGTCACTTAAAAGAATCCCATCTAGGTGGACACAGGAAAACTAAGTTTGCTCCACTTTTACAGCCATTTTCAACTAGTGAATTTTGGGACTAGAGAATTTCAAAGTCATGTCTGAGCAAAGAACATGGGGACTTTCGTCCTGGGTTGAATTTTAATTCTTTGTTTATTGTGAGACAGGGTCTCACTATATAGCTGTAGGTTGGCCTGGAACTCACTATGTAGACTTGGCTGGCCTTGAACTCACAGAGATTAATTTACCTCTGGCTCCCTCCTGAGTTTGGGGATTAAAGACGAAACCTTCCTGAACTGTCTACTTTGGAAGCTTCTCTGGATAAGGGCATGGTTGTTGTGGCTAGAGGCCTGCCTTAGCCTTGGCATCCTCTCTGCTTGCTGAAGCAGATAGATAGATGGTCAGCACTAGAGGCTTCAAGTTGTCTTAGATCGGACTTCATTGCCTAATTGCAGCCAGCTTCCTGCAATGTGAATATTTAGGAACAACACTCCTTACCGGTTATGCTAATATAGTAACTGGGCAAGGGGGGAGGTGGGACAAAACAAAGCAGGTGCATGCTGGACCTGATAATCCTGGCCTGTCATTCCAGCCATTCAAGAGATGGGGTAGAAGGATCACAAGTTCAAGACTGACAGGACTATAGAGTGAGTTGAAGGCCAGCTTAGGCAACTTAGACTCATTTTCAAATTATGAGTTAAAAAGAGGCTAGGTAGGGATAGAATGCTCTCTACTAGAACATTTGACCAGTATATGTAAAGTCCTAGGTTCACAATTCTAAGTACACACACACACACACACACACTTGATGCACACACACAAAATCCCAAGAAACAAAAATCCCAAACCAACCAAATGGACAGAAAAAACAGACAGGTATACCGACTAAGAAGTTGACTCAGTGGTCCAAGTACTTGCCATGCAAGCCCAAGATTGGGAGTTTAAATTCATGGAACTCACATGAATGTGGGGTGGGCCCTCCTGTTTAAAATTCCAACACTGGGAAGGCAGAAATGTGATCCTCAAAGTAAGCTAGCTAAGTAGAATAGTTTGTTTTGAATTTATGGTTTATGTATGAGTGCTAAGCACCAGATCCCATTATAGATGGTTGTGAGCACCATGTGCTTTCTGGGATTTGAACTCAGGACCTCTGGAAGAGCAGCCAGTGCTCTTAACCATTGAGCCATCCCATTGAGCCATCTTTCCAGCCCCAGATAGAATAGCTTTATGTATCAACTCTTGAGTTCAGTGGAGAGATCCAACCTTAATAAGGTGGAAAGCAATTCAGGAAGACACCTGCTACCAACCTTGGGTCTACACACACACACACACACCCATCACACACACACACACACACACACCCGTCACACACAAGAAAGCAAGCATGCACACCATACAAGTATACACATGGAGGCGGGAATTGCAAAGATTAAAAAAAAAAAGATAGGGGCTCATTGGTTTAGAGCAGTGGCTGCTCTTCCAGAGGACCTGAATTTGATTCCCATCATCCCTATGGCAGCTCCCAACCTCCTATAATTCCAGCTCTAGAGGATCAGATGCCCCCTTCTGGTCTCAGCAATTCCACGAATTCACGAAGTGCCAGACTTACATGCAGAGCAAACACCCATACATATTAAATAAACAAAACATTTAAATAAAAAACCTTTTTATTCATGTGTCTGTATGCACCTGCACGTGTGCTGGTGCCCTCAGAGGCCAGCAGGCATTGGATCTCCTGGAACCAGAGATCAGGTTGTGAGTGAGCCACCAGATGGAGGCGCTGGGACCCAAACTTGGATCTTCTGCTATAGCAATAGTACCCAGTAACTTTTGAACTTTTCTCCAACCCAGCAAAGGTTTGTGGCTTTTTTCTTTTTCACTTTAAGTGTGAACAAAGTATTTTTATTTTTAGACAAGGACTCTCCTGTGGTTCACGCTTGTTTCAGGTTCATTATGTAGTTAGGATGACTTTGAACTTCTGATCCTCTAGTCTCCAACTCCTGAGTGCTGGAATTACAGGCATGTGCCACTGTGCGGTTTATGTGGCGCTAGGGATGGAACCCAATTCTTGCACCCCAGGGAAACAATCTGCCAATTGAGTTACTTTGCCAGCGACTTTGTAGATTTTGTAATTCTCCTGGCACCTGCATTTCTGCAAGGACAGCTTTAGAAAGGGGGGTTTCAGAAAGGGCTCACAAGGGGCTTCGTGCATTGCGAAATCAGCACAGAGGTCCCTCGCTTCTCTCGCATGCAGGGACCCTGTATTGGGGCACGGCTTCTGAAAGTTGGGGAGCTCTTAAGAGCCAACTCAACAAACCAGAGATCTCACCGCGCCTACAGAGAGGCGCGGAGTCCCTAGGAAGGGAAGGGGTAGGGGGCGGGACCGGGAAGCCCCACCCCTGGGGGCTGGACCAAGGCGGCCTTCCAACCCGGTTTTGCAGAGCTGAGATCTGCCTTCTCCAGTTGGAAACGCACATGCGAAGCTTTTCCGAAGCCACCAGACTCATCAGCAGATCCCAGACGAGACTTGGGTGAGGGCTGTGATCTGCACGGGTCACCTCCCTTAGGACGCAACGCTCGCACGTCACAGCAGCTCCAGACCCTGCAGCTACCGGAAAGTTACAGGCACAGGAACCGTGAAGACCAGCGCGGCCCAGGAACCGCGGTGAGTTCCCCGCCCGCGCCTGGCTTGCGCTGTGCTCAGCTTTCTGATGCACCGGTCCTCGCTTTCCCATAGCTATGGCCTCTCTGATTCTTTGCTGGACAGGTAGATTATCTCCTGGGACTCCAAGGCTTTCCTTTAGTTAGTTCATATTTTAGATAGTTCATATTTTAGATAGCTTCACTTTTTTCATTCTTCAAGACAAACAGCATGAATGAATGATGCAATCTGGCACAGGAGAATTATCAGTAGAAGATATGAAAATTCTCCAAACCGGGACCTGAAGTGTCTTGACTTTGCCATTTTTTCCATTAGAAATAGAATTTGAAATAAACAGATATGTACATATAAATAAACATTTACAGTTATAAAGGAATAGCTCTTATTTGGGTATTAAATCATTCCTTACATTTGTTTTCTTTAAGTGTGTGCGTGCATGTGTGTGTGTACCTTCAGAGGCCAAAGGTGTCAGATCCCCACAGAGGGTTGTGGACCGACCCCTGTGACCCATGTAAGTGCTGGAAACCGAACTCCTAGTCGCTGCAGGAACAGCAAGTACTCTTAACGATTGAGCAATCTCTCCAATGCTGATTATATTTTCTATATATGACTCTTGCATATTATATTTGCTCTTGTGTGTGTGTGTGTGTTAGCACAGGCTGGCCTTGAACTCCTGATGCTTATGCTTCCATATCCCAAGTGCTTAAAGCTTATCTGTTGGAGGACATTTGGGCAATCACCCACAAATAAACCATGAACATATTTCTTTCCCATCGATCTTTCTTTTTCTTGTATGAATCTCTAAGAGTGGAACTGCTGGGCTTGTAAATCTCTAACCTACAAGACCTTTGCTTACTCCCCTTCTCCACAGCCCTAGGGGTGTTTGAGAATTCACGCTAGGCCATGTCCTGGGTACTTTTATCTTCACAAAAACTTTACTCATTCTTTTTACAAGTTCATTTACATAGCTTCCTTTTTTTAACAGTGTGCGGCATGAATAACACAAACCCAGAGACAGATATTAGGGTTAAAGCTGAAGACCAGAGAAGAAAGCAGAGAGCCACTAGAGAGTTCTCACCTCTACCAACACTCAGACCAAAGGGGCGATTGTGTCCTCAGATTGCATCTCCAGACTGCACTGCTCCTCAGACTGCCTAGACTGCAATGGTCAACAAAAACCTCAGACTGCTCTCTGAAAATGCACTGAGCTCCTGCCTTATAATCTTTCTAGTGCTGGGGCTAAAGGCATGAGCTCTGTTTCTCTTTTAGACTGATTCACTCTCATGTAGCCCAGGGTGGCCGATGTCTTCCGAGTGCTGGTATTAAACGTCCTGTCCTCTGTGGCTCATTAGTGGCTTAGCTCTTAACTAGATGTGTGGTTAACTAGTGGCTTAGCTCTGTACTCTGATCTTTAGGCAAGCTTTATTTGATAGATTATAAACAATACAAGGGTATAGTTCCTTTCTTCCTTTCTTTCTTCTTTCTTTCTTGAGACAGAGTGTTTATAGCCCAGGCTAGCCTGAAACTTGAAAATTCTTTATGTAACCCAGGCTGATTGCATAAGTGATCCTCTTGCCTTAGCTTCCCAGGTGCTAGGATTATGGCCAGCATCACCAGGCCTGGCCTTTGGCTCTAGTTCTTAACTGTTCCTGCTTATCTCCTTTTTCTTCTGAGATTTAGCACCTTCTGTTGCTACACTTACATTCGAAGTGTGTGTGGGGGTTGGGGTTTGAGACTGGTTAAAACTCCCAGTGATGTTCCTGCCTCAGGCTTCCTTAGCCCTTCAAATGTTGAAATTACAGGCACAAGGCACCACACACACACACACACACACATACACATACACACATGTTCATGCACGCATACGCGTCTTATTTTGAAGACAGCATGGACTATTGAGTCTAGCGCATGCTCAAGTCTCTTCATCTCCCAGCAGGTCCTCCTTGTATTCTGTTCATCAGATGTGGTAATTTCTTGGAGGTGGTAGAGCAGAAGCCATGGACAAGGCTATAGCTGCTTCTCTTACTTCTCTGCTCCAGCATCTCCCAGGGGAAGCAGTTTTAGGACACTTTGGGTTTGAACCATTGTTAGAACAGTCTTACTAGGAGGTCAATTAGTCTCCCCCCACCCACCACACACACACTTCTTGGACCTCTAATTCCCTGTGTAGCCTACGATAAACCTTGAACTTCTGATCCTTTGGACTTATTCTGCCCCTTGAGTGCTGGGGTTATAGGTGTAAGCCATCAGTTCTGGTTTATGCACTGCAGAGGGTAGAACCCTGGCCTTGGTGCATGAAAGGCAAGAAGAAGAGCCTTACCAACTGAGCCACAGTCCTCAGCCCCTCTACCTCCTTCTTTGCCATAAGTCTGTTCCTGGTTGTTCATTCTCTCTCTCTCTCTCTCTCTCTCTCTCTCTCTCTCTCTCTCTCTCTCTCTCTGTTTTTTAGGCTCTTGCAAAATTCACAGGTATTTCTTTAAAAACCAGAGCTTTACGGTGGATTTTTAACCCACAAAGTGAGGGGAAGAGAAAGACACTGTCACCAGGAACCCAGCTCTGGAGAATCGTGAGTACTGTATATCTCCATGCATTGATTGGGTTATCAGGTCTGCCTATGAGCTAACCTCCTGGAGGGAAAAGTAGCATCTGTTGGTTTGAGGATGCGGCTTAGTGGGTAGAGCCCATTGTTTCTCATGATCAAAGCCCTGGGTTCCACCAGATAAAGTGGGTGTAGTGGTCATGCCTGACATCTCAGCACTCTGGAGGTGGAGATGGGAGGATTAGGAGTTCAAGGTTAATCTTTGGCTACAGAACAGGTGTGACACCGGGCTAGGTAGGGTACAGGAGAAGCTGTCTTTAAAAAAAGGAGGAAGGGAAGAAGAAAAAGAAACATTGTCTGCCATAACGTGATATAAGCATGCCACTTCTGGTCACAAGATTTTTACCTATTTCTTTTTTTGTTTGTTTTTTAACTAAATTAAATTTTTGTTATATGTGTTTGGGTGTTTTTCCCATATGTATGTCTGTGTACCACTTGTATGCCTGGTGCCTGAGGAGTTCAGAAGAGGGTGTCAGAGCCTCTGGAATTGGAGGAATACTTGCTTATGAGCCACTATATAGGTACCGGGAGCAAAATGTTCCCTGGAAGAGCAGCCAGTGCTCTTAACTGGTGAACCATTTGTCCAGCCCCCTAAAAAATGCTCCCCCCCTTCTTTGGCATTTTGTATCCCAGATTGGTCTGTAACACACAGTAACCCTCCTGCCACAGTCTCCTGAGTCATGACATACATGCTGTCATGCCCAGCTTGAATAACTAGCTTTTATTCATAAAAAAAAAAGATTTATTTATTTTGCCTTCATAGTGGCACACAGTTTTAATCCCAGCAGTTGGGAGATGGGAGGATCTCTAGTGAGTTCCAGGACAGAAAGCTATTTTTTTTCTCTTTTTAAGCATCTTTATTTATCTTTTTATATTTATTTACTTACTAGTTTGTTATCATGTATGTTGATTCGTGCGTAGGTGCCCTGGCGCGCAGGTGTCCTGGTACACGTGAAGTCAGAGCACAATATTCGAGACTCAGTTCTCTCCCTCTACTGTGTGGGTCCTGGGGATAGAACTCAGGTCATCAGGCTTGGCAGCAGACTCCTGAGTTCACCCAAAATAACCGTTTCTTTAATTATAAAATATAAGTGGCCAGGTGTAGTGCCATATGCTTGTAATCTTATCACTTTAACTAAGACATGAAGGTTTTGTGTTCACATAGCCTAGGCTACAAGGGGAGTTCTATACCAGTCTGGGCTACCTGGCAAACCCTTCTGCAATAAAACAACAACAAAACTAAAAAAAAAAAAAAAAAAAGAAGAAGAAGAAGAAAAGAAAAGAAAAAAAAATATACTGGCCTATAACATTTCCCCTATTCCAGAGAAGGTCTTGGATCTAGAAGTTTCCCAGAATCTATTTATCTATTTTGCACTGTCTAGGGGTCCTGAATAGCTTTGTCCCTAGTATGTTTTGCCCACTACTAGAGCCTAGTAAATTTGATTCTCTCCAATGTGCTTAACCTCTATGGCCACTTTAAAAAATTATTTATTAGCTGGGTAGTGGTGGCACACGCCTTTAATCCCAGCACTCTGGAGGCAGAGGCAGGTGGATCTCTGTGAGTTCTAGACCAGCCTGGTTTACAAGAACTAGCTCCAGGACAGCTTCCAAAGCCACAGAGAGACCCTGTCTTGAAAAGCATAAATATATATATATATATTTTATTTATTTTATGAATGTGTACCACATATGTAATGGTGCTTACAGAGGCCAGAAGAAAAATGCCATGTGGGTGCCAAGAACTAGACCTGGTTCCTCTGTAAGAGCAAGTGCTCTTAACCCCTGAGCCATCTCTTCAGCCTCCCTGTTCTGACCTTAACTGTCCTTTATTTTGAGGCAGGGTCTCTTGCAGTCCCATCAGCTGAACTCCTAATCCTGTTGTTTCTGCCCTCCATGTACTGGGAATTTAGACAGTCCCAGCGCAGCTGCTTTTATCTGTTTTAACACAGCTTAGAAGATAAAAGGTATATCATAACAAATGGCGAGAGAGCTAGCATAATCTTAGGTGCCTCTTGCAAGATACTAGATGGAAAAACTTCAATCTGTTTGAGCAAGGAGATTGTTTTCCTCCTTCCCCCCAGTGGCCTCCTGAATCCAGCCATGAAGGAAAAAATCCCCGTTTTCATTTGGTGCTCAGGTGAAGAAAGGCTTTGCAGCACAATTTTTCCCCCTCCATTTTTTTTATTAATTTATCTTTTACATTCCAATCCCATTTCCTCCTCCCTTCTCTCCTCCCGCTCCCCCTACTGCCCCCCCCCACTTGCAACACAGTTTTTAAAGAGTAAAGATGGGTGGATCCACTGCCAAGCTAGAGCCCCAGTCTGCCCCACTGAAGGCAGTGGGTGGGCCTGGGCCTGTGTTTGAACACAGACCTTTCTTCCAGCACTCTCTCTACTCCTGATCTGTGGGCTTCCCTTCCCCCAAAAGCCAGTTGTGAAGGTTCCAGAGTCTGTGTCCCAGCAGTGATTTTTCCTTCTCTCTGAAAGTCTAATGTACACAATTTACTTTGAAGCAAGTCAATTTAGTTTCCCCCTGTAGCCAAGGGCTTTTTTTTTAGACTAGTCTCACTGGGTAGCACCAGCCTAGCTTTGTGCTCATGATCCTCCTGCCTCAGTCTCCTTAGTGCTGGGAACATGGTGTGTATCACCACCCATACACATTTATTTATTTATGTAGAGATAGGATCTGTAGCCCAGGCTTGCCTTGATCTTATTACTCAAACTCACTGTATACCTAAGGATGACCTCTAACCCCTGATGCTCCTCCCCTCCCCTCCCCTCCCCTCCCATAGTGTTGAGATGGCAAGCACAAACGTGCATCTCCATGCCTAACATCTCTGGAATTCCTGGAGCCTCTTAAGGATATTCTTTGTTTCCTGCCAGGTTCCATGCCAGGTGACTGACCTGGATTAGTCTTTTTGCTAGTTCTGGGGCTCTGGGTGACTGACAGTCATTCCCAGGCATGATCTTATTTCAGCTCTTACATAATTTGCCTTCCTGGCTAGCTTTCTCTCAGCCTGTGCCTCATCACCCTGTTCAGGTGAATCACATGATATATTAATGGAACAAGCCCTTCTTTCTCATCTTGAAAACAATGTTCAAAAGGTACACACATAATTAAAATAAGTATTTTCTTCATCCCTCACCCACGGCACTTGGCAGAAACTGACCTTTTTGTTTTGTCCATAGCTCTGTCTCATCCACAATGTCATGCATGTGCCAGAGAGGGTGATGGGTCTCCTGGAGCTGGAGTTAACAGGTAGCTGTGAGCTGCCTGATGAGGGTGCTGGGAACTGAACTTGGGTCCTTTGAAAGAGCAACCAGCACTCTTAACCACTGAGCCATCTCTTCAGTCCAGTCTTAAACTCTTGATTCTCCTGCTTCCACGTTCTATGAGCTGGGACCCTGGGCATACACCACTACCCCGATTTAGGTGGTGTATGTGGGGGGGGTGGGTGTATGTGTGAAACTCAGGGCTTCATGAATGCTGGCCACTCTACCACCGAGCCTCATCCCTAGCCCCTTGTGATTATATTTGACATCTTTGAGCACATTTCTACTTTTCTGTTCTAGGAGGAAAGTTCTTCCAGGATGGTCTCCCACTCAGAGCTAAGGGAACTCCTCTGTTCAGCCGATGCAGTGTGCTTTGATGTCGACAGCACAGTCATCCAAGAAGAAGGGATTGATGAGCTGGCCAAATTCTGTGGTGTGGAGGCTGCTGTGTCTGAAATGTATGAACTGTCTGTCACCATGGTTTTTTTTTTTGTTGTTGTTGTTGGTGGTGGTTTTCGAGATAAGGTTTCTCCATAGCTTTGGAGCCTGTCCTGGAACTCACTCTATAGACCAGGCTGGCCCAGAACTCACAGAGAGAGATTCATTCCCTTCTGCCTTCTGAGTGCTGGGATTAAAAGCATGTACCACTACCACCCTGCCAGAAATCACCATGTTTAAAAAAAGAACGACCAACTGGGTGTGGTAGCAAATGCCATTAATCCCAGCACAAGGCAGAGGCAGGTGGATCTCTGTGAGTTTGAGGTCAGCCTGGTTTACAAAGGGACTTTTAGAAGAGCCTGGGCTATTATTACACAGAGAAACCCTGTCTCAAAAAAACAAACCAAACCAAGACAATCAAAAGACTGGATGAAAGGCTAGGTTAGTGTCTCAGTTCCTAGGTTCTGTTTTTGGCTAAGACAAAAGCACTAGGTATTTCATCCTGTTGCCTGGAACCGAATGTGGTAGAACGCTGTCTTCATTTATCCATCTGCAAATATTGCAGGGAAAACAAAGGCAGCAAAACATGGTTGTTTCTGCAGATGAGACGCATTCTTAGGCAGGCTAGGAAAATGATTAATCCAAGAAGATAGCCTGGGGCTCTAAACATTCAGTGGCTCCTGTCATAGTTGAAAGTACAGCCCTACTGCTTCAGTGGAGAGAGATTCCAGGCCAGAACCTTCTGTCCCTTCCCTTTGCCCTCCCCACTCTGTGGCTGTGACACCGTCCCGAGCTATGGCTGTCAGCTGCATTTGATACAGGAGTTTGCAGCCTTTGGTTTCTTTCTAGGTTGTGGTTTGCAAGCAAGATGCCTGTGTGTGGAATGTGTAGGTTTCCGACCCATTTGTAGATGCACAGTCCATGGTATCAGATTCTCAGTGTGATTCCCAAGCAGACCTCCTATACACAGTACGCAGCATGCCTGTTGTAGAATTGGGCTTGTGGTACTGCCTTCTTCCTCATCGTGAAGTCCTGGCATAGGAAGGCTTGTTGACTCCAAAGACAGCTACACCAGCTGGCCTGATCACTGGCTCTTCCTCCTAGGACACGGAGAGCCATGGGAGGGGCACTGCCTTTCAGAGACGCACTCACTGAACGCCTGGCACTGATCCAGCCCTCTAGGGAGCAGGTGCAAAGGCTCCTAGCTGAGCACCCCCCGCACCTGACCCCTGGCGTAAGGTAAGCACAGCCTTGGCCCTTGGCATAGTATCCTCCTGTCAGCTTGGGGATTTGCGGCACTCTCTTGAGAGTGTCTGTTACTGTGGGGCTCCCTGCTGCATGGCTCTGTTGGTCCTTATATCTGCTCTTATCTTACTCCCTGGTTCCTTACCTTGTGCAGTGGTTTCCCGAAGCAGAAAAGCTCTGCCCTTTAATTTCTAAGTGCATCTACAAAAGTATATACAGTGCTGGGAAAGGTGGTGCACATTTGTAATTCTAGTACTCAGGAAGCTGAGATAGGAGGATCCCGAGTTCAAGACCAACCAACATGGGCTAAATAGTGAGGCCTTGTCTCAGAACACACAAACACACAAGCTGGGAGTCTGTGTAGCATACACTTGTAATCCTAGCACATGGGAGGTGGGGGGGGGGGCAGGTGATCAGAAGTTCAGAATAATCCACAGACACATCTGAAAAACAGCCAGGGAGACAAACAAAAAAGCCAAGCCGAGGTGTTGGCTCACATCTGATATATTAGGGCAGAGGTGGTGGCTCAGGCAGAATTGCTGTTGTGAGTTCAAAGCCAGTCTGGCTCCTTAGCAACAGTTTGTCTTAAAAACAACGACAAACAACAAATAAACAAGCAAAGAACAATGAAAGAGACAACAGCAACAACCTCACAACAAAAGAACACGAAAGTGGATACATGAATAAAAATGTAATTGAGAGTGAAAGTGAAAACTCTAAGCAGAGAGGTTCATGGCTTCAGAATGGCCACCCTGACTGGACAGAGTCCAATAAGATGATTTTATTTAAACACACACATCCCAAATGAGCAATACCTCACCAGCACCACTGAGAGACACCCCTCAAAAAAAAAAAAAAATCCAAAAGGAAAAACATATAATGTTACAGCCCATGGGCACTAGCCTTACAGATGAACTTCCAGCATTGGTTTCAAGGAGAAATAAAAAAAAAGCATCTTTTTCGTGCTTCCTTTTCGTGTTAAGCAGTGCTTTGTACCCTGTGTTTATTTTTGTAGGGAGCTGGTAAGTCGCCTACAGGAGCGAAATGTTCAGGTGTTCCTCATATCTGGTGGCTTCAGGAGTATCGTGGAACATGTGGCGGCTAAGCTCAATATCCCAACGACCAATGTATTTGCCAATAGGCTGAAATTCTACTTTAATGGTAAGATTTTTTTTTTTTTTTTTTTTAACCACCTGGCTAATGGTAAGATTTTAAAGACATTCCCTTTCTTGTCCGTTCTATTAGTTCAATATTCTTGATAGTGTCCATTGGAATGTAACTTAAAGAGCGGTGACTCTAGGGTTAACAGTTGCATGAATTACTCTTTTAAAAAATTTTTTATGGGGGCTGGAGAGGTGGTTTAGGGGTTAAGAACACTAACCACTCTTCCAGAGGACCACCAGGTTTTGGTTCCTAGCATCCACGTTAGACAACCTACAGCTATGTAACTCCAGTTCCAGGGTATCCAACTTTCTCTACTGGCCTTGAGGACACCAGGGGCTCATGTGCTACACAAGCAAGCATGCAGGGAAACACCCACACACATAAATAAAGATAAATAAATCTTTAAAAAACGTATATATGTGTGTGTCACATACAAAATTGAACTCAGGTCCTCTGCACTCTGAACTGCTGAGCTCTCTCTCCAGCCCCGTATGAATGGCTCTTTTGACTGATAGCCTCTGTAGTTTGGTGTTCTTTGCTCTGCAAAACAGGCTGAGGTTGTCTTCTGTCCTGGCTTAATTCTGCACATCCATATTGCTACCCATCTACATATAAACCGAAGTGTTAGTCTGCTGCCTCCTTTTGTGATGTTACAGTTCAGGGTTGGTGGGTTGTTTTCATTTATCTGGAGCAATTTAGACCCAAGAAAGAGTTTGGTTAATGAGTTGCGACGTTACCATTGCCCTTGGGACACCTGGGGTCACAGCTACTTTTTACATAGTCTCAAGAGGGCTCCAGTTCTTCTGGGCTCTTGAGGTGCTGAGGCAGGAGTATTTCCAGTCCAGTTGGGCCACGGAACAAAACCTTGTCTCTAAAAACAGAATGAAAGACGGCTCAGCGGTTAAGTACAGGCTGTCATTTGGAGGATCTGAGTTTGTTCCCAGCAGAGTGCCGGTTGGTAGCTCACAACAGCCTAGATTACACACACCTGCACCACATGTACACCTCTCCCCCCCCACCACACACACAATAAATAAATAGTGAAAAATGAAAATAAACAGCAAACAGCGCTCCTGGGCTGGGCTGGGGTCCTTTGGTAAGCGTTTGCCCAGCCTCCCCAAAGCGCTGTGTTGGAACTTAAACTTCCCACCTGTACTACCAGATGAAAGGAAGATGAGGAGTTCAGGAGCATCTTAGGATACAGAGTAAGTTCTAGGATAGCCTGGGCTGTATGAAACCAGTTTTTTAAAAAAAGCTCTCTAGTTATGTCATAGGGTAGGTAACTGGTAGTCTTAAAACCAAGTGAGGACCAGTGAGATGGCTCAGCAGGTGAAGGTGCTTGCCAAAGAACCCTGATTTGAATTCAATTCCTGGAACACACATAAAGATAGAAGGCGAGAACTGACTCCACAAAGTCTCCATTGACCTCCACACAGGTGCCATGGTACGTATGTCCCCTCCCACTGATTTAGAAAGGTATCAAGTTAGCCAGGCTGTGGTGGTGCATGCATGCCTTTCATCCCAGTAGGCAGAGGCATGTGAAACTTTTGAGTTAGATGAGTCTGCTCTACAGAGTGAGTTCCAGGACAGCGAGGGCTACACAGAGAAACCCTGTCTTTGGGGGGAAAAAGTATGACACTGGAGAAGGGGATTGTGTCTGGTGTTGGGTTCCCAGGGGTCCTTGGAAAGAAGAAACAGGCACTCTAGGATGAATTCTAGCCTTCTGTGGCCACAGTGTAGTTAACCTCTGGTGAACTGACTCCTGTAGCTCAGCCAAGGGCTCTTTTATTGTTATGCAATTTTACACCCTTTAACAAGTCAATTTCCATATACCAAAACCTCTTATTAGAAGTTCCCAAAGAGACAAATGCCAAAGCAATTCCTAGCCACAGGACATTTCATTTTGCTGAGTCCTCCTGTAACCAAGTTTTGTATAGGCTTTGAAGGTTAGGAAACTCTCCTATGAGGTTTACATATTTCATCTGGGTGGTGCTGGCACACACATTTAATACCAGCACCCAGGAGGCAGAAACAGGCAGATCTTTGTGAGTTCATCTTTTTGAGTTCCAGGCCAACCTGGTCTACAGAGTTAGTTCCAGGACAGGCTCCAAAGCTACACAGAGAAACCCTGTCTTGGAAAACAAAAAAAGATTTACATACTTGTGACAGAAGGTATGGGACACAAAAGGCAGATCAAACCCACGTACTAACCCTCCAGAATCAAACCAGCTGCAGAATGCTTATGTAATCCCAGCATTTGGAAACCAGAGGCAGGGGATTAGGAATTAGATGTCATTTTTAGCTACTTAGGCTCTATCTGTAAAGATAAAAAACAAACTAAGCCAGCAAACAAGACAACAAAACAAAAAGACAAGTGAGTGAACCAGGCCTGGGGACTCACTCTTAGCTCCTTGGGAGGCTGAGGTGGGAGTATTGTTTCAAGTTTTATACCAGACTGAGCTACAAAGTGACACCTAACCTCGAATACACCAGCCAGTCCCATAGCCACTAATGAGTCTCTGTAATCACAGAAATAAATTCAGAACTGGGGATGGGATTCAGTTTGGTAGAACCCTTGCCTAATGTGCAGGAAGCCTTGGGTTGCATGCCTAGCCCTGCACACACCAGGCATGAAGGTGTGCATGCACATAATCGCAGCGCTCCAGATGTGGAAGCTGGAGAATCAGACATTCAAGATCATCCTAGGACTCATAGTAAGTTCAAGGATAGCCTCCTCCACATGAGACCCTATCTTAAAGAAAAGAATAAGTTGGTCATTTTCTTTAGGTTATGTTAATATTTTAATGTGATAGATTAATGTATTGCTATATTATGGTGCTCCGATGTCTCAACAAGGCTTTAAATTGCTTCACCAGAAGCTTAGAAGATGAAGCTCATTCCACTCTAGGTGACCTGCCAGAGCCACCTCCTCAGGAGCATGGATGGATCAGGGCCTATGCTGTGTTAGACTGAACACTGATGTTTAATTTGTGGATTGCCAGTGTAAACAAACTGGCCTGAGTCCAATGTTTCTGCCAACCTTTTCTCACTCTTCTCTTAAGGCGAATATGCAGGTTTTGACGAGACGCAGCCAACAGCCGAGTCAGGCGGGAAAGGAAAGGTTATTGGATTTTTAAAGGAAAAATTTCACTTTAAGAAAATAATCATGATTGGAGATGGAGCTACGGACATGGAAGCCTGCCCTCCTGCTGTATGTATCCAAGGGCGCTGTTCCGTTTCGTTTCGTTTTGTTTTGTTTTGTTTTTCCAGGTGGTAGTTTTGCTTTCTGTATCTGGCTGAAAACCATATGAAGTTAACAACAGAAGTTAGACAAGAACAGCTGGTTATCATGATAAGACCACAAAGCAACTGAAAGACATTCAGCCTAGGAGCATGTATGAATTAAGTGTCTTAGTCAACGGTTCTATTGCTGTGAAGAGACACCATGACCAAGGCAACTTATAAAAGAAAGCATTTAATTGGGGCTGGCTTACAGTGTCAGAGGGTTAGTCTGTTGTCATCATGTTGGGGAGGGTGGTGGCAGGCCAGCAAGCATGGTGCTGGAGCAATCGACAAGAGTTTACATCTTATCAGCCAGTTGGAGGCAGAGAGAGTGAGACTGGACATATAGACATACATACACATATATACATGTATATACATATACACACATATACACATTAGGTAGGTGTCTTTCACTTAAATGTAGTTTGTATTTATTTTTAATGTATGTTTCTGGGTGTGCCATTTTAAAAGGCATTAATTCCCCTCCCCCATTTCCTTCTTAGGATGCTTTCATTGGATTTGGAGGAAATGTGATCAGGCAACAAGTAAAGAGCAACGCCAAGTGGTACATCACTGACTTCCTTGAGCTGTTGGGAGAACTGGAAGAATGATGGCAAATCCTTGCTCACTCAGAACAACTCCAGTTTCTCAAAGCTACAGAGCTGGGCTCCCGGGAGAGCCCAGAAGATAGCTAGTTTTTCTACTGTAGTTCCAATATTAATATGACTACTAATTACCTGGAGAGTTTTATATTCTGAATTCTTTGTGTATGTTCCTACCTATATCTTACCTGGAGCTTTCTGAGGTGCATAGTAAATTAAATTCTTTTACTCTTGCAATGTGGATTCAGTAGCCTTAGTGAAAATTGGGTTTGTCTCTAGTATAAAAAGAATGTTTGTAGCCTGGGGGGGGGGGGATGTGCTCACCTTTAATTTAATCCCAGCACTCAGGAGGCAGAGGTAGGCGGATCTCTGAACTAGCTACAAGAGCTAGTTCCAAGACAGGCTCTAAAGCCACAGAGAAACCCTGTCTGGAAAAATCAAAGGGAAAACAAAACAAAACAAACAAACAAACAAAGGAGTTTAAAAAACACATTTACATCCACTACGTGTGGTTTAGAAATCATGGAGAGGAACAGTTTCCTAATAATAGCACTGTTCTTGGGCCCAAGAAATGGCTCACTGGGTAAAAGGGCTTGCTACAAAAGCCTAGCCATGTGAGTTCAGTCCCTGGAACTCACCATAGAGGAGACAACTCTCTCAAAAGTTGTCTTCTAACCTCTACATGTGTGCTGTGGTATGTGTGCACCTGGCACCCAAATCACATGCAAGCATGCACATGTGCGAGCACACCACACACACGTGCACGAGAGAGCACAGTTCTTTTCCACAGGTGACTTGGGAGGCACTACCAAGAGCAAGAAAGTTCAGAAAATGCTTTTTTTTTTTTTTTCAATGTATGATTATTTATTTGTTACCCTTAAAGACTTATTTTTGACTGGACTCAGATAGTAGAAGCTCTCAGAGAGGACAGCCTACGTCTTTTGGCGATCTGTTCCTGGCGCTTTTCTTTTGCTTCCTTCATTCTCTTGGCCAAAAGTTTAGCATATTCTGCAGCCTCCTCCTTGTTTTTCTTTGTACGTTGTTTCTTCAGAGCAATACGACGGCGTTTGTGTTGCAGGACACGTGGAGTAACAAGACGCTGAATCTTGGGTGCTTTGGTCCTGGGCTTCTTACCTTCTTTGTTTAAAGGCTTTCTCACGACATATTGGCGGACATCATCTTCTTTAGAGAGATTAAAAAGCTTTCGGATTCTGCTAGCTCTTTTAGGTCCCAACCGACGAGGAACAGTAGTATCTGTCAGTCCAGGAATATCCTTCTCTCCTTTTTTTACTATGACCAAGTTGAGAACACTCAGATTGGCATCCACGATGCATCCTCGAATAGACTTGCGCTTCCTCTCTCCAGTTCTCCTTGGTCTATAACATGAATGCCCCTTACTTAACAGCAGGCGCACTCTGCCATGGGTCAAAACACCTTGCTTCATGGGAAAACCTTGTTTGTCATTCCCACCACTGATTCGGACCACGTAACCCTTCCACTCTTCACCCAGAGCATCAGCTGCTACTTCTGTGGCCATGCGCTTCTCATAGAACGTACGAAGCTTGCGCTCATCGTCCACTTCGATGAGCTTCTGGCAGCCGGTGGCGGGGAAGGAGATATTCAGCTTCATCTTCGCACAGCCGACCGCCTAGGAGGCGCCACGAAAAAGAGCCAGAAAATGCTTTTAAAAATGAGATTGTTTACCCTCCTTGCTTAAAATTTTGTCTGAGGGGGAAGGACATGGATTCAGAAGACACATGTGGTGTCGACTATTGGATCATTAAGTAGGGAAGGCACATAGGTTTTTTTTTTTTTTTTTTTTTTTTTATTGTGTTTTTTTTTATTGTGGTGCTAGGGATGGAGCCTAGGGTTTTGAACATTTGAGGTAAGTACTTTTTCTACCCCAGGGCCTTTTCTTTTCCTTCCTTCCTTTCTTCCTTCTTTCTATCCTTCCTTCCTTTCTTTTCTTTCCTTTTCTTTTTTCTTTTTTTTTCTTTTTCTTTTTTTTTTCTTTTTTTTTTTTTTTTGGAAAATGTTAGCATTTAATTAACCTCCCTGGGTGGTTCAAGCCACCAGGACACAAGCACCTCCAACACCCTTTATCTTCTCTTCAGCTCTTCTGCTGAAAAATTTGGCTTTCACGATGACAGGTTGTTTAGGGAGCTTCCCCTTCCCCGATCGCACAACATCAATGATGGGAGCAGCTCCAGTCTTGTTCTTGGCAGCATTGACCCTAGTCTGCTCACTGACCAGTGTCCACAACTTATCCAGGTTGACTGTTGGGCAGAAGCTCTGATTCCTCTTTAAGTGGTAATGCCTCATACCAACTTTCCCAAAGTAACCTGGATGGTATTTGTCGAAGTTGATCCTGTGGTGATGCATGCCTCCAGCATTCCCGCGGCCTCCTGGGTGCTTTCGGTGTTTACCAATGGGACCATGGCCATGGCTCACGTGGCCCTGGAGTTTCCGGGTCTTCCTCAGTCTGGATGGCATGGCGGCGGCAGAAAGGAAAGCCCTTTCCTTTTTTTTTCAAGAGAGGGTTTCTCTGTGTAGCTTTTGGATCCTGTTCTGGAATTTGCTCTGTAGACCAGGCTGCCTTGAACTCACAGAGATCCACCTGTCTCTGCCTCCCGAGTACTGGGCTTAAAGGCGTGCGCCACCACTGCCCAGCTATTTTATTTTTAATGATGGGGTCTTGTCCTTTTCAGCTATGTATGTGAGGATGAGCTTGAACCCCTGTCCCTCTTGTGTCACCTCTTGAGTGTTGGAGTCCCAGGTGTGCACCATTATGCCTCAGTTATTCAGTGCTGAGGACTGAATGTAAGGCTTCACTCAAGCTAGGCAAGCCTTTTACCCCAGGCCTAGGCTCTACTGCCCAATGTCTGACTAGTGTAAATTATATGAAACATTTATACCTTAGCCAAATTGTTCAAATGTGTCCAATTTCAAAATCAGTTGAGGGTGGATGGTGCCTGAAAACTTCAGCACTCAACAGGGTAAGCCAGCTGGGCAGTGGTGGTGCATCCCAGTACTTAGAGGCAGAGGCAGGTGGTTCTCTGAGTTTGAGGCCAGCCTGGACTGCAATGAGTTCCAGGACAGCCAAGGCTACACAAAGAAACCCTGTCCCCTGAAAGCCAACAAAAGAGGCTGAGGCAGGAGGACCATAATTAACAAAACAAACAAACAAAACAAAAAATGAAAAAAAATAAGCCTTTAATCCCAGCATTCTGAAGTCAAGCAGTTGGATCTCTGTGGGTTCAAGGCCAGCCTGGTTTACAGAACAAGTTTTAAGGCATCAAGGACTACACACAGAGAAACCCTGTCTTAAAAAACCAAAGAAAAAACAAACAAAAAATACAAGCCAACAACAACCCCCCCCCAGCCTCCGAGGGGGCGGGGGAAACCACCCCAGAAAACAACACAAAGCAAAAAGCTCAGGTTTTGGAGGAGAGGCATGAAGGAGTATGCTTGGCAGCCATCACTTGGGCTCCCAAACAACAAGGCTATTGTTCCCCGGTTGTAAATGCTTCCTGGCAGTTCTCCTAGATGTCGCTCTGTGGGTTTGCACTTTTCAGCAGAGCAAAATGGGCAAGGCCAGGCATGCTGGGTCTCAGCAGAGTGCTGCTACAAAAGGTCTCCGTTTTCATGGCCACCTAGGGCACACAGCCCAGGTGGAGGAGGAGGAGGCCCCAGCGTTGGTTACGAAAGCTTGCTCTTAGACAGGGCACGGACTGAAACAGGTGCAAGGCCAGATTTGCCCCACAGCCATCTGACAAGGGTGCAGATTGAGATCCAGATAGGGAACGGTTTACAATTCTACCATCCCGTTCGTTCTGTGGGCCATAGGCCATGGCTCTGAGCTCACCACCCCACAGAAGCACAGTCTTCTCTTTGTTGTGTCAGGGGTGAATATGAATGAGGCAAGAGCCATACTGATCTCTTTCATGCTTTCCTAATTGTAGACTGGCTGGAAGCAGCCAGGGGTTACTTCTCTCAGAGGCGACATCCAGGGGCAGATACAGGAGGGTGGGTTCCCCGAGTGGTAGCAGCGCGATACAGCGCCTGTTTGGGGGTGCCATATTTCAATCTATGAAAACTGTTTCTCTGACCAGGGGAAGTTAAGGAATTGAAGTTTGTCCTGGCTGAAGCAATGCAAGTTCTTGTAGCTAGGTATAGTGGCATAGTAAACAGAACATAGTAATATACAGTAAACAGTATATAGTAATCATATATATATATATATATATATATATATATATATATATATATATATATTATTGTAATCCTAGCACTCTGGGGTCTGAGACAGGAGGATCTGAGACTCCAGGCAAGAATGGGCTCCACAGCAAGATATTGTGTCACAAACAAAAAACAAAACACACACACACAAAACAGGACTTCAAGGCCTACTTTGGGTACAGAGTGAGACTGAGGCCAGCCTGCCTGGACTGCATGAGATCCTGTCTCAAAACAAGCCTGGTTAGATCCTCAGAATCCACAAAAGGGTGGAAAGAACCCCCTCCAGAAAAGAACCCCCTCCAGAAGATTGTCTTCTGACTGCCCCCCATACTCCATGACACTCCATAGACACACACACACACACACACACACACACACACACACACACACGTAAATAAATAAAAGGGGGCCAGTGAGATGGTTCAGTGGGTTAGGGCACTCACTTGCTGCCAAACCTGACGACCTGAATTTGGTCCCATTGACCCACACGGAGGAAGGAGAGGACAACTCTTCAGGTTGTCCTCTGGTCTCATGCACACCATGGCATGTGCACTCATTGACTCACACAGATGAATGTTCATTTGTTTAAAAGGGCAAAGAGTTGGAAGAGCTCAGTTGGTAGAGTCCTTGCCTAGCACTCAGGAGGCCCTAGGGGGCCATCCCCAGCACCCCAGATCACCAGGTGTGGCTGCACAGGCCTGTTAGCCCAGCACTGGTTTTCACAAAGTTAGAACCTTAGGGAGTAAGGCCTCATCTGTTGTGTTTTGGGTTAATGTTAATGCTGTGGTCAGTGTTAATAGGTAGTAGGTCAGGATGGACACGCCTGGTTTAGGTCAATTGTTAACGTTAGTAATGCAGTAGATACAGACAGAATGCTGTGGCAATGGTTTCAGCGGTGGGTGTGACCTGGTGTCGGGCAGTGACTAGTGAGCAAATCTATCTGTTGAAGGCAGTGATTCTTGTACTGCTGACCTCAGGGTTGTAGGAATTGCACGAGGAGAGATGGGAAAACACATTGGAGGATGTGAACGGAATTCATGTGACCTATGGACAGGTCACTCCCTGCCAGGCGGTGATGGCACACATCTAAAGGTAAGATCCCTGCACTCGGGAGGCAGAGGCAGGCAGGTCTCTGGAGTTCGAGGCCAGCCTGTTCTACGGACTGAGTTCCAGGATATCTGGGGCTATACAGAGAAACTCTGTCTTGGGGGTGGGGGGAACACCTACAAAGAAACAAAAAAGATTCCGAGGGCTAGAGAGGCAAAAAGCCATCCTAACTCTGCCACCTCTGAGGTGGGCTCCGAGAATCTCTGGAATCTCACTGCTGCTGAGCTGGGGGTTTCCCTTCCTGTCACTTGCCTGGAGAGGACAGTATACAGTCATTAAAACAGCAGTTTATCCAGAGAATGGGGCCGAGCGGAGCATGACAGGAGTCAAGCCATGCATTTTGTTTTATTTTGCCTTTTGGAGACAGGGTTTCATGTAGCTCAAGATGGCCTCAAAGCTATTGTATAGCTAGCTAGGGATGACCTTGAACCCCTGGTCCTCCGTAGGCTCCTCTACCTCACATAGGCTGGGATTTCGGCATGCGCCATCGTGTCCAGTAGATATGAATGCATATACATTTATGTCTGGTGCTGGGGATCAACTGAACCTAGTAGAGCTTGTGCGTGCGACCGTTATCAAGTGAGTTGCATCCTCAGCTGTGGCCCCCATTTTTTCTTTTGTTTGTTTTTCTTCATGACAGGGTTTCTGTTTTCTGTTTGTAGCCCAGGCTGCCCTCAAACTCCCAAAGATCGGCCTACCTCTGCCTCCCAAGTGCTGGGATTAAAGGTGTGCACCAACACTGCCAGGGCTCTTCATTTTCTTAAAAGAAAAACACAGCTGGATCTGTTGGCACACACCTGTAATCCTGGCACTCAGGAATATGAGGCAGGAGGCAGGAGGTCAACCCAAAGTATAATATGACCCTGTCTCAAAACAACCAGGCTAGTGAGATGGCTTCAGTGGGAAAAGACAGACACTGCCACACATCATGACCTGAATTTAATCTCTGGGACCCACATGGTGGACGGAGAGGACCAACTCCAAAGGCTGTTTTCTGACCTCCACAGGCTGTGCACCCGTGAACTCTCTCCCTCTTCCTCTCTCTCTCTCTCATGCACACATACAAACACAGGTGTAATTACAATAAGAGTTACAAAAATTGTAAAAATTGTAATTTTCACAAAAACTCAAAGAGGAAGGCAGCAGATTTTCCTCATTCCGAGATGAGAGAGAGGGATTGTTGGTACAAAAATGAGTTTTTTTGTTTGTTTGTTTTTAGGGTATGGTAGCTCATATATGTAATCCTAGCACCTGGGAAAGGAAAGGCCAGAGGATTCTGAAAGTTCTGGGCCAGCATGGGCTATAGAATGAGACTATGTTAAAAAACAAAACAAAACAAAACGAAAAACCAAACCAACTAAAGAGACACACAGCTGGGCATGATGGGGGGCACCTTTAGTGCCAGTGCTCGGGAGGCAGGGGCAGGTGAATCTCTGTGAGTTCAAGGCCAGACTGGTATAGAGGTAGTTCCAGAACAGCCAGGACTATTACACAGAGAAACCCTGTCTTGAAGCAACAAAACAACAATAAGAACAAATCAAACAAACCAAAAAAGGTTTCAATCATGCAAAATGTGAAAATTAAGAGGATTTTATTTACTCTTACATGTCTTGGAGAAAACCATTCACATGTAAAAATTAGGCCTCTGCTAGGAGATTTAGTCATACTTTATTTTACATGAATCAATTTGTAGGGCAGACATAATTCTTCAGGTCACATGATTACAGTCACAAAATTGGCACACTATATTAAAAACAAAACCAAACAGAGACAGACAAAAATATGAAGCATTTTGCCAACTCAGACCCACCATGCACTGCCCTGCATACGTGGAAGTGTCTGCAGTGAGCTTACCAAAATAGAACCAGAGGTCAGAGGTCACAAATGGTGGCTTACAAAATAAAACCTCTTTCCCAAGAGCTACTTGTTTTATAGAAAAATATTACAAATAAAATTAGAGCTATTTGAGGTGTTCATTCCCAAATCGAGTGTGGTGCAACTGGTTCATACCAACCCCTTAGGACACAGTACCTGGTGGATGTGGAGCCTGCATTTTTCACCAGGGACACCGTGACCACCCTTCCAGCCAGCTCAGGGTGGAGCACTGCTCAGCCCCATGACTGATCAGAAGTCACAAAATCAGAACATTTCCAGCCACTGGGCACACTCATAATTTGTTCCTAGTCTGAGACGCAGAAAAACTGCTCGGGGGTAACATGATGTAATTTGTGTTTCTTCCTGAAGGAAGAAAATGTGTAGAGATCTGTAAACGTAAAACAATTTGTTTTTTAAATAGAAAGCAATAGCTAATTGCTTGTTCGAAGCTGGAATTTTACTCAAGAAATGACTCAATTTTTAATTTTGTTTTTTGAGACAGGGTCTCACTATTCAAGCCCAAGGGCCCAAGCTGATCCGAAACTCTCTGTAGCCCAGACTAACCTAGGACTTCCTGTAATTCTCCTGCCTCACCTCCCTGAGGGCTAAGCTACCACACCCGGCTTGGAATTACTATGTTTTCCTGAAGGGGTGGAGGCTTAAGTAACGTCTGGTAAGCAGAGATGTGGCAGAGCGAAGCTCCACGTAGTCCAATCCCCCGATTTCTCTTCGTGATGATGCGATTTTTAAAGAAAAGTGAGCTTACAAGCTATGTACAGCAGCTTACGCCTCAAGTTTCTGCTTTTCACTTGACAAGTGGCTGAAATGAATTCATGACATATATTCAGTACGGAAATCCGTGTAGGCACATGGAAGTTTCACTGGAGGGGCGAGGTCTTGAGCGGGATCATGATTCTGGACTCCATTTCCTGGATGAGCGGGACTGAAAACAAGGCGGGAGTTACTTCGCTGGCCTTTCCAAAATCACTGGGTAAGGGCAGGTTAACAAGGCGCCTGCTCAGACCAGAAACACCTGCCCTTAGAAAGCAGGGGAGTGCTAGGAAACCCAGGGCAGAAACAGGTGACAGCACCAGCACCGACAAGGGGGTCACTGAAACTGACAGCGCCCTCCTGGAGAGCTGCTTGATGGGAAATTAGGGAAGCCTGGGTTGTGAAAATAGCGATTTCTCAAAAGGTTCTTTAAAACAAACAGACAAAAATCCAAATACTACTAGATCTAAATGTAATCCATGGGAAGGAAAAGTGAGATGGCTCAGTGGGTAAAGGCACCTGTCACCAAGCCTGAAGACCTGTGTTCAATCCCTGGAGCCAACATGGAGGAAGGGAGAGGACTACCGCCCACAAACCGCCCACTGACACACATGTGTGTGCTCTGTGGTGGGCCCCTTCTCCGGCATAACCCTCCCACAGCATAACAATAGCACATAGGGAAAGAAATGTACAATAATTATTTTTTTCAATTAAAAAATTTGTAAAAACTGCCAGCCAGCATTGGGGAGGCAGAGGCAGGCAGATCTCTGTGAGTTTGAGGCCAGCCTGGTCTACAGAGTGAGTTCCGGGAAAGCCAGAGCTGTTACACAGAGAGACCCTGTCTTGAACCTCCCCCCCCCCAAAAAAATTGTAAAAACGACTTCTGTAGACGTGGACTAAGACCCATTTCTGGAAACAGATGAGAAGCGTAAGTGGAAATTACAAGCAGGCATGGTGGCTCACACCTATAATCCTAGTATGTGGGAGGCTATGGCAGGAAGACTCCTAAGTTTGTGGCCAAGTTTGATACACCAGAGAGAGTATATCAAAACAACAGAAGAATAAAAACAAAATTACACACAGTTACAGGGTGTTGTTTCTTTTGTGACTGGTCTCCACTTTCTATGTAGCCAAGGAAGCCCTTTAACTGGGACTTCCCCACCTGAACTTCCTGGCATAGGCCTTGGCTCAATTGTGTGATATTTTCTTTTTAAACTAAAAGACAAGCTATTTCTACTTCCCAGGTTGCTCTCTCTCTCTCTCTCTCTCTCTCTCTCTCTCTCTCTCTCTCTCTCTCTCTCTCTAAGTATGTAGCTTAAATACCCATCAAATTGAACTTTATGCCAATCTATGAGTTCGAAGCCAGCCAGTGAGTTACAGGATAGCACAGCTATATAGTGAGACCCTGTCTGGGGAAACAACCAAACAAAAATTAACTTTTTATAGTTACTCTCGATTTTTCAGTGCTGTGGATCAAACCCAGGGTAGAGCCATATCCCCAGCCCCAAAGTTATTGTCATTGTCATTGTTATTAGTGCTGCTACTTGTTACTCTATAACTCAGTCCATCTTGGAGCATTCTTTTAGCCATAGCTCTCCATACCTGTGTGCAAATATATTCTTTTTAACTGAGGGGTTAAATTATTTTGGGGAAGTGATGGTCGTGATGAAAAAAGTTTAGAAAAAATTGTAATTTTTAGAGAACAAACTAAAAGATTTTAAAACTTAAGCTAGTCCAACATGGTGCTGCAAGCCTTTGATTCTAGCACTTGGGAAGCAAAGGCCAGTGGATCTCTGTGGGTTCGAGGCCAGCCTGTTCTGGACAGCAAGGGAATAAAATAAATATAAAATTAAGCTATCCACATGTCTGAAAACTCTATTAGGCAATACAATGGTTGAAAGAATCAATATTCTCATTTTGTCTGCCTTCCGCTTTAAAAATAATTTTACTTATTAATCATATGCATCTGGGTATCTTATCTGCATGCATGTCTATACCTGTTGTACCCATGGAAGCCAGAAAAAAGCACTGGATTCCCTAGACCAGGAGTTCCAGGTGCTAGGAATTGAACCCAGGTCCTCTGGAAGGGCAGCCAGTGTTCATACGCTGGGCCGTCTTTCCAGCCCCTTCTCTGCTTTTTTCCCAGACAGGCTCTACCTGTGTCGCCTAGGCTGGTCCTACCCTTTCAATTCTCCTCTCAGCTCTTCCCAAAGAGCTGGAATTATAGTCATGAGCCACCCGGCTGGGTTAAAGAATCAAGCTTCTTAATTTGAAACAAAGTCAAGACGGCATTTAAAGAGAAAAAACAAACAAACAAACAAAACTGGTCTATCTCATGTCTTGTCAATCTTATCGTCATACCCTTACTATCACACCTGCATTTTAAACTATGCACACTCAAGGCAGGAAGCTGTAAGGGTCAGTGGCAGCTTACCTGTGTAGTACACCAATTCCTCCCAGCCATGCTTGTGCCATGCTGCGTTCCGTATGTCTTCCCTGGTCTGAAGATCTTTATAAGCTTAAACATGAGCACAGGGAGTAGACCCGGGTCAGACACGATAACCACATTCTAGGAGTACAGTCACTCAGCTAGCTGTCTCCTTCTCTGACACTATTTTGGTTATTCAGTAACTGACTTGGAAAATAGCAAGCACGAAGGAGAGAAATCAATGTTAGGGCTTCTGAGGGGAGCTACCTGCTCTCAAGGTCTTATAATCCACCAAGCACAAGACGTCTTTACACAGTGAGGAAGCTTCTTCAATAACACACTGCATATATGATTCAGAACCTTCAGATTAGATAAACCTTAGGCTCACAATCCTTCTGCCTTTGTCTCCCAAGTGCTGGGCTTATAGGCATGTGTTTTTATTTCGATTTAAAAAAAATTTATCTTATATGTATGTGTGTTCTGCCTACATATGTGTATGTATATATGTATGTATGCATGCATGTATGTGCACTCCACACATGGAGGCCAGAGGAGTGCCACAGATTACAGGTGATGGTGAGTCACTGTGTGGGTGCTGGGAACAAGAGCAGTCAGTGCTGTTAGGCAGCGAGTCATTTCACCAGCTCCAGAACACGCTTATTGCTGTTGTTGACATTTGTTTGTAAACTCTATACATTTGAAAACTCTGTTGTTTTGGGGAACCAAACATTTCCTTTTCAGGACAAGGCTGCCTGTGGGTGCTAGAAAGAGGGAGTGTTAAACCATAATCTATTATTAGTGCAGTCTTTCAGTTTCTTTTTTTTTTTTTTAAGGGCTTGCTTTTTAAATTTATTTATTTTTATGGGCATTGACATTTTTGCCTGTCTGTGCAAGGTGCCGGGCAGTTGTAAGGCGCCATGTGGGTGCTGGGAATTGAACCCTGGGTCCCCTGAAAGAGGAGCTGGTATTCTTAATCACTGCATCATCTCTCTAGCCCCCAGGCTTTTGGTTTCTTAAATGTTAGGTAAGCTCTGTGGAGCAGAAGAGCCCAGGCTGTGCAGGGGTTTCTGGGAGTGATGATGCGAGGGGAGGGATGAAGAATACACCAGAAGCTATCTTTTTTTTGCCTCAATGTAACCACTGAAGCTTAGTTTCCCAGTGACAATGCTACTATGTAACCAGTCTGTACTATGTGTGGGGATTTGTTCCTGATGAAGACTGAATCTAGCTAGGGCCTTGTGCATGGCCCCAGCCACACCCTTGTTTATTTATTTATGTGCAGGTACTTAGTGATGTGTGCCTTGTGAGTGCCGGTGCCTGTAGAGGCCAGGAGCGCAGAAGATCCCTTGGAGTTGGTGGTAACTGAACCCAGGTTCTCTGGAAGAACAGTGAGTTCTTATTGCTGCATCATCTCTCCAGAGCCTGGTTGTGTTTTCCTGGTTTTAATTTTTATTTACACACATGCATGCAATGAAATATACTTATATCCATCCTCATCCTCCCAATGCTCAGTAACCTCAACAATGCTTTTTTTTTTTTTTTTTTTTTTTTGATCCTGTCTTGCTTTGTAGCTCAAGGCTGGTCTGGAACCTTCCATGTAGCCCTTGCTGGTAGTGAACTCTCAATTCTCCTACCTCAGCTTCCTGAGTGCTGGGATTATAGTTGTGTGCCAACATATCTTACTGGAGCCCCATCTGTTGCCAGTTTATAAGCCAGTGACCTCTTGCTCTTGGCCCTTTTTTTTTGTTGTTGTTCTAGATAGCCCAGCATTTACCATCCACCTGTGATGACTGCATTTGCTATAGTGCGTAAGGCATTTGCTATAGTGCGTAAGGTTACCGAGTCTAGAGTTACCCCACTGCATGTTACAATTTCATTAGTAATGAGTTCTTCAATCCCGGTAAGTCACAAAAGAAGGAAAAATACACATACCCCAAAGATGATGCACCATATATAGCTGCCCAATTTGAGAGAAGAATCCCCCAACTGCCTCATTATTGTCCTGTCTAAAGCGAATGGCACGGGCCCTATGAGAGAAAAGCAGTGTTCCGATAGTTAAGGAGAGTGAGTAGGCGCTCAAGGATGCTGATGCACACCTGTAATCCCAGCACTTGGAAGGCAAAGACAAAGGCAGCAGCATCTGCAGTAAGTTAGAGACCAGCCTGGGCTACACAGTGAGCCTGGGCCAGCCCATGCTATGTGGTGAGACCCTTTCTCAACAAAGCAAAGATTCAGACTGTATTTCCTCCTCTCAGAGCCAGCTGTTGGGAATTAAGACTGTTTTCTTTTAACGTATATCAAAGTAGTAAATAAAATCAAGTTTTTATTTTATTTATTTTGGGGGGGAAGTTAGGATTTCATTCTACACCCCAGGCTAGCTCAGAATTTACTATGTGGGCCAGATGACCTCAAACTCATGACTTTCTTGCCTCAGCCTTCTTGGGAGGCTAATTATTTTTGTGAGAAGTAGATGATATTTACTTATGGCTTTTCAAAATAAAAACAGCAACATAAAGATATATGGTGGCATGTCTGCTTATTATTAAATTTAAATATATACTTCTGATTCTTGATATAATCTGGAAGGGAAAGAGACCTGCTAACTTAAAAGAAAATGCTTCACAGTTGTGAATTTTGCAATCTACAATAATTTTCCTCACAAGACATGCTTGGCGCAATGAGGGCACCAACATTACTGGAGAAGTCAACTACTTTTTGGTTGGATTTAAGGCCTAGTCCATGAGATGGAATCCATATTTGACACTGTTAATGAGACCAAGAACCAAGAAGAGACATAAATAACCTGCTACTCTTATGCTGCTAAAAAAACACAGTAATAAAACAACTCCTAGTAACTTCTTGCCAGGCCCATAAATCAGTACATCACTAAGCCCTCACAGAGACCCACAACGGGTCAGTGTATAGAGAATAAGGGGCTTTGGAGTGTTCAGTCCTATACACACATGAGAACTCAGGGATCCATGCAGAAGAGGGGGCAGGACAATTGTGAAAGCCAGAGGTGGTGGATGACTTGGAGGAAACTGTTTTCTAGACATAAATTGGAAAATGCATACATATGAACTCACAGTGATTGTAACAGCATGCACAAAACTGCAAAAGTTCCAGCCAGAAAAAAACAAAACAAAAAAATCCCCGTATGGAGGAGGGAGGCGGGCATAGGATTCCACTCCTAGCTGAAGAGTTATTGGCATTTAATTGCTGATGAGAGAGGGAATAATTTTTTCTTTTTTAATGCTGCTGTTATTGACCATACTCTAGGGTGGCCTCATACCCAGGATAGTTGGCCAACATAAGCTGGATTCCAAGGGTTTATTGGGAGAGAGAACATGAAGATGGGCGAATAGGGAGGCGGGGAACATAGGGGAAGCTGGGGGAGGGGAATGAATGTGATTAAAATACATTGTGTGGAATTCTCAAAGAATTAATAAAAACATTTTAAAAGAATGGCTTCAGCTGGGCAGTGGTGGTGTACACCTTTAATCCCAGCACTTGGAATGCAGAGGCAGGTGGATCTCAAGTAAGTTCAAGGCCAGTCTGGTCTACAAAGCTAGTTCCAGGACAGCCAGGATCTTTTACACAGAGAAACCCTGTCTGGAAAAAAAATTTTCATTAGGAGAAAGGGAGGAGCCTTAGACACATGACACCCATGATGCCAAAGAACACTATATCTATGGGGATTCCCATCCCTGTGGGTTGGAATAGATATAAGGGGATGCTCTTTCAGAGCAGACAGAGACTCTGCGGCTTTTTGGATAGCGTATGGGGTACTGTGAGGAGGCCCCTTCTCAGCAGCTCACTCTGGTATAGTCAGGGCTCTCACTAACGCAAATGGAGCTGCCTCTAACGTTTTCTCTCTTTGGAGAAAACTTTGTACTATGGAGGAAGTACATACACACGTGCTACGGATACAGACAGCACAGAGCCATGATTGAAATGGCTTAAAATGAGCATCTGGGTCTGCAGAGATGGCTCAGTGTTGAGAGCATTTGCTGGTCTTCTAGAGGACCAAGTTTCAATTCCCTGTACAGCTTGTGACCACCTGTAACCACAGCTTCAAGGAATCTGATACCTGCTGGCCTGCACAGGTGCATGCATGTGCAAACACATATACACACTTAAAATTGATAAAAACAGGTCCGGTAGTGGTGGTACACACCTTTGTTCCCAGCATTTGGGAGGCAGAGGCAGGTGGATCTCTGTGAGTTTAAGGCCAGCCTGGTCTCCAGAGTGAGTTCCAGGACAGCTAAGGATATACAGAGAAACTCTGGCTTGAAAAACAAAAAACAAAACAAAACAACAAAAAATTGGTAAAAACAAATCATTAAAAAAAAAAAAAATCCTCCCCAAACCAATCAATCAAACACAAACCCCTTTGTTTTCAAGATTTAACACTGTGTAAAAAGCATCAGTTTAGTATTTTTTTAAACTCAAACATCTGCTGGCACCAGGTAGTCTGTTTTCACATTCAGTGAGATCACCTGAAATCTTGAAAATGTTGAAAAATGAAAATTTCCCCAAATCAATTTTATATCATTGCAGATAAAAATGAAGGCTGGGCTTCAAGTGATGCAGGGATCCTATCTCACCAGAAAAGCAAAGTTGGTGTCTGCCAAGGATGTCCTCGCCCTGGGTTACCCAGGAGGTCCTTGTCAATACTTCCTGTGCTCCAGCCTGGTCTCAGGCACACGAAGGGCTTAGCACTGCTGAAATTTGGAGCAATAGGTTCACTCTCATTTATTTAAATGACAGGAACATGATAAATAAGCTATAAACATCCACAGTGAGAAAAATGGCCCTTGAGGGGTAGGAAACTTAAAAGTTTTTGAGATATGGTCTTATCTTAGCTCAGGCTGGTTTTGAAATCATAACTTTGCTTGCCCCAGCTTGCCAGATGCTAGGACTACAGGCGTGCATCACTGAGTCCAGTAAGGAGGAAGATTCTTCAGCAGGCCTGACCAGTGTTCTCTCACTGAAGGGAAACTGTACAGACTGAACGCTAACACCTCAACAGGACTCAGAAACAGGAGCACCCTCTCCTGTTAGTGATGAGGCCAGCATGCTGAGGGCCTCGATGTATACCTCCACAATCATTCACATGGACCGAGAACCCCAAGTGTGACTCCCACCAAGGCCTCCAGGTTCCTCTGCTGTGAATCCACCGTGGATCACCCACAAATTATATGGATATCGTCATAAAAATTACAAATGTGATCAACTGTCTCAAATTAAGGAAATCAACTGAACTGTGCACTGTAATCGCTCAGGGGGAAGAGTTTTTGATTGATAGTGATAAAATATTCTGGATTATTAATTTCATTCTGAACTTGTCTAATTCGGTTATGGAAGGCAAAGAAAATATACTTGCCATAGCCTGGTAATAATCAGAAATGTGTGCTGAGGAGACCACCATCTTAATAGTTACCTACATGCCAAAATACAAATCCAATGCTGAACTGGTTATATAAAGTGATTAAAATAATTGAATAACCTTGACATATCCTGTGGATTCACTCTGAAAAAATACTAATTCATAATATCCTAGTTGTATGAACATTTAAACTGCTATAAGCTAGCACAAACACCTCAAAAACATAAACAAAACCCTTGATTAAAATGGCACTATCATAGTATATAGTCAAATATGTACTTCTTTGTTGTTTGAGACAAGGTCACAGGAGCCCAGGCTGGTCTCAAACTTGCTATGTAGCTGAGGATAGCTTTGATCTCCTAGTCCTCCTGCCTCCACCTCCCCAGTGCTGGGAGCCCAGTGTACATACACTACCACATCTAGCTAGATTGAGCTTTTGTATTGAACCTAAGAACTTTTGTCTACTTCAGACTAAAAGTTTTTCTCTGGATGTTTTTCATGCTTCACTTCTTACATTTAAAGAAAATGTTTGTTTTCATTTTATAAGTGTCTACTTGCATGTATGTGCACTCTGTGTATGCAGTGCCATTGGAGGCCAGTAGAGGGCATCAGATTCCCTCTGAAACTGGAGTTACAGACCGTTGGGAGCTGCCTTAGTTAAGAACCCAAACTGGGCTGTTAGTGCTGCCCACCTTTAATCCCAGCACTCAGGAGACAGGCGGATCTCTGTGAGTTCTAAACCAGCCTGGTCTACAGAGCTAGTTCCAGGACAGGCTCCAAAGCCACAAAGAAACCCTGTCTCAAAAAACAAAACAAACAAACAAACAAACACCCCAAAAAACCCAACCTGTTGATGGGCAGAGGTTGTATATGCCTTTAATCCCAGCACTTGGGAGGCAGAGACAGGCAGATCTCTGTGATTTCAAGGCCAGCCTGGTCTACAGAGTGAGTTCTAGGACAGCTAGGGCCACAGAGAAACCATGTCTTGAAAAACCAACCAACAAAACAAACAAAAAAACCCACCCCCTCCAAAAAAAAAAAAAAAAAAAAAAAAACTAACCCAATTTGATGCCGGTTGTGGTGGCATATGCCTTTAATCCCAGCACTCAGGAGGCAGAGGCAGGTGGATTCCTGAGTTTTATCCATGTAAGCTTGCATTGGTAATCTGCTACTCAAACTACAGAAAGAAAAAGAGCTGCATCATCGATCCCAGTTGCTCTGTTAAAGTAACAAACCCCTGATTCTTGAGGAGAGCCTCATCAAGGACTGTACTGTGTGAAACTATACTCCACAGTACTGGGACTTTGTTTGCAAGCCTTTTGGGAGAGATGTATGCTGTTCGAACAGCATTCGGTCTTGGTAATTCCTCAGAGGTTCAACTGGAGGAGTTAGATCTAAACATGACTGGCCATGTGTTAGTAATTTATTTTTCTGTATAGGTTTTTCTTTTGCTGCTTGTTTGTTTTGTTTCTTGAGATAGGGTCTTGCTATGTCTTGTGATCGTCCTTTAGTCTCTTAAGTGGTGGGATCATATGAGATGTTTGGCTTGTGTTAACAATTATAGAAACAGGGATGGAGAGTTTGTTGGCTCAGGGGTTAAGAGCACTGGCTGCTGTTCCAGAGGATTTGGGTTCAATTCCCAGCACCCACGTGGCAGCTCATAACTGCCTGTAACTCCAGTTTCAGGGGATCTAACACCTGCACACAGATATACATACAGGTAAAACATGAATGGACACGAAATAAAAATAAAAATTACTTTAAAATTAATTATGGAAGCTTAAGAGTAAGTATAGAATGGCAGATCCATTATATTGTTCTTTCTAGTTTTGTACATGTTTGAAATTTTTCATAAAAACATAAAACAAAGTCATCCAAGCCAGGGGCCAGCAAGATGACTCAGGGGTTAAAGGCACTTGCAGTGAAACCTGACTACCTAAGTTTCATCCTTGGGATCCACATGACAGGAGAGAGGCAACTCTAGGAAGCTGCCTTCTGGCCTCCACAGGCACCATGCCCTACCAATAACACAGACAAAAATGTAGTAAAAATACACTTAAAACAAATCAGGTAGAGGTTGGAGAGATGGCTCTGTGGTTAAGAGCACTCGCCGATCTTCTAGAGGACCCAAGTTTGGTTCCCTGCACTCACATGGTAGGTAACAAATGCCTGTAACTCCAGTTCCAGAGGATCCAATGTTCTCTTTTGGACTCTGTGGATTCCACATGAACGTAATGCACAGACACACATGCAGACAAAATGCCCACACACACAAAAGAAAATAAATCTTAAAAAAAGGATGGTGGTGTGTATTTGCATTTCCAGGGTCTTTGGAGGTGGAGGCAGGAGGAGCATTTGAGCCCAGGCATTCTAGACTATCCTGGCAACATAGTGAGGGACTCTGAAAAAGTGCAGTGCTGAGTCAAAGCATTTAAGTTTTTTTCAACTAAGGATTTACAATATGAGCCAGAGTGGTGGCACACACCTGGGAGGCCAGGAACCTGGGAGGTGGAGGCACAGGGATCAGGAGTTCAAGGACCGTCATGGTTACATAGTTGAGCTTGAAGGTAGACTGGGATATGACATTGTCTCAAAAGGTCAAAAACAGAAAACAACAAACAAACAAACAAACAAAAAACCACACAAAAACCAAAACTATGGCATGGCTTAAAATAATGAATAAGATTGACAAACTCAATACAATGATATACTTACCAGTAATTGCCCCATTCAATCATTGTTCCTGGCTGCAAGAGAATTTAGGTTTTGGTTAGTTGTATGAACATATATAGAATAGGAACAAAACTGTGATTATCTGCTGTGTTCCCATGACATCACTGTAGCATTCCATGGCGTCATATGAGAAAACAACCTACACATACTCTAAGACTAAGTCCTCCATGAATGATGATACAAGGCATACTACAATGTTGTACTGTGGTCATGTTGTGTATATAAAGTACACTACAGCGTTGTACTGTGTTCACATGGTGGATACGAGGCATACTTCAATGTTGTACTGTGTTCACACAGTAGATACAAGATATAATACAATGCTGTACTGTGTCTGTGTTCACATAGTAGACACAAGATACACTACAACGTTGTGCTGTGTTCACATGCTGGATATGAGGCACACTATAACGCTGTTCTGTGTTCACATGGTAGAACAGTTAGTTCATCCTTTGATTCACTGAGGGGCCTCTCTCCACCTCCCCTGTACAAGGGTGATCATCAGATCCCTGAGATGTATACCTTGTAATGCCGCTGTCACTGGAGGCTTTGAAGGGTGAAGAATGGATATAAAAAGATGGGTAATGAACACAATTTACCATGTTTTTTATTGCATATACAATTACAGTGTTATCACTAAAAACAGGGCTATATCTAGGTCATTCTTTTTGGTCACGGAGTGGACATATCTAGAAAGTTCTTTTTGTTATTTTTTGAGATAGGATTTCTCTATGTTGCTGTGGTTTCCCTGGAACCTACTATATAGACCAGAGTGGCTTTGAACTCACAGACATTTGCCTGCCTTTGCCTCCTAAGGACTGGAATTAAAGGCAATGGCCACCAGGCTTGGCTCACTCTCACTCTCACTCAGACAGTGCTGTAGAATTTGTGCAACACTCCATGAATATTAGGCACTCTTGGTTCAGCAAGTGTGGCTGCTGTCTAGTGTGCCTGGTTCTGCACTCAAGGCCCTTCCTCAAACAGAATGGTATTTGGGCTTGGGGATGTAATGTAGCTCAGTTAATAGTGTTTGCCTGCCATGCACAGAGCTCTGGGTTGGATTCTCAGCACTGTAGAAGCAGGAGGGCCAGGCATTCAGGGCTATCCTTGGCAATATGCCAAGTTTGAAGCCAGCCTCAAAATGTTTATTATCAAGTAACAAACATACATAATGCCATAAGTACAAAAGAAGAAAAAGGCCGAGAAAGAAGAGAGAGAAAAAAAAGTAAAACAAAAAAGACCAGATTGGGAGAAAACAAGTCAAATTAAAAATATAAACTGGATATGGTGCTGGATGTCTGTAATCCCAGCACTCAGGCTATGGGGGACCCTGTTTCCAAACATCACCACCACCCCTGAAAAACAGATATAAGATGCTAAACATGCATAACAAAATGCTCACTTCTGTCTTATTGTCTGCACCAGGAAGCTGTATGGGGAAAGCTGGCCTGCATTTGCTACTTACTCGGAGTTGGTAGGACCTGAGTTCATATATATTGGGTCCTGATCTGGGCACTGGCTCATTCCAGAAACTGAACTCCAACAGCAGCTGATTCCTCCTGGAGAGAAGCATGTCGCTTCTGGCTTTACGGAAATTTACAAATTCCTTTGGGTGAAAAAAAAATATGCTCATGAAATATTCAGGTATCTATATATAAATATACTTTAGTAACAACTGAATTCCACAGGATATGGTTATAAGTAAAACCATCTTAGTTTTTATAAGACAGTTTTATAATACAGCATCCTTTCTTACTTCCTAATATATCCAGATACTTTTTATGCTTTTTTAAAAAAAGATTTATCCTATTTCATGTGTATGAATGTTTGCTTGCATGCATATATGTGCACCATGCATTTGCCAACATCCATGGAGGTCAGAAAAAAGGCATCAGATCCCCTAGAACTGGAGTTACAGATGGCTGTGAGCCACGATGTGAATCAAATCTCAGCCTTCCACAAGAGCAACAAGTCCTCTAAACTACTGAGCTGGGGTTTGATCCACAGCACCACATAAACCAGGGATAGTGGCTCACACCAATGACCCTGGTGTTTGGGAAGGTAGGATCGGAACTGAAGGCCTCCCCTGGCTTCATAAGGAGTTTGAGGCTAGCCTGAGCTATATGAGACCATCTCAAACAAATCAACAAAAATTCAAAAGGAAACCGAACAAATTACATATGTGCTGACAGTTTCTAACTGTAATCCAGGGCTGTGTCTATCTTGCAGGGTTAAAGTCCCGTCTTGTCAGTTGCACTGTGCTAGCGCGGAGGAACTGATTTTGATAGTAATAAAACTCATAGTTTCAAACGCAGACATATAATTTTAAGAGCTCATATGATGAAATTTCTACTATGAAAACTAAATGTTTACTAACAAAAGCTGCTAACAGTGTCTTCATGAAGTTCTGTGTGAACACCCTGTGTCATTAAGACTTCACAGTTGCTGGGTGCCTTTAATCCCAGCACTCGGGGAAGCAGAGGCAGGCGGTTTGAGGCCAGCCTGGTCTATACAGTGAGTTTCAGGACAACCTCCAAAGCAATACAGAGAAACCCTGTCTCAAAAAACCAAAAAGACTACACAAGCACGTCTACATCCATATATACTTTTTTTTTTTTTAATTGTTACCTGGTTTTCTTTGAGTTTATTCATGACCTCCGTGAGGGCTGGGTAGCCTCCTTCATACCTCCAGAGGTGGACTGAAATGCATTTTAAAAGACAGTACATATTTAGTGTCAAGGTACTCTTACCTTGATAATATAGATGCATGTCACATGGACACAGTATAGCCTTGAATACAGTATAACATTGTAATGTAGCTTGTGTACACCATGTGAATACAGTGTAACATTGTAGTGTATCTTGTACACACCATGTGAACACAGAACAACATTGTAGTGTGCTTTGTATCTGCCACTGAGTCATACTACAAAGTTTCCATAACAGATTTGAACATTAAAAAAAAAAAAAAAAACTTTTACAGTGAGTTACTAAAGAAACCACTTGATCTAGGAAACCAAAATGGGACTTGAAAAGGACTGAAAAAACAAAAATACAAAAAAACAAAACAAAACAAACAAAAAAAAAAAAAACCAAGCATTACATTACAAAGTAGTTTAAACGGCAAACTAGCATGAAGATATTTATCGCAAGCAAAGACTTGTGCTTCCTACCCGCTTGATCCTGCTCGCCATACCACGTGTTCCATGTCCCCACCAAGGTACAAGGGTACTGCTTGCCTTCATGGATTTTGGGTAACACTTCTTGACTTAAAGAGAAGAGACAGCAATTCTGGTTAAACAGGTGAGAGATTTCCCTGTCCACAACAGGAAGCATCATTTGGAATGCAACCACTTCCTATGTGTCCTAGTACCTGACCCCACAGCATATGTGTTTTGTTTGTTTTAGATGTATTTATTTTATGTGTATGAGTGTTTTGTCTACAAGTATGTCTGTATACCGTGTGTTGCCTGGTGCCCACAGAGGCCAGAAGAGAGCATCAGATCCTCTGGAACTAGACTTACAGATGGTTGTGAGTCACTGTGTGGGTGCTAGGGGTCAACCTGGAGTCTTTTTGTTAGAGTAACAAGCCCTCTAAACCACTGAGCCATCTCTACTACCCACCCTCCCCCAGCATATTTGTGAGATGAAGTCCGGAACTGAAGTTGTCTATCAGCACCCACTTATCAACAGCTTAGGTTTTAACCCCAGGTTATTTACAAGAATTACAAGCAACTCCAGCAGTTTGATAAAGGTATTTACAAAGGACCAAAGGTCCCAGGAGTCCAGGAGCCATGGCTCCATTATTTGCTCTTTCAGGAGGAAGGAGGAAAAAAAGCTATTTAGGAATGTGAGGTTTACAAAAGTTAAGTTCTGCTGGATCCCAGAGAAAGAGAAGACAGGAATTACATAGAAGATCATGTAAGACATCAGAAAACAGGAAAAAGCACTCAAGACAGAGGCGAGCAATAGGCAGCTAGCAGAGCAAGGCAGTGAAGCAGGCCTTTGGGAAGAAAGACAACAGCCAATGGTATGAAGCAAGCCAGCTTCCATAGTCCCCAAGGCCACCAGTGTGGTGCAGCAACATGGACGAATCAAAATGAAATATGCACTCGAAGCAACAATTAGTTCCTGCATGTTGTCACACTGCACTGAATTCAGCCAGCTACAGGCATCTCAGAAGTAACACAATGAACACACCAACTGACTCAGGACCACCAAGAGCAGGATTGGTGCCTGAGCCTTGGCAAGTCACAGCCATGTGTGACTTTTAACAGGTGTCATATCTAAGCTTAACTCCACAGACACCTTCCTATGGTGCAGAGAGGGTCCCATGTAGCTGCCAATGACCTTAAACTTGGGACTGATTTTTCCTAGGTACTTGGGTTATAAGCATATGCTGCCATGCCTGGCTATACAGAAAATTAATCCTAGACCTTGTCTCAAAAAACTGAAAGAAAAAAAGAAATGTTACTGGTTCTATTTATCTGCCAATGACACATCATAATTATAGTAGGCTGGAGACAAGAATTACATGTTGTCATTTAGTTTAGTTTTGGTTTTTTTTTTGAGTGTTCTGTCTGCACATGCCTGCATGCCAGAAGAAGGCATCAGATCCCATTAAAGATGGTAATGAGCCACCATGTGGTTGCTGGGAATTGAACTCAGGACCTCTGGAAGAGAAGCAGCCAGTGCTCTTAACTGCTGAGCCGTCTCTCTAGCTTCCAGTATTCTCTATCTATCTATCTGTCTATCTGTCTATCTGTCTATCATCTGTCTATCTGTCTATCCGTCTATCCGTCTGTCCGTCCATCCATCCATCCATCCATCCATCCATCCATCCATCCACACAGGATTTTGCTGTATAGTCCTGGCCAGTATGTATGTATGTATGTATGTATGTATGTATGTATACACAGGACTTTGCTGTATAGTCCTGGCCAGTATGTATGTATGTATGTATGTATGTATGTATGTATGTATGTATTATGTTTACACAGGATTTTGCTGTATAGCCCTGGCCAGCCTCTGGACTTGCTATGTAAACTATACGGGCTTCAAACACACTGATTTCCTACCCTCCACTATGTCACTGTTTCATTAGAGTTACATGTTAACACATTCACGTAATTTTGTTGTTGCTTTTGAGATAAGGTCTTGTTACTACATATTCCAGCCTGGCTTGAATTCATAATTATGCCTCAGATTCTGGAATTCTGGAATCACAGGCATGCACCACCAAGGATAGCCACTTTCTCATGCCAATTTCTTGAGAGGTGACATTTACTTTTTTTGTGTCCATTGATTTTTTTTTCTTAACTTAAAATATGATATTAGATGTGCCTGATATAAGACCCAGGACTGGTCAGAAATAATGCAGATCTGGGATGTGGGAGAATAAATTCAGGATGAGTTTCTTTCTGTGCCCTGATGTGAACAGGAAATAAAACAGCCTTGCAGTGGAGCTACCACAGGGGAGTGACATCAGTATGGACAATCAAGGTGGGGTCCAGAGAGGTCCTCGGCGGGGGTGGAGGGCTGACAATGGGCCCTAGGCCTTACATAGACTCACATATGGAATCAGTCAGTTCTTTGTACAGGGCTCCAAAGTTGTTCTTACAAGCCCAGGCCTTATCTGAGCGGAGGCTGGGGGACAGGTTGTATTTGTACTGAGGACCGGATGGGTTGGGCTGGATCTCTTGACAGGGCCCCCTAAAGGCCAGGCGGCAGTTAGGCTATGGGGTCAAATGCTGCTGAGAGTTCTAAAGAAAAGGAAAAACAAACAAAAATAAATCACGATGAGGGAAGAAAACAGAACTCAAACAGATCACCTGACAAGCTCTGGCGTAATGGTTGCTAAGGAGATAAGGGACCTGTCATTCTAGTCAGGGCAGACAGAAGAGAAGGTAACTGTTGAGAGGGAGATGAAGGAGGGATATTCAGGGAACTGAATGACAAGGCAGGTAAAGAATGCCAGCCCTCGGTGCCAAGAAAGAGTTAAATATAACAAGGCAGGGACAGAAGGAGAGTGGGTGATTTGGGTGTTGAGTTTGAAGTGGGTGCAAGCCATCCAAACACATACAAGACATACAGCCAGAAATCTCAGATAGGACACAGACAGGACAAGAAAGATGGCCCAGGGAAGCATATAAGCGCAGAGAAAATGTTTTGTGAGGGAAAAACTAACAGATAAACATCTTTGTTTTTGGCCACATTTATTACTTAAAGGTTTATTGTTGTTATTATTTGAGACAGGGTTTCTCTGCGTATTTCTGGCTATCCTGGTACTCTCTTTGTAGACCAAGCTGGATTCAAACTAAAGACATCCACCTATCTCTGTCTCCCAAGTGCTGGGATTAAAGCCATATGCCACCACAGGCAGCCAAGATTTATTTTTATTTTAGGTGTACTGGTAGTTTTGCCTGCATACATGCCTGTGTACCATGTGCACGCAGTGACTGTGGAGGTCAGAAGAGGGCGCTATATCCCTTGGAACTGGTGGTGGTTTAAAAGAACAGATCCCACAGGCTCATACATTTGAATGCTTGGTCTGGTCCCTACTTGGTGAAAATTAGTTTGAGGAGGATTAGTATGTGTGGCCTTGTTGGAGGAGTTGTGTCACGGCAGGGAAGACTCTGAGGTTTCAAAAGCCCATGCCATTCCCAGCTAGCTCCCTCTTTTTGCCTCGTGCTTGAGGATCAGGATGTAAGCTGTGAGCTACTGCTCTACCAGCTGCCTGCCTGTCTGCTTGCTGTATTCCCAACCATGATGGCCACCCAGACTCACCCTCTGAAATGGCAAGTCCCCAATAAAATGTTTCTTCTGTAAGTTGCTTTGTTCATGGCATCACAGCGCAGCAACAGAAAAGCAACTAAGGCAGTCAATATTCATCACGTGGGTGCTGACAACTGAACCCAGGTCCCTCTGCAAGAGCAACAAGTGCTCTTAACTACTGAGCCATCCTTTCAGATCCTTTATTTTCAATTTACTGGGGAAAAAAAATAGCCAGACAGGGTGTTGGCCTGGAACTCACTGTGCAGATCAGGCCGGCCTTGAACTCACAGAGAGATCTGCCTTCCTCGGGCTCTCTCTGGCTGGCATGAAAGGCATGCAATACTACTGTGGCTCTCTTTGTGAAGTTTTAGAGTTTTACATTGCAGCCCAAGCTGCCCTCCAATCTGCAACTCACTATGTAGTCAAGAATGATTATCTAAACTCCTAATCTTTCTGTATTTACCTTTCATGTGCTGGCATTACAGACCCTGTCACCAACCCCACCCCAGTTCTGCACACAGGACTTCAATGTGACAGCCTTACTTAGGAAAAAACAATGGAGGTCATGCTTGCAATGGCTAATACTCCAAACTGTCCAAAGAGGGGAGTTCTTTACCCACAGTCAGCCAGGAAGGCCTGGACAGATTCAAGGCCAGAGTCACAGATGGCTTAGAGAGTCTTCCTGGGTGAAGCACTCACTGTGTGAGTGCTTAAAACTGAAAGGCCACTGGCAGTCCCCCACCCGCTCCCTACCCTGAACTCAGCCAACCTTTGAACATTCAGCCTTAGGGAGATCAAAGGTCTCTCCTCTGCTATGGAGGGTTAGCTGAGCTGACGCATATGGAGATCATTAAACTCACCTCCCACCCACCCCAGAGAGTTTGAAATACATACCAAATTTTGTTGTATGCATCTAGGCATTCTGGCTTAACATTGTGAACTGAAATGAAAAGAAAACGTGATGATGGACTTATGGACAGACAGACAGAGCCAAGCTCAAGGAGGGCGGTGACGCTACTCACACTGTAACTTGTACAGACTGCTTGTCTCCTTCTTGGCCAGGAGGTTGGAGTGTGCATCTTTCCTTGGATCCACCTTTCGGACAAATAAGGACTTGAGCCAGCTGTCTTCCCGAGCTCTATGACTTGAGGACGTCACTCCCCTAGGGAAGAATGGAAACAGCATTCTTAAATCTATTTACAAGTGGGAAGACCTTAGTGGACCTTAGTGTTCTTAAGTTCTGTCACACTTCTAGAAGCACATGGTTCTCCATACCCTCCTCCCCATGGGGAGGCAAGATGAGCAAGGTGCAAGGATAAATACATGAAACCTATTATTAGAAAAAAAAATAAAGAAATAAAACTCACTTTATGCACAATCTTAAAACTGGTTAGAAAAGCGTCTGGGGTCTCTGTCTGTGAGTATAGGGGTGTGTTGCCACAGCAAGGACATGGAGGTCAGAGTGACAAGAGTCATTTTCTCTCCTTTCTGACACACCGCAGCCTCCAGGCTAACTGGCCCTCAAACTTCTGTTTCCCCCTCCCATCTCAATATGGGTGCATTGGTGTTACAGATGCTTGGTACTGCAGTTGGCCTTTTAAGGTGCATTTTGGGGATTGAACTCAGGTCATCAGGACTGTGTAGCAAGCACTTCTGCCCACTGAGCCATTGTGCCAGCCCCCATTTTTATACATTTTTAAGTGCAAAAAAAAAATGTACATATTTCTAGATCACACACTTAAAGTACTAAGAATAGCATCTGATATATAGAAACTGCTTTAAAAATTGCTTCTGAGGTATGGAGAGATGGCCCTACAGTTTAGAATATATATTGCTGCTCTTGCAGAGGCCTTGAGTTCAATTCCCAGCATCCACATTAGGCAGCTCTCAACCACCCCGTAACTCCAGCTCCAGGGATCCCATAGCTCTGACCTCTGTGGGGCAGTGCAAACCCACGTACATACTCACACACAGACGTAACTAAAAATGGTAAACACTAATCTTAACAATCTCAGCCCTCTAGAGGTTGAAGCAGAGAGATGGAGAGCTTGAGGCCAGCCTGGGCTACATAGAGATTCTTTTTCTTTGATGTCATACAGTGTTTGTTTCTGCCAAACATCAATTCATCCTTTGAATATAAAAGAAAAAAACTTATTTTGAAGGTCCTTTAGATGAATCATAGCATTTTATTTTAATAAAAAAAATTTTAAATGCTAATTTATTTTTATTTATTTATTTTTTAAGAGGGTCTGGTTATACATCGTTGGCTGGCCTGGACCTTCCTATATTTCCAATCTGGCTTCTGATTACAGGTGTGTACGACTGTGCCCAGCTTGGTTTTCATTGCATTATGATGCAGGGTCTTCAGTATGTTGCCCTGGAACTTGCTATGCAGACCAGGCTGCCCTCAAACTCACAGAAATCCACCTGCCTTTGCCTCTTGAGTGCTAGAATTAAAGGTGTGTGCTACCATGTCTAGCTTTTTTTTTTTTTTTTGAGTTGGACAAGAGATGGCTAGCAGCAAAGAGCACTGGCTGCCCTTCCAGAGGACTAGAACTCAAGTTCTAGCACCCACCCCAGCTCACAACTGTCTGTAACCCCAGGGAACCTGGAACTTTCTTTTGGCCTTCACGGCCACCAGGCATGCAAGTGGTACACATACATGCAAGCAAAACACCCACACACATAAAATGTTTGAAATACTTTTCTAAGCTTTAACTTGTTGTTTATTTGGTTATATACAAGTCTTATAAAACATGTATGAAGGTCATCTGAATAGTGGCTTCTCTGATTCTCCAGAGTACAACAGACTGCTGGGAAGACAGCCTGTTGGCAGGTGGCCCGAAGCTACTCTTGCCAGATGAGTTACCTGTTCTAAGCGTTCTGCCTCACTGAAAGTACAGCCACAGCCACATCAGCAAGGAGGGTGGGGTGAGAAATTCTATGTGGTTTAGAATCTTGATTGTATTTTATCTGTGCTTGTACCTGGTGATTCCAATAGGGCTTTGAAGAGGATACCTGTACTGTGTTTTTCCTTTCTTAAGGACTGCTTCCCCCTCTTCCTTTGGAAAGTTTGCAGTATTCTGCTCTTCTTTCTTTTGCTGGTCCTTCTGTCTGCTCTGAATGAGCTGTTTTTATCAGTGTACCCCTGAATCTTTCTGCTTTTAGTCTCTTCCCGAGCCCTCGGCCATGCGCTCATCTTTTCGTAGGATACTGGATGGAGACACTCTGGGGTGGCAGGCACCTCTGGCACCAACACTTGCTTACTGATCACCAGTTTCTCCTCCTGGATTCCACTGTCAACTGTACACAGAGCACAGAATTCATGATTCTTACCTGTGCCACTGCTGAAGTCCAGACAGGCCCACTAAGCACCAGTTAACTTTTTCACAGCCTTATCTTTTACAAAAACCAGACTGCCTAGCTGGGCGGTGGTGGCACATGCCTTTTAATCCTAACACTGGGGAGGCAAAATCAGTTGGATCTCTGAGTTCGAGGCCAGGCTGCACTACAGAGAGCATTCCAGGACAGCCAGAGCTGTTATACAGAGAAACCCTGTCTCGGAAAACCGAAAAGAAAAAAAAAAAAAAAAAAAAAAAAAAAAGAAAAAGAAAAGATTAAAAACTATTTTATGTGTCTAAGTGTTTTGCCTACATACATGTATGCATGCCATATGTGTGGCTTGTTCCTGAAAGGGTTCGAAAGAGGGACTAAGACCCCAGGAACTAGAGTTATAGATGGCTGTGAGCTCCATGTGGGCGCTGGGGACCAATCCCGGGTCCTCTGCAAGAGCAACAAGTGGTTTTCACAGCAGCGCTGTCTCTGCAGTCCGTTTCCTTTACCAGCATGGCTCCTGGTGGACGCTGCTTATGCCTTAGTGCAGCAGTGCTCAACCTGTGGGTCTCCATGCCTTTGGGGGGGATCAAAGGACCCTTTCACAGGGCTCGCCCAAGACCATCAGAAAGAGACATTTACATTACGATTCGTAACAGTGGCATAATTACAGTTACGAAGTAGCAACAAAAATAATTGCATGGTTGGGGTCAGCACAGCATGAGGAGCTGTATTAAAGGGTCGCAGCATTGGGAAGGTTGAGAACCACTGCTTCAGTGGATGTCCCACAACCGTGTGCATACAGGTAGCATTCACTGGACTCAGTGGAGGGCAATAAAAAAGATGACGGAGCTGGGAGGGGGGTGTGAGAGCAGGGCCTGGGAAAGTGGGAAGGATGGGCCTGATCCAAACACACTGTATGCAAGTGTGAGATTCCTGGCTCACAGCTGCCTGCAATTCTAGTCTCAGGGCACCAGGCACACACATGGTGTGCAGATAAAACACCCATATACATAAAAATTTCTAAATCGTGGGGCTTTTTGTTCAAGTAAGTTGTAACCGGTTAGTATTAAAAATTATGACCTATTAACAAGAGAGTACCTAGTGCCTAGTTGAGGTGGAGACAAACTGCCTCAAATTTGAGACCAGCCTGGTCTACAGTGAGTTCCACACCAAACTAGCTTACAGTGTGAGACTCTTGTCTTACCACCCACCACCACCAAAGCACCAGCAAATGAAAATGTTAAAAAAAGAAAAAAAAAAAAATACTGCACTAGGAATTTCACTTAAGACCAAAGCAATTATTATGAATTTTTCTCTTCCATCATCAATATTTATTTGGCACTTAGGAATGTATTTGGTTTTCTATTCTGAGATCTATTCTCACGTAGCCCAGATTGACTTGAAATTCATTATGTAGCTGAGGCTGGCTTTGAACTTTTGATCTTTCTGTCTCTGCCTCCTAAGGGCTCAGATTACAGGCATGTATCACCGTGTCCCACTCTAATTGTTTTCAATGTGTCCTTCAGAAATGCAGACAATGCATTATACATATACACACACAGCTATTTAATTTTTATTGCATTTAATACTTCATATATAGGCATATATATAATTAGATATATATGTGTGTATATATATATATACATATATATAATAAAGAATTATTTGCAGGCTAAACATGGAGTGGAAAAAGGAAAAACTCAGTGAAACTTTTCTCTTTTTCCTTAGGGCTCAAGGTATTAAAACTTAATAAACACACATTTCTTTCTATGGACTGGTTGATGTCATTTGCCTATGGCACCTCATTAGAGGAGCAAAACAACAAGCAAAGTGTGTCCTGCAAAAGACTGGCTCAGAAAGACCAAATGGTGAACTAAGAAGTGGCAAGGACAAATAACATTCAAAATGTTTTTAAATCGGGGATTCCTCCCAAATAGACATCTCCATAGCTGAATGTGAGAGCCTGGCTTTGAGTGTCAAACTTTGAAATCTTTTTTGGGTGTCAGGTATCAGCTGTCTAAAGCTCATATGATAATGTCCAGTCCTGGGCACAGGGTGCTTGATACACTGTCTAGTCTATGCCATTGTATAAGCCAAATATGGAGAGAGCTATGCCAAGAGCTGCCAGAGTGATTAAGGTCCAGGCCAGGCCTGGGTTCTTACTGACAACCACAGAGAGAAAGACAGACAGGCAGACAGGCAGGCACGTACACACGTTGGAGGGTTCCCACTTTCTATCAAATCCTGGACTTTAGAATAAGCTTTGTACACTAGGCTCTGTTGATACTAAATTCAGCCAGATGCCCATTCATTCTCCTGGTGAAAACAGCCAGAAAGAGCACAGATACCAAAGCTGACAAACACAGCCAGAGCTCAAGGGAATGAATCATCAGCTTGGAATCAGAGGAGCGAGAGGGACTCCAGTAGAGATACTGCAGCTCTGCCCTGGAGGCCAAGCAGGACAGATGGACAAGGCAGGTGATAATTCTAGTTGGAGAGAACAACATGTACTAGGACACAGTGTCATGGAAGTGGATGGCAGACTTCTGGGACAGCAAAGGGCTCAGTAAGGCACGAGAGCACAGAGTGGGAAGCAAGAACGACTGGAAGGGAGATCCACACAGGCAGGGTGGCTAGGTTCTGTGAGCTACACCTGGACATGGTGTGCTGCCAGCCTGTTTTCAAGGCAAGCATAAAAGGCAGCCTGGAAGCAGGGAGCCAGCAGCAAGGGCAGGGAGTGAACTTCCTGCTGTGCCCAGCACCACCTTTTCTGAAGGAAGCATTCAATAAAAACTCAGTGGGTAGGACAAAGGGCAGTCCGATGCTCAGGCAATGGATATAAAGGGAAAGAATATTTTCAAAAGACGTTTTCTGGGGCTGGGGTGTAGCTTAATGCAGAGTGCTCACCTAGTATGAGTGAGGTCCTGGGTTCCAGCCCCATCACCAGAGGAAAAAACATCCCACCAAGTGTGTGAATCTTAGCATTTGGAAGGGGCAGAGTCGGAGTCTGGCAGATCTCTGAGTTTGAGGCTAGTCTGATCCATGTGTCAAGTTCCTGGCCTGCAAGAGCTATACTGTGAAACCGGACTCAAAACAAAATAAAACCAACAACAAAACAAAACCTCCTCACAAAAACAATCCCAAAAGATCCTGCGGTGGAAAGGGTCCGTCCAGGGAAGAAGACCGCACTAAGGTTTAGTCAGAGCAAAATGAAGAAAGGAAATGAATTTAACATTCAGGCCACGGCAGCAGCACAGTGGGCCGTAGTCACTGAGCCTCAAGTATTCGCTAACTGCACGGCATGTGCTAGGGTTGGGCCAATGTGGAAGATGGACCCAAGAACAAACCTGCCCCTGAGTTGCAAGAGCTGAGTCTGCAGTGAGAGCAAGGAAACATGATCACAGCCAGTGTGACATGAGCTCTGCGACAAGGAGGCACAGGTGGAGGGTGGGTCTCGGGTGGCCTGGAGATGACAGGCACCTGAAGAAGTTCTTGATGAACTATAAAGATATAGAGGACAGCCAGCCATGGGAGAAGGCACATTGTAGGAGCTAGTAATGGCTAAAGCCAAGGGAAAATACCGCAGTGATGAAGTACAGGCCCGGGAAAGGAGAATGGCAGAGCTATTGTAAGACAATCTCCTATTAAAGCAATAGTCCACTAACCTAACTCCTGCTCTGCCGGTACAGACCTCATTACCCAGTTTTTCATTTAGGAAAAACTCCAAACACAGAGAAGTTGAAATAAGATAACTTATGCACTCCGTGTAGATCAAAAATTTAATGTGTTATTGTTTAAAACATTTTCTTTTTAGCTTTTGTAGATTTGAAAATTGTATAGTCATAATACAACCTTAACGTGGCAGCATATGCCAGGGATGGTGGCACACACCTTTAATCCCAGCATTCAGGAGGCAGGTGCAGGCAGATCTCTGAGTTGGAGACCAGCCTGGTCTTCAATAAGAGTTCCAGGATAGCCAGAGCAATAAAAAAATAAATAAATGAGGCCAGGTGGTAGCGGTGCACACCTTTAGTCCCCCAACACAGAGGAGGCAGAGGCAAGTGGATCTTTGCGAGTTCGAGGCCAGCCTGGTCTACAGAGTGAGTGCCAGGATAGCTAGGGCTACACAGAGAAACCCTGCCTTGAAAAACTAACAAAGTAACTAAGTAACTGAGTACTTTAACATATATTTCCAGAGAACAAAAAGTCCATATGCTATTATCACCTCTAAGAAACATGAATATGTACACCCATTCTCTGTTAAATGTTTCCATTGTCATCCAAATGGCTTTTATTACTTTTCTTGGGAGGGGTGCTGGGGAAGGAAAGGAAGGATTAGGATGCAGTCAGGGTCCATATGAGCTGATTTGTGTGTTGGGTGGATGGGGAGGGTGAGACAGGGTCTCATTATGTAGCCTAGCCGGGCCTCTAACTAGAAATCCTCTTACCTCACTTTCCCAAGTACTGACTGTAGCCGGCTTTATAGATTTATTTTTCCCTTTAACTGTGTGTATATGTGTGGGGGAGGGAAGTGTGGGCATGAGAGTGCTGGGCCCCAGAGGGACCAGATTCCCCCCAAGCTGGAGTTATCGGTGCTTATGAACGGCTTGATGTAGATGCTAGGATCCGAACCCAGGTCTTCTGCGATAGTACATACCCTTAACCCCCGAGCCATCTCTCCAGTCACCATAGCCTGGCTAATAGGTTTTTTTTTTCTTTTTCCTTTTTTGCTAATAGATTTTTATAATGGGAAAAATGTCCTCTTAGAATTGTTTATCTGCCCCCTTCAGTGATGGGATCAAGTTCATACTCTTCATAGGAATCCAGACAAGTGTTGCTGCTGGCAAAGGGTAATGGAACAGAGACATCTTGAAGCAAAAATGACAGACAGCAGGGTGGGAGGCAGCATAGGCTTGGAGAAGGCCTGACTTCTGGCCTGGACAATGAGAAATGTTCCATTATTGGGAAGAGAGCAGCTTTGTGGGAGGGACATGAACTAAGTCCTGGGTATTATGTCCTTTCCAGTACCTTCTGGCATTCGTGCAATTGTCTAGTAAACAGCTGAGAACTCTGGGCCCAATACAAACCACAGCTAAATAAGATGATCTAGGGACTCCCACAAAGAGCCGACTCCTTTCTGAAACTTATGTGGCAAGGTCACCCCAACACTCGTGTAGGCAAGTCTGTCTTTTTAATGCCATCTTATTTAACCTTTTAACCAGTATCAGGCACAGCTGAGCAGTCCAATAAATATCCCCCTCTGACAGCTGTCACATAATGTTGGCGCCAGCTGCTCCTTCCCTGTCTCCTTTGCTGGCTCAGTCTCCTCTACCCAATCAGACTGTAAATGCTGGCACATACTAGGGCTTGCTTCTTGACTTCTGCACTAGCTAGAGTCTTTTTAAAAACAATTCCGTCCATCAGTGTGGCTTAAAAAACAAAACGATGAAAACAAAAACTCAGTAAAAACACACAGTATTAAGAAACCCAGGTGTCTAGCAATGATCCTATATTCTGACAATTCCCATCAGCTGCTCATAGCCCAGACATTTGGTGTTTTCATTAGAAAACTTTACCTCAAACTTTACAAGGTTCTAAACTGCCCTGGATCCTCCCTCCTTCCTCCTCTCTGAATAGCTTCCAGAAAGGACAGAGGGGAGAGGGGAGGGTGAGTGTTTTCAAGGAACTTCAGGGCATTTGGCTCCAGCAGGAAGTAGGGGTACCTGGTAGGTCCAAATCTCTAACATGCCAGCTTTACAACTAACTTTACATTAGGTCTTGAGTGAACGCCTTGGGTTTTAGCTGCCTGAAACCTGTTTCCCAAGGAACAAAACACAAATTTTAGGGGCTAGGATTGTTTAGTAGCCACAGATGTGAAAGTTGTCTGTTCATTCAACTTGAAAACATATTACACCTGACTTAAATAATTTGCATCTACAAGTTGCATCTGTCCCTGTATGGTGGCTGCAGCTGCAGCCCAGCATGTAGGAGGCAGAGGGAGGAGGATCTTTGTGAATTTGAGGCCAGCCTGGTCTACAGAGCAAGTTCCTGAACAGCCAGAGCTACAGAGAAACCCTGTCTCTAAGAAAAAAAAAAGTTGCCATCTGTCCTAGAAAAGGCAATAGGCCAGACACACAGAGTTCACACTTTCCCAAGTCTCTGTGAGGGGTCATCTTCCAAAATCCACACCTCACATTTAAGATTGCTACTAAATTAAACAAATCACATTATATAATGCTCACACAGAGCTGGAGAGATGGCTCAGGGGTTAAGACCACTTGATCCTTTCCCAGATCAGAGTTCCATTCCCAGCACCCATGTGGTAGCTCACAACCACCTCTGTAGCTCTAGTTCTAGAGGATTGGATGCTTTCTTCTGACCCCTGTAGGCACCAGGCATGCCCACTGTGCACATACCACACATGCAGGCATAAAACACACACACACACACACACACACACACACACAGAAATCTTAAAAAAAAAAAAAAAAAAAAAAAAAAAAGGTTCCAGGGCAGCTGATCTGGCTTAAAGGATAAAGGCACTAGCTGCTAAGTCTGATGAACTAAGTTGAATTTCCCAGACCTACACGGTGGAAGAAAACCAGTTATACACTCGTGTGGGCAAGCCGGCACTAAATAAAAAGGCAACATTTTAATTAGCCAAGGCTGGGTTTAGTAGTGCACACACACCTGCAACTGCATTCTGGTGTGCAGGAAGTTCAGGCCAACCAGGGATACATATCAGGACCTTGTCTCAAAAAGTAAGTAGGGGCTGGCCAGATTGCTCAGTGGTTAAGAACACTTGCTGCTCTTGTAGAGGACCCAGACTAAATTCCCAGCCCCCACATGGCGGCTCACAACCCTCTGTAACTCCAGTTCCGGGGAATCCAAACCTCCTTCTGGCTGCCACTGGCACCAGGCACAGACGTGGTACACATACACGCAGGCAAACTCTTACACACATAAAATAAACCGTTTAAACTAACCACACAAAGGAAGGAAGGGACAACAAATCTATCGGTAAATCAGGATAGCCTTTGGTTATTTTGTTAAAATGTCAAGGTGACAGACTCAGAATCCACTGAGGTTAGGTTAGGAAAAAAAAAAAAGTTTGAACGTGAACTCCGCCATCTACGACCGCTGGCCCCTGTCGATTACTTTTCCGATCCACTCCGCTTTCAAATTTAAGTCAAAAGACTGTCCCGCCCCGGGAGGGTGGCGGGGGGACCTGCCATCATGTCACTTCTCCCCAACGTGGGGCGAAGCATCGCGGCTGCGGAGAGCGCAGTGCGCGGAGGCTGCGGGCGGCCGTGGCCCGCGAGCCCGGCCCCGGGCGGCTGTGGCAAGGGCGGCGCCGGCGGCAGGACCGTGACCTTGAGCCCCACGGGCCCCGGCAGGCGCCCCAGCCACGCCAGCCCTCGGCCGTCCCCCACCCTCCCCCGGCGGATCCCACAGACCGCCCCGGAGACCCTGCGCCCTTCGCCCCAGGGCGGCCCCTCCCCGGCCGGGCCCCGGAAAGGGCGGCGCTGCTCACCGGAGCCCGGGCAGGAAGCTGCCAGGGGCGGCTGGCCGCAGCAGGCCTCCTCGCGCGAGCAGCACTCGTGCCGCCATCTTTGCTCCGGAGCCTGAAGCTCCTACCGCCCGGGTGCCGCTGACGGCGCCGCCGCCGCGACCCCTCCCCCGGCCGGGCCGAGCAGGCTAGGGCGGGGCAGGGCGCTAGGCCGCTGTAGTGTTGGGGAGCGGCCGCCAGGGGGAGCAGCGTGCGACGGTGCTGCCGCCAGGGGGCGCGCCAACCAGCAGCTGAAGACAGCTCGGTGCCCAGAAGCGGGCGTGGGAAAGGAACGCGGTCAGCGCTGGAATGTACCCGGAGAGAGCCACAAGAAAGGAAGGAGTAGGTTTGTGGATAGGAGAGTCCAGAGTCGATACAAAGAGTCCGCTCTTTACAAATTACTTTTGAAGCTTTTATGATGTCACGAATTACTTTTGAAGTTTTTTGTCGTGTAAATGTCATTTCCCCAAAATAACTCTCTCTCACACACACTTTGCATATTTGAGACAAGGCCTCCCATAGTAGCCCAGGCTATCCTCAACTCCACGGTAATCCCTCCTCGCAGGCGGCCCCCATGCTGGAATTACAGACTTGAGCTGTTGTGCCCCGCTATTACTTTGTGTTTTTCTGTTGTTTGTTTTAGACAGGGTATCTTGTAGCTCAGGCTGCCTTCAGGGTCGTGGTGTAGAGGATGACCTTGAAGGTCACAGCTCCCTGCCCGTGCTTCCTAAATGATGGGGTTATAGAGGCATGTTTCACTATGCTTGGTTTATGCAGTGCTGGAGGGTGGGACTCAGGGCTTCGTGCACTTCAGGCTAGCCTTTTTCAGTCTGTTTGCCTTTTTTTTTAAAGCCCGGATCGCGTGTAGTTCATAGCTAAGGATGACCTTCCCGGCCCTCTTGACCCCAACTCTCAAGAGCTGGGATCATAAACATGCACCATTATCTTTCCCACTCCACCCCCTTTTTAGACACCCAAGGCTGGCCAGAAATTTATGTAGCCCAGGCTGACCTTAGACTTGTAGTAATACTGATTCAGCCTCCCAAATACTGAGGTTAGATATGTGTATTACATCCAGCTACACATCTTGTTTTGGTTTGGTTTTTTTCGAGATGGGGCTTTTTTTCTGTATAGCCCTGAATGTCCTGGAACTTGCTCTGTAGACAAGATTGGCCTTGAACACACAGAGATCTGCCTGCTTCTGCCTCTCAAGTCCTGGGATTAAAGCCTTGTGCCACCATGGCCCAGTTTAGATGTAACACATTCTAAAGGCCTGGCTCTGGGTGAACACAGTATAGAACAGTAGTTTTCAGCCTGTGGGTCATGACCCCTTTGGTTGTCAAACCCCTTTTACAGAGGCCGCCTAAGAGAGCTTGAAATTAGAACGCAAAACATAGAATCCTTAGAAGAAAAGGTTCAGGATATTGAAAATGACAGTAGAGAGCTGAAAAACAGAACGAAGAATATTGAAAATGACAAGATTTCAGCAAGACAAGAGTAGGCAAAACCAGAGCTAGATCCTAAGGAATCAGTAACAGAGAACAGCCTGGGTCTCAGCCTGTCTTCAGGGTCTAGGGCCAGGCTTCAGAGGCCAAGAGGAAGCTACTGTCCAGCGGCTGCCTGCATGGTTCTGGTAAGAGGGATGGGAGCTGGTTTACTACAAACTGTAAACTTGAAGCTCAAAGGGTGTACTTTTCTTTTTCTATTTTTATTTTGTACATTGGCGTTTCATCTGAATTTACATCTGTGTTGGATTCCCGGGACTAGAGCTATAGACAGTTGTGAGCTGCCGTGTGGGTGCTGAGAACCCGGGTCCTCTGGAAGAGCAGCCAGTGGTTTTGACCACTGAGCCATCTCTCCAGCCTCGTGGATGCAGTTTTCTAACAAGCAGAATTTGAACATGTTAATATAGCAGAGGCATCAAGGACAGGGCGTGTCTTTGAGTGGTGGGGGGCTGATTCACACTGGGACAGACATGTGTTCTTTTGAGGGAGAAAAGGCGGAGGGTGTTTCATACAACTGTAGAGCCATCTGTGGCAGGCAGATATGAGTCTTGCTGGGGCAGGGCCTCCTTAAGAGCGGGTGGGCCCCATGTTTCTTACACAGATCCTCAGTTTCTTAAGTTATTTGAGATAGAGTCTTGCTGTGTAACCCAGTCTGGCTTCAGATTTGTAGTCATTTGTTAACCACTCTTGAGGTGGTTGAACCTGGGAGAATGGACCTAAAAATGAGGCAAACTGAAGTCTCATGTAATAGCCAACTTTACTCAGCACCAGACAGTTTATACTAAGAAGAATCATATGGGTAACCTACACAATCACAAGCACAAGACACACATGCAAAAACAGGTTTTCCCATAGAGGCATATAATCACAGCAGCAAGAAATAGTGACTAATCTGGATTAAACTCAGCTGTCCCCTATACCTGGTCTTGAAGAAACCGAGGCCACGAGACTCTTGTCTTGTTTTCTTGGAGTTCTCTTACAAGTACCCAAAACTCTCCTGGAAGGACTTCATTTTTGGGCTGTGTTCTGACAGTAATCCTGGGGATTATATGCAGAAATCATCATATCCAGTTTACTTATTTATATTTATTTAAACAGGCCCTCCACTAGGCGATTCAGGCTGGTTTCAAACTCTGTCAGGAGCTTCTGTCAGGAGCTGTTTTGTGGGGCTGCAGTCACAACTAGCTGAGCAGCCCCAAGTCCGTACCTGAGTGGATGAGGGAAAGAAGTTCATACCTGAGTGGGGGGGGGTGTGGATGAGGGAAAGGCTAGCTATAGACGATAAAGAAAAGACAGACACAGGATAAAAGTCAGGAGGGCAGATCAGTCAATACTGAAATGGCTAGCTATAGATGATAAAAGACAGAGACATAGAATAAAAGTCAGGAGGGCAGATCTGTCAATACTGAAATGCCACGAGTTTATTTTTTACAACTATTATATACCTTATCCAAAAAGGGGAACACAGTATCATGTACATGGAACACACAGACTTTTCTTCCTCACTTATTCTAAGGGTTCAGTAGCCACACCTTAGCTTCTACTTGTTTCCTATCCTTGAGGGTCAGGAGTAGCCACACCTCAAATTCAGGTCTGTTTTTATTTAGAATAAGACAGCCAAATGTCCTTTGGCCTTTTAGGTCTTATGACTTGCTGAGGACAGTTTTGCATTCCCTGACCTTGTGCTAAGAAAGAGTGCAGCTGTCTTTATGGACACCCACATGCTTCCACCTGTATCTCTGTTGGGATGCAGACTTGGCATTTCTGCATTTCTTTGCTGGCTCTGCTTTCGTTTTACTTAGCATTAGAGTATTTATTTATTCTGTATTTTTTGCCCCCTTCATTGCCATTTTGCTCTGGGCTCTCATTAGTTCTTTTAGTCCAGTTTTCTTCCCCAAAATACTGACGATTGTACTAGGCAAAGCTCTACCAATGAGCGGCACATCTTCAATTTAGTTTTGAAGCAGGGTCTACTAAATTGCCTTGTCTTGAATGTGCAATTCCCCGCCTCAGCCTCCTGAGTGCTGGTTTACAGGTGTATCCCACCACCTGTGGCTCTAGGCCCTAGTGCTTTCAACCTGTGGATCGTGCCCCCCCCCCCCCCGGGTTGCCTGAGACTGTCAGAAAACACATATTTCTGATGGGCTTAGGAACTGATACCACTCCTCTGTCCATCTCCAGGCAGGTCTGCGTGCATGAATGCCAGCAACTGTATTAAATGGTTGCAGCATTAGGAAAGTTTAGAACTACTGATAATTTTCTTTTTCCTTCCCTCTCCCTTCCCTTTTTTCTTTCTCTCCTTCCCTTCCTTTCTTTTTTGAGGCAGTTTCTCACTATGTAGTTTTGGCTAGCCTGCACTCAGTTATGTAGACCAGGCTGGCCTCTGTCTGCCTGAGTACTGAGATTAAGGGTGTGCATCACTAGGTCCATATTCCTCATTAAAGAGTCCTCCTGAAGCCCAATTAAAAGGTTTAAATTCATAATTTACATTTATGTATTAGTGCATGTGTGAGCAGGCAGGCACTTGGACCATGTCAAGCGTATAAAGGCCAGAGGAAAACTTTCTATTCTTTTACCAAGTGGGTCCCAGGGGTGGAACTTGGGTTGTCAGGCTTGGTGGCAAGGGCGCTACATTATAGGTGTACATCATCAGGAAGTTCTTCCTAACGGTCTTGTGATTGACAGGCCAGTAGTCTACCACTGAGCTGCATCTCAAGCCCAGGGCACTTTAATCTATCATGTATTTTACAGATGCTCAGAGCTGGAGACCTGAGTGGTCTGACAGGTATCAGCTCTACCTGCCAGAGATCCAAACATTCTAAAACAGCAGTTCTCAATTTGTGGGTTGTGACCCCAAAAGGGGTCTTAGGAACTGAGACACTGCTCCTCTATCCTCTTCAGGAGAATCTGCCCATGTCCAAGTACCCGGAACTATGTCGGAGGATTGCAGCATTAGGATCCAATAAAAGGCTTTCCCTTCCATCACCTATCCTGGCACCAAGCCAAGAGTTTTCCTTATGAACATAGTCATCCCACCTCTGTACAAGGTTTAGGTTTTAGGATCAGTCCTGTGTCCTCTCGTCTGTCCCCCTCCCACTCAGACAGGGTTTCTCTGTGTAGTCCTGGCTGTTCTGGAACTCAGAGATCCTCCTGCCTCTGCCTCCCGAGTGCTGGGATTAAAGGCATGCACCACCAGCACGTGGAAGGATCAATCTTTTAAAGTCAGTTTCTTAGCCTTTCATCTTACTCTATTCTGTTTTCTACAATGATGTAAATACATCATTTTCTTTGAAAATCTTAAATAATCCATTATCCTGTTTCTCTGATGCCTACCTATGTTCAAAATGTCCCAGCAATTCTCTTCTGCTTTAAGAACTCCTAGTTATGTTTTAAAAAATAAAGATTAATACATGAGTTTGTTTGAATGTATGTATGCATGCAGTGACCATGGATGCCAGAAGAGGGCGCCAGATCCTCTGGAATTGGACGTAGCAGTTTTTAGTTGTGTGATACTGGTGTTGTGAATGTTATTTCGGTCCTTTGCAAAAGCAGTCAGTGTTCCTAACCACTGAACCATCTCTCCAGCCTCATTGGTCATGTTTTTACTTAGGAGTTTACACTTTTTCCTGTTTGAAATGTCTTTTTCATACCCTTTACTAGTCTATAGATTTCAAAATTTAGTTCTGGCACCATCCCAGCTCTGGAAAAGTTATTTGGTCTCTCATCACTTACCTTCTACGGGTCCCTATTTGTCATAAGGGTACCTATGCATCCTCCCTACTTCATGAGCCTGATGACCAATGGCTGTGCTCACCACTCAAACCTCTAGTAAGCGAGGCATGGTGGCATATATCTATGTATTCATTCTAGCTACCCAGGGGCTTGAGGAAGGATGACTAAATTCAAGGCACATCTAGGCTATAAACTGAGACACTACCTCCAAACAATAACAAAGCAAACAAGAAACACATATATATTATACATATTAACTGAAATTCAAATATACCCTAAGTCTCTTTCTAGGTCTTAGAAAACTGAAATTCATAGACCAAACAAACAAACACACAAAAACCTGGGCTGAAGAGATGGCTCAGCAATTAAGAGCACTGGCTGCTCTTCCAAAGGTTCTGTGTTCAATTCCCAGCAACCACATGGTGGCTCATCACCACCTGTAATGAGATCTGGCGTCCTCTTCTGGCCTGCAGGTGTACATGCAGGCTAACACTTTACACATAATACATACATCTTTAAAAATAAAATAGTGTGTGTATCATTGTCAGTTGTAACATTGATAAACAGCAACTCAGAAACCTCCATCTCAAATGCATATAGAGTCCTGCAACTTCCTGGATGGACATGCTGGCTCACACCTGTAATCCCAGCACTCAGGTAACCGAGGACAGAGATTGCTGGAAGTTTGAGGCCAACCTGGGTTAAAATGTGAGCCCCATTCTCAAATAAAACAAATTCCCAAACAATGAAAGTGCTGTGACTATGATTTATGAATTTTGTTTTTCCAGACAGTTTCTTTGTGTAGCCCTGGAACTCACTCTGAAGACCAGGCTGGCTTCGAACTCAGAGATCTGCCTGCCTCTGCCTCCCCAGTGCCAAGATTAAAGGTGTGCACCACTACCACCACTTGGCACCTTATGTATTCTTATCAAAAGGTTTCCTTCTTTCAAAATAAAGGTGCTAAGATAAGTTTAAGATTTCTGTGAGAAAAAAAACAAAAAACAGAGCAAAACACACCAAGAAAACATGGGTTTGGGATAGCAAGCTTACAAAGTGATGCAGCATACGTGGGCATACAGCACAGTCTGAAAGCAAGGTCAGTGCGGAGATTGGAAACATGACATAAACCTTTATGGAACATCGTAAGCTCTTGGCTTCATTTACTTTTTACTATTTCATTAATGTCACAAGAGAAACTGGATGGTCAGTAATGAGAGTCAGAGAGGAGACACAGAAATCCTTCTGGCTCCTTCTTCTCTATGTGGAAGAGATCTTGAGTTCTTCCAGAGTTTTGCTCAGGTCAGTGGTTTCTGATGTGAGTGGACTCTCTAGGTAGGTTGTTCCTGCACAGGGCTTTCCTGTGATTGGGTCGATAACTCGGCCCACTTTGAAAATGATCTCGGCCAGTTCATGTTTCACATGCTTTGATCGAGCAGTGGGCAGAGCTCTGAGGAGCACGATGTCCCCAACGCAGCATTGCTGAAGGGCATCGTGGGCAAAGTAGGTCTTCCGCTTGTTGAAGTACTGTCAAGAGGAGGGAGGGAAACAAATCAGTAACTCCCATCTGTGACCTGGTGGCCCAAAAAGAACATGGAGAAACAATGCACAGAAAACCAGCCAGGGCTTGGCAATGGAAGAGGAAATACTTTTGGAAGCTTCTAGTACAACGATTGGCTGCTTTTTGGAAACTGGCAATGACTTTCCTTTCCCAGAGACATTTCTGAGCTACAGAGGACATCCCTTTAATTGCGCTGGCTCTAAATCAATGGTTTTCTATCTGTCTCTATACTAACTGTCCTACTCAGGCCTCCACTCCAGCCTACAAACACACCCTGTCCACTAGCTGTGTGAGTCACTGAACCACTTCCCAAGTTCAGTTTCTTTCCACCACAAAAGGAGGCTCTAAAGTTACCAAGACAAACATTATAATGAGGCTGGTTGGTGGTATTGCACACCTTTGATCCCAGCACTCAGGAGGCAGAAGCAGGCGGATCTCAGTGAGTCTGATGTATGAGTGAGTTCCAGGACAGCCAAGGCTACACAAAGAAACCGTGTCTTGAAAAGCCCCCTTCTCCCAAAGAACTACCACAAACTATTCATCATGGTTGGAATAACTTTTTGTTAACTGGTCCAGGAAGAAAATCTTAGTGGAGGGTCAGCTCAAATGTCTCTTTACTGAGACCTCCCCTTATGGCAATCTGGGAGGAAAGAATAAAGTTTCTTGTTCTCTGTTCTCATGTTGTTTTGTTCAGCAAATGACTACAGAGTGAACTTAGATGAACTGGGTGTTCCTGAAACCCTCCTATGAACCAGGTTATACCCACAGCCCAGCAATGTCTAGATTGCTGCAGATGTTCAATTTATCTTTCATCCACAGGGGAATGCTTTTCTGCTCTGGCCCTAGTAACTTATCAATGCCACCTAAAACAGGTGTTGTTCCTTACCTTTAGTAAGTAGGGATCCAAAACAAGTCTGGTCGCTCTTACTTTAGCAGTTTTTACCATGGCTGTACCAATTACCTTCCCCACGACCCATTTGGCATGGACAGGTGAGCGGACTATTGACATTATGTGTTTCTGAGCGCCTAAAAAAAAAAAAACAACAAATTCAAAGCTTAACATTGTTAGGACACCAATGGCCCTATCTCGTCTCCATAAAGTCTACCTTTCTCCACTGTAGCCCAGGCTGACCTTGAACTGGGAGATCCTCCTACATTACCTCCCGAGTTGGGCTGGAGAGATGGCTGCTTTTTTAGAGGACCTGGGTTTAGTTCCCAGAACCCCCATAGCTCAAAATCTTTGTAGAACCAGTTCCGGGGATCCTTTGAAATTACAGAGGCTGGTACCACAACACTCCATTTAAACTTTTAACATTCTGATGGTAAGCACTTACCAAGTGGATTTTTTGTTTGTTTGTAGACAGGGTTTCTTTGTGTAGACCAGTCTGGCCTGGAACTCAAGAGATCCACCTGCCTTTGCCTCCTGAGTACTGGGATTAAAGGCATATGCCACTACTGCCTGGCTAATTAAATGAATATTGCCAGGATTAATGCCCATGTTCAGAACTCATTTTTGCTACTTTTCTGGAACAGCCAGGCCAGAGGTGTATACAGGCCTTAATCTTTAACGTGTTTACAACGCTCTAGATGAATCTCACTAACTCAGATTCCCCATTCGGAAAGTTAGGGACAATATGACTTGTTCACAAGTATTTTTCAGGAACTTTTAAAAGTGTGCAATCACACAAATAAACGGGTCACATTGGAGTCTCTCTCTCCAAGTGAGGCAAGCAAGAGACAGAGGGTAAATAGGTAGTTCAGGGAACAGTCCTAGTGAGTCTCCAAGCCAATCATCTGGAAAACTCCCCTGCTGCAGGTCACTGATTACAAATCACCAGATAATAAGTCACCTTATTTGCCCTTTAAAACGGTGTTGTTTGAAACCCCTAGTCTGCGGGGTTTATTCCTTGTCGTTAAAAGGGTCCGATCTCGAGGTCACAGCACTCACTGCACCCCGCTGCCTGCCTTTATTACAGCCATTACAGCCTGCTACCATACACGCAAGAACTCACAGCCCGGCTAAGCACTGCAGGACCTCGGCCGGGCAGGAGACTTTGACTCGGAGCTACTTTGGGATCAGTTGCTAACGAAATCACCGCGTCTCGGGGAGACTGACGGGCAGCATTGCTGATCCCCCAAAATCCAGACCTGGAACCCTCGCTCACCTCCGGATTCCACCACAGGGATCAAGGCCGGCGGTGCATGGGGCGCAGGGTGATGCCGTCACACGGCGCGCTAGCCCCGCCCAGGACCGCTCTTTGCCCAAGGCTCCAGTCCTATGTTTTGGGCGGGGCTAAAGACAAGAGACCCCGCCCAATCTATTTGAATCAGCACCTCGGGTTGACGTATTACTGGTTAGGAGCGTCTTGCATGTACTTTTCCCAGCAGACAGTGCAATGGGTGAGCAAGAGGTTCCTGCCGTTTCCTATTCCATTTTGTTTCCTGCTCTTCTGATTTTCTGGGAATCGATTGGATATGCCGTCAAATCAAAGGACCTTCCATTCGTCAGACATAGGAGCTTAACTCTCTCCTCCCTCCCTCTCTCACTCCCAAGTTCTGGAAGTAAAGTAATTTCTAAAGTTCTGTTGCAACGCGCAATACTTGCATACATCAAAGTAGCAGATGCAGGTGATTTTGAATGCTTTGAAGGCAAAGATGCCGGGCGTTGGTGGCATACGCCTTTAATCCCAGCACTTGGGAGGTAGGGGCAGGCAGATCTCTGTGAGTTAGAGGCCCAGCTTGGTCTACAGAGCTAGTTCCAGGACAGTCTCCAAAGCAATACAGTGACACCCTGTCTTGGAAAAAAAAAAAAAAAAAAAAAAAAAGACAAAGATGTAGTTAATGGATGGATATGCAATTACCCTGATATGACTGTATGCATGCACTGCAATACCATACTTATCTCATAAATATGTATAATATTCATATCAAGATTTTTAGGTTAATATTAAAAGGTGGGCATATGGCTCTAATCTCAGCATTCAAAGGCCCATAGGACAATAGTGAATTTGAGGCCAGTCTGGGCTACATAGTGACAGTTGGCTTCCGATACACACAAACATATACACATGCATACATACATAGGTCTGAGGATGTAGTTCAGTTAATAAAAGTATTTACCTATCCTGTTCCAAGGCTGGCCTTAGATCACAGCATTTCATAAATTTCATGTGCAGGAGTTCAAGATCATCCTCTGCTACGTGGAGAGTTTGAGACAAGCCTAGGCTGCCAGACTCATATATATATGTATGATAGGGAGTCTGGTGTGAGAATATGCACTTCGTGCCAGTCTTAAAGGAGTCAGGTGATTTCTTATAGGTTTTCTGGTAATGCTTTCTCAAAGGTAAGACTAGGGATATATCAGGCAAACTGTGAAGAGGAACACTGTGGTAGAAAATTATTTTAAGGTGTGTGACTTGGTTTAATTCTGTGAAGCTGTGATTCTTTGCCTGCCTAAAACACCTGGTGGTGTAATAAAGAGCTGAAAGGCCCACTGCGAGGCAGGAGCAATAGGTGGGGCCGACAGGCAGAGAGAATAAATAGAAGGAGAAGCAAGAGCAGAGAGCAACGAGAGAACAAGGAGAAGGGCTTGTTTTCAGCCGCCCAGCCAGCCACAGAGTTAGAAGGAAAGTAAGATATACAGAAGTAACGACCAGAGGGAAAAGGCAGATGGGTTAATCTAAGTTAAGAGCTGGCTAGCAACAAGCCAAGCTAAGGCCGGGAATTCATACCGAAGAATAAGCCTCCATGTGTGATTTATTTGGGAGTTGGGTGGTGGGCCCTTCAAAACGCTAAAAGAGCAAAAACATTGAATAACAGAACAGCCTATTGTAAAAGCCTATTTGAGGGTCAAAAATGTACAATCTTAACTCCTGTGCTATCCTAACAACTGGTGTTGGAAGACTTGAAAAATAATATTAATCTAAAACTTATAGGACTAGAGAGATGGATTCCTGGTTGGTTAAGAGCACTGGCTGTTCTTCCAGAGGACCCACATGGCATGCAGCTCACAACTGTCTGTAACTCCAGTTACAGGTGATCTGATAGCCTCACACAGTCACACATGCAGGCAAACACCAATGCATATAAAATAAAAATAAATAAATTGTTAAAAATAGAGCTATAAATGGCTGAGGTCTTTTCTAGCATGCACCATGTTCTGCAAACAATCCCCAGTATTACAGCAACAATAAAATACAATCTGTCCAACTCATTTATTTTTTAGCAAATATTTATGGATCACATATTCTCAGAATCTGTGCTAGGCATTGGAGGAAACATATGAATAAAAGGGGAGCCTCACCCACAAAAGGGCCACAGTCTAACAGGCAAATGAAAAAAAAAAACAAGTATGAAATAGGCAGTTGAAGAGTGTAAGAACAGAAAACGTTCTTTGACACACACATACCCTTTGCCACCCAATGGAGGTGGTGGTTTTGTTCAAGTCAGATCTGAACTGGGGTTGCCCTCAAAAAGGTGGTGTGGCAGTTTGAATGTAATTGACCCCCCAAAAGCTCATAGGAAGTGGCACTATCCGGAGGTGTGGTATGGTAGAATATTATTTTAAGGCGTGTGACTTTTGTTTTATGCTGCATTTGTTTAACTCTGTGAAGCTGTGATTCTTTGACTGTCTAAAACACCTGATGGTCTAATAAAGAGCTGAATGACCAGGAGTGAGGCAGGAGCAAGGGTAGGCGGGGCTGGCAGGCAGAGGGTATAAATACAAGGAGAACTGAGGACAAGACGCAGGGAGAGAACAAGGGGAGGAGCCTGGCAGGGGCCAGCCAGCCAGCCAGCCAGCCAGCCAGCCAGCCAGCCAGCCAGCCAGCCAGCCAGCCAGCCAGCCATAGAGTAAGAAGGAAAGTAAGCTATACAGAAGTAAGAAAGTTAAAAGCCCAGTGGGAAAAGAGATGGGTTAGTTTACGATAAGAAACAAGCCAAGCTAAAGCAGGGCATTCCTAAATAATAATAAGACTCTGATTTATTTGAGAGCTGGGTGGCAGGCCCTTTAAAAAGTCAAAGGAGCGAAAAATCGCACAATAGTGTGGTCTTGTTGGAATAGGTGTGACTTTGCTGGAGGAAATATGTCATGGTGGGGGTGGGCTTTGAGGTCTTCTATGCTCAAGCTACACCCAGTATGAACACAGACTACTTCTGTTGCCTAGGGATCAAAACGTAGAACTCTCCGCTCCTTCTCTAGCACCATATCTTCCTGTATGCTGCCATGCTTCCCACCATGATGATAATGAGCTAAAATTCTGAAACCATAAGCTACTCCAATTGTTTTCCTTTACAAGAGTTGCTGTGGGATCTGGAGATGGCTCAGCAGTTATGAGCACTGGTTGCTCTTCCAGAGGATCTGGGTTCAATTCTCCAGCACCCACATGGAGGCTCACAACTGTCTGTAACTCCAGTTATAAGGGATCATGGTGCCTCTTCACAGCAATAGAAACCCTAAAGAAGACATGCAGTAAGGCAGTTCCCACAAGAGGTGTCCCAAACTGACCTGCAATAGCTCTGATTGGGACCCCAAAGAAAGAAGCATTAAATCCCGGGACAAAGTTGTTATGAGAACTTCCACCTCATCAATGCAAAGGATATGAAGAGGGGGATGTTTTATTTAGTTTTGTCCAATGAAGGGTGTGTGTAGGCATCTCACATAAGGAATTTGGGCTCAGCTTTGGGATCAGTCTCCTTTGTTTTTGGACAATAACCTAACACTTTTGTTGGTGCTTGGAATGTCCAAGGGTATGGCTTGGATTCAAGGTTACTAGGAAAACACCAATGCTAGTTCAGTTGTCAAGGCACACGTCAGCACATAGAAGAAAGTGGGAGGACCTGGAGGATCCTGTGGAGGGACTTGGGATGTGGACAGGACATCTGAAGCAGAGAGGAGATTGTGTAGAGGGGCAGTGGAGTGTAAAATGGTGACAGTAACCAGGCGCTTGGCCAGAACCAAAGCCATGTAGCTCTTCTCAGGTGGGGTTTCTTGTTAGGGACCAGTCCTCTACATGATGGGGAGCCTCTGAGCCTCTGAACATATGAACAGTTATGCAGGGTGTGTGTGTGTGTGTGTGTATGTGTGTGTGTGTTTGTTTGTTTCTGAGGCAAGGTTTAACTATGTATGCTCAACTGCTCTCAAACTCACATTGATCTTACTGTCTCCACCTCTCGAGTACCTGGCTTACAGGTAGGAGCCATGATGCCCTGCTGAATATTGTAAATTTTAAAATGTATTCTTTTATATAATTTATGTGCATTGGTGTTTTGCTTACATGTCTGTCTGTGTGAGGGTGCCAGATCCTCTGGAACTGGAGTCACAGATGGTTGTAAGCTGCCATGTGGGTGCTGGGAATTGAACCTGGCTCTGCTTGAAGAGCACACATGCTCTTAGCTGCTGAGCCATCTCTTCAGCTATTAAAATGTTTTTTTTTTCTTTTGTTTTTTTAAAGACAGGATTTATTTGTGTCACTCCAGCTGTCCCAGAACTCACTCTGTAGACCAGGCTGGCCTCAAACTCACAGAGACCCACCTGCCTCTGCTTCTCAAGTGCTGGAATTAGAGACATGTGCCACCATGCCCAGCTTAAATGTATTTTTATTTTGCAAGAAAGCAGAACAAAATTTAATTAGTATAGCAAACTATAAAGTTTCATAGATAGTATTTATTAGGCCAGGCTAAAAACTTTGTGTCCCTTTAAAAAGTATTAAGATGAAGTATAGAAAAATGTGTAAACAAAGCACAAAATGATTAACATTTGAGAAATATTATTCTTTCTTTTTATCCTATTTTTATGCAACTGGTTATATTACAACATTGCCTTGTTTAATCGATACTCATATAATTAAACAGTATTATAGAATAAATCTACAGGTTAGTAATATTATAGGTTATTATACGTTATTAGATTTTTTAGATGTGTTTTCCCCCCCATTTCCTTTTTAAAAATGGTCTCAAGTAGTCCATATCAGCCTTGAACTCCATCTATAGCAGAAAGTAGCCTGGAATTCTTAATCCTTTCCTCCTTAATCCTTTGTGCTAGGGCCACAAAGAAAACAACAAATCTGGAGTGTTAGAATTATGGCATGCCACCGCCCCTTTTAGGTTTTACACTGGGTTCAGAATGTGACCCAAATATTTTTTTAATTAATAACATTCACTACTTATAAGGGAATTTTTTAATGTACCATTTTCAGTTATAAATTTGGTCTCTATGCAGTAAAGTAAGCTTTCTTTCCACTACGAATAATTTGATAGTGAATGGAAAGAACTAAAAAATGTCCACATCTGTCAGTTCATTCCCCCTACCCCTCAAACATGAGTTATGTGCCACTAAGGCAATGACTTCAGTAGGTTTTTTCCTGACGTTTATAGTCACACGACTTCTCATGGCTGTGGATTTTCTTATGTTGGTTAAGGTGAGCTCTCTGGCTGAGGGTTTTCCCACATTCAGTACTCTTATAGGCTTCTGTCACGCTTGAGTCCTTTCGTGTTGGTTAAGGTGTGTTCTCTGGCTGAAGGCTTTCCCACAAAAACTACATTCATAAGATCTCTCTCTGGTGTGAAGTCTATGATGCTTGGCAAGAGCCGTGATGCGGCTAAAAGCTTTGCCACACTGCATTTGTAGGGCTTCTCCCCCCCCAGCCCCGTGTGGATTTTCAGGTGCTGTGTGAAGGATGAATACTGTTGGAAGGTTCTCCCACATTCGTTACATACGGAAGGTTTTTTCCCCCTCGCGTGGATTCTCTGATGTTGAGTGAGATGTATTCTCTGGCTCAATCTTCTCCCACACCGTTACACTTACAGGGTTTTTCTCCATTAAGGGCTATCTGAGGTGGGTTATGAGCTAAATTTTGGTTGAAGGCCTTTTCACATGCACGGTGTTTCTCTCTGAGAAGGGTACAATTAGTAAGGAGAGCACGCTGATAGAAGATTTTCCCACACTCAAATTCCTAGGGATTCTCTCTTACGTAGTTTCCTCGATAATCAAGCAAATCCGAGTACTGTTTGCTGTTTTCTTGTGTGTCAGAGTGGAGAGGCTTTTTAACGGGAGGGATTCTCTGATGCATAATAAAGTTAGAATTAAGATTATAGTTTTCTTCAAACTCATTACACCCCGTATTTCTCTGTGTAATTTTTTTTCGTGGGTGAAAGATACTTGTTCCAAATGCTTCTGCTGCTTTTCTTGGTTCAGTTCCGATAGTCAAAATCCCAGAGTCCTCCTAAGATGGAGTACTAGAAAGTGCCCCCGTTAGTCTCTCCGTTATGACCCCATAGAGCTGGTTTTCACCGGAGTCGTCTGCTTGCGAGTTGTCTTTTCATTTCCGGTCTGTCCACCCCGTCTGAAAGAGATTCAGAATGTACAAATCCTTCCCAACATTACTCTTTAAAAAAAAAATACCGTTACATACAGAATTACCAGATAACCCTGATGATAACATAAGGAACACTTTAAAATATGACAAGTAGGAAGACTGAAAGGAGGTAGGAAACAGTGAGCATGGGGACATTTCAGAACACAAAAATGGTCATCCAGAAGCATCTATGGTTGAAAACAAATGCATAGAAGAGAGAGAAATATCAGGCCAAGATTGTAGCACGAATAATAAAAAACCCAAGATGCTGGAGGACTTCTGAGCTTTGAGAAGGCAGAGCTAGGTCCTGGTCCTATAGTGTATTTGCAGACTGTTCTAGTCATGTCTTCCTCCTGCTTCACCCTCTCGAGCTTGGTATTGTGGGTGTGCACTGCCATGTCCAAGGCTCCTTTGTTTGTTTTTTTTAAACGTCTCACTTTTTTTTTTTTTCAAATACTGCCCACGTGTGGAGGTCAGGAATGATTCTCTCCTATTATGTGGGTTTTGGGGGATCAAACACAGGTTGTCAGGGTTCACAGTGACCACCTTTACTAATAACTCCTTCTTGCTGCCTCTGTCTCCATTTTGCTTTTTGTTTGTTTATTATATGTGGATGAGTGTTTGTCTGCATGTATGTTTGTGCACTATGTGCATGCCTGGTACCTATAGACATAAGATGAGGATGTCTGGTCCCTTGGGACTGGAGTTCCAGATGGCTGTGAACTACCATGAGAATGGGAGGGACAGAACCTGGGTCCTCTCTAAGAGCAACTGCTGAGTCATCTCTCTAGCCCCAGAATAAAGTAATTATTTTTTTGTAGGGGGCCAGGGAAGTGAGGTTTCAGGGTTCCTCTGTGTAAACCTGGCTATCCTTAAAGTCAATCTGTAGACCAGGCTGGCCTCGAACTCAGGGATCTGTGTGCCTCTGTCTCCTGAATCCTGGAATTAAAGGCATGTGCCATCACTACTCAGATAAAAAAATATTTTGTATTACTTTGGTTATTTGATACTAATCTTATTTTGTAGTTCTGCTGGCCTGGACTTGCTACATAGACCAGGCTGGGCTTTATTTTTTGATTGTGAGCCTAGCCTTTAACAGCTAAGCCATCCATCTCTCCAGCCCCAGACTGAGAATTAAAGGTGTACACCACCATGTCTGGCCAGAGTAAAATTATTTAAAAACAATGTAAGCCAGTGTCTGGCAAACAGCAGTCACATGTTTGTTCAAACAAGCACATAGCACTGTAGATGGTATCCAGCAACAGTCAGCTAAAGTCAATATTGTTGTTATAACTGTTTGATCAAGACATCTCACATTTAAGAGGACATTTCAGAGAAGATACCATAACCACGCATGCTGGTACAGACCTGTAAATCTCCATGCTTGGGAGGCTGGGGAGGAAGAGTAAGCTTTAGGCTGTCCTGACTTGCACTGTGAGTTAGTGAGTTCAAGGCTAACCTGGGTCCTATAGGGACCCTATTTAAAAGCTGGAGAGAGAGAGAGAGAGAGAGAGAGAGAGAGAGAGAGAGACAGAGACAGAGACAGAGACAGAGACAGAGAGAAGAGTGCATAAGTCACTAAGTTTAGGTTTTAAAATATTTAGTTAAATGATAGAATGATATTGACAAAAGATATAATGGAAAAGTCTGTAAGGACAATGAGATGCTCAAACTAGTGAAATGGGAAGACAAAATGGAAGAGCCACTTCAAAGTAAGAGCCAAGCCAGGCGGTGGTGGTTTACGCCTTTAATCCCAGCACTCAGGGAGGCAGAGGCAGGCAAATCTCTGTGAGTTCAAAGCCAGCCTGGTCTATAAAGCAAGTTCCAGGATACCCAGAGCTGTTACACAGAGAGACCCTGTCTCAAAACAACAACAACAACAAAGAAGTAAGAGTCAAACAGCAAGTCGCAGGAAGAGACCGCAAGATAAGTTAGAAGAGACAAGTGGAAGATGGCTTCAAGATTATCCGTCTACACCGTCCAGTCCCACAGCACATGACTGATGCCAGCCACTGGCTTTGAGGGAAAGGACATTAGTAAGGCTTTAGTGAGCTGGGCAGCACAGGAAGGGTAGGAAACAAATCCCTAACGTAAGCCAAAGAGATCAGAAACGAGGCTGTGGGCAAAGGACAATAGTGTAAAGGGTTAGGTAAGAGGGGAAAGAAAAATTCAAGTGAAACAGAGAAACTCTGATATGGAAAGAAAAGATTTAAAGAATACTGAAAGGAGGGTCTGGAGAGAAGGCTCAGTGGTTAGGATCACTGGCTGCTCTTGCAGACATCCCGGGTTCAATTCCTAGCTCCAACGTGGTGGCTCACACGATATGTAACTCCAGTCCCAGGGCATCTGATGCTCTCTTCCGATCTCCTTGAGCACTGCATGTACTTGGTGCATAGACAAATTCGGGCCAACATCCATACACATAATATCAAATAGGGAACTAAAATAATACTAAAAATATGTATAAAGAAAATACAGAGAAAAAAAACGCTAGGGGGCAATCTGTAACAGTGTTTATAGAAGTTCAAACTTCACATCCAGGACTTAAATTTTCACAATAAATATATATTTTCTATTCAATCAGGAGGAATAAAAAAAACCCTAATAACACAGCCATTTCTATTTTGTATAAAAGATACAGTGTGAATGGAAGGCTGAATATTTTAAATATTCTTTCCATTCCATAAGAACAGCACTCTACTGAAAAGGAGCCATTTCCGCCACTGATTTTGCTTCTCACCTGGAAAAGCATCTGGCTGGCTGCTGCTTTCTGGCACCCACTGCTCCTCTCGTTCCAACTGTGCAATCACTTCTGGTTATAAAGCTGGAGCCCTGGTCACAGCTGAGGGATGTAAGTCTCACATGTTCCAAATCAGGCCTGCTGGCTCATTCATACTCATTATCTCAGCCCTCGGGAGGATGAGGCACAAGGGTTGCCATGAGTCTGAGGCCAGGCTGGGATATGTAGTGAGACCTTGTCCTGGAAAAGGAAAAAACAAAACAAAACAAAGCAAAAATAATCTCAACAAAGTCAGAGCCTCTCTTGCCACCTCCGGGAGGGAAAAGAACAACAGACAAATGTCTGTCTCCAAAGCTGGCCAGCATTCTTCTGTATGCCCTACACTGTATTCACAAAGGTTTTGATGCCTCCTGTGACCTAAGGAAACAAACTCATTTGAATGGACTCTGGTGTGCCAGCAAGTCCAAGTTTACCCAGTACAAGCAGATTCCTGTAGTTGTCCAGCATCTCATTCCAATAGAGAGTTTCCTGAGCCCGGGTTAGCTGTGCCTATTCCTCTCCTGTGAAGTCCGCTGCCACACCCTGGAATGTGGTCAGCAGCTCCTGGGACACCAAGCACACTCCTCCCCTTGTTCACACTTTTTTTTTAAATTTTATATCCCCCCTCTCCCAGTCTCTCCCCCATGTTCACATTTAATTTGATAGCCATTTTTTTTTAAAAGTGAAGGACATTTTTGAGTTATTCCAAATTATTTGACCGGTTTTCATAGAAACAATATCTAGGGGCACTTACATCTTGTCAGCTGACACAATATTTAATTATATTGTAGAATTATAATAATAGGCGCAAAGAGATTTTGGAAGGTTCCTTTCTTCGTGTGTGTATGTGTGTGTATGTGTGCGCGCGTGCGTGCATGCGTGCATGCCACACATTTGTTCATATGTGTCCAGGTATACATGTGCCCATCAATCCATGCCACTCTATGGCTGTCTCTTCCAAACTGAAACCTTCCCCCCAGGAGGGAGGGAGAGCTCGTGAGACTCAGGAGGTAAGCAAACCACCATAAACCTAGGAGACCAGAAACTTGGAAAACTCTCTAGGGCTCCCTCCCCCTTGGGATAAGCAGGAATAAACAGCCATGGGAGCAGGCAGGGCTCTAACCGCCCAAAGTGCAGAGAGAAATTCTTGGACTATTGAGCTACCTGCAAGCTGTGCAGAGAGCTCCAGGACCGCAGTCTTTGTGAGCTGTCACCCATGCTGGGGGGGCTCTTTGGTGACAAAGCTGCTTTTGAGTCATTCCCACTCCCTATGCTCCTATTAGCAATCCCAATAAAAACTCATTGGTTCACCAACATGGGCATTAGGACAGTTGATACTTTGGGCTGTCATAGCTTCACTTTAGGTAGGTGTGTGTGTGTGTATGGCATCTCTCCAGAAAGTCTGTCATAAAGGTCAGAGGACAACTATATTGCTCTTCCGGCATTTATTTTTATTTTATGCACATTGGTGTTCTGCCTGTATGTATGTGTATCTGTGTAAGGGTGTCAGATCTGCTGGAAATGCAATTACAGACAGTTGTGAGCTGCCATGTGGGTGCTGGAAATCGAACCCTGGTCCTTTAGGAGAGCAGTCAGTGCCCTTAACCACTGAGCCATCTCTCCAGCCCCGACTTGTTCTTCTAGAGACAGAGTCCCTCATTGGCCCAGGAACGTCCTAGTAGACAAGACTGGCTGGCCAGTGAGCTCCAGGGATCTTCTCACCTGTGCCTCCCCAGCATTGGGCCGCCATTCCTGGCATGTGTATGCATATGTAGATACATCTGTATGTTTGCACATGCATGTACATGTGTGCTCAGGGAAATACATGTGCCATGGTGCATAGGACAACTTCAGGTGTTGGTCCTCACAGGTCTCTTTGTTTGCTGGTGTGTGCACCAGGCTAGTGGGCCAGTGAGCTTCAGGGACCCTTCCGCCTCTGCCTCCCCTCTTGCCTTGGAAACAGTGGGATTACAGATGTGTACAACTGCAGCTGGCTTTTCCAAGGCTCCTAGGCATCTGGTCCTCATACTTACACAAGCGCTGTGTCTACTGGGCCACCTTCTCAGCCTAGCTCAGCCTAGTGCTTGGATTCTTTTTTTTTCTTTCTTTCTCTCTTTTTTTTTTCCGCCTTCTCCCCCCCCCCCCCAGACAGGGTTTCTCTGTATTGCTTTGGGGCCTGTCCTGGAACTCATTCTGTAGACCAGGCTGGCTTCACACTCACAGAGATCTGCCTGCCTCTGTCTCCTGAGTGCTGGGATTAAAGGCTTGCATCACCAACACCCAGTGGAGTTCTTTCTTAACCTGGGTTCTGGGGATCACACTTAATTCTCATACTTGTAAGATAGGCAGTTTACTGACTGAGACTTCATCCCAGCCATCATATGGTAGATATTTCCTCCCAACACTGGGAACTGAACCTGGGACCTTGTATATGCTAGACAAGCACTGCTGTGGAATAATCCTTCTGTATACGGTGAATGTGCATCACTCTCATTGGTTAATAAAATGCAGATTTGCTGATAGGCAAAAAGTATAGGAGATGACCAGAGTGAGGATACTGGGGGGAAAGAAGAGCAGATGGAGGGAGGAGGATGCCAGCCAGTCGCTGGAGGAAGAAGACATATTAGAGGACAGGAAAAGCTATAAGCCAAGTGGCAAAATGTAGATTAACAGAAATGGGTTAATTTAAATGTAAGAGCTAGTTAATAATAAGACTGAGCTATCAGCTGAGAATTTATATGTAATAGTAAGTCTCCAAGTGGTTAACTGGGAATTGGTGGGCAGGAGAGAAACGGCCCTTTACAAAGCATTCTTTCCCAACTTTACAATATACTCTTCTTGTGTATGGATGCTTTGCCCACAGGTTTGTGTACCATGCATATGCAGTACCCACAAAGGCCAGAAGATGGCACTGTTTCCTTGGTACTAGAGTCACAGACATTAGCTGGCATGTAGGAGCTGGAAATTGAGCCCCGGTTTTCTTTGAGAACAAATGCTCTTAAAGGCTGAGCAATTCTTCCTACAATAAAAGCTTTTAGAAGAGAAGAAACTGAATTTACCTGGCACCTTCTGATCTGGAATCCATCATTTACCTCCTTCTCCTTCATCTTCTCCTCCTGGGAAAGTAAGTAAAGCATTCTGAGAGAGTAAAATGGGAAGAAAGAGAAAGGAACCACATTGTTAACACATGACATCAAAGCTGAATTTAAACCTTGGAACATCTTGCTGTGGCAGACAAAATACAGGGAAGTCCTCAAAGATACAAACTTAAAAGTTAGACAAAGGTAAGCCGAATAAACGAATGGACATCTTTAATCCCAGCATTTGGGAAGCAGAGACAAGCAGATCTCTCTGAGTTTGAAGAGCAAGTTCCAGGACAGGACAGGCTCCAATGCAATACAGAGAAATCCTGTCTCAAAGAACCAAAAACAAACAAACAAAAAACAAAAAACAAAACAAAACAAAAAAAGAACAAAACAAAATAAGAAAAAAGTTAGACAACTGCAATATCATTTTTATTGTTTTTTTTATTTAAATAATTACTTGTTTTATGTATATGAGTGTTTGCCTGCCTGTATGGATGTGCCTGGTGACCTTACATCCCCTGAAACTGTGGCTGTAGATCATGTGATCTGCCATGTGGAGGCTGGGAACCAAACCTAGGTCCTCTGCAAGAGCAGCAAGTATTCTTAACTGTTGAGCCGCCTCTCCATCTCTGTTATTGTCTGTTTGAAGCAGGGTACCATGTAGCACAGCCTGGTTTCATACTTACTGTGTAGTCAAGGGTAACCTTGACCGGATTCTCCTATCATTCCGCTCATCCTTGCTTTTCCAAGGGTAGATGTCTGGAGGATTTTTCTCTTTGTTAAAATGTTTATGCTGTATCATATGGGAAGTGTAATGGTTCTCAGCCTGTATATACACTTGGAGGAATTAGAAAGGACACCAAGGCCCGTACCTACTTTCAGAGATTTTACCTTAATTGGTGTGCTCTGGGCCGGGGCAACAATGTTTTAAATTGTTAACATCTCCAAGTGATTCCAAGTACAGGCTTGGGCTTCTGAGACAGTGTGTTGCAGAAAGCATTGTTGGGGGCCCTTTCTGTTGCTTAGTTTTTTTTGATACAGGATTTCTCTGCAAACCTGGTTGTCCTGGAACTTGCTCTGTAGGCTAGGCTGTCCTTGAACTCAGAGATCCACCTGCCTCTGCCTCCCCAGTGCTGGAATTAAAGGCCTGTACCACCACCACCACCCAGCCAGTTTTGTTTTATGAAACAAGGTTTCACTGTATAGCACAAGCCAGCCTTAAAACAAACAATCCTTCTTCCTTATCCGCTCAACCCTCCAAGTGTTGGGATGACAGAATGAGAAATTACAACTACCCAACTAATAGTATCCAATTCTTTTCTTTTTTACAGGGATGGAGGTCAAACACCCCGCCTTGCATATGCCATGCAAGAAACCAGACACTGTGAGATGATGATAGCAGGCATTATCTGACACCACGGCAGCCATCTCTGTTTCCAGGAACTCTTAGAGTCTCTGCATGTTTAGAATGGAGATGTATGGGCTCTGAAGATGGCTATTACTTCCCCCGAATCTAAAGACATCATTCACTTATGTAGACATTTTTGGCTGATATTCTAGATTGTCTTTTGCCAGAGACCTGGTAAGTTACTATTTCAGAGGCACCAGAGGAAGCAGAAGGAATTCAGAAGCCTTGGTCAGTACTGACCCATGTGGAGCCCACTGAGAACAGTACAAACTATTGAGACCTGCACACATGCCAGCCATGGTGATACATGTCTTTAGTCCCAGCACTCCGGAGGCAGAGGCAGGTGGATTTCTAAATTCAAGGCCAGCCTGATTTACAGAGTGAGTTCCAGGACTGCATAGAGAAACCCTGTCTTGAAAAGCAAAACAAAACAAGCAAAGCAAAAGGGTTTCTCTGCGTTGCCCTAGCTGTCCTGGAACTTACTGGTCTTAAAACGTAGAGATCCACTGCCCTGCCTCCCAAATGTTGGGATTAAAGGCATGTGCCACCCCTGCCCAGCCTACATTCTTTAAAATAAACAGTTCTGAAATAATGGCTCTTCATGTCTCTCCCCCTTCCCCCCTCCCTCCCTCCCTCTCTCTCCTTTCTCTTTTTGAGGGAATTAGATCCCTCTGTAAGATCTCAGAGTTTCCACTCTGTGGGTTGGCTTTGAACTCTTGGTTATCCTCCTGCCTCAGCCATCCCCAGAGTGGCAATGACAGAGATAAGATGCTGCCATTCTCAGGCTTTTAGATGTCTGATTCACATAGTTTAAAAACCAGAGGTTGCAGGATGTTGGGGTGCACGCCTTTAATCCCAGCACAGGCAAGCAGATCTGTATGAATTTGAGGCCAGCTTATCGTGAGCTCTAGGCCAGCCAGGGCTACAGACCAGTTCCCCTAGAAGAAAAAAGAAACAAGAAACCCCAGAGGGCTGTAAGTATGATCAGCTGTGAGAAACTTGGTTTCAGTCTTATCACTCCATTTTCCTAGAACAGAGAACAAAGTGCTCTTGCCTAATTAATTGAAAGACTTCAGAAAGATTAGAGTTTCTTTTTCCTGAGAAGGGGGCAGGGGATGGGGCTGGGGCTGTAGTTCACTTGGTAGAGCACGTAATCCCGAATTCTATCAGCAGCGCCTAATAAACTGGTTGGTGGCAGAGAGTCTAGCACTCAGGAAGTAAAGGTGGGAGGATTAGGAGAATAAAGTCATCCGTGGTTACACAGTGACTTGGAGTTCAGTTTGGAAGCCTAAGACTCTGGCTCAAAAATGGAGGAGGAGGAGGAAGGAGGGCGGGAGGGGGAGCGGGCATCTCAACAGCAGAGTGAAAAGCACTGATTGGCTAATTATTATCAAAGAACAGTCTTTGTTCACAAAGACACCCTGAAAAATAGCTCTCACACAGCCAGTGATGGAAATGAAGATGCCGTTTCTTTTATTAAAAAGTTTCTCTAATCAGCATATATTAATTATAGACAATAATGGATTTCACCATGGCATTTTCACAAACTCCTCCCCCAAGGAAAGCATTTCTGGGGAGCATTTCTCTTTATAAAGAGGGACAACCAGCTGTTTCGATAGAATAGGCCCCTTAGATAAGGAAGCCGTTCACTCTCTGCCAGAGACAGGACACCAATCTTAAAATTCCACAGCCAGTTTACCAGGAGGTAGACCTTTTCAGATGAATTTTAAAGCACTTTAGGAACTGGGCATCGTGGTGCATACTTATAATCCCAGCACTCCCAGGAGGCAGAGGTGGGTGTATCTATGGGTTCAAAGCCTCCCTGGTCCACATGAGCGAGTTTCAGGTCAGCCAGGGTTACATAGTGAGACTCTGTCTGGAAAAAGTACCGTATGGGCCAGATCGGCAGGGCAAAGGAGTGTGCTGCCAAGGTTGAGGGCTGGAGTTTCCTGATTTCTCTAAGTTGTCCTCTGACTTCTACACACACACTACAAAGTACATAAATCAATAACATAAGAAACTTTAGGAACTAGGATCTAATTTTACCACATGTAAGATCTCAGAAAGAGCTCAATGGAAATAAATGAAAATGTTCTTAAGTTTCAAACTCAGTGATCTCAAAGCCAAAGGTGACACCAAAAACTATACTCATCAGGGCTGGAAAAAAGGCTCATTGATTAAGAGCACTGGTTGCTCTTACAGAGGACCTGGGTTCAGGTCTTACCACCCACACCATGGGGTACAACTCAAGGCCAGCCAGAGAGATATAGTAATCCTGTAGCCCTCCTGTTGTGGCTGGAGAGATGGCTCAGGAGTTAGAAATGCCTACTTCTCTTTCAGAGGACCTGGATTTGGTTGTGGTCCCTAATATCTATAAGGGGCTGCTCATAATCATCTGTAATTCTGGCTCCAGGAGACCCGGAACCACATATGCATATATCCCCACATAGACACACAAACACACACACACACACACACACACACACACACACACACGATTGAAAGCATACGGGGGTCTCACTGTGTAGCTCTGGCTGGCTTCAAATTCACAGAGATCCAATTGCCTTTGCCTCCTACAGGCTGGGTCAAAGGCAGGCACCATGCCAGGCTATGTAAGTTTCTTTGTTACAACTCTTCAAAGGTTTTGTATTGTGATATACAATACAAAATGCAGAAAATCCCCATCAGGTAGGAAGCATGGTGATACATGTTGTGTGTAATGTTTCCCAATGTTTTATGGTATATTTAGGTTAAAATATTTACTTATTTGTGTGTGTGAGTGTGTACGTGCGTGCACGCTCTCTCTTTGCACATTTACATGGGTTCTGGGGATTGAACTTAGTGGAAAACACTTTATTCTTGGAGACATCTCATCAGGCCAAGTATTTACATGTTGGTCATGAAAGAGTTTAAATCTGAAAAGATTTTGACATCACAGACCTTGTGAGACACCTCATTTGCATTTTCCTTGTTCAGGAACACTTTTCTTTTTTCCACTGTAACTGTCTAGTGACTCAGCTTCATATCTCATCGATGTGTGATGTTAAGTTTCATGACGGCAGGAACTACGTGTGGGTATTCACTGTTCTATTTTCTTTCTTTCCTTCTCTCTGTCTCTCTGTCTCTTTCTTTCTCAAGACAGGGTTTTGTGTGTGTGTGTGTGTGTGTATCTCTGTTCTACTTGTTCTATAGACCAGGCTGGCCTGGAACTCACAGAGATCCACCTGCCTCTGTCTCTCAAGTGCTGGAATTAAAGCCTTGTGCCACCCCTGCCCAGCTATTGTTCTGTTTCAATGCCCAGAGGTTGGCAATAAATACTTGCTAAATGAATACCTGAAAAGGTTTTAGTGTCTGTGTTTATAAATACAATTTGTTTTAAATTTTTATTTATTTTGAGACAGGATCACATGTAACCCAGGATGACTACAGTGACAGAAAAATGCTGGGTACTCTGTGTGTATATAACAAGACACTGACATAAATTATAGTACAATGAAGCAATGAACCAGCGAACCACTAACATGGTCTAGTAGATGCTTTAGTTCTACCTGTAATTACTAGTGACGCAAGGGTTTATTATACCTCTAGTTTTAATATGATTTATATTAGAATTATCTCAATACACAATATAATGTATTTCAGCAACCAAAAAAAAAAAAAATGAGTAAAACGGCATCAGTTTTCTACACGGGGTATACAGATGTTATTTATTATTATTATTATTTTTTTTTTTTTTTTGAGGCAGGACCTCATGCAGGTCAAGCTGGCTTCAAGTGTATCATTAATTGTCATTCGATACAGCATCTGTTATCCACAGTGTTCGGTACTTAGCACCAGGCTTTTCTAGGGTCGATCTGAGCCACGTGGTGCACAGTCTGGTTAATCTCAGTTCTCCGAGAAGTTGCAAGAAGAATGCAAATTCAAGACCTGAGCAGCTTAGGGAAGATACAGCTGAGATTACAGCTCTTAGTGGTAGAGCTGCTGGCCGCCTTGCATGAGGTAAGCGCTGAGTTCAACCCCCCACCCCACGCCATACCCTAACGAAAAAAGATCTGTTTAATGAAGGTTAAACCAACCTCGGCCACTTAAGACAGATGCAGAGACAGAAAGCACAGGGTCAGCTGTGGTGGACGGAGCAGAGATTTCACGTCCCTTTTAGGAGCATCATTCAGAAAACAGGGAAAGCAGGTTTCTAGCAATGGGATAGGGAAGACTTCACGTGTGAAAGACCCAAGTCCCCAGAGGGGTACAAGGTAGGAATGTCTTGGAGAAGGGCTCGGCGGGCCAGAGCTACAATGAGTCCACTGGCCTCCATCCTCTCCCAGGGTGCTCGGCACTCATCAGACTCCAAAGACAAAGGGCCCTGGTAACACCGTTGCCACCGCTTGCCTGGGCCAGGGAGGGAGAAGGTGCTGACGATACTGTCCTGTTGGTCTGAGTTAATGATACCCAGTGACTGGGCCCCTAGTGCTGGACCAGATGCCCACACCTGGCCTTCCCACTGCCAGGATGCAATGGCTACCTCGCTTGGGCTTCGGATCTTCTAAGGGCTCAGCTAGGCAAGTCTGTCTTTCCCTAAGGGGTCTGTAGACCTCAGACACCGGTATCTTCTCCCTCAGTCTTCCACAGGGGTTCCTGTTCTGAGTGCCCTTAGTGGGTGAGCTCAGGACCTGGAGGACAGCTGTTGTCAATCAGAAAACTTACTGATATCATTACTCACAAGGCAACAACTCAGATGTCCTGGAGCCATTCCTGTCCCCCGTTAACCCCTCTTTTACATAGATTAAAAACTAAAATATACAAACACTCTAATTACAGGTTGACTGAATGGAATGTGTGTGTGTGTGTGTGTGTGTGTGTGTGTGAGCGAGCGAGCGAGCTATTGAGGATTAAGCATAGGCCTCTTCTCTACTGATTCATAGCCCCTGTCCTTTTTTCATTAATTTTTTAAAGATTTATTTTGTGTGTATGAATGTTTTGCCTGCATGTATGCACGTGCATGATGTGCCTGGTGCCTGCGACATCAGAAGGTACCCCTGAAACTGGAGTTATGGATCCCCACAAGAACAAAACCCACTTTTCTTTTTGTTTTTTTAGACAGATCTCTCTGTATAGCCTTGCCTGTCCCGGAACTTGCGTTGTGGACCAGCTCAAGGCTAGAACTCACAGAGATCTGCCTGCCTCTGCCTCCCCAGTGCTAGAATTAAAGGCGAGTGCCACCGATGCCCAGACAAAAAGCACTCTTAGCCACTGAGCCATCTTTCCAGCCTCATATTTGTTCATTCATTGGTTCTTTCATTCGTTCGTTTGTTCATTTGTCCCTCCCTCCCTCTCTTCCTTTCTTCCTTCCTTCTTCCCTTCCTTCCTTCTTCTCTCATGAGCCGGGTCTCTCTAAGGTACCCAGACGGGCCTTGAACTTGCCATCCTGCTTCAGTCTCTTGCATTCCAGGTCTGGAGTGGCAAGCTCAGCTACAAGGGAATTCTTGTTTAGCAAGAATTCAATAGTCAGCGAGTCAGGGTTCTTTCTCTACCCCACACCAGCCCCTCCCACTTTTCTGTTTGCTTTGAGACAGGTTTTTGCTAGCTTAGGTTGGCTTGGCATTTTGGGCATCCTTGTCCAGCCCACCACATGCTGGGATTACAGGTGTGAACAACCACAGCCATGCTAAACTTAGCACACTTAATTACTGAAAATCGAATGTAAAGAGTGCTCAGCAATTAATGCTAATTATAAACAGATTTTTATATGTTTCATCTTTGGAAAGCTTTTCAGAGAGGAACTGTCAGAGACTGATCCACAAGAATACAATTGAACTTGAATGTGTTCGTTGCTTGAACTGCATTTATGTGGCTCTATAATATTCTTCTGTGGAGGCTTGCCCTTTAAACACGTCATTAATGCAGATTAATGGCATTCACTTGAAGGTTAGGTGGGAGCTCCTCAGGCACAGAAATGGAATTTGAAATAGCATAATGTCTTTTCAGTGTCATAGCGATGGAACCTGCCTGACTCCATTTTGAAGGCAGGAGACACTATGCTGTATTTTTAAAAAGTAAGCTTCTATTTACTGTGAGAGTTGAGTTGGTCTCTTTTTCCTGGAACCTGACCTTCCCCAACCCATGACCTTGACTTTTTTTTTTTTTTTTAGGATTAAAAAAAATCCTTATTGCCCATTGTCTCCCTTCTGTAGAACTACTTATGGTTTTGCTCCTTAATGAGGCCCAAGAGATGAATTCAGAGCTGCTCTCTTTAGTCTAACTTAGGGGGAAGTCTCTGACTAGCTCTTGGGTTTACCCCAATAAAAATCAAGCTTGCTTCAAATTCAGCTCCAATTGTGGTAGTGATCTTATTCTCACACCCTTTGGATTAACAATAGAAGGCTGAAAAATGCTACAAGGACTATAGTTTGAGCTTGGAAAATAGTCTTTGTTTTAGGGCTGTGTGTGTGTGTGTGTGTGTGTGTGTGTGTGTGTGTGTTGTATGCCTGTGTGAAGAGGACAAAGGAGGGTGTTGATACCTTCTATTACTCTCTCCACTTACTCCCTTGAGATACAGTCTCTCACTAAAACCAGAGCTGGCTGCTAGCCATCAAATCCCAGCAATTCCCCTGTCTCCATTCTCAGACACCAGAATTACAGGTTCATGGTAGGAAATGGTGTGGAATAGAATAATTGTTTAACTATGTAAAGATGTGTAGTGGGATATTCAGTTTGTCTCCTTCTGTGGCACTGACCACGCCCATTGGGGGTGGAGCCAGGGGCAGAAGTGACCTGTGGAAGGTCTGAGGAAGAGCCAGGGAATGTTCTTTTGCTGGCGAGATGCGGAGAGGAGAGCATCCGGTGGAACTTGCTGGTGTTCATCTGTCTAGGTTGTAAGTTATTTCCCCCTGAATAAACATCTATTCGGCCTATTTGTTTATCCTGATCCTTATTTAACCACAATAAAGATGTGCCTGCTTAAGGCATCTGATTGGTCTAATAAAAAGCTGAATGGCCAATAGCTAGGCAGAGGAGGGATAGATGGGGTTGGCAGACAGAAAAAAAAAAAAGGGCCTGCCAGTTGGGGGCCAGCCAGCCAGGCGTGGAGGAAGCAGGAAAGCAGGATGAACAGTACATAGACGAGGTAGACATGTCTCAGGGCAGCACCTAGATGAATAGAAGTATGTAACATGAGTTTTCTGGCCTGGCAGGTCCCACCAACCTTCTCAGCCCCAAAGAACACATGGATGCTATATTAGTTTTAAAGCTGTTGGCTGGTGACTAGTGTTTCTTATTGGCTAGCTCTGTCTTAATTATTAATCCATTTCTATTAATCTAAGTATTTCCATGTGGTCTTATCGGTGTATGTTGGGCCTGCAACTCCTTTGCCTGCTACATGATGACTGCTCTGTGTCTCTACAGAGAAGAGAGTGATTTCCTTTCTGTCCCTGCTTATATTCTGATTCTGCCCAGCTACGTCACTTCCTGTCTGGTCAATCAGTCAATCAGTGTTTTATTCATTAAGAGAAACAAATATACAGAAGAACATTTCCCATCAGAAATGGGTTAATTTAAATTTAAAAATCTAACTAGAAATAAGCCTAAGCTGAGGCTGAGCATTCATAATTAATAATAAGTCTCTGTGTGCTTATTTGGGAGCTAGTCAGCGGCCCAAAGAAAGTTCCAATGGCAGGGATCTGAACTCAGATCCTTATGTATGTGTAGTAAACACTGTTACCCCCTTATTCACCGAGACATCTCCCCAGAACCTTTTTTAACAAACAAGCAGGGTTTCATACAGCGTACAATAGCCTTGAACTCACTAACTAGTCAAGAATGACTTTGAATATCTGGCCCTCCTGCCTCCACCTCCTGAGTGCTGGCATCAAAGGCATGTACCACCATGTCCTATTTATGTGGTTCTGAGGATCAAGCCCAGGACTTCTCATATGCAAGGCAAACACTTTGCCAAAGGCTTTACCTCCTTCTATGTCTTTGATGGGAAGGGCCTTGTTTTCAGGACACCTTTCCTATTGTTCCAACACAGAGAGGAAGGTTTCTCTTGAACAGCAATAGCCTGCTTTTTCAACACTTGCTTTTCTTGCAACTCCAAACTTGTAGATGCTCTTTTTCTCCCCCAACTGTACATTTTCTATTCTCCTCTGCCCAGCTCTTAGCACCCCCACACTGTAGATCCAGACAAGCCTAATAAACAGTAGCTACACCACATTCTGACTGTTCTTCTAGCTTGATATTACCTTCCTCAAACAACCAGTCCATACTTTGAAGTTCAACCTTGATAAGTTCTCATAACACTGGTAGAATGTAGCCAGACTCTTGGCCAGAATATCAAAAGGTCAAGCTCACTTCTGGGTTTTGAAAATGCACCAACCTGTGAGCTGGAAAACCCACCAATTCCTAAGCTCAAAATCCCACCAATCCCCGGCTTGCCCCAAGCTCAGGACTTGAAATTCCACCAATCCCCACCCTGGGATTCTCCATCCTGGGGAAACTCCACCCCCAAGAAATCCTCTCTAAGCCCACCTCTCAGTTCTCTGATGCTTTTCCTCTGAGCAGAGGCGGACGCCCTTTTGTGCTTTTCCCAATAAATCTCTTGTGTGAGGTTTGTTGTGTGGTGTGACTCTGGTATTCCTTGGCTTCCGGCTGTCAGGACACCTTTCCATTCAGAGCTGGAACACTTCCACCGAGGAAACCTTTCCCCTCACAGATGTAACATTTATAGCCCAGTTCTTCATAGACTCCTTATCCCACCCCCACAAAAAACCCCCATGAGATGGACCTACACTGCCTATCTTCATCTCAACTTTTTTGTCTTCCAAGCTCCTACCAGAATGGCTTGTTACTTTCTGCTTATAGCAGTCAAGGACTTTTCTAGCCCCAAATGCCAAACTCTAACATGTTCTTCCCACAAAGGCCTAAGAACCACAGGTCAGTTTTATTACAGCCATTGTCCCCTTTCTCCATACCACCTTCCCCATCAGTCACTGTCTCTGTGGCTGTGATACAACACCCTGTCAGCAGCAGTTTAAGGGAGGAAGTGTTCATTCGGCTCACATTCCGTCAAGGTGGGGCAGTCGGAAGGCTAGACGCTTGAGGCAGCTGGTCACCATGAGTCTTGTAGCCAAGAGGTTCCCTCTTTTCTGTGCAGCACGGGACCTACGGCTGGGAATGGCGCGGCCCACTTTTATGTGGAACCTTCAGAGGTTAAGTTTAGGTAGCAGCAACACAGGCTAATCTAGTTTAGATAATTGCTTATGGGCATGGCCATTGGCTCAATTTCTTAGGCGTTTCTAGGTCCTGGCGGGTTGACAATATAAACCATTATACCCACCACGACAAAGCACATTCTCAAACAGTGAGTCAAAACAGCAATCCACCCTTAAGCTGCTTTTGTTAGTCCCCTGCCCCTGCAGCAACGGGAAAATAAAATAACTAATAAAAGGGGTTTCTTTTTATTTCTGCGTAGTCATGGCTGTCCTGGAACTCTGTAGCGCACTCTGCCCTCAAACTCACAGAGATCGGGCTGCCTCTGCCTCCCTCCTGGGATTAAAGGCCTGCGCCACTGTCCAGAGGATAGCATCAGAGAGGCTTCCTCCAGCAGCTGATGGAAGTAGATGCAGAGACTCGCAGCCATGCATTAGACAGCCCAGCTTGGGGCATCTTGCAGAAGGGGGAGAGGAAGGGTTGTAGGAGGCGGAGGGGACAAGGGCACCATAAGAAAATCCACAGAATCAACCAACTACAGCCCATAGTGGGCAAAAAAAGAGAACAAATGCAGGAAGCCTGCGTGGGTCTGTCCTAGGCCCTCTGCATATATGTTACTGTGTGGCTTGCTTTTTTTTTTTTTTTTTTTGTGAGACTCCTAACAGTGAGAGCAGTAGCAGTCTCTGACTCTTTTGGGACCCCCTTCTTCCCACTGGGTCGACTCTTCCAGTCTTAATATGAGGGTAGGTGCCTAGTCTTCTTACCTGCCCTTTCCTGAAGGGAAATGGAGGAAAAGTGCATGGAAGGGTGGGGGGGGGGTCGCTGAGGCGGGGATGTAATCTATGAGAGGGAGATGACAACAGCTTTCTTCTCAAGGTGACTCTGGCTTTAGCCCTCTGGAGCTTTGCTGGGAGATAACGAGAGATCTTTTCCCAAAGTAAGACCCTTGTGCGGATTTCGGTAACTCCTCAGCCTGTGAGGCGTCGGCAACTCCCCCAGAGCTGGGATCGTCAGCATCTGTCCCGATAAGTGTGTTCTGAGACTCCCCTTCTGAGCTTATCAAGGCCAAAGGGACTCTACCCACTCTTTACAGATAGGGAGCCAGCACGAGTTTCTCTCTGTATGCGGCTGTAGTCATGTTTCTGGATCCTGCAAGCTTCCTCTCGCTTGGATGTCCAGTTGTCTTCCAGGGTCATTGACTTCAGAGTGCAGCTATAGAATTGCTGCTTTGATTCTTCTGGGTGGAGGAGGGGCTGGTGAATGATGGGGCCCCTGTTCTGCCATCTCCTCCCCCTCTTTGTTTTCATCGTCGACATCCTCTCCCTCCTGTCCCCTTCCTCCTCCTCCTTCCTTTTCCCCCCAGTCTTGTTATGTAGCCCCCTATGTATCTCAGCTGAAACTCACTAAGTATCTCAAACTGGCTTCAAACTTGCGGTTCTCCTGCCTTGGTTGTGTGTCCTGATGCGTGCCACTAAAGCCTGTCTTAGTTACGTTCCTTGATGTTACAAAACGCATTTCATTTCCAAGAAACTGTCTTCAAAGTACCCACGACTGAACAATCAAGCGTCTGTCACTTGCCCTTGCAACTCAAACTGGAATGGACCCACTTAGCAGTTACTGTTTTTGTCCTAACTCAACCCCAGTGATGGTTTCCCTCCAGACACCATCTCATTAGGTAGACAACAGGGACACTTCATGGTAACTCACTTTGCTTTTTTTCTTTTCAGCCTACATAGTAAATAACAAGATGACCAGTAATACAATTTGGCAGGCACTGGTGAAAGGAACAGTAAATTTGTCCACCACTGCTTTTGAATCACTGTTATAAATCTCAGTGAAGTAGAAAAGGCAAATCATATCCTAGCATCGTTAGGGAAAAACAAGTGATCTCATGGGTACCCTTAAGGCGCCTTAGGAATCTCTAGGGGCACAGTGATCATAACTTGAGAAGTTCTACTCTACATTTAAAAATATTTTCTGTTATTTTTAACTGAGTATGTGTGTGTGTGTGTGTGTGTGTGTGTGTGTGTGTGTGTTTATACTTGAGTATGTGCATATGAGTGCAGGTGCCTTGGAGGCAAGAGGTGTTCAGTCACCTGGAGCTGGAGTTACAGAGGGTTGTAGGCTGACTGATGTGGGTGCTGGGAACCGAACATGGGTCCTCTGGAACAGCAGCAAATGTTCTTATCCACTGAGCCATTTCTCCAGCCGTCTTCTGCTCTAGGTATATGTGCTAGAAAAATACCTTTATTTCTTTAAGGCATCTGTAATTAGGCTTTTATTATTTTTTTAATTTTTAATCAGACAAAGTTGGAGTTTACTAAATGCATTTTCAGCATAGATTTTTAAGCACAATGTTTAAGAGGAAGAAAGGCCATTGGGAAAAAAAGTCTCTCGAGAGACCATAGGCGTGGGCTTCTCAGAGGAGTGTTGTGATCACATGACTAGGAATTAGGCTTTTAAATAAAAAGCTTGCATTTATAGCTTAGCAGACTCACCATAATGTCACCAGCTATGCAGAGATAGTCACTCTTCAATTTGTAGTAATGTACTTAATTTTTTTTTTTTTTGAGACAAGTCCTCAGATAGCTCATGTTGGACTCAAATTGACTGTGCTGGATGGTTTTTATGTCAACTTGACACAAGCTAAAGTCATCTGAGAGGAGGGAGCCTCAAGTAAGAAAATGCCTCCATAAGCTGGAATTGCAGGCAAGCCTGAAAGGCATTTTCTTAATTAGTGATCAATGGGGGAGGGTTCAGCTCATTGTGGGTGGTATCATCCTTGGGCTGGTGGTGCCAGAGTCTGTAAGGAAGCAGGTAAGCAAGCCCTGGGGAGCAAGCATCCTCCTCCATGGCCTCTGCATCAGCTCCTGCCTCCAGGTTCCTGCCCTGTTTGAGCTCCTGTCCTGACTTCCTTTGATGATGAGCAGCAATATGAAGTGTAAGCCAATAAGCCGTTTCCTCCCCAACTTGCTTTTGGTCTTGGTGTTTCATTGCAGCAATAGAAAGCTTAACTTAAGTCATGGGCTAATATTGGAAAAGATCTTGAACTCCTGATCCTCCTGCCTCTGTCTCCCAAGTGCTGAGGTTGCAGACATATGCCATCAAATCCGGCCCTTAACTTTATGTTATAAGAAGTTATGAAACAATCCCGTTTTTAGCTTTGGAAACACTTACTATTGATTGCAGAGAAGGACTGAAAATCACGACAAGGACAACATTAAGTTTCTACTAAATACATACAGAAATTTCACATGTGTCAGAGTAAATTATATAGTAGAACAGAGGCCATTTGTGAGAGAATCTTACTTGACATCAAGGAAACGTGAGATAAACTTATGTACTAGTAGTGTTGAACAATCCCCAGGTATGGCAGATGAAGCAGAACCACTCTTAGTTTTATCCACACATAATATTTCTTCCAAAACATGTCTTATGGGGGTTGGAGAGATGGCTCAACAGTAAGCATTCTCTGTTTTCGTAGAGGACCTGGCTTTCCCAGCACTCACATGACAGTTTTCAAGTGTCTGTAATTCAGTCCCAGGGCAGGCTGGCACATGGTGCACATATACACATTCGGGCAAGACATTCAAATACGTAAAACAAAAATAATACATCCTTTTATAAGGCCCCATATTCTTAGCATCTTTGTGCTGCTCTCAAAAGTGGACTAGCATGGCCTTCTCAGAATGTTCTGCTTAGAAACCAGGACAACACACACTCTTTTGTACCTTAACTCCCTTGTTCCCAACTGTAGCAAATACGGTGCATATTAATTCAGTCTGCAGATAGCAAGGGAGAGCACACCAGGCTCGGAGTCAGTTCGGACTGTGTGCGTTGTGCAGCTGGAACCTGGGGCAAGTAAGTCAGTTGATGTTTCTGAGTCTGATGATCTTAGATGTCTCTAAGTACTGCAGGAGGTAAAGCACTCAGCACAATGCTAGGTGCATAAAGGTATTTCTTGAAGGGAAACTTTGGCTTTGGTTTGGTTCCTAAAGAATTCATGTAGATTTTCGAAGCCTGATTTCCTTTATCAGTGTCCTGATTTCACCCCCTCTCGATTTTCCTCCAACCTCTGGGTGCTCATACTCCAGTGTACAGAAGTCATTCTGAGTGTCTGCCTTCTTGTCCTATCCTTTTTATTCATTCTCAGAGCTGTTTAAATGGAGGACTGAGTATAGCGTCACGCACATGTGGAATGCCACAGTGAAATTCATCACTAGTTAAAACAATCCATACAAAGACGATCTCTGTAACTCCTTGGTTTTAATCGAGTTTACCATTCTTTTCCTTTTGTGTATCATTTGTTAAGGGATGTTACTTTTATATTGACTAGGTTATTGAGTACACACAAGCTTGTTTAGGATGTAAGAGCCTTCAAACAAATCAGAAGTGTGAATGGAATGAGAACATTTGTGGTGGTTTCTGTAGTAGATTTCTCTGTTGATGTAAGTTGGGTTAGAGAATATCACCATTGTAGGCAAATCTGACAGAGTTTTCTCTATTTCAGCCCTTTCAGTCTGGCATGGCAGACCAACCAATGAACATGCTGACACAAACATCCAGTAATGAAGATACAGTTAAGTATACCTTTCAAGTACAAATATGCATTGTGTATCTCAATAAGCAGTTTCAAAATATTGACTATAAGTTGATTCAAGTCTGGTCAGCAAAAGAGGCTTGTTGTCTTTGGAAAGGAATGAACCTTACTACAGATTAGATTTAAATGTAAGCAATGAATTAAATGATTGTTACAATTTCTCTCTCTTTTCTTCCTTCCTTCCTTCCTTCCTTCCTTTTTTTTTGAGACAGGGTTTCTCTGTGTAGCTTTGGAGCCTCTCCTGACACTTGTTTTATAGACCAGGTTGGCCTTGAGCTCCTAGAGATCTGCCTGCATGTGCCACCACTGCCTGGCTGTCAACATGTTTCTTGGCTCCGTTGATCTCTGTGTGTGTGTGGTGTGTGTATGTGTGTGCGTGTGTGCACATGTGCATGCATGCAAAAATATTATTCTCATTTAAAGCAAAGGAGACTAAATCAGAATTTAAGACCTCCCCAGGTGTTATTATTTTTGTATCACTATAGCAATGTACTTCTTGGAGGTAGATGTGTAGAGACCCACTCACTGTCTTCTGCTATTCCTATTGCCCCCCCCATACCCCTCCTCTCCAGATGGGAAAGCTAAGGAAGGGTAGGAGGCTCTGTTTCAGTGGTGTGGGATCTGCCTTTGACAGCTACCTATAATGGCCACAGGGTCCTTAAGATTGATTCTAGTCAGTCAATCTCCTGTCATCGGAATAGCTGGAAAAGATTTTCTCCCATTCTATAGTTTGTTTCTCTGCTGTCAGTCACTTCCTTTGCTGTGGAGAAGACTTCTAATTTATTGCAATCCTACCTAGCAATCTGTCTTCCACAGATCTGATATTCTGGAACTTAATTCCCAAAAGCAGTTGCATGAAATGACTTGCGATATCTTCTTCTGGAGTCTCCCAGCTGGCTGTCTGAGCTGCAGGCCTTAAAGGGACACATGCCTCTTTTACTTTATATGTCACAGACCAGCTTCCCGCTGCAAGATGTTCTCAGTGGGTTTGTATCAGATGTTTTTCACCAAGGGCAAACTGGGTCTCAAGGCTGATGCCTGCCGAGTCAGTAAAATACTACTGAGGGTTCCCAGTGATAACAAACAAACAAACCAGGAGTCACTGACTCCTACAGAAGCAAGTTCAGGGTCTTCCCAAGATAGCCCCCATTGTGCTACTCTAAGCATGATTTTGGAGAACACACTTCTTTTTTTTTTAATTATTTTATTTTTATTTTATGTGCATTGGTGTTTTGCCTGCATGTCTGTCTGTGTGAGGATGCCAGTTTCCCTGGAATTGGAGTTACAGTTGTGAGCTGCCATGTCGGTGCTGGGAATTAAACCTGGGGTCTTCTGGGAGAGCAGCCAGTGTTCTTAACCACTGAGCCACCTCTCCAGTCCCCAACACACAACTTCTTGAGAACCAGATTTCTGTGGGGATCCCACTGTTGCTGGAAGTTCATTTCAGCCCAGCACCATTTCTGACTGGGACTTCTTAGGTTCTTTCTCTCTCTGTCCATTTCTCTGCGATGTGGCTGTGTAATCAGTTTTGGGGAGCCTGCTGCTCCACTGTCTAAAGTCCCTTGAGCTTCTCCAAGCTTGCCTGGACCTTTTGGACGTCTCCAGTTGTTTTTGGTTCTGCCTGCAGGAGCAGCTGGTGGGTGCCAAGTGCTCTCGTCTGCCATCTTGGATCTGTCTAATGTCCTCCTGCGTTTCCTTAGGGTCTATTATAATGTCTCCCTTTTCATCTTTGATTTTGCTTATTTAAATCTTCTCTGTACTTTTCTTAGTTTAGCCAAAACACATATGAGATAAATAAACTAAAACATTTTTAAGTTTTTTGTCAGGCATTTCTTCAATATCATTTTCTTGGGGAACCATTGCTAGAGAGTTGCTATGTTCTTTTGAAATTGCCAGGCTACTTAAAAAAAAAACAACACATTTCTTCCAGGGTTGGTGGCACATGCCTTTAATCCCAGTGCTTGGGAGGCAGAGGCAGGAGAATCTCCATGCGTTTGAGGCCAGCCTGGTCTACAGAGTGAGTGCTAGGAGAGGCTCCAAAGCTACACAGAGAAACCCTGTCTTAAAAAAACAAAAAGAAAAACAAAGCCCCAAACTAAGCAAAACAAAACAAATCAAAACTCCCAAAAAAACCACATTTCCTTTTTGTTTGTTTGTTTGTTTGTTTGTTTTTTGAGATGGGGTTTTCTGTGCAACAGTCCTGGCTGTCTTGGAACTCATTCTGTAGATCAGGCTAGTCTCAAACCCATAGAGATCCACCTGTCTCTGCCTCCCAAGCACTGGGATTAAAGGCATGCATCAAACATTTTTAGACAGGTATGGAGGTACACATCTTTAATCTCAGTGCTTGAGAGGCAGAAGCAGGCAGATACCTGTGAGTTGGAGGCCAGAGTTCCAGGACAACCTGGGCTATACAGTGAAGCTTTGTTTCCCCCAAAAAGGGGGAGGGGAGGTAGTGAAGACTAATTTTAAAAGATTACAGCCTGGCATGGTAGCATTGCCCTCAAATCCAGCACTTGATGTGACAGAGGCAGGTTGCTCTCTGGGAGTTTGAGGTCAGCCTGGTCTACATGGCGAATTCCAAGACAGCCAGGACTGCACAGAGAAACCCTGTCCAAAACAACAACAACAACAAAAAGAACCCCCCCAAAACAAAACAAAAAATTTTCTCGAGACAAGATCTCATAATTAAGCTGGCTTCTAAATCACTAGGTAGCAGAGGCTGGCCTTGAACTCCTGTTCCTTCTGTTTTGACTTCCTGAGTGCTGGGATCACAGTTAGGTACAACCATACCTACTTTAGGTTTTCTTACTATAGATACAAGCTGAAGTAAAAAGCCATTACTGTTTTAGATTAATACCCTAGTGTTTCTTATCTTCTCTCCTTCTCCCTCTTCCTTTCCCTCTCTCCCCTCCCTTTTCTTTTCTCCTCCTACTCTCCCCCCCCCTTTTTTTTCAAGTCAGGGTTTCTCTGAGTAAGAGCTCTGAGTGTCCTGGAACTCACTCTGTGGACCAGGCTGGCCTTGATCTCACAGAGATCTGTGTGCCTCTGCCTCCCAAGTGTTGGGATTAAAGGCGTGTGCCACCAATGGGCTACCCTGGGATTTCTAATGGTACTTTATTGTCTTCAATTTATTATTAAATCTAGAAACATACCCTCTTAGAGTCTGAGCAGAGGTTGATTCAATTTATTTATAATAATAACATCAACATTTTAGTTCTTTCTGCAAAAAAATTCACTATACATTTGCATTGAATAGACAATGTGGTAATAACCAATCCTGATTTTTAAAAGCATATTCAGCGGTGTCCTTCCAAAGGATGTTATTTCTGTTTCTAATGAGAACCATTTTATTTGTTTTATCTAAGCACAATGAGAACATCCGTTGCTTAACCACTCTGGGCCATTTTGGGTTTGACTGTTTGCCCACGCAGCTGGTGAACAAATCCATCCAGAAAGGATTCTCTTTCAATATTCTCTGCGTGGGTAAGTGCCAGACATGCATTTAAATTATTGTTTCATTTGTCTCCTACTCATTTAAACTGATACCAAACAGTATGATATTGACATTAATTCAGGAACATTTCCTCATATTTATATTGTTTCCCCTCTTCTTAGCAGCCTTGCCTGGTGACACATTTTTTTGTTTGTTTGTTTGTTCGTTTGTTTGTTTTTGGAGACAGGGTTTCTCTGTGTAGTCTTTGCTGTCCTGGAACTCACTCTGTAGACCAGGCTGGCCTTGAACTCGCAGAGATCCGCCTGTGCTGAAATTAAAGTCATGTGCCACCGCTGCCTGGCTATTTTGAAATATACTTTTCATTAGCTACCCTTATCCTGCGTATGTGAAGCTATGTGTGCTTCTTTTAATAAATCTCAGTGCTACCCACAGCTTCTTGTGAGTATTCTGACCTTTCCGTTCAGGAGTGTGACCATTTAGAACCATTTACAGCATTCACCGAGGTTCAGCACACTCTTAGACCTTTGTGATGATTCGCTCATGTTTATTGCAGGAGAAACTGGTATTGGGAAATCAACACTGATCAACACACTGTTCAATACTAATCTGAAAGAGAGCAAGTCCTCCCATTTCTATTCAAAGGTTGGCCTTAAAGTGAAGACTTATGAGCTTCAGGAACGAAATATTCCATTGAAATTGACTGTTGTGAAAACAGTGGGGTATGGCGATCAAATAAACAAGGAAGCCAGGTTAGTGTTTCCTTATCGTTTTAAAATTAATTTTAATGTTAGCATAAAAGGTATTGGGTTTCCTTATGGTGTGTGTTTTTCTTTTTAAAATATAAGTAGAGATCACCCTTTCACTTTTTTTTTTTTTTTTTGAGACAGTCTTACTATATAGCCCAAACTGGCTAGGAATTCTCTGTATAGAATCAGCCTGACCTTGAACCTTCAGCTGTCTGCCTCTGCTTCCCAAGTGCTTGGATTAAAAGAATGTGCCATCAGGCATTGTATTTTAATACTTTATTTAAAATCTTTCTCATTTCAACAAGTCGCCTTCTTTTTGCTAGATTAAATTGTAATTTCCATGTAGCCCTGGCTGTCCTGGAACTCACTCTGTAGACCAGGCTGGCCTCAAACTCAGAGATTCACCTGCCTCTGCCTTCTGAATGCTGGGGTTAAAGGCGTGTGCTACTACTACCTGGCAAAAATATCTTAAAACTTTTATTTTTACCATTTTAATTGTGTGTGCAAGTGTGTATGTATGTGAGTGTGTATGTGTTTGAATATGTGTGTGCGTGTCTGTGTATGTGTGTATATCAGGTGCCTGTAGTTACTAGAGACATTGGAGCCCCTTACAGCTGCAGTTAGAGGAGGTTGTGTGTCATTTGATGGATGCCAGGAACCGAACTAGGGTCCTGTGGAACATCAGTATGTGCTCTTAACCACCGAGCCATTTCTTCAGCCCTAAATTATAATATTCTTCTATGGTAATTTATGTCTTTCCTTCTAGCTTTTAACTCTTTCCTCATGGAGTAATAGTCTTATGAAACTGATGTTTTATATACCTAGTATAGTTGTCTTATTTAAAATGTTTTATTTTATGTGAATGGGTGCTTTGACTATATATATATATATATATATATATATATATATATATATTACGCACATGCCTGGTGTTCATGGAGGCAGGAAGACAGTGTTAGATTCTCTGAAACTGGAGTATCAGAGGCTGCCATGTGGGTGATGGGAATCAAACCTGGGTCATCTGGAAGAATGGCTAATGGTCTTAGCTTCCAGCTTGGCCCTCTTCAACTCTGTATTTAATAGTCTCATGTGAGCAGCATAAAATTAGCCAGGATGGGACTATTCATACCACCGAAACCAGCAAGCTCTCTTTCCCTCTCTTTCTCTCATTTTCTCTCTCTCCCCTCCCTTCCTTCATTCCTTCTTCCTTCCTTTCTTTCTTCCTTTCTTCCTTCCTTTCTTTCTTTCTTTCTTTCTTTCTTTCTTTCTTTCTTTCTTTCGGGTTTCTTTGTGTAACCCTGGCTCTCTTGCAACTCACTCTGTAGACCAGGTGTGTATCGCCATCACCCAGCAAAATGAACCAATTTTAGCAAACTGTTTTTTTTTTTTTTTTGCACACAATGTTGACTAAATAGTAAGACACCAGATTCAGATTTTATTAATCTGTTGGTGCTAAATGTTTCCATAATAACATCTTTTCAGCTACCAGCCAGTAGTTGACTACTTGGACGCTCAGTTTGAGGCGTATCTCCAGGAGGAGCTGAAGATTAAGCGCTCCTTGGTTGACTATCATGATTCCCGTATCCATGTGTGCCTTTACTTCATCGCACCTACAGGACATTCCCTCAAGTCCCTGGACCTGCTGACGATGAAGAACATCGACAGAAGGGTGTGTTTTGTCACCCCCTTAAACTTTCAAGGTTCAATGAGTACTCTGAGATGATGACAAATTGTGAAGCATTTATATGCAACTGCCTGCTGTTTTAGAATATGTGTGCATATTTAAATATTTTTTTCCTGTTGCTCTTCAAAGCAGCTGAATGAATTTTCCAGAGCATTCCTAAATGCCATAGAGTGGATGGATTAAATAATAAAAAGAATTTTTTCACATAGTCCTGGAAGCTAGAAAATCAAGGTGCTAGCATTTATTATAGTGTAGTGTTCTGCCTGCATATATGCCTGTAGGCCAGAAGAGGGCGCCAGATCTCATTAAGATAGTTGTGAACTAAATAGGTGTGTGTGTGTGTGTGTATATATATATATATATATATGTATAAACATATATACATATGTGTGCCTATATCTCACAAGTTTAGATTAAATTTTGTTCATTTGATTAAATTTTATAGTCATTTATTAGTCTCCCCCTCTGTCTTAGCATGAATGTTTGGAAAAACATGGGATTTTCCCAAGTATTTGAAAAATGTGCCTTGAGGATTCTAAAATAAACGCAACTGACATAAAGTTGATATGTATTCATATGTAATATGGCATGCCATATTACAGGCTTAAATATGCTATGAATCGGGTAGGGCAAGGTCGAATGAAAGAGGGACATTGGTTAATATGCACTTATGCAGAATCAGTTTCATGAATGACGGCTAGGAGAAAAACTCTCTTTCCCAACATTTTGATGAGAGGTCTTTTCGTCATTCAGTTTGATAAGTAAGCGGTCGACTGGATCCTACTGCTTAAATTATGCTAATTCCAGCATGAGATTTGAGAAAAGAAACAACGTCAAGGCTTCTAAACCCGAGTTCTGATAAACGATGAGGGTTCAAGATGGAGCTCAGTGCACAGCATTCATCCGGACCATTCAAGGCTTGAGGTTTTAATCCTCAGCACTCCCCAAACAAGAATTTCTCTGTGGCTAAGCACGCCTGTGGGTAACCCCAGCACTCTTCACCGAACGCCCGCAAAGGTTCTGTTGTAGCGGCAGCAACAACAAACCACGCGCACATTCTTTTCCAGGCGTAGGCGTTAGACTGAAAAATAGTGAAATTTGGCCTCTTCCCTTCTAACAGGTGAACATCATACCACTGATTGCCAAAGCCGACTCACTTTCCAAGAGCGACCTCCAGAGGTTCAAGAGTAACATCATGGGTGAGCTGGTCAGCAATGGCATCCAGATATATCAATTCCCGATGGATGATGAAGACACTGCTCAAGTAAACGCCTCAATAAATGTAAGATTCCTCTACTGACCATAAAGTTCCTTTCCCAGGGGAGACTGAAGTATACTTTGTAACATTATCTGCACTTTATTGACACAATAAACAATACATTTTCCTCAAAATACATTGTGAGGGAAATATTTCATCCCCCCCCTCCTCTCTCCCTCTCTCCTCCTCCCCTCCCACTCCTTTCCTTCCATCCTTTCGGTCTTGGCAGGGTTTCATGTGGTCCAGGCTGGCCTTGAATTTATTACATAGGTGAGGCTGATACAACCTAATTCCATCTCCTGAGTCCTAGGATTACTGATAGGTGCTACCGGGCCTGGTTTAGGCAGAGCTGGGGTTCAAACCCAGGACTTGGTGCATGCAAGGCATCACTGTCTCAACAAAACTATAAGCCCAGCTATTTAATTTCTTGATGTTTGAAACATGTTTACTGTTTTGGGTCTGAGGCTCCAGAGCAATCCAATCAGACACAAGAGGTGCAAGATTTTGTCGGATTGGGCAGCATGGCAGAAACGGACAGGTCAGGGACAATAGTACACCTGTGCCGAGTTAGATTACATTTTTCACCAATCAGGATTCAAAGATTAGGGACTTCCCAGGAACATTTTCTGTAGTAAACTTATCTTATTCGCATTGGTTGGTTCACTCAAGTGGAGCAGGGTGGCTTGCCTGTCATTCAAGTCTCACCTTGCCAACCAGATGTCATCTACCAAGGGAGGTCTGGGATGGTCTTAAACTTTACTTACTCAAGACTGAAGTTTTATTCAAAATGTCTTCAGTTTGATTCCTTCTTACATACTGAGATTCAAATTCTTTTCTTTAAAGAGCTTTATTAAGATTTTTTTTTAAATTAAGCTGGGCATGGGGTCACACAGGTTTAATCCTAGCATTTGGGAGGCAGAGACAGGTGGATTTCTGAATCCGAGGCCAGCCAGGGATGCATAATGACTCTTGTGTCAACAAAATAAAACAATCAAAAGTAAACTGATTTAGTATTCATTTCTATTAGACTAAGATGTACACACCACATAATCACTTAAATTCAGTGTTTTTAATGTATTCGCAGATACATGCACTTAGTTGACAGCTGTACAACAGTTTCATCTCTTCAAAAATATACCCTAGCCAGATTATAGGTGGTACTTGTAATCCTAGTATTTGCAAGATGGTTCTGGAAGATCAGGAGTTCAGGTTCATCCTCAGCTCCATAGTGAGTTCAAGGATAGATGATGACTCAAAAAAGGAACCACAACAGCTTAAAGGCTCATATCCTTGTTTACCTCTCGCTCTGCCTACCTCTCAGGTTCTGAACAATTGCTATCTTATATCTATTTTTAAAGTATTTATTTTTTGAGATCACAATATAATTACACAGTTTCCCCATTTCCTTTCCTCCCTTCAAACCCTCCTTGCTATTTTTCTAGTTCATGGCCCATTTCTTCATTGTTGCTTTTTCATACATATTCATACACATAGATGCCATATACAGATATGTATATATTCTATATGCATACAGCTTGTGTATTTGCTTTCAGGGGCTGACCATTTGGTGTTGGAGAAACAGTTGGTGTGCTCATCCCTGGGCAAGGCTTCCTCCTGCTCTCAGGACGCATTAGTTGCCCGGAGGTCTTTGTGTAGGGTTGAGGCCTCCTGGGGTTCCCACCCCACACTAGTATATCTACTGTGCTCCTTGTTCACCTCATGTTCAGGCATTCATGTTGGTGAGACTTTCTGGGTGTAGCTTCTGACCTTCCTAAGAGACACAGTCTTAGGGCAAAGTCCTCAATTCTCTGGCTTTTCCAATCATCCTGATACTCCTACAGTGGTCCCTGAACCTTAGGCTTGAGAGTTGCATTGTAAGTGTATCTGTTGGGACCAGACTCCATAATTCTGCATTCTTTTCTTTTTGGTTGTAATTGTCTGTAATGGTCTCTGTTGCAAAGAGAAGTTTCTTGATGAGGGGTAGGGACTATACTTATTTGTGGGTCTAAGGACAAGTATTTAAACCATAGTGTAGGGATTATGCTGGTTTAGTAAAGTGGTGGTTGTAGGTTCTCCTCCAGGATCCACAGCTTCACTGGCCCTGTGTAGTTGGCTGTGATTCTGTTACCAGGCATGATTTCCCTGTTGTTAATTGGATCTTATGTCCAATTAGAGAACTGTTGGTTACTGCCAAGGTGTGTGCGCCACTATTGCACTCTTAGAGTTATTGTTCCATGCTGTTTATTACTGTGGTTCATAGACATCATAGGCAGAACTGTTGGTTACCTCTCTCCTTTGGAGGCTTGAAAGGCATCTTCTGGAACCATAAAAGCTAGTCTTCAGGAAGAGGTTTTTAGGCCAGTCCCAGCACATGGAACTCTGGACCTGACGTCTGAAGTGCGTGGTGTCTTCAGCCATAAAGACTTTTTCTTCCACCTCTTTTGGCTAGCCAAAGACAACAGCAATCACCTGTAATGTTTTGGGAGTTGCTTGGACAGCCTTTACCAACATCTCAAAAGAAGGCTTCTCATGCCTGGTGTTGAGTTTTTTGTTAGATGGTCTTTTTTGTCTTGGAGGGAGCATTGTCAGCCCAGATGGGAAATACCATTTAAGCCAGATCTATAAATTTATGCACCAATTTAAGTATATTATAGGCATTTTTTATTATGTGGTTTCCTCTTTTAGTATCTCATGTAATGAACCACATGTAATCTTTTTTATTTGTTGGCTTCAGTTGGGATAATGTTTTAAAGATTTACAATATTGTACAAGTACTTATACTGTGTGTGTGTGTGTGTGTGTGTGCCTAGATACCATTGTGTAAATATACTATATTTGGGTTTATTCACATTTTGGCTATTATGAAGAATGTTATTATAAACATTTATGTACAAGTGTTTGCGATGGTATATACTTTAATTTCTCCTGGGTAAGTATATCTAGAAGTAGAATTCTTAGATCATGTGACAACTACATCTAATCCTTTGAAGACCTGTTGTATTGATTCCAAAAGTACCTGCCCTAGGAGTTTTGATTTAATTTCTTTGTCTTAATTCATACTATATAATGTTAAAAAATAAGTCTGGCTACATTACTTAGTATGAGAGGATCCCACTGTATTTTTGATTTGCATTTTGGATGACTCCAGATGTGGAATGTCTTTTCATTGGTGTGTGCATATTTTTATGTCTTCCTGGAGAGAAGCAAATATTTGGATTCTTTGTTCATTTTAGATGGACAATTTGCCTTTTTCTTGTAAGTTACAAGGGTTCCTTGGATTCTCTTCTTCCATTTCACTCTATTCCCTGCTATGCTCTGAAGTAGCCTAAATCAGTCCACCCATCTGTCTTTATATAGTCATTATTCAGTCTTGCTTACAGCCCCTAACTTAGCCACCTCTCCAGACTCCAGCCAGCACTCTGATACATTTCAACTGATTGCTTTTTTGCAGTAGTGTGGATTGAACCCTGAGCGTTACACACGCAAGGAAGCAACTGACGACTCAGCTTCATCCCCAGCCTGAGACTGAATTTTCTTTGTTGTTGTTGTTCTTTTGAAAGATAGCTTTTCTCTGTGTACCCCTGGCTGTCCTGGAACTAGCTTTGTAGAAGGGGCCAGCCTCTTCTACAGACTCAGAGATCCACCTGCCTCTGCCTCCTGGGTGCTGGGATTAAAGGCTGTGTCACCACCACCACCTGGCTCATGCCTGGCCCTTCATATGGGATCAGACTCAGGTCCTCATATTCACATAGCAAGCACTTTATTGCTACAGGTATCACCTTAGCCCTCCTGAGGGCACACATAACATTGTTTATTAGCATATTTTATGTGGTGTATACATAAGTAATTATAATTTTATTTATTGGTATTATTATTTCTTTGAGACAGGATCTCACTATTTAGCCCTGGCAGCCTTGTAACTCACTCTGTAGACCAGTCTGGCCTCAAACTCAGAGAGATCCACCTGTTTCTGCCTCCTGAATGCTGGGATTAAAGGCGGGTGCCATTATGCCCATCTTAGTTTGTATTTTTAATTGTTTCATCTGTTAACTTACATACTATCGTTACAATAGTCTTCATATGAACTCAGCAATATTATCTTTGTGTTTAATTTAAAGGCAATGTCAGAAAATTATGCGTATTAACAATCATTTTTATCTTTGTACTGCACGCATCATGATGCCTTGCTTTAGGGAAGGCAATGCTACTAGGTAGGTAGTTTTTAATTATATGTCAGCCTGAGAGATGAATGTTTATAAAAATAATTAGCACGCGTTTCCTGCTAGGTACAAAAATCTGACATGATAGATTATGTGTGTGGTCTAATATGTTATTCTAGCCCCACCTTTGTCCCTTCTGTCTCAGAAAAAGAGCAACATAGTAAGGCGTTGCATTTGAAGGGAATCTAACCTGTATCATTTTTATTTGTTTAGGGGATGTTACCTTTTGCAGTGGTAGGAAGTATGGAGGAGGTGAAAGTTGGGAAAAGGATGGTCAGAGGCCGTCATTACCCTTGGGGAGTTTTGCAAGGTAAGTGTGAGATTGTGTTTCCTGGTGATTAAATGCAGTATATACTGTGTCATCTAAAATAGCATTTTGACCTAAGCCAGTGCTGATAACTCTAGATTAGTAGCTGCTAATGAGGAATGCAGAGTCGATTTCAAGCTTTTACTTATAGTGACTATGATCCCTTCTTATGGGACAGTGGTTCTGAACTTTCCTAATGCTGCGACCCTTTAATTCCTCACGTCGCAGTGACTCCCAACCATAAAACTATTTCGCTGTTGTGTCAGAACTCTAATGTTGCTACTGTGATGGATCGAAGTGTGAATATCTGACATGCAGGATAACCAAGATGAGACTCCGGAGGGGGTTGTGGTGGACAGGCTGAGGATCATTATAGGACTTTGCCAGAAACTGACTTAGACCCACACCTACAAAGTCTCCTTGTTTAACCAATGTGCCACATGCACACGGTCTCTGTCTTCCTGAAATTCGCCATTCAGAATGCTGGGGCTTACCTTGACAAAACTGAAGAATAAGGATTAGTGCCTTCAAGAAAAGATTAGTGCCTACCACCTAGATCCACCTGCCAGGAATGACACTGCCCACAGTGGGCGGGGCTCTTCTACATCAATGAGTAATCAAGAAAATTCCCTACAGACACGCCCACAGACCAATCTGACTGGAGGCAAAACCTCCATTCAGGTTCCCTCTTTCCTGGATTGTCAGGCTGAAACCAAGATCAGGTATCACTCAGGCTAAATCAATAGGAGAAATAATCGGTGAGCTCAAAGTTTTTGTTTTTTTAAATATGTGTGTGTGTGTGTGTGTGTGTGTGTGTGTGAGAGAGAGAGAGAGAGAGAGAGAGAGAGAGAGAGAGAGAGCAACCAAACTGATAGAAAGCTTATTTACCAAATAACAGCAGAAGCCCTCCATGATGGATCTACTGTGATTTTTTTTTTTTTTTTTGGTGGCTAGTGGAAAATGAGAGTCACTGTGACTTTGTGAAGCTCCGAGATTTGCTTCTGTGTACTAATATGGAAGATTTGAAAGATCAAACCCACACTCAGCATTATGAATGCTACAGGAGCAACAGACTGCAGAAACTAGGCTTCAATGACACGGGCCCGGACAATCAGCCAGTGAGGTGAGTGAAGACATTGCTATTGGGCTTGAGAGGTGGCTCAGTGGTTAGTTGGGAGTGCTTGCTGCTCTTGCAGAGGACCTGGGTTCAATCCCCAGCATCCCACGATGCCCTCTTCTGGCTTCTGTGGGCACCTGGCTACATTGACATGCATGCAGATAAACACTCAAGCACATAAATTTAAAAGTAAAGAGATTATAAAAGAAATTGCTCTTACATATAAATTGATCCTTTAGGATGCCCTTAAAACTACAAGGCGTGCACAGTCAAGCATGAGGCTATGGCTCACTGTGAACTTTTAGGTTTTTAAGAGTTTTGGATGTAGATGGAGAGAGACAATAGAGGCAACATCATGACAGGGTTCTTATATGCTAATGTGCCCAATATTTCATGCTTTGAACTGTGAACTCCAGGGACAACATTATGTTTTAAAAACATTTATATTTATGCAAAACACAGGCTCATAGAGCAATGGCATTTATTAATAAAACTGACAAGGGTTTTGAGGAGAGCTTGCTGGAAAATATCTAAAAGCAATTATATAAAGTACTGGAAGGCATGTGGGAAGCCTACAAACAGAGCATTTACATCACAATAATAACATTTTGGCTATAAAAGCATGGACAGTACTGTTGGAATATGTTCGTGTTGTAGCAGTCATGGTTTTCTAGAGACAACCAAAATTGAACCATCTTTGTATGTGTATGTGGGCATGCATGCTGTGAGACAGATTTTTTTCCTGGAGACACGCAGCACATACACATATGTACACACACACACACACACACACTCATATATACACCAACTCGCTCCAGAAAGGAAGCCCAAGTGAAGGGTGTTAGCCACTGGGGGCCAGAAGTCCATGTTGAAGTTCTTCCTAACCACTCCCTGTCTTACTTTGGAGACAGGGTCTCCCATTAACCACGGAGCCGCAGGAGTCCTCCGGAATCTGTTTCCCCAGCCCTGGGATTGTAGGTGTGAACTGCTGTACCCAGCTTTGATTTCTTTCATTTGGGCTCCGAGGACCCAAACTCAGGTCCTCGTTTGTGTGTGTGTGTGTGTGTGTGTGGTGGCAGCTACTTTACCAACTGCGCCTGTGGTTCCCAACCTTGGTAATGCTAGGATCCTTTAGTACAGCTCCTTAGGGTGTGGTGATCTGCAACCATAGAATTATATCATGGCCACTTCATAACTGTGATTTTCTATTGTTATGAATCATATGTAAATATATGACATGTTGGCTATCTGACATGTGACCTCCTTGGGGGGGGTCACAACCCACAAGTTAAGAACCACTGTACTGACCATCTCCTCAATCCTGAACTATTCTAAGCGAATCATATTTTAAAGGATGTCTTACTTGCTTTATTTGAGTTATTTTGCAAACAGTCTCATACATTAGTTTTCCCAAGACTCTGTTGTTCAAAGATAGGACAACTGGATGTGGTGGCACATTCCTTTAATCCCAGCACTTGGGAGGTAGAGGCTGGTGAAACCCTGTAAATTGGAGAACAGTTTTTTCCACATAGCAAGTTTCATGGTAGCCAGAGCTATGGAGTGAGAACCTGTTTCGAAAACAAACAAACAAACCAAACCAACAACAACAACAACAAAAAAAAAAAAAACCCAGGGAAATAAAATATCAACTATGGGAGCAAGAAATCACTGACAGAGGTATTTGGAATTTTAGTGGTCATATACTCATATAATTAATATGTTTCAATTTTTACACTTCATCATATAGGAATGTGTTCTGTTGCTACACGGAATATTGGTGAACATCACTTTATAAATATACATATACATATATTATATAAAATATACATATATATTTTATATGTCAATCCACATTAGCACTTAAAATAATTTTTAAAAATTTACATTTGTTTATTTTGTGTGTATGCACTATGCAGAGGTCAGAAGACAACTTGCAGGAGATGGATTTCTCCTACCCCTTGGGTCCTGGGGATTAACTCAGGTGTGTCTGCATCATGGCAAGAACCCTTCCCAGCCGAGCCATCTCACTGGCCCTTTATTAGCAGTTTCAGTATAAGAATAACGAACTTTCGCTTTTAGTTTCCAAGAGATGTATGAAACCAAAAGACAAGAGTTCCTTGGTCAGTGTCAGAGGGAGGAGGAAGAGCTGAAGCAGACGTTCATGCAGCGAGTCAAGGAGAAGGAACTGACCTTCAAGGATGCTGAAAAGGAGGTACCAACCCCATGCCCATTCTCCGAGTCCTATTCTCTGGGGGAAGAACTCCAGCACATTATTATACTGGAAGGAACTTTCCATCTCTCTAAAAGTAGCTATTCATAAACAGGATTCTTTTTAAATTTATTAATTTATTTTTTTATATTCCAATCCCAGTTCCCCCTCCCTCCTCTCCTCCTGATCCCTCACTCCCCCCCACTCCCCCTACACGCCACCTCCCATCTGCTCCTCGGAGAGGGTAAGGCCTCCCCCAGGAAGTCTACTAAGTCTGTCCCATCATCTCATTGAGGCAGGACCAAGGCACCTCTCCACCCCCACACCTCTGTGTCTAGGCTGAGCAAGGTATCTCTCCATATAGAATGGGCTCCACTAAGTCAGTTTGTGCATTAGAGTTAGATTTTGGACCCCTGCCAGTGGCATTTGTGAAATTATATGGTATTTTCCCCCTTAGCATTTTGAGAATTTGTCTTTTAAATGCACCATGTCTCTGACATAATCAGACAGGGACCTCCCTCTCAGTTCACCCAGTGCCTCTTCAGCTTACAGCTCTCCCAGCATGGAGTTGAGTGCTGAGAGCCCTACAGGGGATCTTGGGAGTTACCCCATCTCCATAGTTCAACTAGGGATTGTTCTAAGTGAAAGTCCATCTACAACAGCCACGATCCTGTGACAGGGCCCCCAGCTGTATATGGTATCATTTGAAATCAATGTGGTGAGTTCTTGGCCTCACAGCTTTTGCCTTGAGCATGCCTATAGAATTAGTGTCATGCCATAGAACCCAAGATTTATAATTTGTACCTTCTAGAGCATCAGATGCAGCCAACCTGCTCCCACTTAGTATTGGCTGGTGTTTCTAAGGTGTGAGTCCTGAGGTTCCTGGGACACCTGTCCAGGTAGCTTGCCTTGAAGACCTCCCAAACCCCTCAAGGCCATTCTCCATTGTATTCATGAATATAACCGATTTCTAACCATTTTAATCTCTTTAGCAAAGGGTTGCCTGGACATATCCTGGGCATTCTTTTGAAAACTTCTTTATATTGTAATTTCAGTTTTCATTAATTTTATTATTTCTGCTTATGAATTCAGTCTTTAGTTTTGTTTTTTTGAGATAGGGTTTCTCTGTGTAACAGCCATTGCCATCCTCGAACTCACTCTGAAGACCAGGCTGACCTCAAACTCACAGAGATCTGCCTGCCTCTACCTTTCAAATGCTGGGATCAATGACTTGTGGCATCACAGTCTGGCCTTAATCTTTAGTTTCTGTTCTCTCTCTCCTTTTTTTTTGTTTTGTTTTGAGACAGGGTTTCTCTGTGTAATAGCCTGCCTGTCCTGGAACTCATTTTGTAGACCAGCCTGGCCTCAAACTCATACAAATCTGCCTGCCTCTGCTTCCTGGCTTCTGGGATTAAAGGCATGTGCCACCACCATCTGGCCCTTAACCTCTTTCAAGGGGCTTTCATCTTCCTTGTGGAAGTCCAAGGATTTTAAATAAGTGTTTCTGGGGCCATACTCTGCTTCCTTTTCTTTTTATAGCTGCAGGACAAGTTTGAACATCTGAAGAGAATCCAACAAGAGGAGATTCTGAAACTGGAAGAAGAGAGAAGAAAACTAGAGGAGCAAATCATAGATTTTTACAAAACAAAGGCTGCCTCTGAGACATCACAGGTTCAGGTGTGCACCAATGTAAAAAAGGACAAAGATCGTAAGAAATGATCTCTCTTTACCATTCCGGCTCACTTAGGGCCCCATTATCCTCCACTCATATACCTGTGAGCTTGTCTTCATAGCACTTAACTTCATCTGGAATTGTAATGTTTTCAAAAGTTATTTAGCGTGTGTCATTCTCCACTAGAGTGTCAAATACCAGGGAGAAAGATACTTTGTGTATTGTGTTGGTGTTACAACACAGAGTAGCACTTGGTAGTACCCAGTAAATATTTTATTAATCAAAATAGCCGAGAAGTATATAGATAGTATAGACAGCTATTATTAGACATTGGGCATTCCTTTACCATATATGTGCCTTAGACTCCAGTAGTGATTTTTACAGTTTTTGTCTTCTTAGATTTTTTACTTTGTATGTACTTACCTGCTTTACTTCCTCCCCCACCCCTTTCTTTCTCTTTTTTCAAGACAGGTTCTCACTATGTAGCCCTAGCTGTCCTGAAACTCTTTGTGAGATGATCGGTCTGGCCTTGAACAGCGATCCTCCTGCTTCAGCCTCCCGAGTTCTGGGATTATAAACGTAAACCACCATGCCTAGCTCTATTGAATTTTTCTTGAGGATGCCTGGGCATAAAGTATTGTTATAAAAGGTAATCATTGGTTATTCCTTTACCAGATTCTATTGATAGCAATTCTTGATAACTTTAATTGTAATGAAACATCATGTTTTGATTAGAACTCCTCTATGCTTTGGCGTCATATTTGTAGAAGTATAAAAGATTCAAAATCCAGACAGCAACAAACTATAGTGATAATATTGTCTTAAGGATTTTGGCTTTATGCTAAAAAGCTATCAATGTGTACAGTATGGGGTATGCTTTTTTTCCTTCTGTTTTAAAAAACTACCTTCCGATTTTATAGAGTGAGGACTTTTTAAAATTTAAAATGTTTTTATCGGTTACTTATTTGATGTTTTGGTTGTGAGCCTACCCTTTAATGGCTGAACCATCTCTACAGCCCCAATTCCTGATTTGAATGTGGTTGACCTTCATCATGGCTCATTCTACTACAATGCAACCTTTGAGGGACTTTGTCTCTGGGTACTTCGACTACATTTGGATCAATTCCTTTTTAATAGTCCCAAGAAAAGTACAGTTTTAATGAAATTTTAATGTTGCCTCAATTTCAAATGCAACATTTAAGGCTAGCGCTATATATGCTCAAAATACTTTATAATTTATACTTACACTCTCTTCATGGACAAGTTTTATGTGAAAAGTGATAAGAAAGAGAAACAAATCCACAATTCATTTCATATATGTTGGTAAGTAAGTCATCTTACAAATGGGATAAGAAAGAAATATAATACATAGATAATGTAGTGGCAACTGTATAAGAACAAAGATCTTTGTTCTGATCACTTATATATTCATTCCTAGGCTTAGAACAATTCTTTTCTTTTCTTTTTTCTTTTTCTTTTTTCTTTTTTTCTGTTCTTTTCTTTTCTTTCTTTCTTTCTTTCTTTTTCTTTTTTTTTTTTGAGGCAGGGTTTCTCTGTGTAGCTTTATAGACCAGGCTGGCCTTGAACTCACAGAGATCCGTCCGCCTCTGCCTCTCGAGTGCTGGGACTAAAGGCATGCACCACCACTGCCAAACTCTTAGGACAATTCTTTTTTTCTCCCTTCCTTTTAGGACAATTCTTAAAGCACAGTGGATACTATTAGTTGAATAAATAATTTTCCGTGTGTTAGCCGAATTATATGCCTGGATAGTTTAACTTAGACAATTGACTTCTTTATTTTTTTGAGAAAGGGTTTCTCTGTGTATCTCTAGCTGTCCTAGAACTCACTCTGTAGATCAAGCTAGCCTTGAATTCCACATGCCTCTGCCTCCTGAGTGCTGGGGTAGTGCACCACCACTAGTGAGCTAGATAATTGACTTTCAAACATAAAACAGTATATTATTGCTTTTCAGCATGGCTGTGAGTTATATTGATGAAATGCTTTTATATTGTCATTCTTTAGTCTTAATGCAGTGTTTCTAAAATTGGAACCAGCAATGTTATATAACAAAAACCAATAAAATCCATGTTGCTTGTTAGTGATTTTTTTACCCCTTTATTTTACCCCTTTTACTACGTTATAGTAGTAACTTAATGAGAAATCCCTATTTTAACTCATGGTTCTAGGGGGTCCAGTCTCTTTCTGTTGGGAAGGAATGCAGGACAGCTCAGTTTACAGCATGGTGGGTTGGGATAGGGATCAAGACAGAAAGTGGTTAAGATATATTCCCAGTGGTCAACTTCTTCCAGATGTCTCGCATTTCCTAAAGCTGGCTTGGTCTCCCCAGATAATATCACTGAGTCTCAAACATTGAAAACATGAACATAGCAGGGAATTTTCATATTCAAGCCACAGCATTTTGTCAGTGGACCAAAATGGTATGGCTATCTATCTTATAATACAAGATGGCTTTACTCTATTTACAAATGTCCCCAAGCTGGATCAGTTCTCACATTTTCCCAAAGTCCCTTGTGATCCCTTGTAAAATAAAACAAATAAAAAACTAGTTTCGAATATCCAAGATAAGATACCAGAGGTCAAACCTCTTTAAAGAGAGGAGTTGGGAGCATAGAAAGAAGGGATTGGTCCAAACCAAGACTGAAACCCAGCAGGACAAGCTCCATGTTCTGATCTGGGGCACATGTTGATATCATCTGAACTTCAATAGATGTGGGCATCCTCACCTCTGTGACCTTGCCACATGGCCTCTCTCTTAGGCTGGCTTTGTTTATTCCCTGAATCTTTGCTCAGAAAGTACTTTTTGTTCCCTGCATCTCCATCACTGATGTTTTGAAGCTCTAGCCCACCCCCTTTTTGTGTGACAGGGTCTCATGATGTATCCCTACATGACCAGAGACTTGGTATGTATACCAGGTTAGCCTCAAAAGTAGAGGTCTACCTGGCTCTGTGTCCCAAGTTGCTTTGGTCATGGTGTTAATCACAGCAATATTAATCCTAAGACCATAGTCAAACTGGTAAGATCCAAATATTAACTGAAAATAAAGAAAAAAGGAAGAAGCAAAACTAATATATGTATAGGAAAGTATGGCCTTTGTTACAGAAATGTATAATCAAGAGTAGGAATTAAAAAATGAAGTCAGTGTGGTGATGTGTGCCTCTAACACCAGTACTGTTGGGAGGCAGAGACCAGCCTGATCTACAGAGTGAGTTCCACAACATCCAGGGAAACACAGAGAAATCCTGGCTTGAAAATCAATCAATCACACAAAAAAGAAATTACATCTTTTAATTCAAAGAAAAAGAATGCCATTATAGGATTCTGTATTTAAAAAAAAAAAAAAAGATTCTGTATTCATCAGAGTATTCTTTCCAGAACAAAATGGAAATTATGTTAGCATGCCAGTTTCTTATCACAAGGCCAGAAATGAAAATTATAATTTGTAAATAACATATTGAATAGGGATTTTAACAACTATAAGGGAATGCAAAAACATACAGAAGTTGGTCAAAATACATCGTACGAAATTCTGAAGACAATTTCCAAAAATATTTAAAAATAAAACAAATAATAAAATAAAAATCTGTGCAACAAAGACCAGTCATGTTTGTCCTTACTCAGCCTGAAAGTGGTAATCAATTAATTAAGGCTCTAGGGAGCCCGGAAGAGTTCTCCATTCAGGTCCACCAGGCTGAGAACTGCCCCTGAGATGGGCTTCAGCCTTGGCGGGCTTTGTACAGGGCGCCTCCAAGGTGGAGTCTGTTTCCAGTCTGCATCCCCTGGTCTCGCTATAGCTGGTCAGCCTGTGATCTCATCACTTGGACACAGGAGGACTCCTAGACACCTCGGAACCTGGGCACTCCGGAACGGGTCTCCAGAACGGGAACCCGGAGACCCCGGAACGGCACACTGCGGAACCCGGGAACCCGGACACCCCGGAACGGGACACCGCGGAAACAATTCGTTCCGGAATCCGGACATGGTGAGTTGGGGCCCAGCCTCCTCGTAACCAGGGCTGCGCGGTGGCTGCAGCCATTCGGGATCAGCGGGTGTGTCGCAGGTCGGATTCCTTCTGGGGCGGCTCTGTCGGCTCACGGCGAGGGCATAGGCCTGGCAGCCCGGTGACGGGATGTTGGGGACACCCCGACTCCCTTTGTGCGGGTCCTGCCTGACAGCTCTGGGCTGGGGTCCTCCAGCCCCGTTCTGAGCATCCTGATTAATGGGCAGCATCCATCCAGGACAGTAAAGTCCTAAGAATTTCCCATGCCAGCTTCCTGTCTTTACATTAAACGTTCTACGCGTAGATTTCAATCAGATTCTGTGATTTTTTTTTTATCCCCCCGCCCCTCCGCATGCACATCGAGTGGCAAATTTGAAAGGCCTTGTTTTGTGATCGTTAAAGTTGCGCCAGAGCTGAAAGCACAGGATGGTTACTCATCTTCCCTAGGCACAAACACTTACTTTATCATGGTGTCTTTGGGTTGAGTTTCCCCCTGGCTGACTTCCAGGGGCGGTGTGTTGTCATTTCATCCTCCAACCTTATTGATTGAGTGATTGATTGATTGGTACTGGATTTCACTACTTCCTGACATCCAGTGCTGATACTAGGTGCCCCCAGCTGCCCTGCCTCAGGATAGGAGTTGTAAAGAGGTGTTGCTAGATTCTGTCCTAGTGTGAATCTGTGAGCATGCAGCCTTGAAGGGAAATGGCTGGTTGCTAAGGAGGATGGGGAGACCGTTGGTATATTTATATAAATACTCTGTGTTCACACATATTGGCTATTGTGGTATAACTGTCCTCATCCTGGTATATAAAAAATTTCTGGTAGTCGATTTGTCATCTCCAGTACTTACCGAGGATTACCCCACACCCTCCCCCTGTGTTTATGCCCCTCCCTTTTTCTAGTGGCAGACATCAATTCATGTACAGGCTGGACCGGAAGTTTCTTTGTTTTGTTAATGCCTCCCCTCCTGAGGGCTGGGTTATCTTTTTTTTTTTTTTTTTGAAACAGCCCATCTACAAGCTGTGCTCAGCCCTGTGTTAAATTGCTGTAGCAGCCAGGTGGTGGTGGCCCACACCTTTAATCCCAGCACTCAGGAGGCAGAAGCAGGTAGATCTCTGCGAGTTTGAGGCCAGTCTGGTCTACAGAGCAAGTTCCAGGACAGGCTCCGAAGCTACAAAGGAACCCTGTCTTGAACTCCTCCCCCCCCCAAAAAAAAGCTGTTACAAATAAATTAGAATTCATGCTTTTATGTAGCTCCTGGAAGCATATATTATAAACACTTTCTAGGACTATACACTTATCTGTTTTTGTTTGCTTGTGTTTTGTTTGAAAGCTGTCCTGGAACTCACCCAGTAGACCAGGATAGCCTCATACTCACAGAGATCCACCTTCCTCTGCCTCCCAAGTGCTGGGATTAAAGGAGTGTGCCACCACTGCCAAGCTTAAGTATCTTTTTTTTTTTTTAAGCCCCTTTCCTACCTTATGATTACCCCATGGATGTGCTTACACATATATTCATAGTTACTGCCTGAGGTCTAGGAAGAATTTCACTTCCTTTGCTCCCAAAGCCTGGCAGTTCATTTAGAGTCCCTGGAATAAAGGATGGAAAATTTGGGTCACTCAGTGGGGTTTTCCCCCATGTCTGACATCAGGGCAGTAGGCACCCATTGTAGTCAGCCATGCTGACTTTAGCAGTTTCTTCTTTGCAAAAACATGTCCTGACTTCTCTGGGCCCATTTGTAGACTAGGTCTTCTATTGTGTTCTGTGACTACTTCAGCAAGACTGTAATGTGCTTTTGTAGAGCTTTAGCATCCTCTCATCTGAGGAGGAGGCTAGTGCCCACTCAATAGCTGGGTAGCACTGCTGGTTGCTTATCTCCTTTGGAAACTTACATGGCACCTTTTGGGACTGTGAATGTTAGTCCTCAGGGAGGGGTCTTTCAGATCAGACCCTCCAGGTCCTGAGTCTGAAGTACACAGTGTCTTTGGTAGTGGGGAACCATGGGCAACAGCAGTAGCCTATCATGTTTTAGTCTCCTACTCCCCCATATGTGTGTTAAGGTCCCTTAAGTTGACAGCTTGTCATTGGTCCTTCCTGTGGTTCTAGTGTTCTAGTATGTTTCCTAAAAACAAAGTCTCATGAACAATTCAGAATCAGGGAACCCACTAAATGAATGTAAATTACATTGATTAGCAATTTGATAGTTGACGTAGAAATGGTAGAGACTCATCTAATAATCTTTTGGTGCCCACAATCTGCACTCTAATGTTTGTGTATAATGATAGCATTTGCAAGTAATCTACAGACATCCTCTAGTATACTTTATTTTAGATTTCTCACAACACTTGCTATAATAGAAATACTACGTAACTATTAGTTTTTCTGCACTGTTATAGAATAACAAGAAAAGTATGTGACCCACTTTCTGTAACAAGGCCACACCCACTCTAACAAGACCACACCTAATAGTGCCAATCCCTTTGTGCTTCTCTTGGGTGGTGGTGGGGTATCAGAACTTCTCACAAGAAAAAAAAATACTGAAAATGAGTGAGCAGCATTTGCCAGCTACTCAAATTTGTTCTCTCCTACACCTGTCTCAATTCACAGCTCTTGACAAAGATAGCCCCAGGGTGTATGAATTCATCTTTCTTTTTCTTTTTCTTCTTCTTCTTCTTCTTCTTCTTCTTCCTCTTCCTCCTCTTCTTCTTCCTCTTCCTCTTCTTCCTCTTCTTCCTCTTCCTCTTCTTCCTCTTCTTCCTCTTCCCCTTCTTCCTCTTCTTCTTCCTCTTCTTCCTCTTCTTCTTCTCTTCTTCTTCTTCCTCTTCTTCTTCTTCTCCTTCTCCTCCTCCTCTTTCTGGAACCACTGTCACTTCACCCAGTCCATTAAAGTTAGCCGGTGTCCATCTGGTGAACTTAGTTTTCAGCATTATGATGACTGTCCTGGGTATTTGCCTTCTGTATAAATTTTAGAATGCTTTCCCCCCAGAGTTTAAACTTTTAAAATTAATTTTAGTGTGTGTGTGTGTGTGTGAATGTGTGTGCGCGCGCATGTGTACATACATACATGGGGTTGTGTGTGCGCACTATAATATGCTTGTGGAGGTCAGAGGACAACTTGTGGGAGTTGGTTCTCTCCTCCTGCCTTGTGGGTCCCGAGGAGGGAACCAACACTGTCAGTCGTGCCCAAAAGTGTCCTTATCCTCTGTAGGGAGCAGTAACCTCCGAGCTCTTTCTGCAGCTCTAACAGTATTGCTTGCTAATCAGAACTCAATGCCCTGGTTATGTGGTTTTGTTTTTGTTGGCTCCAACTAGAGAAGAGGGAACGTCAGTTGTGAAATGCCCCCATCGGATTGGCTTGTGGGGAAGTTTCTTGACTGATGATTGACGTGCAAGGGCCCAGCCCACTGGGGGAGGTGTTATCCCTGTAAACGCCTGCCACTTTCATGTCACATGTGCTGTAATGCCCCTCCTCCATTAAGGCCTCATTCCCTTCAGAGGCCCCTTTCTAGCTTCCTGACCTCCGCAAACACCCCAAGGGAAGTGAAGGGCAAAGAGCTAGGCTAGTATACTAAAGAGGACGTGTGGCATTTGTCCTTCCGGGTCAGTATAACTCCTCTCAGTTCCATCCATCTCCCTGTGAACTTCCTTTTTCTTTACAGCTGGACAAAATACCACTGTGTTTATTCGTCAGTTTCAATGTCCACTCTTCAGCTAATGGGTATCTAGGCCGATTCCATTTCCTAGCTATTGGGATAGAGCAGCCTTGGTCATAGATGAGCAAGTATCTCTGTGGTAGAATATGGGGCTCTCTGGATGTATGCTGGGACATGTGAGAAACCTCCACACTGATTTCCATAGTGGCTGTACCAGTTTATACTCCCACCAACAGTGACTTGGTGTTTTCCTTTCCCTGCATCCTCATTATCACTTGTCATTTTTTTTATTTTAAAGATTTATTTATTATTATACAGTACTGCATGTCTGCCTGCAGGCCAGAAGAGGGCACCAGATCTCATTATAGATGGTTTTGAGCCACCACCATGTGGTGCTAGGAATTGAACTCAGGTCCTCTGGAAGAGCAGCCAGTGTTCTTAACCTCTGAGCCATCTCTCCAGCCTTGCCATTTGTTTTCTTGATTATACCCATTCTGACTGTGGTGAGCTGAAATGTGAAAGTATTAAATTTGCATATCCTTGATGGCTTCAAAGTATTTATTGGCCATTTGTCTTTTTCCTTTGGAGAACTCTCCGTCCAGTTCCTTAGCCCATGTTTTTGATTGGGTTGTTTGTTTTCTTTTTGTTTAGTTCTCTGTGCTATCTATCAACTTTTATTTCAGGAGCTGTTGTCATTCAAGGATGTGTCCACTGATTTCTCTCCTGAGGAGCAGGAATGCCTAGACCCTGCTCAGTGGAATTTATATAGAAATGTGATGTTGGAAAATTACAGAAACCTTGTCTCCCTGGGTGAGGATCTTTTGTCTACAGAATTCTTAACTCCCTTCAACATCTGATTTCCCTTCTCTGTAGACTGTGTCTCAGGGGCTTCCATTTTGTATAAAGGCAGGTTGACATTCCTACACATAAGGGAAATATTTAGGGGTTTGATGGTCTGGAGATCATTTTAATTGTATTTGTGTTGAAATCTTCTTTCTTGAAGAAGGGCTCTCCTTCAGATGAGTGGTTCTCAACCAGGGGGTCTCGACCCCCCCCCTAGGCGCCACCTATCAGATACCCTGCACAATAGACATTTATAATTCTTAACAGCAGCAGAAATACGGTCATGAAGTAGCAATGAAATAATGTTATGGTAGGGGGTCCCCCACAACACAAGGAACTGTATTAAAGGGTCACAACAATAGAAAGGGTGAGAACCACTGCTCTAGTTGAGTAGTGACTTCAGAAACTTGCTGGCATGAAACGCTGTGGCTGTTTCTTAAAGCCCGTCTGCTTTGAGTTAGTCATGTGTGTAAGTGAAGCTTAGCATCTCCAAGTGAAAATCCTTCCCTCCTCTTCCTCTTCTCCTTCTCCTCTTCTTCTCTTTCTCCTCCTTGTCCTCCTCCTCTTCTTCTTCCTCTTCTTCTTTTTCTTTTTGGTTGTTTGGTTTTTCTTTATGTAGCCCTGACTGTCCTGGAACTCACTCTGTAAGACCAGGCTGGCCTTGAACTTGGAGATTTGCCTGCCTCTGCTGGGATTAAATAAATAGAAGGCATATTCTAATGTGTATGGCAGGGAATAATCAGAAGCCATTTCCTCAAACCTCCTTTTATATCTCTTCTTTTCTCTCAGGGCAGCATGGTCAGAGAAATGTTATCACTTACTAGAGACTCTTAACCAAACATGGTTCTCTATTTTGCAATAAACAGGCCTTGCTGTGTGTAAACTCTACCTGGTCTCATTGCTGGAGCAGAGACAGGCGCCTTGGAATGTGAAGAGACAAGAATCAGGAACCATGTACCCAGGTAGGTAGGAATGACACGAGAAGACAGACACATGAGAAACCACGCTTTCAGATGGGGACTGGGAAGTTTTCAGGAGACCCTAGAGCTGAGTTTACAGATTATTTTGAGTTGCCTGCCATGTGGTTGCTGGGAACTGAACCTGGGTCCTCTGGAAAAGCTACACATGTTCCAAACTGTTGAGCCATCTCTCTAGACCCAGTACAGGTTATACTTTGTAACCTTTAAATATACAAATAACAAATTAAAACAATAATAATGTAAAACCTATCAGCTACTCCTATTTCTGTGGACTGGGACCATCCTGACACTAACTGCATCACTGAACTATGTAGAGTTCATTAGAGTCCTTCAAATAGATTTTTGTTTTATGCTTTCTGTAGGGTTTCATTTTTATATTTCCTGTTAGAAATGTTTGCTCATATTTCTGCTTAGGACTCCTTGGGCTTGGGCTGGAGGGGGCAGTCTGTGGTTGAGAGTGAGTCCTGCTTGTGAGAAGACCCAAATTTTGTTCTCAATGTTCATGTTGGGTGGTTCACAATTTCCCATAATCCAGGGCTCCGTTGCTCCCGTCTGGCCTCTGCAGGCACTGCACTCAACATGTAAATACCTGTACACAACAAACACATGCATACATTAAAAAAAAATCTTGCCGGGCATTGGTGGCGTACGCCTTTGATCCCAGCACTTCAGAGGCAGAGACAGGCAGATCTCTGTGAGTTTGAGGCCAGCCTGGTCTACAGAGCGAGTTCCAGGACAGGCTCCAAAGCAATACAGAGAAACCCTGTCTCAAAAACCAAAAACCAAACCAAAACAAAACAAAAAAAATCATTAAAAAAATATTTTATAGTCTCTTCTCTGGTTGACTATCTGAAGTAATACGATCTTGTTGATACTGAAATGACTATTTAGGTTTAGGGTTAGTCTTTCCATTCTGACCTACTGTCCAAGTATATCTGTTATCTCTTCCTCTGTGGCGCAGGATGTACTGACATTCCCTATCAGGGAGCCTTCAGACAATTCACAAATATATTCATTTGTTCGTCTTCTTTTCTCTCCCAAGAGAGCAGACAGACGTGGCAGGTTGTTTTTGTTTTGGGGTGTTGGTAGGGTGCTGTTTTCAGAAAAGAAGAGCTGTGATTGACGAGGGAAGTAACAGGCTTTTCAGTGGGTACGGCGGGGAAATGGAGAGGTCATTCTGTTTGCTGTTCTGCTGTCTGGAGGACATGTCTGCTGGCCATGGTATTGAGGTTAGATCCAGAAACAATTCACCTTAGTGTAGTAACTGAGGGGATTTGTTATGTTGATTTCTTGCAATTGTTTCTTCTCATTATACCCTAGGCTCTTGACAAAAGCAGGGCAACCCCCCCCCATTCCAAAATATGATAAAAAGATGCAGAAATTACGGCCTTGACAGTTTGTACTAAGGAAAGATAGAAATGTAGCAAGGCTTCAAATATCAATCAACCTTTACTTGACACCAAAATTTTCTCACCAAGCAAAACCCTCCAAATGTCAAAAATGTGACAGAGGCTTCAATAATATTTCAACAGGGTTTCTCTGTAGTTTTAGAGCCTGTACTGGAACTCTCTTTGTAGATCAGGCTGTCCTCGAACTCACAGAGATCCACCTGCCTCTGCTTCCCAAGTGCTGGGACTAAAGGCTTGCACCACCACTGCCAGGCTAATAGCTCAACTCTAGATCAACACCAGAGAGTTCATATAGGAGAGAAGCTCTATGAGCATCAGTGAATGTGAAGGCTAGAAAATATTGTACAGTCAGAATGTGGCAACCGTGTACAACCCATTGCCAACTGAGAGCAAGAGCATACAGCATCTCAGAAAAATCACTGTTAAGAAACTGTATGTTTGATTAAATGTCCACAGCATGTTTGGAAACATAACTTTCCTCTTAACTGAGAATTGGGTAATTCTTTGAATGCACCTGCTCCATGCTTTAATTAAGATCTTGAACCATTGAAATGTAGCTGGACTGAACTTTGAACCAAGCATTCCTTTGGAAAAGAGATTTGAGAGCGAAGAACAGATTTTAAAGAGGGTTGTCTTTTTGAAGGACTCATTATTCTGTCACCAGCAAATTTGTTTTCTCTGCACCAAAATATACAGCTTCAACATTCGTTGATGTTCTGGTTTGCTGTTGCTGTTTGTTTATTTTGAGACAAGGGTTCACTGTGTAGCCCAGGCTATCCCTGTAACTTGGTGTGGAGCACATGTTCACCTTGCACTTCCCGTGATCTTTCTACATGCTGAGCCTACAGGTGTGAACTTCTGCTCTCAGCTAACCACCGTCAATTCTTTCCTATGTCCAAATGCAGATACAGGTACTTAGAGAATCCAGTATATGTGTAATGGAAATAGGAAAATCACTAATGAGGCTTGGAAATAACGGTAATGAAATAGCTTTAGGCATGGTTGAAATTGTATGTCCTCTTTTCTCTCCAGAAAATCTTTGTGACAGTAATGACTCTGAAAAAGCCTTTGATCAACACACAAAACTTAGCATCCATCAATGTGCGCATAGCGAAGAGGAGCCATACAAACAGAAAGACCGTGGCAAAGCTCTCATTGACGATTCAGCTTCTGATCAGCATCACAGGATACACAAAGGAGATTTGCCCCACAAATGTAAAGATTGTGGTAAAGCCTTTAAATACCGCTCAATCCTCTACCAACACCACATAATTCATACTGCTGCGAGACCCTACAAATGCAAAGAATGTGACAAAGCCTTCAAGAGAAGAAGAAACCTTACACAGCACCAGCTGACCCATAAAAGAGAGAAGCCATACAAATGTCAGGAGTGTGGCAAAGCCTTTACTACGCATTCTACACTTACTCAGCACCAAACAATCCACACTGGAGAGAAACCCTACAAATGCAAAGAATGTGGCAGAGCCTTTAAATATAATTCAACCCTTACTCAGCACGAAGTCATTCATACTGAAGCAAAACCCTACGCATGTCTGGAATGTGGCAAAGCCTTCAAGAGAAGTCACACCCTTAGTCAACATCAGATCATCCATAAAGGAGAGAAACCATACAAGTGTAAAAGATGTGGGAAGGCCTTCAGTAAACACTCATCTCTTACTCAACACCAAGTAATTCACACCGGAGAGAAGCCCTATGAATGTAAGGAGTGTGGAAAAGCCTTCAGATACCAGTCAACCCTGACTCGACACCAAATACTTCACACTGGGGCGAAGCCCTACCAATGTCCAGAGTGTGGCAGAGCCTTCAATAACAGTTCAACCCTCACTCGACACCGGGTTATCCACACGGGACAGAAACCCTACAAATGCCAGGACTGTGGCAAAGCCTTTTACTGTTCCTCATTCTTGATCCAGCACATGAAAACTCATTTTGAAGAGGTTCCCTACAGATGCAAAGAGTGTGGCAAACCCTTCAGGCTTTCCTCACAGCTTATTCGACACCAGAGAATCCATACCGGAGAGGAACCTTACATATGTAAGGAGTGTGGCAAAACCTTCAAATACCACTCAAACCTGACTCGACACCAAATACTTCACACTGGGGCGAAGCCCTACCAATGTCCAGAGTGTGGCAGAGCCTTCAATAACAGTTCAACCCTCACGCGACACCGGGTAATCCACACGGGACAGAAACCCTACAAATGCCAGGACTGTGGCAAAGCCTTTTACTGTTCCTCTTACCTGATCCAGCACATGAAAACTCATTTTGAAGAGGTTCCCTACAGATGCAAAGAGTGTGGCAAACCTTTTAAGTGTTCGTCACAGCTTATCCGACACCAGAGGATCCACAGTGGAGAGAAGCCCTACATTTGTAAGGAGTGTGGCAAAGCCTTCAACTGCACTTCCTACCTTACTAAGCATCAGCGAATCCATACTGGGGAGAAACCCTATGTGTGTAAAGAGTGTGGCAGAGCCTTTAACTGTTCTTCCTATCTCTCTAAGCACCAGAGAATTCATACTGGAGACAGACTCTACGAATGTAAAGAGTGTGGCAAAGCCTATCACTTTTCCTCACAGCTTAACCGACACCAGAGGGCCCACACCGGAGAGAAGCCCTACATGTGTAAGGAGTGTGGCAAAGCCTTCAGCTGCTCTTCGTACCTTAATAAACACCAGAGGATCCATATTGTAGGGAAACCCTATGTATGCGAGGAGTGTGGCAAAGCTTTTAACTGTTCTTCATACCTTGCTAAGCACCAGAGACTTCATACTGGAGACAGGTTATACAAATGTAAAGAGTGTGGCAAAGCCTATCACTTTTCCTCACATCTTAACCGACACCAGAGGGTTCACACCAGAGAGAAGCCCTACATGTGTAAGGAGTGTGGCAAAGCCTTCGTTACGTCTTCCAGCCTGAAACGGCACCAGGACACGCATATGCAAGTGAAACCCAACAGTGGAGAGAATTTGCCCAAGCCTCGATAGTGAGGTATTTGTCACTGGATAGTTCATAGAGGAGAAAAAAAAAACCCTACACATGGAGTTCCAGGTTTTAACAACTGCTGAATCTTTTCTTCACACCAAAAGGTTCATACATGCAGGAGACACTACAAGTGTGAGAGACTCAGCAAAACCTTTAACAGGTGTGTAGCTGTTATCCCATTCTAACTGATCCACAGTGGAGAACAATGTACAGATGTGACAATATGGCCTGGCCTTTGATTACAGCTCTTATTGGACAGTAGCAAATCCACAGTGGAGAGCACTGTCCTATGTGTAGCCATCAGAAGAGTTAAAAAGTTAACAAAACTTTTACTAATACCTCAAATCTTTTCTTGAAGACAACCCATGGCTCAATAAACCTCAATGTACATAAAGAATAGTCACAGCACAGAACTCTTAGGACTATGTAGAATGTGGCCAAACTTTGAGCTTCTGCTTATCATTCATCAAGCCCTTGGGCTACTTTCTGAGAAGTTTTAAACTGTTTTCTCCAGAGAGCATAAAATGGATTTTGAAAAACCGTGTATATTACGTATAAGCTTTATTTTAGTACATACGTGGAGTGAATGGAGTGAAGGTTCTTGTCTCTCATATGTATTGCTTGACATGTTATTTTGTCACAAAGATTAGACCACCTTTCTGAAGTACATACAAAACAGATCTTAGTAATATTTTGTTGAGGAATAGTGAATGACTGGTAATACTTTTTTTTCCCCCAGTTTTTAGGAATTAGATGACTGGTAATTCTTTTCCTTCAAATAGATGTATAGATTTGAAGATTTTCTTTTCTTTCTTTCTTTTTTTTTTTTTTTTTTTTTTTTTTTTTTTTGGTTTGGTTTTTTGAGACAGGGTTTCTTCTCTGTATTGCTTTGGAGGCTGTCCTGGAACTCACTTTGTAGACCAGGCTGGTCTTGAACTCATAACAATCCACCTGTCTCTGCCTCCCAAGTGCTGGGATTAAAGGTGTGAGCCACCACCGCCCGGCTGAGGATTTTCTTGCAAGTGATATTTTATTACATCCTTTATGTAGTTACCAGGAATTATGAGGGATGTGAAAGTATAATAAAGTGTTCTAGCTTTCTGAATCTTAAGTTTTTAATAATTTTTTTATCATATGTTTTTAATCTACAAATCACCCCTTAGTTATACAAAGAACACAGAAACGGTATTCATTTGTGTTGACTGTGACATACAAATCACAATCTAGTGATAAACTTTAGGAATAGGACTACAGAAACTCCATGCTCCGTGGATAACAGTTAAGAGTAAAAGGAAATTATAGAAACCAAAAATACTTTTAAGGGAGTAGAAACCTTGATTTTTTTGGGGGTGGTGGTGGGTGGAAATAAAGACTATTTTGTCTAAATGTGACTCATCTTAAAATTTCATGATTCTTAGTTTAGAATAGTTACTTCCTGGTTCTACTTCTGTCAGTCAAGAAAGACATGCATGAGTTCAAGTTTATGACTTTGTTTCCGTAACCATTTGTTGGCCCTCCTCTGAGCCAACAACCAAAGCTTCAGGAGTGCAGCTGTGCCTGCTGGCAAACGCTTATCGCAGCTGGGTTTGTTGGCTGAGCCCTCATAGGAGAAGTGTGATCCTGGGACCCTCATCTAAGTTGACTGCACTCTATATTGTCTGTTGTATGCAGTTTTGCCCTAATTGCATGTGATCATGAGGAAGGGCTCAGACGTATAGGCAAGGGGGAATGGCGGAGAGGCTTCTTCTGTGTTGCTGTGTAAGTAAGTCCAATAAACTCATTGGTTCTCCAGAGTGACCTTAGATGAAATAATACCTCTGGTTGATTGTTGTTGGCTCTTTATGAGAAGGGATACTTTTGTTTTGTTTTCTTTTGGTGTTTTGGTTTTTCAAGACAGGGTTTCTCTGTGATATAGTCCTGGCTGTCCTGAAACTTACTCTGTAGTCCAGGCTGGCCTCAGACTCACAAAGATCCGCCTGCCCCTGCCTCCCTCTGGGAAGGGATTTTAGCAACACTGGTGTGTGTGTGTGTGTGTGTGTGTGTGTGTGTGTGTGTGTGTGTGTGTGTGTGTAGAGAATAACATTGTAGTGGCAAGATCTGGACAATGCTCAGGGTAGTGGGACACCTGGGGCAGGAGCTGTTAGTGGGGGAAGTTCCTGGATGGCAGTCTTCTTGGAGGTGGTATGGAGTGGCACCTGCCTGGTATGTGGGGTCCTCCCGGAGGGTGTGCTAAGGGTACAGAGACACTTTAAGAACAGATGAAGGATTAGAGTTGTGGTGTCTAGTCTATGTCAGCTTGACACAAGCCAGAGTCATCTGGGAAGAGGGAACCTAGGTCAGAAAATGCCCCCACCAAAGTGGCCTGTTTATGCCTTCTTGACTGGTGATTGGTGTGAGAGGAGCTAGCACAATGGGCAATGCCACACCTGGGATGGATGTCCTGTGTGCTATAAGAAAGCAGGTTGAGGGCTGGAGAGATGGCTCCGCAGTTAAGAGCACTGACTGCTCTTCCACCGGACATGGGTTCAGTTCCCAGCATCCATATGACAGCTTTTAACTGTCTGTAATTCCAAGATTGAACACCCTCACACAGACATACATGCAGGCAAAACAGCAAATGCACATGAAAAATACATTTTACAAAAGAAAGGTTGCATCAAGGCCAACCTAGTCTATAGACCGAGTTCAGGACAGTCAGGGCTACACAGAGAAACCTTATCTTGAAAAAATCAAAAACAGAAAAGAAAGAAAGGGAGAGGGAGGGAGGTTAAAAAAAAAAAAAAAAAGGAAGAAGGCAGGAAGGGGATTGCAAGTCAGTAAGCAGCTCCGCAGCACCCCTCCATGACCTCTGCATCAGTGCCTGTGTTGAGTTCCATCAATATGCATAAATGATTGTTGTCAACCTTTCTGGTAGATTTTAGGAAGTTGCTTTCTACTTCTGTTGCTGCTTTCAGTAAGTAATACACATGCATTATCTGTGTCAGCGGCTTTGAAGAGTACATAACTTAAAATGCTATGCATTTAGCTTGTATTGTAGAAGTTGATTATATGGGAAATCCAAGGCAAGCAAGCAAGGTTGATTGTTACATTTTTTTTTTTTTTTTCTCTCGAAAGCAGGTTAAACAAACAGTTTCAGTGCACAGTAGGCTCGAAGTCTTAAGTAACTTCAAGGTGTATTATTAACTCTGGCTGTGAGGTCTAGAAAAGGTGCCAGTCTCAAAGAATGTAAGAGATATTTTCAGAAGATTGCATCAGCAGTCTGCAAAAGCAGTACCACATGGATGACACTGCCAAGCTCAGCTACCAGCTTGGGGTGGACTCTGCCACTCTGACTACAATCCCAGCAGCTTTTCTATGCTTGCTAGGGTCAGAAAATTTCTTATGCTCCTTCCTTTCACAGATTGGAATTTGGTTAGGTGGTGTCCCCAAGGGTCTGCTTCCTGTCTGATGCAGAGCAGATCATTTCTCTCCAGTGGTCCTAATGTCCCATCTTAGTTAGGGTTTTATTGCTGTGAAGAGACACCATGACCGTGACAGCTCTTATAAAGGAAAGCAGTTCATTGGGGCTGGCTTACAGTTCAGAGATTTAATCCGTTGTCATCAGGATGGGGAATATGGTGGCCTGCAGGCAGACATGGTGCTGGAGAAGGAGCTGAAAGTTTTGCATCTGCATCCACAGGCAGTAGGAAGAGAAAGTGAACCCCTGGAGCTTCTGAAGCCTCAAAGCCCACCCCCAACGACACACTTCCTCCAACAAGGCCACGCATACTCTAACAAGGCCACACCTCCTAATAGTGCCACTCCCTATGGGCCTATGGAGGCCATTTTCATTCTCCTGAGTGATTACTGCTTCTTTTAGCACCTGACTTCACTGTCCTTCAAAGCTTCCTCCTGCTCAGTTCCTACCCAAGCTGCACGTTTTGTGTTTACTTTTCTCCCCTTCCTCTTTTTCACTGTGGATTTGCACCAGAGTAATCAATAACGACCATACTTAGACTCAATATCATATGGTCCTGAAATTTCCTCTGCAAAAAGAATGAGTCCATTCCTGTCTAATGTGGCCTCACACAGGTCATCAGGGCATGGGCAGAGTGGTCAGATTCTTTGCCAAGATATCACACAAATGGTCCCCAGTCCCATTGTTAATAGAGTCGTTGTTCCCCTCTGCGAAGTCATGAGCTGGATCTCCACTGTCTGCACGTCTGTCTTCCAGGCTTCCACTAAAATAAACTGTTAGGTTCTTCAGACCCTGTTCAACTACTTTTCTAATCCAAAGTTCCGAAGTCCCCCACATTCCTTCAGACGAATCAAAACAAAAGCCCGAACAACAACAAGAACCGTGATCAGGTTCTGCTTAGCAATAAGATGGTGTCAACTCAGCTCGGTAATCTGACATCGGCACCTTGTGACAATCCAATGGAACTTTATCAGGCACAACAGAGTATTGTAGTTCTGTGACATCCCCAAGAGAATTGTCATGTGAGAGGAGCATTGTGGCATTAAAATTTGGCATTATGTCACACCACCCACGGAACATTGCGATGCTGGAACTCACTCAGTACATGACAGTGGGGCATTGTAACAGTGGGAATTTGACATGACAGTGGAAAACTGTCGAGTCACAAAGCAATCCTGTGATGTCACAGGAACCACGTAATGTCACAATGCATCTTTGTGGTGTCACAATTCAGAATTTTTGCTATCGTTCAGTATCATCATGACAATCACTGTGAGGACACAATTCAGTTTTGTCATGGAAACAAAGCCTACTAACGGCACAATGGGATAGTGCAATGTCACAATCTAGCAACACCGCGAGGCTAAATTTCAACGTTTTCTTTTTCATGGTGAAATGGGCCAGTGTGGGGCCACAGTCGGGAATGATGATGTCATAGCGCAGCATCGGTGTGTCTGTCATACGACAGCAGCTATGTCACAGTGGAGTACTCCGTTATCACTTCACAAAACAGCAGTGTGACAGCACAAGGCAGGGGAGAAAAAGAAGGGCACAAAGAGGCCGCGGGGCCATGAGGGCAGGTTTGCTTTGACCCTGAGAGCACACACTTCTCTTTCAGGCTGGGGATTTTATCGGGGCCGGAGAGTGGACTGATCAAAAGGTCTAGTTTAGCCAGGCAGTGTTAATAATTAAATAGGACATGCAGGAATGGTATTGGCAGTATTGACTTAAGGAAATTGACGTTGGGAAGCTGAAATCGTTAGCCACGGTAAGGGGATGATGTTCAAGCTGCAATGGAGTTTACAGGAGATGGGGTGCGCGGTTCTGGCTGGAGTGAGACCGCCTCTAAGGTGTGTTCTTGTTCTCTCACAAGCGACCTATATGATGTTACTAAGGACATTTTGATGGCACAATGAGGCATTGTGATCAAATACAGCATTGTGAGGGTTACAATTCAACATTGTGTCATCAAAATTTGGCATTGTACTAACACAGCAGAGCACCATGACGGCATGATGTAGCACTGTGAAGCCACAGTTCAGCATTATGTTAGCACAATTGATCATTACAGTGTCAAAGTTGACCTTTGTGATGTCACAAGGGAGCTTTGAGCTACTTAACATTACCCTGAGGGACTATGACATTTCATGGAGTGTTGTCACATCACAAGTGGGAACTGACATGACCCAGCATGTAAAAACATCTTGATGCTGCATCTCAGCCATGTGATGCCAGTGTCGCACTGTGGTGGCATTAGATTATAGTGATAGAATAGTGAAACATTTGGATGCCACAAGTCAGCACTGTAATGATGCCAAATGCAACACATAGAACCACATGATCTGTCGATGGCATGGTGAAGCGTGGTGATGACACATGGCAGAACAGTGATAGACTGACTGCAGCATAGATGCCAGAATGCAGGTGTGTGAAGACATAATGTAGGGTTAGAACGTCAAAATTCAGCACTGTGGTGAGACAATAACAGTTTTGTGTCATTGTCACATATTAGCACAAAGGAGCATTGATGGAATGACTTAGCACTAAGATGATATAACGAAGCATTATGATGTCACAATTAAGCATTATTATGGCATAAGGAGGCACTGTGTTAGCCAAAGATATTGTCATGGCAAAACAGAACATTTTTAAGGACATTGCATCGAAGTGATGTCCTAATCCATCACTGTGACATCATGAACAGCATTGTGGTGGCAAAATAGAGTACCGGGACAGCACCGTTGATCTCGGGAGTGGGTCTTAGTTAAGGTCACCATCACTGGGATGAAGCACTTTGACCAAAGCAACTTAGGAGGAAAGAGTTTGTTTCGCTTATGCTTCCGCGTAATTATTCATCATCAGACGAAGTCCGGACAGGAACTCAGACAGGGCAGGACCCAGGAGGCAGGAGCTGGTGCAGAGGCAGTTTCTCAGTTGAGGCTCCCTCCCCTATGATGATATTAGCTTGTGTCAGCTGACAGAAAACTTGCCAGCACACACACAGTACAGTAGTGTACTATCACGGTGGTGTATTGTGGCGTTACAATGGACCATTCATATAACGGAACATAATGATGGGGTGATGGAGTATTGTGGTGGGATAACGTAGCATTTCATGTATGACCATTGTGCTGGCTAGTTTTATACCAACTTGGCACAAACTAGAGTCACCAGAGAGGAGGGAGCCATAATTTAGAAAATGCCTCAATAAGGTTGGGCTATAGGCAAGCCTGTAGAGCATTTCCTTAATTAGTGATTGATGGGGAGGAGGAGCCAGCCCTCTGTGGGTGGGGCTATCCCTGGTTTTTATAAAGAAGCTGTGCAAGCTGTGAGAAGCAAGTCAGTAAGTAGCATCCTCCGTGGTCTCTGTATTAGTTCCTGCCTCTAGGTTCCTGCCCTGTTTGAGTTCCAGTCCTGACTTCCTTCAGTGAAACAGAAGTGTAAGCCAAAAAAAAAAAAAAAACCCTTTCCTCCTCAGCTTGCTTTTGGTCATGGTGTTTCACCACAGCAACAGAAACCCTAATAAGACAAGTTGCTACCAGAATAGTGGGGTACTGCTGTAACAGACCTGACATGTTGTTTTGGGGAGGGCTGTGGAAGAACTTTGGAACTTTGTGTCACTGACTGTTCAACGGTGAGCTGTCCTGTCGGGTCCTGGGAGATAAGAATGTTGAGAGCAATCCTGGCTTGTGAAGGTTCAGAGAGAAGCAAAGGTTCTACTGAGCCATTTGTGTGAAGAACCTGTGGTTCTGGTCAGCTGCGGCCGAAGAATCAGCTTTGATAAACAAGAGACCAGAGCCACTAAAGTAAAACCTTTGTTTTGCCGGGGTAACTGATACTGGTCACCTGGAGCTGAGAAATCAGTGATGACTGAGAGGTGACATCTCCTGGGAAGTGTTTCCTGAGAGTCAGCACACAGAAGCTGTGCCCCAGAGGTGGCCAAGGTTGTCCCGGGTGCTGGCAGCTGAGCTTGCTAATGTGTAAACCGCACCAGGTGGTACTGGTTTTGAAAGCACGAAGGGGCCATGGAGAGCAGCTGAGCTTTGGCCGTGAGAGGAGGCGAGGCCACAGGTGCAGGTGCAGCCTCGGTAGCTATTGAAGAGGTCAGGCGGAGAAGCTGAGGCGTGGCACCATGACGAGAGCCCAGGAGATGCTATCGGTGAAAGTGCAGCCCAGTTGCACGGAAAGAGCCCAGCATTTTGGGGATGCCAGTACCATGAGATGACCATCAAGAACAGCGGCGGTATGGAGTGGAGGCTGCCTGAGCCCAGAAGACAGCTGTGTGCGCTGAGGGGCAGAGACGGAGAACTGACCCTTGGAGGAGCCCAGGAGATGGTGAGTGAATCCCAGATATTGAATATTAAGTTATTTAAAGTTTTGGTATTTGATTTTGCTTTATTCAGATTGTGACCATGCCCTGGTTCTCCCCTCTTGAAGGAAGAAAGTATTTAATTTATTTTTGATTTGACAGGAGCCCACAATTGAGAGACTTTGAATTTTAAAAGGCGTTGGATTTTTAAAAGACTGGCTTTGTTTTTGTTTTTGTTTTTTTTTTTTTTAATGGTTTTTCCAGACAGGGTTTGTCTATGTAGTGCTGGCTGTCCTGAAACTCAGACCTGAAAGATAAACGGGAGGAATTCAGGAGCAGGCCTAGGAAGAGAGGAGAGCTTGCATCTGTAATTGGGGAAATGTGAGGTTTAGCTCTGGGGAGGGGGGAGAGGAGTTGGTGAAAGACCAAAGTGAGGAGATGCCTAGAGGAACATGAATGAGATGCGTGGTGAACCGGTAGAAAGAAGACATTGCCTTTGAAGACAGAAATAGCACTGAGTATTATAAATAATTCTACCTTTCAGAACGGTATTCAGGCTGCCGTGTGAACAGCATGCTTTTTGTTGTTGTTTTTAAGGTAAGGTCTCTTCTGGGCGGTGGAGGCGCACACCTTTGATCCCAGCACTCAGGAGGGCAGAGGCAAGCATATCTCTGAGTTCCAGTCCAGCCTGGTCTACAGAACAAGTGCCAGGACAGGCTCCAAAATAATACAAAGAAACCCTATCTCAAACCCTGACCCCCACCCCCCAAAAAAGCTAGACAAGGTCTCACCAAGTTTCTCAGGCTGACCTTGAGTCCAAGATACGGCTACTGTCACTGTTACTTTCCAAGCAACTGGAATTAGAGAAAGATCATTTTGAGGGCAAATGTTTTTGTTATTTGAGTGAGACATGCTGATGGCATAAGTGAAAATCTATCTTGAACAGTGGGTTGTGATCCCATATGGCTTTGCAGATCCAGGTGGCCTTGAACTCATGGCGCTGAGATTAAAGGCTGGCTGAGACTGGCTTTTTTAAACCGACAAATTTGTTTTAGGCATTTGAATTCTTCCTTCCTTTTTTTTTTTTTTTTTTTTTTTTTTTTTTTTTTGATTTTCAAGACAGGGTTTCTCTGTGTAACAGCCCTAGCTGCACTGAAACTCTCTCTGTAGACCAGGCTGGCCTCATACTCACAGAGATCCACCTGTCTCTGCCTCCCCAGTGCTAGGACTAAAGGTGTGGGCCACCGACGCCCAGCCATTGGATTCTTAAGACTGTGGAACTTACACAATTTGGAGTATGGAGTATTTTATATTGTGATGTACCTATTAAGATCTCGGGAATAAATAAGAGAAGGTTGTGGCTTGATAGTGATGTTTGTGTGTCAAGTTGACAATGGGTCATTCGTTCTGGCTAGTTTTATGTCAGTTTGACACAAGCTAGAGTCACTGGAGAGGAGGGAGCCTCAATTGGGGGAAAAAAGCCTCCATAAGGTCCAGCTGTAAGGCATTTCCTTAATTAATGACTAAGGGAGGGCCCTTCGCGTTATGGATGGGGCCATCCCTGGGGAATAGGTCCTGGGTGCTATAAGAAAGCAGGCTGAGCAAGCCAGGGGTGCAAGTCAGTGTGCAGCACCCCTCCATGACTTCTGTATCAGCTCCTGCCCGAGGTTCCTGCCATGCTTGAGTTCCTTTCTTGGCTTCCTTCAATGATGAACAGATCTGGAAGTGTAAGCCTCATCAACTTATGTCGGGTCATGGTGTTTCATCACAGCAACGTAACCCTAAGACAACCATTTTGTCATCTTCTTGTTTTTTTTTAAACATCAGAACTGATCGTTGTGATGTTACAGCAGGTACTAGGATGACAAAATAGAGAACTGTCATATCACAATGGAAATTGGGATGTCAGAATTGAGCATTATGCTATCACAATGAGGCATTGTGAGGACAAAATTGGGCTTGTGATGTGACACTGACATTAATGGTGTCATCACAGAATTGTAATGTCACAATGGGATCGTGTCACAAAAGAACATTGGGTTGGCATAATGAAGTATTGTGATGTCACAGTGATGCATTGTGATGTCACAGTGGTATATTATAATGTCATAGTGGTGTATTGCAGTGTCACAGTGGTGCATTATGATGTCACATAAGTGTATTGTGATGTGACAGTGGTGCATTATGATGTCACAGTGTTGCATTGTGATGTCATAGTGGCATATTGTGATGTGACAGTGGTGCATTATGATGTCACAGTGGTGCATTGTGATGTCACTGTGGTGCATTGCTATGTCAATGATGCAATGTGATTTCAGAGTGGTGCAATGCGATGTCACGGTGGTGCATTGTCACTGTTGCACCGTGACATCACAATTGAACACTGTGATGTAACAGTAGATATAAAAATGGAGCATTATAATGTCATAATTCATGTTCTGATGGCACAAGTGAGTGATGTGATGTCACAAATCAATATGATGGCACATTGGAGCATTGTGATTTAACAGTGGAGCATTCAGTAATCAAAACTGTCCTTTGTGATGTCACACAACAGAGTATGGCTATGTAACAATGAAGGACTGTTGGTGACACAATGCAGCACTCTGGTGGAAGGTGTGTGCAGTGGCACAGTAAAGAATTCTGATGTCAGAATGGGACACGGTGATATCAAAATTCAACACTAATATCAGAATTCATACCTTTATGATATAAGTGTGCACTGTGATGTCACAATAAGTATTCTGATGCCTCAATGGAGTACCGGAGTGGCTGGCACACAGAAGCATTGTAATGTCACAACTTAGCATTGAGATGGCTCAATATAGGGTTGGCAGAGGCAGCAGCACTGTGATGACTTAATGGATCTTTGTGGTGACACCTGTACCACAGTGGTGGCACAAGACTACACTGTGGTGTGAAAACTGAGCACTATGGCGTCACATTTCCACACTGGACTAATTATGACCAACACAGCTTATGAAAGCATAAGCTTATGTCGGCCTACATTTCCAGACAGTTAGAATCTGTGACGGTGCAGGCAACCAGCATCAGGCATGCCAGCAGAACAGCTGACAGCCTACATCTTCACCTGCACGCATGAAGCGGAGAGAACAGACTAGAAATGGCATGTGGCTTTTGAGCCATGGAGCCATCTCTATAACTTCCTATTTTGGTTTTGAAGACAGGGTCTCACTATGTACCCTATCTGTCCTTGAACTTTTCAGCACCCTCTTGCCTCCAGAGTTTTGGGATTTCAGGTGTGGCTCACCAGTCCCTGAACCCCCCATTTCTTTTACTGTGTATCTATATATACTTCCTGACTCTCTGGGGTCACCAACTTTTACCAGCTGGGCATGGTGGCACACACCTGTAGTCCCAGGACTCTGGAGGTTGAAGCAGATGAATGGATTGTAAATTCCAGACTGTGAGACCCTGCCTTGGGAGGCTGAGGCAGGAGGATTGCTACAGTTCAAGGTTACTTGGGGCTTTATAGTGAGTTCTTAGTTAGCCCGAGCTCTAAGAGTGATCTAATACCCTGCTTCAAAATGAAACCACAAGCAATGAAATTTTGTGAGCCTATGTCCTGCTTGTTGTGTTCTGGCCAAGAACATGCCTCCTATAATGCTTGGCTGGTATTAGATCTAGAGGGGGAATTTCCTAGGGGGGGGAAAGATCTGACAATTTTTAAGATTCTTTCCCGGTTCTGTAGACATGAATTGAGATGGATTTAAGGCAATGGTCCTTTAATAATGACAGCCGCTCACAGTGGTGGTGGTTGTGGGTGGTATGTGTGTGATGCTGGATAGACGATCCAACAGCAACCAGGACAGAGGAAATCCCTTATTTTTAGCAACTTCAGAGGGTAAGGTATGCTGATACCTGAATTTAGATAGGATTGTCTGGGCTTGGAAGGCAGAGGACTCTGAGTTGAGAAGATTGATGTTTATTAGTTAGGGTTGCTTTTGCTGTGAAGAAATACTGTGACCAAAAGCACTGTGGGGAGGAAAGGGTTTATTTTTGTTAGGCTTATACTTCCCATTATTGTTCATCAAAGGAAGTCAGGTAGGAACTCAAGGCAGGAACCTGGAGGCAGCTGACGCAGAGGCCATGGAGGGGTGCTGCTCACTGGCTTGTTCCTTATGGCTCGCTCAGCCTGCTTTCTTATAGAACCCAGGACTACCATCCCAGTGATGGCACCACCCACAATGGGCTGGCTCCTCCCCCACCAATCACTAATTAAGAAATGCTCTTCAGGCTGATATTATGGAGTCATTTTTCTCAGTTGAGGTTCACTCCTCTCTGACTCTAGCTAGTGTCAAGTTCACATAAAACTAGCCAGCCAGTACAATTACTGGAGGTACTCCATAGGAGGGAAGTTTGGAAGTTAATTTTATTGTCCTGCTTGGCCTTGGAGCAGACACATGCTAGGTTAGCAGATTACAGAAAAGCACTAGATATAATATAAGGTGTGGCCTGCTGGGCAGTGGTGGTGCATGCCTTTGATCCTAGCACTTGGGAGGCGGAAGGTAGGTGCAGGCAGATCTCTGTAAGTTTGAAGCCAGCCTGGTCTACGGAGCTAGTGCCAGGACAACTAGGACTACACAGAGAAATCCTGTCTCAAAAAGGATACATACATACAATACATATATATATACATACACATATATGGTGTGGCCAATCATCTCTACATTGGTAGCCTCTGCGATCTACTAGTTGGAGACAGAAAAGTGATCATGATTGTCTGGGAGTATGGGATGCTTGGGAACTGGAGAAGGTGGTTGGTCCAGTACTAGACCATGTTTTGACTCATTTACATTCCCTCATCTAAATTCATCTCCATCGAATAGCATGAAGCTCAGGCAGAGACGGGACTTAGGAAATGCCTGGCAAAGCTCACACTGGGCAGCAGTCTAGCAGGATAGGAGCTCCTACCAACTAAGTGGAAGGGAGTGTGTGTGAGCAGCTTTCCACCCAAGGGTACTGTGTGTCATGGCCTGCAGGAGACTGAGGGTTTCAGGGGTATTACCTGTATCTTCTGGCCCCAAAGGACTGCCATCTGTGGGCATCCTTAGCTCTTCTGTTGGCCCCAAGCTGGCCCATGAGCCTGCAGCTGTCACAGGTATCACTGGCCTTTGCTTCTATCTGATGGGCTCAGTCAAACATAAATAGTAACCACTTGCAGTTGATGGGGAGGAGGGTCACAAGCCTTTTGAGACATCCCGAAGGCATGCAGAGCAGTCAAGGGCAAGCAGAAGTTCCCATTGGGTTAGAGTCTGGAGCAGAGAAAGATAGAGGACATCATAGCCCTCCAGGTCCCTGGCTTCAAGGTGAAAACCCTGCTTCCTAGCAAGCTGCCATGGCCTGGACCACACCCGGGCAGCTCTCCTGAGCCCCCGCCCCTAGCCAGCCAGCCAGCCAATCATCAGCCAGATCCTACCCCAGTTTTGTCCTCCATCTTCAGAGGCACCTCTGGTGCACTTCTGGCCACTGTTGTCTCCTGAACTAGCCTAGAGTCTTCTAACTGAAACAGAGCTAGCTTCCATTTCACAGCCTCTACCTAGCAGCTACAGGGACTTTGTGCTCACCTGGTCTTTGACAAAATGCAGAGTTCATACAAAGAAAAGAATTAAAGGTAGTGGTAATGGTGGAGGAGAGATGGCTCAGTGGTTGAGAGCACAGGCTGCTCTTCCAGAGGACCATTCCAGAGGATGATGGGTTCAATCTCCATCATCCACATGGTGGCTCCCAACTGTCTGCAACTCACTTTCCTGGCTTCCTTGGGCACTAGGCACATATGTGGTACACAGACATATATGCACAGACACAACAACAACACAAACCATAAATAATAGAGAAAACATTAATGCAGATTGCATGCAGCCAGGCACCTTGGTTTGAACCTGTATCCCTAGCACTCGGGAGGCAGAGCAGGAAGAACACAGCAGTACTCAGGCTAGCCTGAGTCTATACAGTGCATTCCAGACCATGTGGGACCATTTAGTGAGACTCTGGCTTAAAAAAAAAAAAAAAAAAAGTATCTCAGAGGCAGCAGGAGTGTGCTTTAGGGCTGAGAGCTGAGACATAGCTCTGCAATGAAAGGCTTTCTTAGCATGGGCCATGAAGGGTTAATGACCTAAAACAGGGATCCTCAGAGGATCTGAGAGACTCCTACCTGGACATAATGACAAGGACACCTGCCTTTCAAGAGTTGGGGGGGCTAATTCCAGACTCTGGAGACAGAGAAGTCCCCTACCCTGTACTGGGCTTGAAACACTCAGGGCAGTCATATCAGCCACACCTGTGTGCATCAGGACAATGGGCTTGGCCTAGACACCTTTGTGAGCATCGTCCTCAGTGGGGATTACCCTGAGACTCCTGTCACCCAGGGACAGTAGCCCCTGCTTCCTGTCCAACAATGGTAATGTAACTTTATTCTCGTTGAAATACTTTTCCTCATGTATAGAGTACACCCACAGCTTTAGGCCTTTCCCAGCTTTCCAACCTAAGTGTTAATGGTCCACACTGCCGGCTCCTCAATGGCTGGAGCTCCATGTTGGGAGATCAGTGGTGTACATGGTTCCAGGCTCTGGCTCCTAGGGTCCCCTCTCAGACTGCTCTTCCTTGGTGGGATGAGCTTCAGGTGTTCACATGTCCCTTGACTGCTGTGACAAGGACGAAGCGGAACCTCTGCCAGCTCTGCATGCTGTTGGCTTGCTGGGATTTGGGGAGATGTTTGTTACTGCCACAAAACCCTGCCCATGCAGGTTGATACGCTCAGGACGTCCTGGTGTGTCCTGTAGATAGATGGAGCTGCCAAGGTAAGGCACTCAGGAGGGTTCAGCATATGCCCAGCGTGTGACTCAGAGACCTGGCGGTCACTCAACAAGAATGTCCAGGCCAGATTTGTTCTTTCACTCATCTAGCTCCTATTAGTGCTCCGATTTAACTTCCTAACCACTGCAACTTGTTCCCAGCCCCACCCTCCATCATCTCCTTCGAGAGGTGCCAGGCTTGGGCCTCACATCCGCTGGGCATACGCTCTCTAGAGCTTTGCTGGGATTTTTTTTTTTTTTTTTTGTGCTTGCTGGGATTCAGTCCAGACATTGCCAGTCCGAGAAGCAACCCTCTCCCCGCCCCCAGCCATATTGCTTAGCTGTTGTCCGTCTTTTTACCTTGTTCTAGTTGATTTAAAATACCCGGCACCAGACCATTGGCTTGGGCGGTGAAAGGTGGGGGGAGAGTGGGGTTTCAGTACCTCTTTGACTACCCTGCTTGACCCAGACAGTATCACCACACTCAAGCACTCAGGGATCAGGGTTAGAACCCCTTTTGTAATGTCTTTTGTTTTGTGGGCAAACAGATGATAAGGTTTCGAGACATCTGGAAGTGCTAAGGGCTGGAGCCAAAGTCAGAGCCGTTTCTAAAACTTCAAATGCCAGTTGTTTAGTCTTGGTCCAGATTAGAGGCTCAGGGTTCCCTTTTGTCAGACCCTGTGTGCTGGTGTAGAAAGGCCTTGCTCTTTCTGCAGATTCTGTTATTCAGGGGCAGTGGTAGCACATCTAGGAACTCTTGAGCCTGTCTCTCAGTCTTGGGAGTTGGGATCTGAAGGATGGTGGCAATCCTACTCTGAGACAGGCTCCTTTGCCTCCCCTCAGCTGGGAGCTGAGATAGTCTCTGATGTACAAAGTTGTGCTTTCTTACCCAATATCTTGTAGCTCACGACCTGTAACCCTGGCAGCAGTCCCTTGGAAACCCTTTTGTAATTTCTTTTAGGTTTAGCGGCTAGGAGGAGTTTATTTACACATTTAAGAGTATGGCCTTGGTAAACCTCCATGGAAGGGCAGGGGATCAGCATTTAGTGTCTCATCAAAAATAGTTTTAAATCCTTGGGGCAACCTGGTCCAGGTAAAATTGCCCGCTGCAACTTCCCTTTGGATCTGTCCATTTAAAAGCAAAGATGGGTTGACTCACCCGACAATGATCCATGATGGTGGACACCTGTTTCTCAGAAAGAATCAGACTCATGAGACTCAGGGGTCCCGGGTCTCTTCACAGACAAAGTATATTCCAGGGTGACTGGCAGGGGACCTGTCTCTCTAAGCCAGGCTTAGAGAGGGTCTGAGGTTTCCCTTTGGGTTCCCTTTGATCTGGATGGGGGTCTCGGAAATGGTTAGTTGAACAATTAGGGGAATTTAGTGTTGGACCAATCTTGGTTGCTTGGTTTCTGCCTAGATCGCCAGTAATTTTTATTGTAAACCTGAGAGATAATCCAACCACATCTTTTGATTGGGGACAGGACTTTCAGCTAAGAGAGATTCTTCTGACAGAGGATGGGACACCAAAGTTTTTCTGGGTGTCTTAAGTCTAACTGGGTCTCATCATCAGAGAAGGTGTCAGTAGCTTTCAGATTATGAAAAAGTTCTTGTCTCTCAATCAGTTCTCTGTTAAATACCTTTTGAGCTACCTCTGGCAACTGGGCCCTACTTATACCTTTAATTTTTTTTAACCTTTGTAACTTTTTTCCTATTATCTGGGACCAACTGGGTGATAAAGGGAACCTTTTTAGTAGCTGTCTTTAATCTTTCTAAAATGGACCTAGTAAAAGTTGTTGAAAATCTCCTTGGCCAGTGTTGGAAAGAAGGCAAATGCACTCAGTCCAGGCTGTGTTGTCCGGCAGCAATCTCCTTGCCCAATCTGGGGATGGTTTTTCTACTTTTTTCCCCCCAGAGAATGGTAGGTTTTGAGTTTTCCCACTAAACAGTGTGTGTGTGTGTGTGTGTGTGTGTGTGTGTGTGTGTGATGGGACATGAGCCCTATCCCCCAAATCCAACAAACTGTCGGAGCAGGCACTGTATATTACTCTCCTCTGAACATAACCTCCACCTTAAGACCAGCTGGGTCTGCTTACAAAAAGACCAGCACAGCTGGCTGTGTAGACTGCCAACACCACCCTCTAGACAGAGTGAATGGGGAGGGTCACCGGGGCCTTGCTGGATGGAGTATCCAGCCATTCTTCCTCACTATGTGTATACAGTTCTGCCCTGATTTCAGGTGACTCCTGTGTCAGGGAATGGCTAGAGTCCATAGGCTAGACAAGACTAGGAGAAGGGGAGGGGCGTTAAATCCATATTGGGTACAGACTTTCCAGAATAGCCATTTTGGGGTCGTTCATACTCCTACCCACAACCCCTCACCCATTCTTTATAAATATGCCCGACAGACTCATTGGCTCCCAGGCGGGAGCTTTGAAGGCAAAAAACTTTGGTTTGTTATTGGGACCTTAAAAGGAGTGTAGGCTGTTAGCAACCCCTGGGGAGAAAATTCTCCCATCAGATACTAGCAAGCCTGTTCTGGTGCCTAGCACAGGTCCCTAATGGGCAGTCAGCCGCCCTGCCCTCATGGCAACCAGCTGTTTCTGGATAGTGGGCCCTCTGTGCAAACCCCTGAACGCTACCTAAGCTGAAGACACACCAGCCATGACCACTCCAGACAGCTCCCACCAGCCTTGGAAAGAAACACTATGAGTCTGACAAACTTGGTGAACTCTGACCCTGGAACAATTTCACCCACCCAGGCTGGAAGAGGCCTGGTAGTCCCTTCTTTGGCAGTCCCTCAGAAAGCCTGTGGTTTGGTACAAACATGGCCCTGCGTTGGTGTGAAGGGCTGCTGGGATTGGTGCACAGAGCCTTCCCGTCTCTCCTTTTCTTTCTATTTTTTTACTTTTTTGGAGGGGGGCATTCAAGACAGGATTTTTTCCCCCCTGTGTAACAGTCTTGGCTGTTGTGGAACTCTTTGTAGACCAGGCTGGCCTCAAACTCACAGAGATCCACCTGCCTCTGCCTCAGGGTTGGTGGTGCACACAGGAGGCAGAGAGAAAGAATGTGGACTGGAACAGACAAAGACAGCAACAGAGGGTACCAGGGAGACGGTGATGCAACTGGAGACAGGCCTACAGCCCGCAGCTAAGACCTGAAACCCTGGGGGTTGGAAGGAGGCTTTTGCCAGGGCATCCCTCGAAGATGGTGCCAGTGTCTTTACAAACTCATCACCCCTCGGCTTTCAGCTCTCATCCAGAATAGGAAATAGATGTTTTTACTCTCTTCAGGGTTTTTCCAGGATTCAGGTGAGTGTGGCTGGACATTGCCTAAGCATGGAAGCTGTAGCTGTTTTGAGGGTGACCTAGGCAGTGTGGCCCTGATCTCACCCCCAATTCATTTGCTTGGCACCATGGCCCGTCTTCTGTATTTTAAGGACTAAGTTGTGCTTTCCCAAATTCAGACTGGCATACTGATTCCAAGGTGGTAGTGCTGGTAGTGTTTGGTAAAATATTGCCACAAGGTGGCGCTTTTTTAAAGACAGGACCTCACTATGTAGGCTCAGCAGGCCTGGAACACACTATGTAGACAATGCTGACCCAGACCCCACCTGCCTTTGTTTCTAAGTGCTGGGTGTGCACCATTATGCTCCAAAAGACTGTACATCTTGACAACAAAAAATTATATGTCATTATGTGTAGGTGCAGGCAATGTGCACCATAGGGCACACATGAAGGTCCTAGGTCAGCATGGGGGAAGTTTGTTCCCTCCTTCCAACATGTGGACTCTGAACTCATGTCATCAGGCTTGGTGGCAGGCATCTTTACATAGTGAACGAACTCGCCAGCCCAGGGTGGTGCATTGGAGGACTCACAGTGCCCCCTCTTGGCCATGAGTGGACATAACAATGAGATGGCTCTGACCAGGCTCCCAGGCAGATAAAATTGCTACACCTTGGTGTAGTGGTGGCGCACGCCTTTAATCTCAGCACCCAGAGGCAGAAGCAGGTGGATCTGTGAGTTCAAGGTCAGTATGGGCTATAGAGTAAGTTCCAGGACAGCCAGAGATACACAGAGAAGCCCTGACCCAATCCCCCTTCCCCTTGTCTCTGACTGTAAAGGGGGAGTGGCATTGGCTGTGCCCTGGCTCTTGAAGTCACACCGGTGTGCTCTGAACTTATTCCCAGGCACAGAACACAGGTTTGCTCAGAAGGCCAAAGAAAGGCAGACGAGTCCATGACTACCCTTGTTGGGTACTGGGCCCTCACTGGTTGGTAAGAGTCTTCAGACCTTCCACAGGGTTTCAACATGGTCACAGGCTGGTCATCCACTTGAATGTAGAGGGTCAGTTTGGTCCAGGCCTCAGACCACACAAATCAGAATTGCAAGTGAAATGTGTGTGTGTTCTTTTTAGCAGCAATCTGTTGATTTTTGATGGCCCTGAGGACTCATGTTCTACAGGACACGCACGTGGCGCAGTGTGTGGCTGGAGACTGTGCCCCATCCAACAGCCTGGGGGTGAGGTAGATGTTCTTTTTTCCTTCCCACAGCCTCTATACAGGGGTTCAGCTGCAGCACACGACCCCGGAGTCAGTGCGTTGGTACTGCCCTGCTTTTCCCTCTCTGGGCGACCCCCAGGCTGCAGCAATGGAGGTAGGCAGGCGGGGTGGTTCACGATGAACTCTATGCCTATTGACTGACCATTTCACTCAAGACCAGAGGTACAAACAAGTTGTGTTGGAGAGCAAGCCCGAAGCCTTGGGCACGCTAGCCAACCCCCCCACCACGGAACTATCTCACCTGTCCAGTGTAGAAAACTTTTATTGGAGTTTGGGTTTTTAAAATGAGCGAGACACCAGCATCTAGACAGCTTCAGCCTGCAGACCTGGCTTTCACGAAGGGCTATGTGACGAAGACCCTCAGGATTCTCCTCGCTACTGTACTGGACGGCTGTGTCCTGCAGGCTGGTGGACGACATGGGACATCATAGGAACGTGCTTTGATACAGGGCAGAGTGGGGCGGCCTCCATGACACCTCAGACACCCCCCCACGCTGGCCTGTGTAGCCTGACAGGTGGGTGTAGGATGGGGCGGCACCAGTGGCATGTGTGTGAAGTGTGACCTGGGGTGTGCGGAAGCCTGTCTTACCTGAGATGGGACCAGTTGGGGAGGGGTGTGTGATTATATATGTCCAATGGCAGAAGCTGCCTACTATACATCCAAGTCTACGTGGGTGGCTCTGCCCTTGGGCATCTTCTGCCTCAGAACCAGCTCCCTCCTAGAGCTGGGCACTCCTTGGGCCTAGATCAGAGGCCCTTTCTGGACCAGGAAGGTCTGTCACTTGGAGCATCGATTCCTCCATAGCTCCTACATCTGAGGCCAGGAGGTGACACTGGCATGGCCCTGCGGAGTGTGCCTGAAGCTGCCCCTTCCCTACTCAGAGCCTGGGCTAACCATCCACCCGTTCCTTAACGGAACCCCCACTTTCATTCCAGGTGCTAGAAGCCTCTCCACAGCTGGCGAGGGGGCAGCCGTCAGGCTAAGCTGCAGGGTCTCAGCCTGGAACAAACTGCATGGAGCATCTTGCTGAAGCGATGGGTACTGACAGACGAGAGAGGTCTCTATAGGCACCCACCCCCCCACAAGCAACAGCGCCCCGGGGAGACCCACAGTTCTCTCCTGGCCACAGGGAGGGAGATAACAGGACACCGCCTTCACTTCAGAATAGCTTGTCTAAGGTGAGGTGAGCGCTCCCGATTGCTGGAGCAAGGCCCCGGGCCAGCATCTGTGTACCTGTGGGTAGATCCTGAGTGCGACTGGCCCGCTGTAGCAGCAGCAGACACGGCACTAGCTGCTGCTAATGGCAGTGGACCAGACTGCTGGGGAGCCACCCTCTCCCCACCACGTTCCCCGCTGGGCCCTCAACTCTGTCACTTGTGAAACAGGGACAGTTGCCTCCATGGACAGACACTATGAGGGCCTCCCGTTGTCCCCATCAGCCCACGTGCAGAGTCATCAGAGCTGCTCAGGTGGAGACAAGGCATCCCCGGGTTGTGGCAGCCAGGCTGGGGCAGCCCAGTAAGGTACAATGAAGCAGCATGGTGTGCAGAAGAGGAAGGAGCACTGCCTAGGCTGCTCCAGGTGGGAGGGGTGCGTGGATGCCACTGGTGGGACACCCTGCCCAGCCGGAGGCCATTCCAGCAGAGGCCGCGGCAGCCCTGGGTTTGGTGGAAGGAAGGAAGGAAGGAAGGACCGGGCGCTTGGAGCACAAGTCCTGCTGACTACTGGCCGGTGTGTCCCCGCCCTCCGCGGCTCCTTGATCCGCAAGGCCAGCCCAGCCCTCAGGATGCCCTGCTGGAGACTGAGGTCCACAGGCCCCACAGCAGTGGCGGCAACAGCATCAGAGCTGACACTGTAGACTTGTGTGCATCTGAAGTGCAGGAGCATACTGCCAGGCTGTCCTGGGCCCCACTGCGGCCCTGGGGTCCGGGCCCAACATCCTCTGCATCTGCCAGCGGCTCACCACACACCAGCCAGTCCCGGGCTGTAGACTGTGGGTACCCAGGTGCTGCCTCCAGCTCGCCATCCAGCACTTTCCAGTACTCCTGGCCTCGGAAGAAATAGGATGCACCTGTAGAGGGAGAAGAGGAAGGCTGAGCTGGTGTCTCAACCATGGGGAGGCTCTGCATCGAACAGTGTGGTTGATTACAGAGCTTGGGGGCGGAGATGGGGATGGGGACCTAGGACATCTTAGACAGGCTGTCTGGGCTGTGCCTGTCAGCAGCTGGAGAAGACTCTGGGATGCAGGGGGATGGACTGTCAACCTCCACTCTTCCTTGGGAGTTTACCCAGCATCTCTTCTGTTAGGGGCGGGGGAGGCTACAAGTAGGATATAGGTACTCAGAGGAAAATGTACGAAGGGCTGAAGTCCTGTGTGTCTCGGGAGTGAAAAGCAGGAGGTCAGAGGGCGGGGTGGCGGAAGAGAGCAGAGCTCGCAAGGGAGCTGAGGAGAGAGGCGAAGTTCTGGACCACTCAGAGCCCACCGACAGGTGAAGTGTGGGGTATACAGTGGTTCGGGGAATCCCACCCCCACACCCCATCATTACCCCCTATCTACAGTTAAGAAACATGCTAGAAAGCATTGTCCCCTGCCCGGTGCTCACCATCAGACCAGCGCATGGCATCATCCAGCATGCTGGGGACACCCCTCCACAGGGGGCCCTGGACAGGGTAGCCAGGGTCCATGCGCCGTGTGTGGTCATCATAGCGCCAGTACAGCTGGTCCTTAAAGAAATAAGTCCTGTCATTGTGGGCCCAGGAGAAGACAGCATCGATGCCACCTGGCGGGAGGCTGAAGTCGGAGACAGGTCTCGGGTACCCTTCCTCTACGTTGTTGTCCTTAAACACCCAGTATCTGTCTCCTGGGGGTGAGAGAAAGAGCCATAGGCTGCAGCAAAGGCTCCAGTCTTGACTTTCCCCAGTGTGCCCCATCTTCACCCAAGTGGCAGTATAAGGCCGTTACCCCATGTCACCAAGCTGAGGAGGAACCCTGTCTGGCATTTAATGAGCATCTAATACACACACACACACACACACACACACACACACACACACACACACATATTGGTGTGGGTCTGAGAATCGGATCCTATTCTGGCAGTCACTTACAGACATGCAACTAAGACAACTTACCCTGCTCCATGACTAAAATGTGTGAGGGGTAGGAACATCCCTTCCCCCTTTCTGAGACAGGGTCTCAAATTCATTTTTTAGCCCAAGGGATGCCCTTGAACTTCTGGCCCTCTTGCCTCTGTTACCTGGATGCTAGGGTTAAGGGCATGTACCACCCTACCTTAACAACTGAACCATATCCTCAAGCCAGATATGGCTATTTTATGGCAGAGGGCATCTAATTGCAAGTGAGATGTAGGTGTCTGTGAGATGTTATGAACTAATGGGAACAAAGACAGACGTGCTGGCTCCATCCAGGGGTGGGATGAATCCAGGTCAAGATGCCCAGGGGGCTCTTGGCTGTTTCCAGGACAGAGATGGCATGTCCAGACCACCACCAAATGGGATGGATATGGGTTGGACACTGTGGGTGAGATTCCTGATCCATAGGAAACACAGGGCACACGGTGGGTGTAGATACCGAAGGCCTGAGGGAATGTTCTAGATTGGAGACCAAAGACACCACACCGCAAGGGCGATCCTGGCTGGGACCCTGGTGACACAGGAGTGGGTGTCTGTGGGCTAGATGAAGGTACAGTCACTGTAGCCTTATGGCTTGGGGAGCAGTGCGTAAGGAACAACACAGTCCCAGAGGGGACAAAAAACTGGTTATCCTGTGGACACAGTGAATTCTAGGCCAGCCAGAGCGACACAGTGAGACCTCATCCAGGAAAACAAAGAAGGCACAATGGTTAACACTGCACACATTGACAGCATGAGGCTCAAGCCTCTGGGCATGCATGTGAGGGATATCACCAACTGAATAAAAAGAAAGTGTCCATCTTCTCCTGTCACAATTCCTTCCCTGACATGATGGAGAGAATGCCCGGAAACTATGCACCACAATAAAACTTTCCTTAAGTTGCTTTTGTCAGGTGTTTTGTCGCATTATCGAGTCATGAGACTAATAATACACGAGGCCATGCTGGCTCGTGTTGTCATAGGGACCGAACTGGGAGAGTGACCTCAGGATGGTGGCGGCGCTGCTGAGCTGAGGGTGAACCACTGCTCACACCAATCCCCGGTTTTGCTAGGGGCTGTGGCCTCCCATTCCCCTTGTATTTCATGACCCCTCTCTGAGGCCCCAGCAGCCGGCCACTCTTAGTTCTCTGCAGGCAGGGGCTGGGGTAGGGGGAAGGAGGGTGGTCTTCACACTGGCTGCACACCTGGCCTGGCCTTTGCCATCACCTCTAGTATGTCTTTGAAATAAAGTCTCTCCTGTGTAGCTTTCCACCTGCCCCGCCAGAGATTTTCCTGAATGTACCTGCAGCGCCCCCTACAGGAAGAGTTGACAGTAGGCATCAATGCACATCCAAAGAGAGCAGCTGCTCTTTCAGACTGCTGGAGTGCACCACAGCCGCAGGGTACAGGGGAGGGTGAAGCGGGTCGGATGACACACAGAAGGAGGCCAGGGCAAGATGTGGCCCCCGGGAGACGTTCACTCACCTTTGAAGAAGACAATCTTGTGGTCACTAGTACGCTCATACACAGCGTCCACACTGTCCAGGTGCAGCGGCAGGCCCCGCCAAAAGCGATGCATTTGAGCTGGCTGCAGGGACACCAAGTGCCGGTCCCGGGTCAGCCGCCAGAAGTACTTGCCTGGGTGACCAAAGGGGATGAAGGTGGCTGCAGGAGCCTGGGGGTGGCCATAGGGCCCTGCCCTTCCATCCCACAGGCCCCAGGGTCGTTACCTTTGAAGAAGAACGCTTCACCTCGGATCTGGGCGACGGCGTCAAAGTGGGCAGTGCACCTGTGAGGGACGTCCTTCCAGGGCCTGCAAGGCAGAGTGCGAGATGGGCTTGACAGGGACAGCACCCAACCCAATCACCCGGGAGAGCTATTCCTGCCAGAAGCAGGGGGGTGGGCATCCTGGAGGGACCCACAACAACCCTGTCTGCACACGGTAGGCTGTGCCCACCAGGTAAGAAAGGTCCATTAGAATGAGGGCCCAATAAGGCTAGACATTATATCATGAGTCTGAAGCTATATGTGACTGATTCAAAACACCAGAGCCAACTCCCCCAAACCGAAAGCACCAGACAACAACAACGTCCTCAAACTAATAATGATGACAAACACCAGAAGCAAAGAATGGAAGCTTAAGTCAGGTTTGTGGCCTCACCAAGCCTGCAATCCTGGACTCAGGAGACTGAGGCAGGAGGATCACCATTTTCTGGCTAACTTAGGAGCTGGGTTTCAATTGCCTGGGAAAAACATTCCCAGGAGGGATAGTCCTTGTGAGGTAGGAGGGAAACGAAACTAGCAAGTCTCGGGAAGTTCCAGAAACGTAAAAGAATCACAGGCCCCTCTCTGAAGTTATATAATGCTGCTAGGGGAGAGGAGACGCTCCTATTGGCTGAGCTCCCTGCCAGTCACGCAGAAGTTCCAAGGACGCAGCTTTTTGAGTCCTCATCCAGGCTGGGGTGGCCTTTTCAGTAATAAAGCTGCCTTTGTGCCACCCATACTCTTATAAAAAGCAACCCTTACCAGAACTCCTGTGAGCAGCCCTGAAAACTCACTGGTGCACTAAGCTAGGCTAGAATCCTTTCTTTGGTCTGCCACGGGGGCCATGTCTGGAGTGAAGAGATGTTTCTATAACTCCCAGGGCTCCGCAGTGAGACCTTGTCTAGAATGAGAGGGAAGAACTGCAGGAATGACTCAGTGGTTAAGACGACCCAGGGAACTGCCTCTAACTCCAGCTCCAGCCTTCTGCAGGCACTGCAGGACCATGCACATATCCGCACATCGTCATTTTTAAAAGTCTTTAAAACTGATGGAAAGGAAGAATAGCTTCCCAGGTAAATACGGGTGTCAGCATGTTGAGCTCCGTGGGCAGGGTTGGGATGTGAGTGTTCACCAACGCACACTAAAGATGGGGGAACCAGTACCACACTCCAGAGACTGAGTGGGTCCTATCTACCACAGTGCTTACTGTGCAAGCATGGGACCCCAGAGCGCTGCCCTGCACAAAGGGGCCCGAGAGCACAGTGGTGGGTAAGAGCCCGGGGTCAGTGACAGATAGTGTGACGGAGACCTGAGAGGCAGCCAGTCCTCGGGGTCTGCTGCAGAGGGCTTCCCGGCATACCTGCCAGGGTCACACACAGCAGTGTGCACATGCATGAGTACACTCATCCTTTGCCATACGCAGAACCCTCTGGCAGGTGTCACACACATGTGACCTAGAGAACTGAGTGGGAGGGATTGGTAGGAGAAAAGTGATTCTTGCAGGGATAGAGCTGCTATAGAATATCCTGGGTACAATGATCACTTTAAAGAAAAAGAAAGAAAGCCAACTGTCTGACTGTATTTCAGCTCATGTCTGAATGCCAGCACTCAGGAGGCAGAGGCAGGGTGTTCATGAGTTTGAGGCTGGCCTGTGCTATGTAGCAAGTTCCACGCCAGCCAGGGTTATACTACAGGTATAACGGGGGGTGGGGTGGGGTGGGGGGTGGGGGGGTGGGGGAGGGTCAGTGCGGTGGCTCGGTTCATTACAAGTACTTGCTGTCAAGGCTGATTACCAGGGTTCAATCTCTAGGATCAATACGGTAGAAGAGGAGAACCAGTTCCCACAAGCTGTCCTTTGGCCACCACACACACTGTGGTATGTGTGCATGTGTGCGCATGCGTATGCTTGCACGTTCACGTGTGTGTGCTTGTACTCATGCATGCCCCCCCCTCGCCTGGGGATGTAGCAGAGGTGGTAGAGTATTTGCTTAGCATGCACGAGGTCTAAGAGCGATTCCCAGCATGGCATAAGCCTAGGCTAGTGGTACATGCCTGTAATGCCTGCACTTGGAAAACTGAGGGTGAGAGGTTCAAGGTTGCTGCCATCCTTAGCTACATAGAGAGTCTGAAGCCATCTGGGAATACATGAGACCCTATCTCAGAAACCAAACCAGAAGTATCAACAAAACAACACAGGGTTCAGGGTATAGCTTAGTGCACTTCCCTCGAATGCACAAGGCCCTGGGTTTAATTAATCTCCAACAGATAGGAAATAATGGTGGGGTTGAACATATTGGCTCACACCTACAATCCCACCACTTGGGGGTTGAGTCAGAAAAACTGCAGAAGTCCAAGGCCAGCCTGGGCTACAGACAAAGACCTTGTCCCCTCCAAAATAAAATAAGCTGCAACCCAAAAACAAGCAGAGCAGCGTTTTGATTGCAACAGCAGTTCTTAGCATACAGCTAAACCAGGAGTAGAACTGTCCTAAACAACCAAAACCCAGAAGCCCAACTGTGTGTGGGCTCAGCAAGGGGCTCAGGGTCAGACAAGAGAAGGGGCAGGCTGAGTAACAACAGGCTGTGCACTGTGGTAGCTCTCAACTCCGTTCCTCTAAAGGAACCCAGCTGCCGTACTCAGAGTCCAAGCTCCAAGGACAGATGTGCACTCGGGGGAACTGTCTGGATAAGCTCAGCTCTGGGTCAGCTCTGCAGAGGGATTGGCACTAAAATAAGACGCTGAGTACTCCTTACCCCAAACAAGGCACCTGTTTGCAAGATCTCTTAGCCCCAAGGTCCTGGGCTTTTCAAACCAGGCTGTAAGAGAGACTATTTGAGATTCACTGTAGCTCCGTGGGGTAACGGGTCCTCCCCCGCATCTCCTATTGGGAGGTCTAAGAGAAGAAAGTACCCCCAGGTGCAGCCAGCACACACAGCGATGCCCTCCTCAGGGCTATACTGGGTACTATGTGCTTGGAAGACACAGCATTGGATTAGGACAGGCTGGTCAAGGTATATCGACAAGGGACATGGCTTACGGGATGCTAGACCGATTGTTGGGGGGCTCCGGCAGGAGGGGTGGTTCCTCGGGTTCTGGAGTACCCAGTTGTGCCGTAGGGGACACGGACTCCCGTACACCTGTGGAGACAGAGTGTTTTCAACCCAGGGCCTCAGCCTTACCCGCCTATTCTGGGGCCCTGGGTATGGGGCCTGGGCTGTGAGGCTGGAGGTCCCTAGCTTCACTCATTCTGCTGGATGGGTGTCCTGGTGGCGCAGACCACTGCACCGTGCCTGTGAACTATGCCCGGCCCCAAGGGCTTGTCACGTGCCTCAGAGTCCCTCACAACCATGTTCCTGGGTGGGCACCCCTGAAAGATGGAGGCCAGGTGATGTACAACAATTCTGCACCAATGTCCACAGCACTCGCTGGTCACAAGATCCTGACAGGGAAGAGACCCGGTGCTCAATGAGGAACTCATTCAGCCATGGAAAGGAACCAGGTCCCACTTCTGATAAGGGAGAAACCTTGAAAACACCGCACTTGGGGGGTGGGAGAAACCACTGGCCACAGAAGGCCTCAATCTGTATGGCTTCCTTTCCTCTAAGTCTCTCACCTTAGGCAATCCTCAGGGACATCCCTTTGGGGTTAGTCACGATAGCGAGAGTTTTGGACCTAGATAGGGTGGCACCTGCACAACTCTGTGGCTATGACAAACATGTGTGCACCCTTGGAGATGGGGGATTTTACTGCACTGGAAACAACACTCGGGCTGGAGAGAGGGCTCAGCCATTAAGAGCACTAGTGGCTCTTGCAGAGGACCTGGGTTCGGTTCCAGCACCCACACATAGCACCTCACAACTGTCCATTAACTCTAGTTCCAGGGGATCCAATACCCTCTTCTGTCATCCACGGGCACCAGGCACGGATGTAGTGCACAAACATGCAGGTAAGACATTCTCACACATGAACAGTAACACATGGGGCTGGAGAGGTAGCTCAGTGGTTAAGAGCACTTGCTAACTTTTGCAAAAGACCTGGATTAGGTTCCTAGCATCCACACAGTGACTCACAAACTGCCTCTAACTCTAGTTTCAGAGGATCTGACGCCTTCTTCTGACCTCTGTTGGGCAGGCACACACAGGCACACACACACACACACACACACCATTCAGGCACTCACACACAAAAAAGGGAATTCTGCAAAAATAAACAAACCACCACCACCACCACAACAATGAAACAAAAAACTCCATAAAGATGGGGTGGAGAGGCGAGGCATGGAACAGCAGGTTGGGGGAGTGCAGAATGAAGCTGGGGGCTGGGGACAGGCCTTTCGGGAGGAGAATGTTTCTGTATACTAAACATCACCCCCACCCCACCCCATCCAAGGTATCATCTCCTGGACGGGCATGGGGGGCAGAGACACCTCTACTTATTTCCTGATGTGTTCTGGGAGCGGCCCTGGGCCAGATTTTCTTCCTGTTTTGGCTGTTTATACTCCTGTGGGGTTATGCTAGGCAAGCTGCCTGCCTCTCACTCACATAGATCTTCCCTAGCAAGCTACATACCTCTTGGTCCTGTGGGCCATTCTGAGCAAAGTGCCTGACTTTTGGTCCTACAGGGAGGGCTATCTCCATAGTCTTATGGGCTATCCTGGGCAAACTGCTCCTTGCTCCTGTAGGGACATTCTTTCATTCCTATGAGCTATCCATGACAAGCTGCCTGACCCGGGTCCACAACGGGATTACTGTTCCTCTCTTAGAGTCATGTGATTAGATTGCTAATTTAGCCATGCCCTGTGCTTTGTAGGCCTGGGTATACCTTTACTGCTGCCAACACTCTTTGAGGGACAGATGTGAAACCCCCAGGGCTCTAGGACCCTAGGAGGCCATAGCCTGTGTTCCCCTCCCTGGATTCCTCTCCTTTCTCTGTTCCATTCCCAGCAGACATCATGTGCCCACAGAGTTCTAGACTAAGAGGGCGCAGCCATGAGCAGAGCTCAAAATACCCAAAGCATTTATTTGTTCCTAGCCCCACCTTCCATGTGGTTCATACGGGGCTTTGGGGACACTCACCATACAACTGCCAAACACGCACCCTGTCCTCGTAGGGAAGCCCATAGCGTAGTGGGTCACCCACGGGGCCCTGGTAGTATGGCTGCATGATGGAGCTTGGGGCAGCAACATGGCTCAGACCAATGGCGTGACCAAACTCATGGACAGCCACTGCAAACAGGTCCATCCCGTGGGCATCTGAAGACAGAAACTGTATGAGCAGGGGAGGACAGGACCCTCTCACTAAGGATGGGGCTGGAATACAGAGATGGTGCTCACAGGGTACCTGCACGCTGGCTGTGCTGGGGGTTCCAACTAAACATAGGAGACCACACTGGGCTCCTATGGAGGCCCTGGGTGGCTGGAAGCTTTCCCAGGGGGTATCTCTTACACTTTTACGGTACGAAAGCCAGCCCCTTTAATGCTAGATGATAGTGGCAGTATCCCAGGATTGGCGGGATTTTCCAGGCTCAAATCCAGTGGTTGTCAACCCCCAGACCCTACATGAGAAGTCTGTTCCTGTGCACCGGGCAGGGGACCAGCTGGTTTCAGACACTTGGTGGACCGGTATCATAAGAATGGCCCAACAGGTCTAAGTCAGTGGAGCAGGACTGAACTGTTTAAGCCTAAGCTGAGACTTGTTCTAGGGACCATAGCTGCATCTATCTCTTACAGGTTCAGGGTACTACTATGGGGTCTGCAGGGCCCACGGGGGCTGTCCAGGCCTAGGGTTCCAAATACTCAAGACCAACCCCTTACACACCTGAGGAACGGAAGGTCCATGCTTCGTCATCATCAAAGTGGGTGTCCCCTGCCGTGTGGTGGTCACCGGGGAAGAAGGCATGGGCCACTGTGCCACCAGGGCCATCAAAAGGGTAGCCGTCATTGTGGTCAGCCTTGGAGAAGTCGATCTGGATGTCAGCTGTGTTGCCCGCTACCTCGTGGAAGTTCAAGGGTGTGATGTCACTCCAGACCTTGAGGGCGTAGTACATGAGTGCGCGTACAGTATCCCGGCCCATGGGTGAGTCCCGTGGGAATGTCCGGACCCTAGGGTCAGGGTCAGAGTGGAGGCCAGCTGTCCCTGAGGCCTTTCTGGACCTCCCTCTGGGGTAAAGTATTGTCCCTCCTTGGCATGAGTGTTCCCATATTGGCTGCCTTTTTCTAGAGCCCAGGAGAGGGACGTACATGAGTCCAGGGGGAATGTGCAAATGCTAGCTTTTCAGATGGCATGGGCTGGCTGGGTCTCAGTCCTTATTCTACCTTTCATCCACAGTCTACTCACTGGTGGGGTCCTCTCTGAGCTGGTCTGGCCCCAGAGATGGCAGAAGGACAGAGAGACACTATCCTGGGGAGCCCCCACACCCTGGCCACGCACCTCCAAGAAAGGTTCCGCTTGCTCCATTTGGTTGGTGGTGGAGTCTGTCGCTTCCTTCTCGCTTGGGCACCAGGGGGCAGGTCCGGAAGAGAGCATCGAGGGGTCTTCATCAGGGCCAGAGTGGCCTCATCTGCGTGGTAGACCCGGTCACCAGGTAGGCCTGACTTCACCTCCCCATCGAAGACCCCAAAGCCCCTCAGGGCCAATGGCTTCAAGGCTAGGTGTGCTCAAGCCCCGCCTATCCCCCCACCAGGTTAAAGGCAACCTTCAAGTTCCTGGCTTGGCCAGTCTGGCACAGCCCTGATTGAGCCAAGGAGCCTCTTGGAAAACTAACCCAGGATGCCAGTGGTCTCCAGGCCGCCAAACTGCTGCATGGCAGTAATAGCCTTGGACAGTTCCTCCTGGGTCTGTAGCTGTCCTGTTGCTGGGTCTGCAGGAGGCAGGTAGCCAAACCTGCTCAGCCACTCCTGGGGACACAGAGCAGAGTGAGAGGTTGTTAGGGTAGAGGCCACCCAAGGAGGAACTGGCTAAGCTCATGACTGTTGCTAGGGAAATGCCTCTTGAGCCCTGGCTACCCCTACCACCCCCCCCTCCACCCCCCCACACCCTGCAAATCTCTGTCCGTAAATCGGGTTATAAGTGAATAAATGTGAAACGTGGAGTGAGCATGTGCAGGCACAATGTTTGCCAGCAACCACTAGATGGTGCTGCAGTCCACATGCCGATTGTGACACCCACCCTGCCTGAGGTATGCACCTGTCTGGCTCCAGTTGACCCAGAGGTCCTGTAGGGCAGGTTGCTCTGAGCCAAAAACCACCCTCCTTCTCAAGAAGGGCACAAACAAGGGGCCCAAACCTGCAGCCCAATTTCCTTCCATCTAATCAACAGATACACACACACACACACACACACACACACACACACACTTTTGAAACAGGGTCTTACTGTGAAGTCTTGGCTGGCTATGTGGATCAGGTTGGTCTCCAAATCCCAGAAATCCTCCTGCTTCTGCCCTCCCAGTGCCAGGGTTACAGGCACCTGCCACCATACCCAGCCAGCCCCTCTTTTGAGACAGGGTCTCATGTAATCCCATCTGGCTTCAAACTCACCTTGCAGTCAAGGAGGACCCTGAGCTTCTGATCCTCCTGCTTCCCCACTGCCCAAGGGCTGGGATGACAGGCACAGATCACCATGCAAGCACTCTCCTTACCAATTTTTTTAATGTTTAATTATCCAGTTGTGGTGGTGCACACCTTTAATTCCAGCACTTGGAAGGCAGTGGCAGACAAATCTCTGAAAGTTTGAGGCCAGCCTGGTCTACAGCAAGAGTTCTAGGACAGCCAGAGCTGCACAGAGAGACCCTGACCAAAAAAGACAACAAAGAATTTAAATTCTGTTCTGTGTGTGTCTGGGTGTGTACACAGGTGACCTCGGACACCAGAAGCACTAGATCCCTTTGGAGTTAAGAAGCAACTGTGAGCTGCCCGGTGTGGGTGCCAGGAGCCCAAATAGGGTCCTCTGCCAGAGCAATAAGTACTCCTTTTTAAAGAAGTTATCCTATGGCTGGAGAGATGGCTCAGAGATGAAGAGTACTGGATGTTCTTCCAGAGGTCCTGAGTTCAATTCCCAGCAACCACATGGTGGCTCACAACCATCTATAATGAAATCTGGTGCCCTCTTCTATCATGCAGGCAGAACACTGTATACATAATAAACAAACAGAGAAAGAATTTATTCTAAATGCAAATAGTATTTTTATTTTGTGTGAGAGTGTTTTGCCTGCATGTATATACGTGGCCACATGCATGCTTGTTGTGCACAGAGGTCAGAAGATGGCATCAGATCCCCGGCACTGGAGTTATGGGTGGTTGTAAACCCCCAAGTGGGTACTGGAATTGACCCCATGTCCTTTTACCCACTGAGTCATCACCCCAGCACCTTGTCTACCCTTTCTGAGACAATGTCTCGTCATGTAGCCCTGGAACTTGTTATGTAGACCAGGATGGTCTTGAACTCACAGAGAACGCCTATCTTTGCTTTCCCAGTGCTGGCAGGCATTAAAGTGTGCCATCACTCCCAGGAACCTACTGTTTTGATGGACACTTAAAAAATATCACCCATTATGTCCTTCCTTGGCTCTCCATGTCTGAGGATGCTACCCAAGCTCATCTCCTGGGCTGGATACTGCTGCTGCTGCTGGCTGTTGCTTAGGAGCCCAGTGATGTAGTTAGAATTGGGTTTCATCTCCTGGGAATCCCTGGGGCCTCAAACAGGGGGGCAAACTACCTGTCCTAGGAGGTCCAGCCTGGGTGATTAATTTGCATACATTTGCAGTGTGCCTGCCAGGTCCTCTCTCTGGATAACCTATATCCTTGCAGGGATTTCTCTGTTTCAAAATTCATCCCACCCTAAACCTCCCTGTAGCCCGTCAGTGTGTATGGGGATGCCAGAGATTGGCTTCTAAGGCTGAAGGACAAGACCATCAAAGACAGGACAACATTCCCAACACAGCCTGGGAAGTGAGAGTCATGCTCCTGGGTGCAGGCCCAGAACTCTCTACTGCCCCATGATGGGTTCTGTTTGCAGTCAGCTTGGTGAGATCCTGTTTTAACCTCTCCCTCTCGTCTCAAAAACTATTTTAACAAGTTGTTTTCAAGTGTCAGAAACGCATGCACACACATGCATGAACGCACACACACCTTTTCATATCTCACATACAGAGTCCCATGGCTGCCTTTCCTTCCTGCAGCAAGCCCCCTGGATCTTCCTCAGCCCATACATGAACACCTCAGGGAGAACGGACCCCCTCTCCCTACAGTGCACATGAATGGGGAAGAGGGGGGTTGGAGGTTCTGACCCCCTAAGCTGGGATGGTAGTTGTTGCCCATCTAGGGCAGAGTATAATTGAGGTTTGTAGCACTGCACCTGCAATCTCAGATGCCCCGCCCCCACAGAGGGTGCTCAACCCTCTGTATGCTGGTAGCCCCCTCCCTGTATGCAACCAAGACCCTTCTCCACAGAGCTGAGTCCTGGGAGGGGCTGACTACAGTGGGCTTAGGCTTGGGGAGGTGGGTGACTGCCAGCACTGGCCTCAGGTGGCCACGCAAGAGACAGCCAGCTGACAAAGCTATACACTAGCAGAGTATGGGTGTGTGGAAGCCCCAGGCAGCCAGCTCATCCCTCTCCAGACCGGTGAACCCCAAATACTCAAGAACTTCACATTACCATCTGGGACTAGTGGCTGATAAATGTCAAATGAGGATAACGAGCCACTGAGATGGCAGTTAGCCTAGGGGACTCGGGACTGCCTAGGCTGACAAAAGCCACCTAGAGGACAAGATTTCTGCAGAAGAGGCAGCCTTGGCTGCCTTGGAGGCAGTCCCTTGTCACCCCACCTGACCTGTTCTGACCCTACAGGTGTACAAACCCCTCCCCACCTCAATGTCTGCAGCAAGGTAGCCAGAGATGACTTCCTTGCTTTCTCTCCCCTATCCCCTAATACCCATAGAGTCCGGATCACACACCCTGTCCTGGGCCGCACACACCCTGTCCTGGGCTACCAGCTTCCTCGCCTGCCTGGTCCTCCTTCTACTGTCGCCACGGAGACAGACCGCTGTCTCCAGGGCAACGGAGGCTGCAGCAGGCGGTGCTGTGAGACTCAGGGTGAACCTTCCAGAAGGCAACTGGGGAGGAGGGTGGGGCCAGGAGAAGGGGAGTCCCACCCCCAAGAGCAGACACCCCCTTCCTCCCAGCCCAGTGAACTGGACCATTACTGGAGACCAGTACTGAGGCTGGCTGGGCAGTCTGGGATTCCTGCACAGATGTAAACATGCAGTCATTCAGCACCTGCCCCCTCCTCTTTCCCATCTTGCTGTTGCGTTTATCACCATTTGACACAACGTGTATCTTTTTACAGCTCTAACCAGGCATAATATGTACAGCCTTACAATCCTTCAGATGTTTTTTTAGCAAATTTATGGAGAGCCCAGCCACCACCCCAGCCCCTGTGCTGACTTACCCAAGTGCCTCATGGAACCTGGGCAGCTCTGCCCACAGCCTTGGTCATATGCCATTATGGCTCTAGGAGCCCGCAAAGCTCGCCTGGCACTTGGACTATTACTAAACTTGTCAGCCCTCATCCCTCACTAACTGGACCCACTAGCGGGAGGCAAACAGATGCCACCAGCTCCATCTCACAGGCAGGGAAACCAAGGCCTAGAAAGAAGCTGGATCCAGATTCCTGTCTTTCCCACCAGTGTCAGGAGCAGGGCCAGCTCCTGATAGATATACAATAATGATACATGCTATGTGTCACTCATATTCTATACGACAACCGTAGGTGCTGCAGTGTATAGGCAGGGTCATCTTTGGTCACTCACTTCTCACACTTAGCACCTTCCTTCCATACACAACCCCTCAGGACCCTGTAAGGGCATACCATTGGGACCCCTCTCCTCCCCTTTGGGAACCCTTCTCTCCTTACAGTTCAGGAAACTGAAGCCCAAGAGGAGCCGAGGAAACTGTCCACAGTTATACAGCCCACGGGATATCTGACTCATTTATTTATTAATGAGTATATGTGTGTGAAAGTCAGAGGACAAGCTTGGGTGTTACCCTCAAGGAGCATTGTCCAGCTTCATTGTGACAGAGCCTCTCACTGGCCTGGAGTTCACCAAAGAGGCAAGATTGTCTGGCCAGCATCTCCCAGAATCCCGTTTCTACCTCCCCAGTGCCAGGATTATGAGTATGGTCCACAGCCAGGTGGTGGTGGTATAAGCCTTTAATCCTAGCACTTGGGAGGCAGAGGTGGGCGGATCACTGAGTTCGAGGCCAGCCTGGTCTAAAGAGAGTTCCAGGATGGCCTGGACTACACAGAGGAACCCTGTCTTGAGAAAGCAACCAACCAAACAACCAAACCAACCAACCAACCAAACATATAAACAAAAAACCAAGGCTGTTCCACCATGCCAAGCTTTTAAAAATATGCTTGTGTGTCAGTGAGTGGGTACTTATCTGTGAGTGTAGGAGGCCAGGGGCATCTGGTCCCCTGGAGCTACAGTTCCAGGCAGTTGTGAGTCTCCTGCTGTAGGTATAAGGAATCAAACTAGGATCTTACATACTCTTAAATGCTGGGCCAGCTCTCTAGCCTTGTAACACAGCCTGGGAGTTGTGTTCTCAGGCTTGTATGGCAATCGCTTTACCAAACGAACCTCTCCTGAGCCCCTGCATGGCCCGTTCGTAAAGAGATCCTAGCAGGTAGCTGGAGTGATACCATGTCCCGGTCTTCCTGACTGTGCTAAGGGCTGGCTGGGAAGGGTGGTAGGTAGATCAGGGCAGATCTGTCCCTAAGCAAGCACTATGGAGGGAGGAGGATCGAAGACCATGCTTATGTTGTCTCAGGCCACTTCTGTCCTGATGGCAGCTGCTCCAGTGAGCCTGGGCTAAGGGCACTGAATGCCTGTAAAACACTTGTAAAGCTCCACACAGCCCCCAGGATGTGGGGAAGATGGTAGGCGCCTTTTCTCTTCTGCACCTTCCTTTGTGCACAGTGGGTGTTCTGTAAATCACTGCAAGTGACCGGATAAAGTGGGTGCTGCTCTTATGCCATTTTTCAAACAAGGGAAGAGAACCAAGCGCAGAGAGGTCGGGGCACCGGCCCCAGTCACACAGCACAGGAGCACAGAGCTGAGGCTGGAGCTGCCTGGCTTCTGGGCTTATCCTGTAACCACTGCAAGGGATGGGAGGGATGCTGACAGAGGGGATAGTTAGATGGATGCTGGGGGAAGTTGTTCTGGGTAGACACGGGGCTGTCCAGCTAATGAGGCCTCGGGGTGGGAAGAGGACTCGCGGCGGGAAGGCTTAGGTGCAGGAAGAAGCTAGGTCCTAGCACCAAGGAAGGAGATGGACATCGAGGGGTGAAGGGTCTGGAGGCCGGGACAGTGAGGGACTTGGAGCAATGAGGTGATGTTGGGCCGTACATCTACCGCATAACCACCCCACCTTTGCTGTGAACCCAGTGCCCAGCATGTATGTATCTGAGGCCCTGGGATCTGTTGGGTCATGGAGCAGGTACGAAGCAGCTTGGGACCCAGCCCAGGTCTGGGTAAAAGGCCCCCACATTAGATAGGCACAGAGTGGCCAGGTGTGGTGGCGCACACCTTTAATCCCAGCATTTAGGAGGCAGAGGTGGGCGAAGCTCCGAATTCCAGGCCAGCCATGGCTACATAGCCTGTCTCACATGGAAGCAAAGCACAAAGCAGTGATCACTGCGCGCACACGAGTGCACGTGCTAGACAAATGACCTCTGCCGTGAGGTTTGGATGAAAGTGAGCCCCTCCCGTCCCCAGGCTCATATATTTGAATACTTGCTTCCCAGGTGGCAGAAATGTGTGGTGGGGATTAGGTGGCGTGCCACTCGCGGCCTGCCTTAAGGTTTCAAAAGACTTGCCATTCCCATTGTGCTCTTTGCCATCTGAGATGAGATCTCTCAGCTCTCCGTACAACCACGGCTTCACCCCTGCCGTCATGAAGTCTACCCCTTCTTTCATTTCTAAGTTGCTTTAGTCATGGTGTCTTCTCACAGAAACAGAAAAGTAACTATGACAGTAAAACACTGGCACACAGTGCCATCCTCCATTGGCCCTGGATGCTCTGGAACTTCCCACGTAGACCAGGCTGGTCTTGAACTGTAAGAGCTGCCGCTGCCTCCTGAGTGCTAGGAGTATACGATTAAAGGTGCATACAACACCAGCACTGGTCCTTCTTTTGTTTTTTAGACGTTCTCCAGGTTGCTCAGGCTGGCCTTGAACCTGCTATGTAGCCAAAGATGACCTTAAGGACCACAGCCTAATCCCGGTGCTGGGATTACAGGTGTGTGCCAGCATGCCTGGTTCATTTAGTGGGGCTGGGGCTGGCAGCCAGTGCTGTGTGCATGCTAGGCAAGCAACCAGGCCACATCTCTAGCTCTGCACTTTGAGACAGGTCTCACTCTATAGTCCATGCTGGCCTTCGCACCATCCTCCTGCCTCAGTTTCCACGCAGCTGCAGTGAATGCCTGTAACAGCAGGTCTGGCACTGTCTATGCTGAACCGTTGCCTGGCCACCTCTGTTTGGGTCCACAGTGAACAGCTGTAGTTCCCAGAGCACAGCTATGGGTGTAAGGGGAAGTTTTTCCTGGGCCCAGAAAGAGTGCAGGGTAGCAGTGACAGCTAAGATCCGGACAGGAGGAGGGTTAGGCTTCAGGGAGGGGACAGACACACAGGCAAACCCTACACTCCATGGCCTTGCTGCTTCCACCTGTCACCATTGGCCCTGCCCCCAAGGTGTTCACTTATCCATGGCCACCCTCAGTCCCAACACACCAGCCTTCAGTTGTGGGCATATTGGCCATGAGGAGCTGAATTGCCCTGCTCGTGTGGTGCCAGCAATGGGAGACAGCTGCGGGATGAAAAATCGGAGTGGGAACTCCCTGGGATCATCTGCTGAGCTGCCAGCATGAAGGGGGCTCTCTAGCAGATCCCCTAGCAGCCATGGGCCACCAGATACCTCGACTGCTTGGTGCTGCTGGCTGAGACGCAGCCGCACAGCATCCACTACGGAGCCAGGCCTGGCTGAGTGATACGACATTTGTGAATGAAAATATGAGGGGGTGACGGCAAGAACCTGCACAGCCAGGCAGTGGATGAAACATTCTCCGAGGCAGGTGGTGCGCGAAAAACCTCAGGGTGTGAGAACTTGGACCTGATCTGGCTGTGTGAAAATTGTCCACTTCCCCATGGCTACCCAGCTGGACACTGAAAGGGCCGTCAGGACGCAGCTCTCCAGAACCTTCCCTGGGGTTGCACACTTTGCTGTGGGGCATTAACCATTCAAGAAACGGAGTAGCAAAACAAGGCCCACTAGGCAGTGAGGAGGCACACCCCGGGTGTCCTTCCAGGGGGCCTGGGGCCTCTTCTCGGCTTTATTCACAGGCGTTGGCCCCTCCCAGCCCAGTCGTGGGTGCAGCGCTGTCTGGCAGCGGCTGATCCCAAACACAAAGGCGCCCTTCTCCTCAGAGGCATCCAGGCTTGAATACGCCCGCAGAGGGCGGTCTGAGGGGCATCAGAAGGCTCCCACCCAAAGCCCGCCCATCTTTTGCAGCTCCATGCCCCTGCGCCCCAAGCTCTTAGGTACCATCTCCTAGAGGGCCACCAGAGGGCGCCCCCAACTACCGCAGGAGAGTCAGGCAGGACCGCGTTCCCACACCCGGGAGGGTATTGTCCTGGGCAGGGGGCTGCCTGCTGCACCCTCCCGCTTTACGCAGAACTGGACGACGGGGTTCTGCTGCCTCTAACAAGGCTGGAGTCACGCACCCTGCGCAGTGAGACCCTCAGGGTGTGGGTGGGCCGGTGACCCTGGGGTGCTCACGAACTCAATAGGGGAGAGGAAAAGTAGGATGAGGCCCACAGGTGCCAGGGGGAGGAGCCAGCCCCACCCCAACCTCCGAGGTCTGGCTGCAGCAAAACTTCCTAAGTGCACTGGGCCTGATCAAGAACTTGCCTGGTCAGGGGCTTAATCTCCCAAATTCCACCTTGGTGTCCTCTCTCCAAACCAGTCCCCTTGGAAACTGGAGCAAGGAGGGGTTTGGGCTTTACTGTTACTCACGCAGAACTGGGGCTGGACGCCCCGCTGCTTGTGGCATGGGGGAGCCTGCTATGAAAGTCTAGGAACAGGAGTGTAAGGAACCCCTATTTTAGAGGCCACCGGGGTGGGAGGAAGCAGCTCCTGGGGGACCCTCAGACTTCTGTCTGCAAATGGGCAGAGAAAGCATGGGGCGGCTCTACCCCAGATGCCTGGAGATGGTGGAGTCAGCCTCTCACTCAGTTCCAGGGGCAAGTCTTGCCAAAGAGGGGGTTGTTCCCGTCCGCCCCAGTGTCTCCTCCAGTATGACATCTCCACGGCACCTTGCCTAGACCTAAGGGTTTAAGAATCCCCATTGCCAACCGCCTGTGGCGAGGGGACTCTGCCAGGACCCCATTAGGATATTGGCTTGCTTGTGCTGGGCAGAAGCCGCCCCTGGCCGGGTCTCCGGATCTCAGAGGATCAAGGGCGCCCAGGCCAGGGCCTCCTCCTCCTCCTCGAAAGCGGGCTTTATCCACCGCGCGCGCCTTTGCAGAGGCTTCGCGGGCCTGCGGAGCCATAAAGTCTGATCTAAACCTTCCGGGTCTCCTGCGGGGACTTCGGTCAGGAGGGCAGATGAGAGGTGGGAAGAAGCCGGCACCGCCGCCCCCAAGCAAGGGTGCCCCGCTAAGCTCGGGGTTTTAAGGCTGCAGCAGGTTTGGGAGTTGCAGGGCCGGGGACAGCAGCGTGCCACCGGCACCAGCGGGACAAGGCCGACCGCTCCGGTGCAGGAGGAAGGAGAGGGGGTCGCTCCACACACTCGGTGCAGGCGGTCCTCCCAACATCGTCAGCGGAGCAAACTCGGGAACACCAGGCTTTCCGGGCGCCCACATGCGCGTCCCCGGCTTGGGGTGCGCGCCCCTGACCTCCCACTCCGGCCGCGAAGCTCGCGGGGCACACCGCTCCGGGCGGCTGTGACGCTGGTCACCCCGCCAGAGGTCTCTGTGGAGCTGCTTTTACCCAGGGACCCGGCCCCAGCTGGGCGACCACCTCCCCTGGGCGCCCGCGGCTGCGGCGCAAGATCGCACGGAACGGGAAAGGGACCGGCGTCCTCCTACACCTGCAAGCGTGCGTCCCACTCCGCCCGAGTCCCGGGCTCAGTTTCCCTGCCTTGGAAATGGGTCCGCCGCTCCCGGGATTCGCGCACCTCTCCTAGAGGGACAAGGGAGAGTCTCCCTTCTCCCTTGCACCTCGTGAGAGAGCCCGGGGACAAGGATCCCGGGGTCCCGTGCCCGCGTCGCACACTCACCACCCCGAGGCTGAGGTCCTCCGCGCGGGGCGCGGGCGCTGCGCAGCCCCCGTGGGCCGCCAGCGCGAGCAGCAGTAGTAGCGGCGGCAGCCTGGGCCCGGGGCTAGGAGGGCCAGGTCCCCGGGGGGATCCAGGTCCCCGCGGGCGGCGTCCCATCCCGCTCTCCGAGGCCGGGCGGCGAGGGTCTCCGCGCCCGCCCGCCCGCAGCCGGCTCCGCGCCTCACTCGGCTCCGCGCCCGCTCAGCTCCGCGGGACTGAGCCGCGCGCCCGCCCGCCTCCGGGGCAGGACCATGCTAATGTATGCTAATAAGACACAACCCCGCCCATTTCCTTAAAGGGGCCCCGGCGCGGGCGAGACCGGATCCACACCGAGGTTTGCCCTCTTTGAGGGCTGGAGCTCCGTCCCAAGTCGGGGAGTAGGGAATCTGGGGTGCGAGTATTCCAGATTCCCTGCCATCTTCTGGAAGCGCCCCCTGGTCTCCCGCTAGAGCTCCCGGTCCAGCTCCAGGTCACTCAGGACCTGAAGACCGCCGCAGCGCGCATAATGGGCGCATGGGGGAGCTCGCGGGCCACAAAGTCCTGGGGCGAGTGGGAGTGAGCGCCCCGAAGCAGAGGGAACCGAGGTGGGGGGAGGGCGTTAGTGTGCTTCGGGAGAGCGTAGGAGGGAGCGGGGGCGTGGGATGGGAGGGGCTGAGGCCGAGAGCACACCTGAGTCCAGCATAGAGCACTGAGCACCGATCACCTTGTTCCCCTGGTCCTCTTAGCACCTGGCCTCGGCTGCTGAGTGTCTGCAGGTGCAAGAAAGGAGAATTTGTGTTTTGAGGTGCGGGGAGTGAGCCCCCAGGCAGCCGGCGGGCTGGACCGGCCCTCTCCCCCTGAGCCGCGACGGAGAGGGAAGCTATGAATAGCTCACATTAGCTGGGATCTGGCACCCGCTCAGCACTTCCCATAAAAAATTTTCTCACAACCCTTGGGAGGTGGAAACCATAGTTCTCAGTTTGTACACAAGGAAACTGAGGTCCAAAGAAAATAACCCCTAAGCAGGTAACAATGTGCAGAGCGACAGATTGGAAACTGGCTGCGTTAGGGGGCAGAGTTCAACCCCACTCCCCATCCCCAGTTCGGCATCTCATCACGTTGAGGTGCGGCTGGATCCCAGTCTCTCTCGCACCGGCCTTTGTTTACTGTTGGAGTTGTTAGGATTTGCAGTCTGCTGTTTGTAGATGGAAACCGAGGCTCAGGTGATGCCCCTGAAGAGGAGGGTGGCTCCCTGCATTCCAGGTAAAGCGCCCTCCCCCAAGTCCCAGCTGTAGCCTATACAGTCCCTGGTGCTGTGTGTGTGTGTGTGTGTGTGTGTGTGTGTGTGTGTGTGTGTGTTCGCGCGCACGCACACGCACGTGCGTTTTCCTGTATGTGTGGGAGGGGATTAAGTACCCTGGCATGAGAAAGTCCTGGAGGGCCGGTGGCCCAGAGGGTACCCAGCCATCCAACAATGGGACGGTAACATCTTGAGGTGCTTAGCTATGGGGACCAGATAGACTCCATACCACTCCCTGTCAGTCTATGGAACAGTGCTGCCCACAGATAAAAATTCATCTTCCTATCTCAATTAATCTAATCTGGGTAATCCCTTAAAGGCATGCCCAGAGGCTAACCTAATCTAGATAATCTCTTACAGGTGTGCTGGGAGACTTGTTTCCTAGGTGATTCTAGTTTACAATATTAACACATGATATTAACATCACATGATATTAGAAGAAAACTCAGTCCCTACTGAGAAGCTTTGTGCTCACCTGGTGGACTAAAAAGAGAGGGAAGGTAGCATTTGTAGTTACTGTCTGTAGATCGGCTTCAAAGTGCTGGACCTTGTCTTCTGCCTGTACCAGGGTCTCTGGTCCTCCAGTACATGATATCCCTGTCTCTGAGTGGGAGAGTATCTCAGAGAAATGCCCGAATGGAAAAATGCCTTCAGGCATGAGTGGCTCCAGAGGCTCTGGCTTCAACTCTGTCCTGGACTCTGCCAACTCCATCTGGCACCTTCTCCCAAGGTGCAATGCCTTTGCCTATCTGGCGAATATCCACTTGACATGGCAGATATGCCCTTACTTGGACAGGAATCTTCTTTTGTTTAGGACTCTGTCATGCCTCAGTTTCCTGAGTGTTGGGATTTCAGGCATGCATTCCCATGTCTGGTTTGGATAAGGGGGTCTCTACAGGTATAACTGAGTTAAAGACTTTGAGATGCACTCACTGGCGATTGTCCAGGGCAACTCAATCTAATGTTTTGATAAAAGCAGGGGAGGTGGGCTTGGTAGCAGGGGTTTGAAATCCCAGCGCTGGGGAGGCAGAGGCAGGAGGATGGTAAATCCCAGGCCAACCTAGCCTACAGCTTTGAAAGTGTATTTAAAAAACAAACAAAACAAAACAACAACAACAACAAAAAAAAAAAAACAAAAAAGTAAGCAAGCAAGCAAATAAGGGAGCAGAGGAAAAGTCATAGGAGAGATGGCCATGTGATCAGGGAGGCAGAGGGTGTGATGTGGCTACAAACAGCAACACCTCTGGGAGCTGGAGATGGGTTGACTCTCCCTTTGAGTTACTATGGCTGTTTATAGCCAGTGAGTCTGTGACCCTTTGCCTTGGACCCCAAGGTACTTGCTACTCAGTCTCTACTTCCACTCTGGCTTCCAACAGGCAGCCTGCCAATCAGAATCAGGCCAGCCTTTCCAAAGATGAGTGAGATGTCACCACCCACATCCCCACCCTGCCAAAGGCTCTTTATACACTCTTCCCAGTCTGTTCTGAGTTCACCCTGCCCATTCCTACCTGCTTCCCTCATCTGGTAGAGTCCCTGACCTCCTCCTCCAGATGCATTCCTGCCACAGGACTTTTGTGCCTGCTCTCTGTGGGATGGTCTTGCCTTATGATTCTATGCCTCAGATCTCTGCAAATGCTTCTTGCTTCATCTCTAAAAAGCAGCCTCTGGCACCCGCTCACTTTGCACCGCCTCATTCGCACTCCCAGCAGCTCTCCCCCTCTGCCATCTGTTTGGACCTCCTCTGTTCACTGCCTGGCTCCCAGAGGCATCAACCGGGGGGGGGGGGGCAGAGATATCTGCTATTGGGCTCAGCAGTTTGGTAACACCAGGTCCTGCTCTGGCTACAGTGGGGATGGGTTCAGTAGGCAGCCTCTATCTTCAAGTAGACCCACTGGAGCCAGTGTCCCCTTTTGCCTATCTCAGGCACATGTGGCTGGGAGCCTGGTGGTGCCATTGTTAGCACCCAGCTAGCCACTCCTCTGCTTTAATAGGAATCATGAGAGTCTGTCCCAGTGCTGGCATTTCTGAGCCCTGGAGTTCCCAAGGCTTAAGGGCTTGACTGGCAGACCCAGAGGCTTATAGCTTCTGAGAGTCAGGTGGCCTATTGCTCCAGGCTTTAGATGCCAGAGACTCAAGATTCTCAGCTTGGAGGCTTATTGCTCTGGGCTTTAACCACGAGCAGTCTTGACACTTGGCAGCTGATGTAACCAGCTTCCAGCGTCAGTGGGCAGTGAACACCACATCCAAGTTGGTGGTTCCAAGAGTAAGGTGATGGGACTTCAGCTTCCTGGTGCCTGATTTTGCAGAGCTCAAGCCTCTTGAGTGGGAATCCTTGGTCCTGACAGCTTCACAAAACCCCAGAATTCTCCCTGGCCTTTCTGTAGCATCAGCTCTCCAGCCCCTCCCCTTCGCCCTGCTTCTGCTGCCCCGAATTTGCCTCTGCTTCCCTGCTTCCGGGTGTTCTGCCCTGGCTACTCTTTGGGACCCCACATGTATGCAAATAAGACAACCTGTGGGAGTCAGTTCTCTCCTTCCAAAGTGTGGGTTGTCAGGCTTGTGTGGAAGTGCCTTTACTTGCTGAGCTATCTCGATGGCTCAACGTGTTTTGTTGTTTTTCTCTTGAGACAGGGTTTCTCTGTGTAACAGCTCTGTTCTGAAACTTGATTTTGTAGACCAGGCTGACCTTGAACTCACATAGATTTGCCTGTCCCTGTCTCCTGGTTGCTGGGATTAAAGGTATGTGCCACCATGCCTGGCACATTTTTTTTTTTTTTTAAAGATTAATTTTTATTATTTTGAGCATGCAGATCTCAGAGGAGACCACAAGAGGGCGCCTGATTCCTTGGTACTGGTGTTAACATGTGGTTGCTAGCTACCACATGGATAATGGAAACTGAACCTGGACCATGCTGTCAACCTACTGAGGCTCATCATCAGTTCCAGCCATAAACTCCCCCATCCCATTTAAAAAAGTGTGTGTGTGTGTGTGTGTGTGTGTGTGTGTGTGTGTTTTGCCTGCTTATATGTCTGTGTATCGTGGTTTTCTTGGTACCTGAAGAGGTCAGACAAGGGCATTGAATCCCCTAGAGTTAGAGTTATGGATAGTTGTGAGTCACTTTATGGATGCTGGGAATCAAACTCAGGTTCTCTGCAAGAGCAGCTGCTCTTACCCACTGAACCATCTCTCCAGTCTCCCAACCAAGGTTTTTTTGTTTGTTTGTTTGTTTGTTTGTTTTTTTTACACCTTCTTGAGTGATTTAAAATGGACTCCCCAGCCTCTGGCATTGGATTGGTCATTCTGTCTCCATGGATTTGCTGGCTCCAGGGAGGATTTGTAGGATTTGTTTTTCTGTGGCTGGCTTGTCTCACTGAGCATGTCAAGATCCAGCCACACTGTCGTCGTCATAGTCTCCTCCTCCTCCTCTTCTTGTTTTTGTATTGGTAAGGCTGAATAAGCTAGGTGGTGGCACACGTCTTTAATCCCAGCAAATTGGAGGCAGAGGCAGGTGGATCTCTGAGTTTGAGGTTAATCTGGTGTCTACAGAGCAAGTTCCAGGACAGCCAGGTCTACACAGAAAAACTCGCAAAAAACAAAACCAAAGCAAAGCAAAACAATATTCCGCTGTCTACTGGGACCATATACCATCTATCCATATGGCTGTGGATGTACATGTAGACCGTCTACTCTGTCTGTTCATATTATGCCCTTCATTTTCTTGGTATCTCCTTGGCAGCATCTTATACCTTTGGGCCCCATGCAAGTACCTCTCGTTTCTGGTCCTGGGGCCCATTCTGCCTCCTCCATCCTTCTGGCTGCTGTGTGTCTCCAGTGTCCCATCACTGGCCTCAGCTTGATCTCTCACAGGCTTCCTGGAGACCCCTGGTAATAAGCAAGCAGCAGGCCTTCCAACTCACTGGCCAAATCTAATGCCTTGCCTCCGTCCCCTACCACCCAGGTGCCTGGTAGACAGTGCTCTCCACCTGGAGCTGCGGCCATCACCTTCACATATCGTTTAACATGTTATTCTAGAACTATTCATTCCAAACAATAGTGAGAAAGGAAATGTCTTGCCCTCTTGCCTTTATTAAAGTCAACGTATACTGCCTTTGCAAGCATTCTGTCTCCCCCCCCCCACACACACACAAGTTACAGCTATCTGTTGTAGAGGAGATAACCAAACATCAATCATAAGACATTCTGGAAATCAGCTATGAAGCCCAATCATGGGAGCCCTGAGGCAGAACGATGTCTATCAGGCACACTGCCAACAGTGCCATGCCTGCCTAGTTCACGTGGAACCAAGACCACGTGTCTCAGGAGAGCCAAGGTCCCATCTTCCCACCACACTCCCAAAGGCTAGACTTGGAGTAGATCAGGTGGCTGTGGAATGCCCATGACATGGGTGACACGTGTGGGGTTGTGCTCCTGTCTCATGAAGTCAGAGCACTGGCCTTCCTAGTTGACAGCCTTGGAATGTGCCGTTTGTGTTCACACGCTGTTTGGGTTTTTCACAATGAGATTCTAAATTTAGAATACTTAGAGTTATAGAAATATTGTGGAGACAGAATAGTGTGTTCCAGGCTTTGTCACCAACTCTTACCACAACCACTTACGCTGCCACTGCTCATGGGCAGTTAAGGACTCTTCTATCAGATTTAACCAATAAGTGGGCATGGTGGCATATGCCTATAATCTCAGCTCTTGGGAGTTAACAGTCTCAGCCACATTGCAACTTTAGAGCAGGCTGAACTATGTGAGACCCTGAATCCAAAAAAAAAAAAAAAAAAAAAAAAAAAAAAAAAAAAAAAAAAATTAAAACATAAAAAATTAAAAGATTTAACAAATGGTTCTGGCAACTGAGTTTCCCCTAATGTTGCCTGTCCAAAGATTTCATTCAGACAGGACATGACATTTAGTGACTGCCTCCCCTTGGCAGCTCAAGCTTACTTTGGGGGACTGTCTGATACAGTGTCACTAGCTGAGACTTGGCTCCATTTTTTTTTTTTTTTTCTCACCAGCAACCCTGTGCTTTTCTGTGGTGTGCTGCCATGTCTATGAGTTTGCAGAAATAAAAGTCATGGCAGAATTTCTATTCCACTAGGCAAGAATCTGTGACTTAGCAGGGTAGTGATGGTGGCAGTGGCGGCACACACCTTTAATCCTGGCATTTGGAGGGTAGACGCAGCCAGATTTTTGAGTTCAAGGCCAGCCTGGTCTACAGAGTGAGTTCCAGGACATCCAGGGCTACACAGAGAGACCCTGACTCAGAAACAAACAAAACAAAAACAAACTGTGACTTGCCTTGAGGGTGGTGGCCTTGAGTACCTGGTCAGGGTGTCTTTGCTGTGTGACATTATTCACCTGGGTCCATCCCTCAGGAAGGAGTTGCTGCATACTCCCTGTGAGGAAGGGGAAGCATTGCCTGTGTATGTGCTGGGGGTGTGGGAACAGTTCCCAAGTGATCCCATATGAGTCTGCTGCACAGTGATGTCGTAGCTGTCTTAAACATGCTTAGTGATGTTCACATGGTGACAAACGACTGAGCACACACGGCTGTTAAGTGATATGTGACTGGGCTTGAGGGCCATCTGCCCTCCGGCTGTGAGCTGACCTGAGGATAGTAGGTGTCCTGTGAAGGATGAGTGCGCCCATTTGTCTCTTCCCCATTTACTTCGATGTCTTTTACGGGCACCAGCATGGATTCATGGACACTGACTCACGCTGGAATCCAGTGCAGTGTTAATCATGTTGCTCTGTTGTGAGGGCGCTTCAGCTGGCTCCTCTGGTAAGCTCCACCCACCGAGATGTCAGTCACTTTGGGCCCTTGTGAGCCTGGCCCTTCCTGCCCAGCCCTGGTACTAGCCAGTTCTACAAGGAGTCCCATTCTTAGGAAATGGACAAGGGGCTACAGTCTGGGCACTGGATGTTAATGCTGCGGAGGGCTCAGAGCTGGTTTTCTCTCACCCCCCCATCACCCTGCTTTCCCCCTCACTCACCTCTGCCCCCACCCCATGTCATTCTCCCAGTCCCGAGACCTGCCCATTGCTCTGCATCTCTCTTGAATGCTTTGACAGCCAATGGACTTTACTGGACAGCGGCCTCACACTGACCTCTCAGGGCTGCTGTGTTTTTCATCATCCCTTAAGGCATCTCTGTGGGGAGGCTGTGCCCAGCTGATGCTGTTAAAACCAAGCAGAGGCCATGGCCAGTCCAGCAAGGCTGCCTCTAGGCACAGGAGCCCTTGGCTGCCAGGTGGTGTGTTGTGGGAGCTGGAGACTCATGTGGAAGATGGAGGCACCCTCAGAAGCTGAGGATGGCTCCAGGGGCTCTGCTACAGTGTTGCTAGCAGTTATCCCATTTGTTTCTGTATTTTTGAGTTGTGAAGACTGCTCTACCCAGAAGGGAACCTGGGGTCATTTCCAGGTGGGTGAGGGCATCATCTGAACTCATCACCATGTGGTCTGTCTTAGGCAGGACACAGGCTTCCTTCCGTTCTGCTGTGTGAGATGTGGGTGAGCGGGGAGCCCTCCAAATGCTTTCGCAAGTCTTCTGCTTCTGATGTTCTTATTTCCCTAAACTGCCCCTGCTGCACGGCTTATGAGTCTGTAATTAAAGCAACTTTTCATGCTGCTGAAGTGAGATGGGGCAAGGTGCCCTTTAGGGTACCTTTGCACAGTCTAAGATCACTGAACTCTCAATGGATATGGTGGAGTTGGAGACAGAAGCTCTTTGACCCTACACAGGGCCTGGGCATGTGTGCATCACCAGGCCTCTTATTATGGCGTGCACTGAGCCCTGGGTGTCTGTACCTAGCCTCCTTGCACTTCCTTGGGTAACAGCACCTCATTTCTTGAGGTTGACTGTCCCCACTGGGCACATGGAAGTGCTTGCTGTCCCCCACAGAAAGCTGTTCTCAGACCCTGAATCCTGAACAACGGAAAAGGGCAGCTATTACCTACCGGCTGCTGGGTCTGGCAGGGCCACTAATATGGGGAGGTGGCTTTACCATGGGGACAGCCAAAAGCCTATAGCCATGAGCGCCTGGATCAGACCCAGGGGACAGCTTTGTCCTCAAGACTTTGGCTAGCTTGAGGTATGTTTACAGAGGAGGCCACTTGGGGTCCTGCTCTTGGAAGTTCAACAAACACAATCCACACATTCCGTAGTGATGAGCTCTTGAACCTAGACATCACCCTAGGGTTCTTGGACATCTCAAAAGCAAGGAATCATGAAGGTCCTCATTCAGTCCCGAGGGGATAGAATCCCACACAGAATTCCTAAAGAGCACTAGTTATAACCACCCATTGGTGGCCTTCCATGGCAGAACAGGTACAGCAGAGATGAGAGATTCACGTGGACTCCTAGAAGACACTGTGCCCACTGACACTATTAATCCTGGTTCCCAAGCCCAGCACTTCCACAGTGGAAAAGGACACAGCAATCTAAGGGGACCATACTGGAGCACCAAGGAACAAGACACGTCAGCCACAGACTGTCACCAAGCAGCAGCACTGCCTGAGACAGCACCCTGACACCCACACAGTAGAAAACACAGCAGAAAACAGCCAGCGAGCAGTTCATGGTCTGCATATATGTATATGGACATGTGTGTGCTTGGTACCTGTGGAGGCCAGAAGACCTAAGACTGAAATTAAAGACAGCTGGGAGCTGCCATATGGGTGCTAGGAATCAAACCTGGGTCCTTTTGAAGAACATTCAGGGTTCTTAGGCAAGCACTGAAATGTCTCTCTGACACCCCCCCCCCCTCCCCGCTTTTTCTTTCTTTCTTCTTTTTTGAGACAGGTTCTTACTATGCTGGTCTGGAATTACACAGACCAGGCTAGCCACTTGGTTTCATTGATCACTAAAAAAGTATTAAAAGGAGCCCCTTCCAGCCTGGCAAGGTGGTACACCTGGCAACTTGAGATGTGGAGGCAGGAGGATCAGGAGGAGCTCAGAGTCATTCTGGACTCCATAGTGAGTTTGAGGCCAAAAAAACACACAGTAAGTAAATATTAAAGAAACAAAAACAAAAAACAAAAAACAAAAAAAAAAAAAAAAAAAAAAAAAAAACAAAAAAAAAAAAACCAAACCAAACCAAAACCACACACATATAAAATCCTTTAAAAAGTTAAATAAGTTCAAGGCCAGCTTGTCTACATGGTGAGACCCTGTCAACTCCCAATAAGCAAACCTCAACAAGCAAACCCCTTACATCCATCTGACCCAGGGTAAGAGTCTAGAGAGATGCACGAGGGTGGCAGTTTGTCACACTCAGCCAGCACCTTCACGCTCCTGACTTACCCAGTTCTCCATGGTCCTGGCAGGCAGGTGAGGCGCGATGTTCCCTGACGTCTGTGCTGTGGGCAGGGAGGAGTGGCCCAGCGGGAACCAGAGACAGATTAGGCATGTTCAGTGTCACACAGTCCTCTGAGGACACCTTCACCAGGTGTAGCTGAGGCCACTGGGGACGGGGACACAGGGGTCCGGGCGCTGATGTAATATACACGAGGGACACAGAGCTGGCCACCAGCCTGGTGAAGAGGACAAGGTACAGCAGGTGTCTTGAAGGCACTTGGTCCTGTCTGCTCAGCAGTGCTTGCTGGGCCATCTTGGGGGCCATGTCTCATAGACACCCATTTTCTAGGCACCAACCCCATCACCTGTCCTGCCCGCATCAGCTTCTGGGGGCTGTAAGTGTCCTGATGGAAGCACAGGACCACAGGGGAACCCTGCCAGGAGGGAAGGAGCCCATTTCAGGTCAGGACCTGAAAGGGAAGTCCGGCCAGCACAGGGTGGAAGCAGGCACCGGCCTCAGCCTGCCCGGTCTTCATGTCTGGTGTCAGGACCCTGTGTGCTTCTGCATGTGAGTTCTGTGAGAGCAAAGGCCTCCAGGAGGAAGGGAGAGAGGGAGGGATTGGCAAACTTGCATCTTCATGGGGCAGTTGAGGGCCAGAATGTCAGGATGACCTTGTGACTGACTGGTCTGGCAGAGCCCCACAGGGGACACAGGTGAGACATCTCAGAGAACTCCCTTTCCACAACTAGGGAGAAGCCACCACTGGAGGGAGGGCCTGTTTTCCCCACATGCTGACACACATTAAATGGCAGACACACCAAAAACAAGAGCCGCCTCCGGCCCAGCTGCTAGCTAGAAAAGGTGTTTCCTCCTGTTTTATTTGATAATACATTTTCACAGAAACATGATATATTTACAAATATACAGGTAAGAGACTGCTGGTCAAAAATCTGAAACTGAAAAAGTCACCAAAAATTTACAAAAGCCACCGACTAACCCAGGGAGTCGGGCTGGAGAACCTGGAGGGCCGTGCGTAGGTCAGCACAGAGCTTGCAGCTCAGCTTCTGTCTGGGTTGGGGCTGCTCTGAGCTGAAGCCCCAGCACCTGTGACCACAGCCAGGGCCACAGCTGCACCTGATGCTCTGCTTGGGGCTGGCTCCGTGGCTGCCACCTCAGGATGCGCTGGTTTGCAGGTTTTTTGAAGCTGCGAGCATTGCTCTTACTTTGGCCATGAGATCCTGTGTGGGGAGACATGGAAGACATCTCAGCCTCCTGTTTACGAGACTTGTGAGGAGGCCATGGTGAGGACAGGAGGCAGAGCTACTAGCAGCCTAGCTGTAAACTCATTTCACCCTGCACAGGAGCCAAAGTAACCTCTCTGTCTTGTCACAAACTTCCCACAGTTGGGACTCCATGTGGCCTAGGGGCACAAGCAGGGCCCAAGATGTGTCAGTCACCTACAGAAGACTCATGCTCCACAGCATGGCGACCCCAGAAAGAGGACACGAACGTCCTAACTTCCTGTGGAAGATGAGGCTTCCTGGGATGTGATTCTTCCCCCTCGCCTGCCTCATGGGCTGTCTGACCCAGTGCTTGGCTGTGACAGGGCCCAAGCCACTAAATCAACAGGTGACGAGCACAAGATTCTGACTGGGTCAGTACTGGCGAAACAGAGGGCAAAGAGAAAACAAAAATGGGCCCATCATAAAAAATGAAAAGGACAGGAGCACTCCCATCTTACCTGAGTTATTTTGCTCTGCACAGAGGAGACGATCGCTGAGGAGATCTGGCCATCTTTTTCCTGAGAAACTCCCCTAGTGCAGAAGAAAGAGCGGAGGAGGCTCAGACACACTCAGAATCTGAAGGCTAGTTCCCACCCCTATACTCTAAAACTAACTGTAAAACAGCAACAAGAACAGAGACACACGCGCACATGTGGGGCAGAGGCTGACGTTGGGTGTCTTCCTCCATTGCTCTCCACTCTCTTTTGAGGCAAGGTGTCTCCCTGAATCTGTTGTTCATGGACTGGACAGCACGATCATCCCATCTCCACCCCAGCCTGCTAGAACTGCAGGTATATGCCGCTGTACCCTGCTCTGCACACGGCTGCAGCGATCAACTTCAGGTCCCCATGCTCATGCTGTGATTACTTTATCCAAGCCCTCTCCCCATCCCAGGAACGTGTATTTTTATATCCACTTCACAAAACCAACCTAACTCCCATTTTAACATCAACATTACACAAATGCATGGGGAGAGGAGGCCAACGAGGGAGGCACCTATCAGGAAGACCAGTAGGATCAGAACTATAGTCCAAGTGATTCTTGGTTCATCGAAAAGCTTCTGTGAATGTGCACACCGCTTACGTCTTACTGGTTGGGCTAACTATACTCACTCCAGGATGGCAGCCTTCAGATGTGGAACCTTTAGGTGAGCTGTGTTCCTTACCGAGTGGCCATAAACATGTATGTCTGAACTGAGTGTGCCCTGTTTGTGCCTACAAAAGCTCCTAAGGACACAAACTTTATCCTCACACAGCCAGCCCTGGACTCAAGACTCCCCAACCTCAAGGCCTGATTGTTTGGTAAATGCAATTCCAGCAAGGATAGCCTCCTGAGACTGTCACCGAGACCCCTTAAGTCCTGCATGGCACCTCAGAAGGAATCTGGATGCCTGGTAAGGCATGGGTTGGGAGGAGGTGCTGTCTGTCACGTGCTCCTCTCTGAGGTCAGCCATTTCAGGTAGCTTGGTATGCCCTATCCCAGAGAAGCAACGGTGGGGCTCCGCTGAGGCACTCACAGCCAGGGCTGCCCAGGCCTCACTTGGCTGCCCTTGTTCTTTCCCACCGAGAGCTGCCCAGAGGTCATGGTTACCTGGAGCGTTCCTGGGAAGAACCTCGGCTCTCCACAGGAGAGATGCTGGCCGAGTGGGCCGAGTGGGCCGAGGGACGCTGTGCTGCCTGCTTGCTCGGGGACGTTGACTGGGATCGGGCCTTGGCTTTGGTGCGAGACCGTGACCGCCGCTTCTTCTTCTTCTCATGGGGACTTCTGAAAGGGAAGTGCTCTCGTCAGGGCACACGCAGCACGACAGGAGGGCAGTCTGAACTCGTTTGTTTTGAGGGCCCCTCCACACATGGCCCTTTTTGTTCTTTTTGAGACATATATTATAGGCTGGCTTTGAATTCTCTGTAGCTGAGGGTGACCTTAAACCCCCAATCTCCTTCCTCCACCTCCCAAGTTCTGAGATTACAGGATGCACCACCAGGACTGGTGTGTGTGGTACTGGCAAAAGGAATCCAGGGTGTCACATGCTAGGCAAGCACTTTACCAGCTGGGTACATTTCCAGCCTCATGTGCATGCCTTAGACAGCTGTAATCTTTCAGTCAATTGAGCCTGGATATCCACAGGGTACTGAGTTTTAAAAAGAACTATCCAGAAGCCAGCCTCTCCATAGGGGAAGCTTAGTCCTGGGGAAATGTCTGGCATTTAATGTAGACTGAGCAATCTATTTGCACTGAAAATACCAAGATAACTACTACCAAGGGCAGCCTGTAGGAAAGTCTATACTGCTTTCTTATCCATGCCAAAAGATAGGAAATTATCTGCCAAATCCTGCACATACCTGCTTCATCTGATAACTCAGGAGGCAGCCTGAGCCTGCTCTGCATTTCTGCCACACAGTGCCAGCATAGCTCTGACCCTGCTCCCACCACAGGATAGGGCTGCCAAGCCCACCGGGCCCCGACCCACTCATTCCGAAGGCTCTAGCATCGCCTCACTGTTTCTACCATGTACAGATGTAGGCACCCACAAACACACTGGGCGAGACTTCAAGGCTACTTTACATGCTTGGTAAATGAAGTATCTCCTCTCAGATCCACTCCCTACACACAGGACAGGGCAGCCGCCAGCCTGCACTCCACGTCCCACTTAGTCTGGCTTGAGATGCTGTGCAGAGCTGCCATTGGCTCCTAGAGCTTTGTCCTCCCTCCTAGGCTGCAGGAGACCACCCTGCTCGGCTCTATCTTTCAAAGCGTGTCCACTTTAATGGGAACACTTGTATGTCACTGTCACATTTCTCTCTTGCAGTCACCAGGGACCTAGTTTTATGGCATCCAGTTTTCAGAGACACAAAGGCTCTTCCCATCTGGCCCAGCCCTGTGTCCTGCAGGAAGGCATAGGTAGGGATGGAGGTCGGAGGATGACTCTGGGTGGTTCTCCCCTTCTTCCACTTTCTCATGCATCTTGGGGATCAAACCCAGGCTGCTGAGCCATCTCAGCAGGCCTGATTTAATCTTAACAGTTTGACCTCATATAAGAAGTCAGGCTTTTGTTGGAGCAAAGCAGTTTGCTCACTTCCAAAGTCACTGAGGTGCACTTTGCATCTAGGTCTTCTGTGCTGCTGCTGAGTGACCAAAGCTTTACTGTGGCCTGTTGTTCTGGAACAACAGTGTACTTTTCAGCCTATGTTCTGTTCCACACTTAGCTCTGTAGGAACCGATGCCCATACTACTCTCTCTCTCTGTGTGTGTGTGTGTTGGGGTGTGTGTGTCAGCAGTGCTTCCAAGTTACTTCTAAGCCTGGGAGTGTCCCTGCAGGTTCTTATAACAGTAGCAAATTCTGTGTGCAGTGGGTAACCTCACACCTCCTTGCTTCCGTGGCCAAATGTCCTCAGTGCACTCTGGGGAGAAAAGTGGCTGTTAAGTCTGGCGGGCGCACCTGTACCTTGTAAGACAGCTGTTTCTGGGAGGCAGCCTCAGGCCCGTGGCTGAGGACTGGTCAGTGAATGAGAAGCAGAAATTTGCTGTGGCTCCCTCACTGACTGCCACTGCCCAGCATCCTTCTGAGTGCACCCTGCTAATGTGTTTCTCTGTGAAGTCAGTGGCCTCCGGTGCTGACATGGACTTCAGAGACAGGCACTGTGGGTGTCTGTTTCACTGGGAGAACAACCGCTTGCTCTCTTAACTGCCCTTTAAAGCAGGCTTTTGACTTTAACAACACTGACTATTATGCTTTCCTCCCATTGATAGGGTCTTCTTTTGTGTTCTTGTGGGTGTATATGTACACACACCAAGGACTTGGTTCTTCAGCTGCTATCCACTGTTGTGTAGCCCCGGCCAGCCTCAAACTCAGAAGTCTGCCTGCTAAGTTCAAGGGCCTTGGCTGCCCGTTTCCCTGGTACCGGTATTATAAGCATGTACCACATGTCTGGCTTTCTGTGTGGCTCCAGTGGATGGAACTCAGGTCCTACTGAGTTCTGTACTGACAGAGTTGTCTCCCCAACCCACTAGGTTTTTTGTTTGTTTGTTCCCCCCCCCCCCCAACACATCCTAAGGAGTCTAAGGCACACATTTTGCTTTCTGGTTCTGGCTTTTACATTTAGATACTGATCTAAAAGGAAATAACACCTGCAGTTTGTCTTCCTCATCCCAGTTTCCTGTGGGCTGAGCATGTTCTGCTAGAGGACTTTCCTGCTGAACCACTTCAGTGCCGTGGTCTAACCACTCATGGGTCAGGCTTTAAGAATTCTGTGGTTCACTACTGTTTTTCCAGGAAGATTGATTGAGGCTTCTACAGGGATCTGGCTATCACCAGGTCAAAGTCCTCGAACTTATTCCTTTAACTGCATTGTTTCAGTTTGTCTGCCAGTCCCCCAAAAGTCCTAGGATGTGCGTTGGAGTTGGGTTGGATCTAGGATCGCAGAGAGAGGAGGCGTGGGCAATACAGTTTGCTAGCGTTCAGGAGAAGCTGTTTCTCAGAGTCCGTGCTGGCCTAGTGATTAGTCATGTGGCCATGAGAGGCCACCTCTCCTTGCTGAGGTTTCTGAGAAGTTACCTCATCATTCTTGCACGGTGGATTCACAGGGGAAAACTGGCTTGGAGCTGGGAGCCAGGTCCTAAGACTGTAAATTCCAATTCCTAAATTGGATTTTCCCAAACAGATGAGGAACAGATCAAATGATGTCCTTCTCCTGTGTCAGTCTGGGACTCTGTCCATCTCTGAAAGATGGAATTTCCTTATTATCCATTACACATCTGCAGGCCTTTCCTGCCTGATTAAGTTAACCACAGAATGGCCAATTCTTTGACCATTTTCCATAAACCATCTTTGGCTTTGCTCCTTTCTTATACTGCTGTTTTGCTTTGTTCTGTTTGTTTTACAAATGTCTCACTTTAGTAATGTCCTTGCTCTGCACTGCCTCTGATTTGTTCTTTCCCCAGATTAAGATAAACACGATCGTGTTTCTACACTGTGTTGTAGTATAATGCAAACATTACAGAGCCTGACTTCCTAGCTGGTGACCTGCAAAGGAAAAAGGCCATACTTTCACATTGCTCTCTTCTAAGTAGGGCTCATGTCCAGTGACAACTTCTCTCAGCAAATGTACGTGGAAGTGTTGCCAACCTGCCTGTTGCTTTCCATACTGTCACAGGTCTTGACACACTGTACTGCAGTAAGGGAACATGTTATTACATGAAGCATGGCTGTCCTGGTCAGTGTTGTGCGCTCATTTTAAAAGCAGATGTGCCCTCAGGCCACTGGCTGTGTCTCAGCGGTCTGTTTGTCTGTCTGCTTGCTGCACTGTATTCAGCTGTGTCTGTTACATACTGCAGCACTAAGGGTCCATTTGTACACATTTTGCACAACACATCCTGATGATAAAACACCTGCCTCAGAAAGTCAGTTGTCATCTTCACTGCCACGAGAATCGTCCTTTTCTTTTAAAATCTCATCAATTAGTGTATTTATTTTTAAAGTGTCTTCTTTTTGCTTTTCTTTTCCTTCCTTTCTTTCTGAGACAAAGGTCCCACACAGTCCAGGCGGGCTTCAAACTGGTCATGTAGAGGAGATGACCCCACTTTTCCTGCTGCCCCCACTTTCCACCCTGTTTATGCCCAAGAGCTGGGACTGAACCCAGAGCCTTGAGTCTTTTCCCAACTGAGCTACAGCGCTGGCCCTAAAGACCTCTTATAGTGGGGTCAGCCCTATGGTAGGGAGCTTTGTTTAGTTATGTGAGAGGCCTTGGGTTCATCCCCAGCACTGCCAAAATCCCCAAGTCCCCTAAACCCACTTTATAAACAGGGCTAAGATCTGCCTGACCTGCTTGCACTTACAATAATTTTTCACACGAATTTTTAACCATTCACCTTCTTATGGCCTCATTTGCTTTTCTTTCCTTCCCCAGCTTCTGTTTTCTCTTTTGAATGAAAGCTTTTTAATTGTTTTATATCCTCTCAGGTTTTACTCATTTACTTTAAAAAACTTTTTTTTTTTTTTAAAGATAGGGTCTCATTATGTAGCTATGGTTGTCCTGGAACTATGTAGACGAGGCTGCCTCCTGTTTCAGTTCTGTTTTCCACCACTTAGAGATAAAGCCCAGGATGTCAGCCTTGGGGTCAGGCACCTTTACCCACTGAGCCATCTTGGTACCCACACCCTCTATGCCTTTCAGCAATATGTCTCCTGGTTGTCGAGGGGACTGTAACATACACCTTCTCATTTTCCAAGTTCACCTTGAAGGAGTAACACTTCACACACAGTGAGAACCTTTCAGTCATTAACTTCAGGTGCTATGCCAGATGCAGTGCTCTGCAAGGGAAAGCAATGGCAGGAAGCCATGCTACTGATTCCTTCATGCCTTCTGTAAAGTAACCAGGACACCCTGTTGACTACAGTGCCATCTTGTGCACTCTCCCGAAACACGGTTCACCACGCATGCACATGCCGTGTGGATGCTGCTGTCTGCATTCATGCCTTGCCAATTTTGATGTGTTGTTTCTGAGACAGGATCTCATGAGCTTATGTAGCTGAGGGTGCCCTTGAACTCTTGATCCGTCTTTCTCTACCTCCTGCATGCTGAATAGCTGGGCCATAGGTGTATGCTGTCATGTCCTGTCTACCAGATTTCACTCTAAATGTTCAACAGGCTTAGATCCTAATCTCCAAACCTTCACTTAAAGGAAGTGGGCAGGGTGGGCTGGAGAGACGGGTCAGTGGTTGAGAGTACTGACTGCTCTTCCAGAGAACCTGGGTTCCAATCCTAGCACCCATATGGTAGGTAGCTCACAACCATCTGTTACTCCAATCTGGCTTCCACAGGCACCAAGCACACATATGATGCACAGACATACATGTGCAAAAACAGCCATAAACACAAATAATAAAATAAAAATGAAATGGAAAGGAAACATTGTAACATAGAAAAAGGATGAACCTCAGAGCTGGGGCTGGCAAGGCAGCAGAGCCTGAACATTTGTACACAGAAGCTGGCTAGTGTTTGAAGAATACCAAGACCAGAGTCATTAGAACAATGTGACAACTGGCTTGGAGGTTCCTGGAGTCTGTTACAATCAGACAGGATAAGGCAATGGGAAAATGTACAGTCAACAATGTCCAAAAGCAGTGCTAAACAAGGGAGGGGCCAGCTAATGACAGAAGAGGAGACAGGACCAAAAAGTAGCCATTCTTGCTGCCACCAATTATCATGGTAGAAAACTGCTGGCAACAGAGTTCACGTGTTTGCCCAGGGCCCCCTAGAAGGTGACCTGCTTGTTCAGAGAGGCGGAAGTAACTTTAGCTGAGGGGCCAGGTGTGGCATCACTATGAATGCATTCTTCAGAGTATTTGGAGTTGCTTCCATGGATGAGTACCATGGTCCTGCCCGTGGGTCTTCTGCAGCACTGCTGGCCTGGACTCTTTAACACACGTGGGAAGAGCAATGGATGGGGACAGAGGGAAGCAGAAGACCTGCAGCTAAGTAAGCTGCTGACCAAATGTGTATGGGTGCTCTCAGTACCATGTTAAAACCCCTAGTTAGTGGGCTTGGTGGTGGCGGCACACACCTTTAATTGCAGCACTTGGGAGGCAGAGGCAAGTGGGTAACTGTGAGGTAGAGGCCAGCCTGGTCTACAGAGTGAGTTCCAGGACAGCCAGGGCTACACAGAGAAACCCTGTCTTGAAAAGCAAAACAAACTAACAAACCCCACCCTAGTTAGAGGGTGGTAATCAGTCTGTATGAAACGGCTTCAGACTGCTCTATCAGAGTGGCAGCGTGCCCCTCCGACTGGGTGATGAATCAGAGGGTAAGTGAATCAGTCACAGGCCACCGAGCTAAAGCAGACCCCACCCACATGCTGAGAGGGAAGGTTGAGGAAGTGTCTGATACAGGACCGAAGGTGCTGGGTAGCGAGTGGACCAGCTCCAGGTCTGCAGTAGACAACACGGTGGCTAGCAGCTGCACACTCTTCAGTGGCTGCTCCTGGAGCAGTGCTCAGCTGACAGCCTCTTCCTGTCTTTTTTGGGATGACAGTGCTCCAGCAGAAGGGCCAGTGGCTCCATAAGTATTGATGCCTAAGATGGGGATAGCTGCCCTAGCACTTGGGACACTGGCCCCTCCACCACCTTCTCCCATCATCTCCCTTTGAATGCAAAGGTTAATTTGAGGGCAAAGCAAGAATTCTTCTGTTGAGAAAGATCTTTTGCTGTAAGAATTAATTTTAGACCATGCCCTTTACATATACCAAAGGTGATGATGAACTTCAAATGTTAAACCACTTGCTTAAGGAATGAATTCTATGTACTGCAATAGCTGGTAGGATTATGAAGGCTGAAATGTAATTTATAAATGTGAACTTGTATTGGAAACCTTTGCCAACACCCATCAGCCTCTCAGCTTGTCTGCTGGCTTTTCAGGTTAAAGAAAATGATCTCCTTTTTCCAATCAACAGCCACCCTATGACCAGCTAATAGGCTGCTTTGCGCTGTTCTACCTTAGGCTACCTCCAGAGGGGGGATTCTGTGGCAACAGCTGGGGCCCTAGATGTATACCATTCACCTGTAATCCAGGGCCTGTCCCTTAAATATTCTAGCCTTTCTGGCTGTTATATCCCATGACATATAGAGATGACTCCTATCCACTTGGGAACTAAAGAAATTCACCAGGAGATACTAGATGTTAGGACCAGAGGAGGATGCTCCAGGGCAGCTGCCATGATGGGAACATAGCTCTCATGGAGTGGCTTCACCCACTGCAGTCAACATCTAGATTTTCAACATCGCCCAGAGGACTATACACAAAACATTTGGTCCCCAGAGCGGTGCTGCAGGGAGGAGGGACAGGGACTGTCAAGAGGGACCTAGTGGGAGGTGAATAGGTCACTGGGGACATGCCCCTGAAGAGGATAACAGGGCCCAGCCCTTCCTTTTTGATTCCTGGTCAAGAGGCAAACGGTTTGGCCCTAACATGTGCTCCCACCACAATTCACTGCCCCAGCACAGGCCCAAAGCAACAAGGCTAATCAAAACAAACCCTCATTCTTTGTAAGTTGATTATCTCAGGCCCTGGGCTTTAGAGACAGAAAGGTGATTAACACAGGAACAGAAGCTAGCACCACAGAGTGTAGACAGGTCTCCCAAAGTTAGAGACGAGAAAGCCAGAGAAAGTACTAGGGCCCTGAGTGTGATAGGGGAGGTCAGACCCAAACCTTGTGGCTCAGACCTCTGCTCTAACCATGCTGACTGACCTCCTCCCTGCCCTGCTTCACCACTGTATACCACCCAGTCTCCAGTGGCCATTACTGGAGACAAAGTAGGACACCGAGACGAGGAGTTTGTATTGCCTGTATTGACCCCTCTGTTCCCTGAAGACAAGTAAGGGGAACCGGGGCAGATCCAGCCGAGACAGCAAGGTCCCTGGGCTAGTGTTAAGGAAAAACAGGTTCCAGAGCAAAGCCCTATGAGGGCTCCAAAGCATGTGCACAACTGTGCTCTGGGTCCCCACTGACTGCCCCAACAAACAGTACCCTCTACTTGGTGAGCCTGGGCTCCCAGGAGACATTACTACAGAAATTCCCTGCAACTGTTTCACAGAGGAGACACCAAGATTAGGACAGTTTTTTTTTTTTGTTTTTGTTTGTTTTGTTCTTCCTAGAAAACATGGCAGCCTACCTGGAACGGGTCCGTTTCCTGCTGGCTCCAGGGCTGCTGCTCATCCGGTAGGCAGTAGGGACACTCCTGTCTTCCCGCCGTCTCTCAGGAGAGTGAGCTCTCCTTCTTGGGGACCGAGAACGTGACCTAGATAGAGAACAAGGGGGACTTTAGCTCTTGTCTGAGACCTGGTCTCTGTGGTGTGCACCTCCCTAGCATGAGGCCAGAGAGGCCCTGTCTGAGACAAAGGCTGCTCAGATGGGCCCTGCCCTACTGACCCCACCCCTGCCTGTGCAAGGCCCCGGTCTCCAGGAGGCCACGCTTACTCTTCCCTACGCTTGCTTTGTGCTTTGTGTTCGCTCCCGGCCTGAAGCTGTCAGCCCAGTCAAGCTGCTCCTCAGGCAGGGAAAGGCGCTGAGGTTCCAGCAAAGGGAGAAATTAAAGGTTGAGAAGCCAAGGACTGCAGGCTGTACCTTGCCATTCCTCCTGTCGCTCATCTTAGGCCATGTGGCAGGAGGCAAGAGGACCATGCTGCAGGCCCACTGGCATGAAGCCCAAACCCTGCACCTGCTCAGAAATGACGCTCTCAGGACAGACTGGCTACTTCAAGTTTATGGGAGGTTTCATGGACACAAAACCATCTATTAATATGTATTCTTCATTTGATTCATGCTGGGATATAATCCACACATGGCAAGAGAGACCCTCAGGCCCCTCTTACCCTTTGTGGGTGTAGAGGTCCTTAACAGAGGGTTCCTCAATAAAGGCTTGAGACTTTTATTTTAGTTCTCTGTCCATTTGCTATTTCAGGAAAATCTCTTAATAAGCAGAAATTTAGCGGGGGAGGGGGAAAAACCCTACCAAACCCGAACTCTTTGTTCTGTTTCCATGGCAACCCACTCAAAAACAATATATGAGAGAGCAGTTTGATTCCACCATTTGAAAAACTTCTTCATTGCATCACTCTGAGCACATGAGTTCCTCCCCCCCAATAAAAACAACATAGTTGTTCAGGAATCAAGTTCTGGTCACACCCTGGCCCCCGTGAGCCCACGAGGGGCCTCTCTCCAGCAGGGCTAGTCTAGGTGGTGTGCCTCCCCAGACCTTCCCTAGGCTACACAGACTACAGAGGTGGGGGCAGTCAGACACCTTGACGGTTTACCAGGTTTCCCCTCAAAAGAGCTCCAGGAGTCAAAGCTGCTCGAGGCCGAGGCTGCCTGATAACTCTCCTGCTGTGCTGCCGCCACTGCCGAGCTGCTGGGACAAGGCTCCACACTCAAGATCCCTGGGGAGGCTGAGGGCCTGCGGTCGGAGGCACATACTTCACATTCAGAATGAAATGTGCCGGGCTGGGTGCTACCAGAGCCGTGAGAAAGCTCCGCTCACTCAAAGCTTTAGCACCTATGGATGCTTAGCATAGAATTCTACAATAAACTCAACAATTAGGAAAAATATGTTAGTTTGTAATGCCTGCAGATTCAGAACGGTGAAGTACAACACGTTTTTGCAGTGGCTATTGGTGTTATGAATTCTTCAGAGCACAGCGGCTGTTTCCAGTAGAGTTCCTTCTGGGAAGGAAGCCCTGCTCAGAACAGGGCAGCGAATAACAGCCGGTAATTCTTTAGGTTTCACTTTAATTAAGTAAGTCTTAGTGCTTTTAATTTTGTTAACCCGGCTCTTAATATTGATGCCAGGACAGTACAAGAGCCGGGAAATCCAGCTTAAAAGTAAATCAGTAGTGCAGTGTCACCACAGCCTTCTTAAAGAAGACAACTGGTCTCAATTAAAAACTTCCAGGCATACAGCAACAAAGATGTTCCCTTCTCAATGACCACAATGCTTTGCTGTGGGAGGCAGGAGAGTGTTAATGATAAAACCCAAACTATTTATTGTCTGCATGCCAGTGTCTGCTCCTCACTTCTCTAGGGCTTCACGGCTGTGGGCAGGTGACTGGGCAGTCAGGGTCTGGATCTAACCTAGTGGGAACTGGACTGGGGTCAAGTCATCTGTTCATCCCATTCACAGGCGTGGCAATGTGAGCTGCAGGCACCTGAGCCTTACCTGGCTTGGTCACATGTCACCTCAATATAAAACTACTGTCCCACACCCATAAGAGGAGTATCACCACACAGAAAGTTCCAATCCTCCTCCTCCTTCCTTTAAGAAACAGGTTTGAGGGATTAAATGTCTTTGCTACACAGTTTAGCATCAAGAAACGGACAGGAAAGATCCACCAATTTCAAACTAAAGTAGAACCTCAATTTTGCCTGTACAAGTTCTTTCTTGCTTTTTTTTTTTTTTTTTTTTTTTTTTTTTTTGAGACAGGGTTTCTCTGTGTAGCTCTAGCTGTCCTGGAACTCACTCTGTAGATCAGGATGGCCTTGAACTCAAGAGATTCCCCCTGCCTTTGTCTCCAGAGTGCTGGGACTAAAGGTGTGCGCCACCATGCCCAGCTTTCTTACTGAATGCTATAAATTAGCAAAAAACAAACAAAAGTCTCCTTAGCCTGCACCTCTCCCCCGCTTGAGGGGATTTATGGAGTTATCCTTAAAGAAATATCTTTACCACACAGATTTCCCACACTGCTGGGCTGCCCAAGAGGCGTTCAGACACTCAGATAAACACCTCACCACCAAGGGGATCTGACTTCGGAGGTTAACAGGTAAGCAGCTTAACCCTTCACTGGTGGAAGTTAGCTCAGGAACACCCAAACCATCGCACGTGACTTAACTTCACACCTGCTGCTTCACCTTAGAAGCCTCAAAGAGGGGCATAGCACAACTGAGTACAGGAGCAACACCTCTGCAGTCTTACACTTTGGTTGATGCTGACTAGATGAATTCCTCATAACCACTATGCTTTCTGAGGTACTGGGCGTTGTTATGAGACTCAGGACTTTTACTAAGAACTTGCCCTTGCAGATCCAAAGCCACCCACAGTCTGGACATAAGTCGTAAGCAGCTTCCACCCTATGAGTACACCACACAGTAGATGAACATCATTCTGTCCTGCACTTTATATGGGACCAGAACCACTTAATACAGAGAAGACAATGCACTTCAGTTGCAGTATGCTACCACAGGAGAATGGCAACAACCGCAGCATTTACTTTGAGCTAGCAGTCATCACTTAAAAATGACCACTTAGGCTGTGCCAGGCCTGAAAAATAAGTCTAGTATGTCTTAGTGTAGACGTTACCATGGCAATGGGTTACTCTACCTGAAAAGATAATTAAAGGCAAAATAATGACAGTATCATCAGCACTTTCTGCACTGTGGTTAGAATGTCAACAGCACATACATAGCACAGAGCTTGCCATTCCATACAACGGCAACATTGTATTTGGTGTTTTATCTTCAAGATAAGTCTTACTATGAAGAGCAGGCTGGTCCTGGACATCTTCCCTTCTCCTTCCTCAGTCTGAGTGCTGGGATCATAAGCACGACTACTGCACCTGCCATAACCACAGCTTTCTAACTACTTCGATCCTGGGGATGGCAGTGTTGGCAGGGTCTTGACTGGGCAGGCAGCTCTGTTTTCAGCTTGGGAAAATACAACTCTACCCAGAGAGCACGAGCCTCTATTTTCAGAAGCAAGAGGATAAAGGGAGACCAGGGGGTGAGGTCCTCAAGCAGCAGAGGACAGCAGATTCCAGGGGCCATGTTCCAGCTCTCCTGATGTTGTGCAGAAAGACAGCAGCTGGAAGGTGGGTCACAGTAACAACACTCCTATTCTGTAGCAAGGCTGTACCTTATCTTGATATTTTATCTAAACTGTAAAACCAAATACCAAAGATCGATTTATTTAATGCCATAAATTATGTGAGCTATTTAACCAAACAAATCAAAAGCATCTTTTTGATCCCACCTCAGTCACTAAGGCAGAAGTTTGGGGAGCTATAAGAATAACCAGCTCTGCTGACACCGTAAAACACTTTCACTGAAGGTCAAATTAAGATAAAACTGGTGGCCTACCATCAGAGAAGAAATAATGGTCAGAAAAACATCAGCTTCATTTGGTCTTTTAACTGACAGTTACACTAAGGAGTAGGGTTTTGCTCCTTAGACCTGTAGGCACTGAAGATATAAAGTGTTACATATAATGTACTTGTATAAAATATGCAAATCTAAATCTGTTGCAAACTTAAAAACATTTTAAAAGGTAAAATAATATAATGTATAAAATAAGCCAGTCCATTACAGTTAAGGACTATAGTTAACTATAGCTAAGAACTTATAATACAGGTATTAGGTGAACACTCCAGGTCAATAAGCACCCCAACCTGGGGACAAGCTGAACAGGCAGAACACAGGCAAGAGGTCCATGGCGATCTGCCCTACCACACACTGAGATTAGTGTGGGTGCCTGTGGCCAGTAAGGGCCTGGGTAATCCCCTCTACTGGCTTAAGGTCTCGGAGTCATGAAAGGACTGTTCTTTCCTGTCTAAGCCCTGGAGTAGAGGAAGTTAGGTAGAACTGACTGGACAGAATGAAGCTGAAGGATTGGTACAGCTTGTATTGTTTGGATTTGTAACACAAATCCTAGCAGTTTAAAAAAAAATAAGTAAATAAAAATCTAAAACACAACAACCGTTCATTTAATTATAAAATGGAAGCTTTCTGCATGTGCACAGTAATGGTACAAGGTGCTGAGCTTCCAAAACTAGAGCCAAAGGCTCACCATGAAGACAAACACTCAGTGAAGACAGGTCAGGTACTTGTCAGCCCTGGGCTTGGGGTGGATAAAGACAGAGAAAGCACACTGCTTTTAAGATGTACACAAGGAGACCAATGTATGCAGTACATATAAGAACATAGGACACCAATGTCTATGGATGGTGCTTGCACCATCCCAGAAGAAAGAGGAGTACCTGGAGTGGATGCCAGGTATGTGATGGCACCTGATCAGAGTCCAGGGTCACCATGGATGACAAGGCAGGGTAAGAGCTAAAGACAGGATAGGCCTTCTGAATCTCTTTCATACTAGAGACTGCTGAGTTTTAAACCTTTATTTAACACTAAGGGGTATGTGGGGCCCTTGAAGTTCAAGTTTACTAATTCTGTTGCCAGAATGCTAAACAGCTTTTTCAACACCTGGCTTCTTATCAAGAGGGCTTTTCGGTAGGTGTCTGGAGAGTCAGCAGGCTGAGGCGAAGACACAGATCCACACAGCTGCCTCTTTACACTCAGTTGCAGATATCTGAACACAGACTGAGCGGGAAGGGCTGCTGTACCACTTCACTCAGAAGCAATCAGCATAGGAAAATTCATTCACACAAAATAACCCCAGCATGCCAACCTATGAATTTCTACAAGTCAACGTGTGTCGGGCTCACTCTATAACCTGCAAATGATTAAACAAATGGTTCCCCACTTTTCTATAAGGCAGTCTCACAGTCTCAGATTTGCTATACAGGTGAAGGTGATCCTGAATGCCTTTATCTTCCTGCCTCTATCTTCCAAGCACTGGGATCACCGGCATGTGTTACCATGCCCACTCACAATTTCCTTTTTAAAAACTTTTGGTGGGAGGGAGAGAATAACTTTTTTTTCCTTTTTGTTTTTCCAGACAGAGTTTCTCTGCATAGCCCTGGCTGTTCTGGAACTTGCTCTATAGATCAGGCTGGAACTCAGAGATGTGCCTGCCTCTGCCACCTGAATGCTGGGATTAAAAGTGGGCACCACTACTGTCAGGCAACTTGTTTTATTTGTGTACATACACAAATAGGTCAGAGGGCAACCTTGGGTGTTCTTCCTCAGGAGCCATTCACTGTGGGCTTTTTGCTTGTGTTTTGACTTTTGAGACTGTTCTCACTAGCCTTAGTTAGCCTAGAACTTGCTATATAGACCAGGCTGGCCTCGAACTCAGAGATCCACCTGCCTCTGCCTCCTTAGTGCTGAGTAAAGGCTTTTGCACCCAAACTAGCCATTCACTTGATCACGAGACAGTCTCTCACTGGCCTGGATTTGCTTATTGGGCTAAACTGGCTAGACATTGAGCCCCAGCCTGTTCCTGTCTCCCTGTGTTAGAATTTGGGGCATGAACTACCAGGCCTGGCTTTCTCACCCAAGTCCTCATGCTGTAAAACAAACTGTACTGACTGAGCTACCATCTAGTGTAGCTTAGACTGGCCTTGAGCTGGAGATCCTCTTCCTTCCACCTCCTGAGTGAAGAGTGAAGTATAAATAAGCTATGCAGAGATAAGAAGCATAAATAAGTCATTTAACCTGTAGTTGCTGATAAGCTTTGAGAAGCCTAAACAAAGTGAAAGATTTCCTTTAGATGTGCAGGATCACATACACAGACCCTGGTGTGTTCACCAGCCTAGTGAATACCATGCTCATTTTAAACCTACCTACCTACCTACCTACCTACACACACACACACACACACACACACACACACACACACACACACACACACACACACACCCTGGTACATTAACCAGCCCGCTGAACGTTGTCTTCATTTTTAACCTTTTGCTAGCTCTACAGGGGACCAGGAGGAAGTTCAACATGTAGGGCAGACATGAGCAGGAGGGCATGAGTGCCTGCACACCCACCTTGACCGCCGCACTGTCCGGTAGGCACTGGGCAGGGAGTGCTTGGCTTTTGAGTGGGATCTAGACCTGGGCTTGGAAGACGAGTGGTACTTGGGGGAGCGGGACCTCGTTCGAGACCGTTTTTTGTGCTTCTTCTTCTTCTTTTCTCTTTCTTCTTCTCTTGGTGGATCTCTGCATCTGCTTGAAGACCTTTCTGGAGGCTTCACCTCTAACATGGGCAGAGTTCTGCCTCCAACCAGCAGAGGACAGGGCATGACACTGGTTTCCTGGAAATGTAAGGGAATATGCAGATGAAATCAGGAAATACAACACTTCAAATACAGATACCTCGGTGGTTATTTATTAAAATCCCCTGCTGGGTGTGGTGGATCACACTTGTGATCAAAGCATGAGGCTAAGATACCAGCTTGGGCTACAAAATTAATTCTAGGCTAGCCTAGTTTACAGTGAGATCCTGTCTCAAAAGACAGACAAATCTCTCTGGTCTTTCAGGAGAAATATAGTTTAACTGGTCATCAAATGTTACACATGGAAGATTTCTCATTTTGTGCCTGGAGGATTTAGTAGTAAGGTTTATGGGCCAGCCTCCCATACTGCCCCAGATGTCTGGGAACTCTGGAATGGGATGTGAACAGAAGAGGTATGCATGTGATTTTGTAGATCTGTAACTGTGGGAAGGAGGGCCCTGGCTTCCTGCATCACTCCAGTCCACTATGGCAGCTCATTAGCATCCCTACACATGATTCTTACAGAACTGTTAGCTCACAGTGAAAAGCTGGCCAGTGGGTTGAGCTGAGGCCAGATGGCTACCTGCAGTTGTCAGACAGGAGGGAGTTCTCTCAGCTTTTCCTTGAGCTCCCTGCTGCTTAGGCCACTATGCTCAACCACAGACAGGCTTATCATCATTAATACAATAGTCTTAGCTATTACATAGACTGCTTGAAAATTTAGTGTACTATTAATCTCTTCTTTTAGACAAGGTCTCACCTATGTATCCCTGGCTGGTCTGGAACTCACAGAGATATGCCTGGGTGCTGGGATTAAAGGCAAATCTCTGTAAATTCCAACATATCCATCCAATAATATTTTTCTATGTCAATGAGTACATTTTAAGAGATCACTTAAAAACCACACCTGGATATGTAAATCATCTCTAATGACCAATGGTGGGTGGAAGAGATGGTTTAGTGGTTAAGAGGGCTTGCTGTTTCTGCAGAGGACCCAAGTTCAATTGCTGGCACCCACATCAGACAGCTCACATCAGCCATACCTCAAGCTCCAAGGAATCTGATATCCTCTTCTGGACACCCCCACATACATCTAATGACCAATGGCACTGACAGACCAGCATGTAGAAAAGGACCATGTACATGTGAATGGTGGAATGCTACCCTGTGGACAAGTGCCCATCCTGAGGAGCTGGCTGAGTTAGGCTCTAACAGACCTAGTAGTACCACCTGTGATCTTATGGCATATCCTTTAGAGCCCGTAAGAACTCTTGCCCGTGTCTATGTGGCTAACTGGGTGAAATATGCCAACATTTGTGGGCAAAGCGCATATCAAGTTACTTAGCGAAGTCAAGGGCAGCCTGCCTTTCCCATGAAGTTTCTTGACAGTAACACATTTTGGGTATGACTATCGTTTATAAACTGTCAATTTATTACAAGTCTTTGTTTCAAAGCATTCAGACAGTTATCACCGTTTGCTTCTCACGCCCCCTTTCGGTTGAAGCAGCTCTGCTGAGATAATCTTCATGTGCACACACATCCATGGATAACAGGCCAAGGCTGACAGACAATGGAGCCACTCCAAGAGAAGGCACAGGCTGGGTCAGCACTGTGGTGCTGCCAGCAAGCAGATGACAAACGACCCACATTACAACATAGAGGCAATCTTGCAACTGCGACTTTTTTCTCCTATCTGCAGATACGGCTTTACATTATTTTTTTTATTTTCCTTCCTTCCTCCCTCCCTCCCTCCCTTCCTTCCAAGACAGGGTTTCTCTGTGTAGCCCTGGCTGTCCTGGAACTCACTCTGTCAACCAGGCTAGTCTTGAACTCAAGAGGTCCACCTGCTTCTGCCTCCTGAGTGCTGGGATTTAAATGTGCACCACCACTGCCCAGTGTTGGTTTTCCCTTTTCACTATGTGGGTCCCAGGGATCAAACTCATGCTTATTAGGGTTGGCAGCAAGCATCTCTACCTACTGAACCTTCTCATACTGTCTTGTCTAACCCTCACTCCCCTTCTGAGATAAAGTCTCATGTAGCACAGGCTGACTTTGAACTTGCCATTACCAAGTTTGACTCAGAACTTGTGGACCCGCTCCCTAGTGCTAGGATTATAAGGTGTACTAACATGTGTCAAAGACAAAAATCCAAGACCCTACACATTCCAAGCAAGCATTCTACCAACTGAGAGCTACATTACAGGTTTACAGATGTATCTTAATGAATCTCTTTGTTCATTGTACAAATGATAGTGAAACAATCAGAGATTCAATCAAGCCTCACCATCCCTACCCATGCAGGCCTGTTTAAGGTTTCTTTCCTTGCTGCCCATGTCTTCACATAGCTACAGAGCTCATGTTCTTGCACCCTTCCAGCACACCCCATGCCACAGTATCTCATGAATGCCCTCAGTTATGTGCACTTTATTCCTGTATTTCTGCAGGAACAGGCCTTGTGTGAGGGGCCAGAAGACAGTTCACCTCTGTGAAACTCTGGAAAATGGGGCCACAGTGCCTGAGTGGGATTGCTATGTTCTGCCACCTCCCTTGGAAGCTCATTCTGGTAAGGACAGAGCAGAGAGGTCAGCCTGAAGACAGGATCACTAAGAACATGCAAAGTAGACACAGAAGCAGCAGGTCTAGACATCCAGGAGGTGGAGAAGAGTCTTTAACTATAGACACATTGCAGACTCCAAAGGCTCTTACTTCAGAAGCTCGAGCCAGGCCCAGTGGCACACTCCCTTCCTGCCGCCTGCTGATCTGGACAGAGAACTCTCAATTGGCACCATGTCTGCTTGCATGCTGTTATGCTTCCTACCGTGACAATAATGAACTAAACCTTTGAACTGTATGTATGCCAGTCTCAATTAAATGTTTTCCTTTATAAGAGCTACTTAGGTCATGGTTGTCTCTTCATAGCAACAGAAACCCTAACCAAGCATAGTAAATATTTGGAGACACCTGGAGACAAGGTCTCGCTATGTGGCCCAGGCCTGTTTTCTAATTCAGGTATTCCATGGGCATGCCTGAGAAGTTATTTTTTTCCTAACTATTTTAACTTTTAAACCATGTACATATGTTTGTATCTGTATGTGGGTATGGTATGCAAGTGCAGATGCTTACAGAGCCCAGAAGAGGACATCAGATCCTCTGGAGCAGGCGTTAGTTAGTTACGGGCTGCTGTGAGTTGCCTGCTATGGGTCTGAGAATCAAAATCAGGCCCTCTAAAGCTATACGTACTTGCTCTTAAGTACCCCCACTCCCCAAATCAGAGTTTAGGATAAAATAAAGAAAAAGAGTGGCTATCGTTCTGCCTCAGCCTCCAAGTGTGACTACTGGTGTGAGCCACCATGCACAGGGGACATTAACAATTTATTTTGAGATTTGTTTTTTTTTAAATTTTATTTTATGTGTATAGGTGTTTTGCTTGTACATATGCACCATATGTGTGTCTGTGGGCGCTAGAAGAGGATGTCACCGCTCCTGAAAACTAGAGTTATGGATGGCTGTGAGCCACCCTGTAGGTAATGGGAATCAAATCTCTGGAAGAACAATTATTGCTCTTAACTGCTTGCTAATCTACCTCTCCAGCCTCCGAGAATGATTTTTAAATAAGCATTTTCAACTGCTCTTAAAACACCCTGAGTCACAACTTTTTTACAAGTGACTGTGGGTCTGCACTCCAGCTGTGTCACCCTTCAAACTTCAAGGCGTTTGTTACACTGCTAGTTTTCTTAGTTAGAAAACTATTATTTCTAAAATGTTCTTGAATTCCTCCATGAATTCCTAGATACCCATAAAATGTATTTTAACCCCTCCCTGCAAAAAACTCTTGAAAGTTACCTGCTATTGTGAGTCTAGAAGAAAACACCCAGGGTTAGGGATACAACTCAGGGCAGAGCACTTACCTGTTACACATTTGGCCTTGGTCTCCTTGACCAGGTCTAGGCAGGCATGACCAGAATTTCCACTGAATGACATGTTCCTGCCGCCAACAGCGTTTACTGAGGGTTTCTGGTGCTAGGTACTGTTTCACATCCCTCCACATGAGAGCCTCCCAAGGTACCATGTGACGGTCCTGTTCAAGGCCAACACTTAGGAGGGAGCTGCCTGGGTTCTCTATGACCTCTTGGTGTTGAGGATGAGCTTAGGGCCTCCCACACAGTAGTGCTCTACCACAGTTCAACATACCCAGAGAAGAGGAGCCCTCCTCCTCCAAGTACAGCACAATGCAGACACAGGAGCCGGCATTGAGATCTCTGTCCTAGTGTAAGCTCAACCACGCGCTATGATAACTGAAGCCCTGCATGGGCAGCCATGAGCTGAGCTTCCTGATCGGGATCTATGGCTGTGTTCTGAGACTGCAGCCTGCCTTTGCTGTGTTTACAGGTAATTGTCATGGCATCTCTTTCCACAGACTCAAAGCTGTTAGCAAAGCTGTGACTCTATGCTAGAGGCAGATGTCAGGCTGCTGGCATGGGACTTAGGCTGGGACTCCACGGCCAGAGCAACCCAGAACCAACTTTCATCCACTCCAAACCCAAGCATGCCACCAGGACTCCCTTCTTCTACATACCTCTACACTGAAAGCACTGTCCTCCAGTTTTCCCACTTCTGCTTCTGGAAGAGGGTTTTTTAAGTTTTGTAGAAACAGAGCCGCTTTCCTTTTACGTTCGGCCTGAAGCTGCTTCTCCTTTGATTCCTTGGACGCCTGGGCCAGCTTTTCCCGGGCAGCAGCAGCAAGACGGTCCTCCAGCTTTTGTTTTGCTAAAGAAAACAAGAAAGGCAGCGTCTACAACAAACAGTACTCTATTTCTAATTTTCATAGGCACCTTCTGGCCACACAACACTGCCATCTCAATACTAACCTCAGAGCAGGTAGACACCCGGGATAGACCAACATTGAGACAATAAACTTATGGCTTTTGGGGATGTACACTTTACTCTCACAAGCAGCAAGGCTGAAGGGGTTCTATAATGGTAGGGGTTGGTTGGGGCTGGAACCACAGAATGGCTCTCATACACAGGAGCCCCAAACACACCAAGTGTTTGGATGAATGATACCAGGTGGGAAATGTGTTAGCTCAGAGGGCATGGCAACATGTTCGGTTCACACACGCAGAGTGCAAACTCAAACACACAAGTGTAACTGTAAATGCACTGTGGGAGAACAAGTGTAGGTCCATGCCACGCTCTCCCCTGGACGACACTGGCTCCAAGAGCATCCTTTAATCAGTGTTGTATGGTCTGTTCATACACACCCAGAAAATGCTTTCCAAGATAACTAGTTAGAACAGGTAAAAGCACAAATGCATTTACTAAGTAACCACTGCACTGTGGAATGGGGCTTATTTTGGAGGTGCAGATGTCCCCAAAAATGCTGAGCAAACATTGTGCCAAAGTGCCAGTCTCATCCCCTGTCCCCCACATGCTGTTGGCCATGCTGTGACCCATGAAGAAGATGAGTTGGGGCTCAGAAATCAGCTCTGGCAGGCATCATCTTCAAGGGCTGATGGTTCTGCTGAGAGATAATCCAACAAAAGGGCCTCTCCCAGTTTGGTGCATTAACTGGAGCTGGGAGTCCAGGCCTGGTGTCTCACCCCGGGGCTGTCGTCCAAGTACAAAGTGTGTCTCCATTAGAGCTGCCCGCTTAGCGCATTAGGCCGCTCTGAGTACAGATTGCCAAGGGCACTGCATCAAGCTGAGGAGTGCACAGTGCCACACAGCACTGCACAGGGGCTTTCAGAGCGCTCCTGCATAGCTCCAGGCTTTGCTTCACCGTTTTAGAATTTCTGCCTTAGCACATAAATCTTATGTTTGTCTTCTTTCTTTTAAGAACTTAAAAAGCTATCGACAAACCTTGCTTTGCTTCTAGCTCCTCCTGCGTGAGCTGGGGCTTCTTCTCTTCCACAACCACACAGGGTGGGGCTGCGGCTGGGCTGGGGTTGGCCACGCTGCTTGTGTTTTCCTGGCATTCTCTGCTTTCTTCATCTTCTTCACTATCATCGTCCAGCTTGACTCGGTTTTTTTCCAGAGGAAGTAGGTCATTTTCTTTGGCCTTGATAGCAAAGCTTATTGGAGCAAATGAAGCTGTTGGGAAAGGTGAGAAGTGGGACACATTTTTAGGCACCAGAGGCAGAATGTGCAGACCCTGTCATAGGCACTACCACTTACAAGAGAGATGGCTGACAGGCTGATGGCATCTGCAGTGAAGGCACAGCCTGACAGTTTAAATGCTCTTGGCAAGGCATCAGACTTGCGAGTGTGTTTGAACCATGCTTAGCATGGGCAGCAGAGTGGTGGTGCCATGGTAGACACACACCTGCTGGACACAGAGCAGTCAACTTTAGTCTTAAATGGTCGATTTTTGTCCTTTTTGTAAACTTTTAAACATCTCTCCTTCCTTCCGTGTGTGCTTGAAAGTGTGTTATGTGTGCCTGTCAAGGGTAGAGGACAAGTGGGAATCAGCTCTCTCATGCCACATGGATTGTGGGCATTAAACTCAGGTAGGCAGAATAGCTAGCAAGTGCCTTTACCCACTGAGCCATCTTGCTAGCCTGCCGTTTTTCTTAAAAAAAATTTTTTTAAAGGAATCTGGCATGTAGCTGAATTGGTATGAGTAAGCATGTGACATGGTTCCACTAAGAAACAGTTCCTAGAAAACCTCCAACTACATTAAAAAACAAAACAAAATAAAACAACAACAACCACCTTCATGCAAAAATCCAAACCAAAACAAACATACAATTCATTCCTTTATTCAGTGAACATGATAAGCACCCTGTCACAAACATTTCAAGGTCTAACAAAAATTTAGTGATATACCTCCAGCCCCTAAGAGAAATGTGAAGGTCTTAAAGGAGAAAGTCTTCCTGTTCTATTTGCTCATTGACACTGAGCCTCTCTGTCACTCACTATGCTGAGTGACTCCAAACAGCCACCCAGATGCAGTCAGAAGCTACAGCCTTCATTCATGACAGGCATCAAGAACCTACACTGAGGGGCCATCTCTGGTGCACTGAAAACAGCTGCCTCTAAATGATGTGGGCTGTGGGAAACACAGATTCGAACAGGATGTGACTTACTGCAGTACCCGGCCTCCAAGCTTCTCAGGCAGGCCGCTTGGCCATCTACTGGATGGAGGGTCTCATTGCCTTACTGCTCTATGTTCCACACCCCTGTGTGGGCTGAAGAGAATTTACACCTGTGACATACACCTCATTTACTAGCTAGGAGCCAGGAGAACAGGCTTTCACATCAGACCTGGTAAGCAGCAGAACACTTTAAGCTGCTGCGGTGTTGTAATGCAGATTGGGTACTAACCAAAGGCCTCATCTTTCACAGTACAGCCAAGATGTCTATGCTAATGACATGATGATGAAGATCTGCTGCAGCAAATTCTGCATGGACTCTAAGACAGGGATGGAGATACAGAACAACGCAGCCCCAGAGCCAACTGCTGAAGGCGGCATTGAGTACTTGGTGAAGTGATATGGGTGACTGTGCCATGTGCTGCTTTTGTACATGTCTTAAGGCTCAATAAGAAAACTAAAGATTGCCAGGCAGTGGCACTCTGGGGGCAGAGGCCAGCCTAGTCTACAGAGTGAGTTCCAAAACAGCCAAGGCTACACAGAGAAACCCTGTCTCAAAAAACAAACAAACAAACAAACAAACAACCCCCCAAACAAAACAACAAGGAAAGCTAAATTGAACAAAACAAATCATTTACTGCCTATAGCAATATGGTCTCTTTAATAAGCAGAGGGTCAAGGACATTTTAAAAAGTGCAAACACATAAAATGTTAATGGACTCACAAAGAAAGACTAAAAATACAAGATGATTTAAAAACCACCTGTACTGTTTCCAGATAAGGGAACAGATGAGCAGATCATAACAACAAAAGTAAGTGAGCAGTTTGCCACTCAGTCTAGAGAGGCATTTACAGCTGGACATAGAGCCAAAGCACCATTACCCCACATACAAGGAGCCTAATTAAAGAGCCATTTAACCCATGTGTCTAGGTGTCCTGCCTCACTTAGTGTTGAAGATGAGATTATCAAGTGCCTCATGCCCCACAGCACTGATGAGAACCAAGAGGAAGCTTCTCCAGGCTAAGTCAGCCCAGCCAAAGGCCCTGGAAATTCTTCTGGAATATTCTGATTACACAATCTGCACACCACAGCTTGCACTACCACTGATCCTAAGCTCTTTCTCTAGGTCCATACCGTGTGTAAGCCAGCTACATCTGTCCTTCTGCATTCTGCACTGTGCTCAATCAGGCTAAGATGGACATCCTTGCCTGCTGCCTGCAGGATCCATTCCTTCTGGTGCATATGACCCTCAAGGATGGGTCCAGCAGTGCCTCCTTGAGGCACACCCATGCCTCACACCTTCTTTTCCACTTCTGGATAATAGCTGCATGTGTGTTTACACACACACACACACACACACACACACACACACACACACACACACACACTTACTTTGAGATGATCTCTTAGCTACGTGGCCCGGGTTGGTCTTAAACTCCTGAGCCCAAAGGATTCCCCTGCCTCAATCTCCTGAGTAGGTGGGAATACAGCTGCCTAATTAGTTATTATTATTACGAATTATTATGTTGTTCTTGTGGTGCATTCATGTGTGTGCAAGTGAGTACACCTGTGTGAGTTTCTCCATTTTGTTTTTTTGAGACAAGATTTCTCACTGAAATTCGTATTTACCAATGGCTAGTCTGGCTGGCCAGTGAGCTCAGGGAATCCTCAACCCACATGCTAAGGTTACAGCCAACCCTGACTTTTTAGTAGGTGCTAGGGAGAGGACCTGAGGTCTTCATCCTTGCATAAGTTCTTTACCCACAGAGCTATCTCCTTAGTCCTGAGACTAAAAAAAAAATAAAATAAAATAAAAATTTTGTACAATTTTGTTTTAGATTTATTTATTTTATATGCATGAATGTTTTACCTGCACATATGTATGTGTAGCATGTGCATAACTGGATTCCCTAGGACTGGAGTTATGGATGGCTGTGAACCACTATGTAGGTTCTGGAAAATCAAACCAGGCCCTCTGCTCTCCAGCCCCATCACCTTGTTTAGAACAAACTATGGCACACTACACTAGCCCAGAAAGGCTTTTCCTATAGTAAGGTCATTGACCCTTTATCTTCCAACTTACTGTCATTTGCCTTCTAACTTTATTCTGGCTCTGCTCCCTAGATCTGTAAGCCTGATTTCTGGTGTCAACTCTCTGACTCTAAGATTATATATGTTAACACTTCCCTTTCCTCTTTGCTCCTCCCTCTTCCTCTCTTACAGGGTCTCAGGTAGGCTCACAAAGCTGGTCTTGAGCTTCAGATCCTTCTGTTGCCTTTACCTTCCCTGGCACTACCCACACACACACTGCATTTAGACACTGAACTTCTAGAATCACTGCTTTTGATACCTAAGTCTTATTAACTCCTTAAAAATGAAGGGGGCTTGCAAGATGGCTCAGTGGGCAGGGAGCTTGCTGCGAGGTTGGACAACCCCGAGTTTGACACACATGGTAGAGGAAGAGTCAGAGTGGAGCTTGCCCTTCCAACTTCAGTTCTCATGACACTACTGAAGTTTCAGAAGCAGCAACACTTTCTCAGTGCCTACGGAGACAAGACCCCAAAAGTCTGCTTGCAGACAGGTGATGGTAAGGCCATACCAGGGCCCTGGAACAAGACCACTGCTCATTCCTGTCACCACTTTAGTACACAATTGGAATCCATTTAATATTTAGCATCATGCTTCTAAGTGCTGAGGTCTATAGATCGCTGAGCTCTGAGAGCTTCTTAATTCTGCCTCCCATAAGTCCTGGAGAAGCTTTACGGACAGAGACGGTCTACTTCTCAAGGGCAAATTAAGCCAACCTCTAATTGGTTTTGGCCTCTTGCCTGGTTCTAGAGGCTGTTCACCAACCAGTATTTCAAAAACTCTGCCAGACTAAAAATCTGTCAGTTTTCCTTTCTTTCTCTTTTCTTGAAATGATTTTGGCAATTTATATTTCTTTGAAATAGTATTTTTCAGTGACTTGAGTTCATTTCCATTTAAGGTTATGTACATGCTATCCTTGTGTATTTTTAAAAAAGATTTACAACTTTAGGTTTGTATCTGCATTCTTTTTCTCTTGAGCACAGACAACATTTTACTTGTCTTTTAAAAAAAATCACTTTCTCAATAATTTTTCCTTTAATGTTTTTATTCCTTTGTTTCTATTTTCCTTTTAAGCATCTTATCAATTTTTAAGAGGGTCCCACTATCAGGAAGCTTGGATTTCAAATCCTGCCTCAGCTTCTGTGCTACTGGCTGAGCCTCGATCCAAAAGTCCAGCTCTTTGCCTCTCTGCCCCAGCCCCTCCCACCATGCCAAGGACTGAACATGGCTAGGCCATACTGTACTGTGCCCCAGTTCACTTCCTAGTTCTCCTAGTTTCTTGAATTCAATGTCCATTTAAATTTTTTTTGTTTACCACAATAAACAGATAATGCCATTGTCTTTTTTGAAATAGCAACTTATTGCATTTTCACCCCCAGCAGTGTAGGGAATAGAATCCAGGGAAGTGCTCTACTTCTGAACTATGCCCTAACCCGTAATGATCCTTAGATGCTCTTCTCACTGCCTTGACTTCTGTGGACTCAGGACTTTGGGGTGCTGACACGCCTACAGGTCTTCCTGTTCTGGCATTCAAATGTACAGAGAAAGGATACACCGACCTGCAGGTCTTCCTGTTCTGGCATTCAAATGTACAGAGAAATGATACACCGACCTGCTTTCTCTCCTCTTCAGAGAAAAGCCTGGCTGTTTCTGCTTGGATGAACTTCTCCTACATCTTTCCCTTCCTTTGAGATTTCTGAGAACTTCCCAGGCTGTCTTCTAGTCAGTTTGACCCTGGTGATTTCATTATGCTTAACCCAGCAGCATTTCTGAGCAGTCTTCTGAAGCTGTCAGATTATCAGTAGCCTGTATTTTATAACACCCTCAATTTTTTTGAACATAAAGACTTAAGGATCTGTTCTGACTCTTAGGGCTAGCGGCTCAGTTGTTGTCTTCTGATTCTCAGTTCCTCAGTAGGGCTGTACTCTTCTGTCCTGAACCTGAGAGAAGGCCCATCATATCTCTTCTAGGTCCCTGGCTTCTTCTACCAGGGTGGGCAGGCTGGAGCGGCAACTGGGCCTGGAGCTCCTTTCTCTGTGTCTGCACCACCCCAGGCAAGACCAGTCTAGACGGTGCCACCTGTGGATGTACGCTAGCCTGTCCCAGCCTTCCAGCTTCTCCTTGCTGGCAGTGGCTGCCCTGGGATCAATGTCCTCAGACATGTCTCTCCCCCTTAGAAGTAAGTCCCAGGGGGCCATCTCAAATGGCTTCTAGTGCAAAAGCTGCTGCTCTGCTCTGCTTGTGCCTCTGCTTATTTCATCAAGAGCAGGAAGCAGCCAGTCACCTGACTTTCTAAACAGTACTTTCCTAGTGATAGCCAGATTATTGTGAGTCCTCACCCCACCCAGAAGGCCACTCTAGGTCAGGCAGGAGACTGCTGCCTGTGTCTGTCGCTACTCTTCTACTCTGGAGCTGTAGGCTCATGCTTCTACTACTGCTACTCTTATACTAGCCACTGGGCTACCAAAGGCCCCCAACTGTCCCTCTGTCTTAATCTCAAAAACCTAATGCTAAATAAAGCATTCCCCAGTAAGCACAGGCCTCAAGGAAAGCAAAGTCCCAGGTTCTGGGCAGTACACCTCTCCAGACTGAATCACTAGAGATACCTGTCACCATAGCAAAGCAGGGACCTCGCTTGTCTCTGAACACCCAACACAACACCCTTTCCTGCAATCCCTTTTCTAGCAGGCGGAAGTAACAGCTTCTTCACATTCTACCACAGAGCTCTGCTAACCAGCCTGAGGTAGGCTTTCCTCTGTCTTCTCTATTGTACCAGTCACTTACACACACCTGTCCTGCCAGATTACATCGTGTAGTCGGGGACAGGGCAAGGAGACCAAATGTGAGTACAGCACTGCCTGACATGGGTGATCAAGGGAGCGAGCCACTTGGACAAAGAAAGCCAATCTCATCACAGTAGAAAGCACTGGCTCCGGTGAGCCAGGGAGGCAGTCCCCAGTACCACAAATAACTGAACAGCTTCAAAGGTCTGGGGAAGGATGAAATATTATTGGAAAATTTATAAACACGTCTACTAAATGGCTCAAAATAGACCAAAAGCTGGTGGGTATTTGGATTAGTTTGCGTCTACAGGGTTCCAAACACCATGTTTGGAAGCAGGACAAGGTGAGCATGCCTGAATATAGCAGCTCAAGAAGCCAAGCCCAAGGAGCCTCCATGGCTGAGGTACCTAGTCCTGTCCCTCAGGAGGGAAGCCCATGAGGCCTAGGCTTCACCTGGACAGCGCACCTTTTACCAGCTTCCCGTCCACGGTGCTCTTGCTGGACCCAGCCTCCTTCTTCCCGCTGCCTCTTCCCCCAGTCTCCGCCATACCCTCAGGAGTGCCGTCCTCCCCGGCTTCATTTGACTCTTCAGCAGCGGTTTCTGTGGAAGCCTCTTCAGCTGTTGATGCTATCTGGAAAGAGAGACATCACTATGCACTGTTACATGACAATTATGCAGGTTTGTCAGTATATTCCACAGTATATGCCTATAATCCCAGCACTCAGGAGTTCAAGAGCATCCTGGCCAAAGGGAGTGTGAGGCCAGTCTGGTCTGCATGAGTCACTCCAAAACAAAAACAAATAAACAAACAAAGCACACACACAAACATCAAAACAATCTCCCAAACCACCTGAAATAGTATTTCCACATCTCAAACTCTGACCTGAAGTTTTCATGTATGAATGTGTTTTATTTTTACTGGGGACTGGACCCAGGGCCTCTGCTATGCTAGGCAAGTGTTCTGCCACTGAGCTGCATCCCCAATCCCACTTGTTTGGGTTTTTTGTTGTTGTTGTTTTTTTTTTTTAGGATAGGGTTTCTCTGTGTAGCTTTGTAGACCAGGCTGGCCTTGATCTCACAGAGATCCACCCACCTGCCTTTGCCTCTGAGTACTGGGATTAAAGGCATGTACCACCACCAGCCAACTCCACTTGTATTTTTCTAAAAGGTTAAAAAAGAAGTACCTTTTCCTTGGAGTCTGGTTAGTGAGAATACCTTCAGAATAGAATCCCCCATTGACTACAGGTGTGTGAGCAGCTTGAGTTTCCACAATCATCTCTGGCAGAGTAAGCTCAAGGGGGTCAGGACAAAATACTCCCAGTACAAGAGAACTGTGCGAGGGACTGTGCACTGTGGCAGCCGGGGTCCAGCTCTACCCCTGGAGGGCATATGCACCATGAGCTGCATTACACAGTAGTCAAAGTAAGCTGGACACAGTGGCACATCTGCAACCCTAGCACTTGGGAGGTAGAAGCAGGAGGATCAAGAACTGAAGGCTAGCTTGGGCTACATGAGACCATGTCTTAACTCCCCTCCCCAGTATTGTAAAAAAAAAAAAAAAAGCCTCTACTGCTTGAAGCAAGTGTTTTTTGTTTGGGACATGCTAGGACACAAGTGGTCACCAAGGCACGAGTGAGTGGGTGCTTCAAAATATCTAAGACAGCTCTGAAGGGAAAGGTTTGACAAAGTGTAGACTTGAGAACAAACAGGAAGTGACGTCTGCACCCGTCGTTAGAGCTCGTTTCATGCCTTCCCCACCTTCAGTGAATACCTGTGTGATACTGCCTCCTTCCTTCTGCAGGAAGAACTGCTTCTTAAACTCATAGTAGGGGTTGTACTGATGCCAGGGCTGAAGGAACTCAAACCTGTGAAGGGAGAAGGATTCAGTGTGACCCACATGCAGGCTTCAGTGGTTCCCACGTGGCCTGCACTGTCCTGAACATAGAGACAGTGGCCATCCAACGCCTTATAGATTGCACATGGTTTCAGTCCTGCTCTATCCACTGACATGTGATTCAGGCAGAGGGCTAACCTGCCCTCCAGGTCACATCATCACAGATGAAAATTCGGTCCATGTTTTATGGATGCTGTTGGGAGATAGGGAATAAGGACCCTTGAGAAGTGTGAATTCCAGTCTTATAAGCACCTATGTTTTTACTGCACAATAAAAACAAAAACCGTCTCCAACTCTAAGTAATTTAATGATGAACAAAAATACATCTATCTAGAGATACTCCAGGGAAAATGAAAGCACAAAGGAATAGTGACAGGATTTAAAGAATGCTAAATGAAAACCCCAAATCTCATCTACATGACATGCTTAAACTCTTTTGAATTTTTTACATGTGGGAGCTTAAGCTCAGAAACTCATAGATGCCAGGTAAACACTGGCACTGAACCACACCCCAGACCAATACTCAAACCCTTTTTACCTTACCTCTGATCATTCTTGGCTCGAACACTTGTCTCAAATTTAAGGCCGTTCCTGGCGACGTACTCTGCCAGCTTGTCGATCACAGGCTGGATGTCAGGGGGCGGGGGTATGATGGCCACAGGAGCAAGCGCACTGTGGAGAAGAGCTGGTGAGCAACCCTGAACTCAGCATGGCTGGAGTCTGGCAATGGCAGCTGGAGGGTCCTGTGGGGCTCAGTCATGTAAGAGGTAGACTCTTGGTCTAAAGCAGTGATTCTCAACCTTCCTAATACTAAGGCCCTTTAATACATTCCTCATGTTGTGGTGACCCCCAACCATAGAATCATTTCATTGTTACTTTATAACTCTAACTTTACTACTGTTATAAATCATAATGTAAATATCTGGTATCTGTGAAAGGGTTATTCGACCCCCAAAGGGGTCGAGACCCACAGGTAGGGAACTGCTGGTGTAAGCTAATAAAGTCAGCTCCTGAGCCGTAAAGGGTCAAGGACACTGTGCATGGCACCCTGTAAGCCCAACACTGGAACATGGGTTACATGGCTAGACCCTATCTCCAAAACAGAAACAACACTGGGGATTCATTAAAGAATGATGTCAAGTCCCAGAGATAGGTTCATTCTTCCTCCTCCTAATCAGCATTCCCTTTTAACTACGAGCTACTTCTTAGAACAAAACAAGGAAAAGTCATTAAAAACAGCTGGCTAGCATGGCTCAGTATCCTTTACTCCATGTTTACTTTCTCAGCAATATGGTCCTAGATGTCATTCCCCACTTCCTCCCACATACTCAGCTAGTGATCTACTTCTGAGTGAGCATAGCCCACATATGACTTTCCCGGCATGAGTAGAGAGGTGTTAGTCAAGTTATTCAGCAGACTCTATTAGACCTGAGACACACACAGAGGGCCCTCATTGGGGTGCTGAGCACTCCTGTTCTACTATCATTGGGTTTTACACTAGATGCCAACTGTGTTACTGGTGATCTCAAGGATTGGCCAACAGAGTCCTCCCCTCACCGAATGTATGAAACCCTACAAGCTGGACCAGTTCGGTCCTCCCCACTTGGGACTCTGCCTAACATTGCCTTGCTGAGGTGTTAACACACTGCACAAGAGCAGCCCAGGATTAAGGAGTAGATACAGATTGCTGCCCAAAAGTCACATTTACATGGGGCTATATTCCATTTTGGGGCCGAGCAGTGGTGGCACACACCTTTAATCCCAGAACTCAGGAGGCAGAGACAGACGGATCTCTGTAGGTTCAAGACCAGCCAGCCTGGTCTACAGAGTAAGTTCCAGGACAGGCAAGACTGTTGTTACACAGAGAAACCCTGTACCAAAAAACCAAAATCCCAACCAAAACAAAACAAGAAAGCCATTTTTGTTATTGAAGTAAGGTCTTGCTCTGCAGCTCATTATACAGCTGAAGACGACCTTGAATTCCTGACCCTCCTGCCTCTTACCTCCCCAGTACTAGAATTACAGATACCTGTAATGTAACATCTAGCTGGCTTTGAACTTATTTTTTTTTGTCCTTTTGAGATGAGGACTCATTGTGTGTCTCTGGCTGGTATAGACCTTACTGTATAGATCAGGATGACCTTGAATGCAGAGATTGCCTGATCCTGCCTGGTGATGGACTTGGAATTTTTGATCTTTGTGCTTCAGCTTTCCAAAAGCTTCGAGTACAGGTATGTGGTAATAATATATGAATAACAGCACACTAATTATGGAGACACATGCATGCAATCCAGACCAAGAACATGGTGGTGCACTACAACAGGCACCATGCTGAGCAGGTGGCACACATACCTTGTGGTGGTGGCTGTGGAGGTAACCCCGCTGCCTGTTTCAGCTGTGGTTGGGGGTGGTGGAGGTGTGGTTCCAGGAGGTGGTGGTACAGTGGTAGTCACACCAGGTGAGCTGGACACGGTCACTCCAGCAGGAAGGGTGCTGTAGTAAGTGGTCACATCAATCCCAGGTGGGGGCGGTGCCAGGCAGTAGGTGCCATCTGGCAACATGTAGTAGCTGTAGTACATGGCTGCCACAGTTGCTGGAAGAAATATGCTTTGTGAGCAAGAGGCCAACGACAGGTGTCACACTTGAATCTACAATGTCCCCCACAAGCGCACGTTTTAGAAACTTGCTCCCCAGCTTATCGTAATTTGGAGAGGTCATGGAACTTTTAGGAGGTGGGCCTGGTTGGCCAGAAGTTTACTACCAGTATCAGGTTTTTGACAGCCTTTTCTTGACTCCTAGCTCTACCACAATGTGAACAGCTGTTCAGGCTTCCACATTCCACACGGGACTGAGCCCCTCTGAAACTGTAAACACAATCCTCCCACTTCCACTTTCCCTTGTTTCTGTCAGATGTCTGATCACAGCAACAAGACAAGCACTAATATAACAGGATAGGATAGCGAATGGTTACTAAAGAGACCCTGGCCAAGCGCAGCATCAGTTGTGTGCACTCCAACCACACTGCTTCTTTCTGCATCTTTATTCGGTTCACACCTGGAACAAGTGGACAGCAGACAAGCACAAGAACACCCACTGTAAACAAATGAGGACTTCCTCTAAGCAAACCCACCTTCTTCCTTTGTGCAGAAAGGGCAGGCGGGGAAACCCCTCTAAATGCAGAGTGAAACCCTCTCTTCGAGAATAACTAACTGTCGGATGGCCCTCTTCCCTCATGGCTGGTCAGGTAACCTGTGCTCACAGAGTGAGTGAACTCCCTAACTCCCCTTTGCTCAGACACCAACTATATTTTCTGGAATCTGCTTTTTCACTCTACTGTTCACTTTAGAAACTTCGATGCCCACATGCCTAGCATGGGGCCACTGTATTCAGCTCGGAAGTCCAGCATCTCTGCAGTTGCTTCTGGTCTTCCCCATGATCAACAGATCAGTACCAGCTTCCTGCTCACTTTCTGCACAAAGGACAGCACAACAGCCAACTGTGCTCACAACAGCCCTGAAAGGTACCGGATCTTCTTTAAATTCTTTAACTACATTTATTTATTTGTGTGTGTGTGTGTGTGTGTGAGAGAGAGAGAGAGAGAGAGAGAGAGAGAGAGAGAGAGAGAGAGAGAGAGAGAGAGAGAGTTTTGCCTGTATGTATGTGTGTGCCTGGTGCCCGCATGTCAGAAGAGGGTGTCAGAACCGCTGGGACTGGAGATACAGAAGTTGTAAGCTGACATGTGGGTGCTTGGAATTGAATCCAGGTTCTCATCAAGCCCAGTAAGTACTCTTTAACTGCTGAGCCAACTCTTTAGCCCTACTCAGCTTCTCTTTGAAAAAAATGTTCAAAACCAGCACTGAGCACAGAAGGCTCAACGGAGTAACAGCATTTAGCAATGCTGGATACAGAGGGAATGTATTTCTTCTTCATGAGGGGATACAAGTGAAGGAATCTTACTGATTTTCACTTGTTCATCTGAACACAGTGGCATAGTAAAACACTGTGGATTCAGCAATACATGGCTGCTACTGAGATAAACACCACAGTGGTGTACTAATGTCCCAGAGGGTAGGAGATGGTCTTTCCAGCTCAGACTGGGAAGATGTGTAATCCCCATATGCTGATGGCACAGCTGTGGTTTGATTTGCTTTTATCAGGAATGTCACTCACATGAAGCATCCAGTGCTATCCCAGCTCGGTGTTAACATACTAGACTGGTACACAGGAACAGTACTAACCAAGTATTTGCATGGGGTATATGGCCAGGTGGCTTTTCCACCTCTGCTCACAGGAACACCCACTACATTTCTGCAGATGGCACAATTGGCAGGGGGGTGCTCATGGCAGAAGACAGATCTTCTCACTGTTTCCCAGCCCTGAGCACTCAGTGTTTGTCAAGAAACATGATGTGCTAGCTAAGATGTTCAATCCAGTAACTTGGGAGACCCACTACAAACACCTGTCAATAGAATATCACTCACAACTTAATCAACAGCAAGGCCCAAAACAAACTGAGGACACTAGCAAAACCCTGGTCTTGGAGTGGGCACAACAAAGATTACTGAGGCTAGACCCAAGGAGTGGGGACATCTGCTACCCATCTCCCTCTGACTTCTTAGTCCATGTGATACTGTCTAAGACCTTAATTCTCACCCCAGAGAGGATACCTCTGTGACCTCCAAAGACTCCAGGTAGTGGTGTACTGGTATAAAGCACCGCATGTCCTGGCACTACAAAGATTCAAAAGGCCATTGCTGTGGCCATGCACACACTTCTCCCCACTGCTGTTCCCAGATTCCCCATGCAGTATCAGGGCTGGGAAGGTATCAGAAGGAAGCTGGATCTGTCCCTTCCTGTTAGGGACACCAAAGCAATGGACATACCCCAACCATGGCCTGAGAGCCAGGCTTCTCCATGGTCCTAAGGCTATTAGCTCATCCTACACACTTGAGCCCTGAGGGCTTTTGGGTCTTGCCACCCCAAAATCACACAGGCCCTCACTCTGCTGCTTCTGCCTTTGGTAGATATGTGCAATATCTCTGCTTGTCCTGAGGTCCCACTTAGGTTTAACCCACTGGCTCCTGGTTTTGGAAGTCCCTCCACCGCTTAGGCAGAGGTGGGAGCACATACACCTGTGGTAATTCCTTGCAATGCTAAGACTGTAGGCCTGCTACTGCCCCAAGGTTGCCACATCTCTAAAACAGTGGCAAGTTCTTGGCAGCTCCTGATGCACTCAGTGACTAGACCTTAGCTGTACTGTTCTCAAATAACCCGGTGCTAAAATACTGCATAGTGACCATAGCTCACAATAGCGCAGTTTTTTTGGCTCAGTCTCCTTGGATCCACACCCTGAAGAAGTAGGGTCTATAGCTCAAGCATCCTATAGCCTTGTCACCAGCTGACACAGGTTCCCATACAGCTATTTGTACCAACATCACACCACACCAAGTTAAGAACAAGTCTCTCTCTTTCTGTCTCTCTCTCTCTGTCTCTGTCTCTCTCTCTCTCTCTCTCTCTCACACACACACACACACAAATGCCCACAAACATACAGACTTTCTGATTTTATAATTTAAGTTACAGGTACACTATTTGACATTTTACAATCTTACTTTAAAGCCTTCTGTTAGACTCTTAAAAAAAAAAAAACTTAATTACTACCACCAATCAAGTATTATGTTTGTATTGTCTTTGCAAAAACTTTATTTACATTTAAAACCTCCTAATGATTTAAGGTTTTATATTTTGCAAGATGAAAAGGGTGCCAGAGATCAGCCAAGCAACATTGTAAACATACTTAATACTACCAGACTGTCCATTTAAACACAACTCACAGCATTATTAAGTCACACACAGAATATAGTAAGTCATGAGGTTAAATAAGATGCTATTAAAAGAAAAAGGGGAGGTTGGAGAGATGACTCAGTGGATAAAAACACATACTACTCTTGCAGAGGGCCCGAGTTCAGTTCCCAGCACCCACACTGGTCAGTTCATAACCATCTATAACTCCAGTTCCAGGGGATCCAACCCTCTCTTTTGGCAAGGCACCACACACATACATGCTGAGAAACACTCTCACACATGAAAGACCCCCACCCATCTACCCCAACAACAAAAACTTTACCAAAAAAACAAACCAAAAAAAAAAAAAAAACAAAAAAAAAAAAAACAAAAACAAAAACAAAGAAACAAACAAAAAAACCCAAAAAAGTGATACCTATAACACAAGATCTGAGGAGCCACGCAAACCAGTTGCCTTGTGACACTAGGCTGCCCCCCCCCCCCCCCGACATGCCTCAAGTGGCCTCTGCTGTCCTGAGCATTTCATACTAAACTTCCCAAGGGTACTGCTTGTTTCCCCATCTTGACATGGGTTCTTGCTGTTCCCAGACAGGCCTCAAGTGAGCAACCTGTCTCAGTTTACTGAGTAGACAGGACTACAGGAGCAGACCACCATGCCTGACCAAGACTAGGCTTTTAACTGGGTGAAAATATGATGTGGCATTATGCTAATAAAGATACTACAAGAGAACTACACAAACGCAAACCAAATGAACCAGGAGAGAAACTCCAGTAGGTACCCAGGCCATCTAGATGACAACACAGAAAGGTGAGCTCTGCACAAGCTTGTGTGCAATGACCCAAGGCAAGACTGGTGGAGTTCAATCAACCATCCTTTACTCTGTTCTTGAACCTGCAGTATTGTGGAGGATGGCCTTGAACCCTCATTATCCTGTTTTCACCTCCCTACTGATGGAATTACAGGTGTGTGCCAGCATACTCAATTTATACAGAGCAGGAAACCGAAGAAAAGGCTTTCTGTGTGTGAGCAGTCACTCTAACAACAGAATGTTACATCCCCAGCCCTGTTTAATCATCTTCCAGAGCCCTTTGACTCTTGCTGACAGCCTGAGCATAGGTTTGTGCAGAGGAGAACAAAACAGTTTTCCTGAGACCTTCCTAAGGCATGCCTAGGACATTAAAGGAGAGATGTTAAAAAGCTCACAGGTCACCAGCTGAGTCCTTCTGAGAAGCAGTAGTGACCCACCCTCTGGTTGTCCCTGGTGATGCAGCCTCAGGTCAGGTGCCAGGCCACTCTGACTCTGTCCTGAGGCTATGTGCCATTCATGACATGCCCTTCAATCTCCTTCCCACATCTAGCTGGTTGACAGGTATTTCTCAGCCTTTTCTAAGGTCAAAGGCTTTGCATTCTATTCCTTTGATGATTGCAGAATTCCTATCTCTAGCCCTGGGCTACATTTGTCTAAGAACTGTCTATTCAGCATCCTGATCTGGAAAGTTCACACACATTCTAAACCAACTGTGTCCAGAACTGTCTTGGGCTTTCATCTATACCCTTCCCTACTGCAGGTCTGGTCAAGGAAATGCCATGCCTCCTGAACTACTTTGGCAATATCTCTGCCCAGTGTTCAGACAAGCTTCTGTCTGGGAGGGCACTCCCAAGACCTCCTCCTTCCCTTCTTCTGTGGTGAGAACCACCCCAGGGCATCCCAGATTTCTTAAGTCTTCGGTAATCCTGACTGACCTTCCTAGAATTCTCAATTGAAATCACCTGTATGCCCACTGTGCTGTGGGAACATCTGCCACTGCAAACAGCACTGAGCCCTGAATGGCTGTTCATTAGTTCACACACACACACACACACACACACACACACACACCACACACACACACCCATAAAGGGTTAACTTGCAAGTGAATCACAGTATGAATTAACAGCAGAATTAACAATGAAATGGAATTACTACAGTACTGTATGTAATGGAAGTTAAGTGAACGGGGACATTCTCCAAACATCCCACTGTGCTGTGCACATCCTTCTTGGGGTAACAGAAGATGAATCAGTATGCACGTGACAGGTGGGGCATTAGGTGGCCTAGGCACAAGGATTTAACAGTGTGCTACTACTTTAAAAGGGTCATTTGAACATGAACTCCATAATACAACAGATGATGACAACTCGTAAGTGACCAGCGGGAAGACAGCATACCTAGTTGGACAAAGGGAAGATTCAAATCTGAATGGGAAGGCCTAGGACAACGCAAGATCCTAACACTCAACTCACAATGTACTCATAACAGTGCACAACTTAAAACTTTTGAATTGCTTATTTCTGGAATTTTCCATTGAATATCCTCAGACTGTGGGTCCCATGAAAAGCAGAACTGCAGATGAAAGATGTAAGGCCTGCTGTCTCTTTACTGTTCACCTACCATCTGTTTGTTCTCTAGAATGCTAGTGCCAAATGGGAGGACTCTGTTCAAGTATTCCTGACATAGCACTGGCACAGACACACTGTTCAGTGAAGGAACCAGTTGCACAGGAGAGAACAAGGGAGTGCTAGGTCAAGAGATGGGAAGTGGTAGCATAGAACACTCCAAAATTGGAGGGGAAAAACCGACATCTATACCACAGTTTGAGATCCACCTCACTACCTATCCAGTAACAGCAAGAGTCTAGGCATTCTCAGATATGCAAGGATTAAAATAAGAAATATGTATGTCTCCCTGTACAGTCTCTTGTGTCAAGTTACTGGAGGATGTGCCCTAACAAACAAACAAAAACCCCAAAGAGACAAATACAGGAGCTAATCTAGTCAAGTGATGGAGAAGCCACAGGAAAGCCCAGGGCTTTAAGCTGAGAAGAACACAGCCCTAGACGAGTGGCACAATGGGAAACAGCTGCCAGCAGCCAACATACAGGTGCACACTGACTGATGTACCTACTCACTGTCCTTGGCTTTAGCAGCAGTCGATGCGGCTTGGAGAGATGGCTCTATTAGAACCTAAAATGATTAATCTTGATTGGTGGGCCTGTAAGGGTATTTCCAGGAAGGATTAAATGAGAGGGAAGGATCCTCCCTCAGAGTAGGTGGCACCGTCCTGCAGCAGACTAAACAGGAAGAGGAGGTCCAAAGGAAAAGGCACTGCTGCCTGCCTTTGCTTCTTGCTAGTGAGTGCATCCAACTCTCCTGTTATTGCTGTCACCATTTGACTCCAATTGCTTCCATCAGTAAGTCCCCGGTATTCTTCCAGGCTTTCAGTTGGGACTGCAAAGGCTTTTGGGAATTGTGTACCTACTTGGTTCTCAGACTCTTCAGTGGGTAATCAGCTATTATGGGACTACCCAGACCTATCTGTGCCAGTCTAGTGAATTCTCTTTCATTGTATTCTTTCATGAAGAGAGTCATGCTAATACAGACAGTGGTACCAGGAATGGGTTCAAAACAACAACTAAAATCCCATCAGGAGGCTGTCAGGGAGGATGAAAATTCCTGTATTATGAAGGGAATTTCAGGCCAATTCCACAGGGATAGATAGAACAAGGGTTTGCTGAGTATACGACCTGGGTAGTAGAAAAATATAAACGCTATGGCCAAGTGACTAATCACAGAAATGAGGAATGTAATTGCCAAACATGCTTTGTCTTATGTTGTCAAAATGTTACACACATACATTAATAAGCAGATATTTGTGTTTTCTTTCCTTTCCTATTCTGTTACCATACAACATCAGGAAAATGCTAATACTTAAATGTTGTTGACCTATGTGTCATGACCAAGTTATGGGGTATAATTTGAAGACAGCAGTCCCAGGGACTGCTCTGGGAGAAGAACTGTTATGCTTTCAGTTGTACATAGTACACTTATGTCATCTCAGGCTGAATTATGACTTTCTTGTTATCCTCATTTGGAAATTAAGCATGATATAAAAAGCTGGGGGTCAAGTTGACAAGGGATGGATTTGTGATACTTAATCTTGTCAACTTGATGGCAATCAACTTGATAGACTCAAATAAGAAACATGCCTCTGGGAGGCCTGTGAGTGCATTTCCAGGAAGGCTTAACTGAGAGGTGACCCATCCACAAAGAGGGTAGCATCTTTTAATGTGTTGAGCAGATAGATAAAGATGTCTTACGCAAAACAGTGTTATGGGCCTGCCTTCATTTCTTTCTCTGTTTAAAAGATTTGTTTATTTTTATATAGATGGGCATTTTGCCTACGTGTATGTCTATGCACAAATGTGTGTGCCTGGTGCCCTCAGAGGCCAGAACAGGCCAGAGAATGGAATTACAAGTGGCTTACAACTGAGCCTGGGTCCTCTGGATGAGAAGCCATTGCTTTTAACTGCTGAGTCATCTTTCCAGTCCCTTGCTTTCCTTTCTTGTGATAAAATTGTACTGTTACTGCAACTGCCATCCTTTGTTGATATCACACTCCAGCTTCTTTGGCCTTCCAATATATACTGAGGACTAGCAACCCTCTGGAATCTTCCAGGTCTTCAGCACCACACTGATCGCTAAAGCATCCAGCCACATGCATTGGGCAGTGACCAAGTTCTTTCTAGCATGCAGGGAGCAACTGCTGGACTACCCAGCCATTACTGTGCAAGTCATTCTAAGGAATCCCTTTTAGGATATACATTTACATACATACCTTCAACCAGTTTTGTTCCTCTAGAGCTATAAGACAACCAAAAGAGAACCCAAAGGGTTGGAGTGTTAAACTCTGGGCATGAGGGGCATATGTGAGTAAAGTCAGATTACTGTCTGTCACAGAGGACTATCTCAGAGCATCTAACTTCAGGAGGTGGAGAACAGAGGTGTAGCCACAGCAAGGGCAGGTAGAGCCCCACCCTACACCAGAGGCCAATGTTACAAGTAATCCAGGATCTAGACTGGCACTTGGAGGGGGAGAGCAAACACTTTTCATAACAAGTGTGCACTTGACTTTCAAAGTATAGACATGTCCTACTCTAATTAAAACAAAAATCTAGCATATACTAATTATAATCAAAGAAATGAGGAACATCTTACTCTATTCATCACATTCTTGAGCTTGCAGCAAAAAAGAAGCACATTATTGACACCCCCACCCCAGCCCCAGTACTGGTGACTAAACTAAGAGTCTTGTGTACCGGGCAAGTACCTTGTCACAAGGTACCACATCTCCAGCCCTCTTTTTATTATTTTTGTGCATGGTATGTGCATGACGCACGCATGTGAGAATGTGGTTATCAGCAGCCAGAGCAGGACACTGGTGTCATCCTCAGTTGTTTCTGCCTTATTGCCGAAGCTCACCATTTTGGCTAGGCTGGCAGGCCAGTGAGCTCTTGGGATCTTCCTGTCTCTAACACCATGCTGTGGTTATTGGGATGTGCAGCCACGTCTGGCTTTTATGTGTGTACTGAGGATTTAGACTTAGGGCCTCATGCTTCCAGACCAAGTGCTCTTAACCACTGAGCCATCCATCCCCATTTCTTCCTTTATTAATTTGAAACAAGTTCTCAGCAAGTTGCCCAGGCTGGCCTGGAACTCACTCTATAGCCCTCGTAGGCCTTGATCTCACATTCTCTTTGCTTGGCCTCCTGAATAGCTAGTGCTAAGGCCTGGATTACCAGGCACAGTTCCACTGCCTTCTCAGTGACCTTTGTCCTCCACCCACTTGCAAAGTATGGATTTGTGTCAGTCAGCTGGGCACTACAGACCTAGCAGTACATGTAACTGACAGGGGGAGTCATCTAAACCACAGGACAATTTTCAAGATGGGACCCTTGGTGAAATGGTGGTGAGGCTGTTGCTCCTTCCAAGATGTGAAAAACTAAAGAAGCCATCTATTAAATGTGTGGGGCACATGGCTGCTGACACAGCATTAGTGAGGACCAGGCTGGCAAATACAGCTGTACTTGGGAATTTCTACCCGGGACAAATCAATCCACTCTGAAAGCAGACACAACCAAGACAATCCTTTGAGTCAAAACTGATTTGTCTTGATGACTGTGACATGACGGGACCGCAGAATGGGCTGGGTAGGTCTTCTGCTATTGTTTAAGAAAGCTGGTGTGCTAGCAGTCTATGGCTAACAGCTAACAAGAGCTCAGCAGCGTCTAGAGTTCATTCTCTCAGACCCATAACCCTCTGGCATATTCCTAGTCAGTTCTTTAGCTTGCAAGCCCCACCAGCAATCTTGACTTGGCCACTAATCCCCCCCTACTTGGCTCTCCCCACCCATCTATTTTGCCCCACCCATCTATTTTGCCCTCAGCCATTGGCTCTTATTGATTTCTGTTACACCTCCTCTGTCACCCCAAACAAATTGATGAATTTCCGGCGTAAAGCTAACAATAAAACATTTTATGCAAGTGCCAGAACAAAAAAACAAAACAAACAAACAAACAAAAAAAAAAAAAAAAAAAAAAAAACCGAGTGTTTCCCCAGGACAAATGGTATACTGACAAGGCAGCTCTTACCAAAACAGATTTTTAATAAACTAAATAAATTAAAGTATATAGGGCTCCATATAAAAACAGGAAATGAGAATGTAATCACATGCAAGCACATTCCAAAGTAGAATCCTGATGTAAAATCGCCTAACAATGCAGTCCTCAGAATGCATCTCTGTGCATAAGTGACACATGGATGCTTAGACAAGTCACCTCATTTTTGGGACCAAGAGTGGGGGTTAGTGAAGCTTTGTAGAAAGACAGATATTGGGGAATTAGAATGATGGCTTAGAGGGGAAAGCTGTCTGTTGCCAACCAAGATCCCCAAGACCCACATTGAAGAAGGAGAAACTTGATTCCTGAAGTTGCCCTTGGATTTTCATGCCAAGGCACACCCATCCAGCACATACAGATACAAAAAAATCAATAAAAATGTAATAAAAAGATAGGGGCAGGTTATGTTGCTATGTACCTACAGGCAAAAGCAAACAAACAAACAAAAAAAAAACCTGAAGACAAGATGTAGATTCTTATACAATGTAAGAAAATGGGAAACAAATGGCCATTTTTTTTTTTTTTTTTTTATTCTGTACAGGGTCTTTCTGTAGCAGAGGCTGTCTGGGACCTTGTCATCCTCCCACCTTAGTCTCTCGACTGCTGGGATACAGACTTGTGTGCGATAGATAATACGTTCTACTTCAAATGTCCATTTCGACAGAACTGAAAATATCAAACTGTTGGCAAGGAACTGTTACTTCCAGCAGTTCAGATGTACTTAGTGAGAAGACTGACATTCTTCATGGATTACCCTCTTCTAACTAGGTTCAGGGTTGGTATCCCTGTCATGAAACATCTTCAAATCACACTCTGCACCACATATCCTACACGGGTGTGGGTTGACAGAGCTCACTCTGGCTCAGCTGACAAGCCCAGACAAAAGCTACAATCTTAGCACTTTCTATAAAATACTGGTCTGTCTCCCCAACACCAAGGTTTTGTTTCAGAAAGTCAACTTAAAACAAACAAACAAACCTGGTTAAAATGCTTTTTACATTTGGTATCTGAAAGTGTCAGTCTTTCTGAAAGCAGGGAAAAATCAGAGGAGTAACAACTCCTTTTGATCTCACAACCATGACTCTCTTGATTTGGTTCGAGACAGAGTCTCCTGTTGTAGGCTAGGCTGGCCTTGAACTTGTGGTAATTCTTCCGTATCTGCTTCAGAAGTTTGGCAATTACAGGCACAGGCATCCCACCACACTTAATTTTTGGCCTCATCCTCTTTTCTACCCTCTTGATGCAGTGGCTGCACGGACAGGATGGTGCGAGCATCCCCAATATTCTCGTGGGTCTACTCCTTATTACTCTGGGATGCTGTATTGAATTAGTCAGTCTGCACTACTGTAAACAAATCCTAGACATGAAGAATGTTAGGGACCTGAGTGGTGATGTCGCACACCTTTGATTCTAGAACTCTGAAGGCAGAGGCAGACAGATCTCTGTGAGTTCAAGCCCAGCTTGGCCTATAGAGCAAGTTCCAGGGCAGCCAGGACTGTGTCACAGAGAAAGCCTGTCTAGAAAAACCAAAAAAATCAAAAACCAACCAAACAAAAAGAATGTAAGGGAAAAATGAAGCTATTTTGGCTCATGGTTTCAGAGATAGTCAGTTCACACTACAGTAAGTCAGAAGTAAAGAAAAGGACTACAGAAAGAAGCCAGGGCAAACCCCGAGGTCTTCAAAGGCTCTATTATCTTCTACCTTTCATTCCCTCCCAATATGCTGTCATAGTATGAGTCCATCAAGGCAATGACTAACTCCTGATTAGATCCATTCAACTGTGGAAACACACCCACAGATGATCAACAGTGTATGTCTGTTTCCTGCAGTTTCCAGTCAGCCAGCAGCATGCTTCATTCTCCTCCTGCAGTTTCTCAGTACCATCAAGCTGGCAATCTCCACGCACATGAGTCCCCAACACCATAGTTACACTCACTCCCTTTTATCTACAATGCAGCCAGTTCTATAAAGAGGCCATCACAAAGACTAACTGAGGCAAACTTGTAGGTGACTGCCTGGGAAGGCTTGCTCTAAAGCAAGTGGGTTGTGACCACTTGAAGGGGGTGGAGGTCTAATGATCTTTCACAGGGATTAACATATCAGATATCCTGAATATTAGTTATTTACCATTCATAACAGTAACAAAATTACAGTTATGAAGTAGCAACGAAATAATGATTGGGGATCATCACAACATGAGAAACTCTATTAAATGAAATGGTCACAGCATTAGGAAGGTTGAGAACTACTCTAAAACATTACAGCCTGGCTTGCTGCCAGAAGCTGTCATTTCTCATGGATGTATTTTTCAGGACCAGTGTCAGGATGATTATTACCATAGTAACCTCAGTGTCAATGAGCAACTCCACATCATCTTTTCTCTGACAATAGATGCCTGTTGCCATCTGCATGCTACAGCAGGTACTGTAAGGTGAGCAGAATCTCACTCACCTCTGCAAGGCCTTGCCTCCTTCACACTAAAGATGCACACTAGGACTTGAGCATAAATGTTGGTACCAATAAGACACTGTCACAGCTGAGTCCTTCCCTTTCAGGTCAGGAAAGTCCGAAAACTCAGAGCCTCCAGAGGTGGAATGGAGAAAAACAGAGCTGAGAACCCAAGGATCTCTTTTCCATGCAGTCAGCTCAGTTCTCTAGAGTCCTTGCTTCATCCTCTGAACTCAGGTACCTGACTGTGAGGAATTCCCAAAAGATCCCTTTTCTAGTCTAAAGCAGTCAGCACTTTCTAACACAAAATCTTCTATTGCAGTGGATAAAAACAAAGTCAAGCAATCTCAAAACTTCTTAAAATGCAGCACCCACAGTTTTTAAACAGAAAAATGTCATTGTCTTTCTTATCCCTGAAAGTATGACAGACTAAATAACTGGCTCACCACACTGTCTCGAGGACATCACATCACAGCCGACTACCGTCAAGGTCTGCTAATGGGGTGCATGCACTATGACATGTTTGAGAAAATGAACACCATATGCCACACTAGTTTACCACCATATGCCCTATTAAGGCTTCTGGACAACCTAGTGGGGTATAAAATGTCTCCATGGCTGGGGAGTGGCTCTGCTCTGTTGGGAAGTGCTTTTGAAAAAAGCATGAGGATCTGTGTTCAAGCCTCAGAACCTATAAAAAAAATGCAGTGTATAGTGGTGATTATTTATAATCCTAGTGCTAGGGAAGTGGTGACAGGAGGGGAATGGATCCCTGGGGCTCTCTGGTCAGGCTGCCTAGCCTAACTGGTGAGCTCCAGGCTAATTAGCAACTCCATCTTAAAGGAGGTAGATGTTTATACATTGCTAAAATCCTCTGGCCTTCACAACAAATTCACAAGCACACATATGCACACATACACACAAATTTTGAAAAAGTGTCTTCAGGAAAAGACTTGTTTGACATCACCAAGTGGAAAATTGGAATAACTTCTGCAGTGGTGTATGAGGGTCATATCTGGGAAGAGCCACCAGATGCATTTACCACATCCAACATGTTTAAAGTTCTTTGTTTCCTTGGAGGATCAGCTTTCTTCTAGAAAAGTCTCTCTGAACTAAGTTAGAATTTGTGTGTGTGTGAGCGTGTGCATACACGTGGAGATCAGAGGTCAACGCCAGCTATGGTCCTCAGCTGACATCTCCCTCAATTGCTTTCCACCTTATTTCAGACTAGTTATCCCTTGGCAGAAGGTCCTGGACAAAAAGCCAACGATTGAACACATCTCTGTTCTGGACTATGGATGTGATGTGACTAGCTGCTTTAAGCTCCTGACACTGTGTCTTTCTTGCTATGATGGATTGATCTGAAACAGTGAGTTGAAAAAAATCCTTTCTCTCCCAAGTCAGGATATTTTATCACAGCAACAGAAAACAAACTAGGACAGAAGGTAAGTGAGCAGAGATCAGAGCACTGTCAATCAAGCAGGGGTCAGTATGGGCTTGTCGTCAGGTTTTTCACAGGCCCCAAGTACAAAATTACATTTATATATTTAAATAATTAAAGGGAAAGAAAACAAGCAAGATAGTTTTTGCGATATGGGAAATATATGGTACTCAAATCCTAGTGGCTACACAGAGTTTTTGTATTGTTTTCTGATATCGTTTCATGTAGAACTAACTTGTGATTCTCCTACCTTCACCTCTTGGCTCATATAAAAATATTATTGTTGACCATCACAGAGGTTGGCAGCTTGGTAGACACGCAGGACCCTGGAAGCTGGATGTTTACTCTTGAGCTCTAAGAAGTCTGGCACTGGCCCCACTGTGCAGCTTAGAAAGAGGACTGAAACATTAACACAGAACCAGCACAGTGTGAACAGGTCAACCATGGAAGACAGAAGAGGACAGTCAGAGCCACAACCAGGGAACAGGACACTCACACAAACAGGAGGACTGGACCACCAGCCAATAAATGGTACTGAAAGCGTCCAACAAACTGGAATGCCTCCCACTAATGCCACACATGCAGACGGACTAAGCAACTGACATTTAAGGTAGCAGTATTCTCCTGGTGCTCAGGTAAAACAGCATACAACTAGCTAGTGGGTAGGATAGGGAGCCTTTTCCTGAAAACAGGGCTGGGTCACTATGTTGTAGGTGAGTATGGCTCAGTAGATGCTGTTTTGCTATGTATGTTAAAAGGCAACAAACTCTTTCAATCATACACAGAATTTAAGAGAATAGCATCAGACCCAGCAGACAAAAATTAGTCAACTCATAAGGCCAGCATCTGTTAGCCTAGGGTTTTCTGTGGTGTTAAGGGTTACACTGGTTTGCAAAACTCTAAGGGACAGAGAGTATTATCTGAAGACCTCACACCCAGACACAGACATGATCTTCTTTTCTATGAAGGCTGAAGGCAGGCTTTTTCTTTCTTTTCAAACAGAGTCTTGCTCTGCTTCCCAAGTGCTCTGAGTACAGCAACTACCAGCTGCTAGTGACCAGGTACCAGTGGGCATTTGTTTTTTATTTATGCAAGAATTTGTGAACTTCTGAAGAGCCCTTGCAAAAAAGCTTGCTTATGAGACTCAATACCTGCAAGAGACAATCAAATAAAGAACTCAACTGGAGACAATGTGCAGGAGAAACACTCTAGTCAGCTATAGAACTAAGTAAAGGCTACATAAATGAAAATTAGTTATAGACAGAAAATATACATTACTCATAAAATCTCCCAACATGAAGCTAATACTCCTAACAAAAACTAGGAATAAGGGACCAGTAAAGGTAACATGAACTCAGACCTCAGTATGAGCTAGGCAAGTGCTATACCACTGAGCTATAAAACCCAGAGAAGAAAACGATTCCATGGGGACTCATTCCCTGTAAGACAATAACATGTAACTTCCTTTCTGTCCTTACTGGTGTCCTGGGCCTACCATGCAAGTGCTCTGCCTCTGAGCTACATCCTAGGACCTCCAGATCTCTTTACTCTGACCTAGAAAGAGTTCTTTCAGGGATGGCTTCTTGGGTGGTGAACAGGTGTATCTACAGTTCAGCATCGAGTTTCAAACAAATCAGAGGGTCTGCGGTTGACCTCAAGTAAAATCTCCTTCCCACCACAACCCATACTGCTCAGGTCTTGCTGTGCAGCCCTGACTCATCCCTCTCCTCTGTGACAAGGTAGTTGCTTGGGCTTGAACCTCATTCAAGGATGCTCACAAATGCCAAGAAGCACAAAACTTTCCTTGCTTCTTCCTACCTCCCTTGACTAATAATTACACTACCTAAAAAAGTAAGCCAACTGTTAAACAATGGGATAGGGACCAGTATGATGGCTGAGTGGGTATAGAGGCTTGCTGCCAAGCCTGATGTGAATTTGATCCCTGGAATCCACATGGACAAAACTGATTCTCGCAGGTTGTCCTCTGACCTCCCTATATGTGCCACACTGTATACGTGAGCACGAATTTGAAAAACAGTTCACCATCAAGCTAAGAAATAAAATAAATTGTTAATTTTATACATCTACATCAAAGGAGCCAGAAAAAATTTCATAAAATAAAAATTAGATGTTCTTTTCAACAGGCTGCCCAAATCCGAGGAAATTAGTAGAATGTGACTCACATGTAAGCACACACATAAAATAAAATTTAAAAATATAATAACACAATTTAACTAGGATAGTACTAGGGAAATGGCTTAGCAGGTAGAATTGCTTATGCACAAGACTGATGAACTGATTCCATAAAATTGTCCTCTGATCTCCACAAGAATACCGTGGCACACACATCCTGTGTATACACAGAGAAAATTTAGTCACAAAGAATACTTTAAATTTGGCTATTTATGAACATTATACAAAACTTTTTTTTTTTTTTTTTTTGCTCTGACAGTGGATAGTATTTCAGCATTAATGCCTCTTGCATAATTTAATTATACTCTTCTATATGGATTTACTGCTAAATAGCAAAGTAATATAGAATAGAACTTGAAAAATGGTTCACTATCAAGCTAAGAAATAAAAGAAATTGTAAATTTCTTCTTCTCTGCTTCAGTGATATCTGCTTTTGCATTCAGACCTTTTTGTTAAGATGCTCATGACTATGAGTATATTTCAGTGGCATCCAACTCAACTTTGCCCTGACACACAGTGGAGCCTTCATAGGTAAGCCCTTGCTCAGTGGCTGGGGAACAGCTGAGCTGAACCTCTAAAATGAAGCAGTTACTATCATCTGAACCAATTTCTGAATGGAATGTCACTTATTTCCAGTCTAACTGTGAAACATTTCCCCCATTTTCTCATTAGTTTCATTAAAAATCAAAACCAAACCTCATTTACGGATGTAATCAAGTGTTGACTCCTGGCTCTTCTTCCTCCTAGGCTGAAACCCTCCCCCATCCGGCTCTCAAATTCAGAAGTCATCCACACACTGTGGCTGGCTCTATTTTCTAGACACTATTCTTGATGGCATCTCTTCTCCAAGGATTCCAGGCTGTGCTGCAACCTTCAGGTTCTCCTAGGCACCTCCCTCTGCAGAGCCAGCTAGTGTTGGCCTCTCCTCTGTGCTAAGACTGTAGGAGCTTCTGAGTGACAGTGGTCCTCCTGACCCTGGCAGCCCATGTCATGATACAGCAGGCAGGGTGGGCTCCTTTTTGGAAGCTTGAGACTTTGCTTTTTACCAGTTCTGTTCTTAATTTCTTTTTAGTTAAACTTACTGTAATTACGTCTTTGGTTAAATTTTATGCCAACACACAATTCAAATAAGAAAATTGCTGTTTCTGTGAATATAAAGTTGAATGCTTTGGAAAATTAGATAAAAAGCCAAGTGCTTTCAAAAGCTACTGTGCAATTACAGGAGGGGAAGAAACTGTTAAAGCCTCAAAATAACAAAATAAAAGCCTACACTGAGGTACCATAGCACTTGGAACCTGCTTCCCAGGACAAAAACTCCAACAGGAACGGAAGTAGGGTGAGGAGGAATGGGGGAACATGCTTTGCTGGAGTTCAAGGAACAGCTGTGGTCTAGAGTTGAAAGGATGGACGGAGATCACATAGGAACTCTTATTTAAAAAAAAAAAAAAAAAAAAAAAAAAAAGACAGGGGACCAGTGAGACAGGAAAGATAGGGAAGATGTCTGCTCACCTGCAAGCTTGGCAACCAGAATCTGACCCCAGACCCCTTGTGAAGGTGGAGAGAACCAACAGTTTTCTCTCACTGCCATTTGTGTCTGTGGTATATGCATGTGCCCGTCCCTGAGTGTGCACATACACATTAAATCAATGCTAAAAAGATAAAGACCAAGTCTTGCACTTGGGGATGGTCAGCCTGGTGATGGTGAGATCTTCTCCCGAAGACTGATCTCAGATCCACCACTATCATCTTCTGACCTCTTTTCAAAACATATTTTAAGACATCGACTTATTTCAAGGGCCTCCAGTAGCAAAATGACATTTCATTATCTGGTAGCACATATTTCACTATATTAGACTTCTTTTCAGATCTTTCATTCTGCCTTACTATTGTTTAGACAACTAGGGAAAGTTTTACTGGGGAAAAAAAGAGGGAGAAAAAGACAGAAAGAGGAAGGGAGGAAGGGAGGAGGGGGAAAAGGAAAGGAAGAAAGCCAGTCAATCAGCCTTAGGTACTCCCTGCCCTGTCCTGTCAGCTTAGTTCCAAGGGTGGGGACACTTGCTGAGGGCAGGAGCAAGACTAAAGAATGATGGTATTCAGACACACATATGCATGAGGTCATTCCACCCCTCTCTGCTACTATGGGAAAGAAGGAACTCTGAAGAATCTGTTGGATCTGACCTTGATACATAGATACATGCAAGGATAAGCCACAGGCCACTGTGTGCAGGCAGTGTTTTAAACATTACAATCAGTTCCCAAACCTTTGAAATTTTAATGGTAAAACACATTTGAAAAATGTTGAATATAAGGGCCAGTGAGAGGCTCAGTGGTAGTGTTTGCTGTGCAATCCTGATAACTGAGTTCTATGTAAATTAAAGGTAGACCTGACTCCACATGCATGTGACATGTGTATCACTCCATCATACACACACATTAATAAGAAAGTACAGAGGGAAAAAGGCTGGTGACACTCTGCACAGGGCCCCAGCAGCTTTCTGTTAATACTTAAGCAATCTAATTACTGTCTATGGATGAACTTCCCACAAGAGAACTAAAACCAACAGCTGAGATTGGTTTTCCTCTACTTGGCTGCATTTTTAAGTGCTGTACTAATGGTTGACTACAAACCAAGTGTCACCTAATTGAGCAGAGCCAGGCTGCTTCGATTATCCAGCAATGGGCCAGAGATTTGGAATCAAGCAATTCTGGCAGCCAACAGCACCATAAGATAAGACCAACAAGCTGATGCAGACACTTAAGAGAAAGGGTATAGAGGGCGGTGAGAGTTTCAGGCAGGTACCCAGCAGGGCTGGAGCTCTGGGGAGACCAAGGCTGTTCCTAACTACGGGAGTCACACAGCCAAGGATGCTAGAACTTTTCTGATGGTTTTTGAGCAGTTTCATTGAGAAACAGATCCTAGGCTCTAGCCCTGGCCAAGCTCTGCTGTAAAACCACACGTCCACCTGTGTACTCAATGATCTTTTTGATCATGGGAAGGAGGCCATGTTGGTGGCTCTGAGGGCTCTGGTCCTTGTAGCTGACAACAGGAGCATATCTGAAACCTATCAACCCCATGTAGACCTGTTTGTCCTTACAACCTTCAGATATCTAAACAACCCGTTCTTCCTTGTGTCCAGACTTCATCAGGGCCTGATGTCCTTTTTGGTCAAGGGCATTATAAGCAGGACTAGCCCTCAAGCCCAATATAGCAAGCCTTGGATTCCCTCAGAGCCCCAGGAAGGACTCTGGGGCCCAGGGGCCCTGTCTCTAATCTTTGGTCCTTTGACAACCTACACTGCTAAAGTTTGCCTCAGGCCACTCTTCCCCCTGGACTGGGGATGGTGAGTCACAAAGCAACTATGAGTCAGCTTGCTTCCCCATCCTGCCTGGCCCACAGGGTCTGTACACACTGTACCACAGCTGACCTCCGTGTGTAGCTGTCCATCCTTTAATGACAGAATCAGTTTCCCCATCCTCAATTTCTGTTGCTCTCTTCTATAGCTATAAAAAGATACATGAACATGAATAGACAATGCATTTGATTTAAGCAAATTCAAGACAGTCTTGGAAAAGGAATGCAGGGGATGGACAAGAGGGATGGTTCAATCACTAAAGTGCTTCCTTGCAAGCAGTGAAGATCTGACTTTGGATTCCCAGCAACCTACATAAAAGTGACGTGCCTAGGAATTAAACGCAGGAAGATCCCTGGGGCTTGTTGGCCAACCAGTCTAGTTAAATCAGTGAACAATCCTGTCTCAAAAAAAGTAAGGCGAAGAACAATCCAATCCAGAGAGGAACTCAACATTAGCAGGTGGATACACTCACACACACACACACACACACACACACACACACACACACACACACACACACACCCTACTTACTAACTCTATGCACACAAGATAGATAGATAGATAGATAGATAGATAGATAGATAGATAGATAGATAGATAGATAGGGTATCGATCAATCAAGGATACTCAACACTGGCCCCTCTAGTCTCCACATGTACTTATAAACAAGGGAGCACATACATGAAAATGCATGCACACATACATACACACTTTAAAAAAAAAAAACAAAAAAACAGAAAAGCAGTAAATAGGCATGCATGCGGTGGGAGTGGTTGGCAGTATACCATTCCCTCTCTGGAGTGCAACCACAGCCTCCTGTTGCCACTGATTAGGTCATTGCTGAACTTTCCCTGGGGCTACACTGGGCATGGGAAACAGGCAGGCTATTCACATGGATCTCTTCCTAAGTGTGTACCTGAGCCAGCAGAAATCTCCAGAAGGCTGCAGAATGGCTGCCTATGGGATGTGACAGCAGGACATTTAACATGAAGTCTTGTTACATGAGCTCTCTAATTGAACACTCAAGATTGATATGGCTCGATTTCTTTGTTTGAAGAAATAGTTTAAGTTCTAGCCTAGCCAGCCTAGGTTATCTAGAGATATGCTCACAAAGTTCACTCAGAAACTGATTTTTTTTTTTTTTTTTTTTTTAAAGAAAGGCCAAGTCTCAGAGATCTACTTCCCTCTGCCTTCCAAATGCTAAGATTAAAGGCCTGTGCCACGATGTCTGGCAAGTAACTTGATGTTTACAGTCTTGTCACTTTATTACAACAAAATGCCACATTTGTGTGGAGACAGAAGTGCACAGGAGCTAGCACTTGTCAAGACTATTTATCCTCCATAAATGCCAGCTCTCTCTTCAGTACAAGGCCCACTGTTCAGGCATCTCGTTTTTTGGAGGAATGGGGTCTACAGCAGGATAGCCACAGACAGGCTCATCCTGTGCTGAAGGTTCCTCTTCTCACACAAGACTCACACTTGCTACTTAGCCTCAACAGCAACGAGACCTGACACTGAACCTAAGGCCAGGTGTTCTGGATCACTCTCTAGAGTGCTCTCCTTCAATGAGTCAGCTTCAAGTACTTAGAAAGATAGGAAAGCAGCAATCCTAAGAGTCCAAAAGAACATATCCCCTGCACATCACACCAGCTCTCATTATTCTTAGGTCCCACACCCACTATTCAAACAGCTCTGACTCAAAATACAAAAGGGAAAAATTGCATTTGTACTGAACAGGCACTAATTTTCCTTATCACAAACAACTATTCACACAGCATATACAGTGTATTACAAGTTCTCCAGACAGGATGCTAGCGGCTGTAAGAGAAACCAGGAGTTTTACTGTCTGTTGGGGACAAGAGATATCCCTGAAACCAACCCATGTAGAAACAGGGGATGATTGTACATGACAGGCAATCATGACAGGCAACCCCACATTTCTCCATCCCTGCTTGCTGTTTTTCTCAATACAATTATGCCTAACCTGATGCCAATACCAGGGCATTCTCATGGCACCAAACAACTCTACAGGACAAGCAATGCTGTGCTGTCTGTCATGCTCTGCTCTTCCCACTCTTAACAAATCTGCGCACTGTTTAGTACAGCAAAGTTTTGAACTATAGACGTCACTTGCCAGCCTCTACCGTTCTAGCCAATAGTGAGCTAAAGAGGTGTCAGTGTGGCTTTGGGAAGAAGGCTCTGGCTGGCGCTTACTCTTCTGCACTTGCCTGACTTTTCCTTTCAGGAACACAGAGCCACAGGCCAGGCCAGAATGCCCTCCAGACACCTCCCATCTGACTACAGGAAGGTCTGCAGTGAGAGCACGGAGGGGGGTGACGGACGGCGCAGTGCAAGCTTGATTTGGAACAGGATACTCCGGGTACTCACAGTCTGTCGTGTACTCCACCTGGGAGGGCTGTGCAGGAGTGCCATCTGCAGTGGGTGGGGCTGGAGCAGAGCTGTCTGCCTGTGCTTTACGGACAAGGGCTGCTAGGGGGTGATCTGGGTCCACCACCTTCAAGGGCTAAGAACAGAGAGGACACTGGCTTTAGCATTTTCTATGTTCTGAATTATGTAAACCTTCCTGTTGAGAAGATTCAACCTCGAGCTATCATGGGCACGCCTTAGGGAAGTCCCATCACACAACAAGACACAATGAAAGCTGCTACTGCAGGGGCAGAGCTACTATGTCAGATCTGAACAAAAAGGAGAGCTGAGAGGCCACGTCAGGTGCACACCTGAACTCAAGAGTGCTGCCACAGCACACTTGCCTTGAAGCACTTGCTCAGTGCTGGGGTACTAATTCCAGTATAGCTCTCCCCTTTGTGCCTCTGAAAACCACCATCCCCCTGAACACGCCACCACTGTGAGAGCACACACTCCCCAACACAACCTTCTTGCCAAGAGCTACTGTTATTTAGACTGAACACATACATAGAAGTCCTGTCCAGTTGGCTGACAGTGCCAAAGGAGCTAAGCAGGCTTCGGCTCTATAACAGCTTCTAAGCAAAGGGTGGAAGGAGCATCAAGACCAGACAGCTACTCAAAGTGTAGGCATCCAGAGTCACACAAAACCTCAAACTCTATCCTTCCTCATTGGGACTAGATTTCTCATCAACAGCTCTTACCCTCCCACTTATAAAGAGCCACTCCTCCCAGATATCAACTACCCTTTATGACTATGGAGAACCATGCTTGAATTTCATAAATTCTGTCTTCTACACCACAAATGACAGCGCGAGAGTGTGTGAGCACTGATGGTAAAAGCATGTATTAAGGAACTGTCTGTGAAGGGAACTTCATGAAGCAGATGTTTAAAAAAACCTAGAAGCCTGGTGGTGCAGGCACACAGCTTTAATCCCAGCACTTGGGAGGCAGAAGCAGGCGGATCTCTGTGAGTTAGAGGTCAGTCTGGTCTTTAAGAGATGCCAGGACTATTACACAAAAACCCTGTCTTGAAAAACCACTCAAAAAATTTCTGCCGGGTAGTGCTGGCGCATGCCTTTAATCCTAGCACTCAGAAGGGTGAGGCAGGTGGATCTGTATGTTCAAGGCCAGCCTGGTCTATAGAGCAAATTCCAGGGCAGCCAGAGACACCCTGTCTCAAAAAACCAAAACACAACACAAAACAAAAACCTCAAAACAAAACAAAAGCGTAGAAAATCCAATCCTAAATTCCAATGTATACAACAGAACAACTCCTAAGTCTTCACCAACACTATTTATAAATAAAACAATCTTTTGCTTGTGCAACCTATAATGTGGAGATGTAAGTAAACAAATGATTTTTCACCACATGGAACACAGACATGCAGACACCTCCGTGAAAAAACAAGATACAGCTGTACCATAAGAAATGATAGGCTTGTGTTTCCAAACATAAATGAGCAGTAATTTTTTTTGACAGTGTAAACACACAGCATAATGAGGAGATAAAGACCTTCATCAGTTCTTCCAGGCGGCTGCTCTTCTTAGAAGCAAAGAGTGACGGATGCAGGTAACTCCCATCCTCCTCCTCGTCTTCGTCTTCATTGTCAGAGGTAGTCCCCGACTCTGAAATTGAATTCAAGATGTTGGCTATAAGGTATGATGGCACACACCTGTAATCCCAACACTCGAGGAGCAGAGGCAGGAGGACAGCTACAAATCTCAAGCTAGCTTGGGCTATGTAGTGAGATTCTATTTAAAAAAAAAAAAATTTGTTTTATTTTTGATTTAATTATGTACATGTATTAAATTATCATTGTATTTTATAAATATGATCTTTAAAATCATATTTAAAGAGTTCCTGAGCATGGTGGCAGATGCTTGTAACTAATCCCAGCACTTGGGAAGAAGTAGGAGGCTCAGAGTTCAAAGATAATCTGGGCTACTTGAGACACAAAGACCAAACTAAACATGGGGCAGGAGATGGCTCTGCAGTTACGAGCATTTATTGTTCTTCCAGAGGACCTGTACTGGGTGTTCACAGCTGCCTGTGACTTTAGCTCCAGGGGAATCAAAATGCTTGTCTCCACAGGTACCCAAATACATATAAAATAAAAAAGAAGTCTCTCTTTCTTCCTTCTTGCTGGTTTTTCAAGACAGTTTCTTTGCGAAGCCCTTGCTGTCCTGGAACTTGCTCTGTGGACTAACTCAGGGATCTGCCTACCTCTACCTCTAAGAAATGTGGGGATCACCACTACCCGGTCATGTAAAAAAAAAAAAAAATCTTAAGCAATCAAACAAAGACAAACTCTTTTTGTTTGTTTGTTTTTCCAGTAAGTTTGATCTCCAAAATTCACACAGTAGAAGCAAAGAACTAACTCCTGCAAGCCATTCTCTGAACCTCACAAAGTATGCCATGGCCTGAATGGGCCCATAAACACAACATAAATAAGGAAACATTAAAGGAGAGAGACACAGGATGGACATGGTTGGCACATGCTTCTTAATTCCAGCATGTGGGAGCTAGAAGCAGGTGGATCCGAGTTTGAGGCAGTGGGAAAATGAAGAGAGGGAAAAGGAGGGAGGCAAATAAACAAATGAGTTGTGGGAAGACTTGAAAGCAGTCAAGGGCAGAGAGCTCTGCATGGCTTTTTCTTGGCTATCTGCACACAAAGCCCATGGGGAATATTCCTTTTGGTTACATAAGATGTTCAGAAAAAAAAGCCAGGCAGAAAAGAGTGCCACCTCGTCCACCTCCCCTTGGCTTTTCCTGGAGTGCTGTAATAGGTTTTCATTTTCAAAATGGGCAGAAACCTTTATTCATGAAAATTCATGAAAGCAAAACATTACCAACAAAAAATAAATTAAAAACAACAAAATCCCAAAACCACTACCAAGGTGAAATAGATACAATATACAGGTAAGATTTACACAGCTAGGCTGGGCTGGAGATGCAGCTCTGTGGCAAGGTGTTTTCTTGGAGGTGGAAGGCTGTGGTATGGGAAGACATTGCTAAGGAGATTTGTCCCTGGCTGTCACTCAAAAAGGAGACAACTGGCTTTCTAAGACTCTGGAATGGAGACCCTTGACAAACAGCTTCAGATAGATAATCTAAGACCAAAGAAACATCGGCTTTCCTTTTGTGAACGAGCAGGATTTAACTTCCTGCCCTATGTGCTGTGATGCACGCACATGCATTTGAGAGTGAAGAAACTCTCCTCTGCAGACTGTTAAGCTGCTAAAAATGAGAGAACACATTTGCACTCTAGATGACGGCATGGATATTGAACTGTATTCTAACCATCTGTAAAAAGGACTGAGAACGGTGTGCCGGAAAGGCTAGTTAGCAGTTCATAGGCACCTAAGAACTCCAGCCTGGACTCAGTAACATCCCTCTGTGAACAGGCACCTTTTGTACTTCCAGACCATCCTCCCCACCCCAAGGAGCCAGGACAGATGCACATACTTTTCTTCTCCTCAGTCTTGTTTTCTGCCAGCACCGTGTACCGTCCTTCCTTCATGGCTTTCTGGATGAATTTGTAGTAGGGGTTGAGGTAGTGATCAAATCGCAGGAAGTCGAACTGCGAGTTTCGTGCTTGCTTGGCCTTCAGCATTATCTCAAACTGTGCTCCCTGTTTACACACGAAGTTGGCTGTGCGCTCAATGATGGCATGCATTTTGGCTGTTGGTGGCTAGGGGAAAACAGTCTGTGATTAGAGAGTGTCTGTGTACTCGTATATACAAGCATGTGCACATAAAACTAGGTTACATGATTTAATTTTAAAAACCAGCCTAGAGCCAGAGAGATGGCTCAGAAGTTAGGAGCACTAGCTGCTCTTCCAGAGGTCCTCAGTTCAATTCCCAGCGGCCACATGGTGGCTCACAACCATCTGTAATGAGATCTGGTGCCTTCTTCTGGTCTACAGGCATACATGCAGGCAAACACTATACATAAATAAATTTTAAAAGAGCCTGGTTTCAAAGCAATACAGAGAAACCCTGCCTCGAGAACAAACAAACAAACAAATAAAAGCACTTTTTGAAAACAGAAAAATGTTTACAGTTTAAGTTATTTGGCTCCCTGAAGGAACTAGTTTCCATGTTAAAGGAAATCTGACATGGACCCTGATCCAGATTTCCACCAGCTCTGGCTTAACACAAATATTCACTTGTAAAATAGTTCATTCTATGAACATGCCAAGGATCTAGGATCACTTCAGCATAACCCATAAAAACAGGCATGATCTCACCAAAAGGGCTCTTAGTGGACCAAGTCAACTTCTTGGCCTAAATAATTTAAAAGCAACTATTGTGACTACAGCAGCTCAAACACAGCACTAATCATCACACAAAAACAAAGCATCTTGGTTTTTTTTCCCTTCACACTTTTATGTTCTGTATGTGTATGGTTGTATTTTTGTAGAGGTCAGAGGACAATTTGTAGAAGTCAGTTCTTTTCTACCACATGGGTCCCAGGAATAAAACTTAGGATGCCAGGCTCCATGGTAAGTTCTTTCACCTGCTGAGACAGCCCCAAAGTATCTTATGAATATACCTTAAGATCTGCTACCAGAAAAATAAAATAAAAACTATTTCTCCTGGAGAAAGCCATTTATAATGGTTAATTCTGTCAACTTGACAGACTCTATTATCATCTCAGAGATGGGCCTCTGGGCATGCCTATTAGGGATTATCTTGATTACTGAGGTGGGAAGACCTGCCCACTGCGGGCAGTACCATTCCCTGGCTTGGATCTTGGACCCTGTAGGTTGAGCAGGAGCTTGCATTCATTCCTCTCTGTTCCTGACCAGAGATGTGATGTGACCAACTGCTTCAAGCTCCTGCCACCTCGACTTCCCTGCCAGTATTGTGAGTGAGAATAAACCCTTCCCCATTTAAACTGCCTCTGCAAGGGCACTTTATCATAGTATCAGAAACTATCATAGTATCAGAAACTACGTCAACCTTTGAATCTTTACTATGCAGATCTTAAACTCTTTCATTTTAGACCATCATTACCATTCCAGCACGACAGAATACTATTTTAAAATACACTTAGTAAGCCAGGTGTGTGATATATACTTCTGATTCTAGCATTTAGCAGAGACAGGATCTTTATGAACTCCAGGCTAGCCAAGGCCTGGAGTAAACCCTATCTCAAAAACAAACACTTCCCCCTCCACACAAAACAACAAAAATAGTTAATAAGGACTGGGGGTACGACTCAATGGCACAGCATACACTTAGCACAAATGAGGCCCTGAGTTTGAACTCTAGCAATAGATAATCACATATGAGCCCCAAACAAACAAACAACCCCCCTAAATCTTCAAACAAAAACCTCAAACTAACAAACATGTTAAATAAGCATGTCACAAAACCTATACAGCAGAAGGAAAATGTCCTTCACTCTCATCTACACCTAAGTCCTGTGTTAAGAGCCCTTCTCCCTGGAGACTTCATCAGTGTGGTCAACCCTAAACTCAGAGTAAGAACTGGGAAGTGGGGCAGTGACAGCTACGGGTCAGGAAGCCCACAAGAATGGATTTCCAAAGAGCTCTCAGAAGTTCTGGATAGATTCAGCAGTGGAACAGTAAGAAGTGGTTCAAGAGGAAGGCAGTAATTAGGGGTGATGAGTAATGACATGAGGGTCTGTGACTCGTCCCAGTGAGAAAGAAAAGAAGCACTCACTATGTCCTTAGGTCAAAAGAAGCACCAGATTAGTCACACAAGACACACAAACAATCATGAGAGAACTAGGAGAAGATGCAGCAAAACCTTTCCCATCAACTGGGAGTGGGAAAGAAGTCCCCCAAATCATGCTTCAGAATCCTGTGGCACAAAGGAGGAGACACAGGACTTTGGCAGGACATGGAAATTACTCGGAGAATCACACAGACACCAGACCCAGTGCTAGAGTGGCACCCACAGGGCCCCTCTTTTGTCAGAGACAAATGGACAACAACAAAGCTACTCAACACTCAGGAGAGCCAAGCTTCAGAGCCCCAGCTCTCAGAGCCCAGGGTTTCCCCTATTTCACAGTGACTGGGATTTCCAAGTGAGGGACACAAACAAGCACAGAGATGCCCTTTGCCAGGGCAGGATATGGCATGTCCATAGGAAGTACCTACTGTCCCATAACAGACTAAAATGTTGCACATAACATCTAATAAAACTCCTCTCTCCTTTCCTACTGTCCACTGTACTCTTCCAGAAACATGTTCTACTAGGCCTGCTAAGCAGCAGAATTTCTGAGCCCCTAGGTAAGCCCAGGAGACCATGAGTGCCTGACAGACATTTGTGCTCAGGAACCATCAGGCTAGGTGCAGACACCCATGTCTGCTTTTGTCTTGGGAGCCAGGAGAGGGTGAAAAGATGGACTGAGCAAAGAACTCTGCTCTTCACACCCTGTGTTACAGGGCTCTACAGGGCAACACAGCTAACCACAGCAGGTGACAAACTCATGTGTGGGACTCAGGGCAAGACACACAGGGTTATGGGTATGGATAGAGACATATGAGTGCTGGGACACATGATGCATAAATACACATTGGAAGGAAAAATAGGTCTTTCTGTTTTTCTTTCCTTGGAGCAAAAAGACACACCCATAAAGGTACTGGAAAAACCAAATCCTAAAATCCAAGGGTCTAGAAGCAGGCATGGACCAGGAGCTGTAGAATCAGTCATGGTGATGTGCAGGCTAGCAGGTATGCAGAAGGAAACAGACAGTATCCCAGGTCCTTGTGTTCCCTGGGTTCTCACCCAACAACTAGGGTAAACCAAGAGCTCTGAGAGCACCTGCCTCCTTACCTGCCCCCAACTCAACCTTCCAAGTCAGGATCCACCCCTCCTCAGCTGCCACAGTAAACTCGTGCATGTAACCAATCCACCACTCAGGGTTGGTCACCAACCAGAACTGCTGCTGCAGATACTGTCCCCTCTCGTTCCCCATCAACACCACAAAGGCTACATGAACTACACAGTACATTGCCATCAACACTCCATAGCTGAATGCTTTACCCAACAAATGTCTAAAGCCACAACTGAGAAGAGTGAGATACTGACACTGTTAAGAGTTAAAAAACAAACAAAAAACCAAAACAAAGCAGACACTCAGTCAAGGACTCAGGGAGCTCTCAAACCTTAATACTGGAGAACTGTGGCAATAGAACAAGGCTCCCTTAACTGTCTGTGGGTTCAAGGTAACTACTAACAGCTTGGTGATGCTTACATTCAGACTACACAGCTGTTACATCTTGCAACAGGAGCTAAGTCATCGACATTCTATTGTACCTTTGTATTTTTATCTGAACAGATTAAAAAAAAAAGACAAAAATCTTTTGTGTTGAAACAAAGGGCTGAGGAGAAGGCTGAGTCAATGAGGAGCTGATTGTACAAGCATGAGGACTTGAGTTCAATTCCTAGCACTCAGGTGAGAAGCTGAGCATGGTGGCATGTGTCTGTACTACCAGAGCTGGGGAAACAGGATGGAGAAGCCCTAGGGTATGAGGCTACCTAAAGTCCCAGGGAAATACAGTCTCAAAAAATAAGGTGAACGGCTCCTGAAAAATGACACCCAAGGCTGACCTCTAGCCTCTACTTGCAGGAGTACATAAGCACACAAAAGACCTCACACTAGGGAGACAGAAGAAACAGAATCACAAGTTCAAGATCAACTTACAATATGTAAGTTGAACCTATTCCCCCCCCCTCCAAAAAAGGGGGTAGGGAGAGGCTGGAGAGATAGTTCAGCGTTAAGAGCACATATTGTTTTTGAAGAGTTTGAACCCCAGCACCTTTGTCGGCAGGCTGACACACACACTTGCCTGTAACTATTTCCAGGGGAATCTGATACCCTCTTCTGGCCTCCCTGGGCACCTGCACACATGTGTACAATGCACATCCCCCAATACACATAAGCAAAAAAATTAAATAGCCAAATGTGGTGGTGCACACCTTTAATCCCACTTGGGAAGCAGAGGCAGGCAGATTTCTGTGAGTTCCTAGACAGTCTGGTCTACATGAGTTACAGAACAGACAGGGCTAAGTAAAGAGACTCTGTCTCAAAAAGCCAAAACCAAAAAGAAAAAGAAAGAAATAAATAATAAAAAAATTGGAAAAGGAGGGATGGAATCTGTTAATTTTAAAACTAGCATAAAATACAGGTTTTTAAGGCTCAATTTCAATGGGCCTCCGATGCACAATAGTCTACTTCAGGATATACAGAAACAGTATATATCAAAGGATCTCACACCCTCTTTAGGCCTTTGTGGGCACCTTCACTCATGTGCACAAACACCCACACAGATAAGCATAATTTAAAAATGAATCTTCAAGAAACAAAACAAACAAGAAAAAACAAAAAACCAAGAATATATATTAATGTAATACTTAGGACATTAGCTCTTCAGGTAAACATGTTCAGCTCTAACCACAGCAAACAGAATTGTTATCACACAGAAATTTCTACCCAGATTTGTAAAAGATGTCAAAAGGAAGAGCCAGGTGCCACATTCCCTCATATGATGCAGGAGAGGAAAAGAGCGAGAGTCTCAAGTCCATGCTGCACTGAGGGTAGCCACTACCAAGTGGGGAGAGTGTGTCAGAGATGCTGGCACTGTGGGCGGGTTATGGTGTCTCCTGTCCTCCTGTGCCAGGCACAAAACCTGGAACCTTTATACCTCCGACACTTGCCACTGAAGTGAGAATAATGTCAAAGTAAACATGTTTTCCTGAGCACAAACCCTTAGGAAGCCTTTCCAAACATGACAGAAATGCTGGGCTGGAGGCACATGCTTGACATCCTAGCACCTGGGTGGGATGGAGGTAGAGAGGATGGGAGTTCAAGGCCAATCTCACTCAGCCATATACGGAGTCTGAGGCCAGCCTGAGTTACACGAGACTCTGTCTCAAAACTATTTTAAAAGGGATTGGCAAGATGGCTTATCAAACCAAACACCAAACTGGCACCTTAACAGACAGGCAGGTGTATTCAGTCCAAGAGCTCTACCTGTTTCCTCTTCCATGCAGCCTGGACACGTCATATGGACCCAAGTGCCTCCACAATTCATACTAGACAAAGCCAGAACCAGGCACTTTTGAAAGCAAGGCTGCCTTGAGCACAACTGTTTTCACATCTGTATGTGGACAGCAACATCTCAGCCTATCCCTGACTTGTCTGATAAACACAAGAGATTCCTACAGAGCTTCACACAGACCCAGTACAACTCACCGGTGTGCCGAGCTGATAATGATGCGGTACTTCCACTCTCTCATTTCTTTGCCTCTTCCTTTTCTTGTTTTAAGGTGTGTACATTCTTAAAAAGTACAATATGTATGTATGTGTACATGTATGTACCTTCATGAGGTTACATGTACCATGTGTGTGTAGGAGCTTGCAAAGGGTATGTGAGCCCCTGGAACTGGAGGACAGGAGGTTGTGAGCCACCTATGTAGCTGCTGGGAACTGAACCAGGGTCCTTTGCAAGGAAAGAAGAAAGCAATCTACTACTGAGCCATCTCTCCAGCCATACCCACCCGCCTTCTGTTTTCTGAGACAGGGTCCCAGTTTAGAGTGTTCAGGCTGGCTTGGAACTTGAGATCCTCCTGCCTTAGCCTACCAAGTCCCAAGATGATGACAGTTGCGCACCATCACACCTGGCACCCACTTTTCTTTAGAGGTAAGTGGGCTGTGCGCTTTCTCCTACAACGAAGTCCCTAAACACTGGCTATGTTTTACTGCACCACAAAGACCAGCAACATGCCACAGTGCAGAGGCTTGTGAAGAAGCACACGTACCAGCTCCACATCAGACGGGACACTTAATCCTAAAGGGGCAATGAAAGGCTCTTCATTTTCTTCCAAGTTTTCAGCCTCATTCTTTTCTGTTAAAAAAAGGAAGGAAAGAAAATGAAGAATTGCACCCTGATGACCCACCACCAGCAGGCAATGATACAGTGTGGACTTTTCCCAACTCTTCACCTCTGCACCACTACTTTCAGAAACCCCTTCCAGCCTCCTGCTCTATCCCATTACACTTCATTACCCTGATCATGGATGGCAGAGGTGTGATGGTGGTGCAGCGAGAGAGCATGTTTTGGGGGCAGATGGTGACCTGAAATGCAGCCTGGGTATTTCTGAACCCTGGAATTCTGAACGTATGCTTCTCTTATGTCCTTTTCCATGTCTGCTTCACTGCAGCCCAGCTCACTTCCCTGGTGTAAGGGAGCTAGCTCACATGGCCACCTTCCCCAGAGCAGAATGCTTTAGGTGTCAGTTCTAGCCTTCAACCATGAGACGGGGATTTTTGTTGTTTGTGAAGTGTTCAGACTAGCTGGTCTACAAACTTCCAGAAATTCTCATTCTACCCCACCTCCCATAGAAGTGCTGGAATTATAGATGCTCTTGCTACTGCTTCCCAGCTTTTACATGGGTGCTCAGATGTGCAACTAATGTTCTTACCCACAAGCCCACTTCTTTAGCTTCCTGATGAATGCTCTTAAAATCTTATTCCCCTCCTGACATTACTATAGGTCTAGTACCTTAGTCTGTCCTCTGCTGAGGGGTAATTTTCTTGCCATGCTGGGAATGGAGCCTAGGGCTTTCTCTACCACTGAGCTATATTTGCCTTTCCCAGACCCTATTCTACAGACACATTAACTGCCATCAAAAGCAAAGCATCCTCCAACTGTTTCTGTGGATCCTAGATAGTAACACAATGTAATCAATGTCTGGAAAAATCAATTATGATCACCAAGTTGAAAAACAATTAAGCTGTCTGTACTCAAGCAAACCAGCATGTTTAAAATAGCAATCAGATGCATTTTTTTTTTCCATTTCTATTTTTTAACTATGGTCCATTTAACATTTGTCCGCTGTATACTGGACAAGGTCCCACCCATACATCAACCTTTCTGAATTCCAAGGTACCAAACACATGAAAAAAAAAAGTTACAATTTATTTATTTTATGATTACAATATTTTGTGTGTGATTGTCATCTGAGCATGCCATTGCATTTGTGTACGGGTCAGAGGTTAACCTATGGGAGTCAGTTTTCCACCACATGGATTCTGGGGACTGAACTCATATTGCCAGGCTTGATGGCAAGCAGCTATATCAGCTGAACCACCTTGTCAGCTCCATGATGACCAATTTAAAAGAGCTTCTGGGGCAGATGGCTAAATAGATTCTACTCTTACATAGACCGTTACTCACAGAAAAATAGCACTGAGGGTGTGAAACAGAAACCAATCATTATCGGGGGAGGAGGCGGAGCACAACTTTATTCCCAGCACTGGGGAGGCAGAGGCAGAGGCAGGTGGATCTCTGTGATTGTGAGGCCAGCCTGATCTACAGAGTAAGTTCCAGGACAGCCTAGGCTACACAGAGAAACCCTGTATTGAAACAACCCAAAACCCCACAAAACCAACAACAAAAGCCAACCAATCATTGTGATACAAAACCAGAGTCACCCAAAATGTTAAAACCATGTATAACGGTGAAACGCCGTGAAAGTGTAAGAGGAGGGACCAGGCTCACCAGTGTGCTGTGAAAGGGGGATGAGGAATCAGTCACAGGCACAGGTATACAAGTACTAAGCTAGCACTGAAAGGTTGAATGCTCAGCAATAAAGAGAATATTCAAATCTTCAAAGTCAAGAAATATTTAGACATGCTGCTCAGAAAAACCATGTGACACTGATTTTTGCAATCAGCAGTACTAGGTTCCAAACGAAATCCTATTAAGTTTACAGTATTTTATTAGTTACTAGTTAGTACAAGTTTAAAAAAAGTCACACTGTAAGTTTCAGATGAGCCCCTAGTGGCAAAAGCCTGTACTCCCAGCATCAGGGAGACTGAGACAGGGGGATCAATAATTCAGGGTCAATCTGGGTTACGGTACAAGTTCAAGTTCAAGGCCAGTCTGGGCAGCTTAGTGAGACCCTGTGCCAAAATGGGAAGGGGGGGGGCTGAGCTGGGACTGTAGCTCACTGGTTCAGTGCCTGTTCAATTTGATCCCCAATACGGAAAGATAATTATAAAATTCTAGGAACACGATTTTCTGACGAAAAGAACCAAGTACCGCATGGCGAGAGGAAGCCCATGAAGCCACACTGGTATTCATCACGCTGCTCAGACTAAGCTGCGACAGACCCAAGCCTAGACCGGTGGGTCAGCAAACAGTGTAGAGGGGCACCACCAACTGGGGCCGCAGGCTCTGCCCCTGCCACTCCACTCTGCTGAAGCACAGGCATGCAATGAATGAGGCAGGAGCATGGCTGTGTTCCAATGAAACTGCCTTTGGAAAAAACTGGCACCTGGCCTGTGGGCATGGCTACGATATTAGGAATACAGGGCTCCTTTCTAAACACAGTTGCTGCGATGTTAAAAAAAAATACACGCCCTCTCTGCATTTCAAAACCCGTTAGTTAGAAAATGGTGACAGTATGTCTTTCTTCCTTCTGGTAACAACAAATACAAAGTTGAGCAGAAATAATGTAATCCAGACAAATCAAAGGGTTTTTAGTTCCTAGACCCGTGGAAGATTTCTAGCACATCACACTTGTTTTAGAAGACAATGCAGGTACCAGCACTTGGGAAGCAAAAGCACTGAAACAAACTTCAGGCCAGCCAGGTCTACATAGTGAAATACAGGCCAGACCAGCCAGGAACACATATTCATATTCTCTCTCCTCTTCCCCCTCACCACCCCCTCAGCACAGAACATGGGTAGTTCCTCAAGTTGCCTTTCTCAACACAGTCCCAGCTACACTTGCGAAGTCTGAGCAAGTCTACACAGCAGCTGTGCATGTTATACTTTGTCCATAAGGTGACGAGTGTGTCTAGCACAAGAGCAAAGGAAAGCCTGCATGCAAGTCTGCCTGCCTGCTGCTGTCCTACTATATCACTCAGTGGATGGAATGAGGTAGGGTTGAGCTAGTGCAACTGCAGGACACAAGGGGGACATCGTCTTGTTGGATTATGCAGCTGTGATCTCATTTCACGTTCACGAGGACAGATTTAGCTCTGACCTTAAGTCTCAGCAAGATGTGATCCAGTTTCCTATTTTAAATATCTGAACAAACGGCTTTCCAATGTTAAAGGTTTTGCTCTTGTTCAAACAGAACATCCTGATTGTCAGTGACCTGTCCTTAATGTCTGAAGTTCACATCACAGTTACTGACAATAAGCATGTCCTACTGTGACAATGGTGCTCTCTCAGGGCTCATAGAAGCGATCAGGGACTCTGTTTACACTGTAAATGCTTGGAGTTTTTGATAGCACTGTTTGTTTTTTATGCTCAAAGGTGCGACATTAGCCTAGGAAGGGCACTAGCTTCAAAATTTAATGTTACACTAACAAGTTAGTTATACTAACTTGTCTTTCTGTTTGGTTTAACAAGCCCCTCAGGAGTCTTTCCACTGTACACTTACTTCTGTGGGGAACAGGCTATGAAGAGGTTCATAGGAAAGAGATGGACATTAATGATTCCTAGGCAAAACTGACTTTCCAGTGACCCCAAGTAGATATTGAGGCTACAGGAGTGTGGTAGTTTGAATAAGAATGGACCCCATAGGCTCATATATATTTGAATGCTTAGCTACCAGGAATCGGCACTATTTGAAAGGATTAAAAGGATTAGGAGGTGTGACCTTATTGGAAGTGTGTCCCTAGTGCTGGGCTTTGAGGTTTCAAAAACCCATGCCAAGCCCAGAGTATCTTACTTTCTGCCTAAGGATCAGAATGTAGTTCTCAGCTACTGCTCCCTGCCACGATGCTAATGAACTCTAAAACTGTAAGCAGGCCCTCAGTTAAACACTTTCTTTCGAAAGAGTTTTCTCTGGTCCTGGTGCCTCTTCACAGCAAAAAGAACAGTGACTAAGACAGGAAGAGAGTGTGTTCAATGCAGAAGCATGAATGACAGGATGAAGAACTTGGTGAGACCCACCCCAAGAGGAACTAATCCAGGTAGCTCATCAAAGTCAGAATTATCTTTCCAACACCACTCACAACTCATCTTGTGGTTTCTAGCTTTGTCCCAGCAAAAGGCACCTCTCTAGTGTCACAGCAGTGCTGTGGTCAGTGCCCAGCAGACGCAGCTTCCTTCCCCTCACCTCTCTGCTTCGAAGGCTCCTCCTCTTCTGTGGGCTCAGATGGGTCATAATAGTCACTGCCGTAAGTGAACCCCACGGCACTGTAGTTCCCGTCCTCTGCCAGCGCCTCACTCAATCTTTTGTATTCTTCCTCTTGAATAAAAACGAGAATTTTATTAACAGAAATGGACGCTTACCGAGGAAAACTTCATACACTTCTAAAGTGCAGCTATCAGTAAAGCATACAACACACTTTTTTCAATCTCTTTTTTTAAGGAGAAGATTTTTCTGGAAATGCACACTTGGTATCTATTGTTATGTACTTTTGCCAGTATGTGTTTACCCACAGACAGCAGATTACACGTCTTTTATGGAAAATTTCTTCCTGCTGAGGAAATGTTGGGGTTAAGAACTGTATTAAAGATAATTAAGGCAAAGACAAGAACATCGATTTTAATTCATACGATACTGTTAAAGAAGAACAGTTAAAGAGTTTTGTTTTTTGTTTTTGTTTTTTCAAATCCCAGTCTGCCCTCATATAAACTATCCTGAGGTCCTCTCAGAACGCAAAGACTCCTGTTTTTCCAATCCACTGGGTACTGTCAAGATAATATCAGAAAGAGTGAGTATAAAAAAATGAATGGGAGTAACTTTTTAAATACTTAAAATTTTAAAAGGGTGTGGCTGAAGTAAGTCTTTCTTGAGCAGTACCTTGCCTTGCCTCCTCCTCAAGCAAGTCCGTATGCAAGGCTAAATACCTCTCTTCATCACACAGCGCCTCTACCCGCGCCTCCTCTTCAGACAGCTGATAGTCTCGGTTCCATGTGGCGTACTCAGCATCGTACGCAGAGAGGTCATGCAGGTGACCACGACCGTCGTATCTGTAATATGAACATGCTGGTCAATGGATGGAAGTCTACACCCATGCTGGTTGTGTGTTGACACTCTATGCACATACTTACCAATTAAAATAATGAAATAAAAATATGAAATCAAATGCAAAGCTTCAGATTTATATTTAATGTGACTAGTCATATGTCATATCTCACCTACTTTTTAAACTGAAGTAATCATAACAAATCTAAGCTCCTCTCTACAGTACAACAGAACTTAGAGCTAAAGGCAGACAATCCTTTAGGGCAGAAAACGTATCCCCCTTGCTAGCAGTTCTTACCATGTATGCTTTGGTCAACAATTCAATGCCACTTGCAAAAAAAATATCTGTTCTCAGCAGTTAAATAGTACAGCTTACATTCACACAGACCGAGTCCATAAATACCTATCCGACAGAACCAAACGGGCGAAATTTCCTCGCTTCTTCCTGCTAGTCCCGAACTCTCAGGAGAGATCTTCACCAAAGAAACTTGCGTCCATTGGAGGTAAAATCTTGGCTAGGCTCGCCCCTAGCCACTTGGCTGAGGAAAGAAGTGCTGGGTTATGTGGTAGAGAGACACACATACAAAGGAACAGTGACATATACATGCAGTTTAAGGAGGTTCACTGCAAACACGGCAAAACCACCAGAAGGCGAAGCACTAGTATGTCCCTTAAACTTTAAATCCCAAAATGAAGACACATCATTGAAGACCAATGGGTACTTTACCAAATTAGGAAGAAGAGCACTTTCTGCTATGTTTGAGCATAAGATTCAATGGAGATGCTGTCATTGTACAACTACCAGACAATAAGTGGGTTAGTGTTGAAAGACTCAAATTTAGGTTGCAAGAGTAAATGTGGAGTGACAAACAAAAGTTTGTAAAATGTATTAATGATGACTTTTGTAACGGAGACCAAATTAAGGAAGGAAAAAGTGTACCACAGGAAAAAGGCCAAAAATTCCTGGGAACCCCAATGGTTACATTTTATTAATTTTCAAAATTTGTTTTTACTTTGATGTAAACCTCCTTAACTTACAAATGTATTATTTTCAAATATTACACATATACATGTGTGGCGTTTGCTCCCCACCAGCTTTGGGAGGATCTAACTCAAATCATGCACAGAATGATATGGAAACTACATATGGAGTAGAGGCTTCAGCATGTGCCCAACTTTAACAGTACACATCACATCACTTGCTATCAACCGAGGTTCAAGAAGGGTAAATAGGACATTCCAGCAGAGTGGACCAGCAGATCCAGAGCCCATCTGATCTGCAACACTCCCTTCATGAGTCCTTTTTTTTTCCTAGATCTGTCTCCAAGTACAGATGTAAAAGATTGCAAAGGCCTACTGGTCATTTATGTGTCCGTTCTGGCCAGCTCAGAGGTCATCCCTACAGTCATGCATGTTCCAAGTCCTTGCAGAATCCAGTTTTACTTGTCTCAAACGATGGGTTTCCTTCACTTGGAGAAAACCACTCCACAGCTTAATGGTTGGTCACAGTTAGCCTTTCAGTCCTCGCCCCAGAAGCATACTGCCCAGTGGAAGGACAAATACCCAAACCCAGGGTGGTGGGGAAGGAGAGGGGGACTGAAAAAAAAAAATGAGAAGAAAGGTGGGGAGCAAACCACCCACATCATGTAATGCCATCCTTTTCAAATCAAACGCCGTTAAAAATCCACAGCCCCGCCGCCCCTTTACCCTCAACTCCGGGCACCTTCAAGTGGGTGTGATTTGAAAAGAAACAACACAAAGGGAACCCAGCTCCACCCTTCAGCTTTAGGAAACAGTGAAACCAGCTCTAAGAACGCTACCCCTAAGAGCAAGGTCCGCACGGGGTCGGCCGGCCTCCAACAGACGGCAACTTCACCAACTACCGCGGTCGGTCAAATGGTCGAATACCCGCGGGGAGGGGCTCGCCGGACGCCAAAAGTCAAGCCGGCCATAGACGGTTCAGGCTAACTCACGGGGTCCAAAAGAAGCTTCTACCCAGGGCCTCGGCGTGCGGCGCTTCGGAGGAACAAAAGCGCACTCCCGGGCTCCCTCCCGCACAGCGAGCGGAGGGGCAGCGGCACCCGCCCCACGGCGCGGGCGGGAGGCCCGGGCAGCTTCCACCGCGCTGAGTCGCTAGCGGCAGCCCGGGCTCGAGGGGTTGCGGGAGCAGAGTCGATCCCTCCGGCGACGGCGCGGCGCCAGCTCTGGCCGGAGCCTTAGGGCCGGTTTCACCGTCCCCTCCCCCCGGACGCCGGGGAACGTGGGGCAGGGAGGCCCCCGGGTCCCCGGGCTCCGCAAAACCCCCTTTTCGGTCCTGGCCATCAAGTCAACATCAGGCGAAATCAAGCGGGCGAGGGAGGGGAGGGTCGACGGGTGGGGGGAGGAACCGACCTGTCGATGAGGATCTTGTGGTCCCCCATCCAGGGGATGAGGTGCTGTCCCTGTTCCTGGGCCAGAGCCCGCTCGTCGTCGCGGAACAACTTGCAGGCATAGCCGAAAACCAGAAGCTCCACCCGGTTGCCCCCAGTGCCGGCGCCGCCGGGCCCGGCCTCCTCCTTCGCTCCTCCTTTCCTCTCTGGCTTGGCGCGGCCCCCGCCGGCACCGTACATGACAGCGTCCCCGACGTCCGGGCCGGTCTGCTGCTGTGCCGCACAACGTCCCAGATGCCTCGCCTGGCCTACCCCCTCAGTCAAAGGCGCCGCATCCTCGTCGCAACTTTAACACAGCCGCCATAGCGGGCCCACAAAATGGAGGAAACGCAACTTCCGGTAGGAGGGTCGCGTTTCCGGAACAACAGTAGTAGATTCGCCACGGCCGCGGGCCACTGGAACCTCTCAAAAAATACAGAGACCTTGGTTTCCGTTGTCCGATTCCATATCGCGTTCGAAATTTGTGTTTATACGAAGCATTTTACTTCTGATTTTTTTGTGGCCACCTAGGATGTGGCGAAAGTGAGGTTTGTGGCCGCACGCCGACTTCCGCTGCTTCTGGAGAGGCGGTGAGGTGTGGAGGCTGAGCGGGTTCTCGTTGGGTTCGTGTGCCTGTTGTCTTAGGGAGGGCTGCGTTGTTTTCCTCACTTCTGACACCCCGATTTTTAGATCACTGGGAAGCCTAGGCTCTGGCCGTTCGACTCCGAAGGTTCCCAAGACTTGTGAGGCGTAAATGTCGGAGGTCTCGTGCTTTCAGTTCTCGGGGGCTGCAGTGGGAGAGGGAAACCCCAGCTCGGAGACACCCCGCCTGGTTGTCTTTCTGGGAAGTAGGGTTTTTTTGTTGGTGTTGTTGTTTTGCTTGTTTTTAACGGCGGGGTCGCTCTGTAACTCAGGTTGGTCTCGAACTCTGGCAACCCTGGCTCGACGTGAGCTCTGCTGGGCTGCAGTTTTTCTGGTATCCGGCCCAGATTGCTGGATGAGAGTTGACTGGAATAAAACACTAATGGTCTTGCCTAAGGGGGAAAAAAATGTCCGTATTTCTGTTTTCATTTGTTCCCTTTCAGTTCTGAACATGGACCCAGGGCCTCAACACTTGCTAGGCAAAACACTTCAATCACTAAGCAATATCTCCAGCCTTCCTTTTCTTTCTTTCTTTCTTTCTTTCTTTCTTTCTTTCTTTCTTTCTGTTTATTTGTTTTATTTATTTATTTATTTTGGTTTTCCGAGCCAGGGTTACTCTTTGTAGCTTTGGAGACTGTCCTGGAACTAGCTCTTGTTTGAGACCAGGCAGGTCTCAAACTCACAGAGATTCGTTTTAGTTTTGAGATAAGATCTTGCTAAGTTTCCCAGGCTGACATAAAAATTTTTACTACATATTTATTTATTTAGTGTGTAAGTATGGCGCTGCCCAAATTAGGTCATTGAACCGACATGTGATGGAGGTAGAGAAGCGTTCCCAAGGACACACACAGGCGCCCGCATAAATAATTACATTTTTGGAAAGTAGATAATGATTGAGGAAAACACTTGATGTTGACTCTGGCATTTACATGCATGTGCATTTGAATAAACACGTGCAAATATAAGGGCATGTACACACACTAGAAACATACTAAGTGAAGTAGTAGTTAAGGGGAAGAACGTTTCTTTGCACAAATATGTAGTACACAGGACAGTTGTCTTAATCTCAAGCCAAATTCATTTAATGATTTTTAATGAAAAAGTGAACAATTCATCTCCCCCCACCCCCCAGAGTGTCTTTGTGTGGCCTTGGATGTCCTGGAATTTACTCTGTAGAACAGACTGGCCTTTAACCCACAGAGACCCACCTGCCTCTGCCTCCCCAGTGCTGTAATTAAAGGTGGGTGAGACTAATGCCCAGTCTGAACACTTTTTTAGATAGTATAAAAATACTGCTATTCTTGCTGGGTGGTGGTGGCACACACCTTTAATCCCAGCACTCAGGAGGCAGAAACAGGGAGATCTTTGTGAGTTTGAGGCCAGCCTGGTCTGAATGAGTTCCAGGACAGCCTCCAAAACCACAGAGAAACCCTGTCTTGAAATTTAAAAAAATTACAAATAATAATAATAATTTTGCATTCATAAACCTACTATTGCATTTGACATCTACATTCAGTTACACAGCCTCGCTTGGGATATCAGGCCACATTTTGAGAAGTAGTTGGTGCTAGAAAGATGCCTCAGTTGGCAAGTACTTGCCTTACAAACATGAGCACCTGCGTTTGGTTGCCAGAACGCATGCAAAAAGTGGTATAGTGGTGGGTGCTTATACTCCTGACCTCTAAAAGTAGAGACAATATTGATCTGTTGGATTCAATGGCCAGCCACCCTGATTAGTTGGGGGAGTTCTAGGCCAGTGAAAGGCCCTATGATAGGCTGACACTTGAGAAATACCACCAGAAGTTCTTTGGCATGCATATGCACACTTGCCATATCAGCTCCATCTAAGTCTTCCCAAGGAACCAATGCCCTTTAACACTGTGAGTCAGCATCTTGGGACCCCTATAAGTCACTGTCTATTGCTGTGAAGAGATACCATGACCGTGACAAGTGACAGCTCTTAAAAAGGACATTTAAATGTGGCTCGCTTACAGTTCAGAGGTTCAGTCCATTAACATCAAGGTGGGACATGGCAGTGTGCAGGCAGAGTCTTACCTCTTGCAGGCAACAGGAAGTCAACTGTAATACTGGGGGTAGCTTGAGCATAGGAGTACTCAAAGCCCACCCCCACAGTGACACACTTCTTCCAACAAGGCCACACCTACTCCAACAAGGCCACACTTCCTAATAGTGCCACTCCCTTTGGGGGCCATTTTCTTTCAAACCTCTACAAACACATATTTCTATAGATACATGAATGACATCATGAAGGCTGCAGTTTGGAACTCGTATCTGTGATGTGGTTGTTACTTCTTCCCCTATGCAGCTTGCTGTCTGAGCCTTTACTGATTGGCTCACAGATGTAGCCTTCTGCTGTCCCTCCAGCCTTATTTGTGGGTAATAAGTTGTTTTGGTGTAACTTGTTGCATGGGTGTTTTATGCCTCACTGGGTTCAGACACACTGACAGCCAGTGCACAGTTAATGCGTCTCACATTGATCTTTTGTGGCCTCTGTGTCTTGCTGTGCTTTGGAGGTCACCACTGGCAAGTCCCTCAGGCCAGGTCCCACAATTTATGTTGTGTTTTCTAGCTTTATTGGAACAATTTTTTGGGAGGGGATGGCATAAATGTGGTGATACCTTGTTAAAGTATAATCCAATACCTCTGTCTCATGTCAGAAGAGCCATCTGATATGGAACAGAAGAAAAACAAATATTTAGAACTATTGTATTGCTACTAATCTCATAATTTTTGTCATGGTATTAATGGTCATATAGAGTATTAACCAATTCTAGAAAGAGGCTTCACCTATCTTCATGTACACAATTGCAGGTTTAAGTTTCTCAGTTTTCTTCAGTGAACCATGACCACCCCTAACAGTGATCTTTCAAGTCTCCAAAAGAAGGATGGGGTCCCACAATGATAATTTCACCAGGACTATGACAACACCATTATGCTAAACACCACCACCAAAGATCAGCTTTAGACTACAAACTAATAACAATTTCGAGGTGGCTAACTGAGGTGATCCAGCCTCGCAGACTACTTTAGCCAGCATTTGAAACAAGTACTACACTTGCTCATTACACAGAGACTGAACAACAAATGATACAGCTTAACCCCAATTTTCTTTTCAGGATCCCCTAAAGATGCCGAAGCCCCCAGACATAAGGAAGTAACTTTGAGAACATGATGCCCACATTCCCAAGAGGTGGGGTGGGTGGTTTTTGATCACTCATTGGGTTATGAATATTTGTCATTGTTTAGGGTGATTGGTTACAAAATGTTGTTGCTTATGATCAGAAAGGAAGTTGAACAAAGGGGATTATATTCAAAGTTTTTGTTTTGGAAAAAAATCCAGATATGACAGGACAAAAAGGGTAGATTATTGAATCTACTCTAAAAAGAATAAAAGGGGGTATAGATATGATAAGATGAAAAGGTAGATTATTGAATCTACTCTTAAAAGCAATTACTAGTTTTAAATATTTTACATTGGATTGGACTTCTGTATATGATATACAGATGTTGTATATTGGTACAAATTTGAGATTAATTTTGCTAATACATACTGCACATCTGTTTCTATTATTGTTCAAGGTATTTTACCTATACAGCTCATTTAACTATAATACAGTGGGCAAACTCTCCAGCTTTGCTTGCTTTTTTAATTTTTGGAGATAGAGTCTCATGTGAATGAAAAAAAAAAATAAAAGGAAGACATGACTGCTCCTAAGGGGTTGAAGTTTTTATTATAGATGTAAAGGAGAGCACGGACAGAAACAGAGGCATCTGGGAGAGTCCCGAGTAGACATGACTAGAAGAGAGCCAGGAGGCCAAGAGGCAAAAAAAAAAAAAAAAAAATGGTTGGGATAAGTTTAGGGCAGGAGGCCAGGATATGCGGTGGAATATTCCTTTACACTGTGTGACTATATGTTGCTGTGATTAGTTAATAAAGAAGCTGACTGGTTAGGGGTGGGGGCAGAGTCAAGAGTAGCAAGCATATGCAAAGAGAAGCAAGATGGGCATGCTGTATTGAGAAAAAGAAAGGGTACCAAGCCATGTGGCAAAGTATAGATACAAATATGGGTTATTTGAAAATGTAAGAGTTAGCTAATAACAAACTTGAGCTATTGGCCTGTCATTTATAACTAGTAGTAAGCCTCTATGTGATTACTTGGGAGCAGTTTTTGGGATAGAGAGTTCCATTTACAGTATGCCAGCTGGGAGGACCCTGGAATAGGTAGGGCCTGAGGGATACTGGGAGAACCTGGCAGCCTGCATCAGCTTTGATATGTTAATAGGCACCTCAGCTGTTGAAACCTAACATTATGTAGTAGCCCAGGTTGATTTCAAACTTCTTATGGCCAGTGGTGGTGGTGGCAGTAGTGGCACATGCCTTTAATCCCAGCACTCAGGAGGCAGAGGGAGGCTGAGTGGATTTCTGTGAGTTTGAGGCCAGCCTGGTCTACATAGAGAGTTCCAGGACAGGTTTCAAAGCTGCAGAGAAACCCTGTCTCAAAAAACAAAGACAAAACCCAAAACAAACTTGTTATATGTAGCCAAGGATTACTTATCTTGAATTTCTGATCTTTTTGCCTCTATCTCCTGAGTGCTGGGTTTATAGGGGTGTGACACCACACCTGGTTTATATGGTCTTGGAGATGGAACCCAGAGGCTCATACATACACAACAAGTACTTTACAAACTGAACTGTATCCCTAGCCCTTCATTTGTGTCTACAACTTTAGAGACCTAGATTAAACCACACCCCTGGAGCTTGCTAAAGTTGTTGCTTTCAGAATATGTGACCTATAGAGAGCCAGGAAGTATGGTTTTTGCGTAAAGGTGTTTGGGGCCCTTTGTCATCCTGGTGTGACCGATGAAGCTCCCAGTGGGTCATGCTCATCACAGAAACCATAGCTCATTGTGTCTGTTTTCACAAGGCTTAGCATCAAGCTAGGGAAACAGGCTAAAAGATGGGTGTTGCTACATTTTACAACTACACGCTCTTGTGTCTCCCTGGCCTGCTTTGAACTCTCCCTGTGGTGGAAGAGGCCATGAGCTTTTGATCCTCCTGCCTCTCTGTCTCAAATGCCGGGTTACAAATGTGAAACATGTCTGGCTTTATACCAGTGGTTCTCAATTTTCTAAAGCGTTGTGACCCTTTAATACAGTTCCTCATGTTGTGGTGACCCCCAACCATAATATTATTTTTGTTGCCACTTCATAACTGCAATTTTGCTACTATTATGAATCATACTGCAAATATTCTGTGTTTTCTAATGGTCTTAGATGACCCTGTGAAAAGATAGTTTGACACCTCCAGCAAGGGGGTGAAGACCCAGAGTTTGAGAACCAGTGTGTTATGTGGTATTGGGGCTATAACAGAGCTTTGTGTGCTAGGCAAGTGATTCACCAGCTGAGTTCTAACTTGCTGCTTTGCTGTTTTGTTGAGACGGACAGGGTTCTTTCTAGATAGCCCAGGATGACTTTGATCTTGCCTCAGCCTCCTAAGTGCTGGAATCAGAAGCCTGTGCCACCACACACATCCACCATCATGTCCTTAAAAATAAAAGTGTCTTGGTTGCAATGTGCCCCGGGCTGATCTTCCTCAGCTTGGCATTTTAACAGCTTAGTTTGGAGATGAATGAAATGGAATTGTGCCAGATACAGTGGCTGCACACCGGCTGGCAAAGGGGAATTTTATTTCTGAGGTAGAGACAGGAGCTTATCTCAAATCTTCATAATGATTTCACCTTCCCCTCCCCTTCCCCCCCTCTTGTTATTTTTGAGAGTGCTAAGCCTTAGGGAAAGATAACAGCAACAACAAAAATTCCAGGTCCTAACAACCACCTTAAATGTTCTCCCTTGCCCTCACGACTGATACTAGTCTTCAGATTCAGAAGCAGGCTAGAGGGAGGAGGGGAAGAAATGTAAACCTGTGCGAGCCTGTGCTCAGCTCAATTTTTCCTTTTTATAATGTCTGGGACCCCAGCTCATGGAATGGCACCACTCACCATTAAATTGTGGTTTCTCACCTCAATTAGCCTTATCTAGACATTCTCTCCCAAAGGCCTGTCTTCTAGGGGATTCTAGAGGCTGTCAATCAATATTAGGTATTACCCCACCCCACTTCATCTTTGGGTCACTGACATGAAGTTTACATTTAAATAGAAGGGAAGAGGTATGCATAATTCATCAGTCCTAGCTGGGTGGTAGTAGCACACACCTTTAATCCCAGCACTCAAGAGGTAAAGGCAGGTCGATTTCCATGAGTATGGGGCCAGCCTGGTCTACAAGGTGAGTTCCAGGACAGCCAGAGCTACACAGGGCAACCTTGTCTTGGGGGGAAAAATTAAGCAGTCTGATCAAGGGGTGATCTTGACCATCACCCACCCATGGTTGTGTTGGCTTTTGACTGTCCTGCAAGGTGGCTGACAGACAAACGTTATTGGAACTGTGTGACATCTCTGGGTTTAACTTGCCTCCTTTCTCATCTGTAAACATGTAATTCCTTTCTGGGAATCTCATGGACAAAAATAGGAAGCTCTTCACAATCAAAACACATCAAGTTCCTTTCACCCAACTTGTAGGAAGAATTTCCTTGACTCTTTTCACCTGTTTTTGCCATATTAGCCTGTCTAGTGCTCCTCAGAAACCACTCCATGCCTCATTTATGGAAACAATAACAGTTCTTCAACCATTCTTTGGACAATGTGACTTTAGACGTCACGAAGACCACATACATAGCTATTGTGAAGACAGTCAAGGTGGCTCTCTTGTGACAGGTCCACACCATGATTTAGTTGTATACTGTTTCTCTCTTTCAAATCTATGATAAAACATTTTCTTCGCTGCCCCCCCCCCCGTGTGTGTGTGTGTGTGGGGTGTACGCACACACACACACACAAACATAGTTTTTGTTTGTTTTTTGAGACAAGGTTTCTCTGTGTAACTGCCCTATCTGTCCTGAGACCAGGCTGGTCCTGGACTCACTGAGATTCATCTGCCTCAGCCTCCCTAGTGCTAGGATTAAAGGCATGGGCCACCTCTGCCCACCCTAAAATGCTTTCTTAATAAATTCCAATCCTGTTTCATAGTAGACATCCTTTTATAGGGCAAAGCCAAGAACTTAATTTTCACCTGAAGGAAGTTGTTTGGAGAGCTAGCTCCTCAGGTTCTGCACCGGCTGCACCTTCTGCTTTTGCTGATGGGAATATACAAGTCCTTTGGTCCCTTTCCAACTTAGCTGCAGTGGCAGAGCTGGATCTAACTGTAGAAGCACAGAGAGAATTAAATTCATGTCAGACTCTAAGAGAAGCTCCATTACTTATACATTGGAAGGTGGAGCAGGGAAACCCAGTTGGCTGAAAAAGCTGCCGTGACCTGCAAGTCCTGGGTCAAACCCATCTTTGAGGCTGCAGTGCTTAGTGAATTTATATGACTTGCCCTTCCACATAAGAGCCAATATCACAATGGTCACCTGAGTTTTCAAGTGGATCCCGTGTGCCCTCCACCCACCTCATCTATATAGCCTAGCGTAGCCTCAGACAAGCTGGCCTCAAACTCAGGATCAGTGCTGGGGTCATAGATGAGCATGCCTGGATCCAAAGAGCTTTCTTTAGGGTCCTGTAGAGACATTTCTTCTTTGATGTGCAGCTCTCCATAGATAAGGTGGGAAAGGGTTAGTTGGGCTCATGTTTCGGAGGTTTCAGTTCATGGCTACTTGGTCCATTGTTTCGACACAGTGGCGAGACAGAAAATAATAGCAGGGAGTGTGTCAGGAGGGGCGGAGTTGCTCACTTCTGTGGTATCTGGGACAGAGGGAGGAGCAGAGGGAAGGAGGGAGGGAGGGAGGGAGAGAGGAAAGAAGGGAGAGGATGAGAACAGAGGAGTGGAATGGGGACAATATATATTCCTTAACGGCATGTTCCTTGTGGCCTTCTTTTTCCAACTAGGCCCACTGGACAAAGTATCCACTGTATCCCAAAAGCCTGCAGTTAAGCTATGAATCCATTAATGGATTAATCCACCAAAGGACCAGAAACCTTTATCTATGATTATTGCCACAGTAGGGACCAAAACTTCAACACATTTAGCCTTTGAGGGTGGGGGACTGTTGGGAGATGTCGTTCTGTAAATATGTTTCTCATACTGGCTAATGAATAAAGCACTGTTGGCCAATAGGGAAGCAAGATAGACGGGACTAGGAGACAAGGAGGAAAGAGGAAGGAGGAAGGAGGAGTCAAGATGGAGAGTCTGGAGAGAGCAGGACACCAGCCGGCTCTCCGGTAAGACCACATGGAAATACATAGATTAACAGAAATGGGCTAATACTTAAGACAGAGCTAGCCGATAAGAAACTAGTACCTGGCCAACAGCATTATATCAAATACAGAGTCGCAGTGTGTTATTTGGGGCTGGTGCAACGGCGGGACAAGACCAGTGGCAGCAGAAAAACCTTACTCCTTACAGGGGACACTTCAGATCCTGTCCTAGTTTGCTCTCTGTTGCTGTGATAAACACCACAACCAAAAACAACCACGGGAGGGAAAGGTTTATTGGGCTTACATGTTAGTGTCTCTCATGGAGGGAAGCCAAGGCAGACACCCAAGCCAGGCAGGAATGGAAACAGAGATCAAGGAGAAACATTGCTTTCTGGCTTGACCCCAGTTCAAGTTCAACTACCTTTATTACACAACTTAGGCCCCTGCTCAGGGATGACATGGCCCACAGTGTGCAGACCTCCTGCATTAACTAGCAAGAAAATGTCCCACAAACATCTCCATAAGCCAAGCTGAGGGGAGCAATTCCTTAGTTGTGATTTTTCTCTTCCTGGGTTGACAAACAAAAACTATGACAGATACAGACCATAATACCTGTTCCAGTTTCAGGAAGGAAGACCTCAGTGAGTCCCAGGACAACCCTGGGTGGAGGACAGAGAGGCAGGCATGGTGTCCTCCCCCCACCAACTACATAACAAACCACGTGGGCCTCCTGGGGCCTTCTGACCTCAGAGTCCTCCTTTGATAACTCAGCTGGAGCCCTAGTGTGATTGGCACTGACCAATTACATTGCCTTTATGCAAATTAGAAAAGGCACTTATTGTAAGTGACATTTGAATCCTTGGTGAAGGGACAATGGGCTTCCCCTTCATCCTCTTCTCCCTTGTAGACAGTGTACAACCTGCACCACCACACAGGCTGGCCCTGACTCAGGTTTTGGGAAATGGGCTCCAACCAGCTAAAGTTAAAACAAGTTTACCCCGCACTTCCCGTGTAGAAACTCATCCACAAAAAAGGAAGCAGAGGTGTGTGCAGAGATACATGGCATACCAAATGTATTTAGAATGGTGGAAACTCGGAAGGCAAGGCAAGTGTTGGAAACAGAGGATGTGGTTTGTGAGTGATTGTATATCATGCTCGCTGCATACCAAGCAGGCATTAAAAAGCCTGTAATGTATACAAAGACACTGGAACAAAGACACTCATTACGGTGCTGAGTGAAATAAAAGATCGAGATGAATGCTTCTAGATAGGAAATTGCTTAAGTAAGTTATGGAACATCTCACAATGGGGCATGGAGCCATTAAAAATAATGAGGGCATTGAAATATAGCCATTTAGAATCATGTAATATAAAAATGCACTAAAAATGAGGCCATTTGTGTGTGTGTGCATGCACATGGGGGGAGCAGGAGTGAGCAGGTGTGTGTGTGTGTGTTTGTAAGGGGGCAGGTTTGTGTACTTGTTTACATATACACTCTCTCTGTAGTGGGCCTTATAGACAGGGTGATCAGTGCTGTCTTCAGATATGCCAACAAGGTCTTGTGAGGTCAAAACAACAACAACAACAAGGGAACTCAGAGGGCTGCAGGGAAGGCTAATGGGTAAGTGCACTTACTGCTCTTCCAGAGGATCCAAGTTCAGTTCCCAGCCCTACATCAATCTGGTGCTTACAACTGCCTGTAACTCCAGTTTTAAGGAATCTGGCTTCCTATTCTAGCCTCCATCGGCACCCACACACATGGGACTTATACAGATGAACACATGTGCACCTAAATACAAATAAAACTTTATTTAAAATGCAGCTCAGCTGGCACAGTGTCTTCCCAGCATCAAGGGCACCAGGTCTAATCCTCAGCACTAAGAGGACATGGTGCAGGCCTGTAAATCACTTTGGAAGTAGGGGCAGTAGGATAGAGAGTCTAAGGCCAGTCTCAGCTCCATAGCAAGTTGGAGGCTAGCCGGTGCTATGTGAGCTCCTGTCTCAAAGAAAAAAAAAAAAAAAGAATCCCGCAAAAGAATGAAGTTGTTTTGTTTTTTGTTTTCTCCTCATTGTCACCAGTTTGTACTTACCCCCTTTGGGCCTTAGGCCTGCCTTATTTTGGGAAATTAAAGCAACAAATAGAAGTGTAACAATTTCAGAACCATAGGCTCATGCAAGGTCCTTGGTGAAGCATCTTGGTGGTAGTGGGAAGCTACCACCTCCAAGCTCAGATGTCCACTGTGTTACACCCAAGCTGGGGACCATTGCTCAGGGTCTGACATGTTTCTTCTTCAGATCTGTAGTCCTCTCATATTTAGTCTGATTTCTTTTCTTTTTTCTTTTTTTTGAGACCAAGTCTCCCTCTGTAGCCTGGCTTGGACCTCACTATGGAGCACAAGCTGGTCTCAAACTCAAGGTCATCCTCTTGCCTTGGGATACAGGCATTAGCTAGCATCAATACACTTCTCCTCAGCAAGTTGTAACTATTGAGAACAGTCTGGGTTTCCTGGGTTGCTGGACCAGGACTGCATCTCTGAGTGTCTACACAGAGGCCTCCCATCACTGCTCTCTAACTGACCTCACATTATACTAGGATGCTAGGTTGAGGTGCATGATCCTATCTCCATGCTATTGTCTGCTCGCTCTCTATTACCCACACTCCACCAGTAATCCCCCAAACCTCTTTCCTGTCGCAGGGTCCCCCATTGCTCCTCATGCAGTGCAGGTTTCACTACCTGAGCTCCTCTGAGCTGTAACTGTCCCTACTCTCCTTGTGGTCACCGATTCTGGCAGTTTAGAGAAGCCAAGAGACGTAGTCTCCAATCCTTGTCCCTTGGGAAGGGGTGTGGTCAGTGCCATGTTCTCATCTGTAGTGGGCCAGGAAAGGTGTGGTAGGGAGCAGGGTTGAGGTCAGATGGGGAGAATGGCAAGTGGGAGGCTGGCTCAGGTGTGACTTTGTTGTTACTGGACTCCATTTCATTGGTCACTCATCTAAAAGCAGCCCAGAGTCCATAGTCCTGAGTAGTTACTAGTTAGGGGTTTTCATAACAGCTTTCAGGTACTCTGATCTCACTCCAGCACACTGCTTTGAGCCTGAGAAGACACCACCCCCTCCCCACCCTCTTTTCATGTCCCTTCCACTCCTGTAAGGCACAGACCACTGTCTGTGCAAGGACCCCGAATCCTGAGACAAGGCGGTGAAGCTGGTGACTCATCCTGGACCATCTAGAATGTTCTGGAAGTTTCTTGAATTCCACTGTGACGGGAAGCTTTCATTCTGCTTGAAGAGTTCAAAGTGTAGACAGCACTATCAGAAGGAACCTAAGTTATGCCACTATTTTTTTTTCCTTCAGAGGACAGACATAGGGCAGATGCAGAGAGTCCTAGGAGTCTCCCAGGATAGAGATGAGGCCTGACGGGTCTTGGGGCAGACATTTCATTATCAGATGCCAAGACAACCCTGCTAGGAGACATCTGTATTTCATTTTTCAACTATCTTTAGAATGTCTGTTAGAGGTGTATGTGATGCAACTGTCTCCCAGCACTCTTTGAAGAGATGAGGAATGTAGAAAGTTAAGATGGAAGGAAGAGACAAGGTGCCAGCTCTGGACAGTGCAGGGTCTCCTGGCACTAGCTCCAGCCCCTACTCTGTTGCTATGATAAACATTCTGCCCACAACCAACTTTGGGGAAGGAGAGGATTTATTTGGCTCATGCTTCCATGACATAGGCCATCACGGAGGGAAGCCAGGGCAGGAACTGAAGGCGGGAACCCAGAGGCACAAACTAATGCAGAGACTGTGGAGGAGGGCAGTTTACTGTTTGCTCCAGGCTCGTGTTCTGATATTATTCTTATTCTGCCCAGGACCACATGCTTAGGGATGGTACCACCCATAATGGGCTGGACCCTCTCACATTAATCAACAATTAAGAGGATGCCACACACACAAACATGTCCACAGGCCAGTCCGATGGGGATAATTCCTCAGTTGAAGTTCCCAGTTGATGTCCCAGGCATCACACCTGGACAGATCCTGCTCTACTCCCAACGGCCATCTCCTTGCTGTCTTTGTTTTTGCCTCTTCCCACTTCTGGAATGCTTCCTTCAGCACCTCCCTTATGAGGAGAGCATCCTTGGGTTTCTAATATCCCTGACCAGACAGTGCGGCCTTGTCTGGGAACAGAGACACAGAAGGGATCACTGCTCTGGTGTGTGTGCATGGATGCATGTGTGTGTGTGTGCATGTGTGTGTGTGAGGGGATGGTGTGGGGGCAACGGTAGAGGGAGAGTTAGAGGGAAAGTGGCTTGAGAATCACCACTGCCGGCCCTGGGAATTCTAGATGCCTAGGTGAGTCGTGTTGCTCTGAGACCACAGGCTTGCTTCCATTATGTGGACATGTGGAGATTAACGTCCCTGGCTGTTTCACCTGAGCTGTAAGTTAAGTCTCTGGCCATGGGGACTCCAGCTGCATGGTACCTGGCTTAGGCTGTGGGCTCTGGATGAGGCTTCAGTGGCTCTAGCTGCAATCAGAGGCTCCCTTAGCAGTGCCTGCATTGCTCCCTCAGCAGGGAGGCTTGTAGCAATTACCACTCCCGAGTGATGCCACACTGTTTCTTTTCTGATTTACACCAGGCAAGATGGCTTATTGGGGTCACAGGTTCATGACACAATCATGACTTTACTTCAGTCTAATGATGTTCTTGGGGATGGGAAGGGAAAGTCCTGTGGCTGGACTGGGGAAGGTGGGCCTTGGCCTTTTCATACTGGAGTGCTGGGGAGAAGGCTGGGGAGCACCAACCACCCTCTTCAGAGCCACAGGAATCTCAGGCCTCAGGGAGCACCAACCACCGTCTTCAGAGCCACGGGAGTCTCAGGCCTCAGAAGGGCCGCTCTACTGCGCAGCTCAGATCCAGTTTTCCCTCCTGAAGTGCAGACACTTGTCACAGCTTCACCATGGCTTCTTAGGAGGGAGTTTGGTGGCCCCAAGCTGGCACATGTGAGCCTATCTGGGCCTTTAGTACAAAGCAGGAAGTTGCCGGTGTGGCTGTCCATGTCCTTGACCACAGTGCTGCTGTTTATTCTGAGGCTGTCTGAGGCCTCTCCCTCTCCCCACATTCTTCTACCTTGAGATCCTAGAGAGAGTCATGCTGGGAGTGGATGAAGGCTGAGGTGGAGACACTGTTCCAAGGGCTAGGCCAGCTTGATGGGACAGTGCCCAGGACATGTACCTGTCTCCTCTTTCTCTCCACCCTCCTCCTCTTCCTTAAGATGTGTACATTTGTATGATGGACAGAGGTCAATGTCTTCTCTGGTAGCCTTCCACCTTTTTGTATTGTTTATTTTTTGAGACAGGTTTTCTCTGTGAAGCACTGGCTGCCCTGGAACTCTCTCTCTGTAGACCAGGCTGGACTCGAACTCACAGAGAATTGCCTGCTGAGTGCTGGGACTAAAGGTTTGTACCACCACTGCCCGATCTCCACCTTATTTTTGAGGCATGATCATCATTGAATTTGGAACCCACTTATTTGGCTATACTGTTCAGTGCCTGTCTGTGCCGCCTCAGAGCTAAGATTACAGGTACATGTGACCATGCCAGCTTTTTTCCTCACCCCAAACATAGGTACTGGGGATCTGAACATAGGTTCTCATATTTACACAGTGAGCCCTTTACCTATAGAGCTGCCTCTTCAGTCCTCTCTGTTTTAATTTTAGAGTGTCTCACTTTATGACCCAGGCTGGACTGGAACTCACGGAGATCCTCTTACCTCATCTCCCATTGCTGTGTTTATTTATTTATTTTTAAAAACCTGAGCAGAACAATATGCCAGTCTATCCACTCATTAGATCCTCTGCTCCCCTTTGGAGTGTGTGGGCACAGAGGTGGCCATGACTACAGATGTTGACAGGGCATTTGTCTTTGTGTAAGCCCCTGTCTCTCTACAGTCCTTGGGGACTGGCCTCTCAGTTCCAGTCCTGAACAGTCTGGCCTTATGTTCAAGGTGACTTCGTGCTGGATTCCCCAGGGTAAGTGAGTCATTAAACTAGCCTCAGCTCAGGACTTTCCTGGAGCCAGTGTGGTAGGTTGCCATGACGCCCATCACCACAGCCCTCCACTTCCAGAGGCCCCAAGACAAATGACAAACCAGCCATTCTTCCAAGTGAAGTGACCCTTCACTCTAGCATCAGGGACATGTGTGTGGCAGGTTATTAGACACCTGATGGAAGCAGACTGTACAGAGAGAGAACAGCTTGGACAAGACCCCCAAGGTGGAAGAGCTAGCACATTCTGGAGCTTCTGATGCATGCACGGTCCGTACATCTTCTGTTTTGAAAATATTGAAAACACCTCCCACTGAGCCTTCATAGCTATCAGGCGTCTGTAAGGGCACTGGCAGTGAAGCCCTGGTGTGACCGCAGGAGCAGAGGGATATTTCCCACTCTCGTGGGCTCAGCAGTGACAGAAAGAGGTCTCTCTAGAGAAGAAGCAAGAGGTCTGGATGACCTGCAGGGTTGAGAACTGACTACAGGGCTTCATAGCCCAGGTTCTGGGCTCCACACCTCTGCTCCATCTCTATCTCTGCTCCCTACAAGTGGCAGAATGCTCAGAATCATGGCATACCTGAGATGTGCCTCCACAGAGGCTGTGAAAGATGTGTCCTGTGTGTGTGGGGGGGCATGGAGGTGTAGGGGAGGGGAGGGTCCATCCTCCTCTCCCAGCCCTGCTGTGGACAACTTCATCACAGGAGGTGAAGTAGAGGGACGTAGCCCTGACATGGGTGTGTCCACTGCAGAGTGGGGGATTTGCAAACTAGAACTTCATCCCCATCCCAGCTCACTAATAGACAGCAGACTTAATTGTGCTCAGTAAAAATAGTGACAGTAGCCTCAGCAGGGACAGCCTTGGGGGCTGACATGACCCGGCCTCCACATCTGTCTGCGTTATTCTATGTCTGCATTATTAATTCTCATGCCTGCACACTGCCTTCAGAGAGCCTTCAGGAATCTCTGCCACTCTGCAAATAGACACCCCAAGGCTTGGAGTGGTCTCTGTGCTTTGCACCTGCTATGGGTCTGTACTTTCTTGTTCCTGAGCTGTGTCCCTTCTCATCGCTCAGGGTTCAGATGTGCCTTTAGATGAAATCTAATGGGGAGCTTCCTGAAGCCCACCAGAGCTCAAGGGATCCTGTCTTCCACTTCCCCTTAGGATGCTAACCCCCTCACCATGGTTCTGAAGGTCCCTGTGGCTGTAGCCTGCATCAGGTGCCATGGGCAGCTCTGAAGCTGGCCACCCCTCAGATCTTGCTGAGGTGCAGGTTTTGCAGGTCAGGGCAAGGTCTTGTATCCCACAGACTCCCTGTGAGGCTGCTGATCCCCAGGAGACTGATCAGGAGGGGTTTAATAAGGGAACTCAGACAGCTGCACAGAAACCTGTGGCATGTAGGAGCTCCGAGCCTGGATCCATCCAGCCTTTAGGAGTTACGAACTCCATCTGCTGCAGCCTGGGTTTCATGTCTCCAAGCTCCTGAGGCATCCTTATGGGTCCTGGAAGGAGGGGCTTCCTGAATCATATTGCTCACCCAGAGGCTCTTGGGCCTAATTAGTACCAGGTATGGGGAGTCCTACTCGTGAATTCAGCAGGCAGAGCCCAAGGCCATGTCCTGGGTACCTATAGCCCAGGAATCCTCTGCCCCTGACCCTATTAGGGACTTCTGTCCCTAAGGGAGGAAGTAGTTCACAGGCAGGCCAGCTCCCTTTTAGATGCTATAGCCATTTTTGTTTGTGGTACAGTCTTTACCTAGCTAGACTCAAATGAGAGAGAACTAGGCTCAGAGAAGGCAGCAAACAGGGAGGGGAGGACTCTATGCAAATTATATGCAGGTGAATCTGCTTCTCCCCATGTTGCTTATGGCAATGGCATTTTATCACAGAAATAGAAACCCTAACAGGGACACTCACCAAGACAATATATTAGAGTGCCGGTTGGTGATGTTGGAGGAAAAAGGGAAGCAGACAATCTTTGGATGGGTGATCAACAATATCTAGAAAGGGTTTAACCCTGGTACTGACCCTTAGCAAGAAGGATGAGAATTGGTCCAGAGGCCGAGCTGGACCAAATTTAGGGGGGAAAGATAGGAGCAAAAAAAAAAAAAAGAGATTAAAGGGGATATTCACTAGGGACCACAGCCAGGCTGAGGTCTATGCAGTGCACAGAAGTAGTGGCAGAATAATGATGACAGGGATGCAGGGTGATGAGAGTGATAAAGTGATGATGGCGATGACGAGATGCTGATAGCAGAGTGATGATGGCAGGGATGAGAGCAGGCATGAGCACAGTAAAAGTCAGCTCCTAACGAATCTTGCCAGGTGTTGGATTGTTCCATTCCGCAGGCACAGAGTTAACACAGTGGGTAGCACCATGCCATCTCCCACTCTCAAGCCCTTCATTGGTAAGTGACCCTGTCCAGGGCTCGTTTGATGGTCCCTAAGAACGTCTCACTGTCCCCCGATGATCTGAAGGGGGGACCATTTCATCCTCATTTGATATTGATAACAACAGCACACCCTAATTCAACACCTTTATTTAATCCCAAAGGGAGGTGGCTTGGCTTATCCTAGAGAGCAGCAAGTGGCCAGGAATTTAGAACTCTGATCTCTTTCAACCCTGGGCCACGCCTCTTTGAGGGCAAGGCTACTTCTGGGTTCCTCCTGGGTGTCCTGTGTCCACACTTATCTTGGGTCACATACAGTAGGGAAGGTTGGACTCTCACTTTAAGTCTCCTGGCATGTGATTGGTCCTGGTAAAATTCCCACCCCTATCACAGGGGACAGGGTACTGACTGTCTGAGAATTGGCCATGTGATCTGTCCCTGGACTGGAAAGGAGCTCAAACTCTAGGAAGGGTGCTTCCTTAGAGTAATAGGCATTGGGGTAAAGGCTGCTGGATAGAACATGCCCCCAAAGCTCACTCTAGGCTATTCAGTGTGGGACATGCAGGCAGAGTGTGCCCCCTCCCTCAACATCTGTCTTGGACTGTAATCTCAGGCTGCACTGTCCTCGAAGGTGCCAGTCTCTGGGTTATAAGTCAGTTGAGGAGAGAGCTGGGGTATGAAGAATATTCTCCTTCACTCCCCCTGGGGGGGTCAGGGGTGCTCTCTCTTTCCTATCAGAGCCTGTTAGGAACCAGGATCTCCAGGAAGCAGCAGACAGTGCTGTAAAAGTGTCCCTGATGATAAACTGAAATGCACAGCTGTAAAGACTTCAGGAAACACACACTGTAAAGCAAGTAAAGTGATGTCCCGTGTTTGGTCCCAAGGATGGGATGGATGAAGACCGGCAAGGACATTCATCCTTTACAATAAATGTCAACTAACTATTAAAAATTAATTCACCAAGTTACAGTCAGCTCCTGGGGACACATCTTAATCATCTGTGCTGTAAGGATCTGCTAGTCTAGGGCTCCGCCCTGATCTGCACAGGAAGAATCTGTCCTTGACAGCAGAAGCTGCCTGAGGTCCCTGGGTTCTACAGAGACATACACACATTCAGACAATATAGCCCAGGGTTCCTGCTCCTTCATCCAACATAATCCTCTATTTGAAAGTGTGCTCTTTGGGCAGTATTAGAGGGGAGTTGGGCTTAGATCCTTCAGGTTCTTATCTCAGACTCTTCACCTGGAACAGAGAGACAAGCAGGTGTGATGAGGTCCCAGGACAGATGCTTAGTTCCACCTGAGATTCTCTTGTCTGTTGACATGTCTTCTGTGATGGAACCACGCCCCATCATCCTGTGTGTTCTATGCTTGATGCTGATTGCTTCACTCTCATCTGATGGGCCCCATGCTCCACCTTCATTGGCTTATACTTCAATCTGTATATTCCATGGTTTACCTTGCTCTGCCCTGGGTTCATCTTGATTGCCTAACCCTTCCATCCTAATTGGGCAGTGTCATATATTGACAACCCAGGATCCTTCGAGAGTACTATTATTCCAATCATCATGTCCCATGGGACCTAGAAGGAGTTGGGAATCTACCCACCCCTCACCCCTTTCCAGTTTATCCCTGGAGGAGAGACCCTAGGCAAAGCAGGAGTGTGGCATCCTTAAGCTCATGTCACCTCCCTCCAGGGTGAAAGGGCTCCTGAAGATCAGGCTGGGATCTGAGGGGCAGTTCATGTTCTCTTCTAACGCGAAGCCCCCTTCACTGTCCCACTCCTGCCAATGACCTGCTGTCTCCTTCATGGGGAGCAGGACTCTGTTCCAGTATGTTCCCTTCCTGGTGCCTTCCAGGGGTAGACTGTGCCACCCTAGAGTCTCATTCCAATTTGATATGTAAAAGCCAGGTGGACAAGTTCCCTGACTGTGTTCTGAAGCTGAGATCTCCTCCCCATGTTCCATCCAAGGTGCAACCTTCTAGACTGTCCCTGGAGAGCTAGGCTGTTTCCTTGAACCTAGAAAGTTAGCTGTCTAGGAGCGGGATGGGAGAGCATAGGATCGTGCATGTCCACTTTAATAACACATTGCCTAAGACCTCAAAGCAGCAGCTATCCTCTAGGTGAGCCCTTGGGGGAGGAATCCTTCAGAGAGGGTTCACAGTCAGCCCAGGCTCAAGGATCCAGCACCATCCAAGCTGCTTGATTCCGTTATCTGTAACACTGGCTGATGATCGCTTCAATATAAAGGTGTGCTATGGGGAGCATGGCATTGCAGTCCTGGGGATTCACATAGACAATGATTAAAATCCTGTACCATGGGGACTCACATAGACAATGATTAGAATCCTGTACCAGGACTCAGCACAAGGGGCAGGCACAGACCATGAGCTTGCTGTGCCAACTGCAGTCATTTTAGTCAGTGGCAGAACACACATCCTGGAAGATACAGAAACCCAGTACCATGGCTCCCAGCCCCCTGCTGTCCCGGGACAGAGTCTGCCATGTGCACACTTGATGATTTGAGATGCACTCATGACTATTTGAGAACTAGCTTTTGATTGGTGACCCAGGGCATCTAGTTCACATGAGACCTGACCTCATGGACTTGTCAGTTCTCTGCTCCCTCAGGGGCCCACACTGACATCTCGGTCACTTGCTCAAGGACCTGGATGACCCAGGCAACTGAACATGAGCCATGTGTTCTGCCCCCACTCTCTTTAATATATTGGTTTCTTCCCCAGTGCCTCTCACCATCTTGAAAAGGAGACAGGCATGACATCAAGGCCTTGGACCAGGGGGGCAGTCCGGCTTTTCATGTTGCCCCATGCCTTTGTTTCTCCTTTTTTTTTGAGATAGGGTTTCTCTGAGTAGGTCTGGCTGTCCTGGAACTCACTTCACTTTGTAAACCAGGCTGGCCTCAGATTCACAGATCTGCCTTCCTTTACCTCCCAAGTGCTGGGATTAAAGGAGTGGGCCACCACTTCCCAGCCACAGAGCAGTGACTTCTATTGACCTCAGTTTGCATCTCAGATCAACTCCGTAGATCTGCAGCGAGAGCATGGGTTCATTAGTGTGAGGATGCCATTTCCACCCCTTCCCTGCCTGATAAGACCAATTATGGCTCCAGAGTGAGACAATTCCCAGGTCCCCATCAGAGTGGAGGAGAGCTGGAACAGCCCTGGGCCTCAAAGCCTAAGAGGGAGGAGCTGGGCTTCCAACCCAGGGGTCCTGGGAGTGAGCATGGTCCAATCAGCACCAGACCAATCCCAGAACACCCTGGAAGCTTAGGATCATGGAAACATGCACCGACACCAGCACCACACTGAGACAGAGTCCATCTCCTGTGCTGATGCCGATCAAGGGCAGTAAGGTCTCTCCTGGTCCAGGCCCTTTACACCTTCATTCCTTCAACAAGTGTGAGTGATTGAGATGATTTCTGTATCAACTATTATTATTTACCACGTGTTTGCATGTCAGGCCATTGGCCAGAGGAAAGAGACTTTTTACCACACATCATCTTAGCAATTGAGCAAAAATGACCTCAGATCGTCTGTGAAAACTGCCTCCAAATGTACCAAGGACATTATGTGAAATGCAAGATTGTATTTTCTCAGAGGAGAAAAGGAGCCATTTTTGTGACCTTGGCGTAGGGGAGGCTGAAAGCACGAGCCATCGAGAAAAATCAAAGTTAAAATCTTTTGCTCTGCAGAAGGCACTGTTAAGAGAGTGACAGGCTGGCCTCAGCTGGGCAGGAAGCATCTGCAATTCATATGTGACAATACACTTGTGTGCAGGACATAAAAATGACCTCAGACACAATAACAACCAAACAAAGACTCTAGTGTCCTTTAACTGGCAAAAATTTCACAGACATTTTACTCCTCTCTATACAAGCAGCAAATATACAAGGGAAGAAATGCTGAGTTTCATGAGTTATGAAGAAATTAAAGGCAAAGCTGCAAGCTTCTGGATTGTCAGAGTCACCTGAAGATCTTTGGGAGATGCAAGTGGCGGGGGGTATTTAAGGTATATTAGTTGATGTGGAAAGACGTGCCTACTATGGGTGTCGCCATTCCCTAGCTGGGATCCCGTACTGGGGATAAGTGGAAGAAGGGAGTTGGTCAGCAGCATGGATTAATCTCTCTCTGTCTCCTGAATGTGGCTACAGTGTGACCAGCAACCCTCCTGCTCCAGCCACTATTTATCCCCTGCCTGCTGTCATGGCTTTCTCACCATGATGGATTATGTTCCTCTATAACTGTGAGCTTCCCCAAACCTCATTCTTTCTTCAGTTGATTTTGACATAGTATTTATTTCCTCACAGCAGTGAGAAAGTAACTACAACACAAAACTCATTAGCATGACCAATAATGCTTAGTACAATTTGTGTGTGCAGTTTGCACACACATACATTCACATGTACACCACAGGAGTCTGTCCTTTCTTTCCATTGTGGGTCTTGGGGACTGAGCCCAAGTCCTTGGGTTGGCAGCCAGCACTTTTATCACTTTTATTCATTAAGCTGCCTTGCTGAATTTTTTTTTTTTTTAAGAAATGAGAGGAAGAGGAAATGTGTCAATGTCAATGGGGTTGTGGCGATAGGAAATCTGTGTGGTGATGTTCACTTGGTGAAAGCCTAGCTGTTAAGTTAAGTACCCCCTCCCCCATGAGTCATAGCTGCAGGCGCTGCTGAAGAGGAATAAAGATGGATGACTACATAGACCTCCACATGGAGAAACGCTCCCAGCTTCATCTATGGCCACAGACACTGGAGTCAATCTGAATGTTCCTCAGTCTGTGGCTAAATGTGGACTCATGGTCCATCCACCCAGCAGTCATGGCTGAGCGCTGAGTAGAGCTGACAGTGGAGACAGGAAGTGGGGGTGAGTCTGCAGTGAGTCAGGGAAGCCAAGGGAAGGACTCAGATTCTACACGGCTCCATTCCATGTCCCTGATGCGCTGGACAGCTGGCAACAGAGAGCAGAATGCGGGTACCAGGACTGGGGGATGTGAGGCAGATGATAAGTAAAGAGATTTGGGGTTGTGGGGCTGTGTTAGAAGGACACACATGGCTCCTGCGCATACAGAAAGCCAAGAGCTGCAGACCAGAGTGCAAATTAAAGATGGAGATGACAGTTGGCTTCCTCTTCCACCAGCTGAGCCAAAGAGCGATTCCCCGGGGATGCCCATGTGTGATGGTGTCTAATTCAAAGCTCAGGCACTTGTGACACAGACCAGCATGGTGGCATGCAAGGCTGCAGCATCCCACCACAGAGTGGAGAAGCTGCAGGTTTTTATATGCCCACAGGAAACATTTCCATAACATGTCCTTCCATAAACAAGCCCATAACTTCTTTCCTAAAGAAATGTATGTTTATCTCTGGCATTAAATACACAAACCTATGATGCACACTCCACAGGGTGTGTTACAAATGACATCACATAATGAAGGTGCCCATTTATGTAATAAGATAAACACAGAGGGTGCTGATGCTGTACTCATAACTTGTCTGCCAACAACATGGGGAAACGTGATCCAGAAGAACATGCTAACCCTTGGAGCTTTGCAGCACAGTAACTATTTTGTATTTAGACTTTAGCCCTGCAGGTGTGGATGGAGGGGGAGCGAGAGCGACCAGAGAGGCCGAGCTCCTGCTCTGGGAAAGCCGGCTCTACAGAGGAATCGTATCTCTTGGTGTCTCAGCACAGCCCCAGAGACACAGGAACAGTGAGAATGAGAGTCTGGGGCGGGGCCTGGGAACTTTCCTGCAGATTTCATGGCAGGTGAGGCTGAGAATAGACAATAGAGGGAACATGTTGTCGGCGGTGCATTGGATCCGTGAGAAAGAGACACCAGTTTGAAATGTAAAATGTCAGTGTTTACAAACCGGAGGGGTTGTGTCCTGTGCAACCAGACTCCAGATTTAAAAAAGAAACATTAAATGTCAGCTCAAAAGTATGAGAGAAGATACCTTTCAACATGCTGGCTTGGGTTCTGCAGGACAGGTGTGAGGCCTGCTAGTCTAGAGGGACCAGCACGCCTCCTGGCTAAGCGGATGTGTCCTTGTCTCCCCCGACTTCCCCCTTCCACCCCACCATCAGGCTCTGCACAAGACTGGGGAGAGGGGGTGGGTGGTCTCTGGGGGGGACAGAACAGCTCTCTTCTGACCAGATCCAGAGGCAGGGGAGGTCAGCAGAGGTGGGGAGGGACACAGATCTGGGTGCAGGGGAGGGGGACACAGGTTTTGGAGGGGAACAGACTCAAGTGCAGGGAATGGGGACACAGTGTATGCAGGGGCACAGACCCAGGTTCAGGGGAGGTGGACACAGGTTGGGGAGGGGCACAGGCCTAGGTTCAGGGAAGGGGGAACATATATTGGGGAGATACACAGACACAGGTACAGGGGAGGTGGGTACAGGTTGGGGAGGGGTATGTACTCAGATGCAGGTGACACCTTTTGGGGTCTGTTCCCTACACATTGGTATTTGGCCTTTTCAGGATGGTGATAAGCAGATTGCCAGCTGAATTCATAGGAAGAGAGCAGATGGGTAGCAGGGACATCTGGGACACTCTGAAGCTCTGAAGGTGTCATTAGTGACAGGTCGCACATGAATGCTCTAACTGTATCTGGAACCACAGAGCAGAGTCCTCATCTCAACTTCATCAAGGAAACTGAGGCTCAGAGTTGCCCAGGGCTAGCAGTGTGGAGCTGGGATTCTACCACATGTATGGAGTCCAGTTCTAGACAGGAGCAGTGGCCCTGCTCAGCATTGTTAAGAGTCAAAGGCAGCAAGATACACTTCTATATCTTTATCCCATACCATTTAAGGCAGCATCCATGTGTTCAGCCCTGGTGGTTCCCAGAGAGAAAGTTACCCCATCTCTTAGATGTTTTGTGATGGGGCATTATCTCTGATCTGTCCCATGAAGTTTAATGACTCCCATCTGATTAATTACCAGAACCCAACCCAGAATTGAAAACATCTTAGACTCCAAAACTTGTGTTTGCTCTGAACATAGTTTAAATCTTTATTCCCCTCCAGAATTAGAAACCCCATTACCAGTGCTTGCTCTGCTGCAGAGGGCTAATTGCTGCCTCTTATTAATTAGCAAGAGGCCTGTGGCTGTGTTTTAGCCTCCTAGCATACTAGAAGAGAGCAGTCAGTCAGAAAACGCGGCTTGGGTGACAAAGGGAGACTGAAAAGCTGGGACAACGTCCCAGGGGAGGGTGACATCCGGGGTCGGGGGATGATATCACAGCCTTAAGAAAACAGGGTAGGCAACTCTCTTCATCTGTGGGCACCTGTGGCGGCTCCTCGTTTCCTGTGTTCTGATTGTCCTTCTCCTGAGGACACCTGCAGGCTTCCATGAGTGAAAGCAGGAGGACTGTTTTAGCTACTTCAAGGAGGCAGTCTTACTCCTGCCCAAAGTCCCTATAAACCCAGAAGAAGTGCGTCTAGGGGAGAGGGTCTGTTGTCTGCTCTCTCAGGTAAAGCTCCAGGCTGACCTGAAGACTCACTTTTCCCACTCCCTTTTTGACAGCTTGGGCTTATTTTATTTACTCTGCCCCAGCTCACTGTGAGCAAGCAATCAGAGCCTCTGTTCTCTCAGCAGGGCCATTGTGCAGGGCTGGGCAGTTAGCTGGACCTGCTTGGAGGAGACTCTTATTTCAGAGGTCTTACCTTGATGCGCAGTGGGATGTGGAGGGCATAGACACAGGAAACTGAGGGGGCACTCCAGGGCAGGGAGGAGGCCTGAGGCCTGAGCTGCAGGATTGCCCTGGGCTTGAAGCTGGCCATCCTGCATGTGCCACTGCGTTGGCAAGCCTGAGCTCAGCTTGAAGAAGAACACAGAGTGGACAATTACACATCCTGGGACACAGCAGCCTGGGGTCACTCTGAGGGACAATGACAAGATACTGGATTTTACTGGCTTGTTAGGCTACCTGTGTGAATGGATCCTATTCTTCCACAGAAGCCTGAGGCCCCCCCCCATTTGCCCCAAGGTATCTGGGGCATCACTTCGACATATTATTTTATGACTCATGAATTCAGTTCTATTGCTCTGAGCTGACTCTGGCCTGAGGTATAATCTCCCCAAAGGTCACTTTGCTTCAGGGAGACTTAGTGCTTGCTGTGTTCCTACACTGACACTCAATGGACATGGCAGTTCACTATGAGGATGCATGAGCTCTCAGGTTGCTATGACAACAGAAGTAGACACAGTTTCAGTGGGGACAGGGTCAGCCAGGAGACCCGAACTTCAGTTTGGAGAATGCGTCCTGCTCAGCTCAGGTGAGATGCCCTGGTTAGGAAGGTCAGGGAACAAGAGGGCTATGTAGGCGACCTTTTGCTGATAGCCTGTGCAGAAATGCCCCTTCTGAGACCCAGGTAGCTAGATATTGCTCTTGTTTCCCACTATCCCTCCTGGGAACATTAAAAATGATTTTTATTGATTGTGTAGTTGTGTGTGTGTGTGTGCACGTGGGTGCGCGACAGCATGAGTGTGGAGTTCAGAGGCCAGCTACTAGGACCTGGTCTTCTACTACATTGATTCTGGGGACTGAACTTGGGTCATCAGGCCAGATGGCAAGCACCTTCATCTGCTGAACCATCTCACCAATCCTCATGCAGAGGGACTTTCCATAGTAGTTTCAGGTTCTGCAGCTCAGTGATTAAGGCTGAGAAGCCCACACAAGGTTCGCTGAGGTCTGGGCTTCATGACTGGTACAAGAACAAGAACTACCTATTCCCCCATCACTGTTTAAAACCCGATGATTGACAGAGGGACATTCCCCCACAGCACAACCACATCCCTCTGTGAATCAGGGGACCATCAGTTGCTGACATGGGCCATGCTGGTGCTCAGTATGGGAGGCTGACCTCAGCATTTGCATATGTGGTCCTTTATCAATTCCCTGTAACCCCCTCAGGCTCCCATCATCATTCTCCCTCCTACTTTATACAGAGGGGATCAAAGAGAACAAAACTGTGACTCAGGCTTTTGGGGCTGATCCTGCAGCACGCCCTTGTGGGGGCAGCCCCTTTAGGACTGACATCCATGGCATGCCCAGGTCCAGGCTTTCTGTTAGCTCTTTTCAGGCTGGTGGTTTTTGTTGTTCCCAGCAACCATGGCCTGCCCCGTGGACATCATCACTCTGTACTCACTGGATGTTTTGTGGAGTGTGGGCACTGCCTAGCCACCTTCTGGGCACTTGGGACTCAGAGGGCAGCACCTATGCCTTGCTGAGGGAGGCTGCTGATTTTGATGGGGACCTAGAGGGTGGTTTGCAGTTTGGGGAGAGTAGGGGAAGTAATGAGGGTGGTTATGAGAAAGGTGAGCACCCAGCAAGGAGGAAGTGATGCTCTGCCTAGCAATGGGAGTGCTGGAAGCTGACAAGGTAATTCGTTTTGGGTCCCTATGGGGAGCCTCTTCCAGGGCAGAAGCCTCAGCTCCATTCTTTCTTGCAACTGGGCTCTTGGCCTCACTCCCACTCTGAGAACTGTGACTTTTGCTCTTAGCGAGGTCACAGCTGCAGGGGTCTAATGCCTCATTCAGCAAAATGCCTCATTCAAATAGCTGGAGCTAGAAATAGACCTGGCTAAGCCCACCCCTGCCCACATTGTAGCCTGGTTCCCGCCTCCCCTTCCCATTTGTGGATGGAGCTAGAAAAAGACCTGGGTGACCCCACAAAGCCACGCACTGCAGCTGGCTGACCTTTATCCCCACACCCTCCTATGTGGAAATCCCAGCTTTGGAGAGGCTGCTCTATACACAAGGAAGCCTTGTGTGGCTCTCTGAAGGTCTTTCATGTAGCCAACTTCCCCTGCTCATGACCGTCCAAGTACGGCTTCCTTCTTCCCACTGACCCCTGATCTCTTCTATCAGGGAAGATGGGAGGGGGACCCACCAGCCCTGCTGCCCCTCCCTCCCTCCCTCCCTCCCTCCCTCCCTCCCTCCTTCACTCCGTCTCTCCTCCTGTCTCTCCCTGCCTCCCTCCTTTACCTCTCCCTCCCTCCTTCCCTTCCAGACAGAAGACTCAAAGCTGCCCTAGGAAACCCAGGTACTATCCCAAGAGAGCAAGCTGTGTGCACATGTGATGTGTCACATGGTTAGGGAAACTGGGTGTGTGCACAGCATTGATCTACACTCCATGTGTATGTGGAGAGTATGTGTCCACACAAGCACTCACATGTGTCTGTGTGTACAGCTCAGAGCTCTGACTCTACCTGGAGAACTGAAGGACACCTGGATGTGGTTTCTGGGATCTGGGAAGATGAGATGTCTCAACAGCATCCCAGATGCTGTGTGTGTACCACTCCTGGCACTGAGGACAGACCCGCATGTGCTCAGAAGTAACTCCTGGGTGCTCCAAGCCTGCCAGCATTCAACCAGTGGGAGAGTTACACAAGGGGCTCTGCCTGGCAGCAAGTAGAGATGCCTTCTTGGGGGCTCTTCCATCTAGGAGCCAATCATCTCTGTTTCAGACAAGGTGCAGGCCTGGGAGGGTCTTGGCCAGGAAGGAGGATTCTAGCCCATACAACACAAAGCCTCTGCCACCGACTCGTCCACCTGTGGGGACAATAAAGGACCCAGTGTCCACATTCCCTGAGGACACAGCACCACTGTAGAACAGATTCTGGCCCTGGGCTGGACCACATTGGTCCTCCCTGAGGTTGTAAGCACTGCTGGGGAAAACCCCACACAGAGATGCAGATGTCTGTCAGTCTACATCTTTGCCCCTCCCTGGAAAGGAGTCCCTGGGCTGTGGACCAGCATCATGTCCTACTTTGTCACATGGTCTCCAAGGCGGGAGGTCAGCTGGCCTTTCTGGTACTCACCTGCTGTTTTCAAGATTTATTTTTTGTTGTTATTGTTGTTTGCTAGGGTGCCCTTGCTCAGTGCAACTGATTTCAGTAAAGGAATGGGCAAAGGCCCCAGGGATGGGTAAGCCACACCCTCAATCAGCATATTCCAGCCCATGCTCTCGGCATTGGCTAAGGGATGGCCACGTGACCCAAGTGTCCGATTAGACTGTCTTGGATTTCTTCTTGGAGCCCCCGGGTGGGGGGTGGGGGGGAGGTCTTGGCTGGCATGTGCCAGATGGTTGCAGATCTTGCTGGAGTGTGTCCAGCCTGACTGAGGCCTTAGGAATGGCTAAAGTGTTTCAGTTTCTTTTCAAATTGGAAGAAAAATGAGCTCTTAGGCCGAAGGAAGCGTTTTTAAAATATAACGTTGATTGATTCCTGTTAGCATCAGCCACAAGCTGTAATTTGAAAACTTGTTTTATGGAGGATGAGCTCACGAAGGAAGGCGCTTGCGAACCTTAGGGCCCGTGAACGCCACAGTACAGTTGCATCAACTCATTCACTCTGTGAGGCTGGCCTGGCCGCATATGCGCTGGCGGAGATGTGAACAGAGACAATGGGGGTGAGAAAGGGTGGGTGTATGGGACAGCACAGGCATGCTTACAGCCATTTACAGCACATTGCAGCCTCCTGGTCTCACCGCGGAAACCAGCTGCCTGTTGCAGAGATAGGAAAATTTTGGTCCCGAAAGGTTAAGCACAAGCCAAAGTCACACAGCCTGTTAGCACCAAGAAATTGGTGTGGTCCTAGTTCTGGCTGCTGAGCAGCTTCCTACCTGAGAGCAGGACACACCTGGATCCAGCCTTGTGGTGTGTGGTAGTCTCAAAGAGACTCAAGAAATACCCAAGGGCAGGTAATGAGGCTCCTATGCTGCAGGGACCACAGCCTCTATAGAGGACTATTCTGTGAATCTGAGATGGGTCTTTCTCCACAGCAGGGGAGTTGGGGACTCCGGAAGCTGAGTGGCTTGGTGATGTTTGATGCCAGCTTCCTGTAGAAGAGTCTGAGACCAGTCACAGCCAGAGAAGTGTGGCTTCTTGGGGACTTGTAGAATGTGGCAGGTAGATGGGGAAAGTCCCTTTAAACAGTGTGCGTGTGCGTGTGTGTGTGTGTGTGTGTGTGTGTGTGTGTGTGTGTGTGTGTGTGCATGTGGGCGAGTGCAAGCACCCATGGGTACTGATAGACTATATAGATGTAGACATTTAATTTCTGCTAACGTCATTGCCACAGGCCTCTCTGTCAAGGAAGTAACATATCAGATCCCAAAATGAGCAATTAGAGCGATTGCTTTTTGAGTGAAGAGCTTCTGGCAAAGTAATTTAATTAAAACTGTCTTAACTCAAGACCTGGGCAGCAGGCGCGCCGGGGCAGGGGTAGATGGGTAGCTCTTTCCAGTGAAGGGGGAACAAGGGAGAACCTAGTAATATAAATACTAGGTTGGAGTGCAGAAGGAGTATGGTCCATGGTGCAAATAGCCCCCAAGGTTCACCCCAATGTTATTCAATAGTGTGTGTCTCAGGACCTGGAGGACCATAATTAGGACACTGGGCAGGGCGTAGATGGGACTGCTATGCAGAGGTAAGATATGGAGCACATGCCAGAGGTCTAAATGGACAGTGCTGAGGTAGTTGGTCCTGAAGGGCAACAGAACCAAAGAATAGGGAACTGGCCACCTCTAGGGTCAGGGACACTCAGAGAGAAGGAAAGATGACTTTCTGCTGAGATATGGATTGGCAGGGGGTTCTTCCTGCTGGGATGTGGCATCAGAAGGCCCTAGTTGAGATGATAGACCAGCAGAGGGTTCTGCTGGTATGATGGATCACAAGAAGATTCTGCTGGCATGATGGACCACAGGATGGTTCTGCTGGCATGGTGGACCACAGCAGGGGTCTTCTGGGGGTGACTGACTACAGGAGGGTTCTGCTGGGGTAATGGACCACAAGAGGGTTCTGCTGGCATGACAGATTAGAAGGGGACTCCCCTGGGATGATGGATCAGGAGAGGATACTCCCGGGATGACAGTCAACATCAGATTGTGCTGGGATGATGGATCAGAATGGAGCTGTTTGGATGATGCATCAGAAAAGGTCTCCTGTTGAGATCCAGGGCTATGCAAGACTTGCTGGGGTGGTAGGTGAGAAAATTGGCTTTCTTCAATGCCATGTTAGAAAAGGTTCCTGTTGGGATGAAGAATATTGCTTTCTCATTGTCTTATCAGTTTAGTTAGCTGCTGGCCTGAGGTGGCATGGGCTGCAGACCCTAGGCCACAAAGTCTCAGGCGCATGCTCCTTCAAGCACACCTGACTGTGGGGTGGGATTCTAGGGCCTCCTACTTGAGCTGCCTCATCTTTGACCCCAGTTTCTGCTCTGGAGCAGAACACAAATTAGGTTTCAGATTCATTAATGGCATGCCAACCCCATTAAAAGTGATGAAAGTTGGATTCAGTTCCCTAGTGAGTTTCTCTGATAAGTAGCCCTCTAATCTTTGTTCACTTACACTGAGGTATTTCTGCAGGCCGAGTGACAGCTGCAACTCTCTGGCTTCCTTGTGGAGGCCGTTCCCTGAACAGACATTCTGTTCTCTCCAAACACCCACAGACTACATCCAGATCAAACCTACCATGTCCTGTGAGGAATTGCCTAAAAGTTCTGCAAGCAGATATCCCCCAAGCAAAACCTCCTTAGCAGGTCCCAGAGATAGCTCAGGGAGTATAGGCATCTGCCACCAAGCCAGATGACCTGAGTTTGATCCCCGAGACTCATAATGATAAAAGGAAAGAACTGACTATCACAAGTTCTCCTCTGACCTCATGGTCTGTGCACACACACACAATACAATAAATAACTAAATAAATATAAAAACAACCCCCAAAACATACAAAGGAGAGATGGACAGAGAAATCTCAATGGTTAAGAGCACTTGCTGCTTTTCTAGAGTTCAGTTCCCAGCACCCACATTGGGTGGCTCACAACCACCTATAACTCCAGCTCCCGGGGGTCTGACACCCTCTTTTGGCCTTTGCCACATGTATGTGCATGCATGCACATGTAAACACACACACACATATGCACAAGAAAATAAATCTTAAAACCTCCATACCAACCATGATAGGAAGTTGTCCTAATGAAGTTCCTTGGGTATGATGGCACACGCCTGCAATCCCAGCATTTGGAAGATAGATATAGGAGTATCAGAAGTGCAAAGCCAGCCTAGGCTGCATGAGATTCTGTCTGAGACAAACAACCAAGAAACAAACAAAAAAGTTCTTGCTGGGTAAAGTGGTACACCACTACCATACCTTTAACCCCAGCACGTGGGGGAGGCACAGACAGGCAATTTAAGGCTGGCCCAACTGCATAGCAAGTTCCAGGCCAGCTAGAGCAACATAGTGAGACCCTGTCTTAATATGTGCATGGTTCAGCACTGGCAATTCCAGCTCTGTACACAGCAAACAATGAAGACAAGTTAGACTCTTGAAGAAGCATCCAAAATGAAGCTGAAAGAATCAACAAATTACAAGCAATATTGTATTTCCATAGAAACAACACAGAAATTAGGGCAAAGCAGTAAACATTGGATATGAAGTATTTGTTTAATCCTAAACAATAATAAATGCTTTAAACTGCTTTCCCCAAGATTATTTAACATGATCACATGGTACAAAGCAGCTATCTCTAATGTCTTTTTATTTCTATCCCATTTGCCCATTTGACTCATTTCTGCAAAATGTGGATGGAATAATGAAATTAAAAAAAAAAAAAGAGCTCCTGCCTCTCCCCACCCCCCAAACCCCACAGCTCATATGACTGACAAGGAATAAAGACTCTGGGACCTGGTGGCATTTTTATTTAGAAAAAAAAAATGCACCTTGAATATGAATTCAGATGTCGCCCCCCTCGCTGTGGTGCTGCCAACTACGGCCTGCGTTTATTAGTCTAGGCTGATGATCTTTGCAGAGAGCGTGTAGTTGTCAGGCTTCCCAGGTGCAGTCTCCATTACTCGGTGCTGGAAATGAAATCAAAAGGTCACGACATGTGGACATAGAAAAAAGCACAGTGATAATGCCTTCTAGAAGGCCCCAAAGCCTTCTAGAAAATGGGAAATGAGATGGCTCAGTGGATAAACATGCCTATCATTGAGCTTGACTACCTATTGAGTTCGAGTCCCCGGGACCCACATGGGGGCGGGGGGGGGGGAGAGAATGGATCCTTATAAGGTATTCTCTGATCTGCAGGAGCCTACCACCCCAAGCATACAAAAATAATAAATAAAATAATGAAAATTAACAAGCAAATAAACATCAAAAAAAAACAAAAACAAAAACAAAAAAAAAAAAAAAACCACTGATAGTTGGAGATGTCTGAAAACCCTGGCTGGGGGCTGGAGAGATGGGTCACAGGTTAAGAGCATTGGCTGTTCTTCCAGAGGTCCTGAGTTCTATTCCCAGCAACCACATGGTGGCTCACGGCCATCCGTAATGAGATCTGGTGCCGCTTTCTGGTATGCAGGCATATATGGAGGCAGAATGTTGTTTACATAATAAATAAAAAATGTTTAAAAAAGAAAGAAAAAGAAAACTCTGGATGCTCTGTTAAGAACAACCTATATCTCCAAAACCAGAACCTATTCTCAATTGCCACGATGGAACAGAGACTCACCTCTCACCACTGCTGGTGTCATTTATGGATGGAGAAGAAAACAAACAAGGGGAAGAAGGAGGTACTTTTCGAGGTCTGGATGCCCTTTCCAAGAACTTCTCTTAGCCAATGTGGTCCTGATGCTGCTGTTGGGTGGCAACATTGTGCACAGTAAGAGCTGATGCTTGCTGCCAGACACACAATGAGTGCATATCTGTAACACTGGTATGACCCAGTGTTAAAGTTACTTCCCCCAAGGCACCCATACCCAATATGAATGGGTAAGTCACTGAGATGTGGAGTTAATCTCATTGTTTGCATTTCACAGTTTATTTAAATCCGTCATGCTTGCCCTCAGTCTACTTAATATTCACTAAAATCATAGCTTCTCAGAACTGGATGGGATCTCAGATAAGCATCTTACTTCAACTGGCTTGTGACATGTCTGAACATAAAATATACACATGCTCTACCCTGCCTCCTCATTACATAGAAAAAGTACCCCAGGGATTCCACTGAGGTCAGCTGCTCCGTGGACACACTCCAGAGTCAATTGGAGTTTAATGCCAACTGGCAAGTTTGAGATGACAGCCAGGGATAATTTGCTGATGGGAGAAATTGTTTTGGAAAGCTGTAGCCTTATGCATGGAGACTCACACAACGTGTAGTGTCTTCCCTTGTGGCACTTTGGCACACACATAAGCTTTCAGCTGCACATTTGTGTCAGTCCTGGGGTTGGGGGAGAATTCAGGAAGCCCAGCTTAGCTCTGCTGACAGTTCTTTAACCTTCCCCGACCAGGGGCTCCCCAGGAAAGGACAGAAATACTAGGGAATGTTCCGGGAGAATGATCAAAGAGGAGACAAACACAAACCTAAGCCAGAGACCCATTACCCACAGTGCAAAATCACAGAAAAATCTCAGGAGACTCAGAGAAAAGTGTCTAAAGCCTCCATTGCATTTGCAAAGTCCTCGTGCACCACGCCTGGTACTGTTTCCTGGTCCCTGTGTACCATGCCTGACACTACAGCTTAGTCCTTGTGCACCATGCCTGGCATTCCATTCTGGTCCCTGAGTACCATGCCTAGCACTCTGTCATTGCTAGCGAGCCCGGTGCCCAGAAAAAGACATTAAACTTTGAACATGAGTAGCATGGTTAAGTTTTGATGGTTGCTGAGCAGAGTTTCCCACTGGAGTGTGCAGTGTCCTCCACCTGAGCTGCAGGGCAACTGACTCTCCCAGGAGTGGTCCAAGTTCAATGTCAGTTCATTTTTGCGCACAGCTCTAGATACCTGAATCATTTCTATGAGGAAACTGTGAAGAGCTCGGAGCTTTGCGCTTTGCATGTATTTAATACAAATGAAGACAATTACAGCTGAGTGAGGAGAAATGGTGCCTGCTTTGGGGGAACCCATTGCAGTCCATCCCAGGGTCTCTCTGCACACCACACTCCAGAAACCTCATAAGAAGGTACACAAGTGCCAGGGCCACTGGTAGATCAGCCTGAAAACCACTGTCCTTTAGCCATGTGAACACCTCTGAGGCCATGGAGCCCAGCTATACTGTAACTGCTTCTCACCCTATTCCACTTCATTATTTCTAGAAGATTCCAGGCTCAGAAACAAGGCATGTTCAGCATCAACTACTGTGATGCTCTTATCTTAAACCTCTCCCAGCTATAGTAGGGGGGTTTTAATCTTCATAAACAAGGGCAGGAGGCTGGGGAGATGGTTCAGTGGGTAAAGTGTTTGCTGCACACTGTGAGGACCTGAGTTCAGCTCCCCAGCACTCATATAAAAAGCCAGGGATGATGGTGCACACCAGTGACCATAGCTTTGGAGGTTGCAAGTACAGGAGGATCCTAGGTCTTACTGACCAACCAGTCTTGCTGAATTGCTGAGCTCTTATCAGGTGGCTGTAGGGACAGGGATTGGGTTGGAGGGTGGAAGGTGGAGGGTGGAGGGTGTCACTCAGTATTTGTGGGAAACACCTGAACATGTATCCTGGAATGGCTGGATTTGGCTTCAGACCTTTCTGTTAGGCATGTGTGATGACCACTGTGGAAATATCATAGGACTTCCTGTTGGATTCTTCATTATAACCCTTTATGGTGGGAGCTACTGAGGGGATGGGATGAACTTCCCCTGTGTCCAGTGTAGCTTGTTGAGACTGATGCAGGCTCTTGGGTCAGTCACCTTGCCTGCTTCCTTAGGGACTATCGACAGCACAGTACACATGTCATGCTCTGAGGCTGAAACATCTGGACCAACTCTCCTGCATGTGTGCACCATGGTTGGTTTGTTTTCTGCATTTTGAGTTGGTGGTGAAGAGCTAGAAAATCCCACATAAGAATCAGGATTTTTCAGCTTCTCTTGGGATCCCACTTGTGTTTATCTTCCTTGGTGATGGCAGGTGGCTGAGTCCTTCATATCCCTCTGGTAGTGAAGCCTGCTTCAGCACCACTGTCACTGTGGAAACTGCATTCTGGCATTTACCACTCCTGATCTCTCCATGGCCCAGATCCTGTGAAATCCTGGCTGCTCTTCCTCCAAGGGCTCTTCAGCATCACCATTGCTATGGAAACTGCATCTTGGTGTTTACCTCTCTCATGCTGGTCCCCTCGGTTCAGGCTCTGGGCATTGGAAAGCAGATGTATTGATCACATCTGATTGGTTGGTGTCCATGCTCTGAGTTCAGAACCATTGTGAGCATCACCTTGGCTTGTTATGTTCGAGGTTGTGACTCTTAATGAGTCAATAGTGGAGACCCACTCTGAACTGCTTAAGGGGTTGTGTTCAAAGGGCCATTTAACTCTAGTGTCTTGTGGGAAAAAGAAACTCAGATCTGCATCAGGACGTGTTAGGGTTCACAATGGTCCATCCACTTTGGAAAGGAAATATGTTTAGAATCCAGGCACACACATGTCCTTATCCAGTCACTCCCATAGCCTTCACATGTTGTTCTTAGCTCTCTCTTAGTCTCCTCACTAGATGTGTGTTCTGCTTGTGTGGACATCCAAGAGGGATCTGAGAGTCAGGGTTTTGACAGACCCTAGCAGACCCTAGCAGGAAACATCTCACACCTACATGAGTCCCATGTCCACTGGAGATGTGACCTGAGCAGGACCATGCCAAGAATAAAGGACACAGCATCTGCGAGTCCACTGTTGAGGAGGGGTCCCAGCTCCAGAGGAAGTCATGATACCCCTGCAGCTTTCATGTCAGTGAGGGTGTGGCAGGCCTGGGGTATATACCTTGGATGCTTTCCCGTATCCTGCCCCCAAGTACTTCTTCCACTGTCCTGGTGCTCAGTAATGTGGTGTGAGGAGTGATGGGAGATGCCATTATGGTATAGATATGAGTACTTTGTTTAGGAATGGATTGTCATTTATTGATACAATTTAAGGTCAATCTTATGATGTGTATATTTCTCCTTTTGTTTAGGTATTGTGTTTATATAACTCATTTAAAAAATGTAATGTATAATTTAGTACATATTTTAGATAGTTACCTATAATAGTCAAAACTTATAGTTAGGTGAGTTCGAATTTCTAGATATACAGACATGTATTTGAAACGAATAGGTATTCTTCAAACCTTTCAAAGACCTACAGAATGTGGCATTTAAAATGGTTTAGGGTTTTTCTTGACAATGAGGCACAACTGCTCCTGGCAACACCACCTGTGTCAAAAAGGAAGATGGACATTAAAGAAACACGTTATGGAGTTTGCCTCCAATATGGCAAGGCTAGCCATTTGGACAAGATACTGCTCTTGTCTGGACTGTTTGACTTTATGCTGTATAAACTGGACATGCAGGACCCACAGAAAAACGACTGCTGATTAAAGATGGACATTGCTACAGAGTTCCTGCTTCGTGGAAGAGTCTGCCAGACAGTCTGCAGGACACAGAGAAAAGTGACTGACAAACTGCCAATACAAAAAGACAGTTTAAAATTTCCTGCTTTGCTAAAGAGTCTGCCAGACACACTATAGCCTATGGGCTAAAGATAAAAAATTACAAAAGAACTTCAGGTGACTAACAAGTTAAGATGTCTCTGTCATTTCTAGAGTTTATATACTATCCTTCTGTGGTCTTTGAAGGAATTAAAGACAGATAGTTATGGTTATAGTTTTCCTTAGTTAAGCTTAAAGATAAGTTACATATAGGACTTTAGACTCACAAATATAAGATAGATAATAAAATAGTTTCTTTTAATCTTACTAAATGTTAATGGACTAAATAGTATTAACTGTGATTCTTATTTGATAACTCTTATATGATATATTTTACTATGTTAAGGTTAAAACCCTTCCTTTTATTTAGACAGAAAAGAGGAGATGATGGGTGATGCCATTATGTATATATGTTTCTCATACTGGTTAATGAATAAAGCACTGTTGGCCAATAGGAAAGGAAGATAGGAGGGACTAGGAGACAAGGAGGAAAGAGGAAGTAGTAAGGAGAGTCAAGATGGAGTGACTGGGGAGACGAGACGCTGGCCCCTTTCCCCGGTAAGAAGACCACGTGGAAATATTAGATTAACAGAAATGGGTTAATACTTAAGACAGAGCTAGCCAATAAGAAACAAGTAACGGGCCAACAAAATTATATCAATACAGAGTCTCAGTGTGTTAATTGGGGCTGGCGTGGTGGTGGGACAAGACCGGCAGCGGGAGGAAAAACCCTACTCCTTACAGAGGAGTGCTGTAGTGACCCTTCACATGCTCTTGTTCTGAAATACATGTCCCCAAGATGCAAGAACTGGTGACTTGCCAGAGATGGATCTAGGAGGCCCTCTTCTTATGTGGGTAATAGGAATCTTTGGAGGCTTTGGGTCACCAATGATCCAGGTTCTTTGTCATTGATCATCACTTACTTCATGCTTCCCACGTGACAACCAAGACCCTGATGATCATGGGGGCTTTTTTTTTTTTTTTCTCAGCACAGAGTGGTTGCTCTGAACCACAGCGGATGAGTAGGTGCCCTTGGGTTCAAATCTCACACCAGCCTGAATGCTATAGGAATGGGGTATGTACATGAAATTAGTGCCCCCACTAATTAGGGTGGGGCTTCTGAGGCTCTCCTTAAGGTGAGGTCTTTTCAAATTCAAGGAGCTGTTGAGAGCTAGGCTTATTAGCAGAACCTGCAGATCTCAACAGGAGTCTGTTGCTTTGCAATTCAATCCCTGCTTCTACAGCTACATTTTGCTATGTAGATGAGGCTGGCCTCAAACTTACAGAGAGCTGCCTGTCTCTGCCTTCCCAGTGCTGAAATTAAGGAAGGCATGCACCACCACTTCCAGCTTGTGGCTATACTTTGAATTTGCAGCAAATAAATTCATATTCTTTTTCTTATTTATCCCCCCTCTTTCTGGTGTGTGTGTGTGTGGGTGTGTGTGTGTGTGTGTGCGCGCGCGCGCGTGCATTCACTTGAGGGTGCAGAGGTCACAGGAATGAGAGTTGGTTTTCTCCTTTCCATTTTGTGGGACCCAAGGGAATTGAACTCAGGTTGTCAGGCTTGGTGGCAAGCATATCTATCCAGCTCCCTGTCTTTTTCTCTTATTTTGAGATGGGTTTTGATTTAGTCCAGTCTAGCCTCGAACTCCCTATTCATATCCAGTCTGCCTTCACCTCTCAAGCACTGAGAGTATAGACATGTATATTCTCTTAAAATGACTTTTTATTACCTAGGATTCAGAGACTTGTCATTTTGGGACCAAAGTGTTATTTGTATCTCAGAAGAATCTACCTTCCTGACAGCTTACTGTTTTAGTGACACCGGGGAGAGGTGTCATTGTTTCTGATATTTGTAGCTGCCACAGCAAATCCTTATCCCTAGAGCTGCTGTGGGCTTGGGAACAGAGCATCGATTGCATTGGCAAATCTCAGTGGTTTAGGAACAGCATTCCACTTGCTGTGTGCCCTTTATGAGGATCACATCTGCTGCTTGTGGGACTCAGAGGGTTGTCTGAAGATTTGTGTGAACCCACAGAGCACATGGCTGCCCCTTTGCTGGGCTGAGCCAGACAGATGTATTCATGCTATCTTTGTGGCTGTGACAAAATAGCCATTGGAAGCAACTTAAGGTTTATTGTGGCTCACAATTCAAAGGTACAGTTCATTATGGTGGGGAAGGCATGGCGGCAGGAGTGGGATGCAGCTGGTCACGTGGCATCCACGGTCAGGAGGCAGAGAGAGATGGATGCTGGTGCTCAGCTCACTTTCTCCTTTCTATTCAGACCCAGAAGCCCATGGGGACAGTCAGGGTGATTTTCCCCCTTCTCAATCTAATCTAGAAACTCCATCACAGATATGCCAAAAAACTTGTCTTCTGGATGACCTTAGAACCTGTTAAGTTAACATCAGTATTAACTATTGCATGCTGGGATCCCAAAGCACACGGTATGATCATGGCTGAACAGGACCCTAATGTAGAGGTGTACAGTGACATGTGCCCCATAAGCAATTGCATTGAGGGCTTTTCTTCTGGCTTCCTTGTTATAGAGAGATCCAAGGAACCATGATAAACTGTGAGTTCATCGGATGGTGACACCTTGGAATGGTGAGTTCATTGCATGGTGACACCTTAGAAGCTCAAAGTAGACCAAGGCTCCATGTAGGCAAGAAAAGCAACTTGGGTGGCTATTTCAGATCCAGAACACATGGATTTTGAGGTTCTGAGTCATCAGGAATCATTTCCACTTTTAAGAGATTCAGGGTCAAGGGATAAAGAGATACAGGTTCTCAAAAGAGCTATTGAAGGACAAAAATGGGTGGCTCAGATTGGGGATCTGGAGTAGTACAAGCCAGGTCTGCCATGGCCACACTGTTCTACTAAGCAGAATGTCTAGGAGACAGGATCCAGTGTGCTTATAAATCTCCAAATGAAAATTTTAATTGATTAATGTTTTTGTATATGCATGCAGGTATCTGAGAAGGTCAGAAGAGTATGCCAGATTCCTTGGAACTGGATTTATTGGTGCTTGTGAGTTGAGTTGCCCAGTGTTGGTGCTTAGAACTGAGCCTCGGGTCTTTGCAAGAGCAGCAAGTGCTCTTAACTGCTGAGTCATCTTTCCTGCCCAGCCCAAGTGTCTTTATACAACAGATACATACTTTGAGTTACAAATATCCAAAACAAAACAAACCAACACTCTACAAAACACCTTCCTTGTTTTATAGCAAAAAGAGGCTGCAGCCAGGCAGTAGTACATTCCTTTATTCCCAGCCCTCAGGAGGCAGAGACAGGCAGATCTTTGTGAGTTTCAGGCCAGCCTAGTCTACCTTATTTCAAACAAAAACAAAAACAAACAAACAAGCAAACCAAGAACAAAATAATTTTCCCTTATGCACTCTGTAAAATTAATGCAATGACTTCAGGAGCAGCTTGATCAAAAATCTGTATAATGTCACCAGGCCCAAATCAAGGCCTTTCTCTAGGGCTCACTTTGGAGTGAGAGTCATGAAGGAGTGTTCATATTGTAGTGAAGTATTCCATGTGAAAACAAGTCTATTCTGGCTGGAGGTCTCCAGGCCCTGCTCTACAGGGTTATCTCCACTTTAGCTCTTAGGCTCCGTCCCTAGGTTCTTTCTGAGGTGGGCTCCCTCCTTCTCACTTAGGTTCTCCCTTCATACTAGGGACACCTTGTCCTTCAGGGCTCATGTCCATCAGAGAAAAGTGAGTCTCTGTTCCAGCATTCTGGCCCTGACTCTCACCACATCTCCTTGGAGGTCCTCGGGTTGTGACCTTATCCCTGAGTTGTTATGTTGGCTGAGCAATGTGACAAACTGCCTGGATCAGCCATGGCTACAGAACTAGCTCATGAGCCATGGAGCCTGTGGTGGTTTGGGAGAAGATGGCCAACAAAGGAAGCGGCACTATTAGGAGGTGTGGCCTTCTTGGAGTGGGTGTGGTCTTGTTGGAGGAAGTGTGTCACTATGGAGGTGGGCTTTGAGGTCTCATATATGCACAAGATACCACCCGGAGTCAGTCCATTTCCTGTTGCCTTCTGATCAAGATGTAGTCAACTCCATGTCTGCTTGCGTACCACCCCACCATGATGAAAATGGGCTGAACCTCCGAAACTGTTAGCCATCCCAATGAAATGTTTTCCTTTATAAGAACTGCCTTGGTCATGGTGCCCCTTCACAGCAATAGAAACCCCAACGAAGACAGAGTCAATCCTAAGTGCATGGCTGATTGTGGGGAGGATCGGCCAGTTGAGGGAACTGTGAGAAACTGAGGCCCTGTCACAAGGAAAAGAAAGAACAGGAGGAGATGAGACAGGCCCCACCCCACCACAGCTGTATCCACCAGAGGGGTTGCTCAATCAGAAAAAGTAAGGCTTTGACAGGGCAATCAGGATAACGGAAGCCACACAGCCAGGCAGGGGCAGGTACTGAGATTAGTAATCTTTGCTGTGAGTCTTTCTGGGTTTGCATGGCATCCTGGGCCATTCTGCTGAGCCTCACTGGGATTGTCTACAGTCTGTGCCTGGGGATTATGTCTTATCTCTTTTGCTTTCCCTGACAGATGCCAGACTCCAGGCTTAAGTGGGAATGAGATTCAATAAGGAACTGAAAATTTCATTCCCAAAGGATCATCATCTCTCCAATTTGAACTTCAATATTAAGCTGCAGGCCCAACTTCTCGCTGGATGACTTCCTTTGCATTTTGTAATAACCTCCCTTGCTTCCAAGGATTGCTGAGGAAGAGAATTGCAAAGTTCACTGCTTGCAGCCAGCCCCCTCATTTCTTTGTGGGGAGTCACCCATCCTGTTGGCTCCCCCAGCATGTGGGAAATCCAACCACATCACCACCGTGGTGGTAGAGGTAGCATGGTTTCGTGGCTTTGGTCTTCCTGTTTGTGATAGAAGTCCCTAGAGCAGTGGTTATCAAGCTTTGATGGTGGTGGTGGGGTGGTTGAATGACCCTTTCACAGGGGTTGCCTAAGACCATCAGAAAGCACAGATATTTACATTATGATTCATAACAGTAGCAAGGTTACAGTTATGAGGTAGCAAAAGATTAATTATATGGTTAGGGGTCACCACAGCATGAGTAACTGTACTGAAGGGTGACAGCATTAGGAAGGCTGAGAACCACTGGCCTAGAGGTTGGGTAGATTGGGCTCCCATATTGACTGATGTTACATATACAGTGTAGCATCCCAGACTACACCTGAGTATAAGGGTGTGTTCAGAGGGAAAGGTGCTTTCTCAGGGGGTAGGCGGTGGACCACTTAGCTGTTGATGTTGAGGGAGGCCACATTCTCTTCTTGGAAAAAAGAGCTCTTGGAGGCTAGAATTCTCAGTTTTCTTTTCAGTTATTGTGATAAAACACCTCCAATGAAAAGAAACCTAGGGAAGAAAGGGTTTTCTGTGCTTTCAATCTCAGGTCACTGTCGATCATTTTGATGAAGTCAGGAGGCTGGAACTTCAAAGAGCTAGTCCCAGAACATCCACAAGGTAAGAGCAGGCAAAAATGGATGGTTGCATGTTTGCCAGTGCTCAGCTCATGGCCTCCTATACATTCAGGTGCTACCCACATTCAGGACACGTCTTTCTGCCTCAATTCAACTGAAATGAGAAAATCCCTCATGGGCATACCCACTGGCCAGTCTGAGCTAGACAGTTCCTCGTAGAGACCCTCTTCCCAGGTGATTCTACATTGTGTCAATAGGATACTCACAGCTACCCATCACATCAGGGACCAAAGCTCAAGGCTGGCACATTTTAGGCTAGTGCCCCATCTCTGAGCTACAACACAGCTCTGCCTGATCATCCTAACATTAAGGCCTTTTCACTCTGATTGTCCTCTTGTCATCAGATGTTTGATTGGTACTGTGGAGGATAATGGTCTCACCTAGAGAACACGTGCTCTTGCCTGACTCTTTAACTGTTTCATGCTGTTGCTTCTGCAGGCATTGACAGTTGGCTCACAGGCTATGCTCAGGGTCATGAGCTGCTCAGTGATGCCCAGGTATAGACTTTGCTGAGACAGACACGAAGGATGTTGTTGGTAGACAGATGGGAGTTTGCAGAGGTTTCCTCAACCCTATCTCTTCCATTCCATCTGCCCCAGTCCTCTCTGGCTGCTGTAGCAAAATACTTGAACATCAGACATTTAAGCCAGGGAGACCTTGTCCTTCTGAGCTGATGCCCAGCAGAGAGTCAGGGATGCCACCACAACACTGACAGATTCTAGGTCTGGTGAAAACTTGCTTCCTGATTCATAAAGGAGGCTGTCTCCATGTCTTCATGTGACAGAGGGGGCCAGTGCTCTGAGTGTCCCCTACCCAGGGCACAGATCCTGTTCATGAACCACAACCCAATCATCTTCTAATACCAGGCTGTCATGTATCCTGGTGTCAACTGGACTGGAAGCTGTGGCATGTCTGTGAAGATGTTCCTAGGGAAGATTAGCTGAGGGGGAAGACCCCAGACATGGAGGAGAAAGCCTGTGGGTTACTAGCCTTTCCCCTTTGCCCTCTGCCCCCTGTGAGTTTCATGAGCCACTCTACTCTGACATGCTGAGCTGAACAAAACATTCCTGCCCTTGAGTTATTTCTTCTGGCATTTAGTCACAGCAATGAGAAAACTGCCACACGCCACTGCCTTGAGTGTGAGGTACCAGCGTGGAGATTTGAGAGATTCTCATTTGGTCCTCAAGTGCTGTGACACAGTGTCCTCTGACTCAAGTGATCACCCCAACTCATGCTATTCTTTAGTCCCTGGCTGGGGTGGTTCGCTGCAGGTTTCTACAAGTACCCTGGGTCTCGCTTCCTTTCCATGACCTTGCCTTGGCCACACTATGTTGTGTTACTGAGTTCTTTTGCCAAATGGTGTCTATATGCCCACAATGGATGTTGGATTTCATCCCCTTTTTCTTTTTTTTTCTTTGTGTGTGTGTGTGTGTGTGTGTGTGTGTGTGTGTGTGTGTGGTCTGTTAATTTTCTTGTGCTATTCTTCATGACCAAATACCAGAGCAACACTGACCTCATGGTGTGTTTTCTCTCTTTGTATTTTCTGGAAACTTGGTCTAAAGTCAGTGCCAATTATTATTAAACCTTTGGCAGGATACTCCAGAGGGTTCCTGGAAATCTCATTTTCAGCAATATTTAATTACATAGTCAACTTCTTCAGTTGTTATAGAAATAACCAAATTACTTAATTCACAAGGGATAAGTTGTGGTAACATGATTTCTGAAATTAAAAAAGTTTAGATTACTTATTGATTTTATTTTGTGCATCTGAGTATTTTGCTTGCTGTTTGTATGTATGTGCAACACATGCATGCCAGGTGCCCGTGGACAGCATAAGATTCCCTGGCACCAGAGTTATATACAGTTCAGTTATGATGTGGGTGCAGGGGACTGAACCTGTGTCCTTTAGAAGAGTCACGAATGCGCTTAATGTCTGAACCATTCTCCAGCCCCAGTTTGTGTTTTGTGAAACACTGGCATGTTCCATGGTGATGTGACATCTACATGGCTTGCTTTCTATTGTTCTCATGTGCTCCTTTCAAGGTGGGCACAATCTGTAAAGTATTTTCTGATTTTGTTCTTTACATCCATAAGTTGTTTCTTCTCTGTTTTTGTTGTTTATTATTTATTTAACTATTTTTTCAGCCTTGCTGAAGTTTGTCAAATCCATTGATCTTTTCAACAGCCAACTTTTTTCTTTTCACAAACGGCATTTATGAAAACATCATTCTATACTCCATCAGTACATATGATTTTTATTTGCAAATTGTCCCCAAACAAAGTGAGGGGAAAAAAGAATCAACTTTTGGGGGTGGTGGTGTGGGGAATTGAACTTATGGGTGTCATACAGTAGTTTCAGCCCCAGGCCTGTTCGATGTATGTAGGTATATGTGTGTAAGTGTGTGAGTGTGTGTGTTGTATGCATGTGCCAAAGGCACGTGAGGAGATCTGAGGGCTGGGAATCCAATGGAGGGCTTCATGACTGAACATCTTGCCTAGCCCCTTTCCAGTTTGAACCCACAATACCAGTAGATAAAATGAATAAAATACAGTTTCAAAGATTGATATGGTCAAATCTCAAGAACAAACTGTCCTATGGCTCCGTGTTATGACTGGTGATGGCCAAGGCTGGGCATCTGCTCTGGTAATATCTCTTCTACAGCCCTTACAGTATCATTGAACTTGTGGAGTTGAAATTCTGCCACCTATGCTGTATTAGTTAGGGGTCTCTTAGAGTACCAGAATGTATAGAATGAACACACACACACACATGCACACACACACACACACACACACACACACACACACACACACACCGAATTTATATATGGAATTCATTAGAATGACTTACAGCCTGTGGTCCAGCTAATCCAATAATGGCTGGCTATGAATGGAAAGTCTAAGAAACCAGTAGTTGCTCAGTCCATGGGGCTGGATGTCTCAGCTGGTCTTCAGTATACACTGGAATCCAGAAGAAGTAGGATCCAATGTCAGTGAAGTAATAGGTTTGCTGGTGAGGTGAGGGCAAGCAAGCAAAGCAAAAACTTCCTTCTTTCATGTCCTTAGTTAGGCTTCCAGCAGAAGGTGTGGCCCACATTAGATCTGGATTAAAGATCTGAATTAAAGGTGTGTTTCCCTACCCAAAGATCTGGACTGTCAAGTTGACAGTCAAGGACAGCCACCATACACAGCCTCACTAGACTCTCAATTGCTGTTTCTGTGATGTGGGGACCTGGAAGCTCTTCTTGGTTTTGGGGGAAGGGTTACATGATGAGACCCCCCCCCAGAGAAGGAGAAATGCCAGTAAAGACTGAAGTCTGCAAGGTTAGAGTTATGTGTTTGTTCTGGGGTGAAGCTGTCCCAAGTGTCACTGATAGAACAGTGTCAAACAGCATCAACAAGGGGCTGGAGAGATGGCTCAGCAGTGGAGTTCTTGCTATTCTTGCAGAGGACTGGAGTTTGATTCTCAGTACCCACCTATGAAGCTCCAGGAGGATCCAATGCCTCTGGCCTCCTCAGACATCTGTACCCACATGTACATGCCCATACACAGACACAGGGCACGCACATAATTAAAAACAACAACAGTAACAACAACAACAATAACAGAAATCTTAAAACAAACAAATAAACAGCATGGGCAGAATTGTGTGTCCAGGACACAGCAAGGCCTTTTCTGGCTCAAGAGCCTTGTTTTTGTCCAGATAACTTCAGGACAGAACCTGCAGCCGAACACTCAGCTTTCTGGCCCAAGAACCGGATTGATTTTCAGAGAAGAAAACCTAGAAGCCATCGGGCCCCACATGTGTTTGTCAGCCCTGCACACCCAGACCCAGAGCACAGGCGGCAGCCCACAGAATAGTAAACCCTGCCATCATAAACCATCCCACCACCACCCTCCCCGTGGAGCTGACTTGGTTGGAAATCAGACCGTTTTTACTCTAGGCAGAGTAGGTGGGACCCCTGGGTTGCACCTCCTGCTGGGAGCCTGATTATCTGCAGATTTCTCTACCCTGGGAGACACGATGGGGAGGCCTGTTCTATAGTTTGTGTTATTAAAACAGTATTTCTCCTGTGTGAAGGGGGAAGAGAGAGAGAGAACTAGAGAGGGAAATATTCATAATTTACTCATATTGATCATAAACTCTTTCGGCCAGACTTTCATTGGAGCGATAAAATGGTTTAATAAAATAGAAATGAGGCTTCCCTGTAGGTGAAAGACCACACCCCTGGAGAGATGGCTCCTAGGGTAAGGGGCCAATTAGGAGCCTGCCCAAAGGCCCAGCAGTACCCACCCCCATCATTGTTAGTAGGCAGAAAGCCTCCTGAAGCCTGGCCTTAATAATTAAGGGGCTGGGAAGACATGTGGGGAGACTCAGAGTGAGAGGCCATCTGGATTGCTTTAGAGGCCCCAGCTTGGATGGTTTCTACCCATGTGGAACCATATGGCAAAACACGTTAGCATGCAACCTGCATCTCTTAGGGACAGTAGGACCAGGTTGTCTGAGATGAATGGATCATGGGCCTGGGGTCTGGAGGGAAGAGTTCAGATGGAGGGCCAGAGGCAGCTGCCCCACCAAGGCCCTTTGAACTGAAGGATGGCTGGAAACCAGGGCTGGGAGCTCAGGGGGGACTGCGTTATGCCTGTCAGTGTCTGGCCCGGACTGCAGCCAGTGTATTTGTTTCTCAGGGAAATGAAAACAAGTTTGCATACTATAGGAGGATGCAGCTGTTGTAGCTCAGGAAGGGAATGTAGAGGGGTGAAGACCTAAGCTGGTGGGCCATGTCAGGAGCTGGCTGCATACCCTTCTGCCATGGTCTGTGCTGGGCATGGGCATGTGGTAGGGTGTGAACAGCATGAGGGGCCACTGCTGGAGAGGTGGCATTGTCTGCCTTGTTGGAGCCTTGCACTGAATCAGAAAGGACAGTTTGTTGCTTCAGAGCACATGGCACTGAGTTGAGTCTGGAGTAGCTTACTTTGGCCACAAAGAAAGTAAACTCTATGTGGAATTTCTTTGATGTCCATCCATCATCTTCTCTGAAGTAGACTGGTGCTGCCAGGAGCAGACATGTCTATCATAAAAAAGAACCTAACTTATTAAAACATAGTAAATGCCATATCCTGTAGATCTCTGAAGTGTTTGGAGATGAACTGTTTTTCTATAATATATCTCTGTTTGACCTTGAGAACATACCTAATGTGGCTGCAAGTTCAATTGTAATACGTGACTAATTACCAACCTACATTTTCTTATTATCTTATATAATTGGCAATAATAACTTTCAAGGACTAGAAATTTACATCACATAATTAAATGAGCTGTATAGGTACAATACCTTGAACAATATTATAAATATAAATATATATGTAGTTGTTTTAACAAAATTAATCTTAATCAACATACAATATTTGTATACAATATACAGAAGTCTAACCCAATGTAAAATATTTAAAACTAGTAGCTGCTTTTTAAAAGATTCAATAATCTATCCATTTATCTTGTCATATCTATACCCTTTGTTTTTTCTTTTTAGAGTAGGTTCAACATCTACATTTTTTAACCTATCATATCTGTTTCTGAGGGACCCCTGGTACACCTGAGTACACCCAGACCACATGCTGCCAGGGAGTCTTGTCTCTAGGTACAGGGAAGAGAAACATAGTACACGACAACCAGAGATTTTTGCTGCATGGCTGTCCCATGTTCTTATGGGCTTAATGAAATACCAGCATACTGTAAGCCTGGCATTTGTTTTTAAAATGTTCTACCTCTCATTGTGTGCGTGTGGTATCGATTTCTTCTAGAGAAAAAATTCGGTGCTACCTGAATGAATGCCACAAGTTCCGACGTGCCTCCCATACTTATCCCTGCACTAGAGATGAAGGGGGGGGGGTCCTCTGAGGACCAGTGAGCTCATGTGTCCCGAAAAGGCCCATCCTCTTCACACCTCCTGAGAGAATGAGACCAGAGAGAACGGGGAGTGTGGAGCCTTCTAGGGAGAGGCTTGAACCATGTCTCCGTACAGGGCAGTGAGTGGATGTCCCCACAGAGCCCAGTTCCTCTTGGACATGCTTCATAATGTAAGGGAGGCTGCCATTTGTTGTCTTTCCAAGGGGCAACAGGGACATTTGACTGCAGCCATGAAGAAAATATCTATGAAACACAGCGAAATAGACAAGGGACGGGACTGGTACACTAGAAAATATCCATTTCCTGGGAAACACAGCAGCAACGGGGGAACAGAGGCCAGAAACAAGAAAGACAGTGCCATCAAATAAGTGGTTTTGTTTTAAAGAGAAAGGACACACAGGAGTGAACACAATGGAGTGAATAAAACGGATCCATCCCAGCCTGGCTATTTGCATAATAGAAAACAGGTTTTTCATCACTTATGAAGCATCTGCCTTCTGCTCACTGTTTCATCTACAAATATTGGTATTTACTGTAACTACAGGCCGCTCTTAGCTCTCTGCAGCCCTCCCGCTCTGTGAAGGACCGAGTACCCACATTACTGGCGGGAGCTGGCTGGGGCCCCTGGTAGGAGTCCTCCCCAACCCTTCCTCTCAATTTCCATCCGTAGTGTGATCCTTTAGAGAGCCAGGAAGAGCAGTAGTTAAGGGGCAGAGCTGTGTTGGGTGACACACTCCTTGCTTAATTAAACCCAGGTTTCCCACAAGGCACTCCTGGTGCATGTAAAGCTATTGGCACAGATGAGTCCACCCAGTGGGACAAAGGATGTCTGGTCCCCTCACCAGGGGATGTTCTTTGGGAGGAGGTACAGGAGGAGGTGTCTCTGGTAATGAAAATTCGTAAAGCCAGTATTGCTCTAGGGGAAACATAGATGGGTTCAATAACAGGCGTTTGAACACTTCGGTGAGGGATGGCTCAGTAGCACCTGTGCCCCTGGTGTTGGCTGGCTCTCCTTAGGTCCTTGCCCATCTGGGACAGCTATGACCAAGTAACAAGCTCATTTTCTGTACTTCATCACCCTTCATCCCCCACCCGCCTTGTTGAGAGGCTTGCTCACCCCACCAACACAAAGTGCTAAATGTAGTCTTAGACTCCGGTGGTTTGAGCATCAATTCGGGTTCCAAACCCCTCCCAGGAATCCTGTCCCGTGTCCCACCTCTGCTGCCAAGAACCACTGCTCCTGGCAAAGAGAGCTCACGGTCAGGATCCATTCAGCTGTATTTTGAGGAGCACTGCCCCACCTGTGTTGGGGGTGAGTGTGATAACGTGTTGTACCAGTACATATGTGTGTGAGCATGTGTATGTCTGTCATGTGACTATGTGTATGTGCCCATGTGTGCTTCCCTGGTTATCCACTGGCCATGTCCAGCTGGGCAGAGGCCGTCAATGAAGCTGAGCCCTCTTCCCGATGAAGAGTCAACCTGGCTCCCCATCCTGTATTTCAGGTGTCTGTATACCATCTGAAAGGATCAGGACCCCCCCCCCATCCCCCAAGATCAAGTTTTCAGCACAAAGGAGATTTATTTGCCCCAGAGGGACAGAGAGCAGGAATCAAGAGACAAAGACAGGAAACAAAGGACAGCGAGAAGGGAGAGGGAATAAGAGAGAGGGGGCCAGGGATATTTGCCCTCGAGGGACAGATATGGCACATATGAAAATGGAGGGTTATAAAGGTAGAATGGGAAACCCTGTGTTAGGATGAAGTATTTAATTTTAATTTGTCATGTTAATTAGGTGAGTCAAAGGGGCTTTTGATTGCTGCTCTTCAATACTTTGATAGCTGGTAGTCAGCCTCAGGGGGAGGAAGCGGCCAAGTAAGAGACCAGGCCTTGCTGGCTAGCTTTAGCAATCGAACTGGTCTTTTAGCAAGGCAGAGGGAACTGGGGGAGAGACGCAAGGCCTGCCAGGGCCACGTGCTCCAGTGGGCCAGTGTCCCTTCAATGTCCACTCAGGGAGAAGTTTTGGGAAACCTGGCTACCCTGTGAACCCCACAGCTACATTCCCGAAGCCACCACTCTGGACTGATTGCAGAGCCCCATGGAGACACTGAGTTAGCACAGGAGAGGGGCTGCTGGGATAGGGGGATGAGGGTCTCCAGACTCTGCTCTGGAAACCTGTGTGCTGGGGTTCAATAGTCACATACACCTGGAAGGATTCACAGAACAATGGAATCCATCTCTGGATGGTTAATTTGCAGGCCTAGGGTTCTTGGCTGTGGCCCACTGATGTCAGACGGAGTTGTAAGTTACTGTGTTAGGGACCAGAGGACAGAGGGCGGGGAGGGAGGGAGGAAGTACAATGAGATGGCCATCGGGTTGTGACTGCTTTTCTACTATGAGAAGGGCTGAGGCCCTCTGGCTGGACCTGCTGATTGCTGCTGAACAGCCATTCTAGCCCAGGCCTCTCTGGAGATACGTTTCACTAACACCACGCAGCGAAATCAGCCTTTGCTTGTGTGATGGCAACTCCTAGAACCAGCCTGAGGCTAAGTGCATGAGGATGTCTGGCTCCCTCACCAAGGGACTGTCATTAGCCTCCCAGCTGCAGGAGGTGTCTCTGGTAAAGTAAATTCACCAGTCAGTATTGACAGAGGGGGAGTACAGATGAGTTCCATACCAGACATTTGAACACTGTCTTAGCTTGGGTTTCTATTGCTGTGATGAAACACCATGGCCGCAGCAACTTGCTTAGGGAAGGGTTCAGTCTGCTCACAGTTCCATATAACAGTTTATCATCAAAAGCAGTGAAGGCAGGAATTCACATGTAGCTGAAACCTGGAGGCAGGAGCTGGTTCAGAGACCATGGGGGATGCTGCTCACTGGCTCGCTCCTCATGGCTTGCTGAGCCTGCTTTCTTATACAACCCAGGACCACAGGTATGGCCCCACCCACAGTGGGCTGGACTCCCCCCCACAAACCACCAATTAAGAAAATGCCTTACAGGCTCACCTGCAGCCTAATCTTATGAAGGCACTTTCTCCATCCAGGTTCCCTTCTCTCAGATGACTTCAGCCTAGTCAAGTTGACAAAAACTAGCCAGCACGAACACTTTGATGGATTTAATGACAAGATCAGAAGGATGGAAAAGATAAATAAATGCCAGGTGAGTCCAGCTGACAGGGACAGAGATGGAGTGGCCTGATCCCAAACCTGATGTGTACCTGCGCCCCAACCCCACCCCCAGGTTCTTACCTCTTCTCCTATCTCTCCTTTATCTCCTTGCCCACTCATTCTTAATGAGACAGGGCTCTATTATGCAACCCTGGCTGGCTGCTGTAAACTCACCATGTAGCCAGGCTAGCCTTTAAGTCGCTGCAATCCTCCTGCCACAGCCTCCCCATGCTTGACAGCTACATTCTTTTCTATCCAAATTTAGCTCAAGGATTTTTTTTTTTTTTTGTGACAAAAGGATGGCTGATTTCTGTGGGATGCTCTCCCTGTATCTTCTGGAAGCAGCCTCTTTCTCCCCTCCGGTCTATTGATACAGGATGATGCATTGATGGATTTTCAGATGTGAACCAGCCCCTCCCTCCTGGTCTAAATCCCTCTCTGTCGATGGCACTGGATTTGGCTGGCTTGTGGTGCGTGAAGATGCTTGCATTTGTATTCACAGGGAGTATTGATTCATCATTTTCTCGTGATGTTTTTGTGAGGTTTCTCTACTGGGGAACGGTGACTTTGGAGACTGAGCTGGGGATCCTTCTCTTCTGTTTACAGAATGAGTTTGTGAAGGATTGGTGTTAATTCTTCTTTAAATGTTTGACGGAGCTCACCAGCAAAGGCCTCTGGGCCTGGGGGTTTTCTTCAGGGGGAAAGTCTTAAATGATGAATTTAATTTGTTTGTTACAGGTCTGTTGATTGGAACTCCTTTTTGACTCAAGCCAGCAGATTTTTTTATTTACTTAGACTCATCCTGACTGGTCATGGTCACCTAAGTGTCCGTACACCATTATCAGCACTGTTAGCAAAGTTTTCAACCTTATGATTATCTTACCCCCCCCCCCCACCACCACCACTGCCCTCCTGAAAATTCAGTGGGTGACATCACTTCTTAGTTGACTTCTCCTTCCTTTTTCCTTGGTCACTCTAGCCAAATGTCATTTTTGTTGATCTTTTCAAAATACCAACTTTTTGTTTGATTGATTTTTCCCTATTGATAGTCTCTGACTCATTTGTTTACATCTAATCTTTGTTACCTCCCTCCTCCTGCTTGCTTGGACTTTAGTTTGCTCATTTTTCCCCCCTAAACCTTGAAGTTTCAAGGCATGCTATTGATTTGAAATCCTTCCTCCTCCCTCACATCGGCATTTAACACTATAAATTTCACCCCAGGCAGCACATTGGCAGTGTCACGGGAGCTTTGCTATTCTGTGTTTTTATTCTTGTCAATCTCAAAGTATTTTCTAATTCTCTTGCTATTGTCTTATTGATCTATCTGCTTCCTCTCACTCTCTGGCTTCCTTCTTTTCCCTTCTCTCTCTTTCCTTCCCTCCTTCCCTCCCTCCCTTCTTCTCTCCCTCCTACCCTCCTTCCCTCTCTCTGTCCCTCTCTCCCTCCCACCCTCCCTCCCATGCTGGCATTACTGGGGCTCGAACCCAAGCCCTTATGTGTACTAGGCAAGCACTCTACCACTGAGCTACAGCCCCAGCCCTCTATTGGCATTTAGGAGTATATTGATGAATTTATGCCCCTTTGATTTAATTCAAACATCTTCTACTGGTGCTGTCTATCTTCTCTTTTCGTTCAAGACTCTGCTCTATTTCAATACTTTACACTTCATTCTTCAGGATCAGTTATAGAGAACTTTCTGTTTCCTCTTGACAGGCATTTGTGTTTGGCTATTATTGTTCAGCTGGGAAAGTTTGTTCTCACTGAAACCATCTTACTTAAAACAATATTTGGATTTACTTACTTTATTTTATGTGTTTGATTGTATTTGCCTGCATGTGTTTGCACCATTTGTATACCTGGCGCCTATAGAGGTGAGAAGAAGGTTCTGGATGTCCTGAACTAGAGTTATGGATGGTTGTGAGCTACCATGTGGTTGCTGGGAATTGAACCTGGGTCCTCTGAAAGAACAATCGCTTTGATCCCAGGGCTGTCTCTCCAGCCCAGACTGATAGATAACGAATGTAACTTCTAAGAGATACAGACACCTTAGTCTCACAGCACTGTCTCCTCCCACCCCCATATTAGTTACATTTGTTCCAGCTAGGTATATTGCATTCCACCCATGTTTATAATTATTACTTTATATAGCCAGCATTTGAAGCAAGTCAAAGCGAGGAAAGGAGAGAGCAAGTGTATTTTCCAGGTTTGTTACTTCAATCTTTATTTTCTCTTCCGGCCTGCTTTGTTCCGTGGATTCGATTTCCCTCTGCCCTCTTTTCCCTCACTCAATACTGCTGCCTTCCCATTCGCCTCTTCGGCGATGATATTGCATTAAAATACATAGCTGGCCTGACAATAGATATGTACATATTGAACCACACAATTGCTTTAAAAGTGAGTTAAGATCAAAACAGGGAGGCCTCTGCATGACACTCTCTGCTAGCAATCTTCCCCCCACTTAATTTTTGTTTACTCCGCCTAGGCTTCTGAAAGAACGGTTTCCTGGATCTGCCATTCCCTGAGGTCTGTTCTTACTGTGGGACTGTGTCATCCCCTGCTCTGGCCTCTGTGGGTCCTCACAATAAAGGAAGCCTTAGTGTTACAGAGGCTCCCTGTATGTGGAGAGTCACTTTTAACTTGCTCCTTTGAAAATTCTCTCTGTATTTTGGCTATAGCTATGGCGTGTGTTTTTCTCTTGCTTTTGCAGTTTGCTCAGTTTGGGAGATGTGCAGACTAATGCTTCTTGTCAACTTTGGGGACTTTGGGCTGGAGAGATGGCTCAGCCATTAAAGGCTAGGCTCACAATCAAAAGTGTAAGTTTGGGGAGTTCGTGGCCACTACTTCTCTGAACATTCTTTTCTTAGCAGAGGCTCCTGGTTCTTATCTTTTTCTTCATGAGTATGGGTGTTTTTGCCTTGTGTGTGGCTGTGTACCACGTGTGTCTGATGCTTGCAGAGACCAGAAGAGAGAGTCAGATTTTCTGCAACTTGTTACAGACTGTTGTGAGTCACCGTGTGGGTGCTGGGTGAGCCCTTTGCCAGAGCAGCCAGTGCTCCTCATCAATGAGCCATCTCTTCACCCCTAGTTCTTATCATCCTGAAGAATTTAGCAAGAGACCTAGATGGTTTAAGGCATGGGTGGTTTAAGTGTAAGTATATTTAGCAAAGCAACAGAAGAGTTCTGAAGCATACTATCAGCGGGGAAGGGGCGCACGGGATGAGGACCAGACACACACACACACACACACACACACACACACACACACACACACACACTCAGAGAAAGACAGAGACAGAGCGATAAAGAGGTGTTGGCAGGATAGCCCGATGCTTTCTGTGTTGTAGATCTTAGAGAAGTTTTCAAATGAATGTTTATTAGGTGGCCACATATTCATGGTGTAAGGTGACTTTTTTTTTTTCACTTCAAGTCATCATCAATTAGACCTCACATTTAGAACATGTCCCCTAGTGGTCCTCTAGAAAGGTCCACAAAAGGGGGCAGGCCTCTAAACCACAATGCAATCCATATATAAATGAAGTCAGGGTCTTGGAGGATGTAGACCCGTTGTTAGAGCACATGTGTGGTTACTGGGGACCTGTCTGACATGGCAGAAACAGCCATACTGCAGATTCAGGAGTGTCTAACTTGATTGGGCACTTCAGGATACTAGGAGTGAAAACAGACCAGCATAAGAGATTTTCCTAAGGGATGGGGAGACAGCTATATCCACATTCATCCATAGAGAGAATGTAGTGTAGCAGCCCTGGCATGAAGGGCATCTTCTACCCATCAAGGCATACACTGGAAAGATATGACAGAACCTCTTATGTCATGGGAGCAGAGGATTTACTTTGTATAACCACTTTTCGTTTTAACTTCCTTTATTTATTTTGATATAGGGTTTCTCCATGTAGCTCTGGTTGTCCTGGAACTTGCTCTGTAGACCAGGCTGGTCTGGAACTCGGAGATCTACCTGCCTCTGCCTTCTGAGTGCTGGGACTGAAGGTGTGCATTACCACCACCTGGCAGAACGTCTGTCTGTCTGTCTGTCTGTCTGTCTGTCTGTCTGTCTGTCCATCCGCCCACCCATCCATCCTTCTGTATGTCCATCTATCCATCCATCTATTGTGTGTATGCAAAGATGAAGAAGTGGGAGTCAGGAGGCGTTTATTAGGCGTTTATTGGGATAGAATTCAGATCATCAGGACTGGCAGCAAGTGCCTTCACCCCCTGATCCATCCTCTCGCCAGCTCCCATCACTTCAGTTTCATTTAAACCTTTCCATCGAGTGCTCAAGGTCACATAGGCTGAAATTTGACATTTCTCTTTTAACTGTTGAGGTCAGTTGAGACTTGTTAGAGATAGTTCTTAGGGATGTAGACTAAGTTCTTAAGCAACTTTTATGACTTCTTCATCAGGAGCGCCATCTGCTGGGGAGGGGGAGGGTCTGGCTGACCACGTGGCTTCCTTTGGAAGAATAGGGAGCATTTCCTCTCCAGGGGCTCTTCTTGCAGATGTGCACTGGTTATAGGGTCAACCTCTGGAGCATCCATGGTCTCTCTGAGACCGAGATTTACTGGAGTTGCACGGCTATTTCAGAGGGGTCCTGGCACACCCTGGATCCTGGTTGACTTTGGAAGGCAAAGAACAGACAACTAACCATTCTCTTCATCTTCCTTAAGTCTCCAAGTGTGGATTGTCAAACACCCTGAAGCACAGGCCACCAGTTGTTTAGTTTTGACTTTTGTGTAACACATAGACCAAGGTGAGACCAAAATAAATAAATAATTTGAACAGTTTTTAAAATCCAATTTCTTTAAAGATTCAGTTTCTCACCTAACATCTGAAACAAACTTTGCAGAAGTAGCATTATCTTGACTAAATATGTTCTTTTCTTAAAAAATCAGTTTTTCATTAAGATTTTATTTTACATGTCTGAGTGTTTGCCCTCCATGTATGTCTGTGTACCACATGCATGCCTAGTACACATGGGAGCCAGAAGAGGGTATTGGATCCCTGGAACTGGGGTAATAGACAGTTGTGAGCCACCCTGAGGGTGGTGGGAATTGAACTCAGGGCCTCTGGAAGAGCAGCCAGTGCTCTTAACCATTGAGCCATCTCCCCAGCTACCTAGTAGTTTTTCAGCGTTACTGAAATTTTACTGATGAGAGCATCATTGATTTAAACAGTGAATTAGATTCTAGGTGTATAGTAGTGTTCGACCTTAAGAGTATGTGTGTGTGTGTGTGTGTGTGTGTGTGTGTGTGTGTGTGTGTGTGTAAACACGAGCTTGTGTGCCACAGTGTAAAAGAGGACTATTTGCAGAAGTTTTCCCTGCTCCCCAGCCCCAAAGATAGGGTTCTGGCCATTAATCTCAGTTTTCCACTCAATAAGCACCTTTATCAGCTGAGCCATCTTGCTGGCCTGATGCTTCAGTTAAAAGAAAAACAAACAAACAAACAAATACCCCCCACTCGTTTATTGTTTTTCCTTCATTCTCTTGTAATCCTAAAAGCTACAGAATCTTACATTCTAGCAAGGCCTTGCCAAGATTACAAAGTTTCTAATAGACTTGAATAGCAAACCTGTCATAGTGTAGGTTTAGAAGGAAAAAAATACCAGAGATCCAAAAATCTTTATATGTCAATTCTGTAATTGCAGTCATGGACATGAAAGGTGTCTGTTCCCCTTAAGAACTAGGGAGAGTCAGCAAACAGTTTTTCCTTCCTTCCTTCTTTTACTGGAGAATCAAGCAGGCAAAAAGAGAAAGAGAGAGTGTAGACTTGGACAGGAGACTGATGCCTGGGTCAGAGATGGCATGCCAGACCCAGATCATTTATTTGTATTTGGGACAGGGGACAGGGACATGTAGGAGGATGGTGCTTAGGTCCCCCATGCTACCATAAACTCAGGTTATACTTAATTTCTTTCCTTGTGGAATGTTGTCCTAGCAACACGTGTGTAATTGTTAATCAGTCTGACCCAGAGGACAGAACATCTGAATTGGGCTTGAATTTAGTTTTTACAGAGGTCGGGATGCCTCCTAAGAGAGCTCAAAGGGCTGGGGAGATGGCCCGGTCAGTGAAGTTCTTCTCACACAAGTACGAGGATCCAAGTCTGATCTCCCAGAATGCACATGGAAGAGCTGGGCATGGCGGCACATACTTATAATCTCAGCACTGGGGAGGCAGAAACAGGTCGATCCCCAGGGTTCACTAGCAGCCAATCTAGCCCAATCACCTTTTTCTAAAAACAAGATGGATTGTATCCTGAGGAACAACATTCTAAGTTGATCCCTGGCTTCCACACATGCACGCACATACACATACACACACATACATATGCACCTATACACACACGAACATGTATATGTGGGCACACACACATAAAGGAAGAGAAGGAGGGAGAGAGGGAAGAAGAGAGGAAAAGATAGAGTGTGTGTCTGGACACTGATCTGTCTTCTCATCTACAGAACAGATCTAGCCGGAGCATAGTGCCATCTTTTGGCCATTCTTCTCCATTTGCTAGGTCACACTGGCTAATCCAGAGTGTAAAAGAAACTCACCGATCTCTTTTTGAGGATCTCAGGGTCAAATCATTCCTAATTTTTCAGGATACATCCCAAATATAAGTCCCTGGGGATGGATAGCTGATGCTCCATTCTCTTAGAGAGAAGAAAAAGAGACCCAGAGAGCAGGGAAACCTCCCAACTTCTGGTACCCAGCCACTGCTTCGTGGTGTAGCATGAGTTAAAACTTAGAGCCAGCGTGACCAGCGTGTCCCCCAAGCAACATGAGAGCTCAGTGCTGATAGCAGGTCTGAGTTCTTTCTTCTCTCTTTCTGAGTCATTTTTACATCCATGCAGAGGATGAGAGAACATGCATATAGCAATAAGATATACAGACTTTGAGTCTCTGTAACCCCAATAGTGGACCCTTAGAGGCAAGCCAGAGCAAAGGATATCTTCTGTGTTAGTGCCTGGAGTTACCTAGAGGCAGAACTAAAGTCAAACAAATTTGGAAGTGGAGGTCCCAGAGGTGCCCTATCACCCTGTGGGAGGACTAGAGTCATATTTAATATTTAAATTATTAAGAAGTATGTCTGGAACTCAGTCTCTCCTGCTCCTGTGTTACTGCTCATACCATTTGCTATCACTGTTTTCTTGTTTCAGTTACAGACTACAAAGTTCTCTTTGGAGAAGATACTGAGCAGGTGCCTTGTAAGGCGGGGCTTCATGAGGTATGGCTGTGCCAGCAAAGGTGCAGAACCCCAGAGGGACAATGGGGGCATCAGCTTAGTGCTCAATTAAGACTCCAGAGATTTCTTTAACTGCCAGAGAAGTCTCCAGACTTTGCTGAGGGGATCTGCACATCCTGTAATTCCCCCACGAGCTCACTCCATGCCAGTCCAGAGTCTCAAGGTCAGGCAGAGGTGAGCAATGGGGCCAGCTCTGGTCCTCCCTAGACACATGGCCCTGCCCCCACACATGTTTTCCAAGTTCCCAGGGATATGACAGAGCTTTTCAAAGCCTTATAAGGACGCGGTGTGCTTTCTGTTTCATTCCGAGGCCCGTGTTTCTCATTCCAGATTCCCATGCCATTCCACAGGGTCCTTCTTTCTTTGTACTCAGAAACATGAAAGAAACTTTGCTGTTTCCCTTCCCAATCTATATAGGATGTTTATGATGTGCGAGTCAGGAGTCTGCAGGGGGCTGTTCTTGGGAAGCCCTTGGGATGCGGTTTAGAATTTAGCTCACGAGGGAGGGTAGGTGTGTCCACACCTCCCAGCCTCACACTGGCAATGAACAGAAAGAAATCTGAGCCTCCTGGTGCTTTGAAAATATGGTATTTCCCAAGGTCCCTGGATTAGGGGTCATGGCTGAGCTTCTTTTTCCCTAGTGTGTCTCAGGTGGCCACGTCCTGTTCTCCAGAGCACTTCTCTGGAGTGTGTGTGTGTGTGTGTGTGTGTGTGTACATGCGCGCGTGCGCACATACACAAGTGTGCCCAGCTCCTCTCAGAGGCATGTTGGGGACAGGGAATTAGGAATGGGGCATCCTGGACCCTTTGCCACCCAGCTCTGACTTTACAGTTTATTCCATGAGGGGTAGAGGGGCGGTACTGTAGGCTTTGGAGTCAACCACAGCTGGATGCCTACAGGAAATTTTCCCAAAGTAGAAACCCTACAGATCAGCCAGGGGAGGGTGCGGGGTGGTGGTGCACACCTTTAATCCAAGCACATGGGAGGCAGAGGCAGAGGCAGAGGCAGGTGGATCTCAGAGAGTTCGAGGCCAGTCTGGTCTACAGAGTGAGTTTCAGGACTGCCAGAGCTGTTATACAGAGAAACCCTGTCTCAAAAAAAAAAAAAAAAAAAAAAAAAAAAAAAAGAAAAAGAAAAAGAAAGAAAGAAACCCTGCAGAGCCAGCCAGAAAGTAAACATGTAGGGTTTCCTGCTCACACTCCACCTAAAACGAATCACCTGCATGGTCTCATGGCCCTCAGGACTCAAGCACCTTCTCTGTGCCTAAACTCACTTCAGGTTCGTCCGCTGCTATTGCTACAGGACAGACCCTCTTGCACTGCCCCAGTGTTCCTCCAGGGCTCTGTGTCTTTGCTGGCACAGCCATACCTCATGAGGCCACACCTTACAAGGTACAAAGCTTCCCCGTGTGCCAGGTGACTACAAGACCCTGAGCAGAGAGTGTCTATAGTCAGTTGCTCAGCCACTTTCACTTTCATCCTATGAGTCTGGGGAGCATACTGCCAATCTGTCTAATGGCCTGTGTGTGCTCCAGGTTGGCCACAGAACATCCCTCCCCCACAACTGTGACCTTTGGGAAGGTGTACACTTAATCAGCAGCATCGTATATACTAGCCCTGTGACTGTAGTGAGGTTATTCTGGCCCAAGCAGGAGCCTCAAATCTGAGCTGTCCATTTATTTGTAAACAAGTCATGACAAGTTTGATGCCAATTTTTTCCAGAACAAGACACTCAGTTCTTGTTAGACCCTAATTCTGGGTTCCTGATGGGCCAATGGGAGAGCCCCGCGACACAAACACCAAAACCAGGAGATGCAACAAGCAAGAGGCGTTTATTAAACAAGTGCGCGCTCGGGTGCCAGCAATCCGAGGAAAGCTGCACACCCCTCAAAGGGTTCAGGCTCTCTTTTTATAGAGAAAGACCACAATCAGCATACATGCATGGGGCACAAGGTGATTACAAAGTATGATCTCATGTTTGAGAGATCACCTAGGTATGACCTGTTCTTATTCAAGGGCTAAACCATAGAATGACTTGAAAAGTCCCCAGACTGTCCATTGGCCAGGAGTGACCCAGACAGGGCTGTTCATCTGGAATCATTTGTTCCAGGGTTGGGGGCCTATTTCCTTGTTGTGGGCCAAGACCTGTGAGAAACTTCTTTCATACTCTGGCTTTCTCTTGGCTGTAACTAGCCCGATTTAACAAGATCAGTCTACCATGTAACCACTAGCCCCATCACCATAGTAACCTTTCTTGTTCTCATAATTCCTGATGCTTCCTCCCATGTCAATGTCCATTCTTTATGATTTTCTATATTCTGCTTGCAAGAATTGTTCTTCTGCCCCTTTCCTACATCCTTGCTCTGCAAACTAAAATCTTTCATTCTGAGCTTTAGTGTCGTGTTCATTTACCCCCATTTCATGTTCATGCATGGTAGTTCAAAGTTTGGGTGGGAGGGTCTGTTTTCATTCTTTCCCTTCTTGCAGTTCATAACTGTGATGTGTCCATTCTGCGTCAGGATTTTATGAGCTCTGAGCTGTCATCCATGGGATTTCTTTTGGTGTGTGTGTGTGTGTGTGTGTGTGTGTGTGGTAGGCCGGAGGTCAATCTTGGTGTAATTCTTATGAAGACATCCACTTTTTCTTTTCTTGTCTTTTCTTTGTTTGTTTGTTTGTTTCTTTTTTTTTTCTTTTTGGCAAATTCTCTCATTGGCATAGAGCTCACAGTTAGGATAGGCTGGCCAGCAAGCCCTGGGGATCTGGTAAAGTGTTTGCCTTGAAAGCATGAATACCAGGGTTTGTTCTCTTGAACCAACATTTAAAAAGCCAGGTGTGGTGGCACATACTAATAAACCCAGCATGGGAAAAGTGGAGCCAGGCAAAAGCGTCTTGGATCACAAACTGAGATTTTGTGAATCCCCATGAAAACAAAGGGAGATTCGTCTCTGTGTTTTCCTTCAGCTTTGCTGAGGGCTGGCCCAGCACCCCAACCGTCTGCCAACTGACCTTGCATCTGCACGATGACATGCTTTTCAACACCACACATGAAGTGTAACTGCATACAGGAGGTAGTCTATAAAGCAAGACACTTACAGATGGCATCTGTTAAGTGTGGGTGATTCTTTCCTTGGGGGAGGCCTCTGATAGCTTGTTATGTAAAGTGGTACTTCAGACTGAGGACTGTGGAAGCAAACCAGCCCTCTGCAAGCTTTCTATTTTCCCACCCACCTCCACCCAAAGCCCGTTCCTCACCCATCTCTCCATCGTCTCTATCCCATTCCCCATCTCCCATCATCTCCACTCCAGCCCCCATCCCTACCATCCGTCTCCACCCTAGCTCTCATCCCTCACTCATCTCTACCAGTTCCCACTGTCTTACCCATATTTCCTGCAACCCCCATGGTCCTATCTGTGTCTACCAGTTTCCTTTATCTCATGCACCTCTACCCCAGCCCTAATTTTCCACCCATCTCCACTCCAGCCCTATCTCTACCATATATCTCTACCCTAGCTCTCATCTCCATCATCTCTACTCCAGTCCCCACCTTCCACTCTTCTTCACCCCATCCTCCATCTCTGCCATCCATCTCCACCCTAGTCTCCATCTCCAACCCATCTCTACCCCAGCTCACATTGTCTGACCCACTCTACCCCAGTCTCCATTGTCTGACCCATCTCCTCCCTAGTCTTCAACCCAACTATATTCAAGCCTCCACTGTCTGACCCACTCTACCCCAGCCCCCATTGTCTGACTCACTCTACCACAGCCACCACTGTGGCTGTTAGCATAGCTAACTATGTTGAAGCCTCTGGTAACTCAAGAGGATGGAGACTCAAATGAAACTCTTTTGTCATTGAGCTTGGAGGGAAATGCATGGCCAGTGTCCATGCAGGGGCTCCCCAGGATGTGCAGTTGAACTTGGGATGCTTTAGCTAGAGTTTTGTCCTATAGGAAAGCATCTTACACTCAAAGAGAGCCTTGCTTTGCCTCCTTTCCGCGTGGCTGACATCCCTGTCACCTGCAGAGCCACTGGCTAGTTTTGGATCCTTCAGTGTGGTTCCTCAGAAAACACACTGAAATGCAGTTAGTCGGAGAATGCATGCATACACACACATATGCCTGAATACACACACAGCTGTACATATGTATGTCCAGATGTACTATACAGCTGTAAACACAAACATGCACACATGTGTACATACATACATGCTATAGTGGCGCATACAAGCATTGTAATATATATGTATGTGTGTGTGTGTGTATGTGTGTCTATGTGTGCATACACACTATTGTCCATGTACACAATGCATACCACAGTGGTGTACATGTATACATAGATATACCACCATTTTGTTCATACTTGTATACACACATACATACCATGGCTGTACACATGTGCACTACACAGTTGTATATGTACATAATTCATACATATGCACATGCATCATAGCTACACATACACACATATGATCCACATAGACATATATGTACATTTACATACATATGCACTCCATCACACACATACACAGGTATGCACACACAGTTGCATGTACATGCATGCACACACACTATACCCATGCACACAGATATGCTTCAGGATGTACACATGCACACAGATGTACAGGTATGTGCTGATCACACCCAGCCTTCAAGCAGCAGCGAGTTCAATTGACTTGAGCTGGGGGCCTTTGTGGAGTTCCTCTATGACCCTCATCTCTGTGGTTGGGTTGCTGGTAGAACAAGGTCACCAAGTAGTGAACTGGTAGGCTGGTCCAGCCTGGGTTTGTTTGGTTGCAGAAGAGTGTAAGCATCTCCAGTATGTGCAAGACCTGGTGCTGTGGACTCCGTTCCTTCTGCCTAGCACTGAGTAAAAGCAGCTCACGTCACTAAGACAGTCTCCATAGGACACTAAATGTATGGCCCTGACACAAGCTCTCTGAAGATAGAACTCCAGGCAGCTCTGACACTCATAGCCTCCATCCATCTTCCCGTCATCCTGCCCTTAATTAATTTCGTCAGGAGCCCGTGAACTGTGTCCTTCATCTTGCCCGGGCAGGGTTGGCTTTGGGCCTAAGTAAAGAGAGTCAGCTGCAGCAGGCTCTCTTACTCTCAGCCATTAATTAAAGAGCTGAAGCTGACCTAGCATGGAGGCCTCGCTGCAGGCAGAGCCCCCTGGACACACAGCCTCCTCCCCGCAGTCTGCTCTGGCTGCCCTCCAGCCTGTGAGCAATCTGAAACTGGAGTGCCAGATGACCCCTGTCCAGTGATTCCAGCACACGCCAAACCTGTGCCAGGAGGGACACAGTGAACAGAAGTGTATGACATATATTCCATCCTCAGGGACCCCACAAGGAAGCTGGGAGGGGAGTTAAATGGCAAACATTTGAGAATTAGTATCTACCCAGACACCGTGGCGAGTAGCTTCAGCCTTCCTGGGATGCCGATGAATTTCTTCTCAGAGCTCAGGTTCAGCTCGGAAGTGGATTCATCACAGACAACTGGGACTCTTCTTGTCTGGGGCTGTGTCTTGGTTGCAGGAGGATTAGTGATATTAGTGATGTAGTACCACAATGCATCAGTCAGACAAGCTGTGCTGTACGGAAGTAACAAATAGTACTGATGTCTGACTAGAATGCCATTATTTATTCTGCTCATACTTCATGTCTTTTCAAGGCTGTTTAGGAAGTTCCATCTCTTATTCTAAAGATCCAAGTGAGGACAGCGTGCTTGGATGACTCTGGAATTCTATAGAGACAGCTTATTCTCTGGTTGTATTCCCCCAAGAAAGGATGTTATGATGATTTCAACCTTTCAGAATCTGGTTGTTGACTTACGTCATTGATGGACTATGGCTTGGAAGTGTAGTGTCATTGAAGTAAACCCTTTTGGTCATGGTGTTTTATCATAGCAGTAGAAACCCTAACTAAGACACCAGCATCAGCATCACCATTACCATCACCACCGTCACTACTATACTATCATCGCTGTCATCATCAAAACCATCACCACCGGCATCTTCAAAATTAGTATCTATGGGCACTTAAGGCTAGAAGGTGCTGTTTTATAATTATCTACATGTTCTTGTTTAGTGTTTCCCATAATGCTTTGTTAAGTGAATGAAGGAAGTAGCCCTCCCAATATCAATAGTGGTGTCAGAGTTGATTATTTATCCCAAATCATATATATACAGAACAACTCTCCATTCTCTGTCACCACTGTGTGAACATTGATTGTTTGTTAAGCCAAGAGAATGAGTTATTATTAATTTCTCATTATGACTATTTACAGTAGGATCTATTGATATCTGTATTTGTTACTTTTTATTTCGGCAATATTTCTGTAATAAAACACCACAATCAAGGCAACTTATAGAAGGAAGTTCATCACTACATGGCAGGGACTTGTGAAGCAGGTCAGCATGGCAGCTGGAGCTGAGAGCTCATATCTTAAACCACGAGCACCAAAGAGAGAAAGTGAACTGGGAAAGGCACAAGGCTTTGAAACCTTAAAGCCTACCCCCAGTGATATACTTCCTCCATCAAGGCCACATGTTCTAAACCTATCTAAACAGCACCACCAACTGGGCACCATGTATCCAAACATCTGAACCTATGGGGGACAGTTTCATTCAAACCACAGCATCTCCATGTTATCAATGAAGTAGCTGACCCTCAGCAGATAAACCTCCCACCTATGTGTGGCAGCAGAGCCCAGACTTGAGCCAGGAATTCTGTCCACAGAGCTCAGATCAAATAGGACTATGCTATTGCCTCCCTGACATGTGGGCAATAGCCTTCCCATCTGGACAATCACCCTTAAATAGATTACCTTCCCCAGCATCTAGAGACTCTGTACCCATAGGTCAATTCATGATCATCACATGCCAATGTGATAGAATTTCCTTGTTTCCTATTTTCTTACACCCTGAGATGGAGAAATATGGACTGATCGCAGGTAAATTCTGATGTGTGCAGAGTTGGCCTGTTACCCTTGAGGCTCTCAGGTTTCAGTTTAGACACGGTAGCATCAGGTCCTGATTCTCTGTATTTCCTTCCTCTTCACCATTCTGTCATATTTATAACTAGCAGTGGGCTTTGGAGACTCTACAACTGTCCAAGCTACAAAGAGGCAATGGTGTTCTAGACAGAGGGATGGAAGAGAATGAATTCCAGGAGATAAAACTGTGTTGAAAGCTTAGGATGGTTTTGCAAGAACCCTGACCATCACCTCAAAGGTTTGGGATTGTGGTCCTTTTCCCTTCATCTCTGTCCTCTGCTCTGGTAGTGGGAAATCTCTAAATTTAAATGTGTACAGCAGAGAGCACCAGGTCCAGAGACTGCAGGAACCAAACTCTTAAAGCCTGCAGGTGCCCAATGCCAGCACTTACTGGAAAATGAGGTGTATTTGTTCTCACTGTGTTGGCTGGCTTCAGAGATGAAGGTTTTGTGCTCTCAGGAGTTTTCAAAAGCTGTGCTGCATGCATAGTGTGATGGTGAAAATTGATTGTCAGCTTCACAGAACGTAGAATCACCTAGGAGACATGCCTCTGGACATCATGTCTGTGAGGGAGTTCCTAGACTGGATTACTTAACTGGGAAGAACCACCATAACCAAGTGCCACTGTTTCATGGGATAGGGACCAGGACTGGATGAAAAGGAGAAGATGAGCTAGGCATCGGCATCCATTTCTCTGTTTCTTGACTGCAGATGTAGAGTGAGAAACTCTACTATAGCTGTGATGGACTGAACCCTCCACCATTTAGGCCAAATAAATTATTCCTTCTCTAACTTATCAGATAGTTTGTCACAGTACAGAAAGAGGCTACTGATACAGATGGACTCCTGAGATCAAGATAGATTTGGGGAATCATGTTCCGCCAAGAGTGGGGCCTCAAAGATGAACCCCAGGCTTGTAGGGAGGAGATGGGGGAAAAATCATCTCTTTGTACTTGTACTGCATGTGGCTTCATGACAGAGACCTGTCAGCTCTGGACTCCTCTGTGTTGACCTTCCAGATGTCAAGTAAGGAAAGTTACTTGTCAAGTTATCTGTTTATGGCTTCCAGAGGTGAGGTGGCACCTCAGGAAACCAGTGAACAAACTGGTGCTTATTGGCCGTGCTGCTGTTTAAATGATATAACGTCAAAAGTATTTGCAGGTTAAACAGCAAGAAATTCTGCCAAAGTCTGTGCAACTAGATTGCAGCCATTAAATGTGTCTACCACAAGACAGCCGTGGCAGGCAACACAGACAACAGGACATTAACCAGCGGAGTCACTTTCAGGCACAGTGTCCCCTCTGTCCCCTAGACTTCCTGTAATAGTTTGTCCTTGTTGCATTCAAAGCAAGCATGTTACAGGGTCACAGGCACTTTCCCAGAGCCTTGTTTTCCAAATGATGAATCAAATGTGACATTCTGAAGCCAACTCTGCCACTCTAGGCCTTTGAGAGCACTAGCTTAGAGGAGTGAGGGCTCGGAACTGGCAACAGCCCTACCTTCCTTTTGTCCTACCTCGCCACTCACAGTGGCCAGGCTGATTTCCCGGAGAATGAGCATCCCTGGACGGGGCTAGTGCAAAGAGCACCAGTCCCTTCTCAGCCCTTTCTTTTGTCCTCTCCACCTCCCAGCTTCCTCCTCAGGAATGCGGCTTCTGAGCCTGTGGAGGGAGGGTCAGGGGTGGGAGTGGGGAGCTGTCCCCTTGCCATCTCTCTGCCTCATTCCTCTTAGAGTGGGCAGAGGGCAGAAGCTACTGTGCTGAGGCCACTGTGGTAGATGACACCCTATAAAGGACACTCTGGTTTCTGAATAAATGTGTGCGCTTGCGGAGTCAGATTCATGAGGGAGCTTTCTTAAGTGCGTGCATGCAAGTGTGCTTGTGCAAGTATGTGGGTATATATGTGTGTTTGTGCACATGTAAGTGTGTGTGTGTAACGAGTATGGGTTTTCCTCCCGCTGCCGGTCTTGTCTCGTCGCCGCGCCAGCCCCAAATAACACATTGAGACTTTGTATTAGATATAATTTTGTTGGCCCATTACTTGTTTCTTATCGGCTAGCTCTGTCTTAAGTATTAACCCATTTTTGTTAATCTAATATTTCCACGTGGTCTTCTTACCGGGGAAAGGGGCCAGCGTCTCGTCTCTCCAGTCACTCCATCTTGACCCCTCCTTACTCCTTCCTCTCTCCTCCTTGTCTCCTGCTCCCTCCTATCTTCCTATCCTATTGGCCAACAGTGCTTTATTCATTAACCAGTATGAGAAACATATACAGAATGACGTGTGTGTGTATGTGTGTGTGTGTGTGTGTAAGCATGTGTGCAAACCAGGAGCCGTGTTTCCTTGTGGACTCACTATCAAGCTCCCTGGGTCAGCATAGCTGAGGAGTGCTGTGTACCCTGCATTTAGAGGTCCACACCTCACCTAGGCACAGGAGACCCTCTAAGCTAGTGAAGGATCACTGTCATTTGCTCAGGGTCCCCTGGGCTCCTTTTGAACACACAGCCCTTTCTTTTTCAATGACAAGGAACTCTGGCAACAGTCACTGTCACTGTGGCAAGCTCTGAGGCTCCATTTGTAGTACTGAGCTCTCTTCCAACTTGAAGTCCCTGAAAATCCTCACATGGTGCCACATGAATCAGATGGATTTATTTCCTCCTAATTCAGTCTCAAGTGGCAGAAACACAATTGAAAGCAGATTGTTCAAAAGCTGAGATTTACTGGCAAGTATAACAAAAAACATACAGCTAGTGTTTCTGGCCATCTCGCAGGCTGGATTTTTCTGTTGGTGCCTTGGGCTGTCCCCATGTGGTACAAAGATGCTTGGATGCAACCCTCACCACCCCTGCATCAGGATGCCTGAATTCTTTCCCAACAGTTTTGATAAAAAACCCAGAACAGTGTTGCTAGTCTACCCAGGGCTACTGGTCCATCCGAGTCTATTTCCATCTCCATGGGGCCTCACCTGCAAGCCATCCATCATGATGCGGGACCAAGTCACTTGTGTGCCATGCATTTGAAAGAGTAGACACCAGGCTCTTGGGAGGGCGGTGACCTGGCCCTTACTTAGCATGTAGTGCCAGCATCTACTCCCAGTTAAATCCACACTTACAGAATACTAATAATAAAAAGAATGATTGACAGGAAACTTGAAACAAATCAACAGTAATTTTTCTGTCCTGAGGTTTTGCAGAATCTCTCAGGCCTGAATCATTTTTACTTCATCTGTCTTGGGTAGTGACAGGGAAGAAGTAAAGCGGGGGAAGGGCATTTGTCATATCAGCCATCGACTGTCAAGACTCCCAAAGCCTGACCATGCTGGGGCCGAATGTGCATTGTCCTGGGCAAAGTGCTGTCCCACATGAATGGGCGTGAGTGTGCAGGGCTACCTTTCCCTCCCTGGGAGGTCAGGGTAGGGAGGACTGAGGGACAAAGCCAGCTCTGTTCCTCTCAGGTGCACAGCTCTGCCCACTCGTGCAGCCCGAGTCTGTGACCTGAGTGCCTTTCTTGGGTGGTCAGTGAGAGCACATAACAGTAGGTGCTGACAGACTGCTGTGGGGTGAATACAGCAATGTGCAAGTGTATGCGGTCTCTTGTGAGCCAGACAGGAGGGTTGTGGATCCTTTGCTTGGGCAGGAAGGGAAATCTGTGGTCCATCACTTACAATGTTCCTCTTGCCAATGCCCTGTATAGGTCCCTTGGTGGAGTAAGCAGGGCAAGCTTAAGGGATGGCGGGGGTGGGGCGTGAGGGGGTAGGGGGTGGGTGGAGGTGGCGAGGGCTGGGGGAGGGTGGGGAGCAGCGCTGCAGATTCCCTTGGAACATTGGAGAAAGCACTGAGGACTGAGTGACAGTGATAAGGCAGGTCATTGGCCTTCTCAGCTCTTCTCATCCTGGCGGAGGCACTAATTAATGATGGATGCCTGTCTCAGTGTGTCTCAGGCACAGATGCCATTCTGTGCTTCCTGGAATTCACGGAGGGCTGAGTCATTGAAACATGTCTCAGCACAGGTCCTAACCTCATCCTGTACCAGGCTTTTTCTTTTGGCCCATCAACCAGCTTCCAAATCACGACACAGAGACTTATTAGTTTTGAATGCTCAGCCTAGCTTAGGCTCATTTCTAGCAACCTCTTCTAACTCAAATTGACCTGTTTCTCTTTATCTACCGTTTGCCTCTGGGCTTTTTAATCTTCATTTCTGTATATCTTATTTTCCTGCTGTTTCTGTGTCTGGCTGGCTGGTGGCTGCCTGGTTTCTGGCCCTGGGTGTGTCTCTCTTTCTCCTTATTCTCTTTGCTTTTCTTCTCTCATTCTTCTTGAGCCTCGATTTCTCTTCTTATTGATTCTCTCTGCCTGCCAGCCCCACCCATCCCTCTCTCTACCCAGCTATTGGTCATTCAGCTCTTTATTAGACCAATCAGGTGCCTTAGGCAGTCAACGTGAAACAAATGCAACACATCTTTACATTATTCAACACGCATTCTTACATTGTTAAACAAAAGCAGCATATACAAAAATAAAACACCTTTACATAGTTAAAGTAATATTTCACACCACAAACAAATGTAACACATATTAAAATAATATCCCACGATATCAGCCTGTCCTAGGAGTTCAGGGAGGTCTAGGAGCTCACTGGCCTTTGAGATGGGCTAGGCTGGGAAAGCATCACTCACTCCTTTCCATGAGAAGCTGGGAGCATGGGTATGTCTTAGGGTTACTATTGCTGCGATGGAACAGCATGACTAAAAGCAAGTTAAAGAGGAAAGGCAGGATAGGAACCTGGAGGCAGGAGCTGATGCAGAGGCCATGGAAGGGTGCTGCTTACTGGCTTGCTCCTCATGGCTTGCTCAGCCTGCTTTCTTAAAGAACCAATAACCACCAGCCCAGGAATGGCACCACCCACACTGAGCTGGGCCCTCCTTCTCATTCACTAATTAAGAAAATGCTCTACAGCTGGATCTTATAGAGTCATTTTCTCAATTGATGTTCCCTCCTCTCAGATGACTTTAGTTTGTGTCACATAAAACTAGCCAGCACAGGTTCCTTGGGGTTGGGGAAGAGGGATTATCCCCTCTTGGGAGAACCTGTTTGAATGTATATTTAGCATTTCCCCACCTCAGGCAAAGCTGTTTTTCTCTTTATATGGTGGCATCACCTGTTTGGGAGGGGCCCAAGAGGGGTCAGCAAAGAAGGGAACAGATAGGCAGAGTGCCTGGGAGTGCCTTAGGGTCAACTTAAACTTGCTGAACCCCGCTTTCCCCATTTGCAGGTCATAACAAGGGAGTGGAGATTTTGGGAAGATGAAAGGCAGGATGTGCTGTGTGCATCGAGGCAGGACCAGCTTCCAGGGAGCTGTGACTGAGACATCCTTACCACATGTTAGTGAGGGCTGAGTCACATACCTTGGAAATGATGCTAAGAAATGTGCTCTGAGCTGTCCACAGGTCCAGGAAGAGGAACTACCTTAGGACCCCCCAGGCTCTGGACAGTTCCAATGCTCTGGAAACCAACCAGCATGAGAAACATGTGTTTTCTGGCCACAGCTCCTAAACACTGGATACTCATGATTGTCTCCTAGCTATCTCTCCTCTCAGGTTCATAGACATCTTCAGAGCTCAGAGGGCTCAGTCCCATAATAATCCTTTATCTTCATGTAGGTTTCCAAGCTGGACAGGGTGATGGCCTTGAGGAAGGCCCTGCAGCACTGGAGCCACCAGGAAGCAACACAACCAGGCTGTTCAAGGTAGCTGGCCAGCATTTCCAGATGTTTTGAGACAGTGATGGTTTTGAGAGGCTACATATAGGTAGCAGAGATGTGGGATTGCTGCAGGTATGGGGCTGGTGTTCACCACGATGGACCAAGGGAAGAACCAACAAGACCACAGGGTCCATGACACTGGATCAAAGCAATCAAAACCTTGAGACCCAGGCAAGGATGTTGGCCACTGCCTGGTGCTGACTGCACTCTGCAACCCTGGGAAGCAGACATTTGGAATGCTCAAAGGGAGTCAGAAGGATGGATTTTGATTCAAAATGCACTTCTTAAAGCCCGACCCAAGCTCAAGGACAAAACACAACAGAAATCAATAATATTGCACAGCTTTTCTAAGAAGCGGGATACCATTGCCATCATTGTTGTAGAGGACTCCTGGATAGAAGGTACAGCATGTTCCTCCTCTGGTCTGAACACTTCATTTCTGGGCCAATGGGGCAAGGCTGTTTCTCTTTTAGAGTTGAATTTTGCCTGCCATGTTTTTGCTAGGGGAGTTTTAATGGTAACTTTCTCTAGTTTGTGTTTCCTGGTGACCTGGCCAGCTTTAGAAGTTTTCCCACAATAAAGATGATGATGATGGTGATGATGATGGTAATGTGGTGGTGGTGTTTGTCTGAAAATGGCCTCCTGTGTCCATATGGAGTAGCATTATTAGAAGGTATGGCCTTGCTGGAGTAGGTATGGCTTTCTTGGAGGAAGTGTGTCACTGGAGGTGGGCTTTGAGGTCTCAGATGCTCAAGCCAGGCACAGTGTCTCATTCTCTTCCTGCTGTCTGCCAATCTGGATGTAGAATTCTCAACTACCTCTCCAGCACCATGTCAGCCTGTACACCACCACGCTTCTATCCATGACAATAATGGACTAAAGCCCTGAACATAAGCCAGCCTCAATTAAATGTTTTCCTTTATAAGAATTGCCACAGTCATGGTGCCTCTTCACAGTAGTAAAACCCTAAGACTAATAAAAATATGAATTGTAATAAAATAACAATAACAACAATAGTAATAAAAATAAAATATCATGTTGGGGAGAATGCACAGAGCAGGAACTCAAGGGTTGTTCAGGTCCTTTGCCTCTACCACCAATTTAATGGTGATAGATGATCCCAAGGTACTGAGAGGTAGGACAGGACGCTTAGCTGTGTCCTATAGAAGGCCATTCAGAGTAAAGTATATTGACTGTCTCTATCAGACTTCACCTGTGCTGGTATGGAAGATTGACTGCTGTCAGCTTGCATGCCTTGTGGTTTTACCTTCAAAGGTCTATTTTACCATTTAAAAAATTTTAATATGATGTGGGAATGGAACCTAGGGCCTTATGCATGCCAGGCAAGTGCCCTATTGCCCACATACACAGCAGACCCTTGAGTTACACTCTAAAACAGAGAGTGCTTCTGGGAAAGAACTGGTCCATGCTGGGCTTCATGGGGAAGACTGTGTATAGACTCCAGCAGGCAGGCTCTGCCAATCACACAGCTTCCTCTTTTTGCTGGACTTGGCATGGTCTGAAACTCCTGGTAAGTACTTCTTTAAACGCAGCTCACACATTGGGACACAGAATATTCCAGCTGCTATAGATATACAAGATGAATGTAAACTTAAATGTATGTATTTACTTTTTTTAGGCCCTCCTCTTTGACTTGTGGGTTATTTAGAAACATGTTGTTCAATTTCTGAATAGCTGGAGACTTTCCAGATGCCTTTCTGTTATTGATTTCTGCTTAAATTTCATTATGGTTAAAGAACATACTTGTGGGATTTATGTTCTTTAATTTTTGTGGTCCAAAACATGGACGGCTAATCAGTGTGTATCCTGTGCAAGACTAGGTGAAGCCTGCTGCGCTGTTGTGGTGGAGGGTGCTGTGGAGTGTCCCATAGGTCAAGCTAGTGGTGGATAATGCTGCCAGGGTCATTGATGCCTTCACTGATTTCCTGCCTCTGTGTTTTATCAATTACTGACAGCGCTGTGTGGAAGTTTTGGACCCTAATTGTGCATCTGTCAATTTCCTCTTGCAGTTATGTCGGCTTCCACCTCCTGTAATTTGGAGTTCTGTTGTTGGGTACATAGATATTTGAGGCCATTATGTCTGTTTGGAGAATGAACCCTTTATCATTCGGTAATGTTCTGCTCTTCCCCCAAACATCTATCTTGGTCAAATCGATGAGCTTATTCCAGTTTGTGCCTGGTACACGGTCCTCCTTTTAAACCCAGCTTGTGTGTGTGTGTGTGTGTGTGTGTGTGTGTGTTTATGCAAATCTGGCCTTCTTCTAGACAGCATGAATTTAGCTTTTTGTTCTGTTTCGTTGTGTTCGATGATCTTTGTGTGTTAGTTGGCATTTGTTCATGCCCATACTTAAAGTGATGACTGATGAAACAGGATTCTAACTGCTGTCTTGTTAGCAGTTTTGTGGTTTCCCATTTGTTCTTTGGTCTTTGTTTCCTCTCTTCTCTGCCTGAATTTAAACAAGCATCTCTTATCATAATCAGGCTTTGTTGAGGGATGAGAGACTGCATTCTGAGGGATGCCTTACTAGGTGATGGTGTGTGTGATTCCTGCATACTTCAGAGAACGCACTCAAACAAAGGTGGCCACATCCTTACTAGGTGCTACAGTCTATGGGACTACTATCCTCCATGTGGTCTGTCCTTGATGGGACAGTCACAACCACATTATACTGTATCTTCTTGACTGATTTAAAAATAAAGATTACATTTTTAAAAATCTGGTGGTTGAATTATTTTCCATAATCCCCACTTTTTAAAAATTGGTCTCTGCATTTGAGGAAGAGAATACTGGCTTGAATATGAATGTGAGCACTTGGTGCCACCCTATTATCACATTTCAGAGTTTCTGTTTTGCTTTGCATTGAATGTGCCTTGGTTAATGTTCCTGTTGGGTTTCGGTCCATCTGAACTATTACAACAAATACCATAAACAGAGTGGCTCATTGTAAGCTGCTATCCTCTGAGCCAAACTGTGGCCATACTCATGAGATCAACTGTGCCTAACTGTGAGAGTGCATCACAATAGGGCCTGTGAATTGTTGATGTTCTCTCAGAGAAGAAGGAAGGGGTTAGGGAATGTCACTGGACTCTCTCTTGATATTCTAGCTACTCCTCCCCACCCTTTGTATGCAATTTTGCCCTAATGGTCTACAGTTTTAGCATCTAGGGGAGGTGCTAGAGTATATAGATGGAGAAGGTTAACAAAAGTGGCTTGATCTATGTAGCTGTGGGGAAGCCATTATCTGTGCTGCCTGAAGACTTTGCGGTGCTTTGGCTCACCCATCAGCAAATCCTCATCCATGCTCTGTAAATAGACCCCATAAACTCATTGGTTCTCCAGGGTGAACTGTGGTAGAAATGGACTCTAGCTTGCTATCAGGGCCTTAGGAGGAAGTCTTATTAGGCATGGTTCCTGTTTCCCCCCAGGAAAGGATTTTAGTGACACTTGTGGTTTACAATAACTTATTTTCTTATAGTTCTTTTGTTCAAGGCCAAGACAGCAGCAGATTTGGTATGTAGTTCAGGCTATCTGGGTCATAGCTAATATCGTTCTGAGTCTTGTTATGGTGGAATGGGAGAGGCAGACCTCTGAAGTCTGTTTTATAGGGCTCTAATCCTATAAATGAAGCTCTACACCATGACCAATCACCTCCCAAAGGCCCTGCCCCCCTGAATGAGGATTTCTACATATGAATTTTGAAGAGACCCAACATTTATCCTTCAGACCACTATTATCAACCATTTCTTCTGAAAAAAAAAAAAATCGAAGTCATTTGCTTCAATTTTCTTAAAAATAAATTCACAACCTCTTATCTTTGTTTACTCTATTTCTTAGACTATTCCTTCCTTGTTAGATGCACATTTTGCCCGACCTTATAGTTCCTGTGCTTGAGAAACTTACTCTGCCTTTGTCATTGCTTGAAGAGGAGGTCCTCTGGGATGAGCTAGAGGCCTGCTCACAGGAAATAGAGGAGACTCTTGACAGGAAGTGGGGGGAAGTCTGATGACAGGATAGGGAAGGCCGTCTGACAGGATACTGGGAAGTATATAAAGGTGAAGATTCTAATGGGAAGTAGGAGAGGCCTCCTCACAGGAAGTAGAGGTAGCCTGCTGACAGGAAGTAGAAGGGGTCTGAGGAAGTAAAGTAGAGGAAGTCTGTTGATGGGAAGAAGGGAAGGCACCTGACAGGAAGTAGGGGAGATTCTCTGACAGGACTTAGAGGAGGTCCTCTGATAGAATGTTGGGAAGATCATTGATGAGAAGTAAAGGGGGGGGGGATCTTACTTCATAGGAAGTAGACGAGGTATGCTGACAGGAAGTAAGGGAAGTTCTCTGACAGGAAACACAGGAGGCCTGCAGACAGGAAGTAGGGAAGAGGCACTGACAGGAAGTTCCTCACTTTCCTTTACCTTTGCAGGGTATTTTCAGTGGCCAAGGAATTCTGGGTCTTTTCTCTCCTGTAACAAATCCTTGACATCCTGTCTTCCTTTCGATCATTTCCTCCAGACCATGGAACACTCTTGCTGAGGCTCAGTTCTTGTGTCTGTCTCCCCTCTAGTCCCTCGGTTTCTCTTCTTTATTTTGTGATCTGTAGATTGCCTATGTTTATTTTTGTTGTCACTGTTTACCCGACTCTGTGCTAAGTTTCCCGGATTTGTGATTTATTGTCATTTCCAAGCAATTATTCCTCCAAATACTGCTTTTGTTTATTCTCTCTCCCCTATCTGGGATTTCAGAGTATGGGTACTTTATACTTTTGGATTTTGTCCCAGTGTTTGTGGAAGATCTGGCCTGCTTTGTCTTTGCTATTGTTTTACACTCTATTCATTCTGCTTGTCTTGTTCCCTCTGCGTCTGTCACTGGGAAATTTCCCTCTGACCTGTCTTGACACCCAGCGACCCACTCTGTGGCTGTGCCAAGTGTGCAGACGGGCCTTCTGGTTGACTTCTTCATTTCTGCCTCTGTGCTTTCTCATGTCATGCCATTGTCCTTTCTCGTAGTTTCTTTCCTACTGAAATCACCTACCAAACAGTATGTTGATTATCTTTACCCTTGGATCCCTGAACATATTATTTCTAAGTTTTTAATTTCCTGTCTTCAGGTTCAGCACTACGTCTGAGCCTAGCAGGGATGATAACGAGGGGTAGTTTTTTTTTTTTTTTTAATCTTGTCTTGTACATCTCAGGACTTCTGCTGGAAGCCGGAAGTGCATTCAAAGGAGATAGGTTCTACTGAGTGCTGCTTATGCTGGAGATGAACTGGCTCTCTGCTGCTTACTTTCCGTGCAGCAATGGTACTGATGGGGACAAGCTGAGTTGGGCATGGGGGGGGGGTCATTGTTGCTATGGCTACCCTGTCCTGCTTAGACTTTAGTTCCTCCAGGATAACTCGGTTCACCTCTTTGGGTCTTCCCTTTTCCTAGTGAGTCAGCAGCTGTAGTCACTGTGAGTTGCATCACTATGTGACTTCATGTTGTGGTGATAGGTGTTGGGGAAAGATGTCCCCTGATTTTTAGTGGGGCTCTGTTCTCAGGCACAGGATAGGGGTCTGGCTGGAAGTCTGGCCTGTGCCTTGGGGCTCACCTCCAGGGCACCTTGGCATTTCCTGAAAATGCCAGCCAGAAGCAGCCTGACCTCACTCTCCTCTCTACTTAGCCTGAGCTGTGCCCAGGATGTGACACTCCATGTTCTGGTACAACTCAGAAGAGGGGTGGCCTGGGGGTCCTTGCTCCTCTTTCTGGGCTGATGAGGTTCAACCATGGACCCTGCTCTCTCCACGGGGAACTTGTCGGTCTTCTCCCCTGCTTTCCTTGAGGATACCTAGTAGGCTTCCAGAAGATGACTCTAAATGGGACCAGCAAGTTGGTTCAGTGGGTAAGGGGATGTGCAGCTAGGCCTGATCACCAGAGTTTGATTGTTGGGATGCTCATGGTGGAAGAAGAGTTGTCCTTTGACTGCTATATATGAGTATACACACACACAGATACACTACACACACACACACACACAGATACACATACAGAGACAGACATAGATGCATACACACACATACACACACAGATACACACACACACAGATACACACACAGACACAGACACACAGATCCACACACACACACACACATACAGAGACAGACACAGATGCACACACACACACACACATACACACACAGATACCCACACACAGACACAGAGACAGACACAGACACAGACAGACAGACAGACAGACACAGATACACACGGACACACAGACACAGAGACAGACACAGACAAACACAGACACACACACACACATACACAGATATACACACACACACACATACATAGACAGGCGCAGATACACACAGATACACACACACATACACAGATACACACACACACATACACAGATACACACATACAGAGACAGACGCAGATACATACGGACATACACAGACACACTCACACACACACATGGGAGGGGGGGAGAGAGAGGGGGAGAGACAGAGACAGAGAGAAAGAGAGCAAATATAAGAGGCTCTTAAAGAAGCCTGGCATGGAAGCTTTATGCGCAGCCATGCCCCTCTTCCCTCGATCGCTCACACGCCACTCCCATTTGTTCCGTTTTGTCTTTCAACCGCCTTGGCTTGAGGACACACGCACCTCAGTCCTTCCTCTCTGCAGATGCTTGCGTGCCTGTGGAGCGGGGCTAGTTCACCCTGCAGCTTTCTCACTGGCTCAAGCCGCTAATTTGCTGTCTTCTCGGTTCGTTCCCCAGCTGTCTGCGTGCGAGATGCACTTTTCCTTCCTCTCCACTTTCCACCACTTAAGCCGCAGCTCAGAAACGAGGCTCTCACACGAACATCTTTTTATGAGACGAAAAGACAAAAACAAGAGGCAAGAATCCCACCCACTTTAAACAACCAGACCAAGCACTTCTGTCACAGCTTCTTAATCCTGAGTGGGGTCCCCGCATTTGTCTGGAGCTCCCTCTGCCCTGAACATCCCCTGTCAGAGCAACACATGCCACTTAGGCCTGAAGCGGGAGGGGAGAGAGGGCTCTGGCCCTGGTCCTCAAAACACACAGTCTTCCCTCAGGGCCTTTTCTGGGGTATAGCAGATCACCAACCAACCCCAAACCCAGCAATGACTTGGGAGGGGACAAGGCCAGCCTACTTCTGGTTTCTGGAAGGTCTAAGTTTGCTTCACTTAGCCTCCTTTTAACACCTGGGCCCGCAGCTGCAGTGTCTCCTTGAGGCGCTGCTAGGGACTGTCCCACTCTGTGGGCATGTCCTCTCTGTTAGGAGCGTGCCCCATTCTACTGAGCAGTGATGCCAGCAGCGCCACTGTCACTACAGCGCCACCTTTACTGTGCTGAGTGTAGGAGTTAAGGGCCAGCCAAGGGCCTGAAGTCCAGCCAGTCATTCACCTGAACACTGGATGCTTTGGAAATGCATGATCTCACCAGTGAGTCCTCTCATGGTCTGTCCCAGAGACCAGGAGCCTGTGGCTTCAATCCAAGTGGCTCTGGGCAGGCTCCCTCACTCCCCACCCCTGAGGTGTCAATGTGTCTTTACAGTGGTTCTGTCTTGCTCTTTCTGTTATGATAAAAGTGTCACCCCAGTTTCTGGCATCCATATATACCCCAAAAGTCTGGGATGTTATGATAAAAGCTTTGCCTTAGTCGACTCCCCAAAGAGTCTGGGATGTTATGGTGGAAATTCCACCCAAGCCCCCTCCCTCCTCCCTCCAAACCCTTCTGCATCTCAGAAAGTTCGACAAATGAGGAGAAGAGCTGGAGCATCCAGGGTTTCTCTTTGCAGTGGGTGGAGCCCCAGATGGGTGGGAGTGACCAGCTGTGGCCCCACCCCTTCTCCTATAGAGCCTGGTGGAGAAGGTGGGCCTTAAGCCCTGTGACTAGCAGTAAAAGTCACCATGAGTGGCACTGAGACATGGTCACACATATTGGCCCCCGAAGGTCAAGTGCCCCTTAAGTACATTGAGGAAAGGGGGCCAGGTAAGGCCAGTGATGTGATTAGAGATGCCCTATCCATGGGGAGGTGAAAGATGAGTCCTCTGGTGCAGCAGCAGGACTGGATACTGCAGAAGGAGATTTAGTATTGTTTTTCATACCTCGTCCTACACAGGAGACACCCCAGATTCCCTCTGTATCCCACAGTGCGCCTAAGTCAACCTTTTTCATATGGGGGCAGGTGTCTCCTGTCTTCAGCTAGGGCTTTGGTTGAGAGCTGCAGGACTCAATTCTGAAAGGTAGAATTGGGGCAGACTTGCTGGAGAGAATGGTAGAAAGACAGTAAGCCCAGCCCCAGGGCCCAATCTGACAGGGGAGGGAGACACAGGAAGCAACTTGGAGTTCGATAACCCTTGTACAACATGTCTTCATTGATTCTATGCCCCTGGCAGTTTAAACAAACCTAGGTCAATTCTGACACTTGCATCGGGGATAAAGAGCACTGATTTCTTTTCCTCAACCATTGTGTTAAATCTTCATTATTATTTGACTTTATTCATTAAAGTTATGGTCACAGTGGTTCCCTTGGCTCTAGTCACTGCTCTTTGATTTGTAAGGTGTGTGTGTGTGTGTGTGTGTGTGTGTGTGTGTGTGTATGAAAGAGAGAGACCTAATGATAAGACTATGCCACTGAGCAGGTTGCTAATACCTGGATTCGGCAGAGAATGGCTCTTCTTGGTGTGACTGGGACAGAACATGTGACTCCCAGTCACACACAGCAGCTCAGCTCCTTTGCCCTGTCTTCTTTAGTTCTGGCTTCACAGCCAGATGCACTGCCCTGCTGGTGGCAGAGAGGCTGCAGCAGTCCAGCCTTCCGCAGGGTTCCTTCCCTCCTCTGACCCCACACGCATGCTAACCTGGCCTCATGGCATAGGATGCACCAGCAGGATTCTCATGGTCCTGCATGGCCTGAGGTACTCTCAGAGCCTCCAAACACAGTGCTGGAGGGTAGGAAAGGCTCCTTATAGGGAATCAGAGGGCTGTTATAAACATTTAGGGCCAGGAGAAGTAAATAGATGCCATATATGGGGTGGGACTTTTACTTTCTAAAAATGAAGGGCAAACCCACCCTGTGGACAGAGTTCACAGTGACCTTCTCTTTGGGGTCAGGGTGTGACCTCCCAGGCCACTGGCTCTACTCTGCTGGAATTTTGCTGTGGACGGTCTCTTCTGTTTTACAGCTTTTAAAAATATTTGAAGTGCTAACTTTCGAATTTTCCCAGGCGCTAGCATAATTCATGTTCCTTTAGCTTCTCTGTGTCTTTTCTGATCTGAGAGCTGAAACCATAAACACGCCAACAGCAAATCAATGAGATAATTATTCTGTAATGAATCCAAACACTGTAAATTAACCTGACAAGTGGCTGCAGCTCCCTTGGACTTCTGGAGCCCCTGGAACCTTCTTGGCTGTTCCTGGGTGAGGAGGAGTGTTCGAGGGGCCTGGATTCATCTCCTGTTCTCTTCCATCAGAGTTGGGGGTGGGGTGGGGCTTAGGAAGCCCTGAGTTGGGTCTGTCCCCAGAACCACCATAGTCCCACCATAAAGACCCCATCTTTGGTCTCCCCCCAACCCAAGCCTGAGGCTCCCTGGTGTTGAGAGTCACCAGTCTATCCCCAGCTCTTTTGCCCAGCCCAGGCTTTTGTTCTTGCCCAGGTCAGCTCTTGAAGGATCATGGCTTTCACTGTGCCCAGAGCACCATGCACCTGCTACCCCTATGCTACCCCCATTCTTTCTGTTCCCCTCCCCGGCCCACATACAAGGCATCTCCCATCCCCTACCTCTCTCTACAGAAGTGCTACTGAGGGCTGCTTCCGTGTGGGCTCCATGGGTCTGTGGTAGGAAACCCACCCTGCAGAATCACAGTAGAAAGGTGGTACTGCCCACAGTCCCTTTGAGTCTGTATAGGACAGATTGGTGAGGGGTCTGACCTCCCTCAGAGGCCGGCCGTGCAGATAGCTCTCTGGGGTAAGTCCAGTGCATCTTTGCTGATTTAAGTGCCTCTTCTCCAAGCGCCATTGTCTGCTGTGGGATATGTCTTCACCGCCTCCCGGTGTCTGTGGGTCTCAGTCATCTCTTATTTTCCTCCCAGGGATGGTGAGGGAGAAGTGGGTGGGAGGAGCAGTTGCAGCATCCTTGGGGACCTCGGTTCCTTCTAGTGCCTGTGGTGGGTATAAGCTCTTGACTTCCCTTGCCAAGCACTTCTCTTCAGTAAGTAACAAGGAGCCTCTCCCTCAGTATCCCCAAAGGGGCTGGGTTTCATTCTGCAGACATCTTTGTTACTGACCCCCATGTCAAATTCCTGAGAGAGAAGGAGGGAGCATTGGGCTTTCCAAGTGAGATCTGGGTTGGGGGGTGGGGATGGAAACAAAATGAGCTAATGGGGAGTCATCGATGTGGGCCAGATGAACATGAAGCTGAGACTCAATAGGGTGAGACACCCCACCCTCACCCCGCCACCACGTCAGACTGGTCCTGGGTTTTGCAAGAGTCTGGTATCACCCGGGTCTCTCCTCTCCTGTGTTTGACAAGGATGCAGGTGAGCCTGGCCATGCAGAGTCCCCTGAGAGCTCCAAACCCTGCGATTGTTCTGTTGTCACTGTGAAGTACCTGTAAGGACTGTCTCTCTCAGCTGGGTTTGCAAGCATGGGTCCCTGGGACGTGGCAGTTAGGGAGGGACACTACATTTCCATGAAGGGGATTTGTTTCCATCATTTCAGCATTCTGTGTGTGGGGCTGTGGTTTTGTGGGATCTGACTCCCTGGAACAGCCCCTCTTTTACAGGGACTCACAGCCAGGAGCTGGAGCTGCATGCAGCTCTGTATGGAACAGAGGACACCTTGAGTAAGTGAAGCCCCGAGTGAATGTGTTCTGGTGACAAGAGCACAGCCATATCAAGGACCCCAGAGCCTCAGACCCAGGGAGTAATGGTGATGCCTTACCCCTGGGGTGAGGCTTAGAGGGAAATGACAAAGCCTTCCCTTTTGATTCAAGTATGGATGTTGACAGTATGTGCAGAAAATGTCTACCATAGTTTTCGTCCCCAAGATATTGGTGGCTTGAAGATTCCTCTTTTACAGAAACTGCTCCTACCAAGATTAGCTAAACCTGTCTCCTTGATTCAGCTGTCTACCATACACCCTGCCTCCTTGTTTGTAGTAACCTAACCCTGTGACCTTGCTCAGTTGCATGCAATAACCCTACTTCTCTGTTCAACTCTATATAATAAACACACTGAGCTTCCGGGATGCTGTGGTTGCTTCAGCTGAGAACCCATTCTGCACAGCCCCAGTTTTCTGTTTCTGTATCTGCCTGTGTTCATCTTTTCATCCCCCCCCCCCTTACTGCCCCAGTCAGGTCTGTCCTCGGAGTCATGATGGACATGAACAGCACAGGTCCTCTACAAGAGCAGTCCATGCCTTTAACTGCTGCATCTCTCCATCCCCCATGCCAACTCTTAGGTCTTCCCTTTACCTTCCTTTCCATTCTCTATATCCAGAAGCGGATCAGTTCTGCTATGGCATAGAGCTGCTCATATTGACCTGTGGGAATTCTGTCACATAGCCAGGCACCTGGAGTTCACCATCTTTAACAGCTGAGGTCAGCACCAGCCCCATGGGACTGCCTATTGTGTTCTTGCTCTAAACAGAGGATCCCAGCCTAGGTCCCATGCCATAGTGGAAAGTTGCTCCTGCCTCACTAGTTCACTGCTTCTCACTATGAAGTCCCTGATACTATCAGTGTTGCCCGGAGCTTATGGACATATAGCCAGATCCTGGGATCTGCTCTCCAGAAACTGGGGTAGATCCCAGTGATCTGGATCTTATTAGACCCACCGGTGACCTTCATGAGTGCAGACACTTGTAATAATCTACTGTAAACCTAGAAGGTTCCCTTTTAAGGAAAACCATTTAAATTATTATTATTTTTTGCATATGAGTGTTTTCCTGAATGGATGTCTAGGCATCAATGTGCATGCTTGGTACCCACAGATACCAGAAAATGTCAGTTCCCCTGGAACTGGAGTTACAGAGAGCTGTGATCTGTCATGCCCGTGCTGGGAATCAACCCCAGGTCCTCTTGGAAGAGCAGCCAGTGCTCTAACCACTGGGCAATCTCTCCAGCCCCTAATCCAGAATGTCTGCCACTCTCAACAGTTGCAAGATGGATCCCGATAATACGGCAAACCTCCTGGAGGAGGGAAAGCTGTCTCTGTCTTGACATCTTCTGCTGTCCTTGGAACTCTAAAGCTTGTTCTGGGCCCTTGAGCACTGCTGGGGAGAGACGGAGCAGAGACAGCTGCACTGAAGATGTATACATGTGCCTCCTCCCAATCATTTGGATCATGGCTCTCAACAACGATCGATGGACTATCAAGATGAGGAAGTAAATACGCCATAAGAAAATGAGTGCCTCTCTGTGGCTGTGATACATGTTCCGTCGGCTAAGACCGGCCTCAGCCTCTAACTCAGAGTTTCTGTCTTTGGCCAGAGGCCATGGCTATCAATACTGCCTCTGGGCGCATCTGTCCTCCATCAGCCACTTACTGACTAAGGCCAGGGAACAAATGGCAAATCTGAGGTCCACTTGGGGCAGAGAGCTCTGCATCATGATTACTGAGCTGTAGGACGTCTCTCCCTGACACTGACATATCACAGTGCCACTTGCATTAACCCAGCCACCTGCCCGTGAGAGCCAAAATGACTAGCTGCCCTTCATGGAGGTCACGTGCCTCCAAGAAGCATCACACATCTCACCCTTAGGTGCCTGCATGCTGGGAGTTGAAAATCTGTGCCCCGCTAAGTGACCACCTGGCTGAGAAAGGTCAACAGTGATTGATAAAATGCCTTTATCTGTCATGTGTCCTCATGGGGGTTGGTTTGATGTGGAGTGGGTCCCCAGGAAGGGCCTTCACATCTCAAGGTCTCTCCGGGAGACAGACCTGGGCTCTGTGACAGTAGGCAGCCCTCATCTTCAGTTCTGAGGATTCATACTCTTCATGTCATCACTGTCTAGTGACACCTCAGCTGTAAGGGACAGACCCGAGAGCCATCAGCTTTGTCTGTAGTCTAGAGGGCTTGGGGAGGAGTCAGAGAGGGCATTGAGGCCAGAGGAAATGAGAATGGTGAGGGATGTTACCGGGCTGCCAGGTGCACGTGGTAGAGATGCCACCTGGAGGGTCAGAGGGGACAGAGTCTGGGGAAGGAGTCAGAACCGGAACTGCAAAACAAGAGTTTTGCCCAGATGGAGAGTGAGAGCCAGTGGTGGGCTGAGTCCAAGAGGGATGTTGCATTATTGAGGGATGTCTGTGTTCACTCGCAGGGAAGAGAAAAACAGTGATGGAGATAGATGAAGAGCCATTGAGGAAGAAGGGTCCTGAGAAGACCTGTTCATGAGTCTCCAAAGAGGAGGAACTGGCCCAGCCATTGAAAATGCCACTGAGAGGGTGAAGGTGGCTCTGGACATGAGCTTGGGGTGAGGCTGGCCACAGGGAGAAAGCTAACCTCCCTGAGGTCCAGGGCAGGCTTGAGCGAAGGCAGCACAAAGCCCTAGGGTACAACAAGGGTCCCAGAGATGGTACCTGCTATCCTTGTAAGCTGTCTGCAGGAGATGACAGCCCATTCCCTCCCCCTGGGAAGGCTGCATTTACAGGAGATTTAATCGGGAGAGAAGGATGGGCCTAATGGAGTCTGTCCGGGGAGTCGGGCTCTCAGTGCCCCCTGCCGGCAGCTCAGCAGCTCTGTAGTAATTGGCTGGGCGGACACCTAAGGTGTTAGCAGCTGTGCACTCAACCATGCTGGCCAGGCCTCTCGCTCTGCATGCTTTCATGGATCTCCTCGTGCTTCCCCACGTTAATCCTGATGGAATAGCCATTTTCTTCTCTCTTCCTGTGTGCTTTAGACAGATATTGGCCAGGCATCTTCCTCATGGGCTGGGGCCTGGGGCACGCAATGCCCCTTCTTTCCTCTGGCCCTGCTGGGAGAATGACTTTGCCTTTCCCAGGGCACAAGCCATGGCTGCAGGGGCTGGTGCCCAAGCCGGGAGGGGGATGGTGTAGGCCAGACTGGAACCAGGTGTGATGATGGCTTTCCTGTCTCACACTGGTGAAACAAAGGTGATATGAAGGCCTCAGTGGCCATGGTGGAAATTTAGGGGAAGTTCAACATAGTGGGCACACTAGAGATGGGTCAGGGCAGGCCCTTCCTCCACAGTGGTGACAACAAGGTCAGCTCTGGACTCTACTTTCTACCTTGGTTTTTGGTGGACGATTGTTGTGGAATATTAGTTTAGGGCGTGTTACGTTTGTTTATGGTGTGGAATTTCTCTTTAATGATGCAAGGATGTGATGCATTCTTTTGTGTTGTGTTTGTTTAACTCTGTAAAACTGTGTTCCTTTGGTTGTCTAAAACTCTTGCTTGCTCTAATAAAGAGCTTAACAGCAAATAGGTAGGCAGAGAGGGCTAGGCAGGCCTGTCAGGCAGAAAGAATAAGTAGGAAGAGAAATCTGGGGAGAGAGAAGAGTGAGGTTGAAAAAAGGAGGAGGACACAAGGGGCCAGCTACACAGCCACCTAGCCAGTCACAGAACAATAAGGAAAGAGAGAATAAAGAAAGGTAAAAATCCCAGAGCATAAACATAGTTAAAGAGAAACAAGATAATTTTAGTTAGAAAAGCTGGCTAAAAACAAGCCAAGCTAAGGTCAGGCACTCATAAGTAAGAATAAGTCTCCATGTATTTATTTGGGAGCTGGGTAGTGGGCCCCCAAAGGGTTAAAAAAATCAAACTACAAGTTGGCTCCCATGTTGTCTTAGATCCTGTGACTTGAGGTTGCTCATACTCACTATGAACCATAGGTCAGCTGTGGGATAACTATAGAGCCACTGCTGGAAACTTCAGTATACAACATTCCCAAAGTCCCCATGGTCCTGGTTCTGCCTTTTGATCTGGGCATCTACAGTTCTGAAGACTGTGGGGTGGGGATGCCATGGTACAAAGGTCTGATCCTTGGGCAACAGGGCTCAGAGTTCTGGCCCAGCCTCTGGCCCAGCCAGCTGTTCCTATCAAGGACATCCAGCTAGCCCAGCCATCGAGGCTGTTGACATGGAAGGAGTGTGACAGAAAGCAGGGTGCTCTGGGTTCTGCTTTATCACTCTTTAACCTCTAGGGACAGTTGAGCCATTGCTTTTCTCTGGCTGCCTGAGAGCTTCTTCCCAGAGCAGATATACAGAAGAGACAGACAGACAGCAGCAGGTGATAGCAGAGGGTGGCAGCCATTGGACCAGCAGCGTGCTGACTCGAGATGATGTCATCCATTTCTCCTGAAGCTCAGATAAAAATCTATGAAGACTGGATGCTGCAGGAGGGGAATGGTAACCTGTGTGGATGCTCAGCTCCTTTCTAGGTAGCATCTTCCCACTTATCCCAGGTTCCTGCACACTGTAATTATGGCCAGGAAGGTGAGGGCAATGGGTAGGGGAGAGTGGTCTCTGCTAGGGCCCTCAGCAACCTCTCCTGGTCACCAAACTACCCTGCAGGGACCTGGCCTTCAGGTACACATCTTATCCTGCAGACTTCCTGGTTGGCCTCAGGACTGCTGCACCGCCCAAGCCACACAGCACCACACAGCTTTTTAATTTTGCTTTCCTTTTCGTGCTTAGGGTAGAACCCGTGACCTCCTGAGTACGAAATGCTCCATCACTGACCTTTACCTCAAGCCCATTAAAAAAAAGAATCAAACTTTAGCTTTGTGCCAACAGCACATTTTGTCTTTTTGTTTTGTTTTTGACACAGATTTTCTCTATGTAACTCTGGCTATCCCAGAACTTGCTTCGTATCTAACTCACAGAGCTCTGCCTGCCTCTCCCTCCTGAATATGAGGGATTAAAGGTATGCACCACTACACCTGGCATTCCTTCCTCCCTCCCTCCCTCCCTCCCTCCCTCCCTCCCTCCCTCCCTCCCTCCCTCCCTCCCTCCCTTCCTTTCTTTTTTGATATTTTCTCTGTGTTGTAGCTCTGGCTGTCCTTGAACTTTCTAGGTAGCCCAGACTGGCCTGAAACTAAGAGGTCTGCCTGTCTCTGCCTCCTGAGTGCTGGAATTAAAGACATGCACCACCACAGCCCAATTCACACCCCACAGATTTAGAATTAGAAAAGCAGATGCTTAGACAATTTTACAGTCAGCCACAAACCTATGAGATCTGTTTCTTTAAATTTGTTTCCAGTGTTCAAGAGCCATGGCTCTACTCTGGCCTAATTACTTAGATTTCTGTTTTTGACTTTTTTTTTTTTTCCTGATCTGTCTCTATATTTCCCCAGCATGCAGCTGTCAGTCATTGCAAGGGTATCTGCTGTTTTCTTTTCTTAAAAATAACTTATTGAAAAATATATTTTCTGTAAGAGAAATTTAGTATTAAAAAAGAATTGCATTTATCTATCTGACACACAAGGGAGGAAAAATAACCACATTCCCGTAAGCCAGCAAGAGTCCCTAAGTGCAGCTTAGGTTGAGGGGATGTTAGGGGACAGGTATGGGTGTGCCTGGTGCAGGTCTTTAAATGGAGCTAGCTGTCTCCATTACAATTCATTGTGACTAGTGCTTTTGTTCAGTGGTGAGTTGATTGATTGATTGATTGATTAGGTTTTGCCAGGTCTATGTTTCACACATAGAAGAAGGTGTCAGATCCCCTGGAACTAGAGTCACAGGCTGTTTTGAGATGTCCTGTGGGTGCTGGGAACCAAACCCCATTCTTCTGCAAGAGCAACAAGCGCTCCGTAGCTCCACGCCATCTCTCCAGCCCCGAAGTCCTGTCTTTAGGTGACATTTTTCTTCTTGGACTCTTTCCCTGACCTGTGAACTTGAGGCCAGCAGATGAGTGTGCTTTGCTGACTTGAGTTTATATGCTGAGGATGGAGCCCAGCCCTTTGGGGGATGCATTCAAGGGGAAGTGCAGCTGGCCAGTCACTCATGGGCTACTTTACTAGGAAAAAAAATCCACTACTAACCTTCCCCCAGGGCTGAAGTGGGGTATGGAGAGACACCCTTTATCCTACAGCCATCGAAGACTCAGGTAATCCATACACTGATAGCTGATTAGTGTGAAGTCCTGGAAGTTGGGTCCACTTAACACCTTTAACGGGTGACAAATTTCACTAAGGCTTTTCTGGGCTCGTGGGATGCTTTGTACACCCACCATGAAATAGCAAATGAGCTGTAATAAGCACATAACTACCCTCCAAGGGAGCCTGTGTCCCTTTTCCTCCTAACTCTGTGTGTGTGCGCGTGCGTGTGTGTGTGTGTGTGTGTGTGTGTGTGTGTGTGTGTGTGTGTGTGATAGGCTTGTGATTAAACCGATGTCCAGTGTCACGGCACAAACCACATGTAGGAAGTAAGCAATAGAGAATGATGCTGGAGAGGGCTGCTCTTAATGCTGGGAGCTGTAACGCATTTCCGAGACATGCACTTTGTTCTCGAAAACCAAAATTGACTTTGATGTCTTCTACGAGCCTTAATGCATCTTTAATTCACACAGAGCCCTCTTCTCAGTTCTCCACACCCTTCAGAGGGCATCAGGGACAGGTGACATGCTGGGAGAAGAGCTGAGGGATAGTTTGGGTTGGCTGAGTGGCTGACTATAAGGGATCATTTAGCCCCCAAGCTTGTCCCCCAGAGCACAGTCATGGGGACTTCTGGAATCCATATTGTTGCAAGAATTTTCACCTGGGGGTGGGGCAGGATGAACTAAGTAATATTTACTCCTCATGAAGTCTTGGTGACAAACCAAGGTTCAATTCCACCTCAGTTCTTCGGTGTGTGTGTGTGGGGGGGGACCAACTAGTTTATTAAGCTCTTTACAGAGAAGAGGGGAGTCGTTTCTGGCAGGAATGTGGGTGATCTGAAAGCAGCCACACTGGAAGGTCTTCACCCAGCATGGGTAATGGTGTCCCCATGCTGCATAGGTGGAGGGTATTTCTATTTACCTTCCCCAAGGTATATGCTTTAGCCCTTCCCTGAGAACCACAGCCACATGTGATTAGGGCAGAATTGCAGACAAATAGCTAGGTGTAGTGTTTAGATACTCAAGTGAAGGTCCAACGGACCCCTGTTCCCATCAGAGACCATCAACAATTAAGAAGGGGCATGGTCCCCTGGGGTTCTGCTGGATGACACCACCTACTGGAGCAGCTTCTTTGGTTGTCCCCATGTTGGCTGGTCATTGACAACTTCATGCATGCTGTCCCACAGTGGGAAGTCAGGTTGCATATAAGTGAAGAGGTGACACATTCCAGGATGTGGTCCAGGCCCATCATCCCCCTTCTACTTCCTTAGCAGACACCTCCCAAGATCTCCAGCCTCATCTCTTTTCTGAGTGCTGAGATGGATGCAGCAAACAGGACTATTTCCTTACCTGATGTCAGCTCAATTCTTGAAGATGTCCAAGCCTCCTAAATCTCCAGCATCCCACCCCACAACCAACTCGACAGTCATATCATCACATTTAAAGCTTGCATCTGATGTGGGGAGTCAGACTAGGGCAGACTGTGGAGTGTACTGTAACCTGGGAAGATTTATGAAGCAAGTCTATATGGAATGTCCATGTAAGCTCTTTTTTTATCTCAGAGATAAAGGAGTTACTGCTAGAGATTTATTGCTCCCAAGGAGCTGGAAAAGCAATCGATTCTAGAGGGTTATTTTATTTAAACTTCTTGATGTTCTCTGGAAGAGTGAAGGATGATTCATGGTAATGCCCAGACACACATGAGGGCCCAGGGCAGCTCAACAGAGCCCACTTCCGTCTGAGGGTCAAGGACCAATCTAAGCCCACTGTTCTATCTACTCATGCCCTGGTTCAAAATTGCAGTTTCCCAGAGTTTCTGATGCTCAAGGCAAAAGGGAAGGGGTGTGGCTTCTTGAAATACTACAGCCTGGCTTTAGAGGCAGCAATGGGGGATGGGGCAGAGTGCTCAGGATTCTATGATGACAACAGAAGTTAGTTCAGATTTTCTAGTTTCCATCTCAGCTGTCACTGAGGCTTCGGGCAGCCCCACTTATCACCACACCTTCAGTGGAGGGTTTCCATTGGAGAAATGCCTGGAAAATCATGAGGGAATATTCTTGAGCCCGGTAGGTCCCAGCTATGCATATCCACTCAGCATCCCTGGCCTTCCTATGTCAGCCCTGGAGCATCAGAGAATCCCCTCATCATCCCGAGAGCCGATTCGTTTCCCCTGCACGCCCCTTGCCTGTGTGTATGAACCGATCAGACACTCAGAAAATAATTTCATTAGCCACCTCATTTTCAGCTGTATATGGCTTTATTAAAAGCTTCCTCTTAGGAATTAAATTTTTCATGCTTGATTTCCACCTGATGGTGAATTCATTGCAGAATTTAGTTAAATTTATTTCAATGCTCTGTGAGTTTAATAGAGTGTGCACTGATAACCAGCAAATGGGTTGCTTCCACTTCTCCAGTGTACATACCCAGCGATCGCCAAAGGTGTTCTGATTGGCATGTTGGACTTTTCCATCCCCGAAGGGCACACCATAGGAAGCAAAGGGGTGGTTTGGCAAAAAACTGGCTAGTTTCTGTTCCTGTCTAGTAAGTTTATTAAAGTCTACCTGGCTCTTTTATGGCCCATCCTTGTTATCATTCCAGCAGGATAACCACTCCCAGCTGGGCCAGAAGATAAAATGACTCCCTGTGGATCCTGACACCCATTCAATAAGGGTTTTACAGAGTGCCATTGTAAGCTATTATTCCCTTTGTCACCATAAACTCACTCAGCGTTGCTGAAGAACTCTGCACTGCCCGGCTGGGTCCCTGCCACAGATGGAGGGAGGGCATCCCCCACTAGCTTCAGGATCTTGTAGTTGCTCCAAAGACTGATGTACAACCTCTTATGAGCTTCCTTTTTTTTTTCTTTTTCTTTTTCTCAATCTAAGACACAAACATACTTATGGGGACCTGTGGCAGTTTGATATTTGTAAACAATTCCTAATGAGCAGATCAGAATAATTAGCATCCTCAACTTTACATGCTCATCATTGATTTGGTGGGGAACTTTCAAACTCTTCTACAGTTTTCAATGACATGTCATTATTTAGCAGCATGGGTGAGTGGCTACTAGGCTGGGGACTACATTTCCCATACTCCTTTGTAACTAACTTACAAAGTGACCAGTGGAATGTAGCTGGATGAACTCTAGCTTATGGTGGTTTCGGTAAAAGGAAGCCAATTGTTTGACATTTCTCATTTTCTTTCTTTTCTCAGATGCTGAGGTTGGGCTACATGGACAAGGGCAGTTCCCAGGGAAGGCACAATATCAGGGAAACAGTTTCTGAATCCCACATTAAACTCTCCTGTCATCTTGCCAGAGCAGTGCATTGACCTAGTCACAGAGATGACAAGGCTGAAATCTGTTCTTCAATGAAAAGTGTTGGAGCAGTGAGCATCCGAGTTGGAAGAAGAAGCTGGAAGGTTAAGAGCCTATGGTTGACTTGGAGACCCTGCATCCATGTCTCCTCCACATTCCCTTTTCCTTCTAGTCTCCCCGTTTCCCAGGGAGCCACCAACCCATGCTGAGGGCTCTCCATCTCCACCATTTACTCCATTGGGCCCCTTCCTAGAATCGCTGTGTCTGTGAGCCCATCTATGTCTTGACTACCTTTTGGAGACCGACTTGTGATCTGCCACTTGTGATCTTGAGACACTTGACTTCAGGTCAGAGGAGGTGGGCAGACAAGTGAGCAATACGGAATAATGTTCAGTATATAGAAATGGGATGGAAGCAGCTTTAACTATGGTAGTGTGGTTGGCAGAGTAAGGGTTTGGGATGATCATCTGTGGAATATTGACTGTATCCTCTTCCTAGGGAATGACACTTGGTGATTAAGGATCTGGACCTTGAGATGACAGGGGACCTGGAGGCCAGGTGGCCCACTGTTACCACACTGTTAAGGAGACGAGAGTAGCAGGTTCGAGAAAGGAGCCAACATGAAATTACCTTTCAGAAAGTGAGATTTGTTAGGAGAGAGAGGGATTCCTCATGACTGTGGAGTGCTATGGCTGAATCCTGAGTTAAGAAAGCATAGAAGAAGGGACAGTATATCATACCAGAGGCAGCTTGACAGGGCTGTGAGGTGGGACAGCATCACACACATTATGAAAACACTAAGGTAGTAGCTTAAAGTCAAAGAGTAGGAGAAATAGCTGCCATGGACAGTATGGTGGGAGATCTGAAAAAGAAAGGAGGGAGGGAGGGAGGGAGGGAAAGAGAGAGAGGGGGGGGGCAGATATATAAAGCCTTACTTTTGTAACTTTCCCAGTGGATGGGAGCCAGGCATAGCTCAAAATCAGTTCTAGGCAGATATCAAAGTTACGCATTGCAGTGAGCATCAGGGATAATGAAATACACTTGTTTATAAATTCATGTCACATCCCTAAGAGATAGGGACCAGAACAGCAGAGGAGGCATGACCTGATTCCTCTAGGCCATAGATCTGGTCTTAAAGCAGTTGGCCCATGAGCTAACACACATGAGTCCTCCTGGTGGGATAGCTAACCTCGGAAAGATGGGCTGGAGTTGGAGAGGAGCACATAGTAGAATAGAGGAGATGTGAGCCAAGGTGAGCACAACCCTATGGGCCTTAGCTGACAACCCTGAGGGACAGAGGGACCACAGTCCCACAACCACAGGCATTGAATTTTCCAACAAGCCAAGTGAGCACGGAGACATGGCTTCCCCTGGTATCTCCAGAGATGTACATGTCCCATTGACACCTTGACTTGAGCTATGACATTTGTATCTGATTTAACAGCAGAATAGTAAGCAAACCTATCTATGTCATCTAAGTCAATGGGGACATTTGAGAGCAACAGAGAAAATCCAACACCTATGGCCTCTGTACCTGTTACTTTTCTTGACTTTGTGATCAGATCAAATGCTGTTAGATCATGCTCCCTCCCCCACTTTTTTTTTTTTAACACATATGCAATGGGAACTGGATCTAGACTACAGCTGCTTGACTCTAGAAAAACCTAAAGTGTATTTATGCAAAATGATAGATACGGAATGAAGAACATGGTGCTGAGTTGAGAGGGATAGCCGGCCAGTCATCGGAGGAGCGGTCAGTGATGGCACAGCCAGGTCACACACCTCTTCAAAGTTCAAGTACTCAGCACATTGCTGTGGGTGAGCATCAGGAGGAGTTTCCCATCACTTAGATCCCAATGAAGTGTTGGCTCCTGCCCACTGCACTGTTGCGTGTGGACACGTTTTCTTCCATCTGGCTGTTTGTTTTGTTTTGTTTTCAAGACAGGATTTCTCTGTATAACAACAGCCCTGGCTGTCCTGGAACTCGATTTGTAGACCAGGCTGGCATAGAACTCACTGAGATCCAGCTGCCTCTGCCTCCCAAGTGCTGGGATTAAAAGCATTAATAAGCAACATGACCTTCCTGTTATCTGCTATTGTCTCATCGAATTCCCACTGCTGCTGAAAGCCTATCTGATCTCTGCGTTCTTAGAGGGCTTGTGTGTCATTATGATGCTGTTATCCCCATTCTTACGATGACTTCCTTCCATAGGTTTAGTAGTGCAAGCCACTACCTGGTAGCAAAGCCCATGCTAAGTGACTTTAAGTTGTCATTCAAATTCTTGCTGACCATGAGCTTTCAGGTGCCCAGGAAGATGTTCACCATGGTGAGGCCAGGCTGGCAAACAGAGAGAGAAGGCATGCAGGGGACTCAGAGCAGGGCCTACCACTTTGGAGGTGCTGGTCCCACTAAGAGAGCAGATTCTCACCCTGGAGAAATCAGCCATGCTCACCTTGCAGTTTGTCCCTTGAGACAAAGAACTGACAGACCCTGCTGTGAGTACACAGATCTCAGTGTCGAGGTCTCCCAGCCCCCAATGCTACAAAAATCACAATATCATCATATGCCAAAAGACATTTGCTCCCCACAAGGCCCAGTCATCTCCTCTTGTCTCAGGGTTCTCCCTCATAATAAAGCTCATTCTGAAGGGGAATTCCTCTAGTTCCTTCTCCATCAACCAACTGGGGGTTCCTCTTCTTTGTGTAACACCTGACAAGCATCTACTTAAGGGGGCAAGAATTTATCATACTCATGGCTTGAGGGGTTATAATACATCGTGGGAGGGAAGTTGTGGCAGCGAGCGGGAGCTCCAGTTGGGAGGCTTCTTGCTTGTGTTTCTGTGGGTCAGGGGAGGCAGACTGGACAGGCAATAAATCCTAAGATGCATCCCCTAGTGACCTGTGACTCACTTCCTCCTACCAGGCCCCATGTGCCAAAGGCTCTACAGGCTCCCCCAACAGTGTCATCATCTGAGGACAAAGTGTTCAGACCCATGAGTCTGTGAGGATGTTTTATGCTCATGTCTTGAAAAAAAAAAAAAACGGAGGAAATGTAGAAACAGGGTGACTGCCAACCCCGAGGCTGAGTGTGTATGCTGGGTCTGACCTCGAGATGGGGCAAAAGTCAAGTGTGAGATGAAGTGTGCCCAGGAGTGACCAGTATAGATTCTACATTTCCCCCATGAGTCCTTCGGGGCCGACACTGCCATCTCCAAACAAACTTAGTGGAGGCCCAGCAGTTGCCTCCCAATACAGAAAGCTTTTGAATCTGCCAGAATGTTTTCGTTTTCTGTTAAGATGACTGTGTTTTGTGCTTTCTTCTGTCCTGGCTGTGAAAACCATACATCTAAAGATTGATTTTGTTAAGAAAACTGCTCTTTATGATCCGGGCTTTCACACATTCACAGGCTCTCCGGGGCCATTTATCCTCTCGCTGCCGGGTCTGAGCCACACACCATCACTTACAGAGCAGCGGGGGAATTCCTCCCTGATCTCACCAGAACATAGGGCCAAGGCATGAAAGAGGTCCCACGGAGCACCGTGCTCTGTGGAAGAGGTGGAGTCCTTTCTGGAACCGACATTGAATTCTGTGGTGACTTAGCCTGTATCCAGGACAAGATCTTACATGGGTGGATCCTAGTGTTTGACCAATTGCCTGAGGTATGCCTGGCATACACCAAGGCCAGGCCTCTCTGATGCTGGCTGAGATTAGCAAGGCTAAGTTATGTGAATTAAAATCACCTAGCAGTAACTCCTGGAAGGCAGTGAAATGTGACAGGTGACATCTGCTCAGTACATCCCAGCTGGAGGTTGAATTGACTTCAAGCCAACAATGTGAATTCCATTGAGCCCTCCCTCACTTCGTGCCCCAACATTCTACCCCCATCAGTGAGGTGCCTGCAAATGGCTGCTCTGGTTCTCTATGTGTGGAGTCCTTCTTTCTGGCCCTTTCGAAGGTGATGGAGTCATGGGCAAAGTCCTCGGGATACCATTTGTGCTTGATATGGTCCAAATATGAAATTTCCTCTTGGGCTCATGTGTGAAATACTTCATACTTACATTACAGTATAGAGGCACTCTTTTCAGAAGGTTCTGGAAATTGAGGAGATGTGGGCTTAGGTGGAAGAAGTAGTAGATCATTGGCCATGACTTTAAAGGTTGTACCAGATTCCTGTTTCTCCTTTAATCTGAACCTTCGGGTATTTTATTTGCAACTGTAAAGAAACTAAGAGCACTCTTCCAACAGAGAACTCAAGAGGGCTCCTTTGTTTCTTCTGTATGGGAAGATGTGGTGAAAACCCAACTGTCTGCTATTTGGAAAGACCAGAATGCACCCCCCCCCCCAGGGTCTGGCACCTGACCTGAACTTCTAGCCTCCTGAACTGAAAAACATTCCTGTTGTTTCAGTGCCCTCTCTAGCCGGCTGGGGTTGATAGAATATGAATGCTTAGTTTCTTCTACTGTTGCTGTGATAAGAGCAATTTAAGGGGAAAGGGTTCGAATTGGGCTCACAGTTCAAAGGTACAGTTCATCATTGTATGGAGATCAAGGCAGCAGGAGCTTGAAGCAGCTGGTCACACTCACAACCAGGAGGCAGGGAGTGATGAATGCTTGCACTCAGCTCTCTTTTTCTTTTAATAGAGCCCAGGATTCCAGCCTAGGGAATAGTGTCACCCATAGTGGGCGGGTCTTCTTATCTCAATGAACTCAATCAAGATACAACCCCCACCCCAACACAGGTATGCCCAGAGGCACAGCTCCTGGCTGATTGTAGATCCAGTCAAGTTGACAGTTAACATTAACCATCACAATGCTGAATTAAAATGACATCCCAGAAGACTACAGTTTCGCCTATGTAACAAACTTCGGCTGTGTGTGAACTATAGTGTGAATACCATACCATCCCTGGCATCTCTCTGAGTCTGAGAGGCATGATCAGGTAAAGCCACAGCCCTCCTATGGGCTGGAGAAGATGAGGCTCCTGAGTCATTCTTTATCAGAGGGAGCAGGTGGGGAGAGTGATTGGAGGAAGTTAAGGGAGTGTTGGGTGCTCTAGAAATGGATGCTATGATTGAAATGTTTGAATACCCTTCAATATTCATGTGACCTAAAACCCCAGTGCAACAGTACTAAAAAGTACAAAGATGTGAGACTTTTAGGAGATGATTATGCCATGATAATGGAACCCTCATGATGGTGACTGGGGAGCTTATTCAGGACTAGAGGGAACAACATTCAGGGAACAGGGAGTTGCTTTGATAGTTGAACCTGCCAATTCTTGAATGATGGGCTCTCAGCTTCTAGTACCATCACAAATGAATCTCTATTGTTTATAAATTACTTGATTTTTTTTATTGTTTTAGCAATCCATATGGATTAAGATGGAGGTTCTAACCCACCGGTCAGGTCCCTGAAGCTTCCCTGAGGGAGGCATGTTCCCTTGTGTTGAAAGTCAGTCAAGTTTGTAGCTGAAATGTAAGATGAAGCAAAGGGCGAGAAAAATGATATTGGTTGGCATGGAGCCTGAGGGACCAGGAGGGAAGGCTTAGCAATTCCAGCTGTCTCTCAGGTATAAATTAAAACTCATCTAGAGTGAGATGACTGCACGCCCAAGGGGGTCACCTCCTGCCCCCTGGCAGGGGTGTGGGGGTGTGTAGAAATCAAATAGGTCCTGGCTAAATCTCAGTAACCCACAAGCATGTGAGAGTGGCAAGATCATATGAAATCTGAAAATCAATTTTCATCTGTTAGATGAAAATTCTAGAGTCTCAATTTAAGCATTAGGATGAAGTGATAAGAAGTATAGCTTGATGTAGCCTGGAGAGGGATAATAACGTACATTTAATAGGAAGAAATATAAGCATCTGGACTGTGAATTATGAAAAAAGTGAGGAGTGTTTGATAAAGCCTTGTAAATCCAGTGCCGGCTCTGCACAAGCTACAAACACGCTGTGACAGGCCCAGGAGTCCACACTTTGTCAGTTTGGTAAATGTAATGATGGTCCCTATTCTAGATGGCGTTCTCTTGCTGTGATAGACACCATGACCAAAAGCAACCTGAGGCGGAAAGGGTCTGTGTGGGTTGCAGGTCGTGAGCACAGCTGGTCTCTGAGGGAAGCTGGTGCAGGGATGCATTCACGGCAGGAACCTGGAGGAAGAAACTGAGACACAGGCCATGGAGGAATGCTGCTTACTGGATCACTCCACATGGCTTGCCCTGTTTGTTTTCTTATACAACCCAACAGCATCCAGGCAGATGGGGTGGCACCAGCCACAAAGAGGTGGGCATCCCTACATCTGTCATTAATCAAGAAAATGTTCCACAGACAGGCGCACGGGCAGTCTGATTTGAAGCAAATCTTTGGTTGAGTACCTCATCCCAGATGACCTGAGCTCATGTCAAATTGATTTAAAAAAAAAAATACTAGCTGTGACAGCAACCAGAGCATCGGTTCAGACTGACTATGTCAGAATCTGGGAAGATGGTGTAGTTATAGAGGTCACAGGGTCAGTGAGAGGTAGCACTGGGCCTCCTACCCTTAGCACCTGGCTTCAGCACAGCGAGGTGACAACAAATCATATACGGAGGCTTTCAGGGGAGTGACAACATGACAGAGTCCTGTGTGACCCAGGGCTCATGTTTAGATTCAGCTCACTAGAAGTTACAGTTTGTCCAGCGATAGAACACACCTTGGGTCTTTGCTTTTGTCTCTTGTTCATTATCAGATGGTGTTAGGTACTTTTCTTGTTGCATTAGTTATTTGCTTATTGCTATGACAAAATACACGACAAGAAGCAATTTAGAGGAAAAAGGGTTTCCAGGGAGGCATGGTAGTCAGGAAGCAGAGATGAGATGGGAAATGTCCCCAGGTTCGAACCTCAAGGCCCACCCCTAGTGACTCATTTCCTCCAGTGAGGTTCTGCCTCCTAAATGTTGTATAGCATTCTGAAACAGCTCCATCAGTAGAGATAAAGTGTTTAAACATGAGAGATGTGAGGGTGAGGCATGCTTCACATTCAAATCACAACACTTGGGAAAGAAGTAGATGTGTTTTTTGTAGGGCCATTTGGAACACAAAACTTACTGGAAACCACGGGATCATATCTTTAAGCTCTCTCTCTCTCTCTCTCTCTCTCTCTCTCTCCTCCCTCTCTCTCTCTCTCTCTCTCTCTCTCTCTCTCTCTCTCTCTCTCTCTCTCGTCTTGAGTGGAGACATTTATATTGAATGACCACAGGAATAACCACAGGAATATGTCAGGATCCTTAGCTGAGTTCCACATGGTGAGCCCCACATTCATTTCAGGTTGGTTATGTTTTGAATAGTGTCCTAGTTCCTTTCCCTCTTGCTGTGATAAATACAAAAGGCGACCTTTTCAGGGGAAAGTGTTTATTTTAGTTCACAATTACAGATTACAGTCCATAACAGCAGAGAAATCAAGGCAGGCACTTAAATTGGCTAGTGAATGCATGCTTGCTCACCTGCTTGCCGGCTTAAGCTGAGTTCTTAGACAGTTCAGGACACCCTGTTTAGAGAATGGTGCCTCCCTTAGTGGTCTCGGCATCCCACATCAATTAATTTAATTAAGGCAATCTAATCTACCACAGATGTGGCTGGAGGCCAATTAAGAAAATCCTTATTGAGATTCTCTTCCCAGGTGATTCCAGGCTGAATCACATTGACAATTAAGGACAACCATCATAGATATGAAACAAAATGTCACACACTCATGCTTGTGTGTTAGAGGGGCCTGCCTGCAAATATGGGGAGGTTCTGGAAACTTTAAGAGGTGGGGCTTAGCGGGAGGAGTTGGTCCTGGTCCCTTTCTATTGCTTCCTTTGCTTCCTGCCTATCATGAGGTGATCATTTTCATTTGCTACGCATTTCTAGTGCAAGGATGTTCTGTCCAGTCACATGGGGCCAAGGGACAATGAACCAAGGTCTCTGAAACTGTGAGATAGAGCTAATTGTGTGTCCTGTAAGTCATTTGTGTGTGTGTGTGTGTGTGTGTGTGTGAGAGAGAGAGAGAGAGAGAGAGAGAGAGAGAGAGAGAGAGAGAGAGAGAGAGAACACAATGGGAAGTCTGATTGCATTGCTCTTTCTGTCCTTGATGACTACAGCCCTGGACAACCAACCCTATGGAGAAACAGCCTACCCACCTAGCCACATGTCTACTCCTGCGGGAGGCATGGCTCACCTGCCTTTAGTGTGTTGTACTATTTCTACATGTTACTGAATTTAGGTGTCTCAATAAAGCTCCATAAGCCAGTGTGATGACAAGGCACAAATGGGGTATTGCCAGGAAGGCTGGATTGAAAGCAGTACTTCAGAAAAATCCTCTGAGTGCAGTGCAGTTGATGCAACTGTGGAGACCTGGTTAAAAATATTGGAAGAATTTAAAAGAAAACTGAAATTGTAGGTTTAGTTGCTTTATTTAAAAACACTAACAAAGGACCTTACAATTGTAACTCCTGGGGGCTATTTCATTTCCGTGCTGATGTGAGAGTGTATTAGTCATGGCATTCTAGAGGATAGAGCCAACTGTGTGTGTGTGTGTGTGTGTTTGTGATATTAAAAGTGATTCTTGGGTTTGTCTACTCAACTGGAGACTGAATAATCCCACAATAGCAAAAAATGGGCAAAAAGGCAAAGAACATGGTAACTGCTCAAAAACCTCACCACAAGTGTGTCCGACTTTGCTTTCTATTGCTGTGTTGAAACATTGATCAAAAGCAACTCGGGGAGGAAAGGATTTATTTGTCGTACAGTCCCTGCTTTCAGCTCATTTATAATGGAAGCCAAAGCAGGAGTCAAGGCAGAAGCGTAGAGGCAGGAACTGAAGCAGAGGCCATGGAGGAGCGCTGCTCACTGACTTGCTCTTCATGGCTTTGCCAATTGTGTCCTTACACTCCAGGACCTTCTTCCTTGAGGTGGCAACACCTACAGTGTGCTGGGACCTTCCCATAAGAGTCATTAATCAAGAAAACACCAAAGACTTACCTACAGGCCAGTCTGATGGAGGCATTTCCTCAGTTGAGGGTTCTTCTTCCCAGATGACTCCAGTGTGAGCTCAATAAAGGGCTGAAGATGTCTTGATGTCCATGGGTAATGGATGTGGTGGTAGTGGTACTAATTCATGGAGAACAGCTGGCTGGTTTCTTCCTTCCCACTTGGCTTTACGTGGAACTCCCGTTGATTAAATGGTGTCACCAATATTTAAGACAAGTCTTCCCCACCTTAGCTAGTCTTTGATGGAGACAGCCTCACATAGACACATCCAGAAGCATCCTAAGCATCTTGTGATATACATTACACTCAAGGTCAACCATTGCAGAGGAAGTGAGGCTCAGCAGCAATAATGCATGCCATCAGCAGCAATAATGCATGCCATGCTGCATTGCCAGAATGAGGCTCTCAAGGGGTAACAGTCTTTTCTCATGATTTCCCAGGTTACCCCACTTCACACAGTTAAGCAACTAACTGGGGGGGGGGGTATCTGCTGCCACTTGGTGTTCACAGGCAAGGAGTGTAAGTAGCATTTGTTTATGTTTAGGCAGAAAGACACAGAGCCTGCTGGGCATAGTGAATGCCTGTAATCCCAACACTTAGGATACACAGGCAGGAGGACTGGAAGTTCAAGGTCATGTTTGGCTGCATAGCAAGTTTGAACCAGTCTGGACTATGTAATACTCTGTCTCATTTTTTTTTTTTTTAAAGAGAGAATACAATAAAAGGAGAAAAATGAAAGCCTTACTTCTGGGAACCAAAGCTCTCCTGTCCTTATGGACTGACACTCAGCTCCCCAAGGTTCCAGAGTTGGAGCATCTCTGGATTCCTTGACTATTCCAAAGCTCTGCCACACCTTCTTGCTCTACCTCTCCTACATCCCGACCCTCTGTTCCCTTCTGATTACCAACCAGCTTCCTATGCCCCCTGACACTTCTGCTCTACCCATACTATCTACTATCCTTGGCACAAATCCACATGTCTCTTGCATGCCTTCTCGTTTAACCGCCCCCAACAGTGACTGACCGGATGGGTGAGGGAACCCATGGAGCTACTGGGACTCAGACTCTGCTTAGGTGTCCACATGGCTCCAGGTCCTCAAGTATCTCATCTTCTCTTCCATCCACTCACCCTTCACAGCTGCTTTGGGGTCTGAAGCCCTGACCACATCCCACTATAGCCATAGTGTCCCTGCTGAGACAAACCAGCCACTGCCTCCCTGTCAGGTAGGAGCTGTCACGGTGGTGATGGGGGTGTCTGCAGCTCCAGTGACAGTGACTGTGACACAGAGACTGGTGTCCATCTGTATCTCCTCCATCTTTCTTCTGAGCATGCAGCTCTGCTCTCCTATGGGGAGAGGATTGGCTGTGAGAACACAATAGAGTGTGTGCCTGCCTCCCTTGCATCAGACACAGAGGTGCACAGATGGTGAGAACTCCTCTAATTTCTGTAGCATCCCTAGGGCATCTGTGTAGTGGAGACACAGACCTGCAAGGGAGCCGTGAACCCCATAGTCAGGGCTGTTCCCCGACCCAGGTGCCTGGGACATGGGCTGAGGGGATGCTTGGCCGTGCTGGCATAGGAGGCTTTCCATGCAGCCTGATGAAGGATGTGCACATGCACAGCTGCGGGACAGTGGCTCAACCTCACCCCCAGGACAGCCCATCTGGGGCCACATCTGACTTGAAGATCCCAGTGAGAATCTTTGGCTGGAATCTGTCTGGGAAGCTGAACAGAAAGATGGGAGAAACCTGCTAGAAGGGGGGGGGGGCAGAGGTGGGTCACCTGAATTCTCTGTGCACATTTGCTGTGGGGTGTGTGCTTCGGTGATGGATGGAGGGACTGTCCCCAGGGAGGTAGAGAAAAGCCAGGAAGGAGTGGACATCTGAGTGAGGCCTGGATGGAGCTATCTTAGATCTGAGTTGGGGTTGACCTGGTGCATGGGAAGGGCTAGGGCTGGAGGGAGATGTGGCTATCTGAGAGCTAGGCCTGTAGGTAAAATGCACTGTGGTCCTTGAGGATGCTATCCTACCAGAGACATTTTCCTCCCACACCCTAATTCTTGCTGTTTGGAGGAAGAATCTAGAACTTCAGTTCCCAACTTTTTTTTTCTTTGTCAGACACCCATTCTGGTACATGACCCATGCCTCATCAATCAGAAAGGTCCCATGAGACTTTGTACAGAAAGAGGTCCTGGCAAAATTTAGCACTAGGCTGCAGATCAAAATCGCCTGTTTCTGAAGTCTTCTCAGCTGGGCTGCTGGTGGGTCAGCTTGGGTTCCAGGCAGTCCAACCTTGCAATGCATACCAGTGTCCCACAAGGTCAGAGAAGGCAGGCTGCACTGTGACCTCAGCTTGGAATGATATGGAATCTGCAATTTGGGCCTGGCAGAGGGACTAGGTTCAGGGACAGTGGGGACATCTGCATCTGCCCATGATCCAGCCACAAATGCCGATTTGTACCCAGGCCAAGTCAATCCCACTAATCCATTTCAAAAGAAGGGAATCACATTTGTGAGACAGTAATAGTGCAGTAATTGAAATTGTAATTCCATGAAATCCCATTACTTACATCAAGGCTGGAGACACAGGGTCTGGTTTCCTGGGCTGTTTGTTCTTCCTGCTCCTGAAAAGCAGCTCTGCTGTCCTCAGGCCATGGCAGGAGCTTCACTTCAGAAAAGCAGGTTTGGGGACGGGGTGCCCCAGAGCACTGGACTCTGCCCATGGCCTTGCCTGTTTGTACCCAGGCCACCCCTTTCCAAATCCTGGAGCCAATACAGAGCCTCTGATGGGGTCATCTGAGGACCTTGGGAGATGTTCAACATGGGGGTTCACATGCAGGGCCACCTGAGGTGTAACTTTAAATCACCTCATCACTAGCTCACTGGAGATGATATTCTAACACAAGCCTCCTTCCCACCCAGTACTGGGTAATGGCAGCGCTTTATTGATGATCTAGACCAGTGTACAGCTCAGTCTATAAATAGACCTGTTCTCTGCCGGGAGCAGAGTGCTCTTCGCATGGATGGTAGGGCCATGTCCTTGGCTTTAAGACAGAGGTGCTGACTTAAAGAGGGTGGCCACTTCCCTGGAGCATAGAAACAAAAGCAGGATGCTCCTTTTGTCCTAGAAGAATGGCATACCCCAGACCCTCTTCGCCAGGGCAAAGGGAAGAGAGAGCCTCTGCTCACAAATCTGCACTGGCTCCATATTAATGTTAGTGACGGAAGAACCACAGAGGGAGAGGAGGGAAAGTTCAGCAGATTTCAGGAATATGGTGCTCACTGTGTATTGGATGCTGCCTATCAGTGATGTGGTAGTTATGGTAACCCCGTGACATAGGCATGAAAGGTCATCTTCACTCTGCAGAGGTGGAAGCTAGGTTCAGCACTGATGAGAGGCAGAACCCATAGCCATGTGCTTAAGCATTTCTGCCCCAGAGCCCCTGGCCCACGCGGCCTGAGCCCCACTTTGGTTTGAGCCAATGAGTAGTTAGCCTGTGCTCAGAGACAGGAAGTCCTTGCTGAATGCAGGCCCCATACTGCGTTGTCTCAGAAAACTGGGCAGTCATGTCGGTGAAGATGAGAATGGAATTAGAGAAGGAACAAAGGCCTATAAGGTAGGTACCAACCCCCTATTGGAATGAGGGATCTGAGGCACAGGAAGGTGAAGAGAATCCTCCATTGTGCCCAGGTCTTAGACTCAGGTGTCTGTCACCACAGTCCACACATTCAACCACTGGCTTTGCCAGCACTTGCCGGGTCTCCCTGGGCTGGCTCAGCTCCCTGTCACTAGAGATGTCTCTTCACTTTTCCTGTCCCAAAATGCCACCCCCCAGGCCGGTGTCAAGCAAGTTTGCCATCCCCAGCATCAAGTCCATGCCTACGCTCACCCAGCCCAGCTCTCGGCACTGTTGTTGCCCTTTGCTGCCACTGACCTTGCATGGGGCAGGGTCCCAGGAGCCTCTCCTTCTCGCTCATGGATGAGCCACCTGTTGTCCCAAATGCCTCACTGGGTGGTTTGAACACACCTTTGTTGCTGTTGTACTTGTGACTCTAATGGCGTACTACAGAGGCAGGTCATAGAGTCTTTGTCACCTGGTCACTCACATCCTTACATCACAGCCCACAGTAACTCCATGACCGTGACGTCATCCCTGCCTTCCCACCCTCCTGCTCCTCCTTGCTAGAGTCCCAGATCTGAATGTGAGCATGGGCTGTGGAGAGCTGGGAGATACCACCTTTGAGTGAAACAAATTGGAGCAGAGTGGGCCTGTCCTCACACCCCGGCTGACACCTGCTACCAAAGGACTCGCTCTTGATTTGATCTCTGCTAGTGACACTTTGTCTTTCCCCATAGATCTGTCTTCCAAAGCTGCAGTTTTCCTGCTGACAGGAGAGCAGGACACGGAGTCAGAACAGCTTGTCTAATAGTCAGCCCTGGCTTTTGTAGTGACAGCTAAAGAGAAAAGCCGTTCTCCTGGGAGTCACAGATCAGTCAGGGGATTCTAGCAGGAGTGACACTGGGTCTCCTCCAGCCATTGTGAAGAGCCAGCATTTCCAATGCTGGCCTTGAGCTGGCCACACCCATAAAGCTCTGATTACAGGACCCTCCCACTGACTCCAAGAGTCAGGTTGTCTTTGCTCAGTTTGGAGATGAAGAAACTGAGTCACATCAGTGATACATTCACTTGTCCAAGGACACAAGCCAGTGAGTAATGGAATAACTCCATCCTCGCTTGTATTAATATTCACTCATAATTATCACCATAATTAGCAACAGCGCCGGCACAATTTTTGAATTGTCCCCATCACTATCACCATATCGCTACCATCACCAACACCGCCATCAATCACCATCATCATCACTATCATCTCCATCATCATCACCATCTCCATCACCACCATTTCTTCATCATCACCACCATTATCACCATTGTATGTCCACCATCACCCTGGTCATCATCATCACCATAATGTTACCGCCATCACCAGCTTCATTACCACTGTCATCATAACCATCATCATCACCATCATCTCCATTTGCATCACCCCCACTGACACCACTACCATTCCCATCATTGTCACCACCCCAGCCACACCCTCCTCTTTCTCGGTTTCTATGCTGAGTGTCCCTTTTATGTATGTCATCGATTTCTTTGAGAAAGTGCAGTGATTTTTATGGAGGTTTTGCTTAAATTGTCTCTAATTTAAAACTCTTAAATATTCATGCATTAATCAAACACAGAGACAATGTACTTAGTTACTGTGAAATTAAAGAGAAATCACTGTGGGGACTCAGAAAATTAAAAGCTGGCCCATTTGCTTTGTGTGTGTGTGTGTGTGTGTGTGTGTGTGTGTGTGTGTGTGTGATATTCTCCTCTCTCTCTCTCTCTCTGTATGTGTGTGTGTGTGTATGTGTGTGCTGTGTTTTGAGACAGAGTCTTATTATGTATTCCTGCATTGCCTGGAACTTGCAATGTAGACCAGGCTGGCTTTGAACTCACAGAGATCTACCTGCCTCTTCCTGGAATCAAAGGAGTGTGCCACCTCACCTGGCTTCACTCACTAGTAATATGTTGATGACTCAATTTCTAGGATTTTTTTTAATGCAAATCATGTCAGTTTTTACCAAGCATATATAACAGATCGTTAGAGGATGGTTGTGAAATCTGTGTGAGTTTTGCAACCACAGACACCATTTTGACTGTTTGCTTGTTTGCTGCTATAACATGGAGCCATGATATCACCAGAGGCTCCCAACTTGTGCTCCCTGGTTTTCAGTGGACAAGTCCCTGTCCTTGTGTTTCTCTTTGCATCTGAACCCTATGCTTTCCAGGTCATGAACCCTTTCCCTGCATCCTCCAGGGTCATATTACCTTACATCGCTCACAGTGTATATAAATTGTCCCACTTATCACCTAGTCACACTTCCTGAGGACTTAGCTATGGTAGACTTTGAGCCGGGTACTAGGGACCCCAGGACAGCCTCAGTGTCATTTCTTGACCACTTACAGGGAGCCCTGGGAGTCAGTCTCCTAGATCTCACACAGCCAATGAGGAACTCTGTCCCAGCCCTGATGAAGACAAAGCGGATGGAGGACAGCTGATGCCCAGGGGTATGTGGTGGAGCCGGTCTTCATCTGGGAGGGTCAAAACAAACCGGTCCTTCTTTAAGTTGCTTCTGTTGGGTATTTTATCGTAGCAACAGAAAGGTAACTATTACAGTAGCCAGCAACCTTCCTAAAGCAGGTCTGAAAATGGCCCCGAATGAAGAGAAGATGACACTGTGTCCAAAGAGCGTGGTATTGCTCATGGTGCTCGCTGTCCCCTCCCAGTAGTAGGACATGTCTCTGTTGATGCTGGCCCGGTTGAACCTTTTCCTGCAAAATGTTACAGGAAATGCTGGTGGCAGTCTGTACAGAAGCTTCGGGACACAGGGTGTCATTTGTTACATTTTGTCTTTCTCTCTGCCACAGGAAGCATCATGAAGACACAAGAAGTGACATTCTAGCCATGTGACCATAGACAGAAAGCACCTGCCAGGAATCACCTTGACTCTACAGAGCACTGAAACTGGGGGAAGTTTGTTACACAGCAAGAACTGTGTCCTGACGGGCCCCCATCCACATACACAGCATGACCTGCCTAGGTTGGGTGTGATATCTCAGTCTGATCTATTCAGGGTTAGAGCCACAGAGAGCCACCATCCAACACCCACTGATCAAAGATATCTACCCTGCTCACCCTGCCTTGTGTACTTCACCCCTTCCCAGCTGGTTTTTCCCAGCTTTTTTGTTTGTTTGTTTGTTTTGTGACAGGGTAGCCCTGATTGCCCTGGAACTAGCTCTGTAGACCAGGTTAGCCTCAAACTCAAAAAGATCCACCTGCCTCTTGCCTCTCAAGTACTGGGATTAAAGGAGTGCTCCACCTCTGCCCAGTTAGTTTTGCCCAATTTAATCTACTACCCTCATCCCGAATACCAAACCCTTACACACACGGTCCTGCGTTCCTGTCCCTACCCGCCTGTGCTTATATTCCTGGATTTGTCTACATGGCCCTTGGATGTGTGCCTTTACTGTCTCAGTATCCTGTCAATCTTTTTCCTATTTCTGTTTGCATGGGGGAACTGTGAGGCTGAAGTTGCTAGTTGGGGCTGGCAATGGTGTACACGTGCTCTGAGCTGTGCCAATCATTCGTCTCAACTGCCAAGCAGAGACGAGACTGGGAGATGTGTTTCTGCCCTGGACAAAGGAGCCAGAGAACAGAGCTTGCCTGAGGCATCCCAGAGGGAGAGAGAGAAAGAGAAAAACATTTCTTTGTTGTTCAAATTCTGTTTTCCTCCTGTTGAGGAAATGTTCACACTCTGGCTGCCGCAATGTTCCCCGGTCAGAAATGCCAAGGGTTCAGCTCTCCCTGGTCAGTTGCAGATGCGTGGGCCCAGCAACTTTGTCCCTCCTGCCTTTGGCATGAGTGCCCTATGGCTTAGAGGGTGAAGTACTTCATCTCCCCTCCAACCTTCTACACCTTTCTCTCTTGCTGCTCTGAGGAGAAACCTGGGGACCACAGGCTCAGGGGTGTGGAGTAGGATGGGGATCATGTGGGGAATATGTGTCTGTCATAGGCTCTTGTAGTACTGAAGTCACCTGGGTATACTTGCCACCCTCTCTGGTCCCCAAGTGAAGCCAGGGTAGCACAAAGATCAGGAATGTGTAGACAATGCTGTCTTCATCTCCCAGGGTGGCCAGCCATAGGCTGTCCCATCCCTCCTCTTCACTGTGCAGGTGACACTTGTCCTGCCTGACATCTGTTGTTTGGGGTCCTATCAGGATGATTTGGAGGGTGTTGTGATTTGCTGATGAGCCAGAAAGTCCACATGTTGAAGGCCTGGTTCATGGTTAGATCCCGTCATTGTGAGGTCATGGGCCACATGAACTCTGACCTGATCAGTGCCCTGACCCACAGGTGGGTTCGTATCTGTCAGTCTTTGGGACCTGGTAGAGGTGGCCTGCTGGGGGACTTGTTCACCGGGGTGTGCTCTGGAAGGGGACATCTCATTCCTGGCCTATTCATCTTTACTTCTCTGTTATGCAGCTGCCATGAGTTGAACAACCTCCTTATCACATACTTCTACCATGATGCTCTTATCACAGGCCCAAAGCTGTGAGCCAGCCCACTGTGCACTGAAGCCTGAGGCTGTGAGCCAAAACCATCGGCCCTACTTATGAAGTGTCCTCAGAGATTTGCGATGCCAGCAACACACTGACTAACACAGGGTCATGCTCATTTCCCATCATCCCATGCAGTCCCTCACTGGATGTTCTAGGGCCTAGATTCTACCCATCTCCAGGTCCAGGCAGTGTCACGGAGAAGTGATGGTGGCCTGACCAGTCAAAGTTCATCCTGAGACTCCAAGCCAGGAGGACCAGATGGATGGCAGATCATCAGGGGGCCTGGCAGGAAGTTCTGGTCTATGACCTACAACCCTGCCCACCCTTTTGGGACCCATTTTCTGGTCCCTGCCTCCAGCCACCAGAGGTCTCCAGATCCTGCCAGCTCAGGTTGCAAAAGTGTCCATTTCTCTTCTAAGCTGGCCCAGGCTAGCCCATGGTATCACTGATGTTCCTTCAAAGCAAGTGGACACAGTTCTTTTGAGCACAGCTGTAGTCTATTATGGAAGGGGACAGCCCTAAGCTGGCTTTGTCTGGCTCCTTGGGGACTGACTGGGGACTGGGAAAAGCTGACTGTGTGATGGGGAAGGGGGCCAGTTTGGGGCTGGTGGCTGAAGAGATGGCTACTGCTGATGAGAACTTTGGGTCTCTGATGGAAATGCTGGGCTGCTTTGAGGCTTGGCTCTGTTTATTTAAATTAACCGAACCATAAATCATGCCTGTCACATTCTGATCCTGTGGGTCCTATAGAGTGTCTCCTGCCTTCTCTGGTAGAATTGCTCTGAGCATCAGGAGATAGTCCCCATGCAGTTAGCTGGTATGACAACACTTTATCTACCCGTGTTTTCTTATTCTGAGAGCCCAGGTACCTGCTGGTGTCATTAGGACAGTTTGGTCCCCCAGCTGTCAAGAGAGGAGGGTGAGATCAATAGCGGGATGAAGGACCCTTTTAACATGTGCATTTAATTTATTACACTTAATGTCTCCACCTCCCTTCTAGATTACAGTGATTAATTCAGGTCTTTGCCTGGGCTGATGGGCTGCTACTACTTGGCCTATTTCTCCTTTTTTATTTTTATTTTTAACATGGCTGTTAATATGACTGTTCACCGGTGGTTATGTAGTACCACCTCGACACGCCATCTTCTTAGGATAACTGACTGTACCCCAACATCACTTCTTGCTATTTGTCTTGTTTCTTTGTATCTGTCCTGTGGATATCTGGTGGTAAGGGGCCCTGGGGCTTATTTCCCACATTCTTTCTAGATCTCCAATCATCCTGAAGTCAACATCCCGGGCACATCACCCACTCTCTTTCTCTGTTTCCATTGTACATCCGACACCTGGATCCTTCTCAGAGTTTATCTATAGCCACACTGGTCAGAACCTGTGTCTTCCCAGGCCTCTGGGAAGTATGAACTCACTCCTGTATTCTGTGTACCTGCCGGCTATATAGAGCATTTCCTCTCCTCTCCTTTCTCCTCAGCCCTGTAGCTCCTCTACAGGCCTTTGGGAAGTATGTCCTGATTTATATGTACCATGACCCTGGGGACTAGGTAAAGCAGATCCTGTGGCTCCTCTGCCTATGCTGGCTCTGGCTGCAGCATGGGAGGGGGCATTGAGCTCTATGGTGTCCTTATGCATGCCCCTGGCTCCTCCTGGCTCCCCAAGGATGGCCTTGGTGGTACCGATTTCAGTTGTATCCTTATGAGATGCCTGCTGGGGGCTGCAAACTTCTAGAGCACTCTCTGGGGTAACTCACACCCAGTGAGTGCATCCCTGTTTGGATGTCTCAGGACTGTGGAATGCAGGTTTATTGTACAACTATATCTTGGTAAGGAGACTCTGAAAGAAACATGTCCTCATGAGCCCCAATAGGCACAGCTTCTTGTTGGATCAACATGGACAGTCAGACTGTAAACAGCTTTTATGCTCAACTTCAGGGAGTGTGGGGATACAGTCCTAGGAGGAGTGGCCTGACTAGCCCGGGAAAGGTCATATATGCAAACAGTGCCCTTTTTGGTTAAGACACTCCTAACCTTTGAGGAGCCTGACCTCAGAGGCTCACTGTCGCTAGACCCCATGGTGACAGCAGCTAAGGTGAACTGTTAGACACGAGCACTATGCTGTCTGTCTTGCCATGGTGGGTGGGCTTGGCAGCAGTGGTTACAGGGTCAGACATCAGCCCACCTGCCCACATAGCTGCTGAGGGAGCCACAACAGGGTTATTTCTGAAACATCTGCTCAGGCCATCATCCTCTTTGTCTGCCAACTGCCACCCTAACCGTGGCACCCGATCAAAGAAATGTAATCGTAGACATTAAATTCTGAGTGACACTTTCCACTACTCCTATCTCCAAGGAGCCTTAGGCATTTCACACCACGGTACTGATCCACATCTGAGAAGAAATGTCCTCCTTGCTGGGGAACCTGTACTTCCCTCCCACATGAGTGGAATCAGTTCTGCATTGTGTAATATTGTCTCCCAACACAGTGCAGCTACCAAGTAGATCGTAGCAGGACCCGGATGCTCAAGGCTCCCTGAGAAGTACATGACAGAATTTGAACAGAGCCATGACCAAGGTCTAGGACTACCTCTGACTCCATCTTCCATCCAGGCTACAGAGTTGGGCTTTAATTCCCAGCCTGCGGTGCAGCTAGCTAGTCATGTGACCTGAGTGTCTGGTGGCTATGACAGAAAAGATGGCTGCCTCACTGAAGGCAGTGCCCCTCTTCATGACTGGGCCCTCACTGACCCTAGGAAGTATCCATGACTGGTGCAGCCATCAGCCTGGTACCGAGAGACTCGGGCTGCTTCTGAAAGCCACATGTGTCTTTGTCACGATTGTGCACTGAATCCTAGTGTCCAGGCATCTCTGCAACTCTGCCAGTCCCTCTAAATGAGGGTGGAGTAGGGAAGGAGGGGAGGGGAGTGGGCCTGAGAATTTGGAGGGGAGATTTAGCAGGGACATGGATGACCATGGCCTGTAGAAGGAGGCGAGTAGCTGGTGGCTGACCCCTCATGGTGCCCTCAGAGGTCAGGTCTCCTGCAGGAAAAGGGAAGCTTTGTCCCTTCACAGAGCAGGGGCCATCAGAACTGTGACTTCTCTCTCCTCTGAGAGTCTTGTGTTGAGTGGTGGTGGCAGGCCCTTCTGTCCTGTGCCTTTGTCTTTTTCTCGAGTTCTCGGAGCTGTTGATTGGGGTTGACGGCATTTATCGTCAAGCTATGACCACCGTAGCCCTGGCAGAGCTGCAGTCAGTCTGGCTCAGTAGCAGACCTGGGGGATTCCTGAGAACACTGGAACTGAACAAGTCCCCTCCCCTAATCAGCAGATGAGTGGACATCATGCTGAGGGCCTGTTGCTCTTGTCTTGGGCTGGTATCCCTAGGAGACCCTAGCCTTGAAGTGTAGGTTTTGGGGGATGACAACCCCATCGTGGGTCTTCCCCAAGTTTCTCATGCAGGGAAGAGTGTCTAGGCTGAGGAAAGGCAAGAACCCAGAGCTGGCTCCTTTGAGAAGCTGCATCTGAGTATGAGCAGGGCTGGCCCTGGGGAATGCTTAGGTGGGAGACGTCACTGACATCAAGCCTCTACCACCCATAACCAAGGGCATGGGGAACTGCTTCTCCTTATGCTATATAAGTGGATCCACTTTAGATGTTGATCCAATATTAGCATTCATGCGCAAAATAAATCATTTATTAATTCCAAAGGAATTCAGATGAAACCAAAGTAATGTGCCGAGATGCAGGTGTGTGTGGGATCTCGATGGTGGGAGTTTGCAGTTCGCCCTTAAGGAGTGAGCTGTGGTTGGTGCTCTCGGACAGAAGGAGGCGCTGTTTTGGCCTCAAATTTCAAAGGCTCTACCAGGGTTGGAGAGGATCTCGGACAGTCCTGGGTGTATTTGGGGGACAGCTGTCCCTTGTCTCTGCAGCCTGGAAATCCCACTGGGTTCCATCCCATCTTCTACTTCCCAAATTACTCACTGCCAGGGAAGGTGTCAGAGGAACCTTCCAGAGCCTCTCTCAGTCCATACTCTAGAGCTCTCCATGGCCAGGGACTGGAAGGTTTGGCTAGTGTGGTTTAGTACCAAGAAACCTAAGGATGGAAGCCAGGAGACTAAGGTGTGGACAACACTGGGAGGCCACACAGATTTCCCTGGGTAGCTACATGTTGCCTATGACATGTCCCATCTTAGAGGAGTAAAATATGATGAAGATTCAATCCAATTAGTCATGATTTGACACTTTTAGGGACTTGTGAGGGTTTGAGATAGTCTTATTGCATAGCCCAGGCTGTTTTCAAACTCACAACAATCCTCTTGCCTCAGCCTCTGAGTGCTGTGATGACAGCCCAATGTGATATGATTTGCCTCTAGTTATTTATATGATTTCCTGTTTTTGTTTGTTTGTTTGTTTTCTCCTGCCTGCCAGTGATTCTGAGTCCCCTTCCAACCCTATGTCTCTAAGTAATGAATATGCATAACTTATGCAATTAGGCAGATAGAAAGCTTTTAGACATTGGCTCTGCTTCCTGGCTGCCATTGCCTCCCTGGGCAGTCTCCCAGGCTCTTGTCTTGGTAAAAAGCGCACACTTAGCTCTGGTGGACATAGCAGGGATCTGAGGAGACACTGATTTCCCCAAAACAGGAGGCAGGAAGCTGGCCAGTGTGTCCTGGAACAACACAGAACTGAACTCCAAGCATGAGCGCATACACACCCACACCCACACGCCCCCACACACACCTTGTTTACCTGAGTGAAAAGACACCAGCAGGAAAAAAAAAAACAAAAACAAAAACAAAAACCAAAAACCTCAGGGCAAATAACTCTGGATGATTTATGATTTGTGTATGCCTTCAGCATAAATTAATTACCTTTTTAATAACCGTTTCCTCCCAGGAGAATTATGTTTCAAAATATCTGATGTGGCTGATATTAAAAGAGCCAGGTTCCTGATTGTGTGGAGGAAGGGAGCTGGGAAAGGAGCAGAAGGCTGAGGGGGAAGAAAGGATAGCCAGAGAGAACATCCCAAGGTCAACCCCTCCCCCACGAACCCCCCTCCCCAAGCAGAAGACCCGGCAGGCTGCAGAGGCTGTGCGGTGGCCGGGCAGGGGTCCAGAGACTAGCTGTTTCACAGAATTAAGTTAAGAGCAGTCTCGCCGAGTCTGCGAGATCTAATTGAATCATCTATTCTCACCATCTATATAGGGGGCCTCTACATCTAGGCCTGGCTTGGGGGGAAATTACTTTTCATGATTAATTAAATAAAGCACTTGCTAGTCCCCATTATCACCAGGACTCTGCAAATCTGTCCTCTCCATGTCTGTGTGCCTGCTAACAAGGGACCTGTCAGTGAACCGTCTGTCTGTGCTTAACCAGTCCCCCACTTCATCCTTGTCACCTTCTGGCTCTTTGTCATCCACTCTGGGCCTTTGTGTTGCCATCTTGGGAACATGATACCACTCATCCCTCAGTATCTGTGGCTACTTCTTGCCTTGCTGCAGATGGGAATTTAACTCACATACTGGCTTCTACCACGCACAGTAAAATGACAGACAGGCAACCTGCCTCCTGGAGCAAGTGGGCAGTTATTGAGGAGGCTGAGAATTCCTGTGAAGGGTGCAGTCACATATTCAGACTATTGAGACAGAAGAAAAGAGGGACCAGATCTGACCATCACTTTGAGTCCTTTAAAATCACACTTCTCTGAAGCGTTTGTAGTGGGAGCCTTAGACATTTGAGCAGGAAATAGGAAATGTCCCTGGGCGGGAAAGGAGAAGGTTGCCTGGCAGAGAAATGCTCCCATCTGTCCTCAATCCATGCCCTCTACGCAGATTTCAGACCTGTGGTTGTACGTGATTTTAATGAACACAACTGCCTAAGGATACAGTAGGCAGACACTAATGGAGGTTCAACACAGAGAGTGCAATTCAGGAACAAGCTGGGCTCTGTCCAATGTCGGAGAAGTGTGTGGGGAGGTAATCTTAGTTTTCTTTCTGTTGCTGTGACAAACACCATGTCAAAAGCAACTTGAGGTGGAAAGGGTTTATTCCATCCTACGGATTTTATCCCATCATTGAGTGAAGCTGTGGCAGGAACTCAGGCGGGAATCTGAAGCAGAAAATGTGGAGGGATTTTTGGTTACTGGCTTGCTCTCATTCATGCTTAGCTTATAGTCTAGGACCATGCAGGGTGTCAGCACCCACAGTGGGCTCTTACAACAATTAGCAATCAAGAAAATGCCCAGATTGCTAACAGGCCTGTCTGTATTTATAGTACTCAATTCCCAGTACTGTGAAATAATAAACAGATAAGCATATGGGTGGTACATATATTTACAAGTGGGTACATGTGTGCGCATGTGCGTGCGTGCATGTGTGTGTGTGTGTGTGTGTGTGTGTGTGTGTGTGTGTGTGTGTGCGCACGCGCGCGTGGGATGGCGGGATACCACCATCTTGGTTTTTGAGATAGTTTCTCTCATTGTCCAGGAATTAATTATTTTGGTTAGGTTGGCTGTTCAGCAAGCCCTAGGGATTCCTCCCTATACCTGAAGTCATGAGCGTGCACCACCATGTCCACATCTTCTCGTAGGTTCTGGGGTTCCAACTCAGATCTTCCTGCTTGCAGAATGAGCATTTTACTGACTGGACTGTGCCCCCAGACCTTGGTCTTTGTATTTCTAAATAGAGGAACCAACTCTAAATGGTTCTTATCCCAGCACTAGCCAGAGTGTAGCGATTGGGGTGAGGCTTCTTCGTGTGAAGTATTCTCTCGCCACTTGCAGAACAATGTTTGAAGGTCCTAGGCAGACACCACCCTCATATCTGGCCAGACCCATCACTATCACCCACAGCGGCTTCTACAGAGTAAGTGAAGCATCATAATTCAGGGAAATGGTCAGTGATGTCGCATCCTCAGTGAAAACATACTAACTAGCTGAGGACCTTGATGTCTGGCAGAAAGGCTGTGTTCTGTAACTGAACTCTAATGAGATGGTGAAGCGACCCTGCCTAATGGGCAGAGCAGGCAGTTTCTGAGAGGATGGAGAGCGATGCCTCTGGAGACAGGGGAACACTAGTTCTTCAGTGGATAAAAAGCAAGTCTGGAGTCCTGGAGAGAAGCTTCAAGTCATAAAAGCCATGAAATTAAACAAATAGGAAGTTGCTTTGACATACGCTCTGCAAACGGGCAATTTGTCTTTGAGTGTTTCAAAATTGCTCACTATGAGAGATTACAAAGTACTCTGGCGTTTTATCAAAGTTTGGGTGTCTCCCAGACGTTTGAGAGCCGCATGGTATTGAGGCAGCCAGCAAAACAGCTGTGTGGGCACTGTGGGTGTTTGGAGGCCTCTCCCTAAGGAACTTGTATCAGAGGCATGGGGCCTTTTGAGCTGGAGTCTGTGATGGAGATGTGGGAACAAGGACCACAGGTCAGCAATAGGAAGTGAACCTCTTTTGTCTAGTGAACTCTGGAGAAAGGAGGCTTCCTGGGATCCCATCGATTCCTCTACAACCTCTCCCAGAATCTGCTCTGTGTAGCACCTGCATTCTACACCTTTCTGGGAAAGGGGTTCTGCTCTGCCCCTTAGAATTGTGACCCAACCAGCTGTAGGCAAGGTTCTCTGGAGGAGCAGGGCATATATAACATATATTAAACTGGCAAGAAGAGATGTCACCCTTGATCTTAGCCAAAAGGCTAAGAAATGATTATACCATACCATAAATGGGATTCACTAGATTGACTTATACGATAATGGCTGGGTAGTCCAGCAGTGAGTGGCTGCCTGTACACTGGAGAGTCTGAGAAGCCAGTAACTGAAGGCTTGGGGGATTCTGGGAAAGTCACTGGTCTTCAGTCCACTTTAGGGGGCTGAAGCAGCTGGAGTCATCACCACCACCACCACCACCACCACCATCATCATCATTAACATCAGCAGTAGGAGTTGACACACCCTCTCAGCAAAAGGCAAGAAGGCATGGCTGCCTTTTCCTTGGACCTCTTTATTTCTGGACTTCCTGTTGGAAGATGCTGCCTCCTCTGGAGGAGAATTATCTCCTCTTAGTATCTCTTAGTTGATTTCAAATCCCTTCAAGTTGATTAGATTAACTATCCCCTAACTGAAGAAGTTACCCCCAGGGTCTGCTGGAAACTCTGGTCCTTTGCCACACAGGGAAGCAGAGCTGGGACTGGCTTCACAGGATACAGATAGTGGAGAAAATGAACAGGGGCTGAGGCAGCACAGAGGACCGACCACACAGGACCAAGATGATGTTGCCTTCCTGGGATGAGGGCAAGCAGCAGGGATGCTGGTAGGATAAAATGAACAACTGTGGCTCAGTCTCACAGACCTTTAGTCAGGGTGGGAATAGTTCTGAGGCTGTGTACTGGGCCAGTCTCTGGGAACGTGGCTTTGAGACATTGCTGATGCTACTTACTGATAAGAGTGTGTACACTTGCATCCCACTGTGCCAGCTGCTGAGACTGAGCAAACAGTGCCCTCTGGATGGAGCGTCTGCCTTCTTTCTGGGCCTGGAGCTTCTGCAATTGTGGCTGGGTTTCCAGCAGAGGGGGACTATGTGCTTGGCCTAACATAGAATCCCTGGCTGCTGTGGCTTCCACTCATCGCTGGAAGAAGTGTGGTCGGTGTATCTCCTGAAGGGAACTTGGGAGCTCACTTGGGGCTTCAGAACTCATCTGGGTCATTTTGTCTCACTAACAGTGCCAGGAAAATTTGCTTAGACATAAGTGACAGGCAGAAATAAAATGTCACTCAGACCAGGTGTCTTTCTTTCTAACCACCCAGAGTAAAGGAGGACAGGGAGTCCCATGTTTGAAGCAGGTGTAGAGCAGACAGAAGTAGGAGGTGAAGTGGGATGCCTGGTCCTCCTATATTTAGTCTCCTTTTCTGCAATTTCCAGCTGAGTCCCACGGAGTCAACAGGTCTGTCCATCCTGATTCCAGGATGCTGGCCCAGGGTTCTCTTCCCAAAACCTTAGAGCAGAGCGAGAATGTGTAGGTGAAGAGTGAATGGTGCTGTCTTATGCCACCATGATGAAGATGCTCTACCAGGCCTCTCCCTCCCCCTGTGATGGATGGAGATCATTTGAAACCCTTCATCCCTTTAAGTTATTCTGCCAGGAATTTTGTCACAGCAACCAGAAAGGAACACGTCCAGCCATAGTGCCCAGCATCTGTATTAAAAGAAGATCCTTGGTGAGACATACCTCACGTAGGCACAATGGGTTATCTTCTGTATTGATTGGCAAATTACTTTTTGGTGGTGATTGATAGGTTGCTGTGTTGACTGGCAGGGTGTCTGTTGTATTGATTGTCCAGATATTAGTTCTGTTGATTATTGTAACCCTAGAGCTGACTTGCTTTTCTGGAGTCCACACTATCCATGGCTTAGTCCATGATGCCAGCAGCCAGACCCTCATCTTTACTGAGCGTGGAGACCAGGCTAGCCTCTCCAGCTCCATAAACAATACTCACTGTTGTGAGGGGCCAATGACTTGGCTGTGGGTGCATAGTCAACCCCCGCCCAAGGCTCCCAGATTGGGTGAGAAAAGGTGATCAAGCAGGGCACAGGAACTTATCACCCTTTGCTGGATTTGTGATTTTGGGGAGGTTAAGGGCTTGTGTTAGCAGGGTTTGACCTAAGACGTCCAACTTCCATGACCAAGTGATTGTGAACATAAACTCTGACCTTGAACTTTCTCAAGTAGAAAGACAGTACCTACTGTCAGAGTTTATCAGTATGGGCATTTTGTATCCAGGCCTGAGCTTCCAGATCTGTGATGGTGTGAGGCTGAGACCCTGAGAGGCAGGGAGAGCCTTGAGTTGCTCATCCTGGAGTGGGAAGAGGACACTCACCTCCTGGCCTGCAGAGCCCTGGGCTGCTGACCTCCATGCTGTGCCTCCAGGAAACCCAGCAGGAGCCAAACTGCCCTGGGTTCTGATGGGACAGGAAATGAAGTTCCAGGGCATATGAGAGGAAAGCAGGAGACACCAGGCCTGGGATGATATGGACCATTTATTTTCCCCAAGATGGAGCCTGTCAGGTTAAGTGCAGCCTGAATGAGGGGCTTCTGCCCACATGAAGTAGGACTCAGCAGTCTGAGCCTCCCTGGGTCTCAGTGGACCTTGGGTCCTTCCAGGCCTCTGCTAACTCTTGTTTCCAGAGGACCCCTGGGACTAGTGTGTTTCGCTTCCTTCCTGACAGATGCAGGCAGTCTGGAGACTCTAGCCTTCATAGGATTGGCTCTCAGCTTCCTCAATCTGATGAGATGTGTAGGGCATAGCGGGACAGGAGGATCAGGCCTTCGGCAGGCATGGATAGACTTCAGATGGGTATTTCCAGTTGGGGTTGAACAACACGAGGGCAACAGGACCTGGGGGAGCATCCTTAATTCCTCCCTGTAGCAGACATAGCTCCCAGGGCCTGGTTAGGACTCTCCCTCTGCACCTTGCCATCCCTCATACCCTGGTCTCTTTGTGAGTGCCCATGAAGGGTGGCAGCCAGCACACCCCTAAGGAGTTCAGGCCCAGATGTCATTTGATAGCAACCATAGCTCAAGGGTCTCATGGACCAGACAGTCCCAAGTCCAAACCACACAGGCTGGACTTGATCCCTTACTGCTGGGTCATGTTGGAAAGATGCTTCAGATGTCTCTGTTGTCTGACCTGTAAAATACACAGTCTCCAGAACTCTATCTATTCACCTCTCTATTCATGGAGTTGTGGTCAAGGCACGTTCTTCAAGGAGAGCTCAGAGAGGGAAAGGCACCAGCAATACCTGAGTTCCAGGTCTTCACTGACGGTGACAGGTCGCACTGCAGTGGCCTATGAGGGACAGTGGGACAGAGAAGTAAAAGACCTCATGTGGTTTCTAAGCTGCATTGGTTGCCCCCAGGATGATGGACAGCTCCCATTTCTCCTCACACCCGTTAAGTCTCATGAATTAAAATGGCTCTCAGGGAGAAGAATGGAGAGGAGAGCTGAGCTAAATAGAAAACTGACACTCACACGTGAGCTTCCTGCTCTGGGCAGTGTTATGTTGTAGTTTGGAGTGCTCTGGGTCTTCACACATCTGTCTTCACACATCTGCCGTAGAACCATGCTGTCCCCTGTGTCATGGGGGATTTGACATATCTTTAAAGCAATTGTGGCCAGCAGTTTTACCCTCTGTGCCAAGGATGGGACAAAGCCCATGTTCAGTATGTGGATACCCACCTGCGTGAGAACTCTATCCCCGCTGTGTAACACACAGCTGTCAAGAGTACTCGACAGCTATCCATCTATCCATAGGACAGGATCTCCTCTAATGGTCTTGCCTGGACTGGATCTGCCTTTGTTCCTTCCTGTGGGCTCACATCACCCTGCAGTGTGGACATGCCTTTGAGGCTGATTGAGGCAAAAGACAGCTCCAGGTCTAGGATCCTGGGCTGCAGGGGCATACCCAGAGTGTCCATCAGGGAGTGGATACTGTCCAGATAGGTCAGAACCAGCGCCTTGGGTGGGACCTGATGAGCCGCAATCCTGACAGATAGCAGACCAGGGCTACAGTGTTGCCTCAGGCAACAGGGAAGGACTTGCTTCCGATCTAGGCCATGAAACAGTCCCTCTGTCCCTCCCAGCTTTGTCAGAAAGCTGCCCCCGTGGCTGATGTCCACATTTCCCCATTCCCGAAACACTTAGGGTTGAGGTGAAATTGAAAATAAATAGGGAACACAGGAAAAAAAAAATGCTGACTCCACGAGCCTGGCTTCAGCCTCATCCATCATCTTAACTGTCCCCGCAGCAGGGCTGAGGACAGAGTGTGCCTGTCCCAGGAGCTCTCTGCAGAACCTGGGGCGTCAGAGGGCCAGGGCTGCACACATGGATGGGAGCACACAGCCTCAGCCATCTCCGTGGGTCCCAGAGGGTCCCTAAGTCATCTCCCCACTCCCCTGTCTTCTGCCAGTCCCTCCAGAGTGTGGGCTGAATTCACCCACTCTTTAGGCATCACTCCATCTGACCCTGGTCCCAAGGCTCACTCTCTTTCTCTCCTCCCATGATCCCTCCCCACCGGGAGGATTAAGAGTGCTGTGGGTGTCAGCAGCAGGCAGTATTTTCTCTGTTCCTGTGTCCATCCATGGATGTGTCTGCTCATATAGCCTTTCCTGAGACTCCCTTCCTACTCCCTAGGTGGGGCTTGGTGCATCTACACGAATCGGCCTTTGCACGTCGCTCTCCCAGTCCGTCAGGCACAAACACCTGTGGTGTTGTTATTAATTCCCTTCTGTTTATAACACATTTATTTTCATGAATTACTGTGTTGCAAACATCCTCTCTTTGCTAAGCAGACACCATCTCCTCGGGGCCTCGCTGCTGGATGTCTCTTGTCACCCCACACACTTTCCCCCACTGTCCTCCCAGAGTCCCTTGCCCAGGTAGGGTTCCCCCTCCCAGCCACTACATTACTCTCACCATCTATGTGCTTGTCCCTGTAACCTGGGATGGTATCTCCCTGGAGTAAAAGGGTGGGGACATATAGCTGCCCTCCTATTTTCAAGGCACAAGGGTCCACGTGTCCCCATCTCTTGCTGTACCTGGCAGCAAGGAGTGATGGGACACGTCATTGTGGGTGCCAGCAACATTGTTCATTTTGGTATAACACCATGGTGGGAGGGAAGAGGGAGGAAGTAGGGAAGGAGGAAGAGAGAGAGGGAGGAGAAGAGAGAGAGAGAGGTAGGGAAGGAGGTAGGGAGAGAGAACTTCCATCACTACTCTCCCCGCTTCCTAAAGGGGCTCCCCATAGCATCACTGGTTGAGGACCAAGCCTGTATCCTAAGCCTAGGCTTTTGGGATCATGGAAGGGTCACACCACTATCTCAGCCACACTGTAAACTGAGACATGCTGCTCTGAGAATTTGCATCTCGACAGAGAGGAGAGGCTGCCTGGCCCCACACAGACTCAAGGGTGGTATCTTGTCCCAGGAAGCAAGCCCCTCCTTCTTTGTGTCACAGTGTGGGCAGACACCTCAGTTCTAGACTTACCTCTCCCTCAGCCTTACTCTGTGACCCGGGGGCATCTCATCACTCTTCTGAGTGTCGGTACTCCCTTCTTCAGGGTGAAGAAATTGACTTAGTCTCATCTCTCCTGGTGCCAGTGTCCCTAGTATCTATCACTGTCCACGCTCTCAGCACCGGCTCCCTCAGCGTTTTTTCTTTACATTCCCCTCCCACCCCAGCTGAAGTGTTCAAAGGAGGAAATGCCATTTCATTAGTGTGGCAGAAAATCGTTCTTGCCTGGAGGCAGAGGAAACCACAGCAGGAAATGGAGCAGGTGACTTGGCTGAAGGGCTTGGGAGATGCAGAGCTGGAGAGCCCACTCAGGCTCAGACTCAGCACCAAGAATTTCAGGAAGTAAGTCAGCGGTTTGTACTGGGGGCCTTTGGTGGCTGGCCATGGTGGTGGTGGCTATTCTGTCTGCATGTTCGAGCTCCTTCTACCACCGGGAAATTCAGGAGGCCAGTGCTGTGGAGTTTCCTGCTTCACAGATGAGAAAACAGAGTCAAGGACATCCCTCCCCCAAAGAACATGTGTCCATGTGCCTTATTATAACTTAGCGTTAAAACCGTGATTAGATCCCAAGGCAACTCAACTCTCAGAATCTGAATTTTTTTTTAACACCAATTTCCCATAAACTTGTAAAAATGTCCCTGTCTGGGTCGGTTGAATCCCACAGTTATTTGTTTCTCTTTTCTGCTTCCTTTCTGTCTGTAACAACGGAAACTTCCCCTCTCCCTGTGGTCAGAGACTCACTCTCCCCTGAGCAGCCCATCAAAGGGTGCTGCTCCTAGCTTGGGCTCATACCTTCGCCTCTTAGGGTGAGATGGGAACTGTGGCCATGTGAGGATGCAGCGCCAACTGAGGGGATGATGCCATTGTTCACTTAGTCACTGCAGCAAAGATGCCTCTGCAGCCTGGCCATTTGGGGAGCCCAGGAAGTAGTCTGCATGGGTGGGGCTCTGTCTGCTCAGTCCCGTGTGTCCCCAGCATCTGGAACAGGGCCCAGGTGAGAGTTAGGGTTGAGCAAATGCAGATCCTTGCATACCCATGGCTTCCTGCAGCTCTGGTTCCCCGGGCTCAGCAGCCTGTGCAGTGCCAGCCAGGCTTCTCATTACAGCTGTGGAGGGCACCACGGTGGTAGGACTTCTTATGCGGGCCTCTGGGATTGTTAGTTCTCTTGCAGGGATCATGGGTCACAGGTCCCTGTGGTGTCAGGGAGCAGATACGTCACATCTTGATCTCTTTCATTGACCACCTGCAGCTCCATCAGGTGCAGTCGAGCTACAGAATCGTGCAGCATGACCATATGTGCACCCTGAAGCCCTACACAACAGTGTCTTGGCTCCTTTTCCTGGGAATTAGCAGATCAAAAGGTGAGCTTTTTACCCTTCTGCGCGGTGGGGGAGAGGGAAGGAGGAGGAACAGAGAGCAAGTGGGATCTAAACCTCGAGGCCAGGCTCAGAGTGACCCTCTGCAAAAGATGCAGGTACCAGTATTGCATGTGACCCTGAGTATGTCTCCCACCTCCTCTGGATCCCTATCACCCATGCTGTCCCCATTTTAACTCCTGTAGCTTTAATGCATTCTGACTGCATGGGCTCCCAGGCCGAAATGAACTCTTGCGGCTGGTGGGGTGGAAGTCTGCTTTGATTCCTCTCTGTCCCCAGGAGCCATCTCATTCCCATCTCTTCTTTAATAAGAGAGCCACCCATCATTGGCATTTCCATGTCAAAAATAACATAGCCCTAGGCCAGGTCCAGCCGTGTTCCTGCACACCTTCACTGTGATCCAGTGGCCTGTCATGCATATTGTGCTGTGTTTTGCCCATCTGGCATCTGCTTCCTCTGCATCCAGCAACGAAACCCTGATATTGCTTTGGGCAGCTCCATCGTCCCCATGTAATCATTCCTCTGCCGCCTAGCCTTGTCCTCAGGGCTGCATAGCCAGGGTCCCCATCCTCCTTCATTGGAAAGCGGAGCAGAGAGAGGCTTGAGGCATGTATTTCCTGAAACTGAGCAGGTAAACAGCCAGTCCAGGTAAACAAATGTGTTGGGCTGAGTGGGAACAGATGGAGTAGGTAAACTAAATCAAGTCTCCATCATGTAAACTTCCTCAGGAGGGGGCAAATGATATTGCAGCACTTCTTAGCTATATTCTCTCTTGGGTGTAAGCCAAGTTAACAGTGACTTCCAAAAGGTACTTCTGGCCAGCCTGGGCAGCCTGTTTGGATCCTGTCTCTCATTCTACCATCCACATGTGTGATCTCTGTGACGGCTCTCCGTCTCCTGCCTCAGTGTCATACTCTGTGAACATGGAATCCCTGCAGGGCAATCACAGAGCCATTGGGATAAGTGTGGCCGTGCAAGGTATATCACCCTAAGTCTGCTAGTCCTTGATGAGTGTGTAGGAAATGGTAGTCATTGTTCCCGTTGGTGTGGCTACTGGGATGTTCTTGTCATTCCTGTACAGGTAGATACTGATTCGTGGGAAGTCCCATGGAGGACTTGGTTATTTATAAATTGTGTCACATGGAAGTAGAGACAGATCCAATGGGGGGGGGTTCGTTGAAGCAGAATCATTACTTCTGCCCAGGCACTGCCAAGCCCTGTTGGGAACATTGCGATCTGCCCCCTGATTCTTGCAGCATCTCAGCTAGAGCCAGATCTGATTTTCTCTATTTTGCAGATCAAGGAAGTGATGCCCCTAGACATCAAATCACTTGCCCAGTGCCCAGCCAGTACACAGCGGAGCTGGCATCCATGCTGCAGGCAGGCTGACATGCAAGCCTTTACCTTCTGGGTATTTGATGTTTGCTTCTTACTAACTGCTAATCTTGTCAGACCCAGCCGTCTATTTCTCTGTACCTTGTTGCACAATGTAAAGAGTCTTCTTGGCCACTTAAGAGTTGGCTAAACCCTTCTTTGGATCAAATGGATTTTGTCTGTTCCCATTTGGGACCTGCCAAACTTCTTGTTTTGCTTTGTGTTTCTTGCTCCCTAGTAAATACTGATTCAGAGAATTTTTTTGTTTTTGTTTTTTTTTTCCCTGAGGATTTTGGCTATGCATAAAGTTTTCAGACCTAAATCAGAGAGATCAAATATCCCTACACAAAGGTAATAGTCCCTATTGCTCATGGGCCTGTTGTCTGCCTATCCCTGTATGGACAATTACGGTCTGTCAGTTCACTGTGACACATCTTAGTGAGACAGCACTCCAGTGTCCTCCATTACACTGATAAATGCCTAGAGGCCCTGGGTGGATGTCACGAGCTCAAGCCCACAGCACTCATACCAGAATGGGCTGGCTGATTCAGGTTGAGGGAAATACCCAGGTGGGAACCACCATACTCTTGCCATACAGGCTGTGAGTGGCTAGGACTGACATGCCCAGTCTACTCCAGGAGGGGTTGGGCTTCCTGGCTGAAGCCCCTGAACAATGAGGAAAGCCTGATGCAGACCTAGTGCTTAACACATGAAGTAGCAAGAGGCTGGGGTGAGTGCTCCTGGGGATCAAAAGACACGCTTTTCCGATGCATCCGGAGTACCCCCAGGACTCCTGTGTTCAAAGCTTGGTTCTAGATTATAGATCTTCTGGAAGGGGGTGATATCTTTAGATATGGTCTGGAGGGAATAAGTTGTTTTTTTTGGGGGGGGGTGAGGAGGTGGTTTTAAAGGGGATATTAGGTCCTTGGCTTCTCCTGGTTGCTATCATGGCTACCATGAGGTGAACAGCTTGCCTACTCTCCATTTTTTCTTTTCCTTTATTTTTTTTAAAAGATTTATTTATTGTATCATATGTGTATGGATATTTTGCCTGCATGCACATATATGTGTATTCTGTGCATGCCTGGTACCATGGATCCATTGGAACCGGAGTTACACAGTCGTGTACTGCCATGTGGGTGCTGGGAACTGAACCCCTGGGTCTTCTAGAGGAGTCGCCAGTGCTTCTAACCGCTGAGCCATTTCTACTCTCCATTTCCACAGGTCCAAAATTCAACAGAGACAATTAGCCATGAACTTAAGCTCTGACTCCCAGAGCCAAAGTAAGCCTCCCCATTTAAGCTATTAATTGCAGGTGTTTTGTACATGATGGCAGGCTGACAGGCATGGTGAGGTAGCAGGAACCTGGGCTAGAAGTGAACCTCTGGGACAGGCATTGGGAGGTGGAGTCACAACAGGAACAAAGTCCCAGGCAAGAGTGCCTTCAACAGCACAGGACGTCTGCCATCAGGCATGAGTGACCAGATTTGTGTGAACCACACCCTCATGTTGAAACCCCAGGCTCTCTTCTGCTTTGTTACAGCAATACTGGCCAATACACTCTCTCTTCTGCAGGATCCAACACAGCGCTTGAGCATTCAGCTCCCTCCAGGGAGAAGGGAGAGGAAGAGCATAGCAATAACTAAAAAGTGCTACCTACTATCTCCTTTCTCACGCATTGAACAGGGCATGCATGGCCCATGACCATGCCTTGCTGCAAGGGATGCTGGGATGTGTCTTTATTCTGGGATACAATGTGCCCAGCTAATCCAGGAGGCTGTAAGCTACTGCAGGGGGATGGGCACTGGGGGACACTGCCCCAGAGCACCATGGGTGTGGCGTGTCCGCAGCATTGAGAGCCTCCCATCTAAGACTGCAACCAGTTCCAGGCAGGTGAAGAAACTCAAGAGATTGACAGCAGCCTGCACAGATGGTCCCTGACAAACTGGGGAAGGGAAGTCAAGCCGGGGAGTCCAGACAAGCTGGGAGTTTAAGTCGTGAGACTCATTTTCCTAGGAGTGATTGGAAGTCACAAATCCAAAGGTACAAAAGGGAAAGACAACAGCTGGCTGCATGGAGAAGGAGCTGGAAACTGTTGCTTCAGTGTTTATGTCCCAGCAGGAGGGCACGCTGCAGCTAGGGCCGTTATTAGTTCTGTTTCTGCTGTTGGGCATTGTGAGCAGCATCTACTATTGCGGCCCATCACTGTGACAGGCCTTGGCACACATCTCCTGTGACCCATGCGTCACCTCTTCCCTTGCCATGTAAAGCCCCATGCACAGCTACCCCCAGCAGCTTTTCCTTCCTTGGTCTCTGACATGTGCAGAGCTCAGGGGATGAGCTATTCCATCCATTTACCCATGGACACATGACCAGAGGCTGGCAACCACTTCTCAGTACACACCCCAGGCAAGACACCGCAATAGAGAGTATACAGCTAAAGAGTGTGGGAGAGAGCCAGCTAGTCTGCCTTGTATTCAGCAGAGGCATTAAAAATGCACATGGCTGCATCTGCTGGGCAAAGCCAATGCCATAGCTCTGAGCTGCCATCCAGTCCCTGGCACTGTATGTAAGTCATCAATCAGCTAACTTCCCCAAGCTAGATCAGTGTCTACCTGGACACATTTAGAAATGAGGTCATGGTCATGTGGGGAATGGTACCCCAATTGGGAGCAGAGTAAGGCAAATAAAGGCAGTGACCTGACTGTGACTGCCATAATCTCCAATGCCAGGGCAGCCCTGGCTGGGTCTACCTCCTTTATAGTCCTCCCTCAGGCTGTCACAAAGTTCTCCTTAGGGCCTACTATGTGCTATCCTCCCTCAGTCCTCAGTAGCATCTACCTGGTTTGTAGATATAATTTCATGAAGGTCGGCTTCACGAAGGTTTCCAACATGTCCAGACTCAACCTTGTCACTGACCATTGCTGATCATAAGTGTCTAGCTGATTGTATCCCTATTTATGCTTGCATAGGCACAAAAACAAATGTGAGGTACCAATCTCTCTCTGGATGAGCTGTCTTCCCTTGACATGGTCTGCATGGCATCTCTCGCTTCCAAGAGCAATTGTCCCTTCCACTTGTCAGAGAACAGACAATGGCTCATCTCAGACATAGCCTGAGATGTAATCAGAGACATTGCCTCTGGCTTCCTCCTCCTCATCAGTATTCTTCAGACACCAACATCCCCATTCACACACCCAAATCCACAGTGTTAACTTAGATGGAGCAGATAGTCACTTAATGATGCAAAGAACTGATATTCTGGGAGCATCTCTCACCCATTTCAGGAACACTGATGCCCCAGAAAGTCACCTGGCACCTCTGGCTTCCTCTGTGACAGCCAGAAGATAGAGGGTTATCATCTCAATTGATGATGCCAGTGAGTGACCTGAGTCCCTTGTAAGGAGCATCACAGTCTGTGACATGAAGACACAGGCTTCAGAGACAGCATGAATGCCTGCATTTCCAGTGGTCCCTGGAATACATGGGACTGGGATGGTTCTCATGGTCACTGGATTTGGAGAATGGAGAGCAGATCTGAGGCTGGGTTTTCTTCTTGGCTGATGGATGTGCTGAGTCTATGTGTGGTACAGGGGCTGACAGCTACCAAATCTGCCTCCTTTGCCTTTCACATAAAAGATATCTTTCTGTATCATGGCTGTGACTCTAGAGGTTATAGGGCCAGGGAGTTCAAATGGGCTGTGACTCTTAGATTTCTGTATACACTGTTCAGTGTGGTGACTGTGTAAGTTACTTGTCTTATTGGGACAAGGAGGAAGGAGGGGCTCATTTTGACTTATGGTTTGCAGTGTTGTGGTCCAGCATAGTCTAGCCATGTGAACAGAAAGTAGTGCTCACATTGCATCCATACCTAGGAAGCAGAGAGTGATGAATGCTGACACTCAGCTCACTTCCTTTTTATTTTTATTTTTTTTTTTAATTTTTTATTCAGTCCAAGACTTCAGTTCATGGATTGGTACCACCTACAGTTGAGATGGATCTTCCCTACCTCAACTAACCTAATCTAGATAATTCTTCCCAGGCATTTCCTAGATAATTCCGACAGGCATGCCAGGAGGCTTGTCTACTAGGCAATCCTAGATCCCATTGACACTCAATACTGACCCTCATAGTTACTGAATGGCCACAGGTCATGAATACACACCAGGATCTATCACTTACCAGTCCACCTTCCTCTACATTTGGTGACATGTAACCCTTGTGCTCCTAGAATATGTTTTAGTTCCTTCCAACCATGTAGTTCTGGGGAGGTTTTAAGCTTCTGTGTGAGCCTACCCCACAGTCACTGGTCAGTTAACATTGGCCTTTCTGAAGTCATTGACCTGGCACAGTGTGGGTAGTGACCAGGAAGAGGGGAGTCAGAGTAACTGAGAGAGTAATTTACACAGGCTATAGAAATCCCCACTGGCCCTGGTAATTCTGAGTAGCAATTTTCTTGTTTCTTTTCCTCATAAGTTCTAGTTATTTGTGTGGTTCCTCAGAGGATGAGGCATTTCTCAAACCAGTAAATAAGTTGAGTATTGGAGCTGTCAAATCTCAATAATGCTGTTGGGCTAGATGAAAGGGCAAGGAAGAACTCTACCAAAGCTTTATCTGTCACCTATCCATCAGCCATCCATCCACCAGCGCGTGCACACACACACACACACACACACACACACACACACACACACACACCCATCCATCCATCCACCCCTCCTACCCATCATTCTATGGCAAAGCCACTACTCTTTCATCCTCTTTCACTCACTCTTGGTAGTCTCTCAAAGCATCTTAAATTTATCTTTGTTGTGACAAGTCATGGAAGTTCTCAGAGGCAGAGCCTCTGTTTTCATGAAGCCTTACAAAGCCAGAAGCTGCCTGTCTGTGTCTGAGACTACAATACAATTCAAGTTTTTAAAATGCGAGAATGAGTGGGTAGATAGATAGGTGTGGGGGTGGGTAAGTGTATTTCTAACATAAAGGTAGATTGGATGGGTGGATGAGTGTGGGGATGTTGATGGATAGATGGATGGGTTGGTGGATTGGAGGAGAGACAGATAATAGGTGAGTGATAGGTGAATACATGAAGGTATGGATAAATGGGTAAGTAAATGGATGAATGGGTAAGTGATGGATAGAAGTATGGATCAGTGGATATGTAAATGGACAGATGGGTGAATGGGTGGGTATATGGATGGGTGATGGATGGATGGATAAATAGTGAATGGGAGGATGGAGAGATGAATGATGGGTGTGTGATAGATGGATATATAAATAATTATATTTGTGAGTATGGGGTATAGGTAATTGAATAGAGAGGTAGATGGATGAGTGATGAATGTATCGATGGATGAATGGATGGATAAGTAGATGGATGGTGGATATATGGATAGATGTCAGCAACTGCATCTGTGTTATCTGGAAGCCAGATGCTTCTCCAAAAGAAACTGGACTGGGAGAGAGACGTCATAAATACCACATCCAACCTTATCAGCAGCCATTATTTGTAGTTTGACCCCCACACAGGAGCAACTTGAGAGCAGCAGCTCTTCATTTGATTAAGTTACAAAGCCAAGAATCTAGCAGTCCACTGGACAGCCCTTGGGGCTATCACACAGGTGCTTCAGAGCATTCCCTCCATTCAAGATTCTTGGGGGTTCCTCAAGCCAAGCTCACGTTCCCTTCTATAAGAGGTATGAGCCCAACATCTCAAGTGTAATCCAGGAAGAGGCGAGGTGTCATATGTGGTGAATAAATGTGGTTAGGAGTGGACACATGAAGTGACCCTCATGCAGGATCTAAGCACAGGTGTCTATTCAACTCAATACTGATCACATTATGGCGAACATTTGCTGCAGACCTTTACGGTCTGTTGCCTTTCCAGGACAGACAATTTTGTTCTCCCCCTCCCCCCCCCCCCGAGTCCCTCAACTGATCAGGCTGAGTCACCAACATTAAGGTTCATTTCTCTGTGTCATCAACACCAAGTTTCTACCCCTGACCCAGGTGAGACATGCCCAGAGATACTTGGGGACATCACCCTGTGTTCACTAGATCAATCCAGCACAGAGTCTAGGATAATTAGTTCGCACATCAGCCCCTCACCATCTCATTGTAAGAGTTAGCAAGCCCAGGGGTTCAAACATCAGCAGCCCCATACCTCAGACATCACCTGGTGAGCCCCATCATTTCCCTGGTAGGCTTTTGAATATCTGGTCAGGTGGCTAGAGAGTGGGCGGTCCTGGTCCTGAGGGAGCAGGACCAGTCAAATGCTAAAGCCACAGAACTGGAATTCCAGCTGGCTAGAGATGCACCCCTGGGAACTGGAAAGTGACACACAAGGGGATGCAGGCTCATAGTGAGAGCTGAAAGAAACACCAGGAGCCAGGGAGGCTGCAACATGGTCAAGCTCAGGAGTACCAATGGTTCCCAAGTTGTGATTCTTCCTTCAGGGTGTGTAGAACTGGTCCACCAGCAGAGAACTGGTGCATTCTGCAGAAGTGTCCCAGGCCTCAATAGCAAGGCTTGCTGCACAGTCACTAAGAGGTCAGTAGGCCTGCTGGTTCTGGCCCCTCTAGCCAGGGCTCTATATTAGGAAGGATACCTTCTTACAGAAGAGAGCTGACCCAGATCAGTGTGGTTAGGGCCACAAGAGGCTTTCCTCCCCTCTGGACATCAAACAGGATGGTTTGAGTTCTCCACAGAGCCAGAGTGGATCTTACCTGAGGTCTAGAGCTGTGATGACTAATCTTGATTGTCAACTTGACACACCTCATAACAGGGACCCTCAACTGAAGAATTGCCTCCATCATATTGACCTGTGGGCATGTGTGTGGGGGCATTTTCTTGATTACTAACTGATGCAGAAGGGCACTGTCCACTGTGAGTGGTGCCATTCCTAGGCAAGTGGACCTGGGATGTATAAGAAATGTAGCTAAACTTGAGTCTGGCAGCAAGCCAGCGAGTAGCATTGCTCCACATAGGTTGTTCTTCAAGTTCCAGCTCTGCTAGAGTCCCCACCCTGCTGGAGTCCTCAAAGATGGACTATAGCCTGAAAGATGATATAAACCCTTCTCTCCCTGAATTGCTTTGGTCATAGTGCTTATCACAGCAACTGAAAGCCAACTAGGACAAAGTCACGAGTCACCAACATCCTTAGAGTAATGATGGTGTGGCCTGATGCCTCAGGGATCTCAAGCTGTGTTTGAACCCCCTCTAGATGGTCCTCTCGGGAGAGCAGGTTCACTGTGTACTGGCTGCAACCCTAGCGAAGGATCCCTCCTACTAACAGAGGCCGTCAAAGGCTATCCCTGGTCTCACCACTGGAACTGGAGGCTGGAACACTCCTGTCCACTTGAACCTGGTGAGGGAGAGCCTTTTCACACAGTGACCCTGGTGAAGCTACTTTGCCCCTTGTAGACCAGCAGCAGTGGACAGCAGAAATCTGGGGTCCATGGGGAGCCAGTCATCAAGACTCAGGAACATTTCCTGGGGTGATGGGCTCCTGTCTTTGAAGCATAGCTTTGTGCTGCAGCAGAGGGACTCAGGGCAGCAGTCTACCCTGGGTTTCATGTTCTGATGCCACATGATGACTGGGCTAAAACACTACCACCAGGAGCACAGTGCAAAAGCCAGCAGCTCCAGACAGTGTGGGGAGCAGAGAAAGCCTTGAGTGAATGGTAGAATGATGGAGACCGGAGTGAATGTCTTCTGTTAATATGGACACAGCCATGTCAAGGACCCAGCGTCTCCCTCAGTCCCATGGGGATAGCAAAGCCTCCTCCCAACCACCAAGCTGAGGCTCAGAGGGACATCGAAGCCTTCCTCTGGTCTGAGTGTGAGGGCCAACAACAGGGTGTACCAGTGTGAGTGTTTACAAAAAAATGTTGCGGAGCATCTGAGTTTGATCCCACCATCTCACAACCACGTATAACTCCCTTTCCATGGGATCTGATACCCTCTTTTGACCTCCCTGGCACTGGCGCATATGTGGAGCATACACAGACAAGCAGGCATATACACATATACACACATAAATAAAAGGTTTGTTTGTTTGTTTGTTTTTAAATACAGGAACATAGGGTGGTGATGGGTCAGCCAAGTATACTTTGTGTGTGTGATGGCTAATCTTGGTTGTCATCTTGACTGTGCTGGGATCAACTCAAAGGGAAGCTACTGGTCACACCTGCCAACGTTTTTTTTTTTTTGTAAGATTAGTCGAAGTGGGAAGACCCACTTTAACTGTGGGCAGTATCTTCTGATGGCAGCCCAGATAAAGGGGCAGGAAAGAAACTTTGTGGTTGTTTTGCTTGTTTTTTTTTTTTTTTTTTTTTTTTGCCTGCTTGCTGTCACTCTTGCTGGCAGCTTCATCTATCCTGTTGCTGCTGCTTTCCTTTACTGATATTAGAACCGACTTATTTGGGCATCTGATGTAGGCCTAAAGGACAATAGCTTTCCAGGAATCCTCCAGGCCTACAGAATTAGATAGAGACTGCAGAGACATCCAGCATTCTGGACTAAACAATTACTTGGGTTCTCAGCCTTTACTGTGAGACAGTTATGGTTGGAGTACCCAGACTATCCTGTAAGCCAAGCTAATAAATACCTTTTAAATATGTATTCATTTTGTCTGTTCTGTTCCTCTAGAGAACCCTAATCCACTTGGGGTCCATCCTACACCGCCCAGGCTGTGGTCACAGGCCCTCTCTTCCAGCCCCACCTGCTGTCCTTTGGTGGGAAATGCAGCCACTTTTGGCTCATTTGCCACATGCTACCCATCTGGGCTGTAAACAGACCACCCACCTCGACATGACCGTCCTTTTGTTTGAGTGCTCTGGTTTCCTCTCAGTCAGGGTTTCAGCAACTCTGCTGCCTGTTGGGATCACCTGGGAGCCTAAAAGAGTCCCCAGCACAGGCCAATTAGCTGAGAATTTCTGGCAGAGGGAAGCAGGCATCCGTTCCAGGTCCTGGGAGGCTCTGGGGTGCAGCAGGTGTGAGAGCCAAATGCTCGCAGCAGCATGCCTTGGGCGTAATGAGCGTGACTTCTGGGGGTGCTTGTTAAAATGCAGGCTGTGATTGGGAGGCAGGTGACACGAATGTGCAGGTCTCTGATTTCAGAGACACAGAGGCCTGAGAAAGAGAGAGAGAGAGGGATGTGACGTTCATTTGGGGATGATTTTTAAGGGACAGGGAGATTGAAGGTTAATATCTAAAAATTCTGTGGTAGAACATTTGCCCAGGATGCTCAAGGGCCTGGCTCCAATCCCCAGGATCACAAAAAAATGTTAAAAAAAAAAAAAAAAAAAAAAAAAGAAGAAGGAAAGAAAGAAAACTATATGAGCCAAATCAATTTAGTTTCAAAGAACAGCAATTTGATTACTGCAAGTCTGCTCTTCAAGGAAAGGTAGATGAGATGCCTGACAGCTGTCAAGGAAGGGCAGAGGGGACACAGGTAGCTGCCATTAACACACACAAGCACCTAGTACTATGAGCCAGGGCAGGGACAGAGGCACTGTCATTCCCACAGCATCTTACTCTCTCTAGGTCAAAAGGACAGGGATCCCTCTGGACTCTCCAGGGTTTTAGGATGCCAGCTGTGGGTTGGAGAAACAGCCATGGGGAGCAAATGTTGCTGTCCACCAGACCCAGGCTCTTCTTAGACACGAGATGAGACTGAGAACCATGCTCGACTGACTTCTCCTCAGAAGGTCTCGGTTGTAGAGATAGACCCTCATCAGACGTGCTGCTCTGAAGACTCCAAGCCATCAGAACAATGTTGAGTGCAGATCTCCAGGAGGTGCCTCACCGTGAGGTGGAGGTGTGACTGGCTTCTGTTGACCCTGGAATTGATGGATCCTCTTCTGCTAAAAAGACAGGTAGGTAGCTTAGAAAGAACTCTGCATGCTACACAGAAGCACAGCCTCCATCCTTGCCTCTCAGTTGGGCCACTCTATCCATAGGCAGGTCCTGCCACTTTCTGGGCCTCAGTTTCCCCAACCGCAACAGTCATCCTGGGCAAACTCTAACTTTCTGCTCCTGGTGATTGGGATTAAGGAGACAGAGTGGGAATTCCTATTAGGGGTGTTTATGGGAGGGACTCCCCACCCCAGGGGTTGATATTTGAGCAGAGACCTGGATGGATCGGGAGTGGAGAAATGAATAAAAGAGTGGATGTATAGATAATGGGTTGATTTATAGTTGGCTAGATGGATAGCGGCTGGCTGAATGGTGAGTGGTAAGTGATGGGTTAGGTGGATAGATGGGTAGATAGCTGGATAGATAGTGGCTGGATGCATGATGAGTGGTAAGTGATGGGTATGTAGCTGGATGGATAATGGATTGATGGGTGATGAGTGGTTAAGTGATATGGTAGTGATATGGTAGATGGATAGATGGGTAGAAGAGTGGTGAGTGACAGATGGGTAGGGGGATGGACAAGTGACCCTGGATTGAAGAGGTCTGGAAATTTAGTAGCTTCTCTCTCTCTCTCTCTCTCTCTCTCTCTCTCTCTCTCTCTCTCTCTCTCTCTCTCTGTTTGTTTTCTTCTCAACATTTCTTGCTTTCTATATTCCTGACTATGGGCCTGGATAGCTCCTGAGCTCAGAGATCTCTAGGCTGTACCCATTATTGCCACCTGCCCTGAGAGGAGATGTTTGACAAGGTTCCACTTCTAGGTTTTTGTTGGATAACTACTTACACAGCTTCTCTGGGCATATAGAAAACAGACATGTGGAGGCAAGAACTTGCCCAGGACTCAGAGGGCTGTTGTGGTGGGGACCAGTAGAGCAGAACCGTCTACCAGCTCCTGCTCAACACTTAGATTTACTAAAGACTCAACCATGTGCAGGCTGGGCTTTATGCCCAGAGCTGCAAGTTGGACAGCTCCGCAGGTCACACTGTGCCATTCTGTGTCTTCAGGGAAGCCCGAGCCCTCACAGAGGACAGAGGAATCTTGAGGAGGCAGAGGCTATACTGTTAGCTGTGATGGGCTTAGGGGGCAGGCAAGAAGGAGGCTTTGGGGGACTTGGACCTGGCTCTGACCCTGAGACTTGGGATCAGGCAAGGGGCAGATGATGAGGGTACAGAGCAGGAAACCCAGGCGCGACAACTTCCGTGGGACACATCTGTGCCACAGATACTGCAAACTTCTGTCTCCATTCCTGAGACAAGCTTCTTTCAGAGAGCCAAGGGCCCTGTGTATCATACTCCCTCATTTTCTCTTTATACTACCTGACCTGCAAGGACAGAGACGGCTCTGCTGTTCCTGGTAGTTACCCCGTCTCTGGAACACACCTTTCAAGAAATACTATTTGATGAAAGGATGAATAAATGAGTGAATGAATGAATGACCAAGCCAGGCTTTGACAACAGAGTCATTCTCCTTGGCAGGGCAAGTATGACTCTGTGTTAGCCTCTGCTGGTCAGCAGAGGCTGACCTATGGGTTGTGCTTCTGACTAGATCCACTATCATCTCTGCCCTGGTCCTTGACATGGCCTCACCCTCTGGGGACCAGAACCCCATAGATGGGGCTCTTTGTAGACTGATAGGACACAACTGGCATTCCCAGTAGACCCCTGACATTTCTGGGATTTGCATGTGTGCTTACAATGGGAGCTAGTCAATGTTAACACTGCCTGGCCACTGTCTTATTCCCTCCCCCATCACCATAGCAACCACTCCTCTGTCAGGAACCCTCAGGTGGGGATTGGAGTGCTGCCAGTCTCCCTTATAAACAGACTCCCATGAATGTGCCCTTATCCACCTTCTCTCTGTAGCTCCAGGCCACCCTGATACAGGTTCTCATGTCCCAGCAACTCACAGGAAAGAAGGGGCTCAGACACCCTGTCCTCCAGAGCCTAACTTGATAAGCCTCCCAGGGGCCCTCAGCCCGTAGAAGGCATACTCCACTGCATAGCTGCTTCCCATGCTTCACATAACTGTACAGCTGTTCACTCTCTGTGACATGTGACAGATGGGAAAGCATTGTGTCAGACCTGTGCAACTTCAACATTCTGGACAGTGGACTCAGATAGGGCAGGAGATACAGCCTACATATCAACTTCTGCCCTCTACGCCATGTGGGAGAACGGTGGCTGCCTCTACAGCTCAGGTCACAGCTGGGAACTGTCATAGTCACCATCACCACCATCACATCATGACCATCACTACCTCTGTTACCATCATTACCATTATCATCATTATAATTATTTTCACCACCATATTCATCATCATGACCATTATCACTGTCACAATCCCACCGCCATCACATACTCCATCACAGGACCATAAGCTCAGTATGAACAAATATTTGTGTCTCATCCCCTTTGGCTGGCCTCTAGAGCTATGCCTGGCACAGTACCTGTGTGATTGTTGGATATGGGTGGGAGCTAATGAATGAATGCTAAGGAAACACTCAGTGGGCTTCTGCTGTGATGCCAACATTGCAGGGGATACACGGCTCATGGCTGGAACCCAGATGCCACAGGGCCAGAGGGAAAAGCTACCTTCTGACCATTTTCAATGCTCTTCTTGCCTGGCCTACTCTCCTGGCACCCTTCCCATCTCATGGGTCTCTATGCAACCTAATTGATTAAATGCCCAGGCCCACTAAGTGATGGATTTAGCATCAATACATGCTGCCCTGGGGGCAGACCTGGGCAGGAAGCTCTCTAAATAAAGACATCTAATGATGAGTGTGTGACCTGGGTGCAGGGACTCATGGGAGGGAGCCATCACTCCATTAGCCAGGACCAGAGTGGCTGAGCAGAAAGTGTGATGCCTCAGCTGCACTGGACTTTGGGGTCGGCAGGGTGGGGTATGAGCCTGGCTGGAGGGCTGCCTGGGCTGCTGGGCAGCCATGAGTGGGCACACATGAGTGACCCTCACTCCTCTGCCTTCTAGCTGGCCTGCCAGGATCTCAAGAGAGATTGGAGGCATCTTGGGGTAGCCATTGGGCAGTGTGTGATATGGACAGGAGAATGTGTATTTCATCATCTCCCAGGTATATGTGGTTGGATAAGACTTGGACTTGCTATCTATACCATATTCTGTCTATACCAAGAAAGTGGAAGGGCTCATTGCTGCTTTCAATGATTTGCCACTCGGAGATGTCACTCAGAATGCTTTTCTAGATAATTTAGTTCTTAATTACCTTCTTGTATTGCCCGTACTCCACTTGGAGTGAATTTGGATCCCAGGTGCTTCCGTATCAACAGATCCAGCTTTCTCCCATCCCTGCTGAGGTGCCCGGGGCAGATACTGGATGGAGAGAAAATGACTGACCGAAAATCCAGTTGTTCTGGCCATCAGCAGGAACTGCACTGACCCCTCCCCAGCAGCTTAACCTATAGTTGAGTAACAATGGTGGTTTCTAGCTCCTTTGTTCTTTGATGACTAGTGCAAGGGGCAGAGAGGGCAGAAACTAGCCTTAGGTCGCACATAGCGTTTCTGCGGTCTCATTGTCCCTGGCCCAGCTTCTCCTTTATAAATGCCCCCTCTCCCAAGTGCCTCTTGCTGTCACCTTGCTGCTGGTCAGTTTATCAGAAAACTCAGCAGTGCCCCCATTTGAAGACACTTGTACCAACCCTGGGGTTGTGTATTCCTGCCGCCTCTAGCCCTTTCCCTGGGAGTGTCATGGGTGTCCAGAGCCATTGCCCAGGGAAAGTCCCATGTGGATAGCGGAGCCAGAGCTTTTGTTTTCCCTTGTGGTATATATAGTTGGAGGACACATGACAAGTCTTGGTGGATTTGACTACATCGTCCAAATGAAAAAAAATTGGCCAACTTGACAGTGGACAGCACAAGCTGGGGAGGTCACAGCTGAGTGACCCTGGGAAATAAAGTAGAAAGGGGAACTCAAGAATCAGAGGACCTTGACCTCCCTAAGGGGTGAGCCCCAGATCAAATCCACCCCAGACCCCACATCACATCCACCCTCTGTGTGAGACCCATACAACTCCCACCATCTGACCATGCTCCGCATCAGACCTTGAATTAAGGATGGAGGAGAATGCTCTCTAATACCCGATGGTGTGGGACCATTTCCATGTGTGGTCCTTTCCTGTGTCACAGACATTCTCCAGACTTGCTGTGGGAAAAGAAAAGTGACAAACTCTCTGCAGAGAACAAAAGAGACGTGTGCCTATACAAGTGGCAAATCACCAACTGCTACCAGGGTCCATATGTGGTCATTCTTCTTGTCACAGCTACTCTCCACATGCTCTCTCTGCTCTCTAACCTGGAGACGACTAACACCAATGATGACATTTCCAGCCTCCACTGAGTTTGCTCGACTGATGTCCCACCAACTGGGTGATATAGGGACAAAGTTGGTGGCTTCCTCATGTCAATGTGGGACACTGTCCTCTCTGGGCTCCATGATGCTGTCCTTTGTCCCTGATGTTCAGGCTTCGGGACTGTGCTCTGTTCTGATAGTCCTTGGGCCCCCATGTCCCTGGTGGGTTCCTTGTGCTTACCTGCAGCTATCTGAGTAATGTCCTCTTTATTTCTTTTTCCTTTGATCTTATTATGTAATGCTGGCTGGTTTGGGATTGGTTATGTAAACCAGGCTTCAGGGTGGCCTGGAATAAAGACATTTGTCTGTTAAAGGTGCATGCCTTTGTGCCCAGAAGTTCTTGAAACTTCTCTTGTTAGCCTTTGAGCTTGTTCCTGCATCTGACAGTGTCTCCAGTCTGTGCCCTAAAGTAACAAGGGACTGATGGAGACCCTGAATCCATTGGCTGTCTACCCAGTGCTGGGGAATGGATCTGGGTAGGATTCAGCTGAGGTGACATCCCAGTGCTCAGGTTTGGACACTGGGCAGGAATCCTCTGGGTGGCTGCCAGCACCAGTGGATGGAGACCAGGTGAGAACTGTTCCAGGCAACAGTAAAGGGGACTTGGAGCTTAGAGAAATGGCTGGGGGCCACAGCTGCCCCATTCCATAGACTCCTCCCTTTCTTGGAGTACCCATCCGCTCCCTTCCTGGAAGTGAATTCATAGTCTGTTGATGCACAGACACAGGTTCTTCCAGGTGAAACTGAGAATGATAGGTTCTGGCAGGGATGCTCTGCAGAGATAGGGCCGCCTATATCCTTCCTGGCATCAGGCCTGGCTCCTCCTGAGCCCCCAGACCAGCAGGACATGGATTCCTATGGCAGATGGTGCATTTGGGCATTTCTCAGGTCAGGGGAACAAACCTAAACTCTTAGCCCTTCCCTCCTCTGCATCAAGCAGCAGGTGACATGCCTACTAGAGAAGATATGTCCCTGGTCATGCAGAGTCCCTATGCTAGGTAGCTCCTAGGTTTCCTTTCTAGGTGGGAGAAGCTGTGTAGGGTGGCTCAAAGGTGTACTGCCCACAGAGCCACATGCCTCTAGGTTCCTCTGGTCATATTTATATGATGACCGCTGGGGAATTTATTAGGGTCAGAGACAGTTATTATCACAGGTAATTTCATATTAGCTCCGAGCATTCAATGGCCTTGTAAAAGTCACAGCTGCCATTAGGGAGATAGCGTCCCCACCTGCGGTGTGCTTTGGAAGTCAAAGCAGAGCCAGATGTCCAGGCTGCCTGCAGCCCGTGTTTCCTCAGGCCACTAAATTACCTGGCTGGACAGCGATTCCAGGATGGAGTTATTAAATGCAAACATGCTGACCCTGTTAAATGGACTTCCTGTAAATTTGCTGTGGTGAAAAGCGACGAGGGAAAGGAAGCTGTGTGTGTGCCTGGACACAGTGACCAAATGAGGGAACAGGCGGAGGCAGAGGCAGAATCATCCCTAGTGTTGGGAATATATGAGGTGTGTCTGGACTAACTGGGTGTTCCTGTTCCCAGGTATGGCGTCCTTCTTTCTACGGGGTATGGAGACCCCAGGCTCAGCTGTCTGGAGCAGAAATGGAAGAGGTGTCCATTAGGAGCTGGCCTGTGCATGTCCTGCTCCATTCAGCCATGTGTTCTCAGATCTTTGGCAGCCAGACCTGTGTCTAAAAAGCCCAGCCTCGGTTACAGGCTCTTTCCTTGTGTCATTCACTTGCTGCGCTGCAGTAAGGCAGGGTGCAGCTGGCCGGTGGAAGAGAAAGAAGCATCTGTGCTTTGAGAGCCTGGTGGAGGGGACAGAGCTGTGAAGAACAGTTCCAGAGACACCCGCATACCTATCACCACATCCCGACACATATTTATATGCTATTTCAGAGGTTGCGATTTGAATCGGGTCCTGAAAGAGCGGAACCAGTCTGGGAAATTGGGAAGCGGGTGGGAGATAAGAGGCTTAGGGTTGAAGAGTGTTTTGTGGCAAAGTTTGAAGGAAGCAAGTACAGGAGGATTAGGAAGCTTCCACTGTACCCCTGGACAAGGGTAAGGATGGGTACTGGGAAAGTGCATGACAACCAAAATAGAGGGAGAAGAAATACCTGTACCCCATTATCCTTTCTCTAACCAGGGCCCTGAGTACAACTCCCAGTACTGAATAAGCTGGGTTTGGTGATGCCTATAATTCCAGCAGGATCAGAAATTCAAGGTCATCCTTGGTTCCTTGGAGATTTTGACAGGAGATCCTGTCTAAAGAAAATAAAAGAAAGGGGGGGGGAGGGAGATGGAGGCTGGTGGAGTATAAGGCTGCCAGCCAAGAACCTTCAGATAGTGTGACTCTGTTACAGCAAAGATGTCTTCTTCTAGAAGCCAAAGGCTGACTTTGTCTCTCCACAGTGAAGGCCACGTAAGGCGAAAGGGCTCCAGACCTAAGCCTGCATTCGGGAATATTGAGACAGGGCCAAAGTCCTGCTTGAGGCCCACCTCTCCTCATCCCAAGCCACAGTCAGGAGGGGTTGGTCTGTAAAGGTTCCAGGGAAGGATGTGCCCGAGCCTGGGGCCCTATAGGTGCACCCTACCACCCTGCTCCATGAACATGTGCACCTGAGAAGGAAGGCCAATGTCCTACCCCTCCCCCCACCCTGCATTGTTTCCTCTGCCTGGGAAGAGCATCCCCAGCTCCAGGTCTGCAGAGGATGAAGCTGAGACCTGCTTGTGTACCTGGTCATGGTTGTCTGTGGTCCACAGCACATTCACTGTGTCTGTTGAGCTCTGGCTACCTGTGGGACAGGAAGCCTGCATCCTCTTGGTTTGCATCTATCCCTGACTGTGAACAGCCCTGGAGTACCCCTGTCTCTTAGCAGCCTCTTGGCAGAGATACTGCTAGCTCAGCCCAAGGACTCAGGAGCGGTTCCTGTGCTCTGTGCTGCGATTGCAGTTGGAGGCTTTTGAGCAATGGAGGGAATCTTAAGAGTCCAAATGCAGAAACTCAGAGATCTGCAGCCTACAGAGAAGCCTCAAGCTTTAGCTCACTTTTAATGGAGGAGCAACAAAGCCTGCATTTGCTCTTGGCCCAGCCCTGGGGTCCCAGATTCTAAGATCCAGGGGTTGGGGCCTCAGCCCTTTCCCATGTGGCCAGTGTGAACACAACCATTGGTGGCAATCTACACAGGAGGCAGCCGAATGATGGCGGAAAGTTACTGTCACCTCTGCTGATCGCTATGAGCTGTCCAAATGGTGGATACCTAAAGCTAGGGCTGCAAGGTAGTCTCTCCCTGCTCTGGGTACAGTGGGGAAATATAGGGGATTCTTTGGACAGGCATCAGTGAGTCTTAAGACTCTTACTCTGGAGGGGGGTATGTGGGTGAGTGGGGGAGGGACTAACAAGGTCCACAGGGCAGAGACAATCAGAGGCTGACTCCCCAGGGGAAGGGGTTTTGTACATCCCATGTGCCTAGTGACCTCTGTCACACGGACCAGGTGATTCTCTTCCTCCCAGGCCTCAGGCCAGCCCTGGACCCACTCCATGAAGGCAAGTCCAATTGCCTCTACAGCCAAGGGACCCTGTGCTTGGATCATGGTCTGTCTCAGGGCAAATTTCCTTGTGGAATTTATGGAAAAGTAGGAAAAGAAAAGGTAGGCCTGGGTTAGTCAGAGGAAGGGCACTGGCTCTACAGGTGGGCTAGCACTTTCCTGCCTGGAGTCAGCCCTGTCATGGTGGCAGCCTGGCCACAGTATGAGTCTTGGAATTCTTGGGGGGCTTTGGTAAGTTTGGAACCCTTAGTTGTTCTTGAGCCTTGAGCCTGAGGAATCTATGTCCTGGAGCAAAAGCTGTTTCGCCTGCCTGCTGCCCTCCCCCCTCAGCCTAAATGGGAGGAGGAGCCGTTGCATCTGCAGGATGCCACGTCCTTGGAAACACTCTGATCTCTCTACTCCTAGCACTACAGCAAATCCCCATACCCCATACCTCTGTGCCCAGTATCCGGGGCTCAGCTCTGCCACCACCCTTCTCAAGGAAAAAATACAGGCTGACCATCTGTCCCACAGAAGACCTGACCTGTGTTACACACAGTATTGCTGAATCATCGGACATTGGTTAAAAACCTGATTTGCCATGAATTTCCTGGATTTTTAGCAGATCATTAAGTGCATGCATCTGATGCAAAAAAAAAAAAATTAGCATTAAATAAAAAGAAATGCCAGAATTGTTAGCATTAAGGGTATTCCCTAATAAGTGAGTCAAGCTAATTTAAATAATTCAAGAGGCAGCCCCAAATCCAAGCTGGTGACGTCCATGCCTCAGGACAACACTCAAAGACATACTGGTTATTTATTCCTTTAATTCCCCTGAAATGTGGCTATAAATCCGTATTACAAGATTTTAATGAATATTCATTTCTAAAATGAAATATGTAGTTGCTCTAGTTTTTTTTTTTTTTTTTTTTTTTTTTAATGGAAGGTGGAGGGGTTGGAGCTGTGGATACAGATCTTGCAGACATGTATTCTGGAGCAGCCCAAGGACCCATGGGTACCGGGGCAGGAGATTTGGCTACCAGGAGTGTGCAAGGGGGTCTGGAGACACACTGGATGGGCACAGCACTTCACAGTATGCAGCGTCCTCCCGCTAATGTATGTCTTTGCTCATGCTTACGTGTGCAGTGCCATACCACACCGCATACCTGTCTGCACGGTCCTGGGGTCTCTTGCACCACTGGTCCGCAGGGGTCAGCTGGCTTTGTCTGATGGCTCTTTCCCACCTGGGTGGGCTGGGAACAGCTGTAACCCTCCCGTGATCTCTTCCTGCCCACAAATATGCCCTTGCAAATAAGATGTGAATGATTCCAGAAGGATTGTGGTACCCTATTCTGTGTGTACATTATCCTGTTTTGGGGAGGTGCTGGTCTAGGTCACTGCAGGTGGCTGAGGAGGTATGTGAAGCCCCGTGACTGAGAAAGCATGGGGCACAGGCTGGGGAAGGAACTCTTGTTCCTTGTGAACTTCCATACTCTTTGCTCTGATGTATTTGGAAGCGGAAGGGGCAAGAACAAGGTTAGCCTCTCTGCTTCCTCTCTGACCCTCCCTCCTGGTTGCCCCTCCTGGACAGCAAGGAGGGGCTCAGGGCCTTGGGTGGTGCGTGCTGAGTAGCTGGCTGTTCATTCCTTTATTAAAATATTTACAAAGAATTGCCACAGATAGTAGCATGCACCTGGACCACAAAATGCAGACGTCAACCTGACCTTGAAGATGGCGGGATCAGGTGAGCCCCTTGCTTTGCTGGCCAATATATCCCTCATTAGCACAGGATGCCTCATTAGCCCATATCCTCCTTCAACCGAGTTCTTTCTCCAACCTTCTACTCTGGATGGCTCCTCCTTCCAGTGATACCCTGGATGTACATATTACTGTTCGTTCTGTTTTGTTTTGTTTGTTTGTTTTGCTTTTTGAGATAGAATTTCTCTGTGTAACATCCTTGGCTGTCCCAGAACTCACTCTGTAGACCAGGCTGGCCTCAAACTCACAGAGATCTACCCACCTCTGCTTCCCAAGTGCTGGGATTAAAGGTGTGCGCCACCACTGCCAGCTGATCCAGGTCTTTCTTAACCAGTGTTTTGCCTCCTCTCTCTTCATTTTCTTCCCCAATGGGATGTGTCCTGGGTTGCGATAGAACAGATACCAACTTCTTCCAACCAGGGGGATAAAGAAGGGACTCTAAGTCCTAGGCACACCTCTTCCTGTTGCAAGTCACAGAGACACTGGGCTAATGGAAACAAGATGCACCTTGTGATAGACATTCCTCACTGAAACAGGACCCACGTTTCCATTCCCAGGCAAGAGCCATCTGACATCTCAGGGAACTAACTTTTACCCTTTAGTTGATATCTGATATACAAGCATCACTTGATCCCTTCCACTCACTCATGGTTACTCTGTCCTAGAGATCCAGTGGCTGTAGGACTGACCTCATGTGGCCAGTGCAGCCGGCAGAGAGGGTGCTGTGGCAGAGCCTGGAACTTGCTAATGCCCAAAAGGAGTGATCTTAGGTCCAGACACCACTCCTCTCTGCCCTTGAGTTGTTTGTAGTTTTGGTCCTGTTTGTATTGCTTGCTTTTCTTTCCTTTGTTCACAAAGAACCAGTCCACTGGAAAAGCCAATTAAAACAAGGAAAGATTAAAAGGGAGGCTTCAGAAAGAGACAGTCACTACACAGGCATTTAAACAGCGTGGGGAATAAACAGCTTAGCATCTACTCACATTAAAATTAAGCAAATATTTTACATTCTGCGCTTGACCAGATTTGGTGTTGTTTCTATGGAAACATGCATCATTTGTGTTACAGATAGTCTATCCCAGGTCCACTGGCCTTTCTGTCCACCTAGGGCTCTTTCCCTGTCCCAAGGACGGACCATTCAGGGAAGTCTGGGATGGGAATGCCTTCCTCAAGTATAGCATCCTTTTAAGCTCTGTCCTGCGGGTTGATGAAACTTTGTCTCAGGAATGTGAGCACACAGTTTGCGGGACCAGAGGAGAGCAAGCATCCTCAGATCCAGGTTGTGTGGGGCTCGGCCATGATCAATCTCCAGGAGGAAGCAGAGCTCTGCCCCAGTTCTCACTCAACCACAAGAAATGCCCTGTGGTCCACATGGTCCACAGGATAGCGACAGGAATGCTATTTGGGAGCAGAGACTGTAAAGAAACATCCAAATAAACTCCATCTCTGGACAGTCAGCAAGCTTCATTAATTCCGCTGAACCCCCACTTGGGCTCTGTGGCTTTAAAAAAAAATGTAGAAACTGGAGCCAGGGATGGGCAGCCAACAAAAGACCATGATAGTAGGGCATTAGCAGGAACCAGCCCCAGCTGGCAAGTTTGCATATGACGTATCCCCCACAAAGGCTCATGCTGAAGGCTCGATGCCCAGCTAATGGGTCCAGTTGTTGATAGGTAATGATAGGAGGTCTCTGATCTATCAATGGATTAGCACTGGTGGATTCATAACAGAGTGGATTAGGAGCCCGGTAGATGTAATATAAAGCGGGCATGGCTGGAGGAAGTGGGGGCATATTCTTGGGGGTTCTACCTTGTCTTGGGACCCTCCTCTGTCACTTGAATGTTCCACCACGATGCTCTGCCCCAACAGGCCTACTGTAATGGGGCCAAACAACCTGGATGTTTGGAACCCCTGAAATGCCATCTTGGTCTCTTGTCACAGCAATGAAAAGCTGATACATCCAACTCAGTGTCACAGCACGGCTTGCCTGTAGGGCAACAGGGTCCTCTTGGTCGTGGTCAGGAGGGACTCGATGGGATCTCCAGGGGGAACTGCTATGTTGAGGCAAAGTCTTGTATGCTGGGCTGGACTCAAACATACTGTGGAGGAGTCAAATCCCAGGGGAGGTGACATGACTTAAAGGGGTACCAGTTGTGACCCTGCCTGCAGCCTGCCACCTGAGATTTCTGAGGTCAGTGATGGCGTGTCCTGTGCATCAGCAATACTGAACACCATCTCCACTGTTTCAGAGTCATTGAAATAAAGGGTGATCTGTGCAGAATTTGGAGGTAGTCCCTGGAAAGAGTATGTGACAGCATAGGCTGTAGACCCTAGGGCAGGACCAGATCTTGGCTTATTCCCTTAGCCTTTGGCATTGAGCCCAGGGACACCAAGACCCTTAGGCTGAACCTTCTCTTGACTGGAAGAGGTGGTGGATCTCAGGGCTGGGACTCTACTTCAGGCAGTCATTATTAAATCATAAATAATATATCACCACATTCGAGTATCCTCTGATTATGTTAGCTACTTCTGCAGCATTGTGACCCAAACTCCTGGGAAGAGTTATTTTGGTGTGCATTTTCAGAGAGTCTCAGCTGATCATGGCAGGGAAGGTGCAGAGGCAGGGGGTTGGTGGGAGTGTGTGGTGGCGCCCTCCTTACATCATGGTACATCAGGAACCAGACAGTACAGGCATGAACCAAAGGTCACCTTTTCCCTCATCCGGGCCCCATCTCCCTAACATTTCACACCCTCCCAGAACAGCACCACCAGCTGGGAAACAAACACACAAAACGTGATCCTGCCGGAACATCTCAGATACAAACTGCCTCTGACTACCTCCCACCGACTGACAGAAGCCACTAGCCCCTCTCACTCAGACAACTATGGGTGAGCCCCTGCTATTTTTCCCTCCAAATGGCTGTCAGGAAAGTGGCGGACATGTGGATTTTACGGTGTCAGCTGTTAGAGAGGTGCGAAGAGGCCCAACCTCACACAGGGATGGGCTGTCAGTTTGCTTTTGGTTCATTGATAAACATTTCTAAGCATACTTACATTACTTTTTTTTTTTTTTCAGTAGCTGTGCTTCTGGGTACTTACTGGAAAAGGACTCTAAAGTAATAAAAAACTACATTTAACACTTGACAGTCTCTTAGTCGGAGATGGTCCTGTCCTAAAATACTTGACAAGTACTTGACACACATTAGCTTACTCTCCATGAAGGCTGGAATAAAGGATGCTTAGTATTCCTCGTTTATCTGCAACTTCCTCTCCATTTTCTTTTTCTGGAGACAGGTTCTTATTATATGACCCAAAATGACCTCAAACTCATGGTCCTCCTGCCTCAGCTTCCCTGGTGCTGCGATTACCGGCATGTAGCTGGCTGGCTCTGCAACACTCACACAACTGATTTCTTTTGAAAGGAGAAATACCCAAAAGTGGGAAAGAAAGTAAAGAAGGAACATGGCTCATGCCACCCTCCGGTGAGAAGGCTCACAACCACAAACTCATTGGGTCGTCTTTAAGATTAGAGAGGTTGAGGGCAGGGCTCAAGTGGGACACTTGTTATTGGGATGGTCAAGTGTGTCTGGCCCCTGCTAGGCCCTCTGTGGTCCCCTGAAGTGTGTGTATGGGTCAACAGAGTGCCAAAAGTCTTGCATTATCACTTACGGCATGCTGTCTCTCTCCACATAGCCCAGTACCTAGGTACTATCTTGATGGTGAGGTCCTTACCCTGGACCTGTTGGGGTATGGTGGGACCTTCAAATTGAAGAGGGACAGCACCAGCTCAAGGTGATCTTCTAGAATATTCCACACAGCAGAAGTTGATGCCTGTATGTACTGGTTACTGGGCCTCCAGGCTTGAGATTCAGTATTTCTAGAGTTGGGGGGAGGGGTCTCAGGAACCCCTAGTACATTAGAGAGCCCAGGGATTACTGCTTTAAATTGATAGCTCTTAAACGGCAAATGGAGAATCTTCTAGAGGCTTGTTGAAATGCACACAGAGAACCTTGCCCCTGGAGTCTAATCTGGCAAGGGTGCAATAGGGACCTGTCTTTTAAGTGCCAGGTGGGGGTGGGGCGAGGGTGAAGAGATGACTTAGCAAGCAAAGCGCTTGCTAGGCAAGGGTGAGAACCCAAATTTAATTCCCAGAACCCATGCAGAAAGGCCCAACATGATAGCACACACTTGTCCCAGAGCTGAGGAATCCGAAGCAGAAGGATCCCTGAGACTTATTGACTAGCCAACTTAGCCTAATCAGGGAGTCCCAGACCAAGGAGAGGCCCTGTCTCAAAAAAAAAAAAAAAAAAAAAAAATCAAGGTAATTGGCACCAGTAGAACAGTACCTGAGGTTGTTGTCAGGCTTCTACAAGCACATACACATGTGTCTGAACCCATACACACATGTGTACCTACCTACACACCTACAAACTCCTCAACCACAAAGTGCCAAGTTTGATCTGAGTGATCAAACACAGTGCTGTGGAGCAAATAGGAAGTTTAGCAATATGCTCCACGGCAAAGAGGTACATTGGTGGTTAAAAAAAAAAGCATCAGGCTGGTAGCCTCAGAGGGCAGGTGCCCAAAGTCTGGAGATCTGGGTGCTTCCCAGTGCAGAGCTGTGCGCCCAGAAGGAAGATGCACCATGTCTGCAATCTTCCTGTCATTTTATCTACGGGGACCCCTCTGTTCCCGGAGTCAGCCAATCTTAGTAGATAGATTTCAGATGTCCATTAGAGACACCTATGCAATCCTGTGCATACCCCCCCCAGCCACACACAGACACACTCATGCACACATGCCCTGTAGTAAAGTTCTGTGCTGAACTGGACCTGCCTTCTCTTTCCTGCCCCCTTGTATCAGTTGCTTTTTCCATTGTTGTGACAAAATGCCTGACAAATGCAGTGTAAGGAAAGGCGGGTTTCTTGTGGCTCAAAATCCATCATTGTGGGGAAGGCATGACAGCAGAAATGTGAGGTAGTTGGTCATGTGGCACCCACAGTCAGGAAGCAGAGAGAGATGGATGCTGGTGCTCAGCTCACTGTCTCTCTCCTTTTTTTTTTTTTTTTTTTTCAGTTGAAGACCCCAGCCTAGGGAATGGTGCTCCCCACACACATGTTGGGTCTTCTTTCCTCAATTAAGCCACTCTGAAAACACCCTCATAGACAAGCCCAGAGGTGTGTCTCCTAGGTGATTTCAAATCTATTCTAGTTTACAATGAGGATGATCTATCATGGCCCCTTCCCTTCTTTCTGTTCATTCCTCCTTTTGCTTTAATAGTATATTGGTTCCCCAACATATATATGTACAGAAGACAGACAAATCTCATTCTTAAAGGTTCCATAATAGTCCACTACAAGGACATGCCATATACACCATATACATGGAATTCAGATTAATTCTCATCTGGACAAAACAGCAGACAATGACCATCCATGCTCTGGTCATCTTTGTGTATTTGAGTAGCTACATCACCAGAATAAACTACTTAAACTAAAACTACTATCTAGCTGAGTTACATGCATGGTGTATTTTTAAGACTCCACTATCTCTCTAGGAAAGGCTCTTTGTAAATAATATTAGTTATAGATTCAACCAACCATGAGTTGAGTTTTTTTCAGAGAGGAAAATGTGTCTTCACTAGAATGTGTATGTATAGGCATTTCCCTTGTCATTATTACCTAGACAGTACAACACATTAAGTATTTATGTATTTTGTGGTATTTGTTATTTTAGACATCTAGAGATGAGTTAAAGAAGCATGATTGGCTGTTTGCACAGACAATGCCAGTCTATGCAAGGAAGATTAGCATCAATGCATTTATTGTCAGAGGGGGTCTGGCAGCAGTTCCCCATGGACACTGAGAGGTGACTGCTCACACACCTCCTCTGAAGCCATCCTGAGTTTGAGTGGGCAAATATTATATGGACAAATTGTTCCTCAAATAGCCTACCAAAACCTTGGCAGGTTGCTTTTGGAAAAACTGACATGCTGATTTTAAAAATGTCCTTGGCTATGTGAGTGGGGCAAGAATAACCAGGATGGCCGACCAGAAGGGTTGAAGGAGGACTTTGCTGTCAGATCCCCTGATCATGGACCCTTAACACCCAGTTGTGTAGTGAAACAGTCTGAAAGTAAACACACACAGATACCATACAGACACACACACACACACCACACACACTCACACACACAAACATCACATATAAACACACAAACCCATAAACTACACATTTACCACACACAAAGCACACATCCTACATATATGCACACAAATACCACATACACAAGCACAGGAGCACACAACATACAAAACATACAAACACACACCACACACAAACACTCATATGCAGTATGCATAACCTACAAAAATGCATGCAAACATACATTTAACTCATGGAGAGTTGTCCTGCAGATCATAGGGTCCTTTCCTTTCCATATCTTTAAGAGAGTGGGTGAATCCCTGAATATGTCTTACACCCTCCCCCCAACCATTTTAAGGTAAAGCTTTGGTCTAAATGAAGAACCTTTAGAGGATGATGGGGTAGGAGTGGGGGTTACTTCATGGCTTTGGGTCAGGGAAAGACTCAAGACACAAAGCAAATCTGTAAGGCTAGCAATGGCTAGACTGGAAAAAACGTGAAGAAACACTGGTCATTTGATATGCTTTAGCGTGAAAATACAAGCCACCCGGTGGGAAGAGTTCTTCACAGCAAATCTAACGGGTGAAGGACTGATGTTTAGAACATAAGCAAAGCACCTGTGACCCGATGAGACACAGATAACACAATAGAACACAAACCAAGAGTAGTGTCTGGGAGGCCTCCTAATGGAGGCATCCCATCAGCACTGTGCCCGCCTCCCTCCGTCCTTCTCTCTCTCCCCACATTTCACTCTTTACCTGACCCAAGAGACCAATGTCTTTGGGAATTATGTTTGTGTTTTGAGACACGGTGCATAATGGTGTAATTTTGTGACAAGAACCACTGAGAAGAGTGGGAGGGGGAGGTGTTGCAGAGCCGAGTTCTCGCGTGTTATTAAAGTTAAGCTGGTCTAAATCCAAATTAGAGTGTAATAACCTTAGGCCATTACATGGAATCCCCATGGTAACCACGAAGAAAAAGAGCTATAGAGTACACACCAAAGGAAATGAGATAGGAATTTAAACATTTAATGACAAAATAAAAATCAGCTCAACACAAAGGAAGATGGTAACTTGGAAAATGAAGGAAGCTAGAAGGCAGAGCAGACAGAAGTGAATTTCTTCCTATCAGTGGGCTTACAGAAAAAGGAAGTTCACCCGCTAGAGCTGGCACGGGGCCCAAGAGGCTCTCTGCTCAGATAAACAACTCGGACGCAACCCTCCTGCCATTGCACTTCTAAGTGTCCCCAACCCCAGCCGTGCAATCAGTGCATCCAGCTTCTCTGGGAGGTCTCCTTGTGACTGAGTCCTGGCCCAGACCCCTCTCTCCTCCACCCACCAGGAATGGTGATGGCTGCCTGTACTGGGTGGCCGCCATCACTTGGGCTTCTGCATTTCCAGGTCTCTGCTCTGGGCTTCTGCGTGTGCACTAGCTTGAGTCCAGTTTGACTCTTCAGTAGACAAAGACCGGAAGCTGTCTCTTTACTCAGGTATTTCATAGCTAAACCCTTGGTTCCTAGGCTCATAGGAAAAAATAGTAACAACAGCACTTACCAGAACTTTCTAAGAACCCAGTAGGACACTCTCTACCTATTCAGGGATGTTTTACTCATTTCGCCAATTCAGGTGGGCTTTGCACCACTATGACTTAGCAGCCAAGGACTATGTGGGCGTCATGGTCCACCGATCAACCAGGATGAAGATCCATGGCCACTATTCTCACAATACATAATGTCTATTGTTTAAGGTCATCCCTAACCCCCCCCCCACCATGGAACCTAATGACTTCTATTGAGAGTGCTCTGAGAACCTGCTGTCCAGTTTTGCCACACCCTTGGAGGATATACCATTAGCACTCCAAGTCACTGTTAGAGAAAAGCTTGAAGGTGGGGAGAGAGACCTGTATGGTGGAGTGTTGTCACTCGTGTGGGGTTTGGCTACAGAATGAAGGTTTTCACTTAGCTGGAGCAGGCATCACTGGCACACACACACACACACACACACACACACACACACACACACATCGAGCGCACACTTGCACAGAACCAAAACCAGTAATACGGCCAGCCTGAGGCCCTGCAAGTTGACACCCACTGAAACTCTTCATGGAGACACACATCTCCCCTGCAACTTGCATCCCCACACAGTGCTCAGCTTTGTAGACAGGAACCTGTCCCAGGGCTCAAAAGGCAACCAATGACCCATCCTCACACTGGGGGTCAGGCTGGGTCGGGTATGGCCAGCAGCTGTGCTGGATGCTGGTCATGATTTCATTCTGTGTGTGTGACTCCAGAGTTTCCCTCTAGAAGGGAAAGCCACAGAGTCATTCTTTCAAAACAGGGCTTGAAAGAAACTGTTGCCACAGGCACCTCTGCAGGCACCTTTGGGGCTCTGAGTAGGACTGAAGCCTCAGGGTAAGTGACCAGACACAGGAAAGGCCTGGCAGAAATGTTTGGAGTGATGACTTCTATCTTTTTTGAGCCTGGGAACAGGCCTGGGGTAGCTGAGGAAGACACAGGAGAGCAAGCAAATGCTTCTATCCCTGAGCTGGGAATTCACTGTGCAAGCTGTGTATCCCATATATTGTTCTGGAACATGTGGCCTGGGGCACCACATGGATGCTAATCTGCTGTGTGACCCAATGATGGCCATCTACCCAGTATTCACTTGACACATCCAGAACCCTCCAGGCTACCTGAGGACAGAAGGTGGGTGTTGTTGGCTTCTGAGATTTGCCCAAGAATACAACTCTAGCTGGGAGTCCCCCCCCCATTGTATTATCTATGTCTGGGACCCCCATATGGCTTAGGTTGGGGCTGTTTCCATAAGGTAAGGCTTACTCTCCCAGGACAGCCTAGGACCTGGCCTAAGTTGGACGCTATGGAGTCCTTCAGTGAGGGCTGAGGGTGTCCCCAATTTAGCTCTGTCCTCTCACACCCTGGTGATCCCTGTCCATCCTCCTCGTGCCCACCCTTTCATATGACATCCAAAATACTCCGCATTGAGTTTCTGAGGGAAGGCCTTCCCTCATTACAATGGCGTTGTGCAGGACACTGGAGGTCTTGCTTCTTGTCGGTGTTTTGCCTACCATCTTCAGGGCATGTGCCTGTCACAGGGATCAGGGACTAGGAAAATGGTACTTGTCACCCCTCCAGCAGAACATTAGTTTCTGGAAGCCCATCAACCACAAGCAGCCACTGGGAAAATGGCTGAAAACAAGGATTGCCTGTGGGTTTCTCTTTGAGGGCTGCAGTACCCAGCTGGGCTGTTTCATCATCTCTACAGAGCTTTCCCCCCAAATTGCCTTCTTTATTTTTATGCCTGGAGCCCATGTCTGGATCCGTTCCCACGCTTAGCCCTGGGTAGGACCACATCTGGTTACCTGCAGGCTGAGTGTTCAGCTTGGATTTGGCTTCCCGTGGGGTGGGGGCAGGGGGTGGAGGCTGGAGAAAGCCAGGCAGTCAATCATGAGGCTAAGAATCTCTCCAGGGCTCCCCTGCCCATTCTGTGTGGGCAGAGAATGACTACAGGGCCTGTTGGCCATGCCATTTGATTTGACCTAGAGGTTTGGATAATTGAAGAGGTGGGCGTAGCTTTGCCAGCAGGGGTGAGGGCCAGATCCGGGACATAGGGCAGAAAGAATTCTGCTCAGAGGGAACAGGGAGAAAGAGTGGAGTCACTTCAGGTCCTACCCCAGCCCTAGTACATCTTGAGCAATGGGGGCAAGAGGGCATATAGATGAGATTCAATTGAGGGGCCCTGGGGACCCACCCAATGGTGACGGGGTACCTATGGGATTGTGGGGGGCTTCTGTGAACCTGTAAGCATTTACCCTTGACTTCCTGTGAAAGTTGATCCTTAAGAGTCAAGGTGAGATAAAAGATGGATACTCACTATTCACCTGGGGATGGGGGGAGATGGACACCTGTCCCAGCTGTCACTAACCATGGGGAAGCTACATGAATAGTCTTGTACCCAGATGCAAAGGTCCTGACAAGAAGAGTGGAGCAGGACTGAGGTTTGGGGGTCCCTCCCCACATGCTTTGGAATCCCTGGGTGCCACTGTCATCCGCATCCATCAGGCCTAGGAGGATGGGTGTTACTTGGGCCTCGATGGAGTGGTGGACCCTGGCCCCAGTATGATTCAAGATAGGTAGTCGATGGTGGTGGACTCAGTTGCATTATTCAAGGGGTCCTGTGGTGTGGAATTATCCCTTACCACTATTTCCCGAAGGCTCATGGGTTTCAGGCTTCCCTGGGCCCAGTGCTAGTGTGGCGGACAGGAAGTTACCCTTCTGAGAATGCTATGTGGCCACCCTGTGACTCTATGGAGCCTAGCGTGCAGGACCTCACAGCCAGCCTTTGTCCACCATGACATCAGTGTCCAGCTCTGGCCTAGCAGGACAAAAGTTGGTGTTTATTTACATTTCCTGAGTACACCAGTGGCCACTAGTGACCAGGGGCAGGCAGCAGGAGGCAAAATCTTGTCCTAGTAGTCGTCCAAGGACTGGCTGCTTACAGTGTGTGCTCAGAGCTTCCTGTCTTTGCCCAAGGACCCTGCCCAACCACCACTCATGTTCTGGGCTTGTATTACCCACGTGTCCTTTCTGTGCCTTGGGAAGTCATGGGGTGTCAGACACCAGGGTCTGATTATTCCATCTTTCTTTCCAGAAGGTCCTCTGGCATGAGGTCAGAGAACAACTTTGGTTGTTTGTCAGATGCCACTTCCCTCCCCCCCTTTCCCTCCCTTCCCCTCCCCTCTCTACTTCTTTTCTCTCCTCCTCCCCCACTCATTTTTAAAGGCTTTTTTTTATTTCTTAAAAAGATGTTTTTATTTATGTGTATGCATGTCTGCAAGAGTTTATGTGTACCACGTGTATGCAAGCACCCATGGGAGTTAGAAGAGGTCGTTGGAACTGGAGCTATAAGAAGCTTTGAACTGCCGTGTGGGTTTCAGGAACTAAACCTGGATCCTCCGCAAGGGCAGGCAGTGCTCTTAAACACTGAGCCAAGTAGGCTTGGCTGACTGGCCAGTAAGTCTCAGGGATCCCATTGTCCATCTTCCCAAAGCTGAGTTACAAACGTGCATCACCACACCTGTCTTTTGTTTTAGCACACATAGGAGGGATCAAACTCAGGTTTCGGCAAGACAAGTAATTTGTTGACTGAGCCATTTCCTCAGCCCTAGGAGGACATTGGTCCAGGATTTGAGGATCACTGTCCAGGTCCGTGTGGATGAGGCCAGAGTGAGCTGTCTGGTTTTAAGAGACACGGGAAGCTCTCCCTGGGCCTCTCCCGTGGCCCTGAAGGCAGCAGCAGAGTTTCTGACCCTCTCTTTCACCACATACACCCTTTCTCTGATGTACTGACCTTCCTGTCCCTGAGATGATGGCCAGGCCTAAGTCTTGAGACCGCCACTTCAGTAAATCAAATTCTTGCACCAGAAGACTTCCATTCAGAAGGCAGTCTCTCTTAATTGCTCATTTTGGGGTCTGATCAGGTATTTTCGTGGCGAGAGGTTGTGGATATGATGTTAATGGAAAAAAATTATATTTGATATTTCTGTTCTCTTCCCACCAAAGGCCCCAGGTCTTGTTTCTTATTAGATTTCTGCTGGCAGATTTACTTTTGCATTCCCTCTTTATTACAGGGCTTAGGGGAGTCAGAGGTGCCAGAGGGGCCAGATACAATGCTATTTGTGCTACACAGCTCTCAACAAAGGGCAGGCTGGGGACAGGCAGGAGCTTGGGGGTGTGTGTGGGGGGGGAGAGCTTGTGATCCCTCTGAGGGGTGTCTTCAGCCTGTGTCCCTGGCTATGGGTTCATAGCTGTGGGTAGGGTGTGCAGAGCCCAGTGTGGCTAAAACTTTGGGTTATTAAAGAGAATATAGGCACTTGTATTTCCAGAAGAGTGCTGGTGGCTGCTGTTGGCCCCACGGGCCACGCTCTGTGCAAAGGCCACTCACTGGCTTTGCTGTGTGTAGTTAAGGAGTAAGACAAGTCAAACAAGGGGAAAACATGTCGTGTAGAATGGGAAGTTGACAAAGTAGCTGCCAGCATGTCTTCTGTCCCCCTCAGGTTTCCTTTTGCTTTTCATGTGATAACACATTACATGTATTGAGAAACAAACTTGCCTATAAAGTATGAAAGAGCTTTTTAAAAATATTCTCATTGTTCCCTGGGCATTTTCTCAAGGGATTTGGGTCTGTGTTGTTTTTCAGAAGGCAGCATTTTAATGTATTTATTTTTGATAGTTTCATACATGTAAACATTGATCATACATACCCACCCGCACCCCCCTCCACACACACATTATCTCCCTGGACGCCCTCTAACACACACCCCTCCACCTTCATGTCCTTTCTTCTTTTCTTTTGTCAATCCACTGAGTCTGATTAGTGCTGCCTGCTGGAATAGTGACTGACATTGTTGACTTGATCCTGTGCAGGTGACCTGGACTGGAGTTAATGAGTGCAATGGCTGTGCCATGTCCCGAAGGCATTGCATAGCACTTCTCTCCATCCTTGGGTTTCTTCCCCCCCCCCCCGCTCCTTTCCACAGTATTCTCGGAGACTCGGTAAGGTTGACACGGACGCCCCATTGAGGCGCTGGGGCACTCAATACTCACTTATTCGCATCAGTTTGTCCAGTTAGGAGTCTGTGCATTAACTGCTGCCCATTGCACAGAGAAATTTCTCTGACTGAGGCTGCAAGTAGAGCTAATCTATGGGTATAAACATGAATATTTAGAAGGCAGCTTGACAATGTGTCCATTTAGCAAAACATCAGTAATAGATTCCCTGCTGGGGTGTATGACCTCCTCAGCCATGGGCTTTTAAGTAGTTTCACAGCACCAGAAACGAGTTGCATTCTGTAGGGCAGGTTTTAGAAACAAGCAGAAAGTGGTTGGTTACCCCCATAACCTTGACACCACTATTGCACTACAGGGCACATCCAGAGTGAAGTAGTTTTCACAGAAGGAACACCCCCACCACAGGGAGATAGTGTCTCTCTCACAAACTACCAGAACTTATTACAGAGAGCAATGCAATAGAAGTGATTTTAGGAAGATAAAGTGTATGGCTTGTGGTTGCCCAAGGACTGACCTACAAGGTTCTGGGTTCAGAAGTGGGAGAGGAGCTAAGTGGGAAGAGGAAACAGCCTTGGGAAGACAGAACAGCATCACAGGGCTCTACATTTGAGGACAGAGTGCAGTGGCCAAGGCTGTGTTGGATTATGCATAGCGAATGAGAGGTCACCGGAGAGAGTAAAATAAAAAGACAATTCTCTCCTCTTTGCCTCCTGCTCAGCTACCCCCATATTTATTCCATTTCTGAGAAATGGTCATGGCTGAAATTGAGTTTGTAGCCTAAAGCACTGCACACATTTATCATGCATAGTGTTAATAACAGAAACAGCGTGCATGCAGGTGCATGTGTATATGTGTGTCTGTGCTTGGATCGGGTAGACATTCTAAATGTACACAAAGATAGAAGGCAGGTGAGACCTTTATACAACCACCGCTTGTTGTCAAACACTGCAGACCTTGTCCCCCCTCCTCCACGGGGATAGACTTGGGAAGGTAAACAGTCAGCAATTATCATAAAGGCACAGAGAGCTAACTCGGGGCCTGGTCCATGGTACAGGAAAAGGAGGAGGCCAGTAGCTCAGCAAGTTGGAGAGGTAGTCTTCATGACGGGACCCTATTCTGAATAGGAGGGTGTCACCAAGCTGGTGGTACATGGTTATCTCCTCAGGAAGCCAGAGTTATACAGCTTTGGTTAGCAAGAGACCGAAGGCCCCAAGCAGCCTACAGCATTTGAAGAGCAGGAAGCAAGTACTCTGGATGTGTGTCACCCCTGAAGAACCCTAACACTCAAAGGTCTCAGCACTGAGGTCAGCCTTCAGCCCAGGGCTGGGTGAAGAGGACCAAGGGCACCTAGAGGAGGAGGACAGGAAGCACACTGCACATCTTATGCTGTACACTGACGTGTCCCCATATGTCCTGACAAGGAGCCTGCTGGTCCCCCTTCCCCCAGCCCCCAAGCCACACCAACTGTGAGGAAGTTAGTGGCTCTTTGGTGTCGCTTGACACTGTAGCTGGTGGCACAGTCGAGTCCCCAAGGTTGGAAACTGATCATCAAGGGGAGGTGGCTTTGGGAAGGGACAAGATCATGATGGTGGAGCCTCATTGCTGGGATACGTGCTGTTACAAATGCCTCCCTTTTGAGTTCTTTGGCCTCCCACACTAAGTAAGATCAACCAGGAGGTCTGTGACCCAAGAAGCCTCCCCTCATTACGTACCAGGTCCGCAGGCATCTCATTCCCAGAATTCATCTTCCAGTACTTGGAGCAACACAGGCCTGTCGTTTATGGGGTTCCTGGTCTGTGGGACTTTCCTATGGCAGCCTAACAGAACTGAGCAAAGCCACAGGCCATATTCAAAGCCTTGGTTCTTTAGACATGGAGTATTAGTAGCCAGATCACACTGTGTTAAAAGTAAGTAAGTAAATAAATAAATAAATAACCTCTCCCGAGTGTCTTCACATCTAGAGAAGTATCATTTCCACCCCTGAATGAGTTTCCTGTCTCCCAGGGCCTTGTGAGGAAGCCCGTCAAATGTCCTGTCTGTGTTCTGATTTTAGCTGATGGCTACTGCAGGGCTGGTTAACTTGCTTGACATCTACCAAAGGCTACAGACTGGACACTGAGTGATGGGAGTCTGGGGTTTGGCCTCCTGGATGATTGACAGGCAGGGTATGACTTCCTTCCCTGTGTTATCACACTTCAAGTATAGATGACTATTCTGTCAGATCAAGGGTTCTTGTGGGAGGCTCTGGTTAGCTGATCCTGGTTGGTTTGAGGCTCTGATCCCCGAACCCACTGGTGGAGGTTTCTACATTGATCTTCCACTCATGGCTTAGGATGGCTAATGGAAATACCAGTTAATTTGAAAAAAACAGAACGTTGAAGCCCCTAACTTCCTCAGGGTTAGTTATTCCTTATAAACCAGGGTGTGACTCGAGGAAACACAGTCCACCATATGTCAGGATACATGTTCTAGCTTTATTTCCATTGTGATAAAAACAAAACAAACAAAACACAGCTAGGCAGTGGTGGCACAAGCCTTTAGCATTCGGGAGGCAGAGGCAGACCAGCCTAGTCTGCTGAGTGACTTTTAGAACAGCCAGGGCTACAGAGAGAACCCCTGTCTCAAAAAACCAAACAACCAAAACAAACAAAAAGATCTCTGACAAAAAGCATCTTAAGGAAAAAGGGGGTTTAGTTCAGCTTATATTATTTCAGATTATGAGAAGTCAAGGCAGTAACCTCATACAACTAATCACAACACAAAACACAGTCAGAGGTAGAGAGAAACGAACGCATACATGCTCACTCTCTCTCACTTGGCTCCATTTATCCACTCTTATACAGTCCAGGACCCCCTGCCTAGGGAATGGGTCTGCTCATGATGGACTGGGTCTTCCCACATGGATTGACTTAATTAAGACAATACAGACAAATCTACAGGCTGACTCAATGTAGACAGTCCTTCATTGAGACTCCCCCCCCCTGGTGATTCTAGTTAACAATTTTTGTGTCGTGTGTGTGTGTGTGTGTGTGTGTGTGTGTGTGTGTGTGTGTGCCTTCTCTCTTTTCTACTTACAGAGATATTATTTTACTAAGAGCTTTGTTTATTGAACTGAATTTCATATAACAGAAACAAACACGTTAAGCTCATAACTTAGTGGCATTCAGTGCATAACTTCCATAGCTGCATCCACCCCACATCTGACTTCAGTCCTTTGGTCTCTGTTTTGCTGCTATTGCAGAGCGATGCTCTGCCGGCTCCATCTCCAGCGTGACTCAGACCAGTGCTTCCTGTCCAGTTTTAGATGGGAGATATTCCTTTGCACGGATAGTCACTCTTCATCGATCACAGATCACAGATATTTATGTAGTTTACGGTTGTTTGTGTTGTTGTCAGGATTAGCACTATGAACATACTAGTTAAAAATGGCTGTTAATTTTAAGGAGTTTGGACTTAGTGGCGACATTCCCCGGCCCTCTGGTGATTTTGTATCTAACCAGAGAACCGTCAACCAGTTTTCCACAGGAACCATGCCATTTTTCACATTTTGCACATGTAGCCACAAATGAGTCCACACTTCCTCTGGGTCCTGCCAAGTACTTCTTAGACTCCGGCACGTCATTATTGTTCGTGGGGCTCCTATAGCTCTTTGGGAGTTCTGTGTCTTCCTGAGTCAGCTTCGGCAGTATGTGTTCGCTTCTAGAGCTGTCTGGGTTCTATGTAGGTCATCTGGTAGGGAGAGTCACTCTGAACAAGATTTACACTTGGGAGACAGGTCAAGGGGCGAGAACGCGTTTCAGATGTCCCCCTCAAGCCAGTGAGTGGCTCACCCTCCTCAGTGGCCAATTCCTCCTCTGATTTTGGTGACTCATCCCTGCCTGCAGCAGGGGCTTGGTGAGAGAGAACATTACAAAACAAAAACAACAATGACAGAAAGCCACCAAACCTCTGCAGAGACTGGCAGCCCCCACCCCCACCCCGTGCCCCCTCTCGCTTGTCTGAGGAAATGGAACCAGAGGTCGGAGGAGAGAAAGTCCCCACAGCTGGCCATCTGGGGGAGGACAGAGTTGTGAAAAGCCCTCAGAGAGGGACACAAGGCCTCCTTGTGTGGGGAGCAGCCGCCCTTTAGCAGAGGGTTCCATCCAGCAAGGTTTGGGGATAAAGGTCAGCCAGCTGCAGTGTGTGGCTCTTAGTGTGTATGTGGGGGGCGAAGGGGGTGGTCACTGAAGGTCCAGTTCTAGCTCCACCCACAGAGTGGGAAGGTCATAGTTCTCTGGACAGGAGGCGGGGCAGGGGTCCAGCTGTGAGGGAGGATGGAGCTGAAGCTTCTGCACTGGTCATAGGTCTCTCTGCTAAGGACTCTGAGAGAAAAATGACTATAACTGTGTGCATGTGTGCGTGTGTGCACGCGTGTGTGCGTGTGTGTGCGCGTGTGTATGCACACGCATGTGTGCGTGTGCATGCGTGTGTGTGTGTGTGTGTGTGTGTGTGTGTGTGTGCGTGTATCCTTGTCCTAAACAATCTCAGCTTTACTCCTCCTCTCCCCTCTTTTCCCTTCCTTCCCAAGGCTGCAGCCCCTTCCCTCGTCTGGGTGCCATCAGCCTGCAAGGGTGCTCTCTGAACCCTGGTACCCAGAAGGCAACTGGGTAGCTTTCACTCCATAAAGATACCCAGTCAGTGCACAGGCTGACAATGGTGATGATGACTCAGACCTCTGTTGGGGTTCTGTGAGCAACAGATACCAACAAATAGCCTGGAAAGGGTTAGTCAAGGGCCTAGATCTGGGGATTGGATGGGCAGGAGCCATCCCTGAAGAGGGCGCCCAGCCAGACCCGGCAACAGGTTCTGTCCCAGCAGCCTGAGTTAAGATCCTTCTCTGCTGCAATTGGGGGGCCGCTGATCCACTCTTCCTCTCTGGGCCTCAGTTTTGCCATCTGTAAAGTGGGAGGGAGGGCAGTGAGGAAAGCCTGATAGATGATTACTAGGACAAGTAAGGGAGTAAATGTGCAAATGTGGAGGCCAGTCCTCCACCCTGGCATGAGTGGGACTGTCCCCAGCACACAGGTATCACCTCAGTTTTCAGTCCTGAGCAGTTTATGGGGTCCCCAGGGAAGGTGAAGCCAGCAAGCTGGCTGCAAGAAGCTCTGACAGGTGGTCTCTGGGGAGGAGAGTGGCGAGCCCCGCCTCTGCTCAGCTGGGATGTCATCCCCTTGAGATGTTCTCCCCAGGGGTTCTCCCACTCTGCAAGCCTATTTTTGTCACCCAAGCCTCGTTTTCTGAGTGACTGCCCCTCCTGCTGTGTGGCTGAGACACAGCCACAGGCCTCTCACTAATTAATGAGAGGCAGCAATTAGCCATTTACAGCCGAGCAAGAGCTGGTAATGGGGTTTCTAATTCTGGAGGGAAACGGAGTTAAACTGTGTTCAGAGAAAACGAAAGCTTGAAATCCAAGATGTTTCTGATTCGGAGTTCCGTTCTAGTAAGTAATCGGATGGAAGTTGTTCGACTTCCTGCAAGAGGCCAGAGATAATGTGCCAGTGTCACAAAGCATGTTGGGCAAGAGGCAGTGTCTTTGTCTCCCCCAGTAGACCCTGTGGATGCTGCCTCAGAGAACATAGAATGGAGTGGGCCTGGAAGCATGGGACTCTGCCTCTGCCTCCAGTACTAGTGAAAAGACAGCTCTCGGAAGAGTGGTTCTCAACCTGTGGGTCACAACCCCCTATGGCAAGCCTCTAGCTCCAAAAATACTTACATTGCGATTCACAAAAGTAGCAAAACTACAGTTATGAAGTAGCAATGAAAATAATTTTATGACTGGGAGGGGGATTCGTCACCATAACATGTAGAATTGTGTTAAAGGATAGCAGCATTAGGAAGGTTGAGAACCACTGTTCTAGAAGGACTCTGGGCACCTGGTGGGGTCCCAGCTCCATGCTGGCCAGTTTCTGGTCAGGTCCAAGCCTCTGCTTTGTTGATAAAGATAAGGGTCCAATCTGTGGAGTTTGGTGAAAGAGAACACAACATGCAACCTGGGCACAGTGCCTGCCATCACCTGTGCTTCAAAATTGTCCTTGAAGATGACCTTGCTGGCCATGAACTCTTACCTGTCCTTACAACTTGTAGAGCTAAACACCATCCTCCTGAAAGGGACAAATATTAAAGTCTAGAGGAGTCCCTGAAATATGGGCGAGGAAGGCTTGAAGACCCACAGTGGGAGGAAGAAAATTAAAAGGGGATTCGTGTTTCGTCATGCTCGGGGGGGGGGGGGTTTAGAGTTTGTTTATTTTTTTGTTTGCTTAATGTGTACAGGTGTTTTGCTTGCATGTAAGCTGTATGCACATGCATGTCTGGTACTAGCGGCACCAGAAAAAAGGACATTGGATACTGTCTTAGCCAGGGTTTCCATTGCTGTGACCACAGCAACTCTTATAAAGGTAAATATTTAACTGAGGTAGTGGCTTGCAGATTCATGGTGGAGAGTATGGCGGCTGGGAGTATGGTGATGTCTGGGCAGACATGGTGCAGGAGAACTCTACATCTTGATCCAAAAGCAACAGGAAATGAACTGAGACACTGGGTGTATCTGTAGCCTAGGAGACCTCAAAGACTCCCCCCACAGAGACCCACTTCCTCCAACAAAGCCATACCTCCCAATAGTGCCATTCCCTATGAGCTCATGGGGGCCACTTACATTCAAACTACCACAGACACTCTGGAACTGGAGTTCCAGATGGTTCTAAGCCTCTATGTGTGTGCTGGGAATTGAACTCCTGTCCTCTGAAAGAGCAATCGGTGCTCTTAACTGCTGAGCCAAATCTCCAGCCCCAGTGGTCAGAGTTTCTAAACAGAAGGGTGCTCATGGGAAAGTCTCAGGGTTACAAGGCTTCCTTACCTGATTTAAGTGTCTAGTTTCAATCGCACATCAGGTTCCTTAACTGGGGCAGACTTTGTCCCTGGAATCCTAAACCACCCTCGCTGCTACCATCAACCTGGAAGACACCTGTGGTGTGCACACCTGTGTCCTCCTCCATTGTGTCCCTCCCAGGCCAGTATCCACCGCCCCTGCACCTGGGTCTGTGCCCCTCCTTGGCCTTCATACCCCTCCCCTGCCTCTGGATCTGGTCAGAAGAGAGCTGTTCTGTTCCCCCCCCAGAGACCACCCACCCCCTCTCCCCAGTCTTGTGCAGAGCCTGATGGTGGGGTGGAAGGGGGAAGGGGGGGAGACAAGGACACATCCGCTTAGCCAGGAGGCGTGCTGGTCCCTCTAGACTAGCAGGCCTCACACCTGTCCTGCAGAACCCAAGCCAGCATGTTGAAAGGTATCTTCTCTCATACTTTTGAGCTGACATTTAATGTTTCTTTTTTAAATCTGGAGTCTGGTTGCACAGGACACAACCCCTCCGGTTTGTAAACACTGACATTTCACATTTCTAACTGGCGTCTCTTTCTCACGGATCCAATGCACCGCCGACAACATGTTCCCTCTATTGTCTATTCTCAGCCTCACCTGCCATGAAATCTGCAGGAAAGTTCCCAGGCCCCGCCCCAGACTCTCATTCTCACTGTTCCTGTGTCTCTGGGGCTGTGCTGAGACACCAAGAGATACGATTCCTCTGTAGAGCCGGCTTTCCCAGAGCAGGAGCTCGGCCTCTCTGGTTGCTCTCGCTCCCCCTCCATCCACACCTGCAGGGCTAAAGTCTAAATACAAAATAGTTACTGTGCTGCAAAGCTCCAAGGGTTAGCATGTTCTTCTGGATCACGTTTCCCCGTGTTGTTGGCAGACAAGTTATGAGTACAGCATCAGCACCCTCTGTGTTTATCTTAATACATAAATGGGCACCTTCATTATGTGATGTCATTTGTAACACACCCTGTGGAGTGTGCATCATAGGTTTGTGTATTTAACACTGAAGACAAACATGCCATTCTTTAGGAAAGAGGTTGTGGGCAAGTCTCATTTGGGGTTGGGGATAGGGCTTTCCTATCACTTTGAGGTTTCTGATCTTCACCCAAAGGAGTTGAACCTAGTGACTTAAGATAGGAGACCTCATGTTCTGTTTGAGGTCATTTGTCCCTACAGGTCTGTTCCCTGTCTGTCCCCATGCGGCTGGGAGCCTTGGGTACTACTTGTTCACAGCTGCTCTTAGGGCTGCTGTTCAGGGACCTGCATGGTGGCACTCATGCTATCCCACAGTGAGCTTGTTCACAGAAGGACATGTTGTGGAAATGTTTCCTGTGGGCATACAAAAACCTGCAGCTTCTCCACTCTGTGGTGGGATGCTGCAGTCTTGCATGCCACCATGCTGGTCTGTGTCACAAGTGCCTGAGCTTTGAATTAGACACCATCACACATGGGCACCCCCGGGGAATCGCTCTTTGGCTCAGCTGATGGGAGAGGAAGCCAACTGTCATCTCCATCTTTAATTTGCATTCGTGGTCTTCAGCTCTTAGCTTTCTGTATGCGCAGGAGCCATGTGTGTCCTTCTAACACAGCCCCACAACCCCAAATCTCTTTACTTATCATCTGCCTCACATCCCCCAGTCCTGGTACCCGCATTCTGCTCTCTGTTGCCAGCTGTCCAGCGCATCAGGGACATGGAATGGAGCCGTGTAGAATCTGAGTCCTTCCCTTGGCTTCCCTGACTCACTGCAGACTCACCCCCACTTCCTGTCTCCACTGTCAGCTCTACTCAGCGCTCAGCCATGACTGCTGGGTGGATGGACCATGAGTCCACATTTAGCCACAGACTGAGGAACATTCAGATTGACTCCAGTGTCTGTGGCCATAGATGAAGCTGGGAGCATTTCTCCATGTGGAGGTCTATGTAGTCATCCATCTTTATTCCTCTTCAGCAGCACCTGCAGCTATGACTCATGGGTAATATTTAACCCATCAAAAGTTGCTGGGCTTGCCCCATTGTCATCTCAGACTTGCTACTGCCGTACTTGACACTGACATTTTCTCTTCCTCTCGTTCTTAGTTCTCTTTCTCTCCCTCCACCTCCCCCCTCTCTCTCATGTGGTGCGCGCGCGCGTGTGTGTGTGTATGTGTGTTGAGACAGTTTCCCTACATAGCCATGTCTATTATCCTGGAACTCAATGTGTAGACCAGGCTGGCTTTGGACTCACAGGAATCCACCTGTCTCTGCCTCCCAAGTGCTGGAATTGAAGGTGCGCACCACCACACCCAGTTTTTCCTCTCCTTTCCTAAAAAAGCAAAAAACAAACAAATAAAAAAATCAGTCATGGCCGGATGTATGTAGTACCATCTGTGGTTTCACCCTCTCTTTCTTCATAACTTATGAAACCGAACATCTCTTCCCTTGTGTATTTGCTACTTGTATGCACACTGGGGAGTTAAATGTCTGTGTGAAACGTTTGCCAGTTAAAGAACACTAGAGTCTTTGTTTGGTTGTTATTGTGTCTGAGGTTATTTTTATGTCCTGAACACAAGTGTATTGTCACATATGAATTGCAGATGCTTCCTGCCCAGCTGAGGCCAGCCTGTCACTCTCTTAACAGTGTCTTCTGCAGAGCAAAAGATTTTAACTTTGATTTTTCTCGATGGCTCGTGCTTTCAGCTTCCCCTATGCCAAGGTCACAAAAATGGCTCCTTTTCTCCTCTGAGAAATTACAATCTTTTATTTCACATAATGTCCTTGGTATATTTGGAGGTAGTTTTCACAGACGATCTGAGGTCATTTTTGCTCAATTGCTAAGATGATGTGTGGTAAAAAGTCTCTTTCCTCTGGCCAATGGCCTGACATGCAAACACGTGGTAAATAATAATAGTTAATACAGAAATCATCTCAATCACTCACACTTGTTGAAGGAATGAAGGTGTGAAGGGTGACTGGACCAGAAGAGACCTTACTGCCCTTGATTGACATCAGCACAGGAGATGGACTCTGTCTCAGTGTGGTGCTGGTATCTGTGTTCCTGGACCCAGGAAGGAGTCACCAGCCCCAACACAGTTTTTTCCTGGAGTCATGGACATTCCCGTGGACTACCTCTCAGGTGGCCTTCAGGTTCTAGCACTTTCCATGATCCTAGGCTCCCAGAGTGTTTTGGGATTGGTCTGGATACTGATTGGGCCATGGTCTCTCCCCAGGGCTCCTGGGGTTGGAAGGCCAAGTCCTGCTGGGGGCCTGGGGACTGTCACCTCTCTGAACTTTCTGATGAGCCATTATTGGTCTTCTCTGTCAAGGAGAGGGTGAAATAGCACTCTCAAACTAATGAACTGATGGTCTCTCTCTGCAGATCCACAGAGTTGATCTGAGATGCAAACTGAGGTCCGTAGAGGTCACTGCTCTGGGGCTGCTGGAGAGTTGGCTTGGAGATTGAGGACTTGTTTCTCTTACTGAGGATACAGGTCCAATTCCCAGCACCAAGATGGCAGCTTACAACCTCCAGGGGTACCAACACCCTCTGCTGACCTATGCAGGCAATGGACACACACTTACACATTGTGCTGGTTAATTTTATGTTGACTTGATACATGCTAGGGTCAATAGAGAGGAAGAAACCTCAATTAAGAAAATGTCCCCAAATGATTGGGCTGTCCGTAAGCTTGTAGGGCATTTTCTCAATTAGTGATTGATGGGGGAAGATCTAGTCCACCGTGGGTGGCACCATCCCTGGGCCGGAGGTCCTGAGTTCTATAAGAAAGCAGGCCATGGGGAGCAAGCCAGTAAGCAGCACCCCTCCATAGCCTCTGCATCAGCTCCTACCTCTAGGTCCCTTCCTTGTTTGAATTCTGGCCCTGACTGACTTTGATGGTGAACTATGATATGGAAGAGTGAATGAAATAAAACCATCCTTCTCCAGTTGCTTTTTGGTCATGGTGTTTCATCACACCAATAGAAACCATAACCAAGGTACATATAAAATAGCATAAATAAATAAAAAAAATTTTTTAAAGAAGTCACTACTCTGTGTGCAACAGGGGCACAGGGGATGTGCTAGGTCCTCCGGCAAGTAGGGCTATGAAAGGGCTGGTCCAGCCGGTCTCTTCCTGGGGCTGAGGGGGATTGAGAGTGTCAGTGATCCAGACCCCCCTCCTAGTAACCAGAGAGAACCACACTGAGTCAGTGGGGAGCCTTGTCGAAGCAGGATCTCATTTTATTGTAACAGGCAAGTACTTATATAGCATTGAGAAAGTGGGCAGGGACCTCAGGATGGGAATATTCCACCATGTTAGCAGTATCTGGGCAGAGGCTGTTCCAGACCAGACTATGCTGAGTCACAGGTTACTAAACTCAAATCAGGCTCAGGAAGTTACATTGAGCTTGCCAGGCCTCAGGCTTGAGTCTTTTAAGGCCCAATAGGGCTGCTCCTCTGGGCCAAGACCTTGACTTCACGTTTATCTCCTCTTCAGCATCACCCACTGGGGTTGCTGGGGAAGCTCCAGTATAGTGATGAGGGAGGAGCCAGAGGAACACATGGTCGGTGCCAGTGGCCTGAGTCACCTGAGTCCTTGAGCCGTGATTGAGGCCTGAGTGGGGAGGTTGGGGGGAGCAGATAAGAGCAGACAATTCTCTTAATGACAGAGCAAAAGTGAACTTTTTGTCCCTGGGCCACACCCAAGTCAAAATCACAAGTGCACATGGCTGACTCAGTCTGGGAGGTTTTGATGCTGGGTTTCTGTGTCTTGCAGATACTTGTTCTTCTGGTGCCTAAAGTGACACCAGGTGAACCGGAGCAGGCTCATTGCTGGTGCTTGTTACCTGTGCAGAGCCCTGGCACAGGATTCTCATCATTGTCTACGTGAGTCCCCAGGACTTCAATCCTGTGTGCCCCATTGTTGTTCTTTTGTTACAGTTATAGGAATAAAACTGGAGAAGGGGAGGGTGGTGGTGTCCTGAGAGGGGGGGGGGTACCAAGATAAGGGATCACGTGGGAGAGCATAGCAGGTTCCATAGCAGGTGAGGGTGACCGAGGTGGAGGGAATAACACGCCAGGCAGACAGAGCTTAGATGCGGAGTTTATTTAAGGGAGTGAGGGGGAAGGGAAGAGACATAGAGACACCAGGAACAGAAGAGGAGAGAGGAGAAAGAGGTGAGAAGAGCAAGAGCAAAAGAGAAAGCAAAAGGGAGCGTAAGTGGGCGGGGTCTGACTTTTAAAGGGGTCCTTTGCACCTGCCTGCAGACTAGTACTCATGGAACCCTGGGCTGACCAGAGTACTGCCTGAGTGCATTCTGCCAGGTGACAGGGGCAGGCCAGTGTAATGCCCGAATCCTTAAACCCGTAGCACACATTTATATTGAAGCCATCATCAGCCTGTGTTACCAAGTAGTCTGGCGGTGCTTGATGCTTGGGCCTGGGCTTACTGTGAATCCTCCCTGGTCGGTTTTGTTTTCTAAACGCTCACCTAGAAGACAGCGGCTGCTTTGGAGTTTTAGGCATTGCACATATTCAGACACACGTGATCCCATGCTCCCTTATTCCACCTCGGGCCAGCTGACCAGTTGGTGTCTGAGAGGCACCCTGGCTCTTAGGGGAGGCTCCAGGAGGCTGCACCTTGGCAGGAGAAGAGAGAGATCTCAGCTTCAGAAGACAGTCAGGGAACTTGTCCATCAGGCTTTTACCAATCAAATTGGAGATTCCAGGATGGCACAGTCAGCCCCTGGAAGGTACCAGGAAGGGAATATTCCTGGAACAGAGTCCTGCTCCCCATGAAGGAGATGGCGGGCCACTAGCAGGAGTGTGACAGTGAAGGGGGCTTCACGTTAGAAGAGAACATGAACTGTCCCTCAGATCCCAGCCTGATCTTCAGGAGCCCTTCTCCCTGGAAGGAGGTGACATGAGCTTAAGGATGCCACACTCCTGCTTTGCCTAGGGTGTATCCTCTGGAGATAAACTGCAAAGGGGTGAGGAGTAGATGGATTCCCAACTACTTCTAGGTCCCATGGGACATGATGATTGGAATAATACTCCTGGATTCTAGACTGTCAAGGTACAACATTGAACAATCAGAATGAAAGGTGTGGGTAATTTGTTTGAACATGGGCCAAGTAAGATGGACCATGGAAGAAGGTACAGGATGGAGTATGGGCCAATCAGGATGGGGCATGGACCCATCAGATGAGAGTGGGCCAGTCAGTATGAAGCATGGAACATACAGGGTAGAGTGTGGTCCCCTTACAGAAGAAATGCATACATACCCAAGGCACGAGGAGCTGTACACCTATCTCCTATGGCCACATTGTACCTTCTTGTCCCTCTGCTTCAGACAATGGATCTGTGACAGGAACCCAGAAGATCCAAGCTCCCCCAGTGAATGTACAGGGTTCACTCCTCTGAGAGAAGACTGACTTGGGCAGAGGGGCAGGAGCCTTGAGATGTTCTGGGATTTCTGTGTTAAACTCAGGGACCTCAGGCAGCCTCAGCTGTCAAGGACAGATTCTCCCTGTGCAGATTAGAGTGAAACCCTAGACTAGCAGATCCTTACAGTACAGATGATTTAGATGTGTCCCCAGGAGCTGACTGTAACTTGGTGAATTAATTTTTAATAGTTAGTTGACACTTATTGTAAAGGATGAATGTCCTTGCCAGTCCTCATCCATCCCATCTTGGGACCAAACACAGGACATCATTTTAATTGCTTTACGGTGTGTGTTTCCTGCAGTCTTTACAGCTGTGCATTTCAGTTTATCATCAGAGATACTTTTACAGCATTCTCTGCTGCCCCATGGAGATCTTTGGCTCCTGGAAGAGTCTGGTAGGAAGGGAAGAATCTGTGGAAAGCATCCTTCATGCTCTGGGTATCTTCTCAGCTGACTTGTGACCCAGAGACTGGCACTTTCAAGGGCAATGCAACTAGAGGTTATAGCCCAGGACGGATTGGGGGTGGACACTACTGCCTGCAAGTCCTATGCTGTGTAGTCTAGAGTTCTCTCCAATGCTAGACTGTGATCTTCCTTGGCACATCAAAAGAGTCAGCTTTGGGGGCTGGTTCTACCCAGCATCTTTTACCCCAATACATATTCCAGCATCCTAAGGGTGCGTCCTTCCTAGAGTTTGAGATCCTTTCCAGCCCAGGTATAGATCACAGGGTCAATTCTCAGACAATTGGTACCCTGCTGGGAGGGAAGGATAAACATACATTCACATAGCAGGATATTAGATGCACCTACAGAAGTGAGGGACACAATGAAGACGCCAGGTGTTGTGGCCAGGAATGTTTGGTGAAGGTTCTAGAAGTTACACAGGACAAGAAATAATACTATAAACACAACTGACTGGAAGAAACCCATTCATCAACATTTGCAGACTATGACTGTCTACGTAAAGAATCTGAATTAACCAATACCCCAAACATCGAGAACCTCAAGGAAAATCCAAAACACAGGAGCAAAAATATTTCCTAGCATGATAGGGGTGGGATTTCACCAGGACAAATCACATGCCAGGAGACATTAAGTGAGATGCTCTGGCCACCTTCTCTACTGTTTTGACCTACAGTATGAGTGGACACAGGAAAGCTAGTGGGAACCCAGGGAGGAAGTGTCTGAAGGATGGTCAAGATCACAGCACCAAAGGCATGGGAACTGTCCAAGGTTCTGAACCCCTCTCTCTATCTTCTAGGACAGGAATGCTGGCTATGTCCCTTTGAGCAGTACTTGGGACACCCAGGACACCTGTATAGAGTGTGTCTGGTGTTCCTGTGTTCCATAGTTCCAACAGGTTAACAATAGGAGTGTATCCAATGTACAACATCCCACCCAGAAACACCTCTCAGCAAAAGTGGGAGGTGAGACTTCACCATGAATAAATAGTTCAAGTGATCACCATCCACAAGGCCTGGCTCGTGGTGTACTCAGGTCTGTGACACTGGTAACAGGGGACCACAACATAGGAGCACAAGTCATCTCAGTACATACATGTCCATCCAACTTGTGTAAATACAACCCTGAACAGGTCTCTCGGCCCTGAGAGGGCTGGACTGTCACTTTGCCCTGGAGAGTAAAGACAAGGAATGGGCCTCAGTGGACCAAGGAGTTGGATATAGCCTGGAAACTACTCTCTCCAGCACCAGCTCTGGGTGTATTTTTCCAGCATATTTTTTCCATCACCAGGAATTGAGAGTCTTTTGAAACTTTTTGTGATAATAAGTGTAAATGAAATCCAGGGCATTGTCAATGTGTGTTGTTCACAGAAGTGGGAGAGACAGACATTCACATAGCAGGATATTAGAGGCACCTGCTGAAGTGAGGAACACAGTGAAGATGCTAGGTGCTTCGGCCAGGGACATTTGGTGAAGGTTCTGGAAATTACACAGGACAAGAAATAAATACTATAAACCCAACTGGAAGAAACCCATTCATCAACATTTTCAGAATATGCTGCTATCAACATAGAAAAGCCGAATTAACCAACACTAGAGTGAGGAACAAAGGGGAAATTCAAGACACAGAAGCAGGGAAAAACTTTCTTATTAGAAATAACCAATTTGAGAGTTAACAAAGATTTGAGTTAGAAGAGCAGCAAGGCATGGATGTGAGTGAGCAACCCTTGTTACACTGTGAGGTGTGTGTGAGGGTGACCTAGGAGCGTACCCGAGAGAGGTGAAGACACTGAATGAAAGGGGGTGGAAGGGATAGGGCATATCTCAGTTGCTAGAGCATTTTCCTAGCATGTGTGGAGCCCTGGGATTGATCCCCAGTACCACACAAACCAGGTATGGTGACTGACACCTGTAATCTCATCACTCAGGAGGTTAAGATGCAGGAACATCAGAAGTACAAGATTGTTCTCAAATACATCATGTGTTCAAGATCAGTCTGGGCTGCATGGGATCCTGTCTCAAAAACCATAGAAGAAGAAGGAGAAAGAGAAGTAGGTGGAAGAGGAGAAGAAGAAGAAGAGAGGAGAAAAGGAGGTGGGGAGGAGAAATGGGGGAGAAGGATAGGGTAAGAGAAGGTGGGAACAGAAAGCAGGGATTGTGGGGGAAAGACAGGTCACATTCCCAAACAGAAAGTCAGGCATGGGCCAGCCCTCCACCCTCCTAGTGCTGATCAACATAGGGGCAGAATAAAAGAAAGAATGGGAGGCAGATGAAGAGATGGGGATAGAGTCTAGGGTGGGTGGAGTGACAAGGCAGAGCAAAGAGATCAACAGAGCAGGCAGGCACTCAGCTTCAGACAGTGTGCAGAGTGAACCTCAAACCCCAGGAAGGAGCCACATAGCTCATCTATACCCTTCGTGTGGTGAGACATGACATTGAAAGAGTCCCTTCCTGATAAAGAAAATGCAAAACTGAGTTTTTGCCTCATGCCCCAAATACTTTTAGATGGACTTGAACATCCAATACAAGGCAAAGCTATAAAACATTGGATAAGAATATCTGAAAACATAACCTGGGGATGCACAAGACTAACAAAGCCAGAAACTGCAGAAGACTGAAATAAAGAATGCACAGCAAAATTTCAAATTCCTGCAGGATAAAAGATCTTGCTAAGAGATTAAGGGAAAAAAGAGCCAGAAGAAGCATTCACATGATAAATAACAAAGGATATGTATAACATTCCGTATAACCACATGAGCAAGATAAGTAGCAGTATAGGGAATCAGTAAAGAATATGAACATTCAGAGGAGAGAGTGTAAATGGTCAGCAAGCACAGAAAATGCCCTCCCAGCAGAGCAAGGAGAAAACAGGTAAAATAGGATGCAAGGTATTGCTGGCTCATTGACACATTCAAGGGAAAATAATATTGTCAAGGGTTAGCTAACAGGCTAAGACAACTGTCTCTCATCACATGGATGAGAGATGACTTACCATCATGAGAAATGTTCTCAGCTGTGAAATGGGAACAATGAAAATGTTGGTGATGGTGATGATGACAGTAAGGATGATGATGATACTCTTGATGGTGCTGGTGATGATGATAGATGGATGATGCTGTTAATGGAAATGATACTGATGATAGTAATGATGAAGATGGTGATCATAGTAACCATGATGCTGGTGATGGTATGATAATGGTGATGCTGGTGATGGTGTTGGTGATGATGATAGTAATGGTGATGATGATGGTCATAGTAAAGATGATGCTGGTGATGGTGATGATGGTAATGGTGATGCTGGTGATATCACTCATGCTTCATCTAAGGAATAAGAGATTTAGTTGCACATGACAGAATTCAAAACTGGGCAGAACTATTTGAAATGGACATATTATTGCTATCACCATGTTCTCACTTTTCTTAGTACACAGAGCTAACTACCACCCTCCACTCTTCCACCCCTGCCAAGCCATGTCTCCTATGCTGCATTCCCTCTGTTTAAGAACCCTTGGCCAGAAGTGGTTAATTTGGCCATGTGAGGCCATGAAGAATGCTGGTGTGATGATTAATTGCAACTGTCAGCTTTCTGAGATCTAAACTTGCCTGGGAGATGCCTGTGGGAGATTATCTTGATTAGAGTAATCGAGGTGGCAAGACCTGATCACTGTGCATGGAACCAGCATTTTATCACAGCCACTGAAGAAAGCTGGGAACATAGTCCATATTCCACGATCCTATGTCATTATTCCACTCAAAGCTCTAACCTCCTAGATTCCTGCTGGTCTCCTGAGGGCCCCTGAGCTTTGACAAAGCCTTTGTGTTTTCCCAAGTACCCCTCAGCCCTCTACACCACCCCTCAGCTGCATCTTTGTGCGTTTGAGTGTTTGCTTACTTCTGTCACACCCCTGTGTGTGTAAAGTTGAAAAAAAAATGGATGTATGCCTTTTGTCTTGTTTACCTGTATTTGTTAGCTCAATTCACATGTCTCCAGCTACTGCAACTAAGAGGGTGGGATGGATGCCTTTCTCCCCACAGTGCTCAGAAATGAATTTTCTCACCTGTGTCTCATCCATCTGCCCACCCACAATCAGTGGAGATTTCCAGGCTAACTCGGTGAGGGTTTGTTAAAGCAATCCAGAGAGGTGGTCTGAGTAAGCCATTGTCCTAGCAATTTCCATTTTAATGCCTTCCCCAGAGTGCTTTGAGCTGGGGGTATTTTGGGCTCTGTGGATCTGTGTAAGGTCATGAGAAGCCAGCCCTCTGGCTGGGATTCTGAGGAGCTCTGCATGGTGAAGTAACGGGGGGAGGGGGGGGCAGGACAGTCACAGTCCGCCATGCATACAAGGTGGAACCTGAGGATCTGAAATAGTCTACAGGGGCTGCAGCCATGGCTGACTCCAGCAGGAGCCTCTCTGCCTTCTGTCTCATGGTGCCCTCTGTACCCTCTGGGTCTCATGAAGCAGCCTCAGCATGTAGTGAGTGGCTCAGGGAACACTGCCTCCTCCTTCATCCCCATGGCTCTCCTGCAACCTGAGACTTGAGACGTCTGTGTTTCCTAGCCTGGGCTACTGCTTCCTCTTCTGATGGGTCAGCATTCTGGTGATGTGTATGACTGCATTGACCCATGATGGGAACTGGTTATCACCCATTCATTGGCAGTCACTGAAGGGGCACTTCACATCCTGAGTCCCTGTGGTGCTGAAGCTGGGGTGGGGCTGTCTTCTCAACGAGTATGAGGTTAGTCCATCATCTTAACTCCCCACTCATGAGTTTTCATTTCATGTCAGGGTTCCTCTGGCTTCCTCCAGCCACTCTCCAGGTGAGCCAAGTGTCACTTGGGTAATGCATCACAAGAGGAAAATATTTGCATTTAAACTGGTTTTTGTCAACTATAAAAACCAATACTGAGGTTCACATTCGTGATTAAGTTTCAATTTGTCTTATGAGAGCCCAACACAGTGGGAAGGAAAGATGATTGGGGCAGCTGAGAGACATCCGGGACAGACAGCCTCTCCTGCCCCTCTCCCAGCCTTACTCCTGGTGGGAAAGAACTGTGAGGTCACCTTTTGTGATCATCCTGTGAAGGGCTGGGTCCTGGGACTGGGGCATCTCAGGGTCACCATCTCCACTCCCAGGGCAGGGAGAGCCTGTAGGAGGATGGAGAGGACCCTGTGTTCTCAACAACCTTCCCTGCCCTCACCCTGCAGAAACACCTCTTCCCCATGGCCACAACAGCCAAGGGCAGTGCGGGGCCCAGGTCTGAGGACCCAGGTGAGCAGAGACGCTGGCAGACCCTGCTGGCCTTGTGTGCTGGGGACAGTCTCCCATCTGTAGGACAGAAGCACAAGGACACAGAAGGATTTCCAGTGTTCATCTCAGAAATGCCATCCCCTCCATTCCTTGCTGATCACGTGTGTCTTGGAAACAAATACATGAATTAAAACACCCAGACAAGGAGAGGAGAGACGTGCATGGTGCTTGATGAGTTGGAACAGATGCACCTGGTTTCATCCAGGCACAAAATGAATGCGCTTCTAGGGCTTGCGGATTCTGAGAGGGGAAGTTTTTAAAGAGATCAGGAGCTTTGGAAATGTCCTGTCTCACGCTGGAGGAACAAAACACACTCTCCTCAAACCAGGATAAGGCCAGCCCTGCCTCCACAGACCCTCCTGTCCCCCACTGGGCAGTGACACCCTCACTCACAAGGAGTTCCAGAATGCACTGCTCCTTATGCCCAAAGTCATTTCAGAGACGCCATGGACCCCTCACTGTCGTGTGTGGTGTTGTGAATGAGGCCCCTGTGTCATCCTCTGGTCTGCCCCCAAACTTCCATCTTGTAGCTGAGGCCGGGGGTTGGCTCAGGGGAAGGTGATGTGTATCAGTCAGGGTGAGCTGTGTTGAACAGTAGTAGCAAGCAAGCCTGTGGGCTCAGGTGTAACTCCTAAGCAAGGTCTCACTGACCCTCACATAGTGTGTCAGGGAACCAGGCCAGACCCTCTGCTGTCTGCTTCCACGAGACCCTGATATTAGCACCAGGAGAGGAAAAGCCTTGGGGCGATCCTGACCCTAACCGTAAACTCTAACTCTTACCCTAACTGCAATGACCAATTTGGATCTCTTAACCGAATGGAGACAGTGTCTCCTCTAATCTATCTTGGAGCTGGTTATGACATTCTGGGGACATGTAGGAGGAGTGAGGGATGGCCACAAATGGCCAGTCCCCTGCAGTAAAGAGCAGGAGTTCTGTGGAGCCAGGCTGGATTGGGCCAGCCCTGCTAAAGAGGGGCACAGGGAGAAACAGCAGGGGCCCTGTCCTCCCTTGCTGTGGAACAGCTCCTCTTCCAGATGGCAGGGCCTAACAGAGCAGGGACAGCCTTGGGGGAACATGGAGCAGAGGCCTCTGGGACCAGCACCCCATGAAAGATTCATCCCAGAGCCCCAGGGCTTCAGTACCAGCTGTGCAGCCTCCTTGGTGCAGGGAACAAGGACCCAAATGGGGCATGGATCTGTGTCCCTCAGACTGTCCCTAGTCCCAGAGCTGCAGAAGCATTTACCTTAGAGTCGGGTGCGTCCCATGGTCCCATCTGCAAAGCTCCAGGCTGTGTGGCTTCTTTCTTCTCTGCAGACAAACCTGCTCCATAAAAATCAACATTTGGGGTTAATATAGCCTTCCTCCCCAAGCCAGACTCAGCCAGGGCCAGGCAGAGCAGTGGGACTGCTGCCTGGGGCTCAGGACAGAGACTGGTGTGGCCAGCAGGGACAGTGAAATGACACACACATGTACCAATGCTGGGCATACAGATGCATAGGTCCCCACTTCGGGGGATGAGGGGTCACATGGACTGGGTCTTCTGGAAGACATACTGGATGTGGGAACTCAGGAATCCAGGGCTTGGACACCACACTACCTCTGACCTCCTAGACCGGTGTTGTCCAGACTTCTAATCTGCCTGTGCCTAAGATTCCTTAACTGAAAACCAGGAGGGAGTATCCTGCTCCTAGAGTTATTTCTGACAGGCCACTGAGGGAGAAAGGGCTCAAATGACACTCGGTCCTCCATGGTGGTCAGCCCAGAAGGTTCCACCTGGAACCCATAAACGCAATTGTCAAATTTCCTACGACACAGGGTCCCTTGACATGGTACTAAATAAACTCAAGCTGTGAGTGAGTGGATAAATGAGAGATGACTGAGTGAGTGAATGAGTGAGTGAATAAGAGAATAAATAGATTAATGAATGAATGAAGGGATGAGTAAACAGTTTAATGAGTGAATGGATGAAGTTTGAGTGACTGTTTCCCTTTTCATCTCTGCACTGCTCTGTGTCACTGGTGGAACCCATGTCAGTGTCTTGGGCCTCAGTATGTATGGGTAGATCCCCAGGCGTGGCTTCATTCGGTTCCCTCTGTCATGAGGAGTTGCTGTTGGGCACAGGTCAGGGTATAGTAAAGCTCCCAGGCACAGATCATGAGTGAGTGAGGCATCACATGAATAGTTAAGGAGTAAACTGTACAGAGGGACACCACTGGGCACAAGCATTGACAAGTTCTGGATTCTGTGAAGTCAAAAGCTTGGCATAGATGTCTTGCCTTCAGCAACAATGAGTTGGTGACATCTCCTAAGGAGGAGGACCGTACCTCTCCCATCTTGTGGATCCCCATCACTGGTTCCCCATGACCTGGAGACCCCGTGATGCTCCAGCAAGAATGGCCACTGGTCCTGCCTTTGAGAGGCCACTGTGCCTCCCTGTTAATGGACGTGAAGTACAAAGAGTTGTAACCTGTGATGAGCCGATATAAAGCCGAGGGGATGTGAGAGGGTAGAGTGACTGAAGTCAGGTTGTGGGCGGTTTAAGTGTTTTATGTGGTTCCCACAGTAAGCATAAGAGGAGCTACAGAAGATGCAGGAAGGAAAAGCCATGGGCTGTCCACATGAAATCAACAAGACAGCAAGGAAGACTGCCAGAGAGGGAGGGAAGAGCAAAGGAACAAGGCGGAAGGTTAAGCAGCCAGTGGCCACAAACAGCTGGAGTGTTTCTGTCCGAATTTCTTTTGAGACATAAAAGGACCAAACTCCTGAGCTAAAGGCAGAGCAGTCGAACAGAAATAATGTAAAACCCAGGTACAGGCTCTCTGGAAGATAACCTATCCATTATTTATATTTAAAAGTTTACATTGTTGTTGTGTGATATGTGGGTGTGTGGGGGGTGCACGAGTATCCAGGTACTTGTGTCAAGGTCAGAAGACAACCTTGGATATAAGCCCCACTGTCCTGTTTGAGGCAGGGTCTATTTGTTTCTTGTACACCACGCTAGTTGGTCCTGGAGCTCCCTGGGATTCTCCTGTCTGATTTCCATCATGCTCTAGGAGCACAGGGATAATAGGTGTTTTACCGTGTCTGGCCTTGATATGAATTATGTGGATTTGAACTCAGGTCTTCATGTGCTCACAGAAAGCACTTTCACTATTGAGCCATAGCCAATGTCTTCTGTTTTGTCTTCTTTTTATCTTGGTGAGCACACTCTCTTTAGATATAAGACATACATAGATTTAAAGGGGGAAGACAGAAAAATGTATTCCACACAGATGGTGACCAAAGGGAGTGCAGAGGGGACTACAGGTGTATTGGACAAAACAGACATCCAGGAGAAGCCTGACACAAGAGACAGGAAGGATCTAGAATAAGAGGACATGGCAGGAGATGCAATTCGTGAATGTTAGCACTTGCCAGGAAAGCCCCGATGGATGAACATGAGTGAAGGGTCTCGTGGCTACATACCCCAGCTGCAGATTACAGCAGCAACTCCCAAGGACAGGTGGGTCACCATGAGAGGTCACGAGGAAAGAGAAAGCTACTGATGCCCAGACGGATGCAGTGCCACACACAACACCAGGACACGCTTTCTTCCTGAGGCAACAGACCATCCCCAGAACACATTCCGTGATAAGCCCCACAACAGAGCTTCCCACATGGGAGAATACTGAGACTGTGCCACGTTCCTTCTTCCACTGCAGCAGAGGGGGCTAAGAGTCAGATGCATTTGCCGATGACAGTCTTACACAGGGAAAACCTCGCATGCGACCATAAATGTCAGCATGGATGAACAAGGGCAGCAAGGCCACAGACTGAACAATAGGTAAAAACCAGTTCTGAGACGGCAACATGACCAGCCTCAAAGGAAATTAGGCAAATGATACCACTTTCAATAGCAGCCAAGAGAAGGACACACCTAAGAAGGGACTTGGCCAGGGTGACTAGATACTAGGCTCTGAGGATTGCAAACATTTTTGCTGAAAGAAAATATAAACACATGGAAAGATGTCTCATGTTGGGAGATTGGTGTTGGTAAATGTCTGTATTACTCAGCACAATCCTCATAGTGCCATCCCTGCCCATAACAAAGAGGTTTATTTGGGGGGAGGGGCAGAGCTAAAAAAAAAAATTCGTAGGAATCTCAAGGGACCCCAACCCAAAGAAACAAAACAGTCTTCAGAAAGGAAAACATGTGGCTCCTGACTTTGGAAAGGCTGTTAAGATTCAATTCGGGAGTCCATCCAGGAGGTCATGGACACTAAGACAGACAGACAGACAGACCAACTGGACAGAACAGAGAGCACAGAAACAAAACTTCAGGGCGGTGGTAGACTTTGGGACCATGTCAAGGTTAGACACTTCAACCCAAGGTATTGGGAAACTTGATGTTTTAGTTACTTTCCTATTGTGCTAATAAACCATGATGAAGAGAACTTGTAATAAAGTGCTTAATTTGGGGCTCTTGGTTCCAGAGGGTTAGAGTACATGACCAGCATGGTAGCGAGCATGGCAGTAGGCTTTCAGGCATGGTTCTGGAGCAGTCACTGAGAGCTTACAACTTGATCCACACAAGAGAGAGTTAACTGGGAATGAAACGGGCTTTTCAAGTTCCCAGTGACACCTCCAACAAGGCCATACCTCCTAACCCTTTCCTAATAGTTCCCCCAACTGTGGATCCAGCATTCAAATATATGGGTTCATGGGGCCATTCTCCAAACTGTCACACTCAACATCTGTGTCCAGATGTGCAATTGGGCTCTCTCCTCACACAACATGAAGGACAAATTTGGAAAGGTCCCATGTGCAGGCTTAGGCCCAGCCACAGAACTGTGCATGAAAGATGACTAGGGGGCTGGGCAGTCCTGTGTAATGATGCCTTGGACCTGATGCTCTGCAGACTGCAGAAGTGACAGCTTAGGACTCAAAGCTTCTGAGTGTGTAAAAGACGAGTCACCAGAGGGAACGTCCTGCCCCCAGGATGGAGAAGATGCCTTCTTACTTTGTGAGTAATCAGGGTTAATTCCAAAATGTGTAATCAGCCTTCCATACTCAACAGGAAAATGAACAAACCACCCCAGTGAATGGGTAAAGCAGACACTTCCCTGAAGTTATATAAGCAGCCAGTAGACACACTGAAAGAGACTCAAGGTCACCAGTCACTGGGAAAGTGAAAAATCAGAATCACAGTGGCCTAGTGCCTCACCCCATTGGAACACCTTACTAAAAAGTGAAATCAGAAAGTAACAAAAGTTGCAAGGTCTTGTAGAAACTGGAATGTAAATCAGCACAGCTACACTGAGAAACAATATGGAGGTTCCACAGAAGCCTACAAGCAGGTCTGCCTGTGACCCAGCCACCCCACTGCTGGGCATTTCTCCAGGACCAATGGCAGGATCTGGAGGGTTTTTTTTTTTTTTTTTTTTTTTTTTTTACTCACTCTTGTGAGCCAAGGTTTGGATGCAGCCCAAATATTCTGAATGTGTAAAAACAATGGGGTATGTCTATTCAATGGAGTATTATTCAGCCTTAACGGAGAAAGAACTGCACAATTATACAATGTGTCAAAAGTGGCCAGAACTGAAGACACAGTGAAGAAAGTATTGTTGCCAAGGACAAGGGCTGGAGGTTGCTCCATGGAGACAGAGATTTTTGGTGGGATGAACATGACCCAGTACCTTTAACAGTTAACACTACCACGCTTCACAGTAACCAACAAGATAATCAGTGTGTCTCAGGCATCATGCACACAGGGGAAGGTCGGGCAGGAGTGGTCGTGACATGGAGGCTTCAGCCAATGACCTGGAAGGTCTCTTCCAGAGTCACAGGTCTTCTGTTGTGTGGTTTGCATGTCCTTTATTCCCACCTATGATCTAGGAACGGTGACTCAGTCCCTGTCTATCACTGTCTGCAGATGTACTTAGCCTCTCCAGATGTCTTAGAGGGTGGGGCACTCAGACCTTCTACCAGGATGCTGACCACCATTGTCCATCTTCGTAGGACCCGTGACTCACCCTGAGTGGCTTATGAGGCCAGTGTCTGAGGTGATCAAGAATTGAGGGAGCTGGGGGGTGGGAGGAAGTGAGAGGATGCCCCTCCCCCACCCTTTCACCCGTCTGCCCCTCCACTATCGCAGGCCCCATCCGCTGTGCACTCAGGGCTAATCAAGGGTGTGATTGCTGAGAGAGGAGACACACTCTGTGGGTGCACGCAGAGTCCCCCACTGCACTGCAGTGATTAGACCCAATCCAACCAGAGCAGGACCAAAATAGCTCCCTGCCCAGCTGAGCAGACAGAGGCCATTGCTCCTGCAGAAGCATGGACTGACTGAGTGCACTGGTTGGCTTGTGAGAGTGGACAGCAGGGTGATTCTTTTAGGACTGCAGTCCAAGCTCCTCTATCCTCTATCCTCAAAGCTCTTGTTGGTTATGACCCCCTAATGACAAAATCCAGACCAGGGTCTGGTGCCTAAGGTCTACAAAAGTCCCTTTGCTATAGCCTTCTAATGGCCCCATCTCATGCTCTCCTTCAGGAGCTCCAGATCTTTCTAGAACATGCCAGCTCCTTCACCTCGGGACTCTTACACATGCTGTTCCCTCTGTTAGGAAAATCCTTTCTATAGCCCCTACTCCCTTTGCCCATGTTTCCCCAACATGTTCCACCCACATCCTTGCAAGGGGTCATTTCACAGAGGAGCCCCAGAAGACGGACAGTGAGTGCTGTATCATGTCCCCAGCCTCCCCTATCTCAGGTCATGCTTAGGGCTTGCTGGTCATGGTTACATGCTGGACTCATGGACGTCATACTGATTTGGGGGCTTGCTCGTATTGGGAGAGAAACTTGGAGAGATCCATGAGGATATATATACACCAGAGGATATATACACACCAGAAGCATAATCATGCCTGTTGTCACACTTTCTGGTTCTGATCTAGGTTCCGGGAGCTTAGGTGCTAAGTTTGAGCTGAGTGCTAGTATCACACATACTAAGCGCAGGATGCTAGGTTATAGGTGATACACGTGAATGTGGGTGTTGGGATCATAGGTACTGTGTCTGAGTTGTGGGTCCAGGCTATGAGCTGTGGGTTTGAGGCTGTAGGTGATGGGGTTATGGGTACTGAGTTTTATCTGTGAATATCAGGCCGAGGGTACTGAACTCATGTGCTAGGTAGGGATTGTGGCTTCTGGGTCAGTGGGTGCTGGGAAAGGGTGTGGGGGCTGTCAGGGGCTGGGATTGTGGGTGCTGGAGCTATTGGTGTTAGGCCCAGTTCACACTAGCTCCTGTGGGATAACTTCCCAAGCCTCAGAAATTACCTACTGATGATTAAACCCAACCATGACCATCAATTAATTACATAAACTTACAATGAAATAAGCTATGTGGGAGGCGAAGGTGTCTCTGTCCTTGCTCTCTGCATCATTCTCTGACCTCCACACATTACACTGACAGCTGGAGTCAGAGTCCTGGAACAATGGCCATTTCTAACAGCGAGAACTAGGGGGCTGGCTTTCTAGACTCGAGAAAGTACACAGCCATCATGTTGTCGATGGCACAAGAAGCCAGGGACCTTTTGTCCAATCTTCAAGAACTGCAGCCCAACCAGGCAAATCCTTCTGCAGAGTGATGAATGAGCAGGTGTCTGTGGATAGCTCCCACAAAACTCATGCTAATGTTGAGCTTGGAGCTCATGGGACTGAAATCACCAGTGAGGTTTCACCACAGCCTGTACACTTGTCCATTCTGTGTCTCTGCAAGTATGGGATGGTTCGTTTTCACTGTCATCTTGGCACAACCTAGAATTACCTGGGAAGGGAGTCTCAGTGAAGGGTGGTCTAGATCAGGTTGGTCCATGGGTGATGGGAGATGTCACTGTTTCTCATACTGGTTAATAAATAAAGCACTGTTGGCCAATAGGAAAGGAAGATAGGAGGGACTAGGAGACAAGGAGGAAGAGGAAGTAGTAAGGAGGAGCCAAGATGGAGAGTCTGGAGAGAGCTGTATGCGGCAGCCGGCTCCCGGTAAGAAGACCACATGGAAATACATAGATTAACACAAATGGGTTAATACTTAAGACAGAGCTAGCTGATAAGAAAGTAGTAACTGGCCAACAGTATAATATCAAATACAGAGTCTCTGTGTGTTAATTGGGGCTGGCATGGCGGCAGGACAAGACCAGGCGGCGGGCGGAAAAACCGCACTCCTTACACATGGGCCTGTCTCTGGGGTGTTATCTTGGATGCTTTAATTGATGTGGGAAGATCTAGCTTGAAAGTGGGTGGTATCATCCCCTGATTTTGGTCCTGGACTGTAAGTGCAGAGAAAGCTAGCTGAATGGTAACCACACAAGCTTTCATTCTCTCCCTGCTCTTGGATATGTTGTGACTAGCTGCCCCAAGTTCCTGCTTGGCTTCCCTGCAACGATAGACTGCAACCTGCAATGATAAGCCAAATAAATCCTTTGTCCCTTGTGTTGTGTTTGGTCAGGGAATTTTGTCATAGCCACAGAAATAAAACCAGGACATGATGAGATGCAGTCACCTCGACTCCTGATGCCCAGAGTCAGACATGGTGGATTCCTCTGCAGAGTGGGGTCTTACAGTTTTGTCAGTGGAGAAAATGTCCTTAGAGGCCTGTGATTCTCACAGAAGCTGAGGTAATAAGAAAAGGTTCACTGTGAAGAAGAAAAAATTCACCAGAGGTGGGAGAGGCTGGCATACAGGCCAGACCCTGAAGACGCCACTATGCAGGAATAGTTCCAGCAACCAGGCCCTGACCCCTCCTACCATGGTCTTCCACAAACTTCCATGGATATTGCTGGGCACTACTCTCCTGGGCTGTTTTCATCCACCAGGTAGAGCAGGGAGACTCCAAATCCAGAGGTAATACATTGATATCCAGGGCAGACATACCGATCTCAGATAGAGTGGATCAACAAAACCCAATGAGGACATATGTGAGATGTGGTTGGCAATATCCCATCACTCTAAACTTGTGCACAGTGGACCCTCACACCAGTGAGGTAATCTCAGCCCCCAAGGGACAATGTGGGTGGGACAGAGATGCACCACCTTCTTCTAAACCATTGAAGCCTACTGCCAAGACAGCCTGGGCCAGGGAGGGATGAGGCTGCCTATCGTGCATTTAATCACCATGGAGTGGTGGCCTGTTGTCTTTTTTCTCTCTCTCTCTCTTTCTATTGCTGTGATAATGATCATGAGCCAAAGAAGAAAAGGCCTGTTTGGTTAGAATCCTGATCACAGTGCACTGTGGAGGGAACTCAAGCAGTGCCCGAACCTGAAGGCAGGAGCTGATGCAGAAGCAGTAGAGGAATATTGCTCCCTGTGACTTGCCCAGCCTATTTGCTTACAGCACCTAGGATCATCTGGCCAGGGGTGGTACATCCCACCATGGGCTGGCTGAGCCCTCCCAAGTCAATCAGCAAGAAATTGCCTCTCAAACATGTCCGCAGGCCAATCTGTTGGAGGCATTTCTTTTATTGAGTGTTAGTCCTCTCACATGACTCTGGTCATGTCTGTCTTGGGAGTCTCCTGGTCCTGTGGTACAGGCCCCTTCCCTTCAGTATCTTATGTGTTATTACTCGTTACTGTCATTGTTACTGTTCAAAGTCCGGCCTCTTCTTGGAGTCAGGCCTGCAGAGAGGGGAGGAAGAGGTGACCGAAGGCTTCTACCTTTCTACCACATCAGAGAGAAGAAAGAACAGAGCACCTACTTAGAATTTGGGGCAGGTGCCCAAAATGTCCCTAGGGGAGGTGACCCCTGTATGATACTTAGCAAGTGTCACTCTCCTTGGCCTTGGAACACCTGACACATACACAATGCATCTTTCTCTGGATTTGGAGAGGCTATGCTGACTTAAGAGCCCTGGGCCTCCCTTCTGTCCTCAGCTGCCCACAAGGCTCATTAACACCTGCTGCAGTGGCTTTTCCTGTCCCCATGCATCTCGCTCTGAAAGCCTTTTCCATGGTCTTGCAGAAGCTCCCATCCTGACAGCCCTGTCCTGCCCTTCTCTCCTAATTATCTCTCACTGCTACACTGTGGCAGGCCAGATTAAACCATGAAAGGCAGGCTGTAGCTTGGATACACCCGTTGGTTAGCAGCTGGAGCCTTCTGGCTCAGGATGCTGTTGCTAAAATTAAGAGAAATGTTTGCCCCCGTGCTCCCCTCACACCCCCTCAAGATGCACCCTTCCTTGAAGACTCTGGTGCCTGAGGCCATGATGATGGGTGCCATAGCAACCCACCTACACAGGTACAGGTAGAGTCCTAAGCAGGGGCTAATTTAGTGACACTTGTCCTGGTGAATCAAGCACTAAGTCACCTTGAATATAAAGCCAGACTGTCCAGGATTAGAACTGAGAGGCTAGTCTCTAGGGGCTTCAGAGAGACAGAAGTACCATTTTCAAACCCTGAGAGTGTCTGTGCTTATGGCTGTGCACTCAGTGAAGACAAGGGAGTCCAGGAGATTTAAAGGAGCAGGTGCAGGCTCGGCCAGGCCCAGGACATGATGCACCCAAATCCTCTCCTGGGTCCCAGACAGTTCCCTTCACATTAAGAGGCTTAGTAAGTGCATATGGTATGAAATAGCCATCTTCCTACAACATGAGACCCGGCTGCTGGAGCGCCTGATGAGGCTGGTTGACCAGATGGTGCTCTGAGCTTTATTTGGGTTAAGGCAGGGAAGCTGGTGCCAAGGGATATGACCAGGCTTTCTGCAGAGAAGTGAGGAAAGAGACAGGTGACTTGTGGCAGGAGCTGGAACCATCCATTCCCTCAAGGAGGAAGTTCTTTGGGGGCATGGACAGCACCATTGGTTTAGGGGCAAAGGGTGGCACTGGAATGGTATCAGTGTGGACCAAGAAGGAGTCTGGAGGGATAGAGAGACCTGGAGGATGGGCTGAACCCACAGCAAAAGAGGTCAGTGAGGTATAGGGTGGATGCCAGGAGAGAGGAAGAAAGAATGATGGGCTTTGCGGGGGACAGGGGATGAGGGGAGTCACAGTGTCCCTTCTCAGCCTCCTGTCTCTCCCAGCCTGGCTCTGTCTCTGGATATAGGGTGGGGGAAGTTCTTGGCTGGCCGGCCTCAGATTAGTAACAGGGACAGCCATACCAGCATGTCTGCCATGTACTGAGATCTGGGATGTATCCATGCTGGACATCCCCAGCACTCATGTGTCACAATACATTTACATCGGCAGCCACAACAGGACTACCACATTCCCTCCTGACAGGGCACTGTGAAACTGGGACAACTGTCCATACTTCAGAGGAGAAACAGTCTGAGCCTTGCATTGAAACCCATACCCCTCTGAGCCCCAAGGCTCCTGCTACTCTGGAGGCAGTCTCCCCTTTATGCAGCAGCCTAGTGTGTCCCCCTGTTCCAGCCCAGTCATAGTGCTTTCCTTTCTGATCCCCAAGAACACGGTTAGGTATCTGGGAGCAGCAGGTGCTGGGGTGAAGCCATGGTTGTGTCGAAAACAGTAGTCAAAGTGGCAGTTTTGCATTCTGTAAATCACAGAAGGAAATGGCGCAGCATCAATCAGGGTGATAATTGCTGCAAACCCTCTGTGGGGAGAAATGCAGGCTCAGCAGAGCCTCTCAGAGACTCAGCCTGAAGGATGAAAGCCTGATGTGAGCCTCATCAGGAGGCCCAAGCCAGTGCCACATGCCAGGAATTACTACAGCCAGAAGCTCGATCTATTACTCAAGTGAAATAGCCCCGGGCTCCCAACTTCATCTTCCCAACTGCACTTCCAATAGCACTCAGATGGTCTCAGACTCTGGCCCTATGGATTGAGAGCTGAAAGACCTGCAGGCATTGCAAGAGTAATCACACAGAGGCTGCTGACCATGGAGGACAGATGGCTTCTGTGTGTGAAGGATGTTCACCATGTGGCCACCTGCGAGCCCCGCCCCACTGCCAATAACTGGCCTTGAGTTTCCATTTGAGGCTGACCACTCTCCTGCCTTTGGCTCATGTGGGCCAGGTGAGCCTCGGTGTTCTTCCTGTGTGTGACTCATGTGACTGGGACTACACAGTAAACACGGCGCTCTATTTCAGAGGTGCTGGGGGGTGAGGAATGGAGCTCGTCTGGGCTTCCTCGGCCTCTTCTCTGTTTCTGTAACAGAGTACCAGAGGTTGGAAACTTACAAAGGAAAAGGAAGTGTTGCTGTTGCTGTAGTAGTTACATGTCTGTAACGCCAGCATGTGACAGGTAGAAGCAGGAAGAAGTGTTCCAGACCAGTTTTAAAAAGTCAAAAACAAAACAAGGAAGAAGGGAAGGAAAAGAAAGGGAGGATGGGGGGGGTGTCTCTCACAGTCTGGAGTCTGAACTTTTTAGTAAGTAGGTATCATCATTTCAGGGCCTTTCTGCTCAGTCAGCTCATGATGGAGAGTGAGAGGGCAAGAGAGGCAGAGAGTGAACCCACACCTTCAGGTGAACCCGTCCTTACATGGCTCAACCCACTTCAGTGCTAGCAGTGTTAATCTACTCACAAAGACAGAGCCCCTGTACCCTGATCTTACCTTGTAAGTGTCACGCCTATGTTAGCATCAAGGTAGCAATTAAAGTGCAATATGGGTTTCCAGCGATATTCAAACCACAGCATGAGCAATATTGGGAGTTGGGAAGAAACCCATGTGCAAGTTCCATCACGCTCTTTCTGGAGAACAGGGATGGGAGGCCCCGAAACCCTGTTTGAGATCATAGCTGGAGGGTCCCTGGAGCTGCAGGGAACGTGTGTAGGGGCTCTGAGCTCAGAGGACGGTAGATCCAGAGATGGGGCACAAGGAAAGTCCTGGTAATGCCTTCAAAGGCCCCATGGCTGTCACTGTGTCACTGTCACATCTGGGCTGTAGCTGTGGATAGGACGAGTCTAAGGAGACACAGGGACTTCAGGAAATGTCTATAATGGGAGACCCTGTGTGGTCCCCACCTTTGTTCTTCTGGTTACAACACAAATGCCTGGTGTCTTAGTTGGGGTTTCTAGTGTTGTGATGAAACACTGTGTCCAAAAAGGAAGTTGGGGAGAAAAGGGTTTATTCGGCTTACATTTCCAAATCACTGTTCATCATCAAAGGAAGTTGAGGCAGGAACTTAAGTAGGACAGGATCCTGGAGGCAAGAATATAGTAACTTTTTTTTGGTAGGCTGCCAGCCTACAAATAATAACAGGAAGTCTTAGTATTAATCATATTAATCATGAAAGCTTGACCTTTAGCTTATGCTTGTCTTAACCAGCTCTTATAACATCATCCTTTAACTCATATTTTTAAATATATGATCTGCCATGTAGTGTTACCTCTCTTACATCTTGAATCACCTGTCTTCTCTCTGCGTCTGGCTGGTAACCCCACCTTTCTTCCCATAGTCCCATCTGTGCCTGGAAATCCCACCTGTACCTCCTGTCTAGTTATTGGCCATTTAGCTCTTTATTAAACCAATCAGAAAGCACCCTGGCAAAGAGATAGCTTCACAGTGTACAAAAAGATTATTCCACAACACGGGAGCTGAAGCAGGGGCCATGGGGGGGGGATGCTGCTTACTGGCTTGTTTCCTATGGCTTGCTTAGCCTGCTTTCTTACAGAACCCAGGACAGCCAGCCTAGGGATGGCACCACCCACTAACTGAGAAAATGCCTTTCAGATAGCTCTCATGGAAACATTTCCTCAACTGAGGCTCTTTCCTCTCTGATGACTCTAGCTTGTGTTAAGTTGACTCACAAAACCAGCCAGTACAGATGGTGACAATAAAACCATGATCTGGGGGGGCAGCCTCAGGAGGGCCTAGTCCTGGGGGTTCATCCTTTGCCCATTAGGCTTGAACTTCTCGTTTCATTTGGTTTCCTATTACTTGTGACTTCACCCTTCATACTTGGGCTCTATTACCCAACAGGAGAGAGACTGTTGGGTCCTGCTAAGCCTCTGGCTGGGGGCTGTAGTAATGCTCAATCCCTATGGGTGGAATCATACCCACAGCCATCATTTCAGAAGGGTCCCAGTGGAAGGGGCTTGTCCTCTCTGGAAAGAACTGTGGTCTGTGAACAGCAGTTGGACCCTACTGTCATATGCACCCTACTATCATATGCTGTCTAAAAGCTGGAAACTGTGTTCTGTGACTTTGTGTCAATGGAGCTTTAAATGAGTCTAATTTAGAAAGTACTTGTTCATGATCAAGGACCTGTCACAAAAAAATTACGCTGTTTTGTTTTAATTCCGGAGGGAGCCAGTGAGCTAGCCACAGTTGTCTCTGCCTACAGGACTGTGGAACCTGGATGGTTCATGTCAGGCAGCTTTCTCAGCCGTAGGATGCAGGCAACAGACACTCTAGTTTGTCACTGTGCCGATCCTAAGGTGCAAATAGCGACAATCACAGCTGCTGCTGCCACCTTGCATACACCCCATGAACACTTTGCAATTGCTCCTCGAGCTTTGGGGCTGGAGCAGAAGCCAGCGCCCTTCATCTAATACCCAGCTCTGAAACAGGAGGACGAAGACCTTGTGTGTCCCATCAAGTGACATCCATAATTGCTGAGTCCTGTCTGGGTGTCTGGGTGAGCTGAGCAGAGCCCAGCCACTTTGTATGAACCCTACTGTCCATCCACTTTGTGAGAGCCCTAGCCTCTGTGCCTTAGATTCCCCTGTAATGCACAAGTACCATACTACTATGGTGGGAGCCATGCTGCCAGATGCCCACAGTTCCAGCATCTGCTCCATCCTCATATCCCAGGGGGAAAGTCCAGGGCTGTGTGTCAGGTGGACCGGCAGCTATGTCTATGCTCACTAGTCTGTGACTGTGTCCTGTGGTTCTTTATAATGTTGCCTTTAAATTCGTTTCAAGAGTGAGGCCTGGTGGTTGGTATCTATGATGGGACACATGCCTTGCTCTCTCTATCTCCCCCCCCCCATCCTGAACTATCTTTTCTCAGCCCTGGGTACTGATTCCTGGTATTCCAGCCCTGTTCAGACCTCCCTCCTGCCCCATGATGGCTGCTGCCTCCACCCATGCAGTGATCAGGCAGTGTCAGGGAAACCATGTCTTATACTGTAATCTTTAGCAGGGGCTTGGGGTCAGGTTCCAGGAATGTTGGAGTCTGTGTGCATTAATCTAGTGACATCACCACATATCCTACTTATGAAGAGAGATTGCCCGTTGTCATGTGATTCTTCTTGATTGGACACAGATACATCATGTAATGCTAGAGACCCCCACATCCACTCCAATTTCCCTGGTTCTCAGGCCTATGTGTTCTATATGAGCATAGGCATAGAGCCTGGCACCAAGATCCTGAGGATGCAGCACGTGGGATCCCATGAGTGGTTCAGTCATGGCTTCCCTTCTCACTCTTGTGCCTGGGTGTCAGGAGCTAGAAGGCACCAAAGGAACTTAGCTGGTACCTGACCATCACCCCAGCCACACTCGGGGCACAGGAGGGGAGCAGGCTAATTCAGTCAGGATGTCATCTTTTAGGACAGAGCCATTCCTAATGCGGTATTTGACTCTCCATCACATTGCAAATGCACGAGGGTCATCTGTTTCAAACCCATTTTCCATTCAACAGCATCTTCTTCAGGGTGTGTGGTACAGAGGGGAGCAGGTGTAGCAGTGAGGAGAGATTTGATGGTAACAATAGACAAGTCCAGAAGTTGAGAGAGACAGAGGGCAGTGCCGGAAACACTAGAGGGCTAGGGGCTTCATGCCTCTGTCTAACAGCTCTGATATGTGTGTGACCACTGGGTCTGGGGGCAAAGTCTCTGCCTCTGACCCTATGTCTATGTGGTTGGCCGCTCTCACTGGGCAGGACAGTCCCTGTGATTTTGTGCCCATTCTGCAGGGAAGGGGCAACTGAGCTCCTTGCATGTGGTCCAGGGCTGGGACAGCATGGCATCCTAGACACTGGAGTTCTGCACCCACACAACACACTCTCTAGAGCTCCTACAGACACCTGGCAGGCAGGTGTCCAGGTGCCCCATGGGTGCCTGGGCTGCCCTAGACCCAGAGGCTGTGAGTTGAGACACAGCCTGCTCTCCCCTTTGGTTTTAAATAGAAACTAGAGAAACACTTATTTCATTTTAGAAATGAATATTCACTAAAGATGTCGTATAATACAGATTTATGGCTGCATTTTGAGGGGCAAATTAAAGAAATAAATAACCCGTAAGTAAGTCTCTTGTTTTGTGCTTAGGTAGAAATGTCTCCGTCCCCCACCCCACTCCTAGTCCTTATGGCCACCTATTGAATTTATTTAAATTAGTTAAACTTAGATGAGAGTAAATAGTCAAAACCTCACCAGTTCCAGCGTCCTTATGTTTTATTAAGGACAAATACTTATGCAAAGACTCTGGATTTATTGTTCCGATGTCGGCTCAGTAAACATTTTTTTTTAATGGGATTCAGGAATATTTTGCAAATGACTAAAATCCCTAGGATCCTGGGACAGATGACCAGCACTTTGCATCTTCCCTGGGGAAAGGGCATAGTAGGGGTGAGTCCCATGGGATTGTACCCAGGTGCCAGTCACAAGGGTGTGAAACAAAGGGGTATGGAGCATAGGGATTCAGCGCCAGGAAGGGAGCTGAAGGGTGAACCTGGACTACTGGTGAGGTCATCCCATGGGATTGTACCCAGGTGCCAGTCACAAGGGTGTGAAACAAAGGGGTATGGAGCATAGGGATTCAGCGCCAGGAAGGGAGCTGAAGGGTGAACCTGGACTACTGGTGAGGTCAGAGCGCCGCCCTGGAGGTAGAAACCTGAAGGTACAGTGGTTCCTCCACTTTGAGAGGGCTGAGGCTCCTGAGGACAACACTAAGCAGCAGGCAGATAGGAAATGGCTTATTCTGGGAGACTGGATCCCTCAGACACAAAGCTCCAGTGCTCCTGAGGGTCCCAGGTCACTGTCTGGCTCACCAGAGAGCCTCACATTAGATAGATTGATTCTTCTCAATGGCACGATGCCAAGCAAGATAACGCTGTCCCTGCCTGCACAGCCCAGCACCTCTCCTCAGACTGTTCTGGATGTAGAGACCCTGGGGCATTAAACACCCCACAGGGATGCAGACATACCAGTTTCTGGGGTGCCTCGGGGCAAGTCTGCAGGCTTCCTGCAGGCTCAGTGGAGCTGGTATACAGCCCTGGAAACCTTCCCCTTTTAGGGTAAATCACATTATACCTCACCTCTGAAGGCCAGCTGGTCTGCAGGATCTTTGCATAGCTGATCTGAGACTCAGCTGGCTTAGAACAGTGAGTGGTTCTCAACCTTCCTAATGCTGTGGCCATTTAATACAGTTCTTCATGATGAGATGACCCCCAATCATAAAATTATTTTTGTTGCTACTTCATAGCTATAACTTTGTTATGAACCATCATGTAAATAAATATCTGATACACAGGATGGCCAATAGGTGACCTCCTATGGGGTCATGACCCACAGGTTGAAAACCATGGGCCTGGAGGGTGTCTGTGATTTCTGATTTGGCAGCAAGCTATAAGTAATATCTTGATGCTATAAAGCCACTTCTAACCTGCTGCTGGGTGGGGGGCTTTGCTCACTGGGTGGGATGTGAGGGGAACCAGAAGCCACTGTGAAAGCTGGACCCCACTGCCGAGACTAGCTGGGATTCCTGGACCTGTTGGGTGCACCTGTGCCACCAGGCGATCAGGACACGGGAAATGCCAGGGTAGAAGAGTACAAGCAGGGTGTGAGCGAGGTAAGGACATCCTTACCAATGTGACTTCCTCAGGGACCACACCAAGTCAGGGTCTCAAGAAGAGCCAGACACCTGCTCTTGACATCGCCACCTAAGAGCCGAGGATGGTGTAAAAGGAACAAAGAACTCGCCAGGTCAGTCTGGCTACAGCAAGTGTCCCTGGTCACTCTCACCTACCTCTCTATCACAATCAACCTGGACATGGCTGAGCAGAAGGACGTAGAGAAATAAACAGGAGAGGGGACCACAAGGCCTAGGGCTTGAGAAGAATGGGGGAGGTGACTCTCTGGGCCCCAGATGCTGCCTCATCCGATTCCCCTACTTCCCACTGTACCTGGGAGAAGGGGCCAAACATACCTTCTCCCATAGCGCAGAGGGACCATCTGAAGCAGAAGGACCTTCCTGGATGCTGACTGATATTAATGACTGTGCTCACACTGGCCACACAGGGCAGGGCATGGGCCTAACTACCCTTCCTTGTAGTTTGGAATCAGGGGCTCTAGGACTGGCTCCGATGAAAGCTTTGTTGTTCAGGGTGAGCTGAGGTCTGAGGTGGTTCTGAACCTCTCTACTGGGGACCTTAATGATGCCCTCTCCAATGCTCAAACTTGTCCTTTCTGGAAAGTTCCACCTATCACAGCTGCAGGGCACAGGGAAGGTTCTGTGACCTTGAGCTAGCTGACCTGGAGATGGCCTGACTCAGTGGGTTCTGAGGGGCGGGGGCTTAGGCTACTTAGGGTTTTGGTGCTGTAGAGCTGCCCACAGTGGGCCTGTGTAGATGAGAACGCAGAGGACAGATGGAACAGGTACAGGGAACAGCACTGTGGGACCAGAGTGGTTTCTGGTTAGATGCACAGACAGGTCCCAGCTCTGCTCTCTGCAGACTCTGCCGGGCTCTTTTCCTGGGCAGAAGAAATTAAGAGAACTTCCCTCCCTAGGTGTGCATACCCAGGGAGCTGCACCCAGTGGACCTATGGGGTCTCTGGCTCAGGCCCTTGGGGGTTACTCGCCTTTATTCTTTCCTAATATCCTCAGAGTCTGGGACTATGGGAATATGCTGACATCTGCCTGTGGCCTAAGATGAAGGGAGGAGGGACTCAGGCAGGGGCTCTCTGTGTCTCACTCCTAAATTCAAGCTTGGGTGGAGCCCTTCCACCCTGATATGGCCTCCCCACCACGGAGAGATGGAATCAGCCCTTGTCTTCTCTAGCAGAACAGCCTGGGTTTGTCAATGTGTCCTGGCATTTATGGAGCATGAGGCTTCCAGAAACGGAATGGTCAGTACATCCAAAACTGAACACTTAAGTCCAGAGCCCTGCCTCCAGCCAAGGCACAAAGAGCAAGTTAAGCTGGACTTATTGGGGGATGGCTGGCAGCCCAGCCATGTCTCCTTAGGGGAGAGACTTGAGTCCTTATTCAAAGAGACCCTGCGTTGATACTTGCTTCTTCTGTCCTTAGAGTCTGGAGCAGCATAGAGAACTCTAGCTTGCAGATTCTGCCTCGACTGATTTCCACACCTGGAAGGGAAATAGGGACCTTGGAACAGAGCAGCCAAGGTACCAGAGAAAGACATGGCCCATTGAAGATCAGTGTAGACACAGGAACAGCTCTGAGAACTAGACCCATGTTAATCTATCTACACTGGCCCTCGAAGTTCCCAGTTTCCTTCTCCAGAATTTGGCACTTGGGTCTCTGTGGACCCCTTTGCTCCTTTGTTGCTGCACAGCACTTCCTATGACCTTTACTCCAGTCGGCTTCCTGGGGGACCAGCATGTCTGCATTTAATAACTCCGTGTTGGAATGCTGTCTAGCCAGGTAATTTTAGTGGCCCGAGGGAACACAGGCTGCAGGCAGCTGGACATCTGGCTCTGCTTTGATTTCCAAAGCACACCGCAGGTGAGGGACGCTATACCGCTAATGGCTGCTGTGACTTTTTACCCAGCCATTGAATGCTCGGAGCTAATGTGATGGTGCCAGGGAAATTACGACAGCCCACCATTGATAAATCCCCCAGTGGTCACCACATTAATATACCAAAGGACACTGGCCTCCTCCTTAGGAAACCCCTGTGGGCAATATCCTACTGAGAAACCTGTATAACTTCCCTTACCTGAGAAGGAGATAGACCCGGGAACAGCATGGGCACCCACTGTAGCCAAGGATGTGTCTTCTTTGGTATGGCTTGCAGCTTCCTGTCCTGAGGCAGTGTCATGCATGGAAGGGAGGGGCTGAGAGGGTAAGTTTGTATTATGACCTGTGTTCTTAGCCTCTGTCCAGAGATGGACACTGAGCACATTCTTATGGACCACATGCCAAAGGGGCCTGTGTCTTGCTGTTCTGAAGCCTAAGACCCAGGGAAGATGCCAGGGAGGACCTAAGGAACCCAGGCAACCGTGTCCTGCGGATCTTCCCATGCCATGAGAACATCACTCACTGCCAGGCATCTGGGCATCAAGTGACTATGAAGCCACATCTAGGAGGATAGAAAGAGATAAATGGCTTTGAGGAGGCTGTGAACTGGTGCAGGTGGACCCCCAGCATCCATCCAGCTCTAAGGAAAAGGATAGTGTGTGCTGGTGGATGTTATCATTTGCATCGAACTTTAGATCTCCCCTCCCTGGGAACTTTCTAAACAAACCCCCTATGTAGGAGATGTGTCCCTGTGAATGGAGAAGAAAAAAAGGGGAGGGCATTTTACTTCATGAATAATCTACCAACCTCATGAATATTCATAAACCCCTGGGCAGCTGTCCATTTCCAGGGCACTGCATTCCAATCTCAATGTTTGATTTGCTTTGCTAAATAAACTTCTGCTTAAACCATCTGTGTCTTGAAGTGCATTCTTTCCTCCAGCAGACAAGAACCAAGAGATCCCTGTAGCAGAGGTACAAAGTACTCAACTACGTGTGCAGACAGGGCTCAGTGCAATCACGTGTGCAGACAGGGCTCAGTGCAATCCTTGCTGAAGGCTAGAACAGCCAGGTCCTAAGTTGTCTTTGCTTCTCTATCCAATAACCATCCCGGGTCTGGGCAGTTCGGCAGGAAAAAAGCTGGATGTATTGATATGGGAGCCCTCAGATTTCAGGTTCCAGATGAATTGCAGGAACTATAAGCAGCATTAAGAAATAAGTATCTGGAACACATTTCCACATGGTATTTTCAAGTGTCACAGTTTCTTTGCAAGCAGGAGCCTGCCATGGCAGTTCTTTCGCATTCTTGATCTGGAGTGTCACCCCAAGTCCCCACTCTGGTTTATGCAGCTAGCTTGTAAAATACTCATTCTCCTTCTTGCCAGGTACTGTCCAATGACTGCCCCAAGCTGTCTGAGCCTATTTCCATGGAATCACCAAGAAGGCAGGCCAGGAGATCAAGGACTTGCCTCTTTAGATGTGTGGGAGCCTCAGATCTCCTCATCAGACAGTACTCACAGCCACTGCCCAGCACTACAGGCAGCCCTCCAGCCAGGCTCATCTGCTTCAGAGACCAGTGTAGCTGAGGCCTTACACCCCCTCTCACCCAGAGCCTCTGGTCCAGGCTAATGGAGCCTCTTCCTGCATCCCACCACCAGGTCAATCCATCATTAGATAGCTTTATTTAGAGACCTTCCTGTCCAGGTCTGCCCCCAGGGCAGTGTGTATTGGTGGTAACCCTATTAATTAGTGGGCCTGTGAGGTAGGAAGGGCTCTAGGAAGGAGGCCAGGCAAATCTAGAGTGGGTAGAAGGTAGCTTTCTAGGCTCTATCCGTGTGGATAACTTGAATGAGAATGCCCCTCCCCCCATGGGTTCGTGTATTTGCATGTTTAGGACCCAGTTGATGAACTATTTGGAAGGATTAGGAGGTGTGGCCTTGTTGTAGGAGGTTTAGCCTTGCTGGGGGAGGTGTGGCCTTAGAAGGAGTGTGGCCTTTTGGAGGTTGTATGTCCCTGGGGGAAGGGGCGAGCTTTGAGGTTTCAAAAGCCTACAGCTGGCCCAATGTCTTTCTTTCTCCTTGTTGCCTGTGGACCAGGATGTAAAGCTCTCTGCAGCTGCTCCAGAACCATACCTGCCTGCTTGCCACCATGCTCCCTGCCATGATGACAACAGACTAAACCTCTGAAACTATAAGTTAGCCCCCAATATAAGAGCTGCCTTGGTCACGGTGTCTCTTCATAGTGATAGAGCCGAGGCTAAAGCAAGCAGTTGGCTGTGTATCCCCTCGAATGTTGGCATCTCAGGAGAAGCCCATTGGGTACTCTCCATGCATTCACTCATTAACCCCCATGTACATCTAGGCAACGCATGCAGACTGTGCTAGTCATGCTCCTAGAGGCTGGGCAGGAGGGTCGAGCATGCAGATCTTTGCTCATACTGAGCTTATAGTCCTGTGATGGAATGAGTGGCCGTAATCATGACAAAGGTTATGCTTGTGATGGTGCTGATGGTAGAGATAGTATTTATAGGAGGGATGAAGGTGGTGATGATAATGATGGTAGCAGTGATGATGGTGATAATAATGGTGATATGATTATGATGACGGTGACAGTGATGATGATGATAGTGTTGATGATGATGGTGGTGGTGATGGTAACAATGATTATTGGGATAGTGATAATGATGTTGTTAGCCAACACAGTGATGGTCTTAATTCCCATGGGCCCACAGGGTGATGCTTAGACTCATTTCAGGTCAGCATCCTCTTTCCTGCTATGTCCCTGTGTAAAATGTGAGTTCCCACACAGAGGGGTCTTCACAGGGCAAAGCCTGCAACACTCCAAAATATATAGTTTAACAAGAGCAGCTGTAAGTAAGTGAATTGCAATAAAAATTAAGATCATTTGCTCCTTCAACTGCCAGGCCCTGCACTGTGAATGGAGTGAGAAATGTTCTCTTATAGCGCCAGGGACGGATCCAACACAGCGCCCTCCATGCTGTCACTTGGCCTCAGATCAGACCTCAGGGGTGTTCCTGAGGCCAATTCTTTTCTTCTTTTTAATGTTCCCTAATGGACATCCTGAACTCTGCCATTATTTTGCAGTTCTCCCTGCCAAGATAAATGCTGCTTTGCAGCCATCTGCCACGCTGGCAGTCCTGGGCTTGGCTGTTGGGGTGCCCTGGGGCTCAGGATTGCTCACAGGCACCAGGAGCTCCGACTGAGACCAAGTGACAAGCAGAGTCGATGCTTTCAGAGACTAAATGTGGCCATCATCACCACCCTGCACTCAGGCTGGACTGATGCCTGCATGGGGCTGGCCTCAGTGTGGACTGCCATCTGCAGGCTGTGCCGTGAAGGACCACTGTTCCTAGCTTAAGTGGAGGTGACATGTGGATGCCATCCTAGATCCGTCAGAGCCAGTGGCGTATCAAGGCTTGGCAGGAGAAGACCTCGATTCTCAAGCTCTGGCAGGGAGGCCCTGAGTCCTAGCTCCTGGCATTTGTGGCCATGTACCACCTGCTGGTTTGGGCATGTCTTCTCAGTCTGCTGGCTACTGGCTCCAGTTTCCTGTGGTGCCTGTGTGTGTGTACAGGAGACCTTGTTGTCCCTTGATCTTTTTTATCCTCTCCTCATCTGCTGTGTTTAGGGACACGGCTCCCTTGCTTTCCCTAAGATAGCCAAATACCCCCCCCAGATATAGACTTTAACAAAGGACACACAAATGTCACCCACAGTTTATTTTCTCATTATGGTAATTCATTGCTCACTGCTTGAAAAAAATAGATAAAATTATAGAGGAAATAAAAATTAAAAACCTGTGCATATTTATATATGTAAAACAAAATGACAATGCCATTGAGATAAAGATAATGCCAATTTGTTCCTTTTTAAAATAAGCTTTAATTATGGTGAAATATAGGTACATAAAATGTGTTAGCCTTACTGTATAAAGTGAGGACATGATATGGCTAAGGGGAGGGTTTTTGTTGTCTATATAAGGGAGGGCACAGCCAGAGGCATCTGGAAGAGTCCAGAGCAGGGAAAGTAGTAGACTGAACATGACCAGCAGAATAGACTGGGCCATGAGGGGAGGCGGAGCTAGAGAGGGGTATAAAAGAGAGAGGGGCCCATGACAGCACTTGGCTAAAATGGCAGTTATATAGGAACCAGAAGCAGGGGGTAGGAAAGTCTGTGGGCTGGAGAAGTTTTGGGTAGGGAACTGGGTGAAAAGAGCCACAGGTAGTTGTGATACTAAGAAAGCCTGAAGGCCAGCCTGAGCTTTGGTATGCTAATAGACACCATAGTTAGCCATCCCACCCGCTCCCCTCAGTTTCTTTTGGACCTGATTATCCCCCACTCCACAAGGTTTCTCTATATAGCGCTGGCTGTCCTGGAACTAGCTCTGGAACCAGGCTGGCCTCAAGTTCAGATATCCACCTGCCTCTGCCTCCCGAGTGCTGGGATTAAAGGCGTGCACCACCACCGCCAGGAAGACACTTAGCATTTTTAAGCCCTTTATAAAAGGCCTGAGATGTGAGCAGTTGTGCATAGTTAACAAGAATTTAGTGGGTTTGGAGATAAGCACACACCCCAGAGACTGCCACCATGACCCACCTCTCCCAGTTCTGGTCAGAACCCATGACCACAGTCCGCACTACCCGTGGACCAGCTGCTCCACCCTCCCTGAAGGCTCAAGGTTCTCAGAGCTGCACATCTACTGAGAATCTCAGGTACTGAGGCCTGCAAAGTAGAGAGCCAGCTCTGTGTGACCCTTGATCTCATTGGGAAGAAACCTGAGTCCAGTGGTCCCTGAGGCTTGGTTCTCACTTCTGTGGCTCCCCATGGGCACCCTGAGATACTAGAGAGACCAAAGAGATAACAACAGGGCAATTTACCCTTTGAGCCAAGCTTCCTGTGGGGAGATGAGGACACTATGGACAAGGTAGTTCCTCAGCTTTTCCCTGCCCCTAGTACCCAAGCACCCATGTCCCTCTCTGCCCTTCCCTATAGAACCTTGCAATGTGTGCAAAGTAGCACAGGGTTTCCACAATGGTTTGTGTTTTCTTCTCTTGACTGCTAAGTTGTTTTCACAATTCCAAATGTGCAGAAATTTATTCAAAATGGATGGTGCCTCCAAAACAGAATCCCTGTATCTCTTTAGGATATTCTGAGCCCTCATTCCTCCATAGGGTCTATGGGCAGGCTGCCAAGGCATTGCCTGGAGCTAGTTAGAGACATGGACTAAGCTTTATTATAATCCATAGATCCAGAACCTGATTCCACCAAGACTCCAAGGACACAGGTGGCTCCAGGCAATGGAGAGTCAGGGCTCATGTTGGCTGTTTATTGGCGTCTCCTGAAAACTTATGTCTTCACCCAGGCATTCTGGGTGACTTTTGTCTTCTTGTAGGACTGCTAGCCCTAATAGTTGTGTGGCGATGTATTGTTTATGGTCTGATATACTATTTATGATTTAATGAAATTATCCTGGGGACCAGACTGCAAAGCTAGGCATGCCCACAGAGGCCAGGCAGTGGTAGCACACACCTTTAATCCCAGGACTCATGAGACCGAGGCCGAGGGATCTCCCTGAGTTCAAAGCCATCCTGGCCTATGCAAGAATGAATCAGTTTGAAGGAGAATTAGAGAGAGCTCATGCCTTTTATCCCAGCACTAGAGAGCATAGAAGGAGCTCAGTGCAGTCCCAGGCAGCGGTCTGAGATTTCGTGAGGAGCAGTATAGTCTTCAGATACACTCTGAAGTTCCATGGATCGCCCCTTTGGTCTGAGCATTGGTAGAGGTGAGAGCTCTCTAGTGGTTGAGCATTTTGCTTCTCTGATTTTCAGCTTGAACCCCAATATCTGTCTCTGAGTTTTTATTATTCGTGCTATAAATTGGTCTTCACGATCTCATGGGCATACAGGGCAAGTGAATGGAAGGTGGGAAAGGCAATTACGAAGCAGACACCTGTGCCAGGCACAGTCACTCTGCTTCCAGGTGTCCTTGATCTAAGAAGTCAGGGAGGGTTGTTTGGGGGTAACAGCCTGGAATAAATTCAGGTAGACCCAGCATGCTTGTTTCCTCCTCAGCAGTCTGAGTCCCTCCGCTCCCTCAGCTCTTCCAGAACTGTCAGTCTTGGCTCCTGAATACCCAAGGCCTGAGAGCTGGACTAGCAGTGTAGCTAAAATGCCTTCCCCGGTGGGGAAGATGTAAGCAACATCTATCCTTCCTCCCAAGGTTCCGATGACAAACGGAGGCACAATTCCACCAAAGTTCGCTCTGGGGAACCAGTGAGTGTATTGGTACTCATTACAGAACATAGGTGAGGGTTACTTACAGGGATGTGAGTGTTCCTCTGCCTCAAAGGCCAGGGATGAAGGGATGAAGGGATGAAGGGATGATGGCTTCCCTACAGCCCCATAGATTGAACTCCCTTCCCCCAGTAATCCCCCAGCCTCAGAGGCCGCCTGCAATTTAAGGCAGAGTTGTACAAAACTCTGGTGGTAGGGAGTGGCTGGACTCCCAGGTAAGGGTCTTGTGACTCCCACAGGGTGTAAACAGTCAATAAACACAGCAGAAGTGTCCTTTTACAAGTGAGTGCAGCTGGAGTCCCCCCAAAATGGTGGTTGCTTAGCTCTGAGGGTAGCCACATACCACAAACACCTAGAAGCCAACAGCTCTAGGCACTGGGAGCTAGGGTCCTTTTGCTCTGGGCCTTGGCTTTCAGGAGCTTACCTGAAGGTTTATTGCTGTAGGATTTAGCCACCAGCACGTGGGGGCTGTTGTAGTCCTCAACTCTTAACAGTAGTGGAAGAAACACTCTGTGACTGCTACTATTACTGCTGCCAAACAACCTTTGAGTGCTGGGACTCTCAGCCCTATAGTGACAGTGTCACCCCAGAGTGTCAGACACCCTAGGCTTTTAAAGCAAGACAGCTCCTGTTGACTCTTCTGTGACCAAGGACACGGTCTCTTGTCCTCAGTTTTCCCTAGCTCTGCCGTCTCTCTGCTCCCCATTTTTTCCTGCCCTAAGCACTCTCTGGAGGTCTCCAGCTATCCTGTCACCGTTATTGTCACCTCTTGCCATCACTGTTGAATTCACTACTGCCGTAATTCTGCTTCTGCTTGCTACCGTCCTTTCCTGTTACCAGCTTAGCCCATTCTACTAATGCTGAAGATCAGAAACAGACAAGAAAAGACAGCTAGGGAAGACAAGTGTGTGTGGGTGGGGTCCTAGTGCTGTAACACTAGGAACAGCATGGGGGGAGTGGCTCATGCTTCACTAGCAGCCCAACACCCTGCTCATATACCCCAAAAGGGATGTGGCAAGGGTGACTGAGCCACTCCTAGTGAACTTTCATGTAAATGAAGGACCGTGTTTGCACCAATCAAAGGCCTTAGGCTGGACCAGCAGGGTAGTGCTCCCCATCTGCCCTGAAAGAAAACAGCTGTAGGGTAGGCAATGGTGTCTAGAATGCAGAATGCAAAAAGATCCAATGCCGGTTGTTTAAACAAATTGTGACTAGAACAGTGCAGTTTGCAGCCAGACTGGTCCACATAGCTGTAGTTGTAGTGTAGTTTCCTGGAGGTAACTGTGACCTGTACAAAGGAATATGTCTCCTGGAGAGAGAGAGGTTGGAGCCCCACATTCATCCTTGATTTCCACAAGCAGAGATAGATGCGTATGGCCATCTTTGTTATGAATGATCTTTCTAAAAGTAAGGATTAGCCTGGGCAGATGGAGCTAACTGTCATGGACTTGTATGTATGATCCAGGCACTGGAGCAGCCGAGGAAAGCACACACAGTCCCCAGGGGAGGTTATAACAGGCCCTGAGGTGGGCGACAGAAGAAGAGGACTCACAGATGCTGCCCACACATTGATCAGGGTGGTCACTGCAGTTGGCTCACGTAGCCCTTGCTTTTCCTTCTCTCTGCCTGCACCTACATTCCCCGAGAGAGCAGGCCATCTCTGACTCTAGCTGCAAAAAATGCCTTCGAGAACACAGAGGAGCAACAGGCGGGGAGACCATGACCCTGAAGTATAACCTTAGAAGCACACCTGGGTGTTAATCCCTAACCACTTACGTGTGGGCACAGGACCTGTGTGCCTGTGCTTCCTGGGTTGGGGACTCTCTCATGGCATATCCAGGGGAAGTGGACAGTTTGGAAACCAGAAGCGGTCACCTGAGTGGGGGATACTGATCACATCTCTTACCTGTATGTGAGACAGACAGTGCCCCTGTGACACTAACTGGGTGGACAGTTGTTCTCAGGATAGAAAGGGGAGCCGTCAGCAACTCTGGTGTGTGTGTGTGGTGAGGATCCCTTGTTAAAGTGTTTGGTGTTTACAGCTGTGGCAATGACCTTGTGCAGCAGACTCAGCCGTGTGCATTGTAATGCCTTAGCTGGACAAAATGCAGACTAGCTGACTCTCCCCTCTCCCTTCAGCTGTTGAGTCTCCATTGTGGTGTCTGGGGTGTATACTGAGAAGCTGCCCCCAGCCTCTGGTCTCATCTCTATGGGTAAATGGACGAAACACCTCAGCTCCAGAGTTCCCCGTGTGGTGTCGGAGACCAAGGAAGGAAGAGCTGCTGGGGAGAGCCATGCCTGTCGCTTACACAACAAATTGGGAGACCAGTGTCGCAGGAGATGTGTGCCAAGGCCTGTCACAGTGATGGGCCACAATAGTAGATGCTGCTCACGATGCCCAACAGCAGAAACAGAACTAATAACGGCCCTAGCTGCAGCATGCCCTCATGCTGGGACATAAACACTGAAGCAACAGTTTCCAGCTCCTTCTCCATGCAGCCAGCTGTTGTCTTTCCCTTTTGTGCCTTTGGATTTGTGACTTCCAATCACTCCTAGGAAAATGAGTCTCACGACTTAAACTCCCAGCTTGTCTGGACTCCCCGGCTTGACTTCCCTTCCCCAGTTTGTCAGGGACCATCTGTGCAGGCTGCTGTCAATCTCTTGAGTTTCTTCACCTGCCTGGAACTGGTTGCAGTTTCAGATGGGAGGCTCTCAATGCGCGGGCACGCCACACCCATGGTGCTCTGGGGCAGTGCTGCTGTCCCCCAGTGCCCATGCCCCTGCAGTAGCTTACAGCCTCCTGGATTAGCTGGGCACATTGTATCCCAGAATAAAGACACGTCCCAGCATCCCTTGCAGCTGAAGAGTTGGACTGTGAGGAGGAGAGAGGATTGGCCAATGTGGGGGATACGAAGCAGTAGAAAGCCTGGGGCCTTAACATGAGGCAGTGGTCACACGACACTGGCCAGCATGTGCCTGGCTGTTGATGACAGAGGTGATTCCTGTTCTGTTGAAGACACTCCTTCCTTGGACTCTGCCAAAGCAGATGCTACTCCCCACCCCTCCTTCAGTCTAGATTTTTGTCATCTTACAGTGTCCCATCAGGTCCCATCAGGAGCGTTCACTCCAACCTTGTTCCACCACATGTCCTGGGCATTAACTCTGCAGCTGGCTCTATGCCTTGCCTCTGGGTTGCAACTAGGGACTCCAAGCCATTTGTGTGGACTGTGCATGGCAGTTCGGTCCAAGCCATGGGCAGCCTGGGGCAGGTGTGTGTGTGTGTGTGTGTGTGTGTGTGTGTGTGAGAGAGAGAGAGAGAGAGAGAGAGAGAGAGAGAGAGAGAGAGAGAGAGAGAGAGAATGTGCAGCAGCACCACCTGAGGGGATTCTCTCCACCCCTGAACTCTACCATGCTATAAAGCAGGAGGCCCTCTCAACTCAACTCCCTTACAGCAAGGCCTGGTCATATGACCCCTTTCTGGCCAATGGATGGAGAGGAAGGTTCCCTGAGTGGTTAGTATGGATTGATGGGCCAGAAGTGACTGTCAGAATGATGGAAACCCTGCAGAGCTACAAACCTCCTGTGCACAGCTCAGGGAGCTGCTCCTGAGTCCCTGTCATGCCCCGGGCTGAAAATGCAGTGTTAATCACTTTTTCACACATTGGAGATATCTCTTTCAACATGTTCTTAAATACTCCCTGCTGGATCCTCCCCTTCAGCTAAGATGAAACAAGACAAAATGCTCCACTGCCATTTGGCAAAGTCCCCCAGGTGAACCCTGAACACCCAGCTCAGAACAAGAGCATGTGTGTGCCAGTCATCCATAAGGAGAGTCTGGGGAAGCAGCATGGAAGGACCTGGTGAGCTCAGGCAGGCTAACAGCCACACCTTCACATTACTTCCCTCTGTTTCCCAGACACCATCAGCACCAGGGTTCTTTTATTTCTAGAGTGCATGCATTTATGAGGTGTGCATGTATGCTTGCACAGATGTGTGAGTGTGTGTTCCAGTGTGTGTGGATACACATGTCTGCAGGTGCCCGTACACAGCTGTGAGCATGTGCTTAGAGGCTACTGGATGCTGCTGGATGCCTTCTTTGATTGCTTTATGCATCTATTGAATTAGGGTCTCTAGTTGAAGCCAGAACCCATTGATGCCAGCTAGCCCACCCCTGGCATCTCTTATCTTCACCCGCTACCCTACCACTGGGATTATAGGCGGGTTGCCACACCTCTCTGACTTTTTAGTGAGTACTGGGGATCCAAACTCTGGTCCTCATGCTTTCTCAGCAAGTGCTTAGTCCACTGAGCCACGTCACCAGCCCCTGGGGGGTTCTTTATCCACACTGTCATGTTTGTGTACAAAAAGGAGCCTTGCCCAGTGTCAAGGCTCAGGGTCCTTGTGCAGATGAGTTTCCCCACACGGCCCTTCTTGTTCACGCTGGACCCCGATGCTTTGATGTCAAGGGACTGAGCAGAGGGTGACTTTCTGCAGAAGCAGTGTTTCCAGTGGGAAAACAGGAGGAGGGGGTAATCAAGAGTCTGTGGGTGTGGCAGACATGCTGCATACACCTTGAGAACCCCTCTTGCCAGCTCCACAGTCTAAGCCCTTGGGGTGTTTGGAATGCAGACCGCATTTCCTACTGTTCTCTTTAGCTACGTGTGACCAATTTTTGACCAATAGCCCATGAAAGAAGCAGTGCCCTTAAAGAGGAAGACCACGTGTGGGCTCCACCGGGGCTGCAGAATGCTGCAAAGAACATCATTTCCATGCTAACAAGCAGAAGCCAGACAGTCTTCAAGATCGCAGCAAGGAGGGCTGGAGTTCAGGGACATCGACTCCCTCCTAAGAAAGACATGTGGCTTCCAGGAGAGGTGGTTGGGGACACCGGCTTGCTAGGAGAGAGTGGGGACCACCCAGGGCTTCTAAGAATATTTGGCCCAAAATATTCAATGGGCTGTAAAGCTTGGTGTGCCCTAGCCCGAGAGTTCAGGGTAATATCCATTACATACCTGCAGGCATCAGGGAGCCAACTTCCAGGGCTTCTCAAGGAGCTTAGCAGAAGTCAGGGAGATAGGAAAAATCATGGCTCTGTGGTGTCAGCTGTCAGGGATTGGAGGTCACAGATGTCATCACAGAGGTGGAAGGAAACCCTTCCAGGTCCCTCTACCCTGTCTCACCCATGGGACAAAGCTTTGATCAACTGTAGCACTGGAAGCCAGCAAGCCTGCCTCCTCCAGGAGACAGGTGAAGAGCCACTGTGGCTGGGAGCAGGGAGGATGCCCCTCAGGGAGACAGCACAGTCTCCCTGGTCCTGAAAGCAGCTTTCAGCACTAGACTCCTTCGTAGGATGAGGAAGAGTTGAGGAGGATTCGGTGGGCTGGTTGGGTAGACAGGAGGATGTCCGGTACAGCAGAGGATGCACAGAGGGTACATGGAGATTATCTGACCCAACTGTGAGGCCTGTCCCTACTGAGAACCCTAGAGAGGGGAGATGTGGGACAAAGTCTTTGAGGCCTTGTAAGTAAAGACTGGAGATGAAAGGGGACAGGAACAGTGACAAACATCTCAGTAGTTAAATCTCCACAGCAGGCACAGGGGAACAGTGGACTCTCAAGGACTCTGTTGACATGAGAGTAGCCATGGCCCAGTGGCCACCAGACCCAGAGCAGTTCTGTTCAAAGTCACACCCATTTTACCCCACATGAAGCCTTGGGGAAAATAAGAGGCACGTCATCTCCAGGCACACATACCGTCACGTCATCTCCAGGCACACATGCCGTCACGTCATCTCCAGGCACACATACCGTCACGTCATCTCCAGGCATACATACGGTCATGTCATCTCCAGGCATACATACCGTCACCTCCAGTCCCATGTCCTATCCCATGCCTACCTTTCTTCTTTTTCTTTTCTTCTTATTACTCAACACATTTTTACAGTGCATGCCCGTGGTGTGTTCGTGCATGTATGCATATGTGCCTGCATTTGCATGCGTGTGTCTGTACTTGTAGAGCCCAGAGACTGGTGTCACTATCTCTCAATTTCTCCACTTTGTTTTCTGAGATAGTCTCTCACTGAACATGGAGGCTTAACCAATCTGTTAGGCTGGATGACCAGTGGACCTCGGGGAATCTGCCTGTCTTCACCTCCCCAGCTGCTACGTGGCTTTTATGTAGGTACTGGGGATTCAAATCCAGGTCCTCCCATTTGCATGACAAGTTCTTTACTAACTGAGCCATCTCCATAGCCCCATTATACAAAACAATCTCTCCATTTAAAATTTCTAATAAGTATGTGTATGCACATGCATGAGTGAGTGTGGACGTCAGAGGACGACTCTCTGGAGTCAGTTCTTTTGCACTGTGTAGGTCCAAGGGATTGAACTAAGATCGTCTGGTTTGGCAGCAAGCTCCTCTACCTGCTGAGCCATTTCACTGGCCCGTAAACATTGTCATTGGCATGTGCATGTATTCATTGTACAGTGCTGGGTTTCAGGATGATGGGCATGTATGTCATGTGTTTTCACCATATCTACTCTAGGCTGTACTCTCAACCGTTTTCCTCCTTCTCTTTTCCCCTTCCCACTAATCTCCCCATGCTCCATCTCTCTCTTCTACTTTCATGTGAGACACACACACACACACACACACACACACACACACACACACATATATATATATATATATACACAAATATAAATGCTTTTTATATTTGTGTGTGTATATATATATACATATACATACACACACAAAATATATACACATGTAAATATTCTAGGATCCACCAATAAAAGAGAATGTGATATTTGACTTTTCCTGTCTTTCTTATTTTACTTAATGTGGTAAAGTCCAATGCATCCATTCCTTGCAAATGCCATAATTCTTCTTCATGGCTGAAAAACCTCCAGTATCTTTTCATTCTTTATCCCTTCTTCTGTTGGCGGACACTGCTGGGTATACACCAGAAGAACTCTTAAACCAGGCACCACAAAGACACCTGCACTCCAAGTTTATTGAATCAACAACCTCAGTAGCCAAGTGATGGAATCAGCTGTGACCAACTTTCAACCAAAGATAGCAGTGCAGTGGATGAGGCAGGGGAGGGTCCAGACACAAAGCAAACAAACACAGCCAGACCCAGGTATGATGCAGAGAAACACACAGTGGGTGTGGAGTCACCGATCATCGAGTTAAAGCCTGGAGTGAGAACAGAGCCCACGTGGACACCACAGATCAGCAGAGCTGTAAGAATGGATCAAAGGTTCGTCTGGATCAAGTTCCTGGAAGCTTCCGTGAATGCAATTCAGAGGTAAGGAGGGAGAGATGGTATGAGGCAAGTTAACACAAAAGGTTAAACCCTTTTGATACAAGGGCTGAGCTCATCCTAAGTCAATCAAGAAGATGCCATTCTTTGTGCGGCGAGCTACAGAGATGGAGGGCTGGGTCTGATGTGATTAGGAGTGAGCAGGAAGCAAACATCAAATACACAGAGGGTGAAGACCTGAGTGTCAGCCTGCCTAGTGGATGCCGGCTCCGCTGTGTACTGGCTGGGCACCGGGCAAGTGATTTGATGTCTAGGGTCCTCACTTCCTTTATCTGCAAAATAGAGAAAATCAGATCTGGCTCTAGCTGAGATGCTGCAAGAATCAAGGGACCAATAGCTACATTCTTAACAGAGCTTTGCAGAGCAAGTGCCTGGGCGGAAGTAACGGCGATGCTTCAGCAGAGAAGCCCCTCCCCCAATGTCAGACTTCAATGAGACACTATTTATAAACAACCAGGTCCTCCGTGGAACCTTCCATGAATCAATGTCTACCTGGGCAAGACCCTTTAGCAGCCACACAAACGGGAACAATGATTAACACTTCCTACATGCTTATCACAGACTAGCAGACCTGGGGGTTCATTTTGAACACCCATACTCATCCCAGTGGTTCTGGGATTGCCCTTGCAGGAATTCCATGTTCACAGAGGAGGAAACTGAGGCAAGAGATGGAGAGGCTTCACAAAGGTCATATGCGTGGTGGAACACAGAAGAGACAACACTCGAATGGGCTGCTGAAGTCTAGGCTGGGCATAGCTGCCCTTGAGTTCATTGTGTCTCCTAGAGAGGCACAAGTTCATCGCTTGGATGCTGAGGAGTGCCAACTTGGTTGCACAGAGAACCTGGCAGAGCTACAGTGGTGAAGACCTGTGTCCTAGTGGACACAGGAGAGCAAGCAAAAAGTCCTTTGGGTCTCTGGTAGCCAGAACCTGAATGGAAGGGGTGGGTATGCATTTCTATGCCACTTTCTAGAGAGAGGGAATTCCTTCGGGAAAACACAATCCAGGATGAATGACAGGCGAATCTGCATGGTGACATTTCTCAGGGACAAAGCTGTTCTAAGGGGGATAACAGGGATGTGACAGGCATGGTGAGGATGCCTGTGCTGAGGGTGACTTCACACAGAGGCAGGCACCCTCATCCAGTGACCAAATCACACTGAGGAGAGAGAGAGAGAGAGAGAGAGAGAGAGAGAGAGAGAGAGAGAGAGAGAGAGAGAGAGAGAGAACATAGGTCTGAATTAAGGGCTGTGGAGCTGTTGAGAACGGGAGGCGATGGGGAAATAGCTTTGCTTATTGCTGATACCCTTTGCAGTTGACATCCTCAGCAAAAAGGACTTGCTTAAAAAGAACAGGCATCCTGCTTGGTGTGACTCTGGGAACACACCCAGGCCATGTCACCTGTGGCCTCCTGAAGCTGGGGCTGAGTAGAGATGGTGTGTAGCAGAAAGAGAATGCAGCTGCCACAGACAGTGACCAAGGACCAGGCATGGGAATCAGGCTCACAACACTTAAGCAGGTCGTAGATGAGGACTTTATTCTCTTATCACTGCTGAAAAAGAAAGTGGCAGGTAGAATCATCAGTCCCAACCATTAAGTCAATATTGGGGCTCAGCCAATGAGGAGGGAATGTACATGTAAGAGTGTAAGTAGTATCCAGTATCACTCCCGCATCCACTGCACAAGGTCATACCTACCTCTGTCCACTCATCCATTCGCATTGGCTCCCTCCGCCAGGAGTCTGGAACCATGCTGTTAAGTGAAAACAAACATCAGGGTTAAAGTAACACCAGGGTCAAAAGGGCCAGTCAGGTCGGAAAGGACGAGGAAGGTAAATGAAAGAGCTTGCATCTGGGAGTAGTTATGGACATGTGTTTATGTCCCAGGGCACCTGCTGAAGCTTCCAGGTGCTTGTGTCCCTGGACTAAGAATTGCACCAGACATATGGTTAGATATAGCAATTGAGACATTTTATTAAGAGAGAGAGGTTTCTGCAGAGCTCAGAGTGAGCATCTGGCTCGGGTGAAAAGAGCCCTTGGCAAGAGATTGCAGCTCAAAGCTGGTGACAAAGACCAGGAGGAGCCCTCAAGATGTTCCATTTTATAGCTAAGGGGAGAAGAAGCACCCCCGAGGGACAGTGACATCACCCTCCTGGGAAAGTTTACATGCTGGGGACTAGATCTACTTAATTTACCTGTTTTGTTCTCAATTGGCCCAATGTACTTGTTTACCTGGGCTGGCTGCTCAGATTTTTAGAAGCACATGCTCCAAACCTCTCTCTGACCCACTTTTTCCTCTGTGGGGGAAGCTGTGGCCACACAGCCCTGAAGACAATGTGGGGACATAGAGGAGTGATTGCATGGGGAGAACAGAGCTGCCCAAAGCAATATCAAGATTTTACTGCAGAACTTAGAAGGAGTAAGATGCTAGGTGGGCAAAATAGCATGGCATGTAGCCACCTGACTACAATGAAAGTTATGCAGGTGGCCCTGGGGGAAGTCCCACTTGGCCTGGCACTGTGACATGGAAGTACTTACTCATGCTAGGTCATTAAAGAACCCCCTGGAGAGCTGATTGACACACATTCAAAACTGCTTTGGCTGAAATAGACAATTCTAGATTCCTCACATTCTGTAGCTAGGTCCGCAGAACGGCCAGAGGGCCAGCTCAAGTTCTATCTATGTGGCTATGACCTGGCTCACTGCCTTAGCTATGCCCAGACCAGAAAGTTTTGGAGTAAACTGGAAGGTTCTGGAAGTGTTTGTGTGTGTGTGTGTGTGTGTGTGTGTGTGTGTGTGTGTGTGTGTGTGTGTGTGTGTACAGATTCATGGGTACATGTATATTTACCTGTATATTTGTGTACATGTAGATAGATGTCACAAGACAACCTCAACTGTCATTCCACATTGTTTGTTTGAGGCAGGGTCTCTTATTGACCTGGAGTTCATCAGGTAGACTGGTGAACTGGCTAGAGATCTGCATTTCTCCAACTCTCCTGTGCTGGGTCATAAGCACACACATCTGGTATTTGACATGGGTTCTGGGGATAAAACTCAGGTCCTGGCCTTGGCAAAGCAAGCGTTTTACTGGCTGAGCCATCTCTCCAGTTGGTTGGGGGAAATTTTGAAGCATCTTCCCCCATTTTTTTCCACCACCATTGAGGTCGCAGGAATTTTGTGGGGACCATTTTATCACGAGAGGAGTAGTCAGGAGCCTGTCTTTCACAGGAGCAACACTGCAGTCCTGACTCCCAGATTGCTCAAAGCAAACTCTGATGTGAGACCGAGGCTGCTTGTCCTTGAAGCTGTAGCAACCAGTGCTGTGGGAAGGGTTGAAGGGTCGCTGTGAGCTTGCACTTGAGGTTTTAAGAGAAGGGTCACTGTGAGCTTGCACTTGAGGTTTTAAGAGAAGCTCTACCCAGCACGCACCTTCCTCCATCTCCTTGGCCTCTAGGGAAGAGTGGGTTGGAGACTCTGAGAAATATGTCCTTTGATTGGATAATTCCTGGGGAAGGGAGCCAAGAAACTGTCCTTTGGGGCTTAGGACACACTGACAGCAGCTCCCGGTGATGCTGCAGCCCACTGACATCTGATGGAGTGACAGGTGGTCAGTGGGAGGGACTGAGGCTTGATGGAACTCCTAGGTGACATCACAGGATCTGAAGCTGCAGGAGCCATGTGAGGAATCTAACCCCAGAGGCCAACAGAAGCCCTACAGAGTGAGAACCTAGACTTCATGCTCCCAGCTATCTGAGCCACAGAGAGCTAGGGCTTCATGCACCCCGGGGGGTTTCACCCCCAAGCAGTCTTCAGGCTTGCCACCTCATAAATACTTCAGGTACTTTGGCAAAGCTACTATTTCCATAACCTGCTGTGGCTTCCCCAGCTTCCAGTCAAGAGTGGTTTCCAGCCACGATAGTGGAAACGAGCTAGAGTAGAAGTGAGATTTGAAGAGAAATACTGAAGAGGCTGTGCTGGGAACATGGAAGGTGGTAGACGCTGGGGACACTTATACTGGAGATATGAAATCATCTAGCTAATTTCTTCATCCTACAGAAGGGACACTGAGGCCTGGGGGAGCGGTGAGACTCACCTGGGTCACACTGAGCAAGGTTGAGGGAGAGATGAGGCTAGAACAGAGGTGTCTGTCCCCACTCTGTGTGGTTGATCACTGCTGCCTGCATCCTCTGGCATCCTCTGTGGGGTCCCACAGAGCTTCTCATCTCTGTCCAGCACAGGGTCTCCAGATCCAAATTCTCAAAAGAGCATGTCTCAATTTATAGCATGGAGAGGTACCCAAAGCTCTGGACTAAGGATACAGACTTGGTCCTCAATCTGTAGTGCTATGGGGGAAGTAGAGCCTTCAAAGGGAGAGGCTCACAGAAGTGTTCTGGAGTGTGCTCTCCCCCCCCCCCCGTTTGGGTCCTTACCACTGCTGGTTGGCTGATGCCAGATGTACAAGAGTTAGGAACATCTGGGACCCTTGTGCCCTGAAGGAAGGAGGGTAGCCATAGATTCTGACTCTGTCACTCCAGATAGACTCTGGCCCAGGCCACAAGGACAAGTGTTCAGATGCTGCCAGAGCGATTGTGATGGCTCAGAGGAGACCCTGCCTGAATGGAGGTCCCTGAGAGAATGGGGGGGAGTGTGGGGTGGATGAGACCTACTTAGTAGTGAGATCCCAGGAGGTGGTGTGTGCTTAGCAAAGAGTGGGAAGTTACAACTTTGGGATTTGTAAAAATAAACACGTAACAAACAGAAATGAATAACAACGCCATGGGTGTCCATGCCCAGAGGGCTGTAAGAGCATTGTGCAAAGGCTGATTCACACAGAGATGGCACCAAACCCCGCCTACGACTGAGTAGGAAGGGAATCTCAGGAAAGACCTAGAGTAGACACATGGATCACTGGATACAGGAGCAGAGGAAACACAGCAGGTGCCTGACATATTTCAAAATCCTCCAGGGCCAGAAAGGGGGGTGGAATGGAAGATAGAGCCATTGAGACAAGGTGCAGGCAGCCAGAACAAAGGACAGATAATGTCCTGCCTAAAAAGGGGGTGAATTCACCCATAGTCTGGAGGAACCACTAGGGCATGCAGAGCAGAGGCTCAAGGACATTCAGGGACCCATGGAGATGGATGAGAATGTGCATCCTTTCTTCCCTATTCAGGATATCTGTGTACCCCATGCATGTGTGCAGTCTTATCCCTCTGAGGCCTGGGTTCTGCAGGGAGCTCCAAGGAGTATCAGAACAGACATGCTTTGTACATGGCCCTTCTGTGGGAACACTTAGGATAATGGATGGGGCTGAAGCCAGGTCCTTGGAGTCAGCAATTTTTTTCTGCATTCCCTATTTTCAATTTCATCTCAACCAGAAGCATGCTTAAAAGTTGGAAAAACATGGGCACCATCCATAGAGGCTACCTTGGGGAAAGACTGATTTGGGAAGGAGGGGACAGATTTCTGGCCCTGGACCAGAGGTGGGTCTCTCCCTGTCATCTGAGGCTATAGCACACCTGTGGTGTCTGTATGGGCCTCATTTTGGCTGGCAGTTTCTGAGGGTCTCAGTATGTCACTGAAGGGAGGCTGGTAGAATACCTTTGTCTTGGTGGCAGGAGCGTGGGACAGCCCCATGTATATGGTGTAGACTAGGAAGCAGAGAGTGGGGGGTCTTCCTGAGATATGAGTCAAGGGAGTTCTAGAAGGACCCAGGATTCAGTGAGACACAGGAAGACTGGTTCAACCAAGGTCTAGCCTCCTTTGGGCAGAGACCTCTGATTTGACCCAAGCTAATCTTGACCTGACAGGTTCCACACTGGGGACAACTGGCCTTGTTCCCTCAGGCCTGGTGTCTCCTGCTTTCCTCTCATACGCCCTGGAACTTCATTTCCTATCCCATCAGAACCTAGGATAGTTTGGCTCCTGCTGGGTTTCCTGGAGGCACAGCATGGAGGTCAGCAGCCCAGGGCTCTGCAGGCCAGGAGGTGAGTGTCCTCTTCCCACTCCAGGATGAGCAACTCAAAGCTCTCCCTGCCTCTCAGGGTCTCAGCCTCACCCCATCACAGATCTGGAAGCTCAGGCCTGGATACAAAATGTCCATACAGTAGATACTGATAAACTCTGGCAGCAGGTACTGTCTTTCCACTTAAGAAAGTTCAAGGTCAGAGTTTATGTTCACAAACACTTGGTCATGGAAGTTGGACGTCTTAGGCCAAACCCTGCTAACACATGCCCTTAACCTCCCCAAAATCACAAATCCAGCAAAGGGTGATAAGTTCCTGTGCCCTGCTTGATCACCTTTTCTCACCCAATCTGGGAGCCTGGGGGCGGGGGAGTTGATTATGCACCCACAGCCAAGTCATTGGCCCCTTACAACAGTGAGTGTTGCTTATGGGGGCTGGAGAGGCTAGCCTGGTCTCCAAGCTCAGTAAAGATAAGGGTCTGGCTGCTGGCATCATGGACTAAGCCATGGATAGTGTGGACTCCAGAAAAGCAAGTCAGCTCTAGGGTTACAATAATCAACAGAACTAATATTTGGCCAATCAATACAGCAGACACCCTGCCAGTCAACACAACAACCTGCCAATCACCACCAAAAAGCCACTTGCCAATCAACACAGCAACCTTCAAACCAACACAAGAAACCAACTATAATTCAATGCCACAACCCACCCGTGGTAACTGTATGGGGCTCATGTTGGCTCACAGTTTCAGAGGGTCTCAGTATGTCACAGACGGGAGGCTGGCCGAGAACCATTGTCTTGGTGGCCAGAACACTGTTCACAGGGTGTGAACTAGAAGCCAGAAAGTAAGGCTTTGTAACCAGGGGCGAGTTCCATCTTCTAAGGCTTCCCCCTGGTGACCTTCGGCTAGCCAGATCCCTTCCTCCTGAGGATCCCACAGCCTTCAAAATAGTGCCACTAGCTGGGGACCTAATGTTTAAATAAACCAATGGGGACATTTTAGATCCCACTTGTAACACTGGGGGATTTGAAACTCAGCTGAACAGCAGGAGGCAAGAGACAAGCCCTAGCTCAGAACAGCTACAAGGGCAGGCATGCCCAGAGTGACCAGCAGGGTCTGGCTGAGTGGACCTGGTCTAGAAGGTTCAGAACCACAGTTGTGGGCCAAGCACTCCAGGGCTTTCTGGTGATTCCATGGAACTCCTGCCTGCCTTCTACCCCTATTCAGTCAGGTACCAGGGAGACAGGTGAGGGACAGTCTTCAGTGTGTCCTCCATGTGGCATCTCAGGTTGCAGTAACAACAGAGCTTGTCTGTGTGCCTGGTTCTGCTCCCACAAGGTGGGTGCAGCTACCCAGGCCATGCAGGTACCTGCGGAAAACCTGTCCTCTCCTGCCTATGTTCAAACAACGCCTACAAGTCGGGAGCTCGAAGACTTCAGATATTGGGGGACTAACACTTTGGGGTGCCGACAGAAATGCTGTTTTCACTCAGTTCCTTGATCCTTTCTGGGCTAGAGTGAGGAACCTGGGCAACCTTTAGGTCATGTGCCTACAGGGCTCATCAGTGGGGACTCTGTGGAAACCCTTCAGACACCCGAAGGCAGGATTCTTCTTCAGAGTTCTGTTTGGAATCACAGCCTTGGGTTGAGACACCAGCCTGATTAGCTACTGTCACAATGTGTCGTGTCTCAACCTTAGTCATGACATGACTCCGAACCCGCCAGTACCCATCTCAACGCATTCCTCGTCACCCAGCAGTAAATAGTTTTGTATCTGTGAGTGAGGAGTCACCTCCTATGCCATCGCCACCAGCCATTGTGTCAGGGACCCTGGGACTTTGTTGAGAACTTCAAAGACAAGGACTTTGAGGTGGCTCTACCTTAGGGGTGAAGACACTTGGGGGTTCAGCGTGTGAACAGAGGCAGGCTCTACTGAGTTTCCTGTAGCCTAGATAATGTGAGAAGTATAGGGGGTTATGCTGGTACCACATCATCCTCTGCAGTCTGCTGTGGGGACCCATAGCCACTTTCCTTCTCTATCTTCCTATCCAGATGTGCACACAGCTGGATATCATCTGAGAGAGATTTGGAGTGAACCCCTGTCCACACCCAGCTGCAGAAATGGGGAAAACAGGATCACAGTAAGGTCTGGGGGTGCTGCAATGGACTTCTGTGTTCCCTCTGTTGTTACTGTCCCCAAACCACCTCTGAGACAAGCTTGCAGGCTATCCTGGGCCTGGGCACCAATACCCTCCAATCCATACCCTGCCTATACTGGCTTCTCTCAGATGTCATGTGATTAAAAAGCTCTGTTGGCCAGCTGGCCTCAGGCACTGTCGAGCTGTGAGGGCAAAAGGAACACCCTCTAGGGCCCTCGTCTCCTGTCTAAAGGCTAGAAGCTACCCTGGTCCCACTGCCTGAGGGCCCCGCCCCTCCCATCCCTAGCAGAAGAGAACACACATAGGTACTCTTTGACTATGGCCAATTCCCTCTAGTTTCTCAAGGCAAATTCCCTTTAACGGTACCTTCTACCACATTACACTGAACTTGAGTGAGCTTTCCCAGGATTGACCAAATTATGTTTCCCATGTAGCCAGAATATTGGGGCACAGAGCCGGGTTATGCGAGAGTGATTGCATCTGGCACTGCTGATTTATGAGTTTTGAAATGAAAGGCTGTGGGAGGCCGGGTGGGGGAAGGTCGCAAGCTGTCTCTATCCAGCCAGCGCTTCCCAGCCGTCTGTCTCAGGATAACTGTAGTCTATGGGTGGACCAGTGCTGAGGGTAGACAACAGAGAGCAGGTGACAAGGACCCAGGTGCAGAGAGCATTTTGAGGCTGAGTCTCCCTCCTACAGTGTGGCAGTGATGATGGCAGGTGCCATCAACCAAAGCTAGCCGTGCAAGGGACAGAAGGGAGGAGACAGGGAACTGGACAGGAAGGTCTGCAGCCTCTATAGGACCCTCGGAGGAGGGAGGAGCCATAAATCTGGTGGCTCCTCTTCTAGGAGGAGACAGAGTTGACATCTATAGCAGGACATGCAAACCCCACCTATGAGGGCTTCTGCTGCATTTCCCAAGCTGTGAGGTCACTTAACCTCCTGACCCCAGCAATGGCCACCCACATCCTTCCTAAGCCTCCATTGCAATCTCTGGTGCAAATTTTCAGGACCTGGTGACATGATGGTGGAGAAGACATGCATGGCTCTCTCAGAAGCAGCCAAGTGTGTGTTCAAGTCCACAGGAAGGTCCAGCCCCGTGTGTCTCTCAGAACTAGACTGTGGCTGTACCGGCCATGGATACTCCCTAATATCAGCAGAGGATCTAGTCAGCAGGGGTGTGGGGAAGGGCATGACACCTTTCCTTCTGCCACATCCATCAGACACTCAAGAATCCAGCCAGACTTCCTAGAGACCCAGGAGGACCTGTGGTAGGTGTGATCACAGATAACCCTTGGAGAGGACTTAGCATCAGCAGGCCACCAACAAATGGCTGCATAGATGCAATAGAGACAGAAGATGAAGGTGGGTGGTCCTCACAGGGATGCCATGTAAAGATTTCAGAATGCATGAAAATCTAGGAAAGAGCGGGAAATTAACTCCAGGGCCCATCGCCACCAGATGATGCCCCAGGACAGACTTGAAGAGGCAAGCTGAGTGAGACGTGACATCGAAATGAAGCCAGTAACTTTAAAAAGATGGTGTTCTGGGTTAGGGCTACGGAACTATGATGAATAATGATATCAACAAAGAAGTTTAAAAATAAAACAGAGGAAGCAGGCCATGTATTAGCAGCCCATCAGCCCAGGCAAAGACCTGAATTAATCACTATAATCTAGAAGGGATGTGGAGACATTAATTCATTTAAAGTGCAATCAATTAAATGCACATGTTAAAAGGGTTACCAAGAGCAGAGAGGGGCAGAAGGTGTATCTTGCAAATGACTAGGGGAGGAGAAGGCACAGTGTGCTGTTTAAAGAGCACCTAACAGACTTTGGGATGTGTTTGCAGTCTATTGAGATAGCCACATAATGTGGAGAGAACCCAAAGCCACCATCAGAGTGGGGGCCATTGGGGACGATGTCATTTATGAAACTTACAACATATGCCGAGTGAAAATAAATTCAATAAAATAAATTGTAAAACAAAAATGGTCAACGTTTAGCTGTGAATTAAAGACTACAGACACATCTGGAAAAAGGTGAACTCAAGGGAGGGTCTTTCCCTACAGGGAAGATTTGGGTGGCTGAGGGGGTGAGGTCAAGGCTGGCAAATAGGACAAGATGATATGCAGGTGAGGGATGTGATTGATGGTGGAGGCAGGACATAGGGCCAGCCTGGCTGCTGGGGCTGTAGTAAGATATCCACCCCGCCCGCACCTGTTGCACTGACCATGCCCATTGGGGCGTAGGCACAGGTGTGGGTGTGATCTTTGGGGACCAGGTCTGGAGTCCCAGACCCCAGCTTGCTCTCATACTTCCTGGTTGGAGACAGAGAGCATCTGGAGGCATCCTTGGAACGGGAACCTGCAACAGTCATCTGTTTCTGATGTAAGTGATTTTTCCCCCGAACAAACATTCATCCGTCTATAATTTCCCAGATTCTTACTTACCACACTTTATCGGGCAGCTTGGGTATCAGTGGGGGCCCCTGAGTGTCTCTTATGGTGTTTAGTGTCTCCTTGGATTAGGGAGGTAAGACAAAGGTGTGCTAGATTTGGGATGAACAGACCTAGAAGGTGGGTCAGATATAGCAAGAGGTGGCAGAGGAAAGCTCAGGCCTAGAGGCCACAGGGACATGGGAGTCTGAGAAGAGGTGGACGGCTACTGTCCTGGGCAGGAAGAGGAGGCAGAGCTGGCCCAGCATCTACCCAGAACCGAGGGAGACCAGATATCAGCATCCCTCTGCTGGTGCTGCCGTAACACTCCAACCTCATCCTTCCTCAAGCTGGCTCCTTCATCCTGTCCTTCATGCTACCTTTCTCTCATGATGGCTGTCAAGGGCCTAAACTGTCCAGGTGACATCAGCAGATACCAGAGCCTTCAGCCTCAGGAGTGCAGGTGGATTTGGAGGCTGTCATAGCAGCTAACTGTCCGGGAGTGTTGTGTGACACCAAGCACAATTATATTAAAAAAAATCCAACAGACATTGATAGGACTGAAGGGACCGGAATGTGACAGGCTTGATTTATGGTTCGGTTAATTTAAATAAACAGAGCCAAGCCTCAAAGCAGCCCAGCACTTTCCATCAGAGACCCAAAGTTCTCACCTGCAGTAGCCATCTCTTCAGCCACCAGCCCCAAACTGGTCCCCTTCCCCATCACACAGTCAGCTTTTCCCAGTCCCCAGGAAGCCAGACAAAGCCAGCTTAGGGCTGTCCCCCTCCAGGATAGACTATAGCTGTGCTCAAGGGAACTGTGTCCACTTGGTTTGAAGGGACATCAGTGATGCCATGGGCTAGCCTGGGCCAGCATAGAAGATAAATGAATACTACTACAGTCTGAGCTGGCATGTATTGGCACCTTTGGTGAATGGAAGCAGGGACCAGAAAATGGGTCCCAAAAGGGTGGGCAGGGATGTAGGTCATAGACCAGAACTTCCTGCCAGGCTCCCCTGATGATCTGCCATCCATCTGGTCCTCCTGGCTTGGAGTCTCACCATCATTTCTCCCACACTGCCTGGACCTGGAGATGGGTAGAATCTAGGCCCTAGAACATCCAGTGAGAGGCTGCAGGGGATGATGGGAAATGAGCATGACCCTGTGTTAGTCAGTGTGTTGCTGACATCACAAATCTCTGAGAAGGACACTTCATAAGTAGGGCAGATGGTTTTGGCTCACAGCCTCAGGCTTCAGTGCACAGTGGCTGATCACAGCTTTGGGCCCATGGTGAAGAAAGCATCACAGTAGGAGTATGTGACGGGGAGGTTGCTCACCTCCCAGCAGCCAGCAAAAAGAGAAACAAGGACAGAGAGTCCAGGAACAAGATGTCCCCTTCCAGAGCACACCCTGGTGACCGTGTTCCCAAGCAGGCCCCACTCCTTGGTTTCCACCAAGTCCCAATGACTGTCAGACATGAACCCACCTGTGGTTCAGTCCAATGAGCAGGTCAGAATTCCTGTGACCCATGCATGACCTCTCAATGACAAGCTCTTTCACCGGGACCGAACCTTCAACTCTGAGTCTTTGTTTCATCTCCAAATCACAGCCATCGTGATGTGACCCCGAAGAGCAGGTGTTGGCCATGACAAGGGCCCCCTGCAGAGTGAAGGTGTGGGATGGGGCCGGTCTGTGACTGGCTGATCCTGAGAGATGAAGATGGTCTCTCCAGACATTTCTGATCTCTGTGTTACTCTGGAGACCAGGGAGGATAACAAGTGTGTCCAGGGGACTTCTGTACCCAGACAAGAGTCTGAGCATGGTTCCTTTAGGGTGTCCCCCATAACAGCTTTTTGCACTCACAATCCTGTGACCTCAGGCTCCCTCCACAGAGCCTTAAGCCTCAGCAGGAATGAAAGTTATAGAGAGCCTGGAGGGGAAGGGACCCCTTCACCCTCTGAACCTTAAGTCACTGGTGAGTCTCCATTCAGTTGACATTATTCAAACCAGGTCAGATGGAGGTGACTGGTGACCAAGCGGGGAGGGGCATTGTCCTGGAGTGTCTGGGACCACATGTTTGCAGCTAAACAGGGCAGAACAAGAGCACTGGTCTTTCTGACCAGGGAACATTGTGGCAGCCAGAGAATGAACATTTCCTCAATTGGAAGAAAACTGAATTTGAACAACAGTCAAAGAGATTTGCTTTCTTCCTGGGCTGCCTCAGACAAGCTCTGCTCTCTGGCTCCTTTGTGTAAAGCAGACACACATTTTGTATCCAACACCAGTCCAGAGGCTGAATGCCCACAGCTCAGAACAGCACAATCTGTCACCAGTCCTGACTAGACACTGTGGTCTCTGGGGACAGGTAGTAAGGGATTGACAGGAAATGGAGCCACCTAGGCTCAGGTGGGCAAGGAAGGGGGATTGGGAATAGTGAGGCCTGTAGGGTATGACACCTTCAGTCAGCAGATGTAGGGGCTGAATCCCAGTGGTCCTGAGACAGGAGAAGACAGAACTGAATGCTACATCTAATCCAAGCCAAGCAGATGGCACTGTGTATATATGGCAGCTAATTGGAATGTGTGGGGTCCTGCTGTGTAACAAATGGTCCTTGGATCTCAGTACTCTCATTCCTGGCCTGTGCTTTCTACCCTTGGTCTTATGGCTGAGATGTTGTTCATATATATATATATATATATATATATATATATATATATATATATATATATATTTTGCACATACATGTATATGTAGAAGCAAGAGACTAGGCACAAGAATCATTTCCCAGAATTCTTTTTTGTTAGGGTCTTTGACCTGCTGAGTAGGCTAGGCTGTCCTGCCAGCAAGCTGCAGAGGCCTGTCTCTGTCTCCTCAGTGCTAGGATCACAACCAGGCACCACCAGGCCTGGCTTTTCACATGTGTGCTGGGACTCAAACCCAGATCCCCAGGCATTCATGGAAAGGACTTTCCTGCATACTCCATCTCCTTAGATGAAGAGGGTACAAAGTCCCAGTGCTCACAGAGAGCACTAGGGAAGCCAGCACTGTTGAACACACAGGTTTTCAACAGAGACAGCTGTACCTGTTTCTGCCAGGAAAGCTGGGAATGGACGTATTTATTAGCCCGTCGATCAGGCTTCACCTGAGTCCCCCCTACTATATGTTTATCCCAGACTCCTGAGTGTTGTTTCTCAGTCAACAGAACATATTCTTATGAAAGAGATCCCATGTGCTTTGCAAAATATGATTATTCTTATCTCAGACTCTTCCTCCCCAGACCCTTATCCTGAGCACTGTTTCTCGGTCAATAGAACCCATTCTTACGGAAGAAGACACAGGTAATTTGCAAAAGACATGCACTTTGTAAAGAAGTCTTGATGTAGCCATGCCTTAAGCTCTGCTGTGGTAGCTGTCACAAGGAAAATTTTCCCCCCAAAGTTACACCGCGCTTCAATGCATCAAAAATAAACTGCCCAGAATCAGGCTCTAGAAGTTTGAACCAACACACGCTAAGTCATGTTGAACCAAATTTCCTTCTTGCCTCACCTGACATGGCATTTCCAGGGACCCCCATGCACACACTCAAATGCCCATCTTACCATTTTTTAAAGATTCATTTCTTATTTTGTTTCATGTATGCTTGTGCATGTATGAACAGTTGTGTGTGCAGGGAACTGGAGAGACCAGGAGAAGGCATTGGACCCCTTAGAGCTGGAATTGCAGGCAGTTGTGGGTGCTGAGAACTGAACTTGGGTCCTTTGGGGGAGCAGGAAGTATTCTTAACATCTCCATAGGACCTCTTCATGTACTCTTTATATTGTTTTCTGTGGCAAAGGGAAAAACAGAATATGATAAATGACACCTGGAGTCCTAAGGAGTTTCCTGATAGCTAAGGTTGGTGCAGGGATGGACATGTGACCCCCCAAAGGGATCACAACGCTCAGGTTGATAACTGCTCGCTGCTCTGTAGGATGAAGATCGTGGGCTAATTGTTCCAGAAGGAGTGCAGTTCAAATGGAGAGAGGGAGACTGAGACAGAGGTTTGTCTACTGACTTGCACAGAGCATGAATGGAAACCTCTGGCTGGGTCATGGTGAACATTCCATGTCACAGGACACATGTAGCACATAGCCATGAGCAAGCCATATGAGGACATGTCTAGTGAAGATGATGTGTAAGTGTACAGAAATCCCACATCACGATACTGGTTAGGAATTCTTCTGTGCTCTTCTATCCTGTATTTAGCAAAAAAAAAAATGACATGGTTTTTATAAAAATAGCACTGGAAAGAGGGCTGTCAAAATATTACCAGTGATCCAAATGACCAGCCTTTTATTCTCCTCATCCAAATAGTGATTTCCTTTTAATTCCACAGTAACTAAGTACATTGTCTTTGTAAGTTTCTGAATAATGTGTGTCTTTTAAAATAAGGAAATAAGACAAGCAAACCACAAAGGAAAATTATTCCAGCATTTGAAAGAAATCAATGACACATAAAAGAAAAACCATCATTTCAAAAGAAAGGAGAAAGAGCTAGATATGCTACTGTTGCTCACAGGGGTGATGGTGATGGCGGTTGGTGATAATTATGGTGATGATGATGATGATGGTAGTGGTGGTGATATTACATAATATAAGGATGGTGCTGCCACTGTTGCTAATTGTGGTGATATTATAAATGAGATATTTATACTGGTGAGGATGAAGCTAGTGTGTTACCCAGTGGCTTATGTCCTTGGACAAATGAATGTATCACTTCTACGACTCAGTTTCTTCATTTGCAAAGATATCCTGATTCTTGGGGTAGGGACCAGTGGGTGGGTCCTATAATCAGAGCCCCATGTGTGTGGTCAGCTCAAGGCCAGCATTGGGAATGTTGGTTCTTGACACTGGCTGGAGGAGACCCAGTGTCTTTCTCCAGGGATGTGTCTAGCTCCAAGGCTAGAATCCCCTGACTGATCTGTGACTCCCAGGAGAACGGCTTTTCTCTTTAGCTGTCACTACAAAAGCCAGGGCTGACTATTAAACAAGCTGTTCTGACTCCGTGTCCTGCTCTCCTGTCAGCAGGAAAACTGCAGCTTCGGAAGACAGATCTTCTATGGGGAAAGACAAAGTGTCACTAGCAGAGATCAAATCAAGAGCGAGTCCTTTGGTAGCAGGTGTCAGCCGGGGTGTGAGGACAGGCCCACTCTGCTCCAATTTGTTTCACTCAAAGGTGGTATCTCCCAGCTCTCCACAGCCCATGCTCACATTCAGATCTGGGACTCTAGCAAGGAGGAGCAGGAGGGTGGGAAGGCGGGGATGACGTCACGGTCATGGAGTTACTGTGGGCTGTGATGTAAGGATGTGAAGTATTTGAGATGACAAAGACCTCTTGTCCTTTTCTTTGCCCTGCCCTGTCCTTGTGGTCTACCATCAGAACCATGGCCAATCTTGTATCCTGGAAGACGTTTGGGATCTCAGGTGTGTCATCCATGAGGGTGGAGGAGAAGATCCTGGAGCACTCCACACTGTGCAGAATCAGTGGCAGCAAAGGGCAACAACAGTGCTGAGGGCTGAGCCCTCTAGCGGGGAGAAATGCCTCCAGGAAACATGAGCACCATTATTGGGAAGAGAGCTTAACACCGATCAGGTAGGGGCCTAAAGTACAACTGTAGTGTTGAGGAGCAGAGACTGTCCGAGTAGACCAGGACGGTGTGGGTAGCATGGACTGTGGGATCAGATACTGGATCTCTGAACCTTTTTGTAACTCAGTTTCTTCAGCATTAAAATGGAGATGGTGATGACACCTACCTTATAGACTTGTGATGACGACAGAGAAGTGATCAATGGAAAGAACACAGAGCAGGCACTTATCGCGGTTAAATAAGGATCAGGATAAACAAATAGGCCGAATAGATGTTTATTCAGGGAGAAATAACTTACAACCTAGACAGATGAACACCAGGAAATTCAACCCGATCCTCTCCTGTCCGAGTCAGGCCAGCAAGAGAGCCTTTCCTGGCCCCCTCCGACCTCCTTCCCCAGGTCACTCCGCCCATGGCTCTACCCCCAATGGGCGTGGTCAGTGCCATAGACGGACTATCTCACTACAGGCACTGGTACATGTTAAGTATCACATTCAGTGACAAAAATGGTGATGGTATTTTGGGACATGAAGGTGATGATGATGATGATGATAGTGGTGGTGGTGATGGGACTGAGGATGATGGTGATCAGGTACACTGGAAAGATAATGAAGATGATGATGATGACAATAATCATTACGTTTCCTATTGCTGGGATAAAGCGCCATGACCAAAAGCAACTTGGGGAGGAAAGGGTTTTACTTCAGCTTAGCTATCCTGATTATACTCCATCATGAAGGGAAGTCAGGGCAGGGACTCCAGGCTGAAGCCTAGAGTAGAACTGAAGCAGGGACTACAGAGGAGTGCTGTCTATTGGCTTGCTCCTACTCACCTGCTCAGTTTGCTCTCTTATACACCTCAGGACCACTTCCCAGGGCTGGCACCGCTTACAGTAGGCTGGACAGATGCTGAGGATGATGATGATGACAAGGAAAATGGGGAATAGGATGAAGAAGATGATGACAATGATTGTGATGATAGTGGTAATGGTTAGGGTCCTGTTGGTGATAAAGAAATAATGATGGTAATAAAGATAATGGGATAGCAACGCCTATGGCAATGATAGGGGTAATGGTGATGATGGCAAGGGTGCTGGTGATGTCAGTGTAAGAATGTGATGCTGAATATACTGGCAATAGTAGCAATGATGACCATAATAAGGATGGAGATAGTGCTATGCGGCTGCAGCTGGCAATGGTTCCGATGCTGCTGGTGCTACTAAATTAATGATGACTATAAACCATGATGACAATGACTTGGATGCTGTTGAAGATAGTGGTGATGATGACAAAGATGTGTCTGGTGGTGGGGATGTCAATAAAGAATAGAATGGCAATGAATATGAGGACCATAGCAACTAGAATGACAAGGATTATAATGATAATTCAGGTGATGTTGATTTTAAAAGAAAAAGCTAATGAAGAAGATAACATTGATGTCAATGACATGATAGTGATGACCACAGGAAGTACAGCAACAATGATGCTGATCATTGTGGTAGAAGATGTCCAGATCAGAGGGGAAGAGTTTAGAGTCCTTTGTTCCCTCTTCAACCTCATTCCCATCTTCAATGACATAATTATTTGTGTATTTTTCCAACACAATAAAGAGCAAAGACTCCCCATCTACGAACACAGACTAACTGCTCAGGAACCCAAGCCAAGGTGGAGGACATGGGCACAGGTGTGATTTTACCTCACTTTTGTGGAATGAAGTTGACTGTCACATCTGTGCTATGGGGTTACTATGACTACTGCATCAACGATGGGCAGCAGCTGGTGTACAGTGAACACTAGATTCTTGAAACCTGCTGATCCTTCTCTCCTCATCCTCTGTGGTCCTACCATGACTAACACATCAATGGAGACCCAGTGCAGGTCCTTATGAAAGACTATCCCTGGGACACGCTGTCTATTCTCTCTTTCCTCACCCTGGAGAAGGGGATCTGGGATATGTCACTCTCTTGGGACAGGCAGCGGCATCCCTGTGTTCCTGAACTCTGGGGAAGTGGCTGCCTTCCAAGGATAACACCACCCTCTTAAGCCAAGGACCTGGCCTCACCAGCTATGTTAAGGGTGTTCTCTGAGCCAAGCAGGGAGCAGGTCTATTTATACACTGATCTTCGTGCTGCTGGAGATCATCAGAGTCACTGCCATTACCCAGTGCTGGGTAGGAATTAGGCTCCAGTTGGAATGTCATCTCCATTGAGCTAATGAGGAGATGACTTAAAATTATGAACGAGTATCACACTAGGTGAGAGGCTTCACACTTCCAGAAAGGGGACCACTGTTTTATTCTATTCTGTTTTTATTTTAGAAATTAGCTTTACTTACACAGAGACACATGCTCAGGCCACCATCTTTGTCAAGCATCTATGCAAACGCATCTCCCTTACAGAGCTGAAGGGGATCAGGCTGCTGTGACATCCTTTCCAGCCATACCATGGGTGGCTCCTGCCACCTGAACCTTTGCATGGCATGACCCCAGGGCCTCCAGATAATCTAGTCAGAGGCTATGTGGTACGGACCTATGTCGGCTCAGAAACTGGGGAGAGGAGAGTCTAGGGTAACCAGTTGGGGACAGGAAAATGTTGTAGCTGACCAGGATATCCTGAAGAGGGCAGAGCCTCTAAAGACCCATGCTCTCCCTGAGGTCAAGCAGAGCAACCCAGGGAACCAGACCCCACCTCTCCAGCCTCAGCACATGTAACGGGATTTCATGGAATTATAATTTCAAGTGCAATTATTGCTCCATCATTGCCTCACAAATGAGATTTTCTTCCTTTGAAATGGATTAGTGGGACTGACTTTGGCCTGGGTACAAATCAGCATTTACGGCTGGATCACGGACACATGCTGACGTCCCCACTGTCTCTGTGCCCAGTCTCCTGCCAGGTCCAAATAGCAGATTCCACATCATACCAGACTGGGGTTTCAGTGCATCCTGCCTGCTCTGCCCTTGGGGGCCACAGGTATCCACTGCCAGGAGCATACTGCCCAGAGGCCAAGCTTGTCAAATAACAGACCATGCAAAAAGCCATTAGCAATTGATCCTTATTGTTGTACTGTCCTTCACTGCTTCTGAGCCCTGAGATACTCCCTGACCTGAAAGAAACTGGGACACAGCAGTCAGTCCATCTGGCCTGGGGCTGTCAGTCATCACAGAATCCGTTTTCCACAAGACCCTGCTGGCTCATGGGACTCCCATCCACAGCTCCTTTTCCTTAAGAGTGAGTGGCTGGTTCAGCAGGCTGGCTTCGTTCAGAAATTCTAGAGACATGGGACAGGGAGTATCTGGGGTGAGGTCTCCCCACCCTTGCTGTGTAGATGGGGTGCTTCTAGACTTATCCGTATGCTGTGCACGAGGGTATATCTGGGGTTTTTCTCAGGGATGGCTGTGTGATTCTGTGGATGTATCTGGCCCCATTCTTCATTCTTTCTGGGCCCACTGTACCCAGCATCAGAGAACATATCCTAAGACACTTCTATCTTGACAGGAAGGACCAATGGAGACACCTGCATATTCTAAATTTTAAAGACACACCTGTACTCTACACCTAAAGAGAAATCAACGCATACATATCCTCACTGGGTTAGCGTGCACACACTAGTAAGGGGTGGCTTGTCTGGGTTGGCCCCTCCCACCCAGATGCCCCTGGAAGAGTGGAAGGTTGACACCAGTGTCAACTAAATTGGACTCGGCACATCAGAGCCTGACCATCCATGGGATGAGGGAAGTGTGTGAAGGGCAACGACAGGAGAAGCGCAAATGTCTCGGGTCTCAGAACCAGGGCAAGCCACCTGGCCAGGGAGGCCTAGCTGAGGTCTGCAAGGACCCGCTGCCTTTGGTTCCCCCCCCCTTCCCCAGAGCCTATTGGCTGGAGGATGATATGCAAGGCAGATATTTAGGATAATAATCCCATCTCCTCAGGTCACCAGCTGTCTGAATGAAACACAACTTAAAGATGCAATTTCTGTCTCTGCTAATTGGCCTCTGTTGTGCCGGGTGGTATGAGCTCCCAGATTCTGGTTACTGTCCTGTTCTTTGACCCCATCCAAATGGTCTCTGTCTCATCTAGTGGAGTCTGGGGGGAGGGGAGAAAGGGCACACTCCATTTCCCTTCCTGTCCTCAATTTTAATGTGTACCCCACTCCTCAGCCTGGCTTCAGGATAGCTCACACTTAAGCAGGTCTAGCCTGGGGACTCAGACTGTTCGTGTCCTACAGATCCAGGGGCAGCTGACTCTGGGCAGCCCATGTGAGCATGCTGAAACTCCCAGATCCCCTGTGGGGCATAAGAGGTTCCAATCAGCCCTCCAAGATTGCTTCCAAAAGGTCACTCTGCTTATCCTCTTAGCTTTGAGCTCAGCTAGTGCCCAGAGTCCCTCCAGCCCTGTCCGCTACACAGAGGGCCCCCACCCAGGGCCATCTTCTTCCTTTATGGGCAGAGAGGCTCATGGGTGGTGCATGAGTCCAATGAGGGATGTGGTTGCAAAGGAATCTAGGAATGGAAAGCTGTTCCCTCTTCGAAACAGATGCAGAAGGAGAGAAAAGCCTCCATAGAACGGAGATCAAGAATGCCACAAGGGCCTGAGCGCAAGAGACACAACCCTCAGGACTTACTCTTACCTGGTCACTCCTGTTCTGCAGTCTCACTGCGCCTCTGTCCCCCATACACAGGGACCACCTACCCAAGCCTGGATCATGTTCCTCCCACATCTCCATCTAGACCCCACCCAAATGTCACCTCCTCAGAGAGTCCTTCTTCAGCAGACTTACAGCAACCCTCCTTAAGGACCATGGCCACACACAGCCCACATCAAAGAGCACAGTGGCCAGACTCTATCCTCTCCCTCTGGCAAGGTTCTCTATTCTTCCTGCTCAGCTTCCCAGACACAGGGCACAGACCCCAACCATTGATGCCCACAGGGGTCTTCAAGGCAGATATAGCTCCAGAAGGCATGTCCCAGGGATGAGGCTTAGCCACTGTCACACAGTTGTGCCTATGCGCATCCTTTAGCAGACTGGATCAAGAGCCTCCTTCTCTGGCATGGTCAGCATCCCTCAGTCCATGTCCCAGGCCCCTGCTACCTTTACACTCGTGGATCCTACACCATCGTAGATGCTCTTGGAATGCCAATACCTGAAGTAGAAAGAGTCCAGACAAGGACTGGCCATGTGTCCACCTGAGGCAGGGGACAAACACACTCAATCCTCTCCCCTGCTGGAGAGCTGATCTGCCAGCCCGGAAAGAGGATGGAAGAGGTGCAGTTGGGTACAGCTGCTGCCATAGAAGCTGCAGCCCCTCCTATATCTCCCTCCTGATGTGGAGGCACCCTCTGGATTGTCTCAGCAGGGACACTGTGGCTACAGCAGGACACAGTTAGGGCTTGGAACCCCTCTATTTTGTTGATGGACAGATCAGAAATGGAGGGTGTGGGAAGTGGATGGAAGAGACACCTGGGACTCTAGGGTTACTATGGGCATCTCCCCACACCAAGATCCTCCCCTGTGTTCCCTCGCGTATGCATTTAGTCACTCAGCTACTGGCTAGGAATGATCAAGGGAGCCATTCAAGTGATTTTGTCTTAAAGATCAGAATTGGATTTAAACTACACTGCCCATGTCACCTTGATGTTATTTCTGTCCTGGCTACTTACATTTCAGAGCTCTGAGGCACGGCCCTGGTGTTTGGGGTCCAGCTAGGGGAGGAGCCAAATCCTGTGTGAATCCTGGACTCAGCCTGGATTCAGCCCCATGGTAGTTACCTCTTGGTACCTCCGTTTCCTCTTGCTAAAATGCTGACATTGGTACCCAGGGCACTTAGCCCTCATGCAGACCCACACAGCAGACCCTCATAAGTACTGCCATTATAGACTTCTGTGCTGACGGACAGTCAAGGGTGCAGGGTTGGGAATCCATCCGGCTGTCTAAGGTGTCTGTCAGTACACAAGGCGCTGGGATGCAAGACTTTAATCAGACAATGCCCCCCTTCCCTCAGAAACAGAGTTCCGGCCTCAATAATTATTTATGTTAATATTCAGTTCTCTCCCTACACCAGCATTTCTTATCATTTCAGTTCCAATATTTAAACATCCGTTTTAGGATAATCACAGGAGCTGGCGAGACTATTTGTTATTTTTTTTAACTTGGAAATTGATATTCTGGTTTCATAAATCCTGCCTTTCACGCATCGCCTATGGGTTATTAGCGTTCAGTCAGTGCATCCATTTCGCCTCTTCATATCTCATTTCTCTGGCTCACCTTCCCGGGGAAGGAGACAGGCTCATGAGTCTGCAGTCAGCTCACTTTGGGCTCTTTTTAATTTACACCTGACAGCAAACTAAAATTGCTCAAACTTCAACTTCCCATTTTCCCTCAGCTGTCCTTTCAGCCACTATTGTTCCTCTCTCTCTCTCTCTCTCTCTCTCTCTCTCTCTCTCTCTCTCTCTCTCTCTCTCTCTCTCTCTCTCTCTCTCAAACTTCAGAATTTTAAAGTGAATGATTTGGAAGTGGGCAGTTCGGCAGCTGCAGCATATTCATGATGTTTTTCAGCAGTTTGGAGCCTTCCAGGTGAAACTCTTTCTCCTGCTTGGTTAGCCTGAGCTACATTTGCATGCAGTTTAACCCTTTAGCTTCTGCAATAAAGAGAACTGTTTCTCATAGATTGCCCTTTGCTGATTGTACAGGAGCAGCAGGGTTTTGTGTTGACCTTGTTCCTTGCCACGTTGCTGAGTTTGTTAATGCATGTGGGGGTAGGTTAGGGGAAAAAGAGAGAGACTTAGCAGTTCTTTAAAAAGGTTTTAGTTTTAATTGTGCTTGTGTGGGAGTGAACATGAGTGCAGGTACCCAAGGAGGCAGAAGAGGGCAGCAGATCCCTGGGAGCTGGAGTGCCCTGTGGTTGTGAGCTGCCACACCCCCTAAGACTCCCACCCTGAGCATATGCACTCTTAACCACTGAACCATCTCTTCAGTCCCCAACTGTCTGGAAGTTGTTTGTTTGTTTTTAAAGGACTAGCAATTGCTTTTACTGAATCGGCTGGTTTTTCTGTTCTATATCTGCTGCGTCCTTTGTTCCCCCTCTCCACTAGTTTTAGATTTACTTTGCTCATCTTTAGAGTATGAAGTCAGGTTGTGGATTTGTCCTCTTTCTGTTTTAACATTGCTGTTCACCGCTGTATATCACCCCGGCAGAGTGGCTTTCCCTGCCGTCCAAAAGTTTGGTGTCTTCCTATTTATTTATTTATTTATTTATTTATTTATTTATTTATTTATTTTCCTTCTTTACTTCATTATAAAGGTATTTCCCCCCAGGACTTCTAGCAGCTCTTGAAAGTGTGTGGCTCTGAGTTTGGGCACCTGGGCTCTCGTTCTCTCAGCCTCGGCGAGCTTTGGTCCACGCTGTGCTGTTAATCGTTTGAAACAAAGACAAAACTAAGGTCTGTGCTGGACAGTGCTCCACAGGGGCACACATCCTATGGGTGCTGGCAGTGTGCTCCTGCTCTATTGGGTCCAGCTGGATCATGGTGTCTGAATCCTCCATTCTGCTTCCATCCCTGTCCATCATCACTGTTACTGACAGTACCTCTTTTCTTTCTCTTCTCCTTTTTAGATGCTCTTCTATAAAGCTTACATCAATGAATCCCAGAGCACCCTGACAACTGGGCCTACCCCACCCCATCCGTGCCAGACACCACCCATTTCTTCTCCTGCCTGCTATTATCTCAGGAAGGCCCAGCCACGGGAGGGGCTGTGGCTTCACCTTCCAGATGCAAGGAGATGCCAATGGCGAGGCTGGATGGACACCAAGGGACACAGCTGAGGTTTGACACATGGATGAGAAAGCATTAATTATCTGGAAATGGAATTCAAAATATTTTAGATGAAGTCAAATTAGTCTCCAGCTGGGACTCCAGCTTAGCAGATGTCACCCTCGTCACATCTCACTGCCTCTGCCTTCCCTGAATCTCTTCCACGTGAGTTTAATTCACAGAACTTAGCCTTGCTCTCCTGCTCACACTCCACACCTGAGAGGCCTCACCGGGACCATTGGTGAGGTAGTACCTCGGGCAAAGGGGCCAAAGTCCAGGGCCCACCCAGCCAAGGTCTTGTCCTGGACACAGTCTGTTATCCCACAATCCATGTGGGCTCCAGAAAGGACAGTGCCTCTCCCCAACAGGGTGGAGACAGTGTTCCGGGACTCGTGCCTGAATGGGTGATGACAGAGAGGAATTCCCCCGCTGCTCTGTAAGTGATGGTGTGTGGCTCAGACCTGCCAGCGAGAGGATAAATGGCCCCGGAGAGCCTGTGAATGTGTGAAAGCCCGGATCATAAAGAGCAGTTTTCTTAACAAAATCAATCTTTAGATGTATGGTTTTCACAGCCAGGACAGAGGAAAGCACAAAACATGGTAATCGGAACAGAAAATACTCTGGCAGATCCAAGAGGTTTTTTTTTCCTTCAGGGAGGTGACTGCTGGGCCTCCACCAAGTTTGTTTGGAAATGGCAGCATTGTCTGCAAGGTGGGTACTCACAGGGTCCTCCTGGCTCAGCTGGTGGGCCTGTCAAGACTCTGTAGGGTGTTGTGCTGGTCCCTCTCGGACACACCCTTCTCATACCTGACTCCTGTCAATCTCAAAGGCAGCTCCACCCCGGACAGTGACACACATACTCAGCCTCAGGGACCGCAGCCAGCTTGCTTCTACTGCCTTCCTCCACTCTCAGAAACATGACTGGCTTTCCCACATCAGCATCCCACCACTGGCTTCAAGGCTCAGGGAATGCATATGCGTTTGTTTTTTTCTTTTTTTCTGTCTTATAAATCGGATGTCGGACACAGAAGTCACACAGCTCAAGTCAAAGTGTCAGTGGGTTGCTCACCTCTCTGGAGACCTGAGGGGAAGCCCTTAGGGTGCTGGAGAATTCAGTGCCTGGGGATTTAACACTGAGGTCCCTTTCCCCAGGCGAGGCTCTGCCAACTTCCTGCGCTCTTGTGTTCACTGTGGCTTACATCTTCTGTCCTCAAAGCCATTTCTTCATTCTGGTTCATCTGTGTGCTCCATCTGGGAATGCTTATCCTACCAGAAGGATTCCTGTGATGACACCACTCCACACAGGGTCCTTCAAGCTCCCTGTGACCTTGGGTTCCACAGTCCTAATCACAAAGTATCTTTCCTCAGACTGGCAACATGCTCATGGATTCTGGGGACTCTAGAGGATATCTAAGGGACCATTATTCTGCCAACCGTGAGTAGAGTTGAGGTGAAGGTTGTCCTGATTCCATTTCCCCACACGAGGTGCCCCATGACTTGATGAGGGCCTCTCTGTCCACTTCATCTGACTTGAAGGCCAAACTTCCCAAGGTCAACAGCTTCCAAAGGGCCATCGCTGAACTTGACTCTATGTATAGTGAGATCCTCGAGATGCCCTCAGATGTGGGTTTCTAGAGTACAGTGGACAGATGTTGACCGAGCTGTCCCCTTTAAAGTGTGGGAGAGTCCATGCCTGTCATTGATGGCCAGTGGGAACAGGGCCAGGTTCCAAGAAAATTAGGAATAAGAATTCTAGGCCAGTGGTTAGCTTTCAAGCACTAGGGATGACTTCCCTTCTCTAGGATGACTTCCTCTCTCTGGGATGATCTCCGCTCTCTGGGATGACTTCCTCTCTCTGGGATGACTTCCCCTCTCTAAGCACAGATGAGGGAGGTTAAATGAACATTTGAGGATCCTTCTAGCATGTAAACTTGTGTGCAATCTATGTCCAGGGAAATGCCTTTTTAAATCAAATAGAGTCTCTCTCATAGACCTGTCAATCAAATCTGATCTTATCTTTACTCCTTCATCTCCACAGAGGCAGAAGAAGGCTTTCTCATAGTAACACTGCTGCCCACCCCCATTTCCTATTCCTTTCCTTGCATCAGCTCTGACCCCTCCACACACACTGTGTTCCCACCCCAAGCCTTGACTTCTGGTTTCTTCTCCTGGGACACACACACACACACACACACACACACACACACACACACACACACACATTGCCATCCTGAAGAACCTCCCCTGGTGGACCATTGCCAATTTCTCCAGGGGTCTTCAAAGCAAAACTGAAATATACATGAAATTTTCAAAGAATGATTGGAAAGGGTAAGGAATAAACACAGTAGAACTAAAGGATCAGGCATGTCAGATGCAAATGGTAAACTCTAATCCGTGCACAAGAGACTGCAGCACTGCAGCTCTAGGCCCTGGGATGAAGGTACTGAGTGATAGCTGAATCTGGCAACGGCAGAGTCAAAGGCATGCAGGAAGATTCATGTCTCTTACCTGCTGGCCATGCTGCCTTTCCATCACAAGCTATGCCTTCTTCGGCAACATATGCTAAAGAGGAAAGTGGCCATAATGATTTCCAAATACCTGTCCTTAAAAATCAGTGGTCATTTTTGTCCTGGTTAATTTTAACTGTCAACTTAATATAGCCTAGAGTCATCTGAGAACAAAAAGCCTCCATTGAGGGCTTGCCTAGGTCAGATTGGCCTGTGGGAATGTATAGAAGGGTCAGCCCACTGTGGGTGGTGTTATTCACTAGGCAGGTGGTCCAAGGTTGTACAAAAAAGCTAGGTAAGCATGAGTGAGTGATTGAGCCAGCAAGCAATGTTTTTTCATGGGTTCTGCTTTGAGTTTCTGTTTAAGTCCCTGCCCCAACTTCCCTCAGTGACAGCCTGTGGCCTGGAAGTATAAGCCAAGTAAACCCTACCTTCCCTAAGTTGCTTTAGGTCAGAGTGTTTTTATCTCAGCCACAGAAAGGAAACAAGAACAGCTCCCTGGCCATACCACCTGCCCATTTCCACTGATGAGAAATTTTGTGCTCACAGTGGTCAGTGCAGGACCAAGCCACCACCATCTCCATTGCCAAAAAGAGGGGCTATGATGGAGCACACCTCCAAAGCCAGATGTCTCTGCACCTGCATCCTCAAGGAGTGTAGCCTCAATTCAGCCACCCCTGATTTCAGGAGGGGTGGACTAACTGCAAAATGGAATAAATTCTCCAGTGGCTACACCCACTACCAAGGGGTTTGGAAGCAGAAGCACTTGCAGAGATACGAGGGGAGCTTGAGAAGTGAGTATTGAGGGAAGGCTGACACTCAGATGTACACAGAGCCTCACAGAGACTCACTTGCTTCCTTTTCAGCCAGACGCATTGTGGCTCCTGCTAATTAAATGCTGATAGGGTGGGCCAAGGCCCATAGGGTCTGGGCTCTTTTTCTCTGTAAAGCCTCAGATCTCTCCATGGGGCTTGTGCCCCCCTCCTAAGGATAGAACTGTAGCTGCTGCAATCCCATTTGCTCCCTGGAGACTCCACCAAGAGCCCACCATCTTCAGCGTGTGTCTCAAAGCTTCCGATGTCATTAGGTCGTGTTTCTGGTTCCCGAATGAAGCGGAAAATCCCAGGACTAGGGTTTCACACCAGCGCACACATACACAGTCTGCAGCTCTCTGATAGCCCGGCTCAGCGGTGGATGATCTGTCAGCTTTCTGGGGCTGTATGCGAAGCATTTAAGATACAAACTCAAAATCCACTCAGGGCCTGGAGACGCACCCAATCACAGCCTAGTCCATGCCTAGTGGATGTGGGAAGTGAAGGGAGGTACTCGGGACTCAGCATTCCACCACACAGAGGTGTCACCCATGTGGGTCCTAAGAGGGCCATGCCATTGCTGGGTCTCAAGGAGCCTGACAGCAGCTGGGTCTGGGAGGAAGCAAGGGTGGCCAGTGCCTTGCTGGCAGGGTGGCCTCTGCTTCTGGAGCCTGGAGCCAAAGCCTGAGAAGGAAGGACTGAGTTCGGTTCTGATGACATCATGAAGCCCCCCACCACCACCATCTAGCTGGAGCCAGGCCTGCTCTGTAGAGATTTGATTCTGAGCCTTGCCTCTCCTCCCGTTTTTCTTCTAAACACGCCTGAGGTAGTAGCTCTTGTTCCTGTCACTCAGCTGTGCCTCACGCTCTCAAGCCTCAGTGTCTCCTCTGTGAGAGGAGAGGGGGGGATTCCCACTTGAAACTGGCATTGGCATGAGGACATTGGAAGAGGGGGTTCCAGAAGGGCCATTTCTCCATTTCTACACTTCTAAGCCCACCCTGAGGATGAGGCAGAGAAACACTGGCTATCCAGAATCTGTGATGTCCCCAAAGGATGCTGTTCCCGAAACCAGAACTTCATTACTCATCTGGGCTCTCTGTGTCTATCCTGGTCAGACTGAGAGAGGGGAGCTGACAGGGGAGGGTCTGCACACTGGGGCTGGAGTCCATGGAACAATCCTGCCTGAGAAGACATTGCTGCCCAGGACCTGTCCTCACAGAGTGCCTCACCACACCTGGTTGTCCCTATGAGAGGAGAGTGGACTTAGCCTCAGAGCCCTGCCCCTGAGAGCTGACACAAGTTCTGTCTAGGTCAGGAGGTGGGAAACCAGCCTTGGTGATGCTGTTAGCCTCCTCTAGTTTCCAGAGATCCATGGGAAGGAGTTGAAGAACCTGAGGTCCCCTGAAGCCTTCAGCTGTGTCCCTCCGACACCATTTGGAGAGAGGGGGTACTATAAGGAAACCACTTGTGGGCAGCATTCATGGTCACCAAGAGAACATAGATGTGGCCGCTAAAAGTGACATGTTCATCACCACAGGTGAGCTTCAGGAAGTACACATGCTAGAGTCACCCAGCATACACACACAGTGCACGTCAGTGACCCGCAGAGTCATACCTGCATGTGACAGTAACAATGTGCTAAAGCAGACACGGGGACCCCCGAATGACACACACAGACATTCGCAGAGAGCACATACAGGAAATACACAAAACCCACCCATATCAGCCCCGTGCTCAACCATGTGACACACAGGTTAAGACGGGAAGAAGCAGGCACCCCAGATAGCACGGACTCAATAACAGGTACAAGGGACTCGAGATGGCGACGCATTCTAGTAATAAGGCAGCTTAGACACAAGTGACGTGGACAACACACAGAAGCCACTCACACCTCAATGTAATAAATTCGGGAAGCCCATCTGTTGCCTGGGTGAGCGTGCACAGGCTCCACATAGCCTGTGGTTGGCGGGCTTGTATAATACGCAGTGTCACTGGTTTAGTAAATGCTGTGCACAGAAGCCTTTATTTCCTAGACTTAAAACAAAAAAAAAAAAAATGCTTATGCAGACAGTCCTGGTTGACGTCTACATAAATCTCTCTGTTGCATTCTGCCGCCCAAGCTTGCCCCAGCACGCTTGTTCTTCCTGGAAGTACAGCACAACTGGGTTGTGTAACTGCTGAGTCCAGATGTGAGAGAGCAGGGGTCCCAGGAAGCCTCTGGAAGCTTCAACTTGGCTGGCACCGCGTGAGAAAACACCTGCTTCCTGCATTATTAAAGGACCCCGAGGATGTTGGTGGTGGACCGTGGGAGTGATACGCTGCTCCTGATTGTCCATCTTCACATCTTTCCTGGTAAAGTGATGCAGCTGTGTTATCTCCCAGCACTCACCACACTGACGCTAGAGAGACCATGAACCATGGATAGTCTGGGTCCCTGAGGAGAGCATGGGAATGGAGGCTGTTGTATACCAGGCACTTCAGTGTGAAGATGTCTGATCTGAGCTCTTTCCTGAACCATGTGACATATACAAGGCATTAAACCCAGGTTTTGTGGGAAGGTGGTTCATGTTTGTTTGTTTTTGTTTTTGTTTTTTGAGACAGGGCTTCTCTGTGTAGCTTTGTATATCAGGATGGCTGCAAACTCACAGAGATTTGCCTGCCTCTGCCTCCTAAGTGCTGGGATTAAAGGTGTGCACCACCACCTCTTGGCCACTTGGGTGGTTTTGAGTCATGTGTCTGGCACGATGCAAATCGATTTGGATTCCTTGGCTTCCTAGGTGTGTAACTAGCCAACTAATCTCCTTGTCTTTAAAGTGGGGTGTAAATTAATAGATGATATCCTGTTATCCGAAGAGTCCAGAGTCCCAGTCTGCAGCTTGGGACCCAGGGACCAGGACCCAGTCCTAGCAGACATGTGGCCTGTGGCCACAACACAGCCTGGGTCTAGGGCTCTCTGGCCGCAAACACAGCTGCCCAGGCTCTAGTACCCCACTCTGTGCATATAGATTCTAGACATCCCATGGCTGTGCTCTGTGGGACAGGCTCGGGCGGTAGGCCATCCCTTATAATGGCTCTGTCCAAACTGCCCCTCCGCTCTCCCCCAGTGTGTCACCTATCCACAATGCTCTCTCTGAGGAGCTTGAAGAGCTGAGAAGGGGGGGCTCTGTGTGAATTAAAAATGCATTAAAGCTCTCAAAGGACATCAAAGTCAATTTCAGTTTTCTAGAACAAAGTGTGTATCTCAGAGCTGCGTCGCCATTCCCAGCATTAGGAGCGCCCCCTCCAGTGCCATCTCTATCGCTCACCTCCTTTGCGAGGTCTGCGGGATAACACTCACCATCGTTTTAATTACAAGCCCATAATGCACAAACGCGGTTAGGAGGAAAGGGGACACGGGCCCCTTAGAGGGTAATTATGTGTTGTTACAGCTCATTTGCTGTATCTCATGGTGTGTGTTACTCACCTTAGCAGCCCAGCAAGGACCTGGGTGGAGCGGTGCCATGTGTCACTCAGCACACGTTCCTAAGTCTCTACCGCGTCCAGGCTCTGTCTGGGTTGCTGTAGTGAAAATACTGCAGGACAGAGCTCCCTGGCCCCTGGGGTGTCTCCCATCTACAGGGGATTCGGAAGGCGGTCTGAGATTTTCCCATCAAGGTAAAAGTTAAGCCAGCAGACATTACGAAGGAAGAGCACAGCAGGATGTGAGGATGTGGCACAGAGGTCCGGGGAAGATGTCCCTAGGAAGTGACATTTGAACTGAGAACTTTGAGCCAGGTAGGTGAGAGACTGAAGAGAAAAAGGGCCTCAAGTTCATGATGAGGTCACAGAGAGGCCCTGGGCATTCAAAGCTATGTCCCTGACTTCCTGACTTTTAGATGATTTCATATCCCTTGGAACCTCCTTTAGGGCACCACGAGGCCCTGTTGGGAACCTGCAGGAATGGAGCCAGAAATGCTTGGGAAAGGCACAGACAGACCACAGCTCAGCAGGAAGCCAGAAGTGTCACCAGGGACACTGCCATGACACTTTGTCACTAAGTTTTGGAGGAAACGGATGACACTGTCTCAAGTCAGCACCCTGTCAAGCAGGCAAGGAAGAGCGCAGACTACCATTGCACTGCCGGCACATTCTGCCAGCATCCACTGTCATCCAACTGCCTCTCTCGGGCAGGTGTGCCCTGAAAAGACGCTCATGGGGCAGCCAGGTGACCGCAGGTAACTTGTTAGCTCTCCCTTGAGGCTGAAGAGGGATGGAGAAACCCTTGTTCCCTAGAGGCTCCTATGTCTACAACCCAGCTGGCAAGGGCTGGATGGATGCCCTAGTAGTTCCAGAGACAGGGGCACTCTAACACCTGCTACCAAAGAGTTGGGGCTCTACACCATGGCATTCCCCACAGAGATGGTCATCTGCTATTGGGACACAGTGGGGACCACAGGGGACTAAAGACACACCGCACAATGAAGGGATGGACACATGGGACCCTGGGTACACCGAATGCTTAAGGAATGGCTGTGGAAGGTTATGTGCTTGTGACACAGAGAGAGAGATAGATGGGGGATGTGGGCCCGCTGCACATTGAGGAGAGCAGCTGAATCCCAGCTGCAGGGAGCTGCTCCCCGAAGTCAGACCATGTATGGCCAGCAATCACTCCTCTAGTGACAGGTGAGTCAGACAGGTGAGAGCGGACCAGCTGTGAGTGGCTGAGAACTCCAAGCCATAGGAGCTGAGACCGGACAAAAGTCTGCTTCCCTAACAAACCTAAGTGGAGAGTACAGTGTGTTTAGCGCTGTGGGGGAAGGGCCTGCTCTGTCCTGTCTCCAGGGTACCCTCTGTGTTTGACGTCTCTAAAGTTACACCATGGCTGCTGGAGCTCTAGCCTCTATGTCAACATCCCATCAGCCTGTGGTAGGAAGGCCACCATCCCACCTGACTCTAGTCTTACTGCCCCAGTCCCCTCCCAGCTCAGGTACCAGCTTCACACTGAGTCACAGTAGCCATGGCTTACATTCTGAGATGTACCCTGAGAGAGGCATAACCAGCATGGCCAGAGGAGAGGAAGGATGTCATGTGCACCAGCCCCCAGTCTATGTGGGAAGAGCCTGGCCAATGTCCATCTACAGCACACAGGAAGAGAGGACAGCCATTCCCTTAGAATGAACACAAGGAAGCCCAGAGAGCTCCAAAAGCAGGCAGGGACCACAGAGCAGGAGGCCGCATGCAACCTAGCTGAGCTCTTATCTGCAAACCCGAAGGATGCAGAAGTGGCTGTGGGGCCAATTACAGCTGAACTGGAGGCAGGAGGCACCAACATCCTGATTCCCTGGACAGACTCCTTTAGGCCCATCCTTCTTCCTGATTAAATCTCCTCTAAGTGCAGCCTTCCTAAGGGAGAGAGAGAGCTAACAGCTTGCAGCTTGCAAGGGCCACAGGTGGCATCCCCTGGAGCCCTGCCTCAGCTCCAAGCTAGAGATGATGTATGGTGCAGTCCTTCCTGCCATAGTGCTATCCTGGGGCCCCTGCAGTGACCCTCAGGGCCCTGCTCTCTCCCAGTAGTGGCCCCAGCGGTGCATAGGGGGCATTCCATGGTGCATCCAAGAGCAGCTGTGCTGCAGTCAGGGACCTGGGTCTCTCTTAGCCACCCTCACCTACCAGCTCTAGCTAGAAACTTCTCTGTAACACACCTGTGGGCTCTGAAATTGACAACGTCATGTCCCTGGGAAATAGAGACAGTCACCCTTGTAGCTCAGGGACTGCTATGCCAGCCCCTAGGGAGAGCAAAATGACAGAGATGGAGCCTGGAGTGGTGTGGCACACGCCTTCAATCCTAGCACTCAGGAAGCAGAGGCAGCCAGATCTCTGAGTTCAAGGCCAGCCTGATCTACAGAAAGCGTTCCAGGATAGCCAGGGCTACACAGGGAAACCCTGGCTTAAAAACCAAATAAATAAAAAGTCTCTGTGGTTAATAATCTTAAGCTCCATCGTGGAAAAGAAATAAAGCATGCAAGACAGATGGGAGAGGTCAATAGGAAGGCATAAAAGTGACTATCAGGATGGAATGCCTCCACTTAAAGCTCTTCCACAGCAACACAGAGGCTTCTGATGGCCACGGAGACTCCAGACAAACCAGGAAAGAAGTGGCTTGTTTGTAAACAGACTGAGAAAACTTCCCAAACAGAAAAGAAGGTGTTTTAAGAGCATGGGTTGTGGGGGAGGTCTGGGAGGCAGCTATGAAAGAGGAAGGTGTGTGACCTGGGAAGAGAGTGCAGTGTGTGTGTGTGTGTGTGTGTGTGTGCGCGCGCGCGCGTGTGCGCGCGCGCGCATGCATGTAAAATTAATGACTGGGCCAATGAGTGGCTCAGCTCGTAAAGGTACTTTATACCAAGCCTGACAACCTGAGTTGATCTTCAGAACCTGCATGTGGAAAAAAAAAAAAAAAAAACAGCACCAGCAAATTGTCCTCTGATTCCACAATGAACTCCAGCATGGGCTAGTTCTGTGTTTCTGTCTCTGTCTCTCTCAATGTAATTTTAGAAATAAAGATAGGAGCTAGAGAGATGGTCTAGTGATTAAGAGCACTTTCTGCTCTTGCAGAGGACTGGGGTTGAGTCTCCAGCTCCCACATGGTGGCTTACAACCGTCTGTAATTCTAGCTCAAGGAGACTGATGCCCTCTTCTGGCCTCCTTGAGTACTGCACACACATGGTGCACAGACACAAATGCAGGCAAAATACCCATATACATGAAGATGCTTAAATAATATATGTTCTCAACTAAAAGGAATAAGGAAAATGGAAATGACTGAGAGCTTCCTAACATACCAATCACAGAGGCAGGAAGCCCACATGGAGCAACATACACACACACACACACACACACACACACACACACACACTCAGAAAGTCAACCAACATCCAAGATGCATCATTAAAATTGTGCACACTTCAAGTAAACTTTTCCTTAGGTCAGAAGGCAGAGAGCCCAGATAACTCACAAAGCATCAAGAATAGCATTTCAGGGGACTGCCTACCAACTCTGGTCAGGAAAAAGATGGGAGAGGGTAATATTTGAGTAATTGAAAGAAGAAAACATGCCAGTGTTGAATTATATAATTCTAGCAAAGTCGTCCTATGAGGAAAGTCAACTCTGTCTCAGACAAGCGAATGGTGGAACTGGTACTCAGCACTTCAGAAAGTACAAAGTGATTACATCGGATATAAACCCTAATTAGCACGGAGAACAGAATCCCAGTAGTGGGCTAGCCAAGAAGAAACCAGGGAAGGTGGAACGAAGCCTGTTTTGCTTCCTAACTGATTTAAGAACCAGTCATTCAGCTACAGTAACATTGCAGCAGTCTTCCCTTATTGAGTTTTGTCTTTTACAGTTTCTGCTACCTGTGGTCTACCACAGTCTAAAAATACGAAAGAAAAAAAATCCCAGAAATAAGTAATTGATTTTTTTTAACTGCATGCCCCTCTGAGGGTGCCATGAAAATCTCACATGGTCCTGTTTCAACTGCCTGGAATTCAGATCTTCCTTCTGTCTGGTGTTTCCATGCCAGACATGCCTCCTGCCTGTTAGCTGGACGCATCCACACCCTGTTTGCTTCCTGCTCCTCCATCTAGCACATGCCCCATCATTTACAGGATAGGTCCATCAGTGTACAATACCCACACTGTATATGTCCCTGCTTGTTGGTCCATCGGTGTATAATACCCACACTGTATATGTCCCTGCCTGTTGGTCCATCAGTGTACAATACCCACACTGTATATGTCCCTGCCTGTTGGTCCATTGGTGTATAATACCCACACTGTATATGTCCCTGCTTGTTGGTCTGCCACACCCATGCCATGTATGCTTGTGCCTGCCAATCACTCAGCAGCAGTCTTGGTCATGAGATCAACAGTGATTGGTTCAAAAATGCTTCTCTAGGAGGCTAATGCTATTCTATGATGCCCAGGTCATGCCCAGGTCTCATAGGCATGGGTCACCTCACACCCTTCCAGGAAAAAAACACAAACATAGTGCAAATTAAGAGAAATATCCGAGTCCCACCTCTCCTGACATTGCCGTAGTTTGATCATTACTATTGCTATTTATCTCTTACTATGACTGTAAGTGACCAATGAGTGACTGGGCCAGCCATAAGTGAGGCTGGTGAAATCAAACATCCAGTAGCCAGCCGCACATCAACTGAACCCTCAAGCATCAGCCCAAACCTCACTCTGCCACCAAGAGCTAATTTTAGCTTCTTTATGAAGCAGCATGTTGCAGCCAATGGGGGGAAAATGCATCAGAAATAACTGACTAATGCAGCAAATGGCCTAGGAGGACCTAAGCCAGACAGTTCCCTCTGTTGTCCCCTCCCTTTTCCCAAGCCTGCTGTTTGCCCTGAAGTGCTCATACCTACCCCTGGGACACAGACCCCTGGCTGGAATATACTAGGTATACAGTAGGCACTGAGGATTTTGTGACAGCATCCTGTTTGTGAAGCCCAACACTCTAGTTTAAGGACATTAAGAGTTTATTTCATCAAAATCGCAACATGTCTTCACTATAGCAGCAACTCATCATCTCCCCTCTGCTGTAAACTACTCACACACACCATTCTTTCTAATTTATGTGGGGCCAAATTACACACAGATAATAAATGATTGCAGAAGCCAAAGTAGGTAGCCTATAAATAAACCACACGCTTTCACTCACTGGAAACAGGAAGCAGAGACAGGGTTTGCTCTTGACTTCTCTTGGGATATCAGCTACATAAAAGCAAGTATTACAAAAAGCCAGAAACTGAGAATCCCATTGGGAATAAAAACAGTCCCAGCCTGCCTTGCCTCAGTGGGAGCCCAGCATGCATGGAGGGGTTACAGTGTTCTCACTACTGGGAGCGTGGCAAGGCAGGTCAGACCCTGGGTCACTGGTGTCTGGTTTGAGGAGTAGTGAGATGCTGAGCAGTGACCACACACATTCTATAGACAGGACTTGTCACCAAACAGAGTCTTGGCATGGCCTCAGCCTGCATTGGCCAAAGGGGCTGCAGGAGGGTGGGTCACAGGGCCCCAATTGGCTGATAGATTTAAGGCCTGGCTTGGGCAGAGCACAGTCTGGTCCTATGGCCTTATGGCTTCTGGAAGAGATGCCTGCATGGGGGCTGTCCCTTAAGGGCTGGAGTGTGGCTCAGTGCTTGCCTAGCTATGCCAGGCCCTGGCTCCATCTCATTACAGTGGAGAAAAGAAAACAATTTAAGCAAAAAAAAAAAAAAATCCAAAAATCATAGAACTGGGTGGGAACATATTATTCTAAAGCCAAGAGAGAGTGGGAGCAGGAGCTCGGGGATGTCATTGTCATGGGAAGAAAGGGTTTTCCAGTATTGGAGCCAGACTGGCTATCTAAGCTGTGCATGTCACAGACACTTAGGTTCCTGTCACACTAGTTTTCCCTTCACAGCCTGTCCCATAATTCTCCATGATCCCCACCCACATGAGGATCTTGGTGACAAGCAATTGTCACAATGACTGCACTTCCCAAGGCTGAGTCTGACTTTGTCCACTCACACCCACCCAAAAGCCTCCAGTGGCCACCCTACCTAGCAGTGGGGACTTGGTGCAGTCACTAATGGGAAGAAATCAGTCTCTGCAGTGTGGTTGGTCTGGTGTGTGACATGGGGGACATCCAACATCTGAGCTGTCTGGTGCTTTGTTGGCTCTTAAACAGAGGTGGCATGTCTAAGTAACGACCAAGCAGACCATAGGGGTAGCTAGAGCTCCCCACAAGAAAACCAGGACATGCAGATGCAGACAGATACCCAACATGGCATCTCGGACCTGGAGGAGGCGGTGGACAGTGGAGAGGCTCATTTTTGAAAAAGGCATTCAAAGGCTGACTTTAGATCCAGTGAGGCACAGCTTGCAAGGAATAGGCTGAATCATTTCCTATGCAGTGGCTCCGGTAGGCTGTCTTCACAAGGCTCCATACACAGGAGAGTGGGTGACTCCAGACAGGCAAAGGCAGAGACCCCAGAACCGGTGTACAGCCAGGGTGGGAGGTGGCCCAATTAGTGTCCCCTTATTTGAAGATGGTGCTGGCATCACTGCTACCTCTGTTGACATTCTGGAGACACAGAGGATCTTAAGTACCCCTCAGGATGCCGAGTCTCCATCAAGGCTGTGGCCACGCCCTCTTGTAGCTGCAACTTTACATCTCATTTACCACAGCCTTGCTGGTACGGTTCGCACTCAGTGTCACCACGGGCTACCTTGCATTCTGGTGTCCACAGAGAATAGAAGTGCCTACCACATCAGGGAAGAAGGGCTGAATCATTGCTGGGCACACCACCCTGAGTCGACTTGCAGTGCTAGGCAGGACACTCTGCACAGGCATAGGTCAGGGCTGTGATCCCAGGCCAAGGCAGCAAGGAGAGGGACCCATGATGGAGACAGGGTATGCATTTTTTCTCTGCTTTGGGGTAGGCACTTGTTTGGAGTGGCAGCCACCCTGATCACACAGCAGATAGGTCCACACGGTGGGCAGAATGGCTGCTCTTGTCCCACGGGCTTAACTTTGTAGGTACCGTGCCTGGCCTGGTCCCGTTGACCTACAAGACACAAAGGCAAGTAAGTGTGAAGGCAATTTCAAGAGTCAGAGTTCAGTCCATGTGAATACAAACAGTTTTGGGCCTGGAGCTATGTGAAGATCTAGGGTCCCACTTCTGAGACACCGGCTCTGAGCACCCAAAGAGTCTAGACCAGAACACCCCAAGAAGGTTCCTACCCCACCAAGACCAGTTACTTTGCTTATCACCAGCCAGTCACCAGCTCTCTTCATGGAACACTCCGAGTACCAGGAACTTGTGATAAGAGGTGAGGGCTACTAGACAAAGCTAAGGTTTATCTTTGCTCTCCTGAGTTGTTTAGTCCAGTGAAGGGGACAGACAATGGCCATTAGGCAAATGGCTGAGGCGGGATTTGACCATGAGTCGGCAACACTTTTATGTAGTACCATCCAGGAAGGAAACACTAGAGCAGTGGTTCTCAACCTGTGGGTCTTGACCCCTTTTGGGGCTGCCTATCAGATATCCCGCATAGCTAATATTTACACTATGATTCCCTAACAGTAGCAAAATTACAGTTACAAAGCAGCAACAAAAATTACTTTTATGGTTGGGGGGGTGTTTTCACCACAACACAAGGAGCTGCATTAAAGGGTCGGGGCATTAGGAAGGTTGAGAACGGTTGGACTACAGCAAGAAGTTAGTACATGACAGATAAGTGGACTACATCACAGGCTAGACCCTTTCGGGGCCTGAAGAAGAGGGAGCTGTGGGTGGAGCTCTGTATTTAAACAATGCCTTGCAGCGGCATGCATCCTCCATCAAGCTGAGGCTATGTCTGCCTGCAAAGCAGGCTTGCAGCCAGGTCAATGTCCAGGATTGCTGGTCCAAGTAAGAGCTACACAAACAAGGGCCCTGAGGATGGTGAGGGGAAGGATGAAGGCATTGGGAACAGGTTTAGTGAAGTCAGGGAAGGAACTCAGGAAGACATGTACTCACGATATCGGAACTGAAGGGTTTGGTGTTTGTGGTTCGGGCCGAACTGCTCGTAAGGGACCAGACCTTGGTCTTGTGCTTGAAGGCTGCTCTCACCTTCAAAGGCAGAAGAAGGAGCCTTAGAGGGAACTCCAGAGGTTGACATGGCAAATTCTCAGGGGCCATTCTAGAGGTTTGCTGTGACATGAGCCCCAAGCACCCAACGTGTGGGCAGGGCATGAAAGTTGGTACCAGTATTGACATCACTGACAAGGGCTGTAGTACCCTAGACAACCCCCTTCTTCTTTGCCCTTGTGGAAGTGAAAAGCTACTTGGAGCTGTCTGTCAGGGATGGGATGGATAAACATACCTCTGAGTTTAGGAGACAGTGAAAGAGGAAGATGAAGAGGCCCTGGGAAGGGAGGAGAGAGATAGTGTCAGAGCCACACATTGATACAAGGTCCCCCATCACTCAAGCCTGAAGCTGGCATGGACACAACTCGCTGTGGGGGGCTTACTGTGACCTGGAGCCTAAGGCATACAGCCGCAGGGAAGGGGGATCTCCAGATGCTTCAGTTCAGGGAGGGGAGAAGGCCCTGATCACCACCCCAACTTCCAAGCAGAGGACCCCAGACTCTGCCTTCATGGGGCCTTGTTACTCACACCCGACAGGGATGATAGGAGCCCACCTTGTTGCCAGCCTGCTAGCTTGCAGGCTCTTCTTACCTGTAAGGAGTTGAGTACAGCAAACATGTATTGGAAGACCAGGGCCCGGTCACTGACAGCAAGCACCCCAAACACCCATGAGGTTCCCAGGATGGGTAGCAACACAGCAACAGCCTTGGCTGTCAACCTGGAACAGAGAGGCGGTGACATTCGTGTTAGCAGTGGGCAGGCAGCCAGGCCAGGAGGACCTTAGGGTGCCAGGTCTGCTGTGAGAAGCAATGGCTCCGTGGGGAATGAGACTGGATGGTCTATACGGTAGACGGTGCTTTCCACTATAGGTCTGCAGGCACCAACCCGCCATACACTTATCTCTGAAGCCCCACAGAGCCAAGATAGGGCCAACACTTGGCAGTGCTTCGGCAGAAAGAGCTAGGGGTGAAGGCAACTCCTGGCTGGGCTCTGAGAGAGATGGTGGGTAGAAGTGTGGGGGAGTGGTAGGAGTCCAAATGCTCTGGGCACAGTGACAGCCTTGGTACTGCAGGTGCCAGGCTCAGATAGGAGGAGCAAAAGCCTGGGCTGGGTATGAGAGCTGGGGACTGTAGCACGGGTTCCAATAGGTTTTAATAATAAAAACCTGGAGTCAGATATAGGGGGGAATGCTGAAAGATCAGAGAGACAAAGGAGCAAGCCACAGCCACGCCTTAGCTCGCTAACTTCTCACACAAAAACAGACTGAGCTCCTGTCTCCTCCTGACTTATCACTTCCTCTCTCTGCCCAGCCATGTCACTTCCTGTCTGTCTGTACAGACCTCCAGACTTCTATGGTTAGCTCCGCGCTCTGATCGTCAGGCAAGCTTTATTTGTTAGAGTGTGAACAAGAGATCACTACAGGGGACAAGCTGGCGGCCCTGGTCACCGAAGGCATTAGGGCTGGGGGCAGAGTGAGAAGAACAGCCTCCCTCCCTGTTAGGCCACAGTGGGCAGGGGACAGACCTTCCGCTCCTCAGATGGAAGAGGAAAGGAAATACGCCTTACCCTCATAAACTTACTTCCTCATCCAGGCACAGCCTGGAAGGTTCCAGGAGCAGAAGCCCAAGAGGGCTGCCCCCACGTGTCAAGTTAATTTATGGGGTTTAGAATAATTATCTCATTGATTTGCTGTTGCCTCTTCATAGATTTTTGCTTGATATACTGTTTTTAAAGCCACTTACAGGATGCCAGCAGGCTGGCATCCCAGGGTCTACAGGAGCTCCCAAATCACTTGTGAGGGGGCCCTCAGCCGTGATCCTTAGGCTTCAGGCTGTTGACAGTTTCCCTGTGGTCAAGGAGGACTATGAGTCTTGGGTCCATGAGTCCCATAAGTGAATCCCATCCACATTGGGCACAAGGCCTGGACACTGTCACCATAGTCCCCTTTCCCCACTCCCTGTCTTTACAGGAAGCAAGACACTCTGCCAAAGAGGACACTGGCTTCTGCTGTTCTGCCTGTAGGAGGAGATGTGGATTTGGGCATGAAACCCATTCAGAGGTGAGGAGGCACAAAATGGGAACTGAGCCTAGGAGACGGTATCTCGATGTGTGGGGTATCTTATAGGCTCAGAACTTCATGGCCACTGCATCTCCTTTGGCCACATCCAGTCGCTGTAGCCTTTTCTGACATTTGCCACTGGCAAGCCCCAGTAGATAAATACCAGGAACCCCGGGCAACCTCAATTGGCATGTGACGTCCATGGCAGGGGGTACTTCCAAAGACCCCTTCTCCTTTAGTGGCAGCCCGGTGTGCATGGAACACTGCTTCCTATGATATTCCCTCACGCCACATCCCAAGAAGAGGGCCCTGTTATTTGCTTTCCACTGTGAAGGAAGTGAAGGGCAGAGGGGCCCATTGTTGCAGGAACTAGAAGCCACATTTCTATCTCTAGATGTTTCCCCTCCCTCCAGCTGTCTCTGATTCTGGCTGGAGAAGTCCCAGGAGGGCATCTACACATAACTACATTAGGACCTCATCTTGCGTTACCAGAAGTAATATAGGAATAAGGACCAAAACCAACCAAAGCTGGCCATGTAAGCCTTGAGAATAAAGAGCCATCTGAAGATCCAGGTCTGGTTCTGGGAAGCAACATTGTCCCTCCTGAAGCCTCTAGTAGCCCCTATGAGCAGTGCAGTGAGATGTGGACAGTTGGGGTCAACTTACTTGAAGGCACTGGGGTCCCCGTGTATCTTGTAGTTGTCGGTGCTGACATGGGAAATGACCCTCGTCACCGCTACCAGAATAACAATGTTGACCTGAGAGGGAGGAGAGAGAAAGGGAGGCAGTGAGAGGCCAGGGTCCACCCACAGGAACATGCCACGCAGTAGCCACTCCTCAGCCAGCAGGGAACACAGCTAGGACAAATTCAAGGCAGGTCTCCAGGCTTTAAGCAGGACAGAGGCTACATAAACCTAGCCCACAAGCATCGTGGCACGAAGAATGAATGTGACCTTTGGGGTCAGATAAACCAGTCAAAGCTCATCTCATGCTCGTTCACTCTGTCTGACCCTGGACACCTCTGTGGGTCCTGAAAATCTCTGCTTTCCACAGAGCAAAAGGTTGACCGCTGCAAACTAACCACGGAAAGAGGAGACGCCTCATTTATCCAGTCCATATATGGCAGCCGGCTCTCATCACCCACATACATGTGTGATGTTTGAAAGCCATAGCAGTGGGGTGTGATATATATGGCCAGCACTGCTACTGCTCCGGGGTGGGGATATGGGGACATGCTAGGTGGCCCCCATGCTGGACCAGCACTCAGGAGTCTCAGGCTCTAACCCAGTTCCTTCCTCTGCTAGCTGCTCTCCTGAATCCTAAATGTAAAGAGGCAAGGTAAGACTTGCAGGGGGATGATGCTCAGTCTCTATCAGCTTGAGGGGCCCCCTGTGGGTTGTGAGAGCTATGCTGTGGCTAGAGTCCTTTCCCTTCAGTGTTAAAATCTTCATCAAGAAGCCAGCTCCAGGCTCATGACCTTCGAACTGACAGAGGCATCACCACCAGGTCTCCCAGGGAGGCTGCTGCCCTGTGCAGTCTCGTGCACAAATAGACCTGGCAATGCTGGAGAGGCCTGAAGTCAAGACCTCCAACCTCACAGCCTTTTGGCACATGCCTACATCATCAGTAGCCTAGGTGGCTGTGTCCCGGGCGGTTCACACACACACACACACACACACACACACACACACACACACACACACACAGAATGACTGATCTGGGGCGGGACTTGAGATGCTTCCCCCTCTCTGATTCCAGTTGGTAATTTTCCACTCCAACCCTCTGCCTCTGCCTCCTCCCAGCTGCCATCAGTCATCCGGAGCCTTTTGTTAAGGTTTTCAGCTAAGACAATTCTGGGTCTATGCTACGATGGGAAATGAGGCACTGTGGGTACCTTGCCTGTCCTGTCTAGACTCTTGCTTATGCTATCATCAGACATGAACAAAAGCTCAACCGTCACTTTCCCTTGGTGCCTTGTTGCCCTGGGTAACAACAGAGTCTCCCAAGGTTGGAGGAGATGAGCGAGGTTAATGCATAACCAGCTAACACGGTCTCATGCAGTGTTCAGTAACTCAGCTGCCCTCCAGCCTTCCTACAACTTATGACAGTGGCCAGAAAACCACGTTGGATAGGAACAAGAAGAGGCAACGGGAGTGGTGGACCACGGGCTTTTAGACTTATTTATGCTCCAACCTGGACAGTGACAGAAGTCTGAGCAAGCTACCCATGGTGACAGATTCAAGGGGCAGGGGTGTCACCTCAGACAGCCATGGCCATTGACACCTGAGAGCATCTTCAGTCATGGCCCCAGGCCGTGTGCCCCACATCCACTATGTCACCGAGGGGAGTGGAGAGGGAACAGCCCCAGCTCACAAAATCACAGACCCTTCTGGCCCTCCTGAGAGTCAATAGATTTTCTTGGGGGAAAAAATAATAAATGCTTTTTCGTTTGTATACCTTTGGTTCATTTTCAGAGTGCTGGGTTTCTAACAACACAATTCTTCTTGCTGTCCCCCTGATTTGGGGGGTAGAGTTAGTCCCTTTGCCGTTGGCATGTTTCCAGCCTGCCCCTTTCACTTTGGGAATTTATAGCTTAGCTACCTCACATACCTGCAAAGGCTGTTGGCTGGTGCAAATCGGTTATGCACTGGTGAACTGCACATGTGGACCTCAGGGGCTATATAGGTCATACCTATTACACAGCCATGGCCCCATTTCCTGCCTAAAGCCCCAAGGTCCTGTGCCCTGGGATGAAGATGCAGATGGAGGTGCCCAGTCTGCAAAAACCTCGTCGTGACAGGGAAGCTAAGTACCAAGCCTGCTCCCTAGAGACAGTTGATACTGGGGGGTGGAGGAGCAGGTGTGGGCAAAGATTGTTCATATATTCAGATTTTTCATATATTCCTAAAAATTTTCTCTCAACCCTGTCTATTACAAATGTAAATATCAAATTGCCTAACTACTTTTTAATTTGGAGCAATTATAAATTAAAAAGAAAATTACTTGAAACTCGTTTTCAGTGAACACGTCAACAGCATCCTTGGTGGAGGGTCACACGGATATTTAACTGGGCTAGGTTCTAGTGACTCAGGGATGGTGATGGGCCTGGGGAAGGGCTAGAGGGATGCTGCCTGTGGGAGAGATTCTGAGACCTGGTGTGAGGTCAGAGGTCACGCTAGCCAGTTTCTCGTGTGAACTGAGAGGCTACATCATGACAAGCAGGCCACAGGAGCTCATACTCATAGCACCTTCTGCAGACACTGTAAAAGGCGATCCCATCCCAGACCTCCTCAGATCAAAGACCAGAGAGGTAGCCCCATATTTCCAGGCTTCCTAAACCAGGTTTCCAACAGAGCAATCAACTCAAAATAGAGTGTTTCACAGATAAGAAAATGTGACAGGTGATAACGTCATGTGACTGAACTACTCAAGAACCAGTGTCCCAGCACCAGCAAAGCTGCTCATGTTGCTCCGCCCCCCTTTCACCGCCATTTTTTAAAATGGTTTTCTGAGTTTGATTCCTGCCTTCCACACAGCCTAGGTGTGTCTGGTGTCATTTGGAAGCCTTGGACCTGGTCCACCACATCGGTAGTGCTCATCTACGTATCTGGTTTTGCGCCGGTTGCTGTGCCAGGCCCACCCTGTTGGCACCAGGAGGGGATGGTGTTGCATCTGTGTAGTGATTCGAGCCAGTGGCTTACAAACAACATAATCTAGACCTCCAGAGAAATACAAAGCAGGGTGGGTCTGGCCTCTCGGCTCCATTCCGCTCACTCTGGCCCATGATCTTGTAGAACTAGGAAGGCCTGGTTTGGTTGAGATGAGACTGTCAGGGATTTGCAGCACTTTTGTGGCCCATCAGGATGGGGACAAGCCACTGAGGGCAAACATCAAAGAAACGATCCCAAGCTGCATTTCAGAATAGAAGGGTAAAGCTGCACGCCAGGCAATCAAACATACAGCCGAGCAAAGGCCAAGATGACCCAGGAAAAGATCGTGGTGGCCTCTGGGGGATGACGGAGGAATGGTAAGTGAGGTCTCTGGGGTTGGGCCAGGCTCTGCAACTCTGTCAACTCAGGGTCATCTAGGAGCTTGTTAAAAAGAAAAAAAAACCATTGAGCTGTGCACCAGTTTTTACAGGGAGAAGCTATCCACATCTGCACACACATACACAATTTATAGTGTCCCCAGTAGTGCGCTGTGTGCCAGAATCCCCATGTCTGTGTCTGCCTGCAAACTCTATGTAGCGTTGCATGTGCCTCTGGATTTGCATGCCTATAACTCTGTATAGCTGCAGATCTATGTGCCTATAGCCCTCTCTATAATGTGTCTACGTGGCTGTACTTCTGAGTGGTCTATATCTGCGTATCTATGTCTCTCTATGCCTGTAGCTCTGTCTGTCTGTCTGTCTGTCTATCATAGCCATATGAATCTGTGGATCTGTGGGCCTGTAACCTTGTGGATCTGTGGATCTAAGGGCCTGTAGCCTTTTGGGTCTGTAGATCTATGAACCTATAGCCTTGTGAATCAGTGGATCTGTGAATTTATGGGCCTGTAGCCTTGTGGATCTATGGATCTATGGGCATGTAGCCTTGTGGATCTGTGGATCTGTGGATTTATGGGCCTATAGCTCTGCATCTACATCTATCCATTAATGTGTCTATACTTGGCTTCTCAGGGAAGACAATGATTTGGGGTACTAGAATCCTTTCTCTTTCTCATACCTGGAGACATTGTCCTCCTTTCCTTGTTGGGACAGGCACAGACCAAGCCATGTTGGGGCACAGGCTGCAGTAACCATTCTCTTCCTGAAATCTCCCTTCTTGGGGGAAGGGGTTTGGGGGCTGTGTCTATACTCTTTGGGCCGACCTGCATTCCCTTGTGACCAAGCTTCTGCTGCAGAACCACAAACTGTCACTGCATTTTGAGGTGGGGCATTCAGAGAGGTGATATATTAAACTGAGGTCATTTGTATGGGTTGTGGTCAAACAGAGCTATGGCCTCCCACAGGCAAATGGCCAAGGAGAGAGAAAGACAGGGTAACTGACCCACTGAGCCTTTGATTTCAGAGAGCTGGCTTCTGTGACAATAAGAGAATAATTTGCTGTGACAATAAGAGAATAAGTAGTCTGGTCTATGGTACTTTCTTGCAAGATCTTGAGTAGATCAAGCCCTGGGGAACTGCTGGTCCATTGGACAGGGCTACATTTAGCATCATTAAGTTGGATGGTGGGTCCTGATGCTGGGGGCTCTGTTCTGCTTTTCTCTTAAGTTCAAGGTCTAAGTGGCTAGCTACTACCCACAACCTCCTGCACCTGCAGCCTAACTCACTAGTACAACCTCCTGCACCTGCAGCCTAGCCCTTGCTAGTATGTGTAAAGCTACACATTCTTACACATACACATATCCTACTTTCTAAAATGGCTTTACTTTAAAAGTTTGCAAGCTAATTTGTGATGATGATGTACCCTTTTAATCTCAACATTCGGGAGACAGAGGCAGGTGGATCTCTAAGTTCAAGGCCAGTCTGGTCTACAGAGTGAGTCTCAGGACAGGCAGGGCTACACAGAGAAACCCTGTCTCAAAAGACTGGGCTGGAGAGTGGGTTCTGCGGTTAAGAGAAGATATTGCTTTTGCAAAGGACCTGAGGTTGGTTCCCAGCGTCTACACTGGGTGCCTCATAACTGATTGTAAATCCAGCTCCAAGAATCCAACACTTCTAGCCTCCATGGGCACATGTGCACAAACCCACACAAAGATACACATGCCCACAAAATTAAAAAATAATAAAAGTAAATCTTTAAAAGTGTGCTAGCCTTGCGGGGTGTTTTTGGATGCATATAGAGTCTAAGCATGGGGCAGCAGTTCCACACTGCTCCCCAGGGAGCCGCCATTCAGGAGTATCCGCCCCATATTTTCTCATCCATTTCCCACTTGCATGAGAGTAAGTGCCCATGGAGAGCTTTTACACAAATGGGGTCAGGCCACGCTTGACATCCAAAACTTGCTTCCTTCATTTGGAAGCAAGGCAGCGAACTACTGGGTGAGTGAGGGCACGGCTCAGGAGGGCACAAACCACTCCATCTTCGGAGGTGCTGGGGGGGGGGGGACGGCATCCTGCCTCTCCCCTAGCACCCAGCCTGAGGCCTGGCAGACAGACAGGCCACGGCATGCCTCACACCGGGGGTTGGCCACCCTTCTCTGCCAAGGGCTGGATAGTAAATACTTTGGGCTGTGAAGGATGCAGATTGTCTCAGCACTGCAATCTGAGCAGCTGCAGACACATTGTAAATCAGCGGGTGTGGCTGTGGCCCAAAGCCTGACCTCAGAGTGGGCGTGGTCCTGTCTGCTGCAAGAGGCCAACCCTGCCCTTTAACCATGGAGCCCTGAAAGCAGTGATTCTCACCCTTCCTAGTGTGTGACCCTTTAATACGGTCCCTTATGCTGTGGGGACCCCTAAGCATAAAAATTATTTTTGTTGCTACTTTATAATTGCGATTTTGTTACTGCTATGGATTGTAATATAAATATCTGGGTTTGGTTTTGTTTTTTATGACAGTCTGAGGGGACCTCTATGAAAGGGTCATTCAATCTCCCTGAAGGGGTCCTGACCCGCAGATTGAGAACTTCTGCCTTAGAGGATGCCTGTACCTCCTTCCCTCTCAATTTCCACCACGTCCCACTCTATAGGAAGGCACTGAATGACCCAATATTAACCATAGCTAGAGCGACTTGAGGGTGTTTAGAGGCTGCGACCTCCAAGCCTCTGCAGATAAAGCTGACAGGGGACACTTTGAACATCACAAGATGTGGCTTAGGACTTCTGCCCCTGAGGTTAAGAATGACTGACACTCAGGGAAAGGAGCAGTGTACTTTAGGTAGCACAATCCCTGGGAGTGACACCCAGGGATTCACAGGACTGTGACAAGGGTGTTGGGTTTCTCATGCTGGGATGAGAAGGATCTGGGCCCAGTGGCCTCAGACCCTAGCTGCCTCCAGCTAGAGGCACACAAAGAACGCTGCACACAGAGGTTCTTCCTAGCCCAGAAGACCCAGAGAGTTTGTGTGTTGAACTAAGAAAAGAAGCCAGACCTCAACGCAAGCGCTCCCTTTCTTAGTCCTGTGGCCTCGCTGCCTTCGTGCCGATGCTGCCCCTGAGTCACGAAGGACTAAGGAGGAGGGGAATCTCTACTGAGAACATGTTCACAGTTTGGCTGGCATGATGAGGGGTCCTGCTAAACCCTAGACAGCAGGGGGACAGGGCACCAACTTCTTGCCCAAGCCTCTGTGAGCCCCCCTAAAACAACTTGTAATGGCGGCTGAGCCTTCTGTAGGCCTGGGCACAGCACAGCTCTGGCATGGGAAGCTCCACAGCACTGTGGGATGTTGTGTCTCTATGCTGACAGCCGCTAATAGGAAGAAAACCGTGTGGAGGCCGGAGCTCCTTGCAGACATGCCTGGAAGGAGTTGGGCTCCACCTCATCCCTAGTCTAAACCTCACAGCCCTCCTTGGAGGTGATTCCCACACTGAATGGGACCCTCTCTCATCCCTGTGAGTCCCCCTGCTGGGTCATGACTTCCAGCTCCTTTCCCCAAGTGGTTATGCAAGTCTGCCCCGGAGAGCAGCCAAACACTAGGAGCCACCTCAGGGAAGTCACCTGTAAACATGGACCCTGGGCCAAGCCTCAGCCAGGACCCAGACTGTCTAGTAACTTAAAGCTAGCATGGTCCACCTCCCCACTGCATCCCTTGAGAACAGAGAAAATTAATTCCGGGACTCTGGGGCCTATGGACCCTTCAGAGCAGAGTTAACAATGGGAAAAGGTCCAGCAAACTCAACAGAGTACAGCAGAAGCCTCAATGGTCATATGTTTAGCAGGAGCCACACACATAGTGACGGTGCCTGCCCTCCCCACCCCAAAGGGCACTGTGATGATGGCTCACTCTCTGCCCTCCATAAGCCCTCAGGCAAGAAAGACATCATTGTGCCCATTAGCACAAGGGCATCAAAGGAATTTCTATGAAGAAGAATAAGCCCAGCCATTGAGCATCTCCCTCAATTTCCTCTATAATTAACTACCAGGGCTCTGCCCCAACCAGTGCCAGCAAATGGGGATGGTCACACGGAGTCATAGTCGGGGAAAGGAGAGGAGAGGGGGTGGGGTGATGGCCTTCTTGAAGTGTGTGTGTACATGGAGGGAGAGGGAGGCCTTCAGATGCGGTCCTAGATGTCCCAGAGGTCACCCCATCCTTTATCTGGTGAGATGTGAAGTCTGACATCACCTGAGATGTGAGAACCGTGTCCCTCCTCCCCCACTATCGGGGGGAGCTAGGATACCCCATCTTGCAGTATATCAAACCAGCCTACTGAAGGCCAGTGTATCTCTATAAAGAGTATCCCTTGGCACTGGTCAGGGACCTATAAAGGACACAACACCCTGTAAAGGTAGCAGGATGGAGGGCAGGATCTCCAAATCCTGGCTATGACTCACTCTAGGCAGGCGTGGTGGAGGTATCCTGACCCTTATGATTACACCAAGCTTGCTCTGTGAGCTCCCACATCCCCACACACACGAGCCTCAGCACACAGGCACTGGGGTCAACAGGAGGATGTATCCATGGTTATGAGAATGCTGTATGTGTCTGGCTGCTCACTAACCCCGGGGGCACCTGCCACAGAGAACACCCACAGGGAAGATTAAAAAGCTCCTTAGCCATGGGCGGGTGCCCCACTTAGAGCTATGTGGCTGATACTGATCTCTATCCCCGACTGTCCTCGCTGTCCCTTGTCTTCTCTTCACGACATGAGTCTTCACTTACACGTGGGGTTCCCACAAATCCCTTTAGCACTCCAGCCTTGGGGTGATAGGGCTCTCTGGGAATTCTGTGCATGCCTCTGGGCCTGAGCTCTGCGGAGGTACATTGAGGGTTTGTTGGGGTTACTCCAAACTCAGGGCCTTCCTGAGGCTAAGGGTAGCCAAGGTTCAGAGTCACTCACTCCCCACCCCAGTGGGGAACAGCAAGTATAAAAGATAAATGACCACATGATGCTATCTTTTCGGGTGTGTCTTCACGGAGTCTGGCACAGTCCACATGGCCTTGCCCCTGACCTGCCAGGCTCTGTCCGTGAAGTGGGTGTGTGTGTGGGGGACTTACCACAATGACCAGCAGGGCAGGGCCCACAAAGGCCCAAATGGCGCCACTCCCCAGAGACAGCCAGCAGCTGTGGAGAGAAAAGAGTTCCTTCCTTTGGTACCCTTGCCTACCCCCCACGTCGGCACCTCCACCCCAGGGGGCCTCAGCCACAGCAATGGTAGGGCTGCCGCACAGTGAGAGAATTCGTGGACTCTGGGTGCTGCCATGACACCCATGCTTCTTCCCACTCACTTCCATGGTGACCTCATGGGTCTTTTTCTTGGAGACGATTTCTCGGAATTGATGGCCTGGGTCAGCCAGCCACCTCTGAGGAGTTCAGCCAAAACCCAGAGTAGATTTCTGTTTTGTTACCACAATAGACAAAAAGCCACACCAGGGACTGCCTCTGGGTCTTTGCAGAGCAAGTCAAATGCTGGTCAGGAAGGTCCCTTTAGTGGGGCTCAGGGAACTGCTCAGCCAGCTGCCCATCTGCCCTGGACCCGCCGGTCACTACACACCCATGGAACCCTAGCATAAGAAAAGTTCCAGCACATTCCAGTAGTCACTCTAACATGCTGGGGTGTAGTGACCAGAATGTGATAGAGTCCACCTGTTCTCAGAGACAAATGGCTCCTAACTCAGGTGAGATGTCCAGCTTCCACACAGGGTTCCATGTTCTCCCAGTGCTGGAGTGGAGTCTAGAAAGGTCATCTTTTCAATCCTGGACACTAATGCTCTTAGGAAAGAGGGCAGCTCAGGCCTCCCAGCCAAGCAAGGGCTACAAGACACATTGACCTGTGCATTCCAGACTGCGTTTATTTGCATATTCTCGTATTCCTTCAGCTGGATGCTATACACTCGCTGAATACCTGAGAAAGGCCTGAAGGCCACAAACATGGGCTTCACGGGTGACCAGAGCCATGCATCTGGGAGAAGCACATTAATTTAAAAAAAATTCCCATCAGAAGGGTCTGGAATTAAAGTACTTTCTGCCAGGCCTCCTGATGACCTGAGTTAGATCCCCAGGACCCATGTAGTACAAGGAGGGAAATGACTCTTGAAGATTATTCTCTGACCTCCATGTGGGCACCATGGCATGTGTGTACATGCACATATGCATGTGCATACAAGCATATTTATACACACACACACACACAATAAATAGATGCAAAAAGAAAAAGAAACCTGGAAAAAGAAACCACGTTGTGGTTCTATTTTTGTTGGTGTTTTCTTGTTTGTTTGTTTGTTTTTGTCTTTGTTTTTATGACAGGATTCCTCTGAGTAGTCCTGGCTGTCCTGGAACTCACTTTGTAGACCAGGCTGGCTTCAAACTCAGAGATCTACCTGCCTCTGCCTTCAGAGTGCTGGGATTAAAGGCGTGCGCCGCCGCCGCCGCCGCCGCCGCGGCCACCACCACCACCTGGCTCATGTTGCGGGTTCTAAGAGCATAAGAGGATTGCTGTAGCTCTCTTTGCTCAGGCCTGGGGGAGCCAGCTGATGCCCATTCTGCACCCAGGTAAGTGTGGACATCCGAGACTGTGGGCACCTTCCAGTGCTCTGCTATACATGAGGCCCACCAATCATAAGGCATATTCAGAGCATACAGGGTCACTCACCTGTCACTTGTCCCATAACTGTCCATAGAGGATGATATGGAGATGATGCAGATAAGGAGAGGGCACCCTGTGGAGAGATGGAGATGTCACACAGCATGTTCCCTTCCCCTTCTGTCCACAGATGCATATGCCCTGGGGACAATGGCTGAGCACTGGGCACAGAGCACTGTGGGACACAAGGAAGTCACAGGCTAAGCCAGAGGACACATGTGCTCACACTCACACAGCCCCTTCTTTTGGTTCTGCTGAGGAGCCTAGGGGTCTGTCATAGTCCAGTGCTTGGGGCAAGGGGGCCCATGGGGACAAGAAGGGAAGTTTGGGATCCTCTGTTTGGGCCATGATTCCTAGGTAGGTCATATGAGAGTGGCAGAGGACATGTTGGGTATGTTAACAGGGATGTGCCCGTGTCTCTCAGTAGGCAGAGACACCTTCAATCCCAGAACTCGGGAGGAAGAAGCAGGTGGATCTCTGTGAGTATGAGGCCAGCCTGGTCTACAGAGCAAGTTCAGAGGAACCCTGTCTCAATAAATAAATAAATAGATAGATAGATAGATAGATAAATAAATAAATAACAGAAATAAAAAGTTTTCCTTTATACAAGTTGCTGTGGTCATTGTGCCTATTCACAGCAATAAAACCCTAAGTAAGACACTCCCTAAGACAGTGTGAGCTCAGAAACCACTCCACAGCCTCGGGAGGAGGAGACAGCCTAGGGCCAGATGCACTAGACTATCAAATGTACAGTGCCTGTGCTGTCAGTGTTAGAGCCCAGAACTCTAGCCAACCATTCTGCTCCACATCAATAGGGCCCAGGGGCTGGCTTCTTCCTGGCCCTCAGGCATGTGACCCATGACTGCCTCAGTGAACCATCAGTCCCCCCTTGGCCACAGCAATTGATAGAAAGACGGGCATGTGACCTGGATGAATCAATAAGATTCTAGCAGGGAATCAAAAGCAAGATTGCCCTTGAGACTGGGAAGAAAGAACTCTCTCCTTATGGGGTTGCAGAGAGGGTAGGGACATTGTTGGGACAGGTAGAGCTTATGCAGCCACCTTGGCACCACAGGGAGTTAAGGAAGGCTCAGGACCCTGCCAGTGAGGACATCAGGAAAGGCAAATTTGTGTTGTGGAGGCCCATGGATCAAGACCCGAATTTACCACCATGGACCTATACGAACCTTTAAATTCCCTTTATGCTTAAGCCAGTTTGAACTGGATTTGTTTTACAAAACCCCGTCAGACATCTGGAGAGGTAGTAGAAACGAGGTCTAAGAACAAACTAGCAAAACATCTAGACCAGCAATTCCCACAGCAGTCTGTCTCCCTGCCAAGAAAGAATTCCAGGTCAAACTGCTCTTAGAGCCAGCCAGCCCAGAGAGAGCTGACCGTTCCCTGCACTTTAAAAGTTCAGATATATATATACATACATACATATATATATTCATTCAGATGTGAGCCTCCATGAGAAGGAAGTTGTTCAGCGTTTTTTTAGCTCAGCTGTGGTGTGGGCTTTGCTCTGCAAACATGGCTGCATGTCCCCTCCCCAACACTCATGAGCTTTTGGGGTGATGCAAACATTTCCCATCTTTCAGCATTTCCATAGAATAGGGATCTGGTACCCTTTGCTTCCTCTGCAGGGGCCAAAGAGCCAAAGAAATTGGCTCTATAGTCCACCATAAGATCCCTTCAAGGTGAGTGTTCAGGAGAAAGGGTTTCTCAACCGAGGGGATGGACGCATGACTGCATACCAAATGTGACCAAACAGGGGCTGCATATCAGATATCCTGAATATTAGATATTTACATTCCGATTCATAACTATTATGAAGCCGTCATGAAAATAATTTTATGGTTGGGGGTCACCACAACATGAGGAGCTGTATTGAAGAGTTGTAGCGTTAGGAAGGCTGAGAACCTCTGTTGTAGAGGAAACTATTTCTCAGCTTCAACCAGCTGTGTGAGAGTGAGCACAGCCCAGTATCTCCACCCCACAGCTCTCTAGTGCCCCCTGCAGACGGAGAGCTTCATGCCTCCATTCTCTTTACCAGAATTGCGGTTTGGGGGGGGGTGTCTAGCTTCATCTTTTTAAAGCGTTTCCCCCATCATCCTTGCCTCTGAGGCAAGGACCAGTTTAAACCCAAATACACAGGACATCAGGGAGTCTCTGAAGGTGGAGGTCAGCATGGAAAGCAACCAGTGCTATGACCCGAGTCACCCTCAGCGTCCCCTGCAAATGCCACTGGGCATGGGTGGCTGCTTCTCTGTGGTGGTTGGTGGGAGGGAATATTGGCAATGACCCTCTGCTCCCTCCCAGAGGCGGCCACAGCCTCAAGCATCAAGACGCTGAGGTGAGTGGTGGCACAGCGTCTACCCCCAGGCTCTGGAAGGCACATCCCTTACGTCCAGCTCCCAAGATGGCAACATTGCCTCCAATACTTTGGATGGTTGAAGTGAGGGCTGGACCCAGGTCGTGACTTTATGCCATCACATAATGACTGAGGAACAGCCAGGGGGACAGCGAGAAGGCGGATATACTGCTCAGAAGACAGTGCCAATAGCCTGGGGGCTTTATCCACCTCTCCCCTCTCCCTCTCCCTCTCCTCCCTCCTCCCCCTCTCTCTCCCCTTCCTCCCTCTCCCCCTTTCCCTCTCCTCCCTCCTCCCCCTCTCCCTCCTCCCTTTTCCCCCTCTCCCTCTCCTCCCTCCTCTCCCCCTCCTCCCTCTCCCTCTCCCCCTCCTCCCTCTCCCCCTCTCCCTCTCCTCCCTCCTTCCCCTTTCTCTCCCCCTCCTCCCTTTCCCCCTCTCCCACTCCTCCCTTCTCCCCCTCTCCCTCCTCCCTTTTCCCCCTCTCCCTCTCCTCCCTCCTCCCCCTCTCTCTCCCTTCTCCCCCTCTCTCCTTCCTCAAACAGAAAAACAAGGAAAATGGACACAGACAAAAGACAACAAAGGGAAGCAGCCTGGGTTTGGGGACCAAATGACCCCAGGCATCCTTCCTGAGGACACCCCAGACCTGCTGAGCAGCCTAAGGGAGCTGCCTGAACCTCTCTGTGCCTCCATGATCTGGAATGATCTGTTTATGAAATGGTGACTGGAGCATTCACATGGGACTATTGCAAGGACCACACAAGATGCATACATTTAGCAAGGGCTAAATGTATGTAAATAAATGTATGTTAGTAAAGCCCTTGGTGTGATGCTGACCCCTGTCATAAGTAGCATCCTGGATGGCTCAGGTTCCCTATCCTTGCCCACCAATGTCTCATCCCAAACTGTCTTCCTGAAACCCCAGCAAACTTGTGCCACTCTTCTGTGGGCCATTCGGAGTCATTCTGGCCCTGTCACCATTCACATATTCTTCCTGGGTCAAGATGCCCTCCTCTTAGGAGCACGGTGCCCAGGCTAATGCCAGCCCTAGAGTTGGTCTCCTAAGATCCTCACCGGGTGACAGAAATATTTGGGGAACTACTGCTGGGGAATGCTGGCCAGAACCAACAGGAGACTTGGACATCTCCCAAGAAATTACTGAAGTTTGCCTTTCCATGTTTGCTGTTGTTTCATCTGTGGCAAGTGTGCAGTCTGCCCCGTGAAGCTGTTGGGACTTTGTTCTGAGTGGCGGGAAGGAATAGTGTGTGTTCTTTCCCAGGTCAGCACTGAATTCCCAGCATTGGCGGTGACCTCTCCCCTCTGGACTCTGGGCTCTTACCATGGCACTGTTCCATGGTGGACAGACCTTACAAACCCAAAATCAGGTTGTACTGGCTAGTTTTATGTCAACGTGACACCAGCTAGAATCATCACAGAGGAGGGAGCCTCAGTTGAGAACATGCCTCCATGGGATTTTCTTAACTAGTAATTGAAGGGGGAGGACCCGGCCAATGCTGTGCAGTGCCATCCCTGGGCTGGGTTTTATAAGAAACCAGACTGAGTAAACCATGAGGAGCAAGCCAGTAAGCAGCATCCCTCCACAGCCTCTGCTTCAGCTCCTGCCTCCAGGTCCCTGCCCTGCTTGAATTCCTGTCCTCACTGTTTCTGATGATGAACTGTTACATGGAACTGAGTGAAATAAACCCTTTCCTGCCCGAGTGGCTTTTTGGCAATGGTGTTTCGTCACCGCAACAGTAACCCCAACTAAGACAGCATTTAAACAGGACCAAAGGTAGAAAGCTGGTTATTTCCATTGCCCAGCAGACCCTGTTAATACCCCACCACCACACAGAGCCTGAGCTGGCTTCCTAAATAAAAATGCAGAGGAAGATGGACCTGGAATGGATTTCAATGAGGTCTCACCCCAGATGATGGGGATTCACAGAAGACATCAAGTTCAATAGAGAACAATAAACCTCGTGACACCTCTCGGTGCTGAGTTGGTAATTAAATTCCAGTTGGCTGCATCAAAATGTGGGCACCATGGTCCCTCATCTCCCCAGGGATACAACCTGTTCCCCTTACTTCCACAAACCCCTGTCCCCAGCTCAGGGCACAGCTGGGCTGCCAACAAACCTGTAACTGACTCCACAAAACCCCTCCCCCAAACAGTATTGGATTTCTAAAAGCCTCTATTGCTTTTAGGGAGAGATCTGAGGAGAAGAGGCTGTTTCCCGGGGTCTCAGCCTGCAGCAGGGTTTTCTGGGTCAGTTCTAGTTCCTTCTTCATTAGGAACGCCTGCAGACTGCCTGTACTTAGGCCCGAAGCCAACCTAGCCATGGCAAGATGGAGTACACAGTTCATGGGCTCCTGACGAAATTAATTAAAGGCAGGATGATGGGAAGATGGATGAAGGCTGTGGGGCATCAGAACTGCCTGGAGTTCTGTCTTCAGAGAGCTTGTGTCAGAGCTGCAGACTGAGTTCTGTGAGGACCACATATGTGGACATCGGAAGATGCCAGTCCCTGCCACATTGGGAAGCAGGATGCCCCGCCTCCTCGTTTTTCAAAGAGACTTTGCCATTGTAGGTAATGTCCCTCGGTGTTTTAATATCGGCCAATAGCTCATTTTTTTCCGACATTGGCAGATCAAGTAAATTATTCCTCCAGGTTGGATAGAATGGATTGTCACACACACACACCATCACATACCCACTCACAATCCACTCACACAACCATCACACACCTATTCACACATTCACTCATAATCCACCCACATACCATCACACATCCACCCACCCCCACGCACACACACTCTATCAACTCTGATCAGCTGCCCCTCTCTATCAGAATGACCAGTTTCCATGAAGAAATTAGTAAGCTGCAGTAGGTAGTCACCCCTGTCCATTTCTAGATCTTTCCTAACTAAAGTCAGAAGTCATAGGAAGGAGTCACCCTCCAACTTGGGCAATCAGCGGGACTGAGGGAGCAGGTCGCATTTGAACCAGCCTCACTGAAGGGATGGAGAGCAGTGGACACCCAGCCTTGTGCCATACATATACAGAAGCGACCGGCCTAAGCAGTAAAAGGCAGCATAGGAACCATGGGGACAGCAGGTACCAGCTGCATGGCCTGCAGCAGTAGGAGGTGGCTGCACACCCACATCCTCCAGTCTCTCCAGGGAACCCCAAGGAAAGTGTCAAGTATCAACGCCTCCACTTCAGCCGCAAATAAATGACATTTGCCAACTCGAAGTGCACACAGTAAACACGGTTAATCTGCTGTTTGCATAATGAGGGCTCACAAAATTAAACCCATTTCAAGGGAAGTAGAAACATGCAGCAGGCCTCTGATGCCTAGCCCACGTTTTTACGACAATTGCGAAATCTGCGGGTACCCACCCCCCCCCCCCGTGACACTGGCAGGAAGTGGATTCATCTATGCTGGCAGGGGATGGGCAAGAGTCAATACAGCCAACAAGCCAAGACCAGGCAGGACACTGCACAGGCCATGGCCCGGTGAGATGATGGATAATAAGGACTCAATTTTTGAAACTTTCAAAGTCCCCATAAACTTTCCAAGTGTGCGCAGCAGATGGAGATAAATGACCTCAAGAACATCCACAAAACCTATGTGAGAACAGGGAGGCCAGGGACATTTGGGTGGCTTACCTGCTAACTGACTGGTGACCTGAGCAAGGCTCAGCCCTCCCCATGCTTGCCAGCCCAGATCAGCAGGGGGTTTGTGGGAGGCAGACCCAAAAATCCCTAGCCCTCAACTCTGTGTTGGAAAGTTCCATTCTAAGGAAGCAGTTGACACCTGCTTGCCAGCCTCCAACCCTAGCCTGGTGTGTTTATATAAACAGATGTGACCTACTGCAGCTGACTCTCAGGGTACAGAGGAACAGTCTGCAGATTAAGGCTACTGTCCCTTCCCAGAGCCCTATGAAGAACAGCATGACACCAGTTGGGCACTGTCCTCACTCTGTTCCTGCACTCCCGTACTCTGCTAGGAAATGTCAGCCCTGGACTAGCTTCAGGACAATTCAAGTAACAGAGCAGTGAGCCGGCCGACAGGTGGACACTTGAGGATGTTCAGAGCCCTGGACGAACTCATCCAAAACTGCCAAATCCTCAGCAAGGATCCTAAGTCATATAGGATAGCGAACATGTGGCCCTCACAAAAGAAAAGTAGCTGAGAAACTGCCCGGGAGGAGCCAGTGTGATTGAAGACCCTGAAAGAGCTAAAGCCACCAGCAGAGTGTGATGGTGATGTCTCTTCAGAGTACCAGATAGCAGATGGGATTTTTTAAAAAAGGAGAAACAAGGATCAAATGGGCACTCTGGAACTGAAAAGTATAATCATTGAAATGAAAACTTCACTGAAGGAGCCAGCAGGGGCCAAGCAGCAGGAGGAAGAGTGGGGGAAGCGGGGGTGGGGGGAGGACACTCAAACACTACACAGACTGTGACACATGATGACCAGAGGAAGCAGGAGACAACAGAGTCCCCAGAGAAACGCAGACACCGTAGGACTTCCCTGAGGCGCCGGAGAGTGTCAGAGAGCAGAGCCATGCGGGTGCCTGAAGACACCATGGCCACTTCAACAGTTGATAAGAACAAGACAGAATGTCAGAGAGGGCAGGAGGGAGGCTGCGTGGACACGACTGAGTGCAAAGGCTGAAGGAAGTGGAAAATGCTGAACAACACAGGGGGAAGGCAGCCCTTCCACTCCAGGACTGACAGGATAAAGAGCAGACTTCAGGGCCCACAGTGGAGACAGAGGCAGGCAACGAGGGGCCACAAAGTGCCCCAGGGAAAAGAATCTGGGTCCAACACAACCTTGTAAGAGGAAGGTGAGACAGACAGGGCTGGATAAACAAGCGTCTGAGATAGAGTGCTCCAGATTGAGGATTAGTGACACCAAAGGCAGTGACATGCACAGACACGCACATCAGTGCAGGCACAAAGACACACACATGCACGCATACAGAAACACACACACAGACACAACCACAGACACACACCAATGCATGGACATGCATAGGAACACAGACCTCCTACACACACACACAGTACCAATAAATTACGGAATTATAAGGAACAGTAGAGTTGTGTGCCCTCCTTTCCCCCCCTCAATTGAGTTAAAAAGCAATAATATCAAATGACATTTATAGAGCTGTATTATTAGGCCCATAACAAATAGAAATGTAATAAGCTTCCAAGGCATACAGGAGAGGGAGGGTGACAAAGCTGCATTGGAGCATAGTGACAAAGCCAGATGCCAATTCAGACTAGCAGGGACAAACACAGAGGACCAGACATGGTGCGTCCAATAGATGATAGGACAAATGTTGCAGATACACATCCCATCTCTTTCTTTCTCGGCCTCTTTTAAAGAGGCAAAGTTGATAAAGTGATATTACAGCCCATGCCCCCCACCCATGTAGATGTGATATGTGTAGCAATAACCACAGAAAGAGGAATAAAGTAATAGAACCACTTAAAAGCAACGTTTCCGTGTTACACTGTAATTCAGTAAGAACATAAAATAGATTTTAATATGCTGAAATGCATACAGTAAGCACAGGGGCAACCACTAAGAAAACAACCCAGAAAATACGGTGGGAAACTCATTAAGAGAATTAAAATGCTGCTCATGAAAATACCCACTTAATTCAAAAGAAGGCAAACCAGGAACAGACCAAGTGACGTCAGTACCTCACTTCAAATGATGGGGAGAGAAAATAGAGGGAAGATCTGGGCCAAAACAGAGAACTCAAATGTCACCTTGAGCTCGCTAAGCCTGACACTGATAGAACATACCATCCAAGAGTAGAAAGCACACATTCATAAGCCATGAGACCGACCTTGATATGTTCGAAAGTAGAATCACACTGACCATTCCCATCTTCACCAACGTCACCCCCACAGTCTGATTCCCCAATCCCATCCATCTCCACCTGGCTGCATCCCATCTCCACAAGACCCATCCCATCTCCACCTGACCCCATCCTATCTCCCCCCAACTCTAACCCACATCCCCCTCCTCTGCCTCATGGCCAACAAGACCCACTCCATCACATCTGTCCCACCTCTACCTGCCCCTCCATCTCCGTCCAGAGTTATCTTAACTGGTTCTATCCCTGCCATCTGCCCCACGCCTCCTACATACCCCAGCCTATCCCATAGTAGTAGAGATGCTTGCTGTCCTCCGACCCGAAGACCTTTATCACCATGCTGTAGAGATGCAGTCCCTCCACCAGCATCCAAGCAAAGGCACTCAGGAAGAAGTAGTGCAGGAGGATGGCCAGCACCTGGCACGGGACCTATGAGCCAAGCAAAGATGCGGGGTGAGGCCATGTCAGTGGCCACGCTGAGGTTTTTCTTCCCAGTGTCGATTTCCTGTACACCTCTGGTCACATGACCTCATTTTCATCCTGCTCCATTTCTCAGTCCAAAGTTCTTCCACAACCTCTGGCTCTGCCACTCTCTGCTCATGCTCACTCTTTGCACGGTGACTCAAGAAAGGACTCCACCAAAGCCCCCCTCCCTGGCATCTCCTGAAGAGACACCTGGGTGTGTAGGAGCAGCTGCAGGGGTGAGGAGCAGCACCTACTCACCGTGCCGGGCTCCACACGGAAGCTGATGAGCAGCAGAACCTGGGCCACCAGGACAGCGAAGGACAGGTTGGCATGGATGTGGTAACGCTGGTTCCGAATGGTGCTTACAGAACTGAAGACAGAGAGGTGAGTGTGAGTGGCGGAGCTCAGACTTGACATCCTATTCCCAGTCTGGTCCCCTACCTACTCCTCTTCGAGACACCATGACTATCTCTATAGACCCCACTCCTCCATGCCGTCGCTCCCTGCTTGGACCCTATTACTTTCGGCTAGCACCCCAGCTGCTCTCACAGACCCAACCACCCTGCACTCCCTGAGCCCTTCCTGAAATTCCAGGGGCTTTTCTAACTCCCCTGCACCCTCTTCTGTTTCCCACCCTCCCCCCTGGGGGTGGGGTGGGGACACTAATCTGAATTCTGAATTCGAACCGGCAGAATATACACCCTGTGACATCATGTACATCATTGAGGACAGCAGGGAGAGGAGGAACCACTTGGATCCTGGAGGATGGGTGCGGGACTAGCCATCTTTTCATAGTCACTCCTGGCAGGGCTCTGCCTGTAGGCTAAGATGGCAGCCAGCAGGGAGAGCTTCCTAGCCTCCCACACCAAGATGCTCACCTCTGCACTGTCTTCTTGTGCATAGCAGGCTGTGCAAGAAAGCATTTATTTATTCTTTGGCTTCCTTGGTTATTGATGGGCCCTATCCAAAGGCATGCATGAATTGGCCTCATAACCAGACAGCATAGCTTGCTGAGGAGGAAAGAGTCAAGGATGCACGCCTGTGCTAAACTCTTGCCTGGCTCAGGTCCCCCCAGAACTCCTCAAGTGTCGGTGACCCCACTCCGCAGGCCCTGCTATTTCTTTATATCTTCCCTGTTCCCCAGATTTCGAAAGTGAATGTCACTGTCACTAAAGAGCAGTCATATAGTCACATCTGTACCCCACCTAGCAAGGCTGCGATACACCCCCAGGCTCTTCAAAGCCAGAGAGGGGTATGACAAGAGCAGCTGGATGCATAGGCATTTCCAGTAAGTTGCCAAACGTCCTGGGGACACAAGGAGAGGGTGACTCACGACAGTACTGCGAAGGTGACCAGCGTGGCAGCCAGGCAGAGAACTGACAGAGAGCAGCCAACATAACTGATGGACGACAGCGCCACCTGGTGTCCATGTGTGAGCTGCAGGAATAGAACAAGGTGTGTGTGTGGGGGGGGGCGGTGACAGGCCTTCCTCAATTGACCCCATTCTGTGGCTGGGAGGGTGTCACGTGTTGCCAGGGTGCTGACCCTGTGATGCTGACCACCAAGGCCTGCCTCCTGCCCCAGCCACAGGCAGAGGGATATGCCGCACTGGACTTCAGGGTTGACATTTCCCATGCTGCAAGTGGCTTCCTGACTTAGGCGGCCTGATCCCTTCTACTACAACACCACCCCCCCCCCAGGCTCAAGCCTGTTCATCCATGTCTGAATGGGTGACCTAGGGTGGCCAGAGACATACTTCCTCTGGCTATGAAATGCAGAAAATAACAGTGATGGACTGGAAGTGGGGGAGGGTCAGTGGATTCATAGACATAAAGGACTCAAGTTAGGTTATTCTCACTCAGAGGCCAGTACCCTCTCTGGTCCTCAGTTTAAGAGCATCACTAGCTCCCAAATTGGCAGTCATCATATGCTTGTCTTCATTGGCAGGCCACACCAGCCCTTGGGACCCTTCTCTTGAGGGAACACCCATGTGGCCACCTAGACTGACATCTGTTGTGGTAGGCCATCTTTCGTGAGCCCAGCAGCCTGTACTTGACTGTCCCATCCGTGCCCTAGCATCCGGTACCCACCCATGTTCTGTTGAGGCTGGTTCCTTCCCATCTGTGGCTCTCAGGGATGGTGTCCCAGCTCAGATGTGCCCTAGCATCCGGTACCCACCCATGTTCTGTTGAGGCTGGTTCCTTCCCATCTGTGGCTCTCAGGGAGGGTGTCCCAGCTCAGATGGATGCCAAGATCCCCCCAAGCAGCTCTCCGGCCCTGGACAGAGCCCAGTACAGCCAGACCTTGAGAGACACTATGGTTCCCTGGGCAGCTCTAGCTTGGCAACTGTCCCTCACCTTAATCAGCGATAGCATTTGCTGACCACAGGCAGGAGCCTTGCTAGGGATGAGCCCAGGCTGTCAGCATTCTGTGCCCCATGGAGACGGATACACAGTGCAGGTCCAGGTGGGCATGAGCCACCCAGCTGCTGTGGCAGGATGGAGAGTCCCTGAGCCCTCATGGGGTTAATCAGACAAGGAGTCCAACCCCCTCCAGCTCAAGTCACCCCATGAAAGTCAACCGCAGGGTCCAGGGCTCCAACATTTCCCTCTAAGAGGCAGAGTCTCTTTGTCTCCCATCAGCCACTTGGCTTACCAGGAAAACAAGGTATATCTGCCCTTCACCGTGAACAAAATTCAGGACTTTCATCAAAAGCCAGGGGGCTCCCCAGGGCTGATGAAGTGACAAAGATGTCTCTGGGAACTAACTACCTTCCTGGCTATAGGGCAGAACCCAGGACATGGAGTGGCCACTCGCCCAAGAGGCCCCTATAGCCCACAGGAGGAAAAAACTATTGGGCTCTTTCCCCGTCGTCTGTACAGGCTGTCAGAGACTAAGATCAGCCTGCAGTGCAAAGCCAGGCAAGGACAGAGGGAGAGAACCCATGGACCAAAAACCCAGGGCCGAGTCCTTCATGAACACCAGCCACCAGGAGATGAGGACCCTCTCATGGACGGACAGGTCCTGACCCTAAAGTGCTGGGGCAAGAAGTGCAGGCAAGGGTCCCCAAGCTCATCTCAGAGACAGCCAGGCAGCTTGAGATAGTGGGATAGGTTTTAGCATTGAACTTCATGGGCTTCAAGTCCACCAGGAGGGCAGCCCACAGCTCCCAAAGGGTCGGGGGTAAAAGGGGTGTATGACATCTCATCCTGGTCTGAAATGGCTGGAGAAAAATACCACCACTGAAGCATGCCCCCACGGAGGTCAGAGTCCTGGAGGGACACAGCAGTGGATCTCATGAATGTGGCTGGTCTGTACCCACCAATTGCCAAGATACACGGATTCATTTGTAAGAAGGGAGCAATCTTCACCCTTTGTTCGGAGAACAAAGAGGTGCTTGCTGCAGGCTCAGAAGGCATGTCGGTGATGATGGAAAAGCCTGCGTGTGTGCAGGACCCAGGAGACAGGAGAGAGGAGAGGGTGTTGGTTTGCTCTCTGCCCGGTGTGTATAATCTCTACAGAATCCACAAAGAATTCCTCCACTTCCTTATGCCTCTCCCATCTGGTCCTTGGACTCCTGTGGGGCTCCCTGTCCATAAGGAGGCCAGAACCTACGCTTCAGCACACTTCAACCTTGTAGTCAGAGCTGCTTTCTCAGCCCTTTGTTTCATTTGGGGCCCTCTAGGATGAAGACTTCCCTCTGCCCCATCTGCCCTGTCCCTGTATCTCCAGCCAGCAAGCCCACCCCTGTCCCTTGGAGAAAGAACCCCATTCTGATGGCAGCCTCCTTCTGAAATAGGATCCCACAGGAGGCAGACAGCCCCTCCCCACAGAGAGCTCCTGAGTGCCTCCCCCCCTCCCTGCACTTCAGAGCAGCTGATTCTTAATGAAGGTTCTAGAATAATATCTGCAACATCCGTGTTTCTATTTCAACAGTGGTACCCTGGGTCTGGCTAGAGGAGCTGATGTCAGAGAGTCAGAAAGGGGACCCCAGAGTAAGGAACTAGGGTGGGGCTCCCCAGAGGTTCTCTAGCAGCCTTGTTACATGTCTCCCTCATCTCTTCTGTCCCAGATGCCCTGCTCTCTCTTCTCCTCCCTCTCCCTCCTAGGAGCAGTTTGCACAGTTACCTTACTTCCTAGGCTCGCTTCCATGGCCCAGGTGGCCCAGGAGCATCCTCAGATCCAAAAAGGGAAAGATGCCTGGCAAAGAGCAGCCAAAGGGGAGGCTGCCACGGGGTGAGAATGAGACAATGGGAGACAGGATGGTGGGCAAAAACCAATTTCAAGGGGGATGCAAGGGGAGGGGAGGGGGCAGGACGGGGAGCAGGAAAGTGCTCTGAGACCTCTAGCCTGCAATGTAATTTGTGCCCTACAGGTGACATTGGCATCCAGCATCCCTTTAGTCACTCTTCTCCCCTTTATTACTGAGGCAAGGTCTCTTGCTGAAGCCAGAGCCAAATAGCCTGCTTAGCCAGCTTGCAGCAGGGATTCACCCATGCCAGTTCAGTTTTTCTTTGAATGGCCAGGGGCTTAAACTCTAGTCCCCACTTGCATGGTAAATGCTTTGCTCACAGAGCCATTTCCAACGCTGAGGTTTTGACATAAGAGGTCCACCGTCCCAAAGGGAGTGGTTTGACCTGCTCCTCATCCTCTCTCTACCCCAATCTGAGCCCTCACACTCAGGACCTCCCTAAGACCCCCCCCCATGCTCAGAGCTCATTCTGTGCCAGGCATGGAGTTCAGGGGCCAGGGACTCAGGGCTGGGGGTTAGGGGGATGATGAACACCTGGCTCAGAGACTGAACCCTCAGCTGAATGCTCAAGGCTAGGAACTCAAAGCAGGGAGATCTGAGGCTGGGTTCTGAGACTGGCTGATGCCCACTCCCTCCCCTTCTGCTATCTGCCATGGGCCTCCAGGAACAAGCCCCACCCTTCGCACCCCACCCCCATACTGCAGGCGGTAGAGCTAAGGCTCAATAGGCCCATCCAGCACATGGCAGCACACGTGTGTCCCAATTAGCTGGTGCGGTTGACTTAGAGAGGGGCTAGTTCTGAAGACCCGTGGCCCAGGACAGGGACACAAGTATTACTGGAGGCTGACTGACATACATAGGCTTGAATGTCCTGTAGGAGGAGCCTGTCTGTGCCCAGTCATCATATAGTCCTATAACACCTCCTCCCCAAGAAACACCCACGTGGCCCCGGCTTGCCACATTCCTGGGACCACAAAAGTGGCTCATACAGCGCTTGTAATGGTCTCATCACTCCTTGCTTTCACACCTATATACTGGGCCCCTTCGTGGCTACATATGACTGCCACTACCTTGGGTCCAGGCTAGAGATGATGCAATGACCATAAGTGGAAAGGGGTTCCACAACAGCACCCCATATAACGCATCCAACACCAGCTTCAGGACAGCGCTGTGTACCTTGGCTGTGCCCTTTCTTTCCCACCGTGGCCAGATTTAGAAATGCCCGAAAAAACCCTGGCGTTGGTTTCAGGACTGGATCCCTCTGAGTCAGCGACCACAAACTCAATGCCCTTGAAGTGCCTGGAGAGACTGCAGGAGGCCAACCGGAGGCCAACCGAGGCTCCTACTCAGAGGAGCACAAGGAGCCACTCAGCCCAAATCCTTTGTCTGAGCCCCTCAGAGTGGCTAGGTCATCTTCCCCCCTTCCTCTCCCTACCACCCCCACCCCCGGAATGAAAAGTGTTGTCGCTTTCTACTGATCATGGAGGGGGAAGATGATGGAGGCAAGGATGATCTGGACCTGTGACCCCTTCCCCCAAAGGGGCCAGGATATCTCTATTCCCTCCAACATTGTTTCTGGTCAAGTTCAGCTCAGTATGGCTGGGTCTTCTGCTCTTTAATTAAATTTTCATTTACCAGCTCCCCTCCCCCGTGTGTGTGGGGGGGCACATGTGTATGATGCATGGGCACATGTGTGCTTGCATGTGGAGGTCTGAGATTGAGCCCCTAGGAAAAAAACAGGCATGGAGAAGGACTGGAGAGACCTCAGAGAGTGAACGAAACACGAGAAGACAAGAGTGCCAGAGGGCAGACTTGAACCACAAACCCAAAGACCACGAGGATGAACTTAGGTGCCCAGGAAAAAGCTGGCTTGGTATCAAGAAGTAGAGGTCATTCACAACACCTTTGGAATCCTATGAGTGTCCCCCAGGCTTGGCCTCACTTGCGAGAGCTGCCTTAATTTCGTTAATGTTCATGAACTGTTCCTTTTAAACAGCGATAATTTTAAACCATTTTCAAATCAACCTTTCCTAGCGCTGAATAGATGTGATTTTTCTCCCACGAAGACACCCACAGGCTGTCTAAATTTGGTGTCACTGATACTGACTGGTGACAGTTTTATGATATAAATGAGTCTGGATTTCCTTCTTCTTCTGTTGTTTTCCCCTTTTTGACTTTGGAGATCGGACCCTTCTCGGGACAAATGCCAGGCATGAGTGGCTGCTCCCTGGAGAGTCTGCATCCCTTGTGCTGCTCAGCAGACCCTCCCGGGTAGAACAAAGAAAAGCAGAATATCCCTCAGTTCAGTGGTCCAGCATGTGGAGGACCCAGAGGAAGAAGCTCTCTACCCCGGTGTCATGTGAAATGTCCCCAATGGCGTGAAATCTCCTGTCTCCCTTAGTGAGTCTAGGGGTGCACCTGCACCTTCCCTTTGGTGATACTCAGGTGCCCAGCCAGCATGCTGCCCACTAAGGAGATATTTCCAGAGGTAACATCACTGGCCAAGGTACTTTCTCTGCTGGTTCTTGGTGTCTGCTTGTTGAAAGCCATTGGCTCATTTCCTACGACTCCAGAGCATCTTCCCAGGCCAGCTCACAGCTTCCTGCTGATCTCCCCTCCAGGTTCATGGTCTGTGTCCCATGTCCAATCATGCTCCCTTAACCAATGTAGGTTTCTATTCGAGCCACATGTCAGACTCCCCAGCTTGCTCTTCAAAGGCATTAATGTGTCCAGCCACACACCCCCCCCCCCAGATATAAGATCACTTTGTAGACAGTCTAGATCTGTTCCGAGGTTGGCAATAGCTGCTGCATCCTGAGGACCAGCAGTGTTTATGTGGCACTCACCTGGAGTGGGACCACTTGCATGAGGATGGCAAAGTTGGTAAGATGTGTGCAGCGACACACTGAATGGGTGAGGTTTCCCTCTGTGAGCGCACAGCCCTGGCTTGACCAGATGCCTTCTCCGGTGCTGAGGACACAAGGACAGGAATGATCAGCGGGAACCATGGCAACCCTCAGCCCCACAGGCTCAACATCTCACCGGCTAACCCTGACACCAGGGTGCAAATATCCTCAGGTATTAAAACTGGGAGGTGGCTGACATTGGTGAGATGACCAAAATATCTCTTCTGGGACAGAGAGAGGCAGGGGCCACTGCCACAGTTTGGTCCACTAGGAAATCACCTACAACCCTCCCAGCCTGGAAAGAAATGTGTGTGACCCAGAGTCTGGCCTGGGAAAGCAAACACTCATGGAATCATGAGTGATCTAAGAAAACTCATTACAGTTCTTAAGCGTGTGTCTGGGGGAAGGTATGTAAAACGCAAGGGGCATAAATAATATAAACATAACTAAAATGCAGTCCATACAAATCTGATGTAACGTGGTATGCATAAACATTGAAACTCCTGCATAACTCTTCAGAAACCTTGAGGCTGGAAATGGTTCAGTGGTTAATGTTACTCGCTGTGCAACTGTGAAGACCTGCGTTTGATTCCCAGCACCCAAGTAAGAATCTGGGCATGGTCCTATGTTCTCCTGTAACCCCAGTGCTGTGGGCAAGTGGAGGCAGGGGCATTGCAGTGATTGGCAGTCTAGACAAAAAGAGTACAAGCTCAAATTCAAGGACAGACCCTGATGCAAAGTAAGCTGGAGAAGTATGGAGGGTACTCAGTGCCCTCCTCTGACCATGGCATGTGCATAGGCATGTGCAGACACACACACACACACACACACACACACACACACACACACACACACCATGTGCATACATTATTGTCACTTAAAATTTTATCTTAGGAATTTGATTTGAGAGAGAGAGAGAGTTGGGAGCTGGGGATATCTGCGTGTAAATACAGGTGAAGAGAGCATCAGATCTCCTGGAGCTGGAGTTACAGGTGGTTGTGAGCTGCCATATGGGTGCTGGGAACTGAACTCAGGTCCTCTGAAAATCAGTCTGTGTTCTTTACCTCAGCCATCTCTCCAGCCCCCAAGAACTTGTTTTAAAAATAATCCTTGGCCAGTGTACACCATTACACATAAAACACAAAAACAACACACACAACATTGTAACGGTATTGGGGAGGCGACACCCACCTGGCTTCTGTGAAGGCACACACAAATGAATGGGAATTATTGAGGAGGAAACTGACAGCCCCTTCACAGAGGCCTCCAAAAACCGGGAGAAGAGGGCAGGGAGGGAGGCTGGGGTCAAATGGAATGTTTACTCTTCTGTAATGTTCTAGTCTCTAATCACTGCTGGAGCTAGGATTTCTTACAGTGACCCTCCAGGCCAATAGACACTGATGCCAGCCAGTTCATCCTTGCAGTGAGTGTACTGGCCTTTGTCATTTTCTTGTCTGTGCTTCTCTGTCATTGCAAATGCCAAACAGGTCTCTTTGTCCACAAAGACAAACCTGTGTCTCAGCTTGAGGCGGGAGCCCCCAGTCTATAGAGCTGAAGGAGCCTGAGACTCTGGCTGTCTCTCATTTGTAGTCTGCTGTAGTTCCTACTTTTACTCTGTCAGGGACAGCTGCCTGGGAATGAGGTAACACAGGACCCCATCATGCAACCCTGGCAATATCCACGGATGAGACACCCAGCTTTAGCAATTTTATGTTCCAAAGAGGCCTGTAGCCATCGCAATAGTTACCCTGCTGTGGGGTGGGGCTGAGAGTGTGGGAAAGGGGCTGTGGTGTGGGTACCGCACCTGGTAACTGAGATGCAGGGAACAGCAGCTTTCTGGGTGGTTTTCATGATGAATGAGCCCAGCTGCCTCCCGAGGGAGGTCAGAGGCACCCAGCAGAAAGCAAAGCCTGGGCCAATGGAACCACGTGTAGAGGGACCAGATCCCATCAATAACTACAGAATGAATACAAAGGAGTTGTGGGCCCCTCCCCCATTCCACATTTGGATCTAACTTTCCCAGGGCCTGGAGAGGGACCCCCACACAGGCAATTGTATTTTACACAGCTACTTTGTATGCCTACTTAACGCAAGGATGTCACATTTCCATTTGCAGTGACCCTGAGAATTAACAGGGGTGGACACGGTCAGGAGGGTGGACATGGCCCTTGGCTCTAGAGGAAGGTGCACAGACAAACCATGAAAGTCATGTCCCAGAACAGAACCCTGAAGGTGTGACTCTGCCCTAATCAGCCAGGGAAGCCAGTTCTGAGAGGTGTCACCTCTATATGGGATGGAAATCTGCTCCCTAGGGAGGCGGTGGGGACAACTGGGAAGCTTCCCAGCTGTGCACAAATAAATCTTCACAGAAGGCAGCTGAGCCATTTCAGATACCATCAAAAATATGCACAGCCTGTGACCTAGGGCATCCATGTGTAGGCAGAAATATGGTCACTCGGGTACATAAATACAATGCAATGTATATAAATACAGTAAAAGAAACAGGTATCAAAAGAGGCAGAACACAAAAGAAAATGGTGTGGAATGGTGCAAGAAATGTCAGACTAAAACACTTCCATTTATTTCCTATGAATGCAAGTGTACATGATACATAAATTATTTCAAAACACATGCATAAACTCAGGGTAAGATGTAAAAAAACACACATACAACAAAGATGTATTTGCTTTTTTAAAAATAGCACTTCACCTTTAAAAAGTAAAAAGAATAATATTTTGAAGTCCAGACGTGGTGGGACAGGCCTGTAATCTTAACACTTGGGAGGCTGAGACAGGAGGTTTGCTGTGAGTTCAAGGTCAGCCTGGGTTAGATTGTAAATTTTAAGCTAGCTTATAAAGTGAGACCTGTCTCAAGCAAATAAAAAAGAAGAATGTGAATATCTATTAGGGGATGGGGTGGAGATTCAGTTCAGTGGTAGATCATGTGCCTGGCATGAACAACTTTGGGTCTCAGCTCTCAGTCCCACAAAGAAAATAAGTAAATGCATGTATACATAAATCTTAAATATATACCAAGGAGTCATTGTATAATTTCTTAGAGAATTAATCTTTTCCAAAAAGTGACCCTTGTCCCCTGGCAAGATGGCTGCTCAGTATAAATAAGCATTTATAAATACGCATTTGCTATCAAGCCTGAGGACCTGAGTCTGATTTGTCTCCAGGACAGAAGGAAAGAGCTAACTCGAGCTGCAGGTCATCCTTAGGCCACCCCATGCACATTCAAGAGCTGTTACACCTACACCCAACTACACATGCACGCCCAGAAATAAGTATGTTTAAAATCCTAAATAATAAAATTAGAAAAAGTGGCCCAGAATTCTAAGACCTGTGTAAACATCTTTCAAATCTGAAAGAGAACTTGTTCTCAGTCGAGCAATAACTGAATTTACTTCTAGCAGGCTCGCAATACAAGGAAAGTTAACGGAATGTTACACTAGACAGAAACGTGGCTCTGCACAAAGACATAAAAATAGCTAGCGATGGGATAAGTGTAGGCGTGCATGGCATGGCCTTGGCCTTGTCTGTAAGTGCTCTTTACAAGATAGCTGATTATCTGGGGCACAAACAAGACAAAACAAAACAAAAAAACCTGTAAAGATCTACTGAAGATAATGACAACCTTACAAGCCATGGCAGGAGGAACTGCACATGTATTAATTACGTCTTTGAATATTTTTAAAGTGATACGCTATCTGTTACAGACAGACACAAGGGCGTGAAGTGTAAATTGTCTGAACAAGCCTATGACAGATGATCTTAAAGCCCCGCTTTTAGTAAAAGAGGATGCAGGGAAATGATGGGTGAAGATGTAGTACTAGAAGGCACTAAGTGAAGGGGTAGAGGAAACCCTGAAGAAATCCTTTGGCAATTAAGAGTGCTTACTGCGAAGCACCCACATTGGGAGGCTCACAACCACCTGTAACTCCAGCTCTGGCCAATCCAATATCTCTGCCTTCTGTGGGAATCTGAGCTCACGTACACAAACCCACAGATGCATGCACACACACACACACACACACACACACACACACACACACACACACACACACACCTAAATTAAAAATAATAAAAATTAAGTTTTACAAGGGCAGAGTAATTGTGTCTAAATGAGATGGTATGGACCGCAGAGTAGCACTGTATCCTCCAGAGTAAAGAAGGAGGTACCACAGACAAGAGCAATTATCCCAGGCCACCATCACTGGAGAATACACATGCCTCCTCTCACTTCACTGTTAGTAGTCATCTCTTTCTTAGGTCTTGTTCACTCTATCTCTCAGACCGAACTCAGAGCCTCATGGACGCTAAGCAAGGGCTCTGTCACTAAGCCATATCTCTATCTCCCTTTTTACTTTTTTACTGAGCTGACTGGGCTAGCCTTGAACCCACTCTGTAGCCTCAGCAGGCTTTGATCTTGCTGTCTTCCTTCCTGTCTTGCTGGCTTGTGACTTTGAGCCCAGTTTCTCATTCTTGGAATTAGCTCCAGAACCCCTCATGGAGACTACACTACAAAGAAGCTCAAATATTTAAGGTGGCCTGAAATTTGCATAGTGCCCCTACACACTGTCTTACATTCATCTCCAGATGATACATAACATAAATGAAATGTGAATGGCACATGGACAGTTATATGATGGAGGGAATAATGACAGGCACATTCTCATTACAGGATCAATCCCCCCCCAACCCAAGCATTTCAGGCTTTTAGTTGGTTGAATATCTACCACAAAATTCATGGGTACTGAAGACCAAGTGTGATTGGCAGGACAAGTTAACAGAACAGTAGCAAGACCAGAAGACCTGTGAGTGACCACCACTTAATGCGGCCTTGCTGACATTTATGGAACTCCCCGCCACTGATGCATTGTCTCCCAAGAGCACTATAGAATGGGTTGTATAAACAACTTAAAACACATTTTAAAACCAAGGCTATAGAAAGAAAGTACCGTTTAGATCATAAAATATTTAATTATAAATCAATAGCAGAAAGGGCTCTAGAAAGTTTCCCAATGTTTGGCAGTTAAGCAACTCCTTTCAAAATGAACTAAGGGGACTGTAAGATGGCTCAGAAGGTAAGATACTCACCATCAAGCCCAATGACCTGAGTTCCATCGCTGGAACTCACATAGTAGCAGGGAGAACTGACTCCCTGGGGTTGACCTCTGACCTCCAGATGCCACACACCATGGCGAAAACATTTGAAATGGATAGCATTGTCCTAGATCTGTCATGTGATTGCACAGCTGCGCTCACTTATCAAAACCCAGAGAATTATGCTTTCAAACTGGATTTTCCTGAATATGTAATAAGGAATCATTTGAAAAGTGGTCTGGCTGGATGCTTGTGGTGTGGCTGTCTCTGGGAGCTGGGGCTAAATAGAATTGCTCTGTGCACGCGTATCTACAGAGGTTGATACCATATCTTGGCTATTGTGTGCAGTGCTGGGAAAACATTCTCTCTAACGTGCTGACTTCCCTTTCTTTGGATATGCACCAGCAGTGGGGTCTGATTTTTTTTTTTCTCGAGGAACCTCCATACTGATTTCCACAGTGGCTGTGCTAACTCAGACTCTCCCTTTTCTCCACACCCTGGCCAGCACTGCTGTCGGTTGTAGTTAGTTTCAGCTGTCAACTTGACACGATCCAGAAGCATCTAGGAAGAGGGAACCTCAGTTGAAGAACTGCTTCCATCAGATTGGCCTGTGGCCACATTTGTGAAGTATTTCCTTAATTGCTAATTGACTTGGAAGGGCCCTTTCCACTGTGGGTGGTACCATCCCCTAGTCAGGTGGGCGTGGGTGGGTATATGACAGGTAGCTGAGCAAGCTGGGGAGAGTAAATGGTGTTCCTTCATCGTCTCTGCTTCAGTTCCTACCCTTGGCTGCCCTCCATGATGAACTCGAACATGGGAGCCAAATGAACTGTTTCCTCCCCATGTTGCTTTTAGGCAGAGTTTTATCATATCATTAGAAGCTAACCAGAATGCTCTCTTTTATCTTTTTTTTTTTTTTTTTTTTTTTTAAGAGTCAAATAGCTCATTTGGTAACACGGAGTGAAAAGAAGTGTGTGTGTGTGTGTTGCCCACACGCACATATCCAGGTGTGTGTGTGTGTAGGTACACAAGTGTGCGTGAAGGTCAGAAATCAACCTTGGGTGTCATTCCTCATGTACCATCTATCTTCTATTTTTTGACAGGATCTCTCCCTGGCCTAGAGCTCACCTAGCAGGCTAGATCAGATGCCAGCCAGTCCCAGGCATCCTCCTGTCCCTGACTCCCAGCACTGGAGCTACAAGAACATGCCCCCATTCTAGCCTTTCACATGCATTCTGGGGAGTCAAACTCAGATCCCCATGCTCACACAGCAAATATTTAACTGACTGAGCCTTCTCCCCTGTGCCAAAAAGAAACTCATAAATCTTCTTCTCTCTTCTTGTGGCTGACTGCACTGTGGTGGTCAAAAGGCCAGCGACACAAGAATTCCCTCGCAAGCTTGATCTTTTACAGAAATGAGAAGAGGCCAGAGTTACTCAACTTGCAATTATCCTCTAGACAAGAGTCCCGACCGCTGGGCACCCAGCGTCTCAATGGCTGCTACAATCTCTGTCTTGTGTTATTGGAATCTGTGAGAAGTTTCACTAATGTGTTCAATGCCTGCGTCTCAGCCGGCTGTCAGAAGCAACCTGTATTCCAGGACTGTGAATATGGCCCCCTCAACACTGGTTCATCTTTCTGGCCTTCCCAGGGTTCCCTTGAATTTCACTGCCATCTCTCCATGGCAGTTGGCTATAAATACCAACAATTTCCTCTTCTGGTTTGTAGTTCCCAGAGTCAGCCCTGCTTGTCCCTTATCCCTTTCTCCTTGAAGAACACAAGCCCCACCCCTAGAAGCTGGCTTGGTTTGGATCTGCACTGCTGCCTTAGGGTTTCAATGAGATGTTCCTCAAAACTGCAGGTGACTGTATTCTTGAATGAAGTGAGTGATATGTGTTTACATGGAACCCTGCGGGCAGACGCAGGTTCTCAGCAGCCCTCATTGGCCTGGCTTAACTCTTTTTTTCATGGAACTCTTTCTGTCCAGCCTCTTTCTCGGCCACATCTTCTCAGCTTTCAGGGCTCTCTGTGATCCATTCTTGCTCAGTTTAAGCTCGTCATCCACTCCTATCTCAGCCTCTTGCATCACCCCTGAGGTCCCCACCCACAAGCCTCACCTTGTCCATAGAAGCCATTCCTACTGCAGTGGGGAGCTGTCTGGCTGTGATCTTATTTGTATTTCCCTGAAGATTGGGATATTGGTTTCTTTCTTTTCTGTGTCTGCCAGCCATTTTTATTTCTTCTTTTGGCAAATGTCAATTTAGGTCTGTCACCCATGACTTAATCAGGGTCCTTGGGCCTCTGGATATTGGGCTGTTTGAGTTTCTGGAAACTGTTTCTGGACATTAACCCCAACACTAGACATCAAATAGGAGATGTTTTATTATGTTTATTTATATATTTGGGGGTATGTGTGCATGCTAGAGTAAGAAGCCTGTGCAGGTAAAAGGGGAGTTGGTTCTCTCCTCCCACCATGTGAGTTTCAGAGATCAAAGTTTGGGTTATGAGACTTGGCAGCAGACACCTTTACCCACTGAGCCATCTCGCTAGCCCCAACACTAATATTTTGATATGCCAACCAGTGAATGATATTTCCCAAAGTCCTGAGGCCCAGCCCTCTCTCAAGACCCTCATCATAGAAGGCAGTAGGACAGCATTTCCATGTGGCCTCAGGATGCCCCGATGAACTGATTCTAAGGACTATAAAAGACCTCTGAATCCACGTAACCTCCAGTCACACCCAATCAGGCCTTGCCTCATGCAATGCTCACGCAACCCGTTAGCTTCAGAAACATGTGACCCCTGCCCTGCTCTGTGTCATGTGAGACTAGCCTGGGGTGGACACCTTACTGTCCTCCCATTTCCCTCCCGCTTCCCCCCTTCTGTCCACCTGGTAGCCTCCACACCCACAGTACCTGAAGTTAAGGAAGGCGCAATACAGGAAGAGGCGGTTGCTCTCATTGGTGGCATCGACATACTGCTTATGAGTCTGAAATGAAAGGAAATGGATACATCTGTGACACAGCAGGAAAGGCCAAACGCATGTCCCGGAGTGGGAACAGGATTCCTCACAGGGGCTGTGACAATGGCTCAGCGCTTACCATGCAGGACCTGACGGCTTGATCTCAATCCTTAAACCCAAATAAAAAACCAGATGTGGTGGAGCACATCTGTAATTCCAGGGTCCCTATGGCAAGATGAGTGATGAGGACGAGAGAGTTGAAAGTTATAAGCCAGTTAGCCTGGGCACCTGGCATAGTTCCAAAATAAGAGAGAGCCTGCTTTGACAAGATAGGAGGCAAGAACTGACTCCTGAAAGTTGTCTCTGCCCTTCACACCTGTGCCATGGTATCCACATGCCTGTACCAATACACACAAATTTTAAAAATGTTTTTAATTTGTTTAAAAAGATTTTCAAACTTTAAAATATATGTGTTTGTATGTATGTGTGTCTGTGTGTGTGTGTGTGTGTGTGTGTGTATGTGTGTCTGTGTGTGTGTCTGTGTATACACGAATGTGAGTGTAGTGCCCATGGAGGTCAGAAGTGGGCCCTGGATCCCTTAGTGCTAATTATAGGTGGTTGTGAGCCCCCTGAAATGGGTGCTGGGAACCGAACTTGAGTCTGCTGCAAGAACAGAACAGCACACATATCCCTCCAGCCGCATTTAAAAAAAAAAAAAAAGTTGTTGGCTTTCTTTTTTTTTTAATTTCCCCAAAGATCTCTCACATCCTGAACATCCAGGACGCCTGTGACAAAGCTGGAGAAGCCAAGTGTCCAGTGTGAACTAATTCTAAACCACGCCCCCCCCCGCTTCCTCAGATCAGCACCTGCAGACTTCCAGTCCATAAACAGCCTGCAATCAGGGTGCTATTGAGTTTGTGAGTATGAAGGAGGATGAACTCTGTGGAATGGCATGGGAACCTGGAATTGGAACCACTTGCCTCAGAATGCAACAGAAAGGGTTTTTATGCCATCCCTCCTCCTAGGTACCACACATCTATAAGGCACTCGGAGAAGTTTTGACACAAGGAACCCAGAGTACTCTGTGCCTGCCACACGACATTCAACAGCTTCTGGTTACCCAGTGATGGAGAGGGGGGGTAGGAGTCAGAGCATGCACAAGAGCCCCACAGAGGGTGGATGATGTAACACTGAGCCAGAAGGTAGGAAGGACCATGTGAGGATGAACCTGTGTTTGCTCTCTCCCCTGGACCCAAACAGCACAGAAATGTCTAAGAGGTGCATCTCTGTGTCACCAAGGTCATTTAGAAGCATTTAAAGCAAGCAGGTGGCCAAAGGAAGCCAGCCCCAAGCCCCCATGATACAAGAGATACGGACTCTAGGGAAGTAGTAGGAACACTATCTTCTCCTGGGTGGTTTCCTTCTGCTCCTTACACTCCCTGAGACCAGAGTCTAAATCATCTTTCAAAGGAAATGTGCAGCTGTGCAGCTGGCAGTGCAAAAAAAAAAAAAAAAAGCCAAGTGTGTGTGGTCCATAAGGGAGGGGTAGATTAGCCTTCTTGGGTCTGGGGCCAAGGTCACAGCCCTGACTAGGAATTCCCTGCCCAGCTGGTCCTCAGGCTCTGTCCCAGGCTCAGCAATTGGGCTGGGAAAAGTGAGTTGCTTGGAAAAATAAAAAGGAAGGCTTGCCATTTCCAGAGAGATTTTAACATATGGGAATGTGACTGTGCCAAAGGAAAGGTGAGTCACCTCGAGCAGCCCACGTTCCACTTGCAGAGGACCGTGGGAGGCCAACAGCTCATCCAAGTCCCAGTTGCCTGGGCTGGAGAGAAAAACCATTTCCGCAGGTCAGCAGGATGCTGGGCATCCAGAAGGACCTGGCAGGGTCTCAGTGAAGGAAGATCCTAGCAGAGAACCCCACGAGCATCCCATACAAGCCTGATTGCCCCCCTCCTCCTACCACCCCCACACCTGCTGTGCATCCGGAGCTATTCAGAGGCTGCAGAATAGCTCCTGCAATTCCACCTCTGGAGTCAGCTTCCCAGTGGGTTTAACCAACCAATTACTCATCTCCTGCTGCTTATAGGTAAAGTGTGGGCTTCTGGACATGAAAAGGAAGGAAATATGTCTGAGAAGTTCCCTTAATACCCCTTGTTTTGGACACGTGCTTGCTTTATGTTTTAGTGTGTGGCTTTACTGATCAAAAAAAAATTGGGAGACACTTCTTCTTCACCACTGTCCCCAAGCATAAGGCAGATGGCACCGTGGTCCTTAACTCTGACCCTCAGCAAGGCAGCATCACAGACTAAAATAGCCGCATTCCCCAGCAAAGGACCAGACACAGGCAGACAGGCAGAGCCCCGCCCACCACCCCCACTTCTTCACTTCCCATTGGCTTTTTCCCCAGCATCTCAGGCCCATCTCTGAATGACAAAGGGTCTCACAAGACAGAGGCTGGATGGTCTCTGGTTTCCGAGAATCTCAGGGTAGCCCTTTGTAGCCCAGGAAAGCCCTGGCATGGAAGACTAGTGGATCCTCTGGGTCAGAGCCAGGAAGGAGCAGTTGGGTAGGTTCCTGTCCCAGGATCTGAGGACAGGCCATTGGGATGGGCCACACTGATGGCAGGAGGAAAAGGCCAAGCTAGGCAACACCCTGCCACCTGAGCCATCAGCCAACCGTTTATTAACTAATATGTCTGTGTACTTATTTTGGACTGAAGGGCAGTGGGACCTGGCGGGACAGAAACTCAGACTACAACACTCAATGACTGTTGTCCCAAACCCACCATCTGTGTGTTTGCTACCTGATTTGGGGCTCTCTTGTCCCAAGCAGAGAAGTAGGAAGAAACCCCTACTCCTACCCCAGGGGGCCAAGGACCGCACAGACCATGCACTATACTCTGGGACATTAACTCCATAACCAGGGTGCACATATGTCCCCATATACTTGGTGACAACATGTATTAGCAACGGGTTACAAGTGGGCCTTGGTCCTACAGAAGGGCCACTCTAACCTCTTGACATGTATCTTTTCTTCAGGTGCAGCTTCCCATGACTATAACACAGCATCCCTGCCATGAGACCACTGTCATAAGGTCAGAGAGAACACAACCAGCCTCTGTTCCAGAGGTCCCAGAAATGGGCATCTGCATGACACAGAATTCAGATTTCCATCTCTTCGTGGCCAGTGTGGGACCTGGGGATCTGAAGACAACCCCTCCCTTCAGTATGAGCTAAATTCTAAACCACGTCCCTTCAGGGCTTCCCCAGATCAGCACCTGCAGACTGTCGGCTCTCTTATCAGTTCATAAACAGCCTGCACAGATGAGTGAAGCAATCACAGGGTGCTATTGAGTTTGCGAGTATGAAGAAGGATGAACTCTGTGGAATGGCATGGGAACCTGGAATTAGAACCACTTGCCTCAGAATGTGACAGCAAGGGCTTTTATGCCATCCCTCTTCCTGGGTACCACACATCTATAAGGCACTCCGGGAGAAGTTTAACACAAGGAACCCAGAGTACTCCGTGCCTGCGTCCACACGGCGTTCAACAGCTTCTGGTTACCCGGTGATGGAGATGGGGGCAGGGGGAAGGCAGAGCATGCACAAGAGCCCCACAGAGGGTGGTCAAGATGGAGCCAGGCAGGATAACCCTGGTGAGAGCTGGGCCAGGTGAGAATGTGTCTCTGATAGACCAGGATCCCTGTCCTTGAACTCTCCTCTGGACCCAAACTAATCGTCCACCATCCTGAATAGGCCAGACCCATGGTCTGGTCTGGGACACAGGGAGGGGTCCTGCCACAGGTAGAGACACCTGAAGATGCCTCTGGTGACAGGTAGCATTCTCTATAATGGCCCCACTCCATCTCCCTCAGGCCTACCTCTTTCATACAGAACCCTCCCATTTTACAATGGACAGTAGCTACTTTCATACCGGCCACACCCTTTCTTATCTGACCTTCAGGGGTATGGACTGAAGAAGAGCAGTCTACGTGGGAGCTTCCTGTGGTCATGCACACGCTACCATCCAGCCTAGTTCAGCTGCCACATGGACACCTGGGTCCTGCAGTTCAGGCGGCCTCTCACAGCCACTCCTGCTCTTGTCCCCCATCTCCACACCTTCAGTCCTGTCCTTTACAATGCACGAGTCCAGTCTCATCACACACTTTTAAGACCCGATGGGAAAGATGGAACTCAGACACCTGAGGGATGAAGGCCACCCTCCCTTTGTGGCACTGCCTTCTGCTTTAGCTGAGCCTACCCTGCCTGCCTGCCCCACCTACCACCTGTCTACCTATCTGTTCTTCTATCAGTCTACCTTCCCTACCTGCCTATCTGCCCATCCACTCACCTGTTCACCTACCTGCCTACTACTGCCTCATCGCCAATCCCTCCCACTCCATCTACCTACTACCTACAACCTTACCCACCTATCCGCCGCCCACCTGTCCACTCCATCTTTCCATCTGCCTCCCTTCCACTCATTCATTCATCCACCTACCCATCCCACATGCCCACTCTCCCATCACCTCATTCCCCGAATCCTTCCACATAGCGCTCACTTGCCCATCCGCCTACCCATCATCCACACTGCCCATCCACACATGCATCTCCAAGCTTGCCCACCTTGCTGCAGCTGCCTGGGAGGCCTAACCTTCCTGACACTCTGGCAGAGTTCATCCTCACCGAAGCCCCAGGCTCCTCCAGGGGTCCCACCCACTGTTGTGTTCCCACCCCCCTCTTCTCTGCACGCTCTTGTGTCTGATAAATCCCACTCTTACCCAAGGTGTCAAAGCCCCAGAGCAGGCCCCACCCTTGCAACCACTCATTCCCACAACGTCCATCACCAGCTAGGTATGTTGTATACACAAAGACTCATGAGAACCTGACAGTCACCCTGCTTTCCGTGGGGTCCCATGGGAATCCCAGCCATGCCATGTGATCTGCCCCTAACACAGCTACAGAGCTAGAGATGGATGGGAAGGTGACTTGGGTATAGATTAGGACAGTGGAATGAGGAGGGGACCTCAGAAGGTCATCTATCTTCTCAGGTGACTCCAGCTATCCGCGGTGACATCTGATCAGTGTTCTTGCTAACAGAGCCAGTTTTGCTCAGGATGACAGTGTCCCTGAGTCTGTCTATCTAGCACTACCACCTCATCCTACATTGCTGGGGGCAGAGGGTCAGTCTTCCCCAACTCACCAACAAACACACTCACTCATGTACTCATACTATGTTCACATTTGGCCTTGCTGGTACTTCTGTATACTCTGGCCTGCTCCTTTCTTCTCTCAGACACCGGCCTGGACACCTAAGGGACAGAGTCAAATGAAGGTCAGACCCATAAGATAGGGCCACGTGGAGCTCCTGTATATCAAGGCCTAACATTCTGACAGACCCTCAGCCCATTTATACAAACGCTACCCGCTGGATGGCTGGGCTATTTTCCCTCCCAGAGGCCTTTGTCCAAGGACTGTGTGTGTTGATAGTTGTTTTTCTCAATATTCCTAGTTAGAATTTCCCAAGATGCACAATCCTCTTTCTAATGCCATGCTGCTACAATACAAGGTGAGATGATGTGGAGCCTGGACCACATACCACGCCTGTTCTGCCTGGACTCTCCATCTCATCTTCCTCATCCTTTGCTGTGGAGCATTGTGAAGATGGTCTTGATAGGCCTGAGCCTGTCACTCAAACTGTGCTGTTTATCTCCCTCCCCACCTGAATGTGTGATATGTATGTATGTGCATGTGCATGCATGCACACGGAAGTCCAAAGTCAACCTCAAGTGCCACTTCACAACAGCTATGCATCATGTTATGGTCTTTGTTTGTTTGTTTTTCGAGACAGAGCTTCTCTGTAGCTCTTGAAGCCTGCCCTGAAACTTGTTCTGTAGACCACGCTAGCCTTGAACTCACAGAGATCTACCTGCCTCTGCCTCTTGAGTGCTGGGATCAAGGCGTGGGCCACCATTGCCCGGCTTGTTTTGGTCTTTCACTGGCCCGAGGCCCAACCATTTCAACTAGGCTGGCTAATGAACCGCAGGGATCTCTCTGACCCCTCGTGTTCATGGAAAGGATGGTGCTGGCTTGCAAGATTTCAGAACCCCCACCTCTCCTGCAACTAATCCTGTGGCTGTCAATGGTGGATTTCAGTGACTGTGCACCCTCAAATATGCCACATGAAAATGCTATTCCCCACAAGAAAAGAGCTGGTTTACTTAGAAAAGAAAGCAAATATTTGATGGGCTGTAGTGGTACCTATTTCTGTGCTCTCTCTCTCTCTCTCTCTCTCTCTCTCTCTCTCTCTCTCTCTCTCTCTCTCTGTGTGTGTGTGTGTGTGTGTGTGTGTGTGTGTGTGTGTGTGTGTGTTCATATGGGTGTGCCTGTGTGTGCACTTAGAGAGACCAGAATCCAGCTTTGGGCATCATTCCTCAAATGTTGTCTACCTTGTTGCTTTGAGATAAGGACCCTCATTAGCCTGGAGCTCACTGAGTAGGCTAGGCTGTCTGGCCAGAGTGCATCAGGGGCCTGCCTGTTTCTGCTGGAATGGCAGGTAGGTGCCACTGTGCCTGGCTTTTTAAGGTGGGTGCTGGGAATTGAACGTATTGTCCTCCTTGCTTGGCAAGTACTTTCCCACCAGAGCTACCTCCAGGGTCTGTCCTTGCTTGTCCCTTATTTCCCCATCTGCTACTCCATTTTATAAGCTTGTAAACATTACAGCTCAATCCCAATTTCTCTGGGCCCCAAGTACACACACACACACACACACACACACACACACATACACACACACACACACACACACACACACACAGGCACCAGTGTGCACGTTGTTTAAGAAAATAGAGTGCCTGCATCTGGGATCCTCCCCCTGATAAAGGGCTAACAGTTAAAAAGGTGCATGGAGACTCCTTTACAAACACAAGGAGAAAGGTATAATTTCACACACTAATTAACAAGGGACTAGCAGAGGTGAACGGCCCTTCCAGGAAGAAGTCTCATAGCAGGCAAGGCTATTGGAACTACTGGAGCAAATTTGCTTAATAGCCACAAAACATTCAGAACTGGCCGGTATCCACAGGGAGGGAATCAAGGAGTCTGTGCCAGACAACATTTACACTTCAGTGGGAAGAATGAAATCTTGAAGCCTTGTCAGTATGCAAGTTGCAGTGTTGTTCAGGAAGGCAGGGGGCCTGGGGGACAGGGTGAGGACGACAGGGAAGAACCAGGAGGAACCAGACAATGCCAGGTAAGGCCCAGATGAACATGCTGTGCACCTTTCTGCTTCTTAGTCCCCCACAGTTATCTCCTCCACAAATTAGTTACACACACACACACACACACAGAGAGAGAGAGAGAGAGAGAGAGAGAGAGAGAGAATCTTCAGAACTAAAATACAATCTTGATGGCTCAGAAATGGGATAGAAACAGTGAAGAGGGTAGCTATAATGGTGTCTGAGTGGAGGTTGACAGAGAACAGTTACCCAGACCATCAGGGCAGGGCAGTTTGGAAAATCTTGCTTCTAGAAGCAATGACTCCATCAGGATGCAGGATGATGGTGGACAGCCCGATGAACAGGAGCAGGTCAAGAAGGGAGGTCACTGTCGAGGGGGCTCACTGACAGCCCATTTTCAGCAGAGAGAATTCCCAGATGGTAGAGATGTAGGGAAGACATGGGCAGATGCCTGCCGAGGTCCTGATGCTGAGAATCGTAGAGTAGCTCAGAGGGCACGGCCCCCGAGACCCCAGCAGATGCTACCTGTTCTCAACATGGTGATGATCAAATGCCCAAAGAGCAGTCAAGGAAGCTACGGTGGGCTGGGAAAGAACTGACCACCAGGCAGGACAGCCTGAGGCACACCAACAGGAAAAGCACACACTTACAGTGTGGTGAGCGAAATGCTTTGAAGACTCATCTCGCCTGACTTTGCTGGCAGCAGGTAGCATAACAAAACAATGCCCAGCCAGAGCATAGCAGCTCAATCCCAGAATGCTCTAGAAAAATTGCTTGCAGCAGCAGTACAGAGGCTGTGGGCCACATCGGGGTAAGTGTGAGGGCAGGAGAAGGGGATGGTTAAAAGGAGGCTAGAGGATTCTGGGTAAGAGGCATATCCCCCAGTCTTCCTAGCAGTGACGGTCTGCAGCCCTGATGCAGCAGACTTGAAATATGTGTGGCTTCTGTTTGTTTTTTGTACTTCAGTACTTCTGTCTTTTGGCTTATGTTCATGTGCTTTGGGGGATGCAGGTCAGCACAGAGGAGGGCTGGACTGGTGAGGGTCAACAGGAATTAATGGTGCGTGGAGATCCCTGTGTAAAAGCACCGGGCTCACAGCAGACTGGAGAGGGACCGACTGTGTCTTCATACCATCACAAACTGGGACATCTGGTGGTGTTGGTGAGCAGGCAGGGATGCTCTGCAGAGCAGTGTGACACATTCCCAGCAAAACTAAACCCATGTGCGGTTGCCGTAGCCGCAGACCTGGACCCAAGAAAGGCGGTGATTACAGAGATTCATGGCTGCCCAAGGTACTCAGAGTTAAGTGAAGTTGAGGGACCAGCCCTTCATGATACATTTACACTGCCCCCTCAGATGTCAGACTTAGGTAACATTGCAGGAGAGGGGCAGGGAGTATGTAAGAGCAGAAGATAGGGTGCAGGTGTGAAACGGCACCCTCTAAATTTGATGGCCATTGTGTGGTCGTGGATTCCCAACTACAGTCATCTGCACTGGACCACAGAGAACAGCTACAATCAGTCTGCAGTCACGGATGGGAGGAGAGCTCATGGGACCTGCCTCTTACTGCTGAACTATTGGCCACTGACTGATTCTGGGAAAGGGGGAGTCATCATCTTCACTGGTGTGCCCACTGTGGAGCCCACTAGGCTCCAACAGATAGCTCCAAACCAGTGCCCACAGTTTAAAGTTAGTGGATCACAAAAGAAACAGGTATGAAAGTGAGAAAGATTTGTAGGTTACAGTGCAGGGAGACTGGAACTGTAAGGATTTGGGAGTAAGGGAATCAGAGGAGCCAGTATGCATTACACGCACGTGAAACTGTTGGAGGGCAAATTTAATTAATAAAGAAATGTGTTAAAAACTGAATGCATTCCTGATTGTGACCTGTGCCCCCTCTCCCAAACCAAGCTACCTTGAGTCACGTCTCAGTGAGACCCACTATGGACTGCACAGAGGCACTCACCTCCCACTGTGGGGTAGGTCTGGGTTCCTTGTCCCTGGAAAAAAGGGTGATGTTCTATTTATTCACTTTAACGATGACTAAAATTCAGAAAAACAGCCCTATTTATGGGGTTACCATGGGGTTATGGCTGATTGCTTCTGGGACATCACCTGTCACTCCCAGGGCACAAAAACCACTTCAGGTCCTCACCACAGCACTGTGGTGCTCCGTGAAAAAGCTTTTACTTAGAGGCGTATTTCCCTGCTCCACAGAGCACTTTAGCAGAATTAAACAGCCTGAACAAAGGAACACATCCGAGCAAAGAAGAAAAAGAAAAACACTCATCACTGGCAATGGCCCAGACCGTGGAGTCCCCAGTAGGCTCAGACAAAGCGGAGGGGCAAGAGCCTAGGGGTGCCCTGGGCTTGGTTAGCATCATCCCCACCTTGCCTCCTGGCAAAGAAGATTCAGTCCCACAAAAGGAAACGAGAAAAAGGGAAGTGACTTGGGGGCTATTACCCAGATCTAACAGAGCATTGCCGTGGCATTGTCCATTGGGAAATGACCATAGGGTCAGTGGCAACGGCCTCTGGCTTGCAGCATGACACGGCAGGGTGCCAACTTTATGATCCAAACTGTGACCTGGGCTGAACTTGGGGGCAGGTGTCCCAGAGCCCTGTCCTGCTGTACAAGGCAATTCTTGCCCCATCCCACCCCCACCCCTTAGACAAGAGATAGCTTCCTGTCCAGACACAGACAAGGAGTGAGGGAAGGGACTGAGGGAGATATCAACATGGCCAAGAAGCAAAGAACAAAGAGCCTGGAAACTTCCAAGGACACAAGCTAACTGAGCCTCCTAGCCACAGCTGCCACCAAGAATGTCTTGATGGAGACATTGAGATGGGGACATCTGCTCTTTAAGGGCCACCAGTGGGCAGCAAGCCCATTGTTCTGGCCGGGACATGCCAAATCCCCAGCTTCCTGCACACAGTTCTGGAACCTTGTGTAGACGGAATAGTTTTGCTCAGTTCCACGGGGACAAAGCCAGCTGAGGTAGAGCACAGCCCATTTCCTTGACCATCCAGGGAGACAGTCAGGTGCCCCAGCAGCCATCCTCCTAATCAGGCTGAGTGACCGGATCTGCACCTGGCACCGGTCCCTACCCCAACCGGCCAGGCTCCAGTCACAGAGTTGGCCGTGGGTGCCTTTTGGGACCCCCACTAACACCACCACAGGATGGCCAGTCCTGCCAGCTAGCTTGATTCTTTGCCCATCTGCCATCCAAGCAATGAAATCCCTGTGAGGCTGGTCCCGGGATCACCACCCCCATCCTCCACCACCCTGACACCCTTCTGTCCTACCCAGGCAAACATCACACAATCATCATACTGATGATAGCTAGCCAGAGACACCTGCCGCCCTGCTAACTGCCCCTCAGAGGGACCGCTTCCGATCTATGCGGTCATTTGGTGTAGACTAGATACAGACCAGAACACTAAACTCTGAGCATATCATTCTGGCAAGGTTGGGCTGGTATTGCTAAAATGAGAGGGGAGCAGACATTTGGGGTGGGACGAGCTTATCGATATGAAGCAAACACGAGCACTGCACATCTGAAGGAAGAGAGACTGGGTGGGTGAGACTCAAGAGAGGAGCCCAGAGCAGATATTAAGGTCACAGGTGGCATCAAGGCCCCCATGACCTACTCCCTCTGGGAAGCTAGCCACATAGACTCAGTCGTGCTGCTAGTACTTGGTGTGATCATCCCACAGCCCTGGGCTCAAACAACACCAAAGGCCCCACTCAGCAATGAGGGAAGCTGAGGCCAGAGACCAAGGGACATGGCCATTGTCTAACAGTAGACCAACCTAAGGCATGGCGGCTTGCCTTGGTAAGCTCCTGGGTCATTGCCCTCGTCCTCCTCGTCCCTCACTTGGTCCTCATGCCTGGTCTGTTCTCTTGTTCCTTCCTTCCCCCTCCTTCCCCAGCATTCACCCTGAGGAAGAGCCAGTCCTATGTAAAGCTGACTGACACCTGGGAATGCTACAGGAGAAGACACAGTGAGGGCTGGCCCTGCCAGCAAACGAGGGGCAGTTTCTCAGCAGAACTATAAAAAGCAGCTGGCTCCGAAACCCATGATCTTCGTGGCATAAACGGCAGGTCTGAATGTTGGCTGGGATGGAGCCACCATCTGAGTGGGTCCCCACCCTGTCCATCTGACGAACCTCGAGGCACAGCCAGGCCTGCATATCACCCGTACATCGCACTCTTCCTAGAGCCCGTGTGTGCTCATACCAGACAGATGGGTAGCACACCGGTAGCCTGAGTGTGCAGGACCCATATGGGTACATTCCCACCAGCCACAGAATGGGCAGGGCAGAAATGACCTCTGAGGGGAAGGGAAGGGAGACCCAGGGCTGCCCCTGCAGACTGAGCCCACACCCTTCCTCAGTGATCTGTACCAAGTGGGCAGGCTTTATGGGTAAGAGGTAGATATCTCTCATGACCCAAATTAAGTGTGCCTTTGATGGCATGGGACCCCCTCCCCAACAACTGGATGTTTCAGTCTACATGTTTTCTCACATGGGAGCGACCCGTCATGTGGGAGGCCCAGGAGCCTTGCTCAGGACAGATTCATGGAAGCCTGTGGGGGGCCTAATAAACTGTCCCACCAGGCTCTGCTTCAAAAACAAAATTTATTCAGGAGGTCAAGCCCACGTAAGTTTCCATTCTGTAGTTATACACACAAGCCAACCCCATCGGGAGGACAGGCAGAGCTAGCCTTATGACCCTCCATTCAGTTGAATGGAGTTCTCTACTCATTCCGTTCCAGCAGCCCTTCCTGCCCACTCGGTCCTGAGTGCACCCCTGTGTCCATGAGGCAGGGTGGAGCTAGTGTGTCCAACACACACAGAGCTGACCTTGGCTGTCTAGTGTCAAAGCTCTGATCTCGGGCAAGATTCTTTCTTTCTCTCCCTCAGGGTGATGGAGGCCAGCAGACCATCGTCTCTGCAGTGTGCGGGCCAGAAGGATGCTCACATTTATACACAGAAGCTGTGCTGCATTTGTCTGGGCAGTGAGTGCGCGTGGCTGGTGAGAGGCAGCGCAATGCCCACAGCAGGCAGCTTTCCACTTTCCCCAGGGGCTTAAAACCCTGGCTTCTCCTGAATCTCTTAGCCAAGACAGAGTCCCAGCTAACTCCATTCCTCATCTTCTGTGAGGCTCTTACAGCCCTCCCTATGCTCCCAGTAAAGCTGCTAGAGAGGATCATGGGTCTAGACAGTAATGTTTTGTTAAATATAGAGTTAATTTTGCAGGGCTCCCGATGCTCCTAGAACACCAAAGACATATACCACCCTGTCCCTGCACCTAGAGTGTTCTCCCCAGCATCCCCCTTTTTCCCCCCTCCAGGATAGCTGAGGCTCCAGCTGAAACGGAAGCCTCGAATAGGCTGAGTGCAGAGTTCTGAGCAGTGGGGAAGGGGGGGGGGGGTCATGCTCTGGTCAGACCCTCTGGGGACCTGGGAAAGACAGCTAGGAAGACATGGGGTGGGTGTGCCCGCCAGAACAGGTTTAGGGGTGTGGGGACTATAGGCTGCTTGAATGGTGGAGGGTTAATAGGCCAGCCTGCCTGTGTCTGCTTTCTCCTTCCCCAGCCTTAGAGATGCAAAGAAGCAGCATCCCCCCCCCCTGCTGTCACAGACCCAAGCTGCTCCCACAACCATGGTGGACAATATGGCCTGAACCATGGGTCAGAAGAAACCTGCTTCCCCTGAGTTGCTCTTGTCAGGTGTTTGTTCACAGCAATGAGCAAAATAACTAATGAGAAGGTAGCAACCCCCCCCCCCCTGACAGCAATACCTTCCGAGCCAGCCGAGGGATGCCCGTGGAACTCAGTGACTTTCCAGTCTATAACCCCATGAGGCTAGACTCTAATTATCCCTGTCCTATTTGATAGCCACATGGCCTGTGATGGAGGCAGGGTCTACTCCAAACTGGAGAAAAATTGGTCCAGCTGTGGATTTGGGGATCGTATGGGTTACATCATGACATAGCTTCTAAGAGCAGGCCACCAGCAGGATGGTCACCATGTTGTCTCAGGTCCCCGCAAGTATGAGCATCATCAGAGCCATCTATTCAAGGGTTTGAATGATGCATGCCCAGCTGAGGCCACATGGGGGCTATTGTCCTGAATGCTACCCTGATCTGAAGGAATAATGGACATTTATCTGATGTCTGACCTAAGATATAGAACCACACATCAAAGCTGTGACTCCAAACCATGTTCCTGTTCGTGAGGGGGAAAGCGAGGGTTAGCAGGAATGAGGAAGAAGAAGGAAAAGAGAAGGAAGGGGAGAAATGAGGAGCTTCTTAAAGGAGGAAAGGGGAGAAAAATGAGGAGGGAAGCACGAAGGATGGAGAGGAAGAGGGGATGATGGTATCGGTGTAGCGGAGGAGGCAGGGGACAGATGCCCTGAGAAGCTCCACGTCCCTGTCCTAATGACCCATCCTACCCATCTACTCTAAACTGCTGGGCAAGCACAGAAGATGGGACTCAGCCAGATCTGCAGTAGCAAAAGTCACTGCACCTCTTCACCCAGGCACCAACCAGCTGGACGTTTGGAGCAAGCCCTTCAGTCATGTCCCTAGAAAGAGACTGAAGCCTGTGGCACTTGTGTGGATGTGGCCCTTTGTCAGGGCCTCCCACATCAAGGGAATATGTAAATCCAGATTTGCATGTCTTACCTCTAGGCTCTAAACCTGGCATAACTGTAATCTCACTACACAGAAAGCAGAGGCAGGAAGATTGCTATGAGTTTAAGAATAGCTTAGACTACATAGCAAGTATGCTACTGCAGATCAGCCTGGGCTATAAAGTGAGACCAAACATCAAAACCAACTAAGTAAAGTAATAACATAGACATCTGCTAACGATTCGCTGTTTTGAAATAGAAAGGAAGTCAAGGTCTCTGGGGTAAAGCCCTGGTCTGAAGCAGGTGGTCAAAGTGAAGCTGTTTCCAGGAGGTTCCAGAAGGCTGGCGAGGAGGGGCTTTGGGCAGGGGGGCCTTTCTGGGGCTAGTTCTCACCATGCCAGAATTACCAGGCTGGTGGTCCTTCCTCACCATTACCCAGAGAGGAACAGCTACCATTCCAAAAATGCTTCTGCCTACCAGCACCTGTTGCCCTTTTCTGGGGACCTTATTTGGGCAATGTGGGTCTGGTCCCATGGTCTGGGGACACGGGTCACATTACAGGGAACATTCTGAGAGATACAGCCTGGCTATTCCTGCAGTTGTCCAGTGTCTTGCATTCTGTGCAGTCCTTTCAACTTTCCCCATGAGTCTGCAAGAAGCAAGCAAGCACAGATCCCCGGGACTCCTCACCATGAGGCTAGTGCTTGCCCCTGGAGGCCAGCCTGAGCCCCATTCCTGTGTATACATAGGCACGTATGCACTGAGATGTTTAAAAATCAGCCAGTGTTACATGCACAGTCAGCAATCAGAAGATAGGGTGGGAACTGGAGAACTGGGGGGTGGGGTGAGGATAGAGCTCAGATTTGTTTTCTTCTAATCCCACTGTCAAGGCCAGTTTACTGGTCACCTTCAGCTCTTAGGTATATTCTTGACTTAGGAAAGTGGTCTCTCCATCACTTCTGCTCCATGGAGGGGGTAAGGGGTGTTAATGGTAAGAGGTTCTCATATACCAGGCCACTTCGAGGACTGACCCTGGGTACTGCACCTGCCACATCCACTCCAGAAAGCAAATATTCGATTTCTGCCCCTAGCATGGGCCTCTGTGCAGGAAGAAAAACAACATGCCTACTGGGGCGGGGTGGGGGGGGACCTGGTGTCACCAACATCCTGGCTCCTCTCTGGAGAAGTAGCCCTGAGCGGCCACACGCAAGAGCAGGTACCCAGCAATGTGACAGACAGGTGATGAACAGTGCTGGGAGGCTGCAGGAATCTCAACTGGCTGGATAAACATACCCAGCACCTGTGGGTGGTTTGTCATTGTGACCATGAAGCCAGGTCGTCTACAGTGCTAGCCATTGGAACGGTTGACAAAGACTTATTGATTTATCTCCTCATCTCCACATGTTCTAATAGCTGGGACAGAAACCACAATGTGTGGCTCAGGCAGAGGGAGGGCTGGAGATTCCACTCACATATCTGCAAGACCCACAGCTCCTGGGTGACTTGTGGCTCTGGTGATCCAGGTGCCTGCTGTAGGTGTCTAGCAAAAAGAGAGTGCGCCTGACTGAGCCGGGTCCTAGGCCATGGATACCAAGTCATCTTTCAAACTCAAATGTGGGACTGGGGTGATGGCTGGGCAGATCAAGGCACTTGCTGCTAAGCCTGACAATTTGAGTTCAATCCCCAGGACCCACTTGGTGGAAAGAGACAACTCCCAAAAGGTGTCCCCTGACCTCCACAGGAGGGCCATGGCACGTGTGACTCCTACCTTCCCATATATAAAATCCAAAACCGTTTTGTAAAAAATAAAAAGACAGATAAACAAGATCCTTGTGCTGCCGCTTCCCTCCACAGTGATTTCTGTGTGAATAAATCTCCCAGAGACCAGTTTGCTTTTGTGGAGCTGGTGAAAATAATTAGCCAAGGAAACAGATCTCATCTACATTGTGATTCCCACCACGTCACCCTCTGTGTGCATTAGACATCTGTGGAGCTAGACCCAGACCTAGAGAAGTGGGCGGATTTTTCTCCTTTTGTTTTGACCCCCATTAGCATTGTTATAATACGTTTCTCTGGGACATAACAATAGCCGCTGTTGCAGCCTCTGCCTCCTGTGGCTTCTCCATTGTCCAGTCTTAGAACAACTAAGTGAGCATCCGGCTGTGGGGCTGGTGATTGCCACTGTGCCATCATCTAGGCACAGCAAAGAGAATGTGGCTTGGTGGAGAACTGGAGGCTTAAGCCTTGGCTGAACATGCAGAAAGAGAGTGCAGCCGAGCTCATTTGAAGAGCACAGAGCAGAGGTCAAGGCTGCCTTCCAAGAGTCTTGCAGGTTCCATGCTTTGGACCTGATACCCCCAACTGACTAGCTGTCAGAAACAGGGTGTTTCCTCCACAATGCCAGCTCCTACTGTGTGCCACATGAGACGCCTGGCATGCCCCACATGTTCAAATGTACAGATACAGCCTCACAGGAACATCAGGGACCATGCAGAGAACATGGGTGTCCTGAGGAAGGGACATGGCAGGGAAGTCTCACCAGCACCTAGAGGGCGATGAGAGTCAGTGGAACCTGGACAGTAGGTGAGCAGGAAAGGTGCCTGTGTGTGAAAGAAAGCATCATGGCTAAGGAGGGGAGTGGGGTGTGGGCACTGGATAAGAGATGGCCATGTGATGGGAGATGTCATTCTGTAAATATATTTCTCTTATTTGTTAATGAATAAAGCACTGTTGGCCAATAGGAAAACAAGATAGGCTGGACTAGGAGACAAGAGGATTTGAGGAAGTAGTAGGGAGGAGTCAACATGGAGAGACTGGGGAGACCAGACACCGGCCCCACTCCCCGGTAAGATGAGACCATGTGGAAATACTTAGATTAATAGAAATGGGTTAATAATTAAGACAGAGATAGCCAATAAGAAACTAGTAACTGGCCAACAGCTTTATATCAAATACAGCATCTCTGTGTGTTATTTGGGGCTGGTGCCACGGTGGGTCTAGGCCAGCGGGGAGGGGGGGGACCCTACTCGTAACAGCCATGCTGTATAAGGGTTCGGGGAGGGCTTGCCCCCACCCCACTGGGGTGTTAAAGGGAGATGGGGAGGGTTCGCAGTGCATGGAGAGGTGACTGGATGTACCTCTTCCAGGACCTTTCCCATATATATATGGGAAAGAGGATGGCAACACTATTACAGCTTCCCAAGGCCAAGGAGGAGGCTCAACAGCAAACAGGAAGAAAACACCGCCATGTTAAACCAGGGTATGAGGTCTGGATATGCAAACACATCCAGGCACAGTCTTGTGTTGTCAAGGCCAGTTGGTGAAGAAAGAGCCTCAGAAAGAGCCACTGTCCCCAGAGCTCCTGACCCCAGAGTAGATATCCTGACTCACCCTAACCTAGCTGTGCATATGGCTCAGGGCCACTGTTCCTAATGTCTTCTTTCATTCATTTATCCAGTCAGCAGATATTGGTAGAGATCCTAGAGGATGTTCTTTCCCTCCCTCCCTCCCTCCCTCCCTCTTTCCCTTCCTCCCTCTCTCCCTCTCTCTGTCTCTCTCTCTCTCTCTCTGAAGCTGTTTTCTACCAGAGAAGACAGCAACAACAACAAAAATCATACAAATAGGATTGTGTGCACCTCTGTGCAGGAATGATAGGGTGTGTGGCTAGTTTTTAGAGGATGTGGGACAGAATCTGCAAAGGTGGTAGCCATGCAGGGGCCTGAGGAAGAGCACTCCATTCAAGAGGAAAAAAAATGAAACAAAAGACCTTGCTTTGTGTGAGGAAGGGCCAGGAGGAGGCTGTAGTGACTGAAGGCTGGGGGTGTACAGGACACAGGAAAAGGTTTTAAAGACATGGCTGAGAGTTTTTAGAGCACATTGAAGATTCGTTCATTTCTACTTTTTTTTTTTTTGTGCACAATGAGTGTTTTGGTCCATGTGTATGCCGCATGACTGCAGGGCCTGCAGAGGCCAAAAGGGGGCGTCAGATCACCTGGCTCTGGAGTTACAGGTAGTTGTTAGATGCCACGTGGGTTATGGGAACTGAACCCTGGTCCTCTGCAAGAGCAGCAAGTATTCTTAAGCACTAAGTCATCTCTCCAGCTACATCTTAAATAGTCCTCTGGGTACTGAGTTGAAAGTAGGGTCAAGTCAGAAAGAGCTAGGGTGTGTGGCTGTCTTATTAGAGAGATGGCAGAGACCAAGGTAAGGATGGAAGATGGGGCATGGGACTCAGATGAGGCTAGAAGTTTTCTTATGCAGCAGTATTGGCAGGGTGTAGGGTTGCCCTGCCTGGGAGACAGAGCAAGCCATACTGACACCCAGGCACACCCTGGATCTGGCTTCCTTCCTCACCCAGTGCCCACATGATGCAGCAGTTTTGGAAATGGGCCCACGGAAGATGCACCTGAGTGGCTCTGGCTGGATTCTCCCTGTTCACAGTCCCAGAGACCACTGTGTCCCCACCCTGAGATTAGTCTATGTGTCACCAGTCAACTCTGGCAGAAGGGATGTGTGTTCCTTCTACACTGAGAGCTACCTGTCTGGACACTCATACATCAGTGAGCCTGACTGACAGCTAAAGAAAAAGACATGAACAATCCCATACTACACCTTACCACATGCCCCACCCCCCATCCATAAAAAATGGGAAGCCAGGTGTACTCAGATCTACCTAGCTCACTCTAGGCACCCTTACACCATGCAAGACAGAGAGCAGGCTGTGTAGTGATGCCGGCTAATGACTTGCCCACTAGAGGCTCTAGACATCTGTTCAGGCAGAGATAACCTTGGAGTCTGCTCATAGTGTTGTGATGTCTTGGTTTAAGAGAGGTGAACACTGGGCAGGTATGAGTTGCTAAAATAAACAACTTTGGTGAATCTGTGGTCTCTCAGCTGGAGCTGGAGTTGGGAGAGGCCTTGAGGCCCTGTCAGTACAAACCATTTCTAAACCCCCACTATCTTGCTGCTGCCCCAGGCTCTGCGCTCAGTTTGTGCTACTACAAATCATGCAAACCCCAACAAAGGGCTGTTTTGAGTTCCTACTAGTCTAAGTCCCTGTCCACTGATGCGGGAGCACCCATTGCTTTGGTCTCTGTTGAGATGCCAGATGGCAACAACAAAGAATGCATGGCAAAGCAAACCTACCTATTCACCTCATGGCCAGAAGTTAAAAGAGAGAAAGAGAAAGAGAACAGGGTCCCATTATCTCCTTCAAGATAATGAAACCCCTAGTGATTTAAAGACATCACTCGGTATCTTCCAACATGTTGGGGAGAAAACCTACAATGGGCCTCTGATTGCAAAAGACTCACACGATAGCCAAGTGCAATGAAAAGGCCCCTTCTGGAGAACACAACCCACTACAACTGCCTCCCCCCCCATAAAAGGTGACACATCAACCATGGGTTATTTGAATAAGACCGCCAGAGTGAGCTACAACCAGGGCCTAGAATTTCCAAAGTTGGTGTCAGATTGCATCAGCTGACACATGCTGGGGACTTGGGAGAATACACACTGCCCAGGCAGGGTAAACTGTGGGCTTCTCTGCAAAGCTATACTATGAGTTTCCAACTCCTGCTGGCAATGAAGGTTTTCTCTCACCACTTGGGGGCTTCCATAGGGCCCTGGGAAGCTGTCTGTCCTCAAGGGTAGGGCCTGGTTCATGTCTGCCTCTTAGGAAGTTTCAGAGGGCACTTGGGAAGTGGTGGACACCCCCTTCTGTGAGTCACCATTGCCAAAGTCCTACAGCCAAACACTGGAAGACATTCAGGCCACTCACAGGTTTGCCACCCCAGTGGCATGTCACCAAGATGCTTAGTCAGTTGCCTAGTCCTACATAGGCAGGGCTGGAAGTAGAAGAAGGCAACGCCTTTTGAGGCATGCTAAGATGCTAAGAGTTGCCTCCCTGTGCAGTCTCCAGAGATGATCCCTAGAAGGAAGCCAAATGACTTTTGCTATTGACCAGCATCCTTCAGTGCCCTGATGCACAGTGAGGGAAACCCTACACTAGCTTCTCTATGGGGGGTGGGAGGGACACCCATAACATCTCTCTGACCTTTGAGTATCTTGCCACCCACAGAAGAAAGACTTGAACACAAAAGAGCCTCAGCCACCAAGTGGGTGAAGGAAGAAGAGTCTGCCAGCCCACACAGTGGCCATCTTCTCTAAAAAGGGCTGTGACTGTCTGCCTAAGGTGTCCATCCCCAATGTGTTTGTGTGTGTGTGTGTGTCCATATGGCAAAGGCTCTATGCCAGTGCCTTTCAATCAAGGGTCCTGAGATGGAAGAGTACCCTGGATCACTCAGGTGGTCCAAAGTGATCATGCAGTCCTTGTGAGAGGGAGGTAACAGGGTCAGAAGTGGAGACGAGGGTGGCAGTGATGGAAGGACTGGTCTGTAGAATGGTGTAGAGGGGTGGAGCTGAGCGTGTCTCATGAAAGGAGTTGTCCTTCTGGGCCTCTGACACCTGGAGTTTAGCACAAGGAGACTGATTTTGCACATCAGCTCTCCGGGACTCTCAGATAATAAAGCTATGTTGTTCCAAGCCACTGGGTTTATGTGGATTTGTCACAGTGACTGTGGGGAGCTGAGATGTCTTCCTAGAGGAAACAGTTGACACCCTTGACAATATAGAACTCTTTAACTTGCACAAGGCAAAAAAAAATTGACAAAATAAAACACAGCTATGGTGGATTGCAGCAGGCAATGAGCTATCTGCAAGATGACGAGGGATCTTTGAAGTCAGTAACGAAGCAAACAGCATATCTCCCCCCCCCCCAAAATCAGGCACGAATGCATGATCTGAAAGAAAAATGCAGATGGCCAAGTCACTCAGGGAAGGGCGCTCAGCGTTGCCAGCAATCAAAGGAACTCAAACAGAAACAAGCAGATGTAAGTTTTGCCCATCAGAGTTTAGAGCTAAGTGAGAAGCAGGCTAACGAGCCCCGGTGGTGACAGCGCTGATCTTAGAATCCTTCTGAAGGCGCTTCGGCATCGAACATCAGTCGTTAAGATGTAGATTCTGCCATCCGCAGCCCATGCGAAGTGTGAGGGTTAGCACGGCTTTATGCTAAAGCCACTAAAGTTAGGGGGATAGAAACAGCCAGTTAGATGGATGGGGAAGGCAGCACAGCCCCCTCAGGCAAAGGTTTATCTTGCCAACAGGTGGAGCCTAGTAAATTGGGCATACCTGTGGGGAAAATAAATCTTGGCCCTACCTCATCACACACTGACACAATTAGACAACAACCACAGAACTTAATGGAAGCGAGCCGTGGCTGCTTCAGGCGGCATCACAGCTTCCCTGTGACCTCCAGTCAGATGAGATTCCTTGACCGGGACACCAAGAGGCACAAAGCTCAAGTCGGGAGCTTGATAAATGGGCTTGCATGAAAATTTAAAGCAGCCACTCATCAACAGACACCCTGAGAGCAAAAGGGCCAGGCTCAGCCGAAGGAGTTTGTGGTACAAATGCCTCACATCGAGATGGGCCAAGAACTGAAAATCGATAGGGAAACAAAAGCAGCAACTAGATGAGAAAATGGGGTAGATTCTTTCTATATATATAGAGAGAGTATGAGAATGCCCAATAAACACATAAAAAGGTCACCAATGTTATAGAGAAAACAAATGGAAGCCAGAACGAGGCAACCCAAGACCCCTGGATGGCCAGCCCAGAGAAGATTGCCAGTCTCATACATGATTGACAGGTATATCCATGGGGGTTTGGAATGGCAGCCACTTAGGGAAATGTGATCAGTTACTGGTGCTGTTCACTGATCTCTCTCTCTCTCTCTCTCTCTCTCTCTCTCTCTCTCTCTCTCTCTCTCTCTCTCTCTCTCTCACACACACACACACACACACACACACACACACACGCACGCACGCACGCACGCACACATACACACACTTGCCCCAGCACCAGCAACAACATTCCCAGGCTCATGCCCAACAGAAGTAAGCACATATCAGGTAGGTCTGGATCATCCTAGCCTAGCCATGATCCCTACACAGCACACACTGGGATGGGGCTGTGCATGGAATGGGCATCCGGACACTGGCTACCTTCTGCCACTTGGCTTGGGGTGATCTCAAGAGTGTGTCAACTTGGTGAAGGAGGTGGTACTCACACAGACGGGGTGCCTTCCTGGGAGGGTGTCACCTGCCCTAATACATGCTTTTCAGAGGGGAGTCAAGAAGTTTGCTCTGAATTATCCTAACCCCTGTACTGAGTAGTAAACTTGACGCAGGCTATGGAATCATTACAGGAAGGAGCTTCAGCTGATAAAATGCCTCCTTGAGATCCAGTCGTAAGGCATTTTTTCCATTTAGTGATCAATAGGGGAAGGTCCAGCCTTTTGTACATGGCACCATCCCTGGGCTGCTGGTCCTGGGTTCTATAAGAAGGTAGGTTGGGAAAGTCATGAGAAGCAAGCCAGTAAACAGCTGGTCATCATGGCCTCTGCATCAGCTCCTGCCTCCAGGATCCTGCCCTGTTTGAGTTCCCTCAGTGATGAACAGCAATGCTGAAGTATAAGCCAAATAAACCCTTTCCTCCATGATTTGCCTTTTAGCCAATGGTGTTTCGTTGCAGCAATAGAAGCCCTGACCAAAACACCTCCAAGCTCACAGATTTAGTCTCCCCCTGAACATAAACCCATACTTGTCTTAAACATCCCAAGCAAGCTAGAAATGACAAAAATCCGTGGCCATTTAACCAAACGATTCTACTTCCAAGACGTTATCGTAGAAAGAGAGTTGAGTAGGCACATGGCAGTTCATCACAGCTTTGTCTGTTATCGTTGAGACTAGAAAAAGCCAAACACAACAGTGGGAGGCAGGGTGTGGGCTATGATGCAGCCGTGGAAGAGAGTTTATGGCAACTGGCCTGGACATTCAGACAGATTGAACCAAAAACTGAGAAAGACAGCATGGCTGGCCTCCACTCATTCCCAGTAGTCTGTGTATGTGTCCTGGTATCTACAAAGCCCTGTAGGAAGTCTATCAGAGCTCAACATTCATTGTAGATGGATTTTTTAAACAAGCCACAGCACAGCACAGTCTGCAGAGAGGAGCTACCAGTCTCAGGCAGAGCACCACAGGAAGAGATGAAAATGCTTTGCTTACATTACAACAAGAGTTTTCTTCTCCTGGCACCAAGATGGCTTAGTGAGTACAGGTGCTTTCCCCAAAACCTGTCGACCTAAGTTCCAAACTCAAATGGTAGAAGGAGAGAACTGACTCCTACAAGTTGTCCTCTGACCTCTGTACATACCCCACAGCATATGAACAAGTACATACACAGATGTATGTATTTTTTTTAAAAAAAGACCTTTTATCATTTACAACATATCATAGCAACATAATAACTGTAAACCATTGGTTTTTAAATGCTGTTCTTTAAGAAACAGAAAAGTGACTGTGCTTAATAATCTAAAGTGGAAAACAACCCAAGCATACCCAGGAGATAAAGGATAAGATGCCCATACAATGGAATATTATATAGCAATGGCAATAATCTAGATGTTACTACAGCAATGACATATGGGATTCTCAACTGGGAATCTCCCAAGGCATTCTTGTCAACTTCTGGAGATGTATTTGGTTGTCACAGGGATTCTGCTCCAGGCATTGACAGAATAAAGGCTACAGATATTGCAGGATGCCCTACAGTTTATCAACAGTGCCCACAAATCCCCACATCCCTGCAGCATCTTGCTGAGTCAAGAGGCCACAGCTGTTCCAGCAGAGAGGTCAGTTGCTATGAAAAGATTAGGCAGCATCTGGATCCCATGCCTGAGTGGGCCATGCAGACAAAACTTCTAGCTCCATGGGAGTACTAGACTGGAGAACTGTCACATGATCAGCAATCTTTGGCATCTACTTCTATCACTACAATCCCAGCATCCTAGGAGGTAGTACATACTACTTTGCATAGAGAAGGGCTCCCAGGACCCAGAATAACACTCCAAGAGAAAGCTTAGCTTCTGGCACACTTAGAGGGGATCATTGAATAAAACAGTCAGCCTTGGGGACAGAGCCAAGAAAGATGGTGCAATGACCTAAGATATAGCATAGCAGATATCCCTGCAGTCTGGGCAGGCCATCTGTCTGCAGAAGGGCAGCTCCAAACACTGGCCTGATTCAGAACCTTCTTGGCTCATTTATCCTCTGCATCCTGAGCATCCAGGATGGTGGACGGAATTTAGCCCATTCAGAGTGATGCAACCCTAGGTCCCAGAGCTTTTCATCAGGTTTGAGATGATATGGGCTGGGAGGCCTGTGCTATACCCACCCTTCAGCCCTAGAACTCAGCAGACACCTGTTCAGGAGCCTCCAGGACAGGTCTAGTGGTGTACTATGATGGCTAGGGTTTTGCTTTTAGGTTTGGTGGATGCTGTTGTCAATTAGATACAACCAGGGTTATCTGGAAAGAGGGGACCTCAACTGAGAAAATGTCTCAGGCTAATCTGATGGAGACATCAGGTATAGGTTGATGTTGGAGTGCCAAGGCCACTTCTGGGTAGGTAGTCCAAGGAGACAGAAGGAAGTTAGCTGAACCTGAGTCTGAACAGCAGCTGTCCTTGCATGGCCTCTGTCCCTGCCCCCACGTCCCTTCACAATAAACAGGGATCAGGACATGTACACCAAATAAACCCTTTCCTCCCCAAGTTGCTTGTGGCCATGGTGTTTATCACAGCAATAGAAAGTAAACTTGGACAGGTGCCTGCACCCTCAAGATCCTGGGGAGCCCATATCAACCATAGTCCATGACAAGAAGAGAGGACCCCTCAGCCTGGAACCCCAACCTTGGGTGTTAGAAGACGTTGCTGTGACCCCTGCTCCATGCTTCATGGATGCAGTTGGGGAGACAATGTTGAAGCCCCACCCCCAAGCTCCCTCTGTTCATTCCCCTGGGTAACAGAGAGCATGTCGCAGGAACTGGTCCATACAGCTGCAGTAGCCCTCCTCAGCATCCTCAGAAGGACAGCAGGAACCTTCACACCCCCCCCCAAAAAAGGAAACAACACACACACACAAATAGCTACAACGCCCCCCCCCCAAAAAAACCCGAACTCTTGAGGACACTCAGTTAAGACTGTCTTTAATTACTGTTCTCTTCCAGTGGGATAAAAATTCCTCTCCATCTCTCTTTAAGGCACAATCCCTCATTCAAACTCTTTGTTAAAAATAACTCTAGCAACCAGCCATTAAGCCAGGAATGTGCCTTAGCCTACCCTTCCCTTTCCACCCCCCCACCTCTGGTTTGCAAATTGGCACCTTCCCAGAACTTCACAAAAGACAAAAAAAAAAAAAAAAAAAAAAAAAAGAAAGAAAGAAAGAAAGAAAGAAAGAAAGAAAATGTAGAGTCTTCCACAAGACAGACACCAACAGCCCTGGGAGGGCAGGCAGGACCTGTAATTCCACTGCAATGGGAGGCTACCCCCCATCTCATCTCAGGCTGGCTGATTCCCCTGGCTGTGGCCTACAAGTCTGCAGAATAGAGTGTGTGTGTGTGTGTGTGTGTGTGTGTGTGTGTGTGTGTGTGTGTGTGTGCGCGCGCGCGCGTGCGTGCTTGCTTGCGTTCGTGCGTGCGTGCGTGCGTGTGTTAAAGGATAACTTGCAGGAGTTAGTTAGGTCCTTCCACCATGTGAGTCCCAGGCATCGAATTCAGGTTGTCTGGTGGCAGCTGCCCGGGTCTGCTGAGCTGTCTCAGTGACCCACCACTACTGTCTTACTTAGAGTCAGTCGAGAACAGCCAGCCTCACTCAAGTCGCTCTGCAGCTCTCCACCACCTCCTAAGAAGCCTTGCCCCCTCCCCCAGAAGCCATCATCTCCTTTCTAACAGGGCCAGTTGCACATGCATGCAGGCAGGGGTCCAGCCCTCCTGCTGTCTCATCCCGAACATTCCAGCGAGCTGGGCAGCAGCTTACATCTGCTTCCTGCACCCACAAGGGGAGTCAGCTCTGCTGGGCAGGGTGCAGCTTTGGGTGGTGAACTCTGGTTTTCACTATTTCTGCAGTGCCCCATGAGACCTTGGTGGGACAATAAGCCCTTAGGACTCTGTTAGTTTGTCCTTGACCGCTTAGAAATCACATCTTCAGAATCGAGTCACACACACAAACGCATGATCCCCAAATGAGATGGGGTGGAGAGGGGGGCTACAGTCTGTCACTGTCACCCCATCGGGGTATGATCTGAGAGCTTTCTCCCAGAAAGAGAAAGCAAGATGGAAGGGTCTATTAGCAGAGAGGAGTCTATTTGCAGGTACATACACACTTTCCAGAGCACTGGGCGGACCCCACTGCTGTGTTATACATAACAAAACCAAAATTCTCAGAGGAGGCTGTTGAATGCTGGGAGCCCTGAGATCAGGGGTGGGGCCAAGCAGCCCCGTGCAGCTGGCAAAGCTGGGGTTTCAGGGACTAGCCTAGAGACACTTCCAGCACAAAACAGAAAGAGCAGGAGTGTCTCCCTTCGCAAGGGAAAGAGGAAAGGACACCAGGACACAGGGATGGAAATAAACTCATGTTTTACATTTTAAATCTCTTAGTTCCCACCAGCCGGAGTGCATTCGGGGACCACGTGCATGCATAACCAGATGCACACAAACAGGTGTGCTCTCCTGGGTATGTGGATAGCATGAAGCTCTGGTTCTGAGCTGGCTTGCCTGCCCTCTGCCCTCAGTGGCTCTTGTCCCACCCTCCTGCCTCCAGAGAGCATCTCTGTGTTTTCCAACGTGCCTCCACCTGGCCTTGTGCTATCCGCTGTCACCCAGGAGTTCCTTCTCCAGGAGCCTCACCCAAGGCCTCAGTGACCCCCTACTGTGTGCTTAGCATCACCCTCAAGATGCTAGGTGCCAGCTGCAAGCCTTTGAGAGATGCACAGGAAGAGGATGCCTGTCGACGTGTGCACACACCCACATAAGCACCTTGGAAGCTCATCAGCTCCCATCTCTGCCATTCTTGCCTACAGGTAAGAGAATCTCAGCACGGATGAACCGTTATCAGGACAAACAGCTAATCCCTCCAAACCCAAAGCACAGGGCTGTCTCTCTCAAGCTCTGAAGCGGTCGGTGCATGAAAGAGCTCAGCTCTGCACCTTGCTAACACTGCCGTGCCTGCCGAGTGACACTGGGACAGCTGTCCCTCTACTCCAAGCAAAAGATTGCCACAAGCCAGAGGCATATACCCACAAGGGCTGCACTTGCCTTGAAGAGCCATGGAAGGCCCCAGAGGCCTCTTCACTCACCATCAGCCCATGTGTCATTGGCAAAGCTCAGCCATGTGGTTCAAGAACAAAATTGCAAGGAGATGGACTCAAGGACCAGGCCCATGAAAGGCTCTCCACTGAACATCACAGGCAGCAAACCATATCCAGGGTCAGCAAAGGGGAATGCTTGCCACTCACCAGTTTGTGCCTGAGATGGACGGTGATCAGAGGAGAGCCCGATAGGTTCTGGGACAGAGTGGGTGGTGGGGACACCTCCAGGGAGATCAGGCGGCTGGCGACAGAAAGCAGGCAATCTCTGCAGTTCACAGCCTCAGTAATCCTTGGAAATAAATGAGTGGAAATGGGTTACAAACAGGGGTGGAGGGATGTCGTGCAGCTAGACTGTGACCTTGAAGCCAAGAATTCTGAGACCAGCATTTGATCCTGCATCTGGAAGCGGCCTTTGCTGCTAAACATCTCAATTCTGTACCTCAGTTCCACCCTGTATGTGTGTGCCAGCATAGGGTGTCATCGTGGTTGGCCACCCAAGAAACAAGAACATACCCACACATCTCACCCACCACTATACAACACTCACTTTGTGCTGGCTGGGGGGATGTTGTTCAGGTAATAGTGCATGGAGTGGTAGAGAAGGCCGACAATCGTGGTCCAGGCTGAGGACAAAGCAGAGGTCAGACACCCATCAACACTCCAGTTTCCAGCAGGAAGTGTGCAAAACCGTACACACAGGACGGCTGAAGGCAGTAACTCACTGACTTAGGGTGGGGGTGGGAGGGGGAAGAGCCACAGGACAATGAAATTTACAGAAGCATAGAAACTGAGGCTAGTCCTGTGCTCGGCTGGGACAATGACCTCCTGCCCTGTCCCCTATACCCACTCCAGACACAGGTGCTAAGGCCATAGATACCATAGAGGCTCAGGGCCAGGGGGCTCTCCATGAGCTGCCTGGCAGTGTGTCTCAGTCTGTAGGATGAGTGTGCTAATACTCAGAGGCAGGTCTCTGCAGACCCAGCACACTGCAGACTAGCACACACCCAGATGGCTGCAATGGGCCCCCAGCCCCTTATTGCAGTGAGAACTGCATACTCAGCTCTTTTTTTTTTCATTCCAGGGGTGTGAGATCACTCAGCAGTCATTGGCTGATTCTCTGAACTCTCCCTGCTGTCAACTCACGACTCACTACATGCCAGGCACAGTGATTTATACACACTTTGCCTTGTAAGGTCTGAAACAATATCACAAAACAGGTATTTTTATTGCCCTGGCACAGCAACTTGCCCAAGGCCACACAGCCAGCAGTGGATAAGCTGGGGTTCTAACCACAGAATCTGGGTTGGTTGTCAATAAGTGTTGAGAACATGGCCTCTGCCATTCTGGAAATGTGAGCTATTTCTAATATGTCTGCGCAGTGGAACCTGGGAGGATAAGACCCTACTCAAGGATGCTAGGTGGTGCCTCTCTCCTGAGAGCAGGATACATTGAATATTTTCCAGGAGAAGATGAATATCATAGGCAAATCTCCTCCAGACCAAAAATTGGGTCCTTGCTGGGGAAGGGGCTGGGATGTGCCTCTGTCTAGGCCCTCTACAGTGAGGAGCTACAGCAATCTTCAACTGTGACTGAACACAAGAGGGACGGATGCCATCTAGATATGGCCAGAATCACCTGGGCCTTATCCATCAGGTGCCCTTGGCTACTCCTTCATAATGAGACTTGACTTGGGCCTGTTCTGGGATAGTTTCTGGGTCTTCTATATAGACATACCTATCCATGGCTACCTTGAACAAGGAGAGGAGGTGCCCCATCTACTCACATTCAACTCACCGGGAGATGAGCAGATTAGGGGACACACAGTATTCTGTGTGGTAGGTCAGATTCATGGGAACATAGATTTGCAGAGCCCCACTCCAAGTCCAAGCTCAGTCTACAGTGTGTTGCAGAATGAGGTGTTAAGGTGTGCTTTGCATCAGAGCCTCCTTTGGGGCAGCTCCATCAGGGAGGGCAGCCACCCAGACTGTACCACCTGAAAGCCTGAGCAACCATATACACTCACCTTTGCTGTGAAGGGCCTCTCTTGGAATCTCAATGTAGCTGTGCCCGTGGGCTGGGAACCTATAGTGAGGGACACTCAGTGCTGGGGGAAGGACCTTGGCCACGGAGAAATCTGCAGAAGTGGACATAGTAAAATGGGGTCAGCGGGCTCACTGGCTGCAAGAAACAGGCTGAGGAACCTGTGTGTGTGTCACTATTCTTTGTTTCTTAAACCAAGGCAACTCTTAGGGGAGAGGACTTGCCTCCAAAAGGATGACCAAGAACACATATGTGTGTTCATGGGTGTGTGTGTGTGCCTGTGTGTGTGTGTGTGTGTGTCCATAGGTATATGAATTAACAAAGGGATTTCTACAGAGCCTAAGTCCTCCAGCCACACCCTAAGGGAACTCCTGCCTGGAGGGACCCTGACCCTCTCTAGCCCTCTAGCACTAAGCACTCTGCCTCGTGGTCCAGCCCATAGGCTTGAGGGAAGCTGTGGCTATCTAAGCTCTGGAGGACCCCATCAGAAAAGGGAAAGTTAAAACACACGTGTGGAGGGGGTGCTTTGGCAGACAGGCAGCTCCATAAGCTGCCTCTGTAGGAAGATGAGCTCCTGGACCATGGTGGGGTAATGTGTGATGTCCCCTGCACGGAAGTGTCCTCAGACAGGGACTCAAAGCAAAGAATTTGTGCCTATCTGTGGGGACCGGACACATCCTGGGAAGATCAGGCAGCTTCCTCAGAGATTCTGCCATTCATCTGAACTCACATTCTGGTCTCCTCCTTCTTCATCCATTCCACATCTCTGGGGCAGAGAGCATCCCACTGGATGCTTAAGGACCCAAAGGCTCAAGGGAGTTGGAGTCCCTACTCTCTTTGGGCCCCAGACAACTGTCATGAGACGTCTGTAGCTCCACATTGCCATGGCTACTTACAAATCCCCGTGAGCATACCATGACCCAGCACTTCTAACCTAATTCTAACACATTTTTCTCCAAAAACAGGATTTTGTACAAGGCACTGGACCTCAGAGAAATGGCGGTTTGCCTCAGTTGCTGTGTGAGCCTCAGACAGTGTAAAGGTAAATGACCCACACACCTGGCACTCTCCCTCCCCAACCCCCCACTGTCCCTCAATCTGATAATGGTTACCTGCCATGGAGGAAGAGCCTATGAGGGTGACATGGGGTTCTCTGGATTGCAGGTTGGATGATATGTGACCCATTACGGTATCGATGGTGTTCACCAGCCCCAGCGTCATGGTGTTGTCCTGCAAGCAACAGAGACATGAAACTCTAACGACCACCATACTCAGCATTATGTGGAATTGGCACATCACAAACTCAGAGCTTCACTTCCCCATGATGGCCATCAGAGAGAGAAAACCACCCAAGTGCCCCATTTTAAAGCCTGGGAGATGACCATGTACCAGATGAGTTCATGTAGCGTGGACACAAGTCAAAGCTGACCCAATGTCATAGCATTAGTTCCTGAATGACCAGAGGACTTGGACCACTGTTTGTAGCTCTGCTATGAATCCTCCAAGGACCAGGATAAGCCTCAGGTCTGCCCATGCCTCTGTCTTACGGCTAACAGCCTTGAGTCCCCTGAGGCATGAGGACACCAGCGATTCTTTTCTATTCTCAGTGAAGTAGCAGCCTCTTTGAAGGTACCAGGCCCCAAATACCCTCTGGCCTCTTTGACTCCACATCCAATGGCCCTCTTCACCTACTCTGCATCTTTAAGGCAGGAAGAACACCACTGGATTCTATTCACAGGAAGGAGGGTCCCTTCTAGCTGTACGGATCTCTGCTGCCAACTGGGGACCAGTGTCCATGCCAGGGTTCATGTCCACATTGGCCTGACTGTCTTGAACTTCATGGCAAAGAACAGTTGTTTCCACCCCCTGCCTCATTCTGCCTGGCTCTGCTCTGCCTACCTCGCCCATCCCCTTCCATCCTCTTATAGATTGCTTCTGTCGCTGTTGAGTTCTCGACACCCTCTCACAAACACTCTAGGAGGGCTTACTGAGGCGGAACCAGATACACAGGCCAATTTTAGACATTGTCTCTTAGGCCCGTGGTCTGATTCCAATCAGAATGTCTGTGTCTTTGGCATACAGTTCTAGGGGGAGCAGCGATTCATGCGTGCCCTTCTCCTCAGTGCTTATAAGCTTGCCTAAGCCTGGATTGTTTCATAATTATTCATATTTTGCAGCAGATTTGCATATTTTACATTCAAAGAAAGTTCATTTAAATCAATGAAGAAAAATCTGTCGATCTGAGACATCCACTGTCCCTCCTCTGGCTGTCCCCACTGGCTAGTCTCCCATGTTTCAGACTGCAGCTTGTACACAAAGTCCCTTAGAAACCTATCCCTGGAGGTCTGCGCTTCTTGAAGAAGAATGTGTTTCTATGTAAGACTGTGTCGCACTTACATTCTTGACCCCCTTCCCTTCCCATCTGCCGGTTATGCAATCTCATTTCACGTGAAGCACTTCAATAAAGGGCTCACAGAACGCAGACGTCATGCCACCTTACTAATAAGGGGAGAATTGGCTGTCACTTCTGCCTCTCAACCTTGCGAAACCTGTCAATGTTTGAAATGAGGGGGATTCAGGAGCGTGAGCTCTTTGGCATGTTGGTGTGATCAGGGCCTTCTGGATGCCTGGGAGCCTTCATCCTCCTCCTTATTGACCCCCTGGGAGCCATGTGTAGCACGGAAGCTGGGCAGGACTGAGATCTTGAGTCGCTACATAGACTGAATGTTTGAGAGGTGAATGCCTACTATACCAGTCACTGTGAGGTGGGGTCTGTTGTTACTGTAGCATGGCCTACACTGACTAACATGGTGCCCAGAGTACCTTGGCAAATGTTCTCTCTCCCCGATTTCCCCATTTTGTGTGTGTATGCGGTAGGCATGTGTGTGCACATTTTTGCATGTGTGTGGGTATATATGTGCACATGCACATGTGTGCATGTGGGAGCTGAGGTTCATGTTGAGCATCAGTGTACATCACGCTTCCACCTCACTCATTGAGGCAGGGTCTCTCAGTCAAACCTAGATCTCACCTATATGACTAACCATCTTGCTCTGGGAATCCCTTGCCTCTGCCTTCCCAGGTTGGAATTAAAGGGTGGCTGCCATGCCCACCCAGAATCTGTGTGGGTGCTTGGGACCTGAACTCCATCCAGCCTGTATTGCTTGTGAGCCATCTCCCCAACCCCACCTTGGCAAACGTTCTTGGTAGAAGTGAGGAGAAGCAGGTTCTAGCAGATGTCTGTAGAATGAATGTGTGTGAGTGGGCTCTGGACCAGACTGTGGGGTCATCTGAGGCTGCTCACCGTCACGCTCTGCCTGACGGTGCTGGGTGATTCTTATATTAGGTATTTTTATCATCTGCCATCGCCACAACTATTCATCGACTGTGCTCATGTTTTAAAGAAGTAATATCAATAAGGTGGTTGGATATCAAAGAAAAGCACTCCGTTCTGCTTCCTGAATTTTGAGTGCAGGAGGACAAAAGCCTTTCATTTTCTCACTTTAATCACGAAGCACACTTCCGCGCTCGGCCATCTCACTCAATCCGCTGATCTTAAAATGCCAAATATGGCTCTTATGACTATTCAAGAAGGCAGAATTAAAAAAAAAAAAAAAGACATTGTGTGAAATGACAAGCAAAGGTCAGCCTGCAAAGATCAGAACCAGAGATGGTGGCACAGGACTGAGGGTTTCAGGGTCCCAGGTTCCCCTGAAGACCAGAACACACAGTACCCTGGGTGCCATTCATACCCCAGTGAACTTCAGTGACTCAGGTAGCAGGACCTGGAAAGGCTTCATTCTTCTTAAAGATAGCTAGGGACCTGGGATGCCACTGCAAGAAGACAGCCATAACAAAGTATACACATACTAGAGGTCAAGGCATCCTTCTTACCTCTGATACGTGGGTCCAGCTGGGAAGTAGAAGCACCTCACCCACAGTTCTTAAGAAAGTCTAAAGATAAAAAGAACAACACTGTTTTAGCATAGATCCTCAAGCCTCACATCTGGGTCCATGAGTCTCCTCGGCTGGTAATTGACTTAACACATAGTGGCAGGCAATAATAGCTTATATTTGTGGTGTGTGAACATCTGTGTGTATATGTTTACATGTGTGTAGGCACACTTTCATGTTGATGCACCTGGGAGTCCATGTGTGTGCCCGTGAAGCCCAAGGCTGATGTCAGGGACTGTCCTAGATGACTCGTCCACCTTATTCACTGAGGCAGACTCTTAATCAACCCCAAAGGGGGCCAGTAAAGCTAAACTTCACCAGCCAGCTTGCTGTAGGGAGCTCCTGTCTCTGCCTTCTGAGACTGGATTTATAGGCAGGTCACCATATCCACTCAGCAGTCTGTGGATTCTGGGGATCCAAACTCAGGTCTTCAGGCTTGTGGGTCAAATGCTTTGATCACTGAGCCATTTCCCCAGCCTCCGGCTCTATCTTACAGATGCTATCTCATTTGTTTCTTGTGACAACCTTGTAAAGTCAGTGATCAGAAGGTGGATATCCCAAGGGTCCAGGTCATGTGACAGGCCCTAGAATGCCCCACCAATGTATGTATGTATGTATGGATGGATGGATGATGCATGCATGCATGCATGAATAGATGGATGAACGAGTGAATGAGTGAATGAGTGAATGATCACAGCTCATGAAATCTACTTTAGTCAGGGCAGCCTGACATTAAGCCACTTATACCAGCTGGAAAGCACCTCAGCAAAGTAGAAGCTACCTATGCCCTCCAGTCAGTCACCTTAAAACCACATTTGCTTAGGCTCATTCTTGTTCCAAAACAATGAAATTAAATTTCAGCATTTTCAAGCAGGGAGATTTAAGTGAAAACTGATCTTCCTGCTTCCTTTGAAAGAAAGTGTTAGCCTGCCAGCATTCCACGTAACCATGGAGCCGAGCTGAGCAGGGTAGCTGTTTCCATTTGCTCCAGGCCCTGCCCCTCCCTACTCATCTGTCTGTCTTTCTATCTCATCTCCTGCTACAGACACCAGACTCAAGCTCGGAGGTCAACTCATCGACCTCCATTTCCTCTACCTAGTGGTTCTCAACCTTCCTAACACTGTACCCCTTTGATACAGTTCCTTTCGTTGTGGTGACCCCCAACCACAAAATTATTTTCCTGGCTACTTCATAAATGTAATGTTGCTAATGTTATGAATCATAATGTAAATAGTTTAGGAGAGAGAGGGTTGCCAGAGGGGTCTCGACCCAGGGTTGAGAACCCTGTAGAGTCTTCACAGTCAACAAAATCCTGTCCCTGCTCACCAAATACACTAAGTATGTGCAGAATGCATCATCAAAGCTTCCTTCTCCCATTCATCTTCATTCCACAGCTGTTTATTTATATTCTAAAGTTCAGGGGCTTAACTAATGGCCAAAAAAAGAAAAAAGAAAAAAAAAAAAAAGCTCCTGCTTTCTCTCCTTGATGGGAGGAACAGCAAGCACTGGGTAGTTTCTATTAATTCCTTATTCCTTTCCCTCATATAGCTTAGGCTGGCCTCAAACTCACTATTCATAGAACAAGCCAGGCCCAAGATGACCTTGAACTTCTGATCCTCGTCCCTCTGCCTCCCAAATGCTGAGGTTGCAGGTGTGCACCACCAGACTTGGTTTGTGCAGTGCTGGGGGTCAAACCCAGGACTTCACACATGTTGGGTAAGTACTCTTGCAACTGAGCCATGTCCATAGCTGCTCACCCCATGATTTTTCTAAAAATCCACAAAATAAGGACTTCAGGGGGCCAGGTAATACCATCAGCTCTGCCACAGAGTGCAAAAGCAAGCTAGACTGTGCATAATTGAGTGGCCATATGTCCCTAAAATGTTACTACAGAAATAGGCCATGTGTGGATTATGTTTGGCCTGAGGGATAGACAACAGTTCTGAGAACAGAAACAAGTGAACCATGTCAGTCAACTTGAATTCGTTCTTCCTTCCTTCCTTTCTTTCTTCCTTCCTTTCTTTCTTTATCCCCCCTTCCTCCTTTTCTTTTCTTTTCTTTCCTTGGAGGTGGAGTGAGTAGGATCTCATGATGTAGACTCAAGATCCTCCTGCCTCAGTTTCCCAGGGACTGGGATTACAGGTGTGTGCTACCACACACAACTTTCTATTTCCAATCAGCTGCTTCTGTGGGGGGGGGGCACTTAAATCAGTTAAATGGTATATTTTATTTACTTAAAATCAATTAAATAATATATTTTATTTACTTAATTCAATGTATAAAATATTGTTTCAACATGTATGTCATATTTATGTTAACTGTTAGATATTTTATAGTTCTTTTGTTCAGGGTGAGGACTCCAGGGGCATCTTGTACATGGGTCACACTAGTCCCTGTACATGACCCACAGGCCTCACACTCGAGAGCATACATGAGTGACAGCACAGCCTGGGAAGTGGCCTCTGGCCACTGTACCCGCCATCATGGATAGCTAAGAGCCTGGACACTATGGAAAATTGTAGAATGCCTTCCTACAAATTTTGTTTCCTGTTGAGTCAGAGTTGAGAAGTGCTGGACACCATCATTCTGTATGATTTGTCCCTAGGGTACCAGGGTCAGCACAAGCCCTGAAAAGACCTCAAATTGATGATCACTGGGCTTATTCAGTCTTGAGATGGCTTTCATTTGATCTGTACACATTTCCTTTTAAAAGTTCAGCCATGTTTTCAAGATTTAGGGCTTCCCTTGCCAGATCAGAAGAGGTGGGTAGAAGGATGAAGTCAACCTCTGACTGGCTGGATGATGCTCTCTGCAGGTCAGCTGTCCTGCCCATTGCATCTATGACTTTGATTTTTGACCCCCAAAGGCATCTGGCTTTGCAATCTGACTCGGTGAGGCTCAGCAGAGAGGTAAAGCAGAAGTAACAAGCAAAGAGCAAAGCCACTGAGCTCAGGTAATGTCTCCCATGTGGTCTGCAATGAAGTCTGTGTTCCAACACACTATCTTATGAAGAACATGGGAGCCCTTTGGCCATATGTCCCTGCCTCACTTCATCCCCACCAGCTGTCATATAGTACCACACTAGGTTTAGCAGAACAGCCTGTCTCCCCTGACCCAAGTCCCTCTGTGCTCAGCTCCATATTCTTCCTGAAAGATAGATGGTAGCCCTTTCTGTGGCTCTCGGCCATAGTGCCTCTTAGCATGCACAGCTCAAGGAAACAATGGTTCATGCCTACCATAGCCCCTCATCTGCCAGCACATTCCAATGGGTGATAAAGGCTGAGACTGGAGTGTGTTCAGGGCCTGGGGAAAGACATAGACTTTCCAAAAATTCCTATACTTTATAGACAGCCTCTCAGAGCAGCTGTCACAAGAACAAAAGAGAGATTTGATGACAACCGTACTGTAGGCCAAGCCCTGTTCCAGTGTGTCACATACCATCTTCCATTGGTAACCTACAAGATTGCCCAAATTTAGGGATTTTTCCACCCAATCCAGCCCTTTTTCCTGTAGAAATGGGAAGTGTGCCACAAAGGCAATTTGGCCCAACCAAGATCTCTTTCATGACTGTCTGGTCTGCCATAACAATTCTGCCCCCAACCCCCTGAGAAGGTGATTGGTTTAGGTGAGGTCAATGGGCCCAGTGATGATCAATAAGGTTAGGTGGCTACTTCCAGGGCATCATGGGAAAGCTTCTGTCCTATAAAGATGAGCCACCCACCATCCCCAGCCCCAGAACATTTAGACACAAAGGCAAAGGGCTATATGTAGTTATATGGACATAGGAAGAGTGTCCATTGGACCCAGAACACAGTGACTTCAACACTAATAGATCAATGGTCAGAATACATAAAGGAGGGTCACATAGCAGAACCATCCAGCCACTGTCAATGCCAAGGACTCAGACACCATGTTCCACACCTGTTCTAGGCTGAAGCATTATGCTGGTACCAGCTAAATACCTGGGATGCACAACTCCTCCACATCTCCAGTAACTGTGAGGTCTTGCAGGGTTAGACATTGTGCCTACCAAACTACAAAGAGGACAGGGATGGGATCATCACTAGCTTGTCCCACTCCAGAGTCTGGAACCTGAGCCAAGCTACCCAAGCCCATCTTCCCTTAGTACTTTCCAGAACCTGAATCTATCTTAGTCCCTCAATCTTTTGAAAGCCATGGTAGTTCCTGGCAATGTGGGATTCTAGAACCAATGTGTTCTGAGAGATGATGAAGTCTTGGACATCCAACTTGCTTCTCCCATCCTAATCAAGAAAGCTACTGAGTATCTCCAGCCACTACGGGGAGCCTCTAGTCACTATATCCCAGGTGTGCCATGTTTTCCTGGGTGTGCCTTCAGCATTAGAACTTCCAAGAAACTAGAATCCTTGGGGAGAAATGACTCTGCACCTGGACACTAAAGTGTACAGGGACCCACTTGGTTTCCTGAGATATGATCGCAGTAACTATTGCCTCAATGTGTCAGAATAGCCAGGAAGCCAGAACAATTTGTACCTTAACAAAAAGTACACAATTGTAACCTGCAGGACAAAAGTGGGCCTAGCAGCCAGACTCCACACTCTCTGCTCATAGTCTTAGGCTATATTCTCAAGAACGGCCTACCTCAAACACCCCTTCTCTCTCCACACCAGACAAGAACCCTGGCTCAATAAGACCATACAGTCATGAGATACCTCAAGCTTGTAGTGAGATAGTCCTTCTGTGGCACTGACCACGCCCATTGGGGGTGGAGCCATGGGCGGAGTGACCTGTGGAAGGAGGTCAGGGCGGAAGGGGCCAGGAAAGGTGCTCTCTTTCTGGCGTGACTCGGACAGGAGAGGATCGGGTTGAATTTCCTGGTGTTCATCTGTCTAGGTTGTAAGTGATTTCTCCCTGAATAAACATCTATTCGGCCTATTTGTTTATCCTGATCCTTATTTAACTGCGTTATCTGCCTCTACCTGGAAACTGTTAGGAGGAATGAAGAAAGGGAGTATCTTAACTTTAATGCCCTAAGTACCACACTCACAGAGGGCTCTGGGTGGCTTTAGAAAGTTACACTGTAGACCACGATCTGTGGCTTCTAACTACATCTGCTAACATCCCCCATGTCTTCCTTATTGCCAAGGAGACAACAGACTTGAGACCATGAGTTGAAGTCCAACTGATTATGGAGGCTGGGTAAATGTGTGGATGGACCAGAGAGGTTAGACGCTGGGGAAGTGAAATGAAGATCCAATTCCCAGCTCAAGGAGGCTTCACTGAACCACAAAGAGCTGACCAGAACAACCTGCCTGTTTACAAACAAAAAGCCTAAAATGCTGTCAGGCAAAGGCTCTTGATCCTGCCGTGTTTGTGTGTGTGTGTGTGTGTGTGTGTGTAAGCCAGAACTATAGGTGGCTGTAAGCCATACAACATGAGTTCTAGGAAGTGAATTGCAGTCTTCCATAAGAGTAGCAAGAGCTCTTAACTGTTGAGTCATCTAAACTGCCATGGCTCTAGATCTAACTCTCTAATTCATGGTCCAGCCATACATCAGCCCCAATCCACCAGACAAAGGCACAAGGAGCCTGACCTGTGTGAGGTTCAGCGCAGTTTCCTCTGAGAGGGATTTATTGGGCAGGCTGAGGGACATATTTTGAAGGTAACGAAGCACGGTCCCAGGTCTCTGGAAGCATTTCCTCTCCTCTGTTAGGTTGGTGATGATTGGGTGATAGGCATCTGTGGGCATCTGAAAAAAACAGTGGCCACATGACTTCCTGTGGCCAGGAACTGAAACCAGGGCATTCTGTACATGTTCAGAGTGATCTCTGGCTCAGGCCCCATCAGGACAGTACCAAGACTGGTCCCCCACCCCCAAGATGCTTCTGTGAAGGGTTTGCATAGTAACAGCATCCCATCCTCACAGTTACCTCATGAAACAAGAACCATCTGAAAGATGAAAAGAGACACAGAGAGGCATAAGGAGTCGATGAGTGATAAACAAAGATCTGAACCCAAGTGTCAAAGTCCCTGAGCAAGGGACATTCTTTAGACACAAAAATTAATTTGAAGCAGCCACTCTGTATGAATCGACCTATTCCTCTGATATCAGAAAAAGTCACCAAAGGAAGAGCTGGGTCTCAACTGCCCAGGAAACCATTTCAGAGGTCACGGTCTTCCCAGGATTCCCTTTCTTCCTAGTGTTCCAAGGAAGAGGAACCAAGGGGATCGTTTTTCCAATCAGTCTGGGCACCAGGCATTACTCTAAAACTTGCTTCCCTCCCTTTATTATTTCATTCTGGACATGACTCTGGCCTTGCTGGCACACAGCACGAGCCAACCCAAGCAACAAGAGGGTGGGGGTATGGTTTGAATGTGAAGTGCCATTCAAAGAGTCTTCTGTGTTAAAGCTTTGCTCTCTAGTTGGTGGCACTATTAAGAGATGACTGGGTCATAGCAGGATGCTAACCTCATCAACAGATTAAACCCATGGATGAGTTTGTATGCTGGAGAATGGGCTATAGAGGTGGGAGCTAGGAGAAGAAAAGAGGATATGCCATTATCCTCAGACCCATTTTCTTACCACTCCCACCCCCATCTCTCTTCCCACCCTCACCCCTACTCCCTGGCTGCCCTAGAGCATGGGGGAAGCACCTTTCTCCACTTGGCTTTCTACCATGTGTCTGCCTTGTCTCGGGCCCTCAGCAATGCACCTAGCACACCATGGACTGAAACCCTTCCCTCTTGGGTTGTCTTCTCAGATATCCTGTCCCAGCTACAAAAATGGGGCAAAGAGAAAAGGCCCTTGCTCACCACGGAATGTGCTGTAGGCATAGCGGGTGGTGCTGAGGACGACAGAAGAGAGTGTTTACCTGGAAGAAAAACAATGCTGCAGTGAGGGCTGGGTCATCCTTTGTCATCCCTAGGGAGGCCTGTCTTTATTCGGAATTTACCAGCTTGAGGTGTCCTACAGAGGCACGGGATGCTTTGAGTATGGATGTTGCTGGGAAGATAAAGGGCTCATAAATCAGCCTAAAAGGTAGATTATATGGATTTTCCCAGCAGAAATTATTTTTCCATTTATATTGTAAATTGCTTCTGAACACCGTTCATGCAAGCCATCACATAAAAGGATGATTTTATGCAAGGTCTCACGAATTTCAAACAAAGAAAGAATAAGAAATAGGCTTCAGTGGCACCCGGACTCATTATAGATAAAACACAGGATTCTTAATCACTGGGTGCTATGGTTTCAATCAGAAGCATCTCCCACACTCGAACATTTGGTACCCAGCTGGTGGCACTATTTTTGGAAGGCTCTGGACACTCTGGGAGGCAGAGCCTAGCTGGAGAAGCTGAGGCCCCTGGGGACAGGTCCTTGAGGGTGTGTTTACCCCCTGCCTACTTCCTGTTGTTTCGCTCTGCTTCCTGCCCCCATTGTCATGTGAGTAGATGCCCCACTCAAATATATGGAACCCAGTGGCCACCAGCTGAACCCTCCAAAATCATGAGCCAATATAAATCAATGCCACTTAAGTAATCATCTCAGGTGTTTTGTTACAACATGAAAGGAACTGATTTACTAGGCTAAGATGCCACCCCAACAGTGGTGGAGGAGACAGAACTTCTGCTGTGAGGAGCCTGGTTACTCTCTCTACTGATGGTCTGGTTAATTATGAGCCCTTCCCCATGATGAGATGTCCAAGTTTAAAGACGAAGCCCCCACTTGCCACTTTCTGCCTACACTTCACCATATTTCTGACTATTGTTTCCTGATGAGAACATAGACTTGACTTGATACTTGACCTCATTTTTGGGAAATGTCTCAAGGTTGCTTTGGGTGACCTGAGGAAATGACATCATCACACTGGCTGGCTTGAGAGTGATGGGCCCCTTGGGACTGGGTGGAGCGAGGTGGCTGGCGATGTAGAGCTGGACCCCAAAAGCACTTTGTTCTCCAAGACTGAGTGACATTCATGCCAACGCAGCCATGCCATGTATTCATGTCATGCCACAATCAACTCCTGTTGACTCATGTGCAGCTAAGAGATAAAAGCAATGAAGTGGAGGTTTCCCTGTACACCATGGGAGCGGTCATGTGACATTCACATGAGAAGTGAGTGCCCTTGGTCTGGCTCAGTGCCCGTGTGATCTTGCTATGATAGGGTCATCTGGCAGATGGTATATATGCCTAGGTTTCACAGATGCACACACTTGAGATCTCAGTCTGAGCTGGACCCTCTCTGCCTCTGCATGGGAGCTGCTCCCCACTTGAGCATCATGGTCTGGCAACCTTTCTGGGAGAACAAATGCCAACACTCCATCTTCTTATGAGTCACCAAGTGATGGAGTTTTGTGGAATATTTAGAACAGGTGAACCTCAGAAGGATGAACTAGGTTAGTGGCTGCAGAAGGCAGTGATGGCTTAACAGACGTGGGCGTCCCTTAAGGATGATGAAATATCTGAAGATGATTTAGAGACTGTGTTTACACCCTGTGAATTTGATAAATACCACCAAACTGTTTACCTTATTGCCATTACTTTTTTATTGTCATGTATGCGTGTAAGAGCAGAGGTTAACTTCAGTGTCATTCTCAAGGATCTGTCTGTCTACCAAAAAAAAAAAAAAAAAAAAAAAAAACCCTAGGACCTGGGGCTACTGGTGATGATAGCCTGGCTGGAGAGCGAATTCACAAGATCCTCCTACCTATGCCTCCCCTGTGCTGGGATTATAAGCACACACTACCACACCCTGCTTTTTAAGTGTGGGTCCTGGGATTTTAACTCAAGTCCTCATGCTTGAGAGGCCAGTGCTTTACTTACTGAGCAATCAGTCTAGCCCTATATATTTTTTAAAAATTGCTCACTTTAAACAGTTACACAGATGTCACATGAAATTTATCAAAGCTTTTTAAAAAGTCCCATGGCAAAGTGAAGACTTGATCCATGCCCACCTGCCTATGGGCCCCTGCTTGGAGCAATCACCTGTAATGGAACACGGAGAAGGTACCCTGGGGTTTGGGGGCCCCCCCGCAGAGGATGTGCACATGGGAGGCATTTGTTAAAGGCATGAATATTTGCCACCAAAACCTCTGTAATCAGCATTTGTATACCCCATGGAGCTTGCAAGGATCAGAGAATATTAATCTCAGTGTGTCTCCTGCGAACTGTTGGCTCATTTATCTTGGGGAACAGGTGTTCAGAAACATGCCTGTACTTATAAGGCTCATTAAGACACATCTGGCATCTGCCATGACAAAGGCTTGAGAGCTAAAGGGTGCTGAGGAGCCCAGTGCTGAGTACCTTGAGATGCAGACCCCAGATCTACCCACAGCCTTCCCCACAAACTGACCTATGGCAGCTGTGAAGTACATCTTGATCTCATCGGGAGTGAGTGCACGTTCCCAGATGATGAACTCATCGAAAGCTCCGCTCTCATAACGCTTGGTCTGGTCCTGCTCAGACCCTATGACCAGGTTGGCATGGGGATCCCCATAGGTGTGAGACACTTTCCCGCTCGGGTCTGACGTGCTCAGAGTCCCGTTGACATAGACTTTTAGGCCCTCCTTGGACTTCCATGTGAACAGGACATGAGTCCAGTAAGGACCTGGAAAAGAGTGAAGAATGCATCCTGAGCACAGCCAATGAGTTCTGCATGAGCTTTCTTCATTCCTAAGCACATCCCTCTTCAATGTGATGTTTGGTCACCCTTGACTTTAGTGAGTCCAACTATGGATTATAACAACCTGAATCCCTTTAGTCCTTTGGAGCACATGAGCTTTTCTCCCACCCCCAAATTCCAAAAGCAATTCGAGAAGACCCTTTATTGTTTGAACACAAGAGTCACACATTTAAACACCTACACTTGGAGGCAATAAAAGACTTGTTTAAAAGGCAAAATCCGAGTACCAACCAATCAGACCATAATCCTAGTTGAAAATCCCACTATGCTCAGGAACAAGATGAGGACATCCCTCTGTCACAACTTCTGGAAGTCCCCACTATTACGGTAAGCAAGGAAAGGGACACATGGGCTGGGAAAGACAGAGTGAAATAATCTTTACTATCAATAATAAAAGCAAAACCTGAAATGTACAGGTGATGGTCACATGATGGGTGGATAAAAAGCTAAGAGACAAAAGTCAGTAGTCTTCCTACCTGACAGTAATGAACATGTAGAATGTATTTGTTCAGGCACATACACACCCACACACTCATGACTGAGGAAAGAATGAAATGTTTGGAGAGGCATCCCATGTTCATAGACAGGAAACTTCAGTGCTGTTAAGGTGTCAATCTATCCCACTTGGTTCCGTAGACTCGGTGCAATTCAAACCAGCCCAAATCCAAGCATGCTATCCTTTGGAGAGCCACCATTGGTGTTTACAGCCTACACAGAGAGACAGATACTAAGGAAAGCCACCTATTAAAAGAGTTGGAGGACTGACATGGCCTCCTTCTAAGACTAAAGATGGCCTGCCCAACTGTGGCCTGTGGGGTGCATGCAACCACTTGTAGCTGAGAATCGCCATGAGTGTGGAGCGATGTAAAATTGTAAAAATACTTAAAACATTGTGAGGATTTTTTTTTCAATTAAATTCAATAGCACAAGTTTTAAGCATGAATTGTGCAGGTAATAATGTTTTATGGTGCCCATAGGTTGGACATGCTTGGATCAGTAAGCAAAGCCACAGGGAGACAGATAGATCAGAGGGACAGAACAGACAGCAATATAGACACCATCTGCTGACACCTGACAGGAACAAAGCCAAACTGAAGCAAACAAAGCCACGGTGAAACAAACAAATCCAGTCTCTGCAACCATGGGGAAACCAGAGGGTCAGATGCAACAGTAACAATAGATGAATCCGGACCTCATCCCTGTGCCCCAAACTAATTCAAAGTGGGTGGTACATGGAAACATCAAACACAGATCTGTGCAGCTTCCAGAATATAAAGGGAGGAATCTAGAATGGCCCCGGGCTTGATTCTGAACTTTAGGAAAAGGTGTGTTTGTCTTACTTCACACGTGTGGGTGTTGTTTTAGTTTGACACCATGGTCAAAGCAAGCCTGGGGAGGAAAGGGTTAGGCTTACATTTTCACAGCACAGTTCATCATCAAGGAAAGTTAAAGCAGGAACTCAAACAGGACAGGAACCTGGAGGCAGGAGCTAAAGCCGAGGCCATGGAGGGATGCTGCTCACTGGCTTGCTCCTCCTGGCTTGCTCAGCCTGCTTTCTTATAGAACCCAGGACCAGCAGCCCAGGGACTGGCAACACCCACAATGGGCTGGGCCCTCCCACACTTTCTCAATGGAGGCCCCGTCCTCTCTGATGACTTTACCATGAATCAAGTTGACATAAAACCAGCCAGTACGTATGTCTGTGTACCAGATGCATGCGGTGCCCGTGGAAGCCAGACAGGGTGTCAAAAGCCCTAGAACTGGACTTGGAGCTGCCATGTGGGTGCTGGGAATTGAACCCAGGTCCTTTGGAAGAGCAGCAGGCACTCTCCAGGCCTTTGTATCATCAAAAGTATGATCCTGGATAGGAAACCTGAAAAGCTTGTCTCCATTAAAACTGAAAACTGCTCCATGAAAGAACTTGTGATAGAATGAATGAAAAGGCCAGCACGGACTGGGGGAAACGCCTGTAATGGACACTGGCACACAAACTGTGCCAAGAACTCTGAAAACCCATAATAAGCAAGCAAGTATCCCACTTAAAGGTAGGCAAAAGGTCAAAGTTCAGAACAGACTCCTCCCCAACATACAGAGTGTGTGACAGCAGGAATGGACCCTGACATTCCTGAACAGAAGCGCACATTAGTGCGCTTCATCACTGACACACAGTGCTGGGCTGGGGTGCTGCTGGGGAGAGTCAGCCATGTGCAGAGGGAAGCCCCCGGGAGTCCTTTGTTCCTTACACCCAATTTCACTGTGAGCTGTTAAATGCCTTGAAAGACGGAGACTGTTGAGAACAATAGTACGGCCATGCCAGACTAGTGTTTACACGCCTGGTCTGCAGAGCCAAGGAGGGGGTAGAGTAGAAATCTGGTTTCATTGAGGACAGGCCCCTGTGCTGGCCCAGCTGTGTAGGAGGATGGCTCCTGGGAGGTATTCCTCCCCTCCCCGCTCCTGCCACAAAAAGATGAAGCTGGGGTCTTTTGCTTCCAAGAGAAGTTGGGAGATCTGAATTCAGACTTGAAATCACAACTGCTGGTCATAACTCATTCAAAACATCACTGAATATCTAAGCAGTCATAGTACAAGGGCCACCAAACCATCCAAGGGCTTGACATGACATTAATCAAAATGGGATGACATGATGGCAATGGGCAGCCTCCTGGCTCTATCATAAACCTCTTTAGGAAGGCTCTTGGTCCCTCCTCTCATGGGTGGGAAGACCAACCCATTAAGGGCCTTGTCTGTTTTGCAAGCCTTGCTGTAAGACATCCTACTGGGCTTGCCAAAGAAGAAACAGGGCAGCCCCTCGAAAGGACACACGATGCCCCTGCCTGCTGGTCACTGTAGACTGCCAGTGATTACGTCAGGGCTTCCTGCTAGAGATTGTGTAACACTTGGGTAATTTTGACACTCTGAGGAACACTTGGATCCTAAGCAGGGCCAAAGCATTATTGCACTTGACTTTGAAAGTGAGAATAACAAAGCCCTCCAGTGGACAAATGAGGAGCAGATGACTAGAGGATGTTTACAAGTCTCTTGGCATCCCTGGGTGGGAAAACAGCACGTGTTCAGTCTCAAAGAACCTGTTAGATGCCTGATGCTGCTCCACAGGCCCAAGGTCCATGGGCTGGGGGGGGGGGTGTCAGACTGTTACCTAGGAAACCTTGACCGCAAGCGGTCCTCACCGAGAGCCATCTCAGAGGTTCAGAAGGAGCCTTGTGAGGCAGGAAGGCAAAAGTGTTTCAGGTCTTGAGTGTGGGAAAGCATCCAGAAATTCAATGACTTCTCTGGCTGCTGCATTTCCTCACCTTACGGAGAAGGAGTTATGAATTCAGCTTAAGCATGTCCAGCACTCACAGGGCAAACCCAAGTCTCCCAGGATTCTGCCACAGCCCATTGTTCAATTCGCCAGCTGTCTGTCTCCCTGGGAAATAACTGTCACTCTTCAAATGTTACTAATGAAAAGACTGAAGAACCAAGTGACAGACCATGACACCAGGCCCATAAAGAGACCGAGCAGATTTAGGACCTGGCCCAACTGCTTAACAGTTAAGCTCTGCCTCCTCCTTCAAATGGGCCAGAAATGGACCTGAGCTACTTCAAAGACATTGCTTCCTTCTACAGCAATGGTTCTCAAATGTCCTAATGCTGCGACCCTGTAATACAATTCCTCACATTGTGGTGATCCCCAACTGTAAAATGATTTCCGTTGCTATTTCATAACTGTAATTTTGTTAGTGTTATAAATCATATGCGACCCTCAAAGGCTTGAGGATTGCTGTTTAGAGGCTTAATATGGAGCGACGCCATACACACACACACACACACACACACACACACACACACACACACACCTGCCTCTGACATGGCTGGTTTCTGTCCAGGTGTCCCACCACCACCCCAGCTGCATGCCACATGAAACTCCTTGTCACCTTCCTCCTCCAGTATTTTGTACTATCCTCAGTGACCCTGGTTTCAGGTGCCCTGCATCTACCCAACTAATGAACTCCACACCACAGACCATCAGAGCTTCTCCACCTACCCTGAAACTCGGGCCCTTCGAATCCCAGTCCCCTCCCACTTGTTGTAAACGTGCATCCTTGATCAAGACCACCCAGTACCCCAACCTCTCCCCTCGTCTTACTGCCTGCTCCCTGATTAGCAGCCTGTCCTCCCCAGAACATTTTATACTTCTGAGAACAGCTTCAAGGCCACATCACCAAATGGTGTGGGGACCGGAGAATTAAGCCGCAGTCTATCTTCGAATCACAGCTTCCGTCCCAGCCAATGACTGGGCACATACCATGTCACCTCTATTATGCAGAAAGCCAGCCTCACAAAACCACTGGGTAGCGGCAATTACACAGTGAGCTCCTAGTCAGGTTACCATCTGGACTTTGACACTGGCATGAAGTCACCTTGTGACAGGTGCACTTTGTGTTCTCCTGGTACCTTCCCAAGCTTCTGGCAGGAAGGAGCCCTGTGCCACAAAGATTAGTTCAGTGTCCCATCATTGCTGAGGGGCATAGAGGCTCCAGTTGGTGCTACACTCACCTGGAGGGTTGAAGGTGGCCTTCCATGTCATCGAATTATCCCGTGTGTACAGCTCCACGGAGCCCTTTCCACCGCTAGAGCAGACTTTAAAACCATCAGAGATGACCTGTCCCCCATAAGCGTAGGGGGCTGGTCGAGGCTGTTCCCCTTGAGTCTTCCAGAAGAATGAAAACGTCACTCCTGAAGAGAGAAACATGCGACATCAAATGCCACAGCCATACCTGGTCAAGGCCAGGTATCTTCCCAAGGGTGACCTGAGCCACCATCCCCTTTCAAGTAGTGCGAAGCCTTGCTCCCATCCCCAGAATGCAGAAGAGGAAACTGAGGCCGGTGGGTTAGTGACTGACGGAGGTCAGATACAAATCTGTGTTGGCTGACACTGAGTGTGCAAGTGTGAACTCCTTCCTACAGTCTCTCCCCCACTTACCAGCTGACTCTGAGCGTGCCAATGTGAGCCCCTTCACCACAGTCTCGACCCCACCTACTCACCCAGATCCTGACAATGGCTTTACAAAGGAAGGAAACGGTTCCATTCATTCTAGTTACACACAGCATCTTTTAAAAGATTTACTGCCTCCGGAATGTCCTCCCACATCCCTAAATACACTTTTACGCTCTCGTTTTTATGTCTGCCCCGTGTTGCATCCTAAACAGCCCCCTGCTTCTGAGTCATATGGCTTGCTTCAAAGTTCGGAAGGAACGTTCCAAACAGAACTTGAAGCTAATTTTTTTTTTTGACACATCTCAAATTGTATATATTTCAGAACATGTTCCCCAGGGGGTGTTCGTGTGAAAAGGGAAGCTGAGTTTTCAAAGTTCATGATGCCTTGGCTGCTGGATGCCTGTGGGTGAAGGTGTGAAGTCGGCAGAGGTAAGAGCAGCTACCATGTTTTGCAAATGCCCAGTATGGGTATGTATGATGGCTGATTTTAATCATCCATTTGACACAACCTAAAATCACCTGGGGAAGGAGTCTCAAGTTGAGGATTGTCTAGATCAGGCTGGTTTGTGGACATGCCTGTGAGGAAGTGCCTCACTTGCTTTAATTGGTGTGAGAAGATCCAGCCCATTGTGGGCAATATCATTCCCTAGGTTTGGGTCCTGGGCTGTATAAGAGTAGAGAAAGCTAGCAGAGAACAACACACACACATATTCACTCTCTCTGCTCTTGACTGTGGATGTGATGTGACCGACAGTTTTATAAATTCCTTCTGCTTTGACTGGCCTACAATGATGAATTATAATCTGGAATTGAGCTAAAAGAAAAAGAACGTTCTCCCATAAGGCTGCTTTTGTCAGGGTTAGTTTGTCCTAGTAAGTTTGAAGCACAGATCCTACGCTGGGGTGAGGGTGGTACCCCACATAGACTATGTAGTCCTTGCTACAAACATCACTATGAGTCAGGTCACAGTGGATGTTACCCTTCGTCCCCAGATGCAGAGAGAATATAGCTGACCTGCCAGACTCTGGATGGCCAAGAGTGTCTGGCATGCACACAGGCAGGTCTGGGCCCACCTTCATCCAGGTCCATCAAGGCACAGACCTGATAGGAGGCCCCCATTGGTTACAGACATCCCTGAGATTACACCGTAGCTTTCCTGTTTCCAGTAATCTGTGCCCATTTCTCTTACCAGACATGTACACTGTCTGTGTGTGTTTGTATGTACATGTGTATGTTAAGCTGGTCACCTTCTGGACTCTGTGTGTGAAAGATAAAAATGAAACAACTTTCAGGCTCCTCCCATCTGGCCTGAGATGTGACTCAAGCTAATCTCCCCACAGGGATGATCATAATAGGCCACCATGGATCAGGGTACAAGGGGGATGAAGGAGAGAGGTGTGGGGACATCTGCTCTGGCCTTATTAATATAAATGGCACCAAATTTAGCTGTTGTCAGTGAATTGAGGTCGTATACAGAGGTTTACAAGACTCTGGTGGGTAGGTTGGTGTCTTGTTGCCAGCCATCTTTGCCAAAAGGCCCATGGGTTGGTCTGTTAGAGTCTTTTGAAGGTTTTCATTACAACAGTGCTACCTCCTGCCTTCTGGTATGGAAGTCCCTGCATGACTAACATGAGCAATGAGCATAGGAGATGTGGCACAAGTTTTCTAGTCTTGGCTTGGAATTTCTCCATTATATTTTTTCTATCCAAGAGGAATCTAAAGATTTTGAGTGCTCCCCCCCCCAAAAAAAAAGATGAGTGAATGACAAATACTCAGGCTGACAGATTTTGAATTGCCCTGCTCAGCTTAGTCTTCACCACATAGGTGTTGATGTGACATACAACACCCATAGAATGCATAATCACTCTGTATGGATCAAAAGTGAAAATCAAGACTCAGGAGATGGCTCAGTGGTTAAAGCACCTGCCAGGCAAGTGTGACTTCTGGAACATGGATCTCTATCAACCCCCATAAATGCACAGCCATGGCAGCCTGCCTATAATTCTAGCCTCAGAAGGCTGAAACAGAGAGTCCCCAGAACAAGCTGACTAGCAAGACAAACCATATCCATAAGCTCTGAGTTTGGGAGATCAATTGAGAAAGATACCTGGGTCTCCACCTGCTGACACACACACACACACACACACACACACACACACACACACACACATACATACATACATAGGAAAAATATATAAAAGCCAGTCAAACATGGTAGTTCAGGTCTGTATCTCAGGTGCTTGGAAAGCTGAGGCAGGAGGATCATAAGCTCAAGGCTAGCCTGAGCTACATAGTGTGTTCAAGACAGTCCTAGGCAATTTAGTGAGATCTTGTCTACCAATCAAAGGTAAAACACAGAGTGGAAGATGTAAACCACTGGTAAAGCACTTGCCTAGTGTGCTAGCTGTGAAAATATGCACACATACGTATATCATACATACATATGGATAGGAGAGAGAGAAAGGGAGGGAGAGAGAGAGAGAGAGAAAGGAAAGGGTTTCGGCTTTTTTTTTTTTTTTTTTTTTTTTTGCCCTGGCTGTCCTGGAACTCGCTATGTAGACAATACTACCCTCACAGAGATCCACCTGCCTCTGCCTCCCAAGTGATGGGATTACAGGTATGGTGTCACCATGCCTGTCTCAAAACTAAGTTTTGTTGGGGTTTTTGTTTGTTTTGTCTTGACGTATTTTAAGAACCTCCAAACACTAGGAGGGTCCCAGACCTCTCTGGGGCTCTGGGAACTCCAGGTAGATCCAGGTCTAAGGGGCATCCTTGGGCTGCTGAGGAAAATAGCCCTGGGATGTCTCTAGCGCTAGGATAGGATGATGGTGAGAGGCAGCGGAGAGGCTGGAGGATGTGGCTGAGGTTCAGGCCACCCTGGGGGTGGAGGAGGGGACATAGATCTCTCCCTCCTGTCCTTTCTCCACCAGGCTCAGGTGGCCCCCTGCCTCTCCCCCGCCCACCTCCCTGTGCTCAGAAACAACCAGTTTCATATGGAAATGAACAAGGCACGTTGTGGAATTTTTATCATGAGATGTATCTCCAGCAGGACTCCTGAAAGCCATTTCTCCCCACCCACCCCCAAAACGTTGCTGCTTTTAAAAAAAAATCCTTTCACTCAGCTCAAAAGGCAAAATGATGCTGTCTCTGCCAAATGCACCTCTGCTCAGGAAGAGGAACAAAAATAAAAAATTCAATGCGTTGTTAGGTAATAAGAATAAAAATTAAAAATTCAGTATAGTGCTGGACCGGGACAAGGAGAAAATGGGTCATGAACTCTGCCAGCCAAGCAACTCATTTTAGCTCAGTCAACCTGCAAAGTAATGACTCCTGTCTGCCGGAAGCCCTCATTGAGAGATCAGTCAGCATCTCTACAGCCCGGAAAGATTCACAATGTGCGCACAAGAGCACCTGTCAAAAGCTCAAATCATCAACACAGAGAAGGAAGTCTGGAGGGGAAAGAAATAAGCACAGCACAGCACATTGGTTCCATAGTTTGCTGTTGTTGGGATCAGTAAATCCTAATCTCTCCATAGCCCCTTGTCAGGGATGCACTAAGTTAAACAGAAGCATCAATGATGCGTCCAGACCAGCTGCGCCTGCTCAGTAAATACACCACGAGCGCTGCCTTGTGCTGAACACTGTGAAGGTCTCAGAGAACCAATGGTAGTCCAGGAATTGTTCCCCACAGGGCCAGAGACTAGGAAGGATATGTGACAATACTCCACCGTCAGTCACTAAGTCCTAGGGAGGAGCTGCCACACAGGGACAGATGGTCTGAGGCAGAGGCACTTTGCCAAGCAAAGGGAGTGTGGAGCAGAACCCCAGGTCTGCAGGTAGATCCTTGGATCCCCAGAAAGGCCCTTCCTACTCTCAGCTTCCCTGCATGGATACTCTGTGAAGTGAAGAAAATGTGAACTGAAGACACACAGACAGGCAGCTCCCTGAGGCTGATGCTCTGGGCCCCATGTGTGTCTCAGTTGGGAGAATGTTGGCCTAGCATGAAGGCCAGCAAACTCCTGCATGAAGCCTCGAGTTTGATCTCCAGCACTGCAAAAAGCCATGTGTGAAGTAAATTCCTACAATTCTTGTCTTGAAAGAAAAGGAAGTGAAGAGAGGGAGGAGAGAGAGGGAGGGGGGAAGAAGAAAGGAGGGAGGGAGGGAGGGAGGGAGGGAGGGAGGGAGGGAGGGAAAGAGAGATAATAACCTGGTGTGTTTTGATGTTGATGGCCATTTGAACTGAGGTCCAGCTCAAACTGTAGGTTAACAAACTCCAAGACTCTGACACTTTGACCTTAAAATTGTTCCAAGTTTTCTCATAAAGCTAAAAATAGGACTACCCTGTGACCTAGTTATACCACCTCTGGGCATATGCTCATAGGACTCCATAGCCTACCACAGAGACATAGCTCCTCTGTGCACAATAACCAGGAAATGAAGCCATCCTGAACATCCATCAGCTGCTGAATGGATAATGAAAAGGCGGTACCTTTACACAACTGAATTTTACTCAGCTGTAAAGAGAGAGGATAGAGAGAGAGAGAGAGAGAGAGAGAGAGAGAGAGAGAGAGAGAGAGAGAAGGGAATCATGAAATTTGCATGAGAATGGGTGGAACTGGAAAATATTATAGTCAGTGAGGTCACCCCGGTGTAGAAAGACATAATGTCTTGTGTCCTTTCTCATATGCAGATCCTAGCTTTGAGCTTTTAGATTTGTGTGCTTAATTTTGAGTGTCTATAGAGAAGCCAGAATGGAACCACGAGAAGGGGGAGGGGAAGAGGTCTGAAGGTATAAGAGGATAGTTGAACATATGGGCTGTGAAAGCAGAGGTGGAAAATATTGGGCCTTAAAAGGTTAAGCAGGAGTGGGGGCAGTGGGGGATGAAGGAGGACGAGATTGGGGGTGAATTAACCAAGACTAAAGACTTGTGAAAAACACTTATGGAAACTCACTGCTTTGTTAGCTACTTAAAATATATCAATTTTAAAAAGGAATGTGAATAGAAGTGCCCTGCGTAAGTCAACAATGAAGCTCTCAGAAGATATGAGTTCTTAAATGAAAATCTCAGCGCCAGGCACTGGCACCTCCCTCCAAGTTATTTATTGGTCAGGGAGGCCCCAGAGACCGCTGAAGCAACACAGGCTCTTGCCTTTGCTCTTGGTTTCCTACCATAACTAGATGGTAAGACCCTATGGCTGAAGACATCACATACTTTGATTGCAGGACAGAGAAATCAAGCTAGGACTGACCTGGAAACTTGTTTGCTAACTAGCTTTCACAGAGCTGGAAGATGTTATGCAGGCCACTGGGAAAGAAAAGCAATCATTGATCTTATTCACTGCTGGACCCTGCATGATAAAATACTGACCTGCCAGGCAAGATGTACCTACTGTTACAATAGTGGCATGACTGTTATGAGGTAACCAAACCACCTTCTAATTGGATTTTAGGCCTACTCCCAGGAAGGAATTTATGCCTGGTATTGTCAACAGCATATGGCTGGGGAGGTCATAGACTTTAGTGGGAAGCCTACATTGAATTGCTTTGATAAATGGACATGTGATCAAACTGCCTTCTAAATATTTTTCTTCCCATCCATGGACCAGTGCCCCTGTCAACCTTGGTCAGATAAGCTTCTTTGTGCAATGAGCAGGGGTTAGTTCGGAGATACACAGTTATTCAAAATGATAAGAATATGTGATTCTTGAGTGCTCATCCCTAAACGGGACATCCGTATCAACCCTCCCAAGGCATGGGGACCATCACAGAAGAAGAGGCAGAAAGAATGTGGGATCTGGAAGATGGGAAGGGGTGCTGTCTACTGACGTGACACAGCTGTTACCCTCACAGGCTCACAGCAGATGTGGTCACTTACACACTGCCAAGTCAGTCCACATTCCAACACAAACTGGGGAGGGGCTCATGAGGCCCCACTCTTAGCTCAGGTGCTATTGACCATTGATGGCTACTGGAGAAGGGATCCGTTTTCTTCGGGACTATGGCCACTGATTGGTTGCCCATACTCTGGTGGGTGGCCCCACACCCATGCCCTTGCAGGCAACACTAATTGGATGAATAGGTGTGACAAGAAAAAGGGGGAAAGGACATGAAGCTGGCTTGGGTGGCAGAGGACAATGTCCCCAAAGGATTCAAATGTGGCCCAGACTCCAAGAGGAGAAGTGGGGTCTGCCTTCTCTTTGACACGCACCTGTCATGAGTTCCAGCCACAGGTCACAGGGTGGAACAGGTCCAGTCACCGTCCAGCCACCCTCAATGAACACATAAGAGGACCCACTTTGAGGGTTAACAGGCACACCCTGCTCTGCCAGGCCTGGCCTGTCATCAACATCCCAGATCCAGAAATAACGCTGTGAGAGCCACACCATCAATTTCCTTCCCACAAGTGCTGGGCCCCATCCCAGCCTGAGTGACATCCATCTCAGCTGCTGTGTTTTAAAGTGGGATTCTCCTCATTCCCCTACAGGGTTCAATATTTTGATCTCCTTGGCTCTGGAGGGCAACACCCTAACTTTCAGTCTCCAGAATAGGAGACTGAATTCAAGTGGCTACATCTCTTCCCACTCCATCCTTCCACCTTGCATCTGACATTTTCACACACATTGCAGCTGATAAGAACCCTGTTCTCTAATGCTGCGGACATAATTCAGTAGGGAATGGTGCTTACAGCACAAGCGTAAGGACCTGAGTTCAGGTATCTAGAACCCACATTACAAACAAACAAACAAACAAACAAACAAACAAAGCCAGGCATGATAATGTGCACCTATAAGCCCAATGCTATTGTGGGGGATTTCAAGAGGATTGCTAGAGCTGTCAGACTAGCTCCAGGGTCAACGAGAGAGTCCATCTCAAGGGAATGAGGCAGAGTGGCAGAACAGGACACCCAATGTCCTTCTCTGGAGCATGAGCACACTTACTGAGTATACACACACATGCACACATATGCACAACACACACACATGCATACATGCACACATACTCACATGCACACACCACTCTATTCACATGGGCCACTAGCAGGGTAGCCCCAACTCACCCTCAGGTCCACACTGGGCCGGGTTGCTGATACAGGATGACTTGTAGCTGCCATAGTAGAGGAATGTCACACCCTTCTCCTCCTTGAGGTAAATCCCTTTATTGACCTTCCCTTCCATGATATCTAAGAAAGGATATGGACATGTCAGTTACCCTATTCCACCAGAAAACTCAACATGCATATCAAACTTACAAGCAACTTACAAATGAGTTCCCGGTGTTATCCTCCTTCGTAATGCAGTTATAATATCACACATTATTCCCTGATAGTAATCGCATTCAGTAATATTTAATTATTGATATCGTGTGAATGATTCATAGGTTTAAGTGTCAGGGAATAAATTATTACCCTTCTATTAATGTCAGGTCAGCACAACCTATATTTTAATGCAACAATATTGTAACTGACATATTTGCCAACTGTTGAGCCCTAAATGCCACTCACACTCCTGCTGTTTGGGTCTCTCCCACTCTGCCTCACACTGAGCTTTCTGAATGGAGCATTCTCATTACTTGAGCGTGAGGCCACAGCTGCATCCTGATCTTACTGGGTACTCACTGAAGCATCCGGTCCTCCATATATTCAGTCTCAGCTTTAGAGCCATGTCCAGACCCAGGAGGAGCCACAGCCCCATTTAGAAAGTCCCTGAAGGGTTTGCCAACAACGATCCCAGAGAGCCACGAACCCCTGTCTCCAACACAGCTCTTTCAGCTACCTTGTTTTGTCATGTGCCAGGGCTGGTGTGTCCCATGACAGAAGTAAGATGGTTGCTTTATAGATAGTGATGCCTATAGAATTATAGAGAGTGAAGACTACAGAATTATTGGCGATGGGCTCTTTCTATGCACCAGAATGAGCATGCCCAGAGACTGCCACAACCCTGTGTGGGAACAGGGAGGTGAAGTGTATGTCCTTCTGGCTACCGGCCAAGTGTGCGTTCACGCTCTGGGAACTCTGCTCACACGTATCACTGGTTAGGTGCAACGCTCCCTGTCATGTGGACCTCCACACAAGGGCCTCATTGTTTAAACTCTCTGGTTCTACTTATCCCATTGGCTGCCATGGGAGGGTTATATCTTACTTCACTAAATGGATAACTACCCACCAGATAACTGAGCCAGACTGCACAGGCCCCAGAACCAGACTGCTTTCTTAGTAAAATCATTCAGCAGGGCCAAACAGCCCACAGTGGAGAGAGAAATCAGATGATGTGCTAAGGAGAGAAACAGAGAAAGGAGAGAGACAGAGGAGCACGCAATCCGAACGGGTTTTCTACACCCATCAGATGCTCACCACCATCACTGCTGTCCCTTCAGCTCTGACCTCAAGGGAATCGCAAGCTCTTGGTTAACTGACAATTGTGGGTGTGTCTTCTAAAATGGCTCCTAAAGAGTTTTCCCCAATGCAGCTGAGGGAATGCTGACGAGATGTTTGCGAGACCAGATTTTGAATAAATTTTAAAATCAACTTGCAGTTTCTCTGAACTGGGCAGGGTTAGCCTCCCCCAGGCCCACCCCGCAAAGAACACAATATATTCAAAACTCCAGGTTCTTCCAAGCATGGTGGTGCACAGCTGGAATCCTAGCATGGGGATGCAGGAAGACCATGCGTGTAAGTTCATCCTTGGATACACAGAGAATTTGAGGCCAGCCTGGGTTACATATACCTTGTCTCCAAAAAGGAGGAAAAAATCCATTTTCAATGTTTAGGAGGTATCTGGGCTGTGTTTGTTTTTGCTTCTGAGATCAAGTGACTGATTCAAATGAACTTGACAATGTGGAAAAACCTTCACCCTTCCAGACATGGCTATCAAGGAGGCTGCCTACGCCAGAAGCTGGTGTGGCCTTCCCCAGTGTCCCGGCTCTCTGTTGATGTCCATCACTTGTACCTGGCCACCCACTCCTTTACCAGCCAAGTGAGTCCTAAAGAACCAAATTAGTCCGGCCCTTAACGTCACTGGGCTCCAAATTTGACAGGACCAAATACCGGTGCTCACCTACAGTCGCAGAGAAGTTGGAGTAGGCGGAATCATTGGTAAAGACAAAGGTAGCATTGTGGGAGGGAGGCACAGTGAGGTTGTGGGTTCGCGACGCTGGGTGAAATGACAAAAGAGAAGACAACACATGAGTGACATGAGACATAAATGGAAACAGCACATCTCTCACCCGGCACACAGGGGAAGGGCTCCTCCTTCCCACCTCCTCCTCTGCCCACAGGGTTCTTCAGCAGACTCCGCAGCCAGCTCCAATGACCCCCCCCCCAGCTGGGTCACTGCTGACCTTGGCCACAATCTAGTAGATAAAGGTGTCAATTTGCTGGCTCCCACTCCCACATGGGTGCATAGTTGAGAGATGTAGAGCTGAACTCAGCCATTTATGAAGCGGTGGTAACAAAGTGGGGAACGGTTGTGATACGAAGAACAAATGAGGGAGACACACTGTGAAAGCAGCTCCGTGAGGTGGCAACGGACGGGACAACACAGGGTTTGGCTACAGACAAATGGACCTCACATCCAGGAGGTGGCATCCGGAGCCAGTCCGCTGTCCCCAGCCTTGAGAGTACTGGTAGATCCCAGCTGGTCTCTCCATCCTGGGGACCTGCTCTCATGATGACACACGCCTGTTCAGCAACACATACTGCAGAGGGAGTTCCAACAGGAAGCCACAGTGCCAGCAGCGCATTGCACAGTGTGGGGACGGACATGAAGGTATTGAGGATTTCACCAGAACATCAGAAGCTACAGACTTAACCAACAGCAGTGAGCTAAGATAGGGAGACAGGGAAGACACCTGGGATGAAGGCCCTGAGATCCTGAACAATGCACTTCCACTTGGTCAGGTGATTGCCTCTCAAGGGTTTCCAAATAAAGACTTCCATGGAAGAAATTGAGATTATGGAGATCTACAAGGATGACCCCCAACTAACAATCTAAGCAATAAGTGGAGAGGCTACCTTAAACGCCCTTCCCCAATAATGAGATTGATGACTACCTTATATGCCATCCTAGAGCCTTCATCTAGTAGCTAATGGAAGCAGAAGCAGACACCCACAGCTTAACACTGAGCCGAACTCCAGGAATCCAGTTGCAGACAGGAACCAAAGGGGCCAAGACCAGGCTGCAGAAATTGTTGACCGTAACAACGGGGAGCTCATGGATTCCAGTCTGATAGCTGGGAAACCAGCATAGGACCAACCCAGACTCCCTGAATGTGGTGTTAGCTGGGAGGACTGGGCAGTCTACGGGGCCTCTGGTAGTGGATCAGTATTTATCCCTACTATATGAGTGGACTTTGGGAGCCCATTCCACATACAGGAATACTCTTTTAACCTAGACACAGGGAGGAGGGCATGGATCCTGATACAAATTATATGACAGACTTTGAAGACTCCCCATAGAAGGCCTCATCCTCCCTGGGGAGCAGAAAGGGGATGGGATGGGGGTTTCGGGGGAACAGGGGAGGACGGTAGGGTCCTGGGATTGACATGTAAAATAAGTTTGTTTCAAATTAAAAATTTAAAATTTAAATTTAAAATTTAAAAATTTTAAAAATTATAAAAAATAAAAATAACTTGAGATATGACAAAGGCTGATGATCTGTTTTTCCCTGATCCAACACACCAGCTAGCACAGGGTGCTGTCACCCTTACTACAGCAGAGTAGAAAAAATTCTTGACTGCCATACAATCTGCAGGCGCCACCATTGTCCTACCGAAGGATGGAGGAACAGCATCGTCAAACCCAGCCCTTCGCAGAGGTCACACCGCCACCAGTTGACTTGGAAGATTTTTGTTTTAGTTTATTTTTAATTTTAAAAAATACTATTTGTTTTATTTTAGTGTTTAAATATACATTTATCTGCTGCATATGCACACACACACACACGCACATGCGTATATGACACAGCATGTGTGTAAAGGTCAGAGGACAACTTGAGGAGAGTAGTTCTCCCCTTCCACAATGAGGGTCCCGGAGACTGAACTCACGTTGCAAGCTTGCCAGCACGTGCCTTTATCTACTGAGCCATATTGCCAACACTTTATTTATTTATTTATTTATAATTTATTTTGTAAAATGGGGCTTGTGTATGCCAAGAGGCATAAGTTGAGGTAAGAGGATAATCTTCAGGATTCACTTCTACCATGTAGGTTCTGGGAATCGAACTCGAGGCATGATGCTTGGCAGCAAGCACCTTTACTCACTTAACTATCTCAACCAGTCCTTGAATTCCAAAGTTTTAGGGACACATTTTAAAACCTTCTGTGACAGTTCTCCACAGTGTTTGAGTCATATCAATGAGGAAGATGCCAGGGATCTGGGGTGGACAGCTGCCCACCAGCAGTGTTTTGAATGCATTGCAAAGGAACCTGTATATATACAGAACAATTGTGTGTGTGTGTGTGTGCATGTGTGTGTGTCTGTCTGTCTGTCTTTCCACATTTGACATCTGTAAGAGCAACAAGTATACAAAAATAAAGTGGAAGACCTCCAAAATTTATTCTGTCTGAATCAATACTTTTAAAAAAGGAATTCTGTTGGAATGGACATGCTCATAACTGTCCTGGGTTTCTCCAATATCATTGTCTGAGTTCAGTGAGACAGAGACCCTGACACCTCCTGTAGGGAGAGCATCTTAGCGGATGTTGGCTGGAGTGTGGATAAGTGCTGGGTCAACAGGGAACCCATTGCTTTGTAAAACAGTGACCTTAAAACAAGACAGTCTGAGCCAGGTGGTGGCGGCACAAGCCTTTAATCCCAGCACTCGGGTAGCAGAGGCAGGTGGATCTCTGTGAGTTCGAGACACGTCTGAGCTAGTTCCAGGACAGCCTCCAAAGCCACAGAGAAACTCTTGAAAAATCAAAAACAAAAACAAACAAAAAGACAGTCTGTCGCAGTTCATCATGATCCAACATCAGCTTGTTGTGGCTAGTCAGCCCTGTCCACCCACAACCATGTACCCAGACTCACACCACAGCAGAAGGTTGTCCACTAATTAAGAGTTAGGAAACCCTGCCCTTCTATCACTAGCAATGTGTAAATGTTCCCATGAAATGCTTTGCAGCAACTGTCAGTGAACCACAGAGTGCTCACTCATCTCCATAGCTGTAGCTCCAGTGTGTCCTGGGCCATCTAGAGAGTCTTCCCCTCTCGTCAGGTGCCCCAGCCCCTGGGAGGCGCTATCCCCACACCTGCAGGCTTTCTCATCACCCTTGTCTACCTCCAGTTGTGTCCTGAAGCTCAAGGATCCCATCCACATTTTCCAGTGGCCAGTAATGAGAAGCAGAAGCCAAGACCGCAAACCCTGCAGAGAAAGGACCAAAAAGTTGAAATCACAATTAGGGAGGAAGGAACTAAAGATAAGAGCTGTGACCTTGAGCACTTGAAGATTGAGAAAGAGTGGAATTGTCATGATGACCATGGACCTGGCTGAAAAGGCATTAAGAAAATTCAATACACACTCCTGGTTAAACAAAAACCACCGCTTTAAATTAGAAATCAATGGCTAGTTTTGTAATTGGACAGAGCAGGACAAATAGGAAAGGACACCTCCTAACTCAAGAAAACAAAAGCCCTGTGTATATCGATACAGGGCCAGGAGCTGCCCATTAGTGTAGAGAAAAGGTAGAAATGCCCATTATTGCGCTGTTCCTTGGAGTGGCTTTAGAGGCAACATCTGATATAATTGGACCACAGAATGAAACAAGGTTTTAAAAAGACTTTACTGGGGGAAGATGCTAACACCAATGTGGGTGCCAGGCATCACGGAGGCCCTTGACAAACACTCCCCTGTGTCTTTTAACAGTAACTCTCAAGATAGCACACCCTTCCCCTATTTGTAAAGAGAAGTGAAATTCCTGCTGGAGGGCTAGAGAGATGGCTCAGTTGACAAACTGATTGCCACACAGGCTGAGCTCTATTCCCCAGGCCCACATGAAAACACATGAGGTGGTAAATGCTTATGATCCCAATGCTACGGAGGCAGAGACAAGAGGGTCCTGGGAGATCACAAGCCAGGCAGGTTAGCTATAAAGTGAGAGTTTTCGAGACCCTGCACTCATATATGTGCATACATGCACACACACACACACACACACATACACACACACACACACTAACACCCCAAAACATAAAAATAAAAAACAAACAAGAGTAGCTATAGCCAAGAATAAATACGAGGACCTGGAGAGGGCATGGGGAGGTAGAGGTGAGCATTACTAGAGGATGCTGGGAACAGCAAAGGTCTTGAGGGGAGCTGGAGACAGCATGGAATGGAGGTTGCAGTGAGAAGACGTCAGGTACCGGGCATGTAGTCAGATGTTCAGTGGCAGGAGAGGCCACGGGTGGCTCCACTACATATAGACAGTTGGCTTATGATAAAAGTGGCATTTTAAATAAAAAGATTTATTCACCATAGGTACTGAAGTGAGTTAGGCATCCGGGGAAAAAAGTAAGATCTTACCTCACTAATACTTTAGATGGTTCAAAATGTGAGCATAACACAAAAGCTGAGCTAGAGGTTGGGTGGGGTGGTGTGTGGCTTTAATCTCAGTTTGGGGGGGCAGAGGCAAGGGGATCTCTGTGGTCGAGGCCAGCCTGGCTACATAGTGAGAGGCTACCTAAAAATGAAAAGGTGAGCTGGGTACAGTGCCTTGTGTCCGTATGCAATTAGGGTTCAGGGAACTCTCTCTGCATTTCAATCATAACATTTTGAAGAAGCCATTAGTGAACTACTCAGTGCTCCCTCATCTCCATCACCCAAGAAGTGCTCCCTCACCTCCATCACCCCAGCAGTGCTCCCTCACCTCCATCACCCCAGCAGTGCTCCCTCATCTCCATCACCCCAGCAGTGCTCCCTCACCTCCATCACCCCAGCAGTGCTCCCTCACCTCCATCACCCCAGCAGTGCTCCCTCACCTCCATCACCCCAGCAGTGCTCCCTCACCTCCATCACCCCAGCAGTGCTCCCTCACCTCCATCACCCCAGCAGTGCTCCCTCACCTCCATCACCCCAGCAGTGCTCCCTCACCTCCATCACCCCAGCAGTGCTCCCTCACCTCCATCACCCCAGCAGTGCTCCCTCACCTCCATCACCCCAGCAGTGCTCCCTCATCTCCATCATCCAAGAAGTGCTCCCTCATCTCCATCACCCCAGCAGTGCTCCCTCATCTCCATCACCCCAGCAGTGCTCCCTCATCTCCATCACCCATCAGTGCTCCCTCATCTCCATCACCCCAGCTCCAACACATCCTTCCCTTCCACTTGGGAGGTAGAAGGATTAGATGTTCAGAACCAGTCTACATGATGTAATGAGTTTTAGGTCAACCTGAGCTGTGTAAGGACCTGGTTCAAATAAATACATAAATAAGTGGAAGCTTTCTGAGGTTTTAACATTTGGCCAATTTTGAAAATTTCTATATAGGAAATAAACCGAATCAAACTGTGAGGCAATGTTCTCAAAGTGTATATGACAGGAAACACATTGATTTCCTTTTTAGATGTATTCAATTTACTATAGTAATAAAATTCCTGTAGGCTAGGAATATGGTTCAGTGCTAGAGTGTTCATTTAATATGTGTGAGGACCTAGAGTCAATCCTCAGACAGCAGAGAAAGGAGAGAAGGAAGGAAGAAAGGAAGAGAGGGAGAAAGGGAGAGAGGGGAGAAGGGAGGGAGGGAGGGAGGGAAGGAAGGAAGAAGGGAAGGAGGGAGGGAGGGAAGAGAGAGAGAAAAAAAAAAACCTATGAAGAAAAGGAAATCAACAGAAAGCTTAGGCACAGTAAGACAGGTGAAGGAAAAAGAAATGCAAATTGTTTTTTGTTTAATTATAAAGCACCTCACCAACCCAACCTTGTTCAGTGCACCCCAGGATTGTAAAGACTGCAGAGGACAGTCAGTCGGACTTCAGTTCTGACCGAGGTTCAGATGGAGTCAGCATCAGTTTGGCCTTTCGGGCGGACAATTTGGCTGTCTCTGCAGAGGTTGAGGACACTTTCTCTCTGGTGAAGTAACTCTACTCCTAAGAATTTATACTCCAGACGCTCTCAAATGTATGGTCAAAGACCTGTATGCAAAAGTATTTGTTGTGGGATGCTCCCAGAAGATCAGAAACCAGACAGCAGCCTGAATGCTCATCTGTGGCTAGTTGACTAAATAATCAGAGTGTATGTGAAGTGAGCTGGTGTGCAGCTGAAGAAATGATGAATAATGACATGCATGGGGTGACACAGATTGGTGTTTAAAAAGAGCTGGGGACACAGCTTCCTGGTAGAATGCTTGTCTAGCATGCAAAAAAAAAAAAAAAAATCTGGGGCTCCATGCTCAGCAAAACACACACACATGCATAAAGGTGAAAGAAAAGCTACTGATTAAAAATAATAAGTAATAATAAATAATTTAAGGCAAACATAGTAATGCAGACCTTCAATCCAATACTAGGGAAGGTGAGGCGGGGTATAGTGAATTCAAGGTCAGCATAGTCTACAGAGTAAGAATCTGTCTCAAGAAAACTAAAAGAAGTAAATAAAAAAATATCAAGGTGAGATAGCCAGGCGTTATGGCTCACAACCTTCAATTCCAGCACTTGGCTCACAACCTTCAATCCCAGCACTAGGGAGGCAGAGACAGGTGGATCTCTGTGAGCTGGAGGCCAGCCTGCTCTACATAGTGAATTCTGGGACAGCCAGGGATGTCGGAAGGAAGGAAGGAGGGAAGGAAGGAAGGAAGGAGGGAAGGAAGGAAGGAAGGAAGGAAGGAAGGAAAAAATGAGAAAGGAGAGTCACATTGCCCGCACCTCCTGCTCTCCAAACCTTTGACTACCTTCCTTGGCACAACACTGTTAAGTTCCACCTTGAAAATCACAGATGACAACTAAAGTACAGCATCTTGATTGGTACCAAATACCTCACCTCTTGAAGTTCAGATCACTGGCTCTGTTTGCCAGTTTGTGTCTTAACTACTTTAGACACTGTTGTGATTAAAAAGCCCCACCACAAGCAACTTGTGGTGGGTTCTCTTTAGGCTCGAGGACAGGCCGCAGTTCCTCAAGGTGGAGTATGGACAGCTCATCACATTTTGTCCACAGTCAGGAAGCAGCAAGAAGTGAATGGATCCTGGAGCTCAGCTCACTTTCTCCTTTTCTGTTAGTGTAGGATCCCTATTCACAGGATGGTGCTGCCTATGTTTAGAGTGAGTGTTCCTGTAGCTCTAACAACTTGACACAGCCTAGAGTCCTCTGAGAGAAAAGCCTAACAGATGAATTGTCTGGATCCGATTGGGCATGTCTGTGTAGGTGTTGGGGTGGGGGTACCTTAAATGCTAATTGATCTGGGAGGACCCAGCTCTCCGTGGGCAGCACCATTCACCAAGCTGTATAAGAAAGATAACTGAGCAGAAGCCAAAGAACAAGTCAGTAACGAGGCTCCTCCATGGTCTCTGCTTGAGTTCCTGCCCTGACTTCCCTCAGTGATGGGCTGTGACCTGGGAGTGTAAGCCAGATAAACCCTTTCTTCCCTTACCGTTGCTTTTGCTCAAAGGGTTTTATCACAGCAATGGCAATCAAACTACAACAGTGAGTTTTTCTACCTCAGTCAGCCTAATCTAGACAATTCTCCATGTGCATGCCCGGAGATTTGCCTCCTATATGATTCTGAATCCTGTCGAATTGGAGATATTAACCTTCACCATTCTCTCCTGTCCCTTTCATGTTCGCACACGACTCCCAAATGCAAGCCAAAAACAGAGAAAGCCTTCCACTGGGGCCTAAGGAAATTAATCAAGGCCTGACTCCCACACGCAGCCAGAAAGCAGTGCCAAGGTAGTCTCTGGCTAGGAGATGCCGGAACTCAAAGGGCAAAAATCCAAAACCTTCATTTTCAACTTCTCATTTTTGCTTAACCCCAGAAATTGAGGATATTTGGTTTTTGAAACCCCTCATGGGCTTGTTATTCGATTCATGTGGAGAAAATAGCAGAAGCAGAAAGAACATCTATTACACAAAGAACGACTGTTGGGTCTTCAGAACCCACCTCTGCCACTAAGCCATGTGGACACAGCATCCCTGCTGCCATCTCTAGTGAACAAGGCTACAGCCATTTCTGGGCAGAAAGGCTCATCAATGAAGAGATGAAGTCACCCTAAAACAAGCCCATACAAAGGAGATGGGTTAAAAGGTCTGAGCTGAGTGGATTGTCCCATTGGGTTGGCATGAACCCCAAGACAGGACAAAGCAACTGTTCCCACTGTCCTGACTATAACATGAATTTGTCTACTCATGGGAAGTCAAGGGGACAAGGCTGCTTGAGAGGAAGCAGTGTGGGGCCAGGTGAGCCTTGAGGAGGATGATGTTCTAGGTGGTTAACAAGCCAGATGGCCAGACACATGAGCCAGGACAGAGGCCAGATCAGTTTATACCAAGCCGTCGACCATCTTGGAGCAGGAGAGTGCAAGCTCTCTGTCCCTAGACCAGACCCATGTCAGGCTGTGTGAAGATTCCTCTGGAATCGCCTGGTCTCCCATTCTTTATTTGATAACATGTAACTTTCAACGCTCTTTAAAGAAACTTCACAGGGGCTGGAGAGATGGCTCAGAGGTTAAGAGCACTGGCTGCTCTTCCAGAGGTCATAAGTTCAATTCCCAGCAACCACATGGTGGCTCACAGCCATCTAATATAAGATCTGGTGCCCTGGTAGAGCACTGGATATATAATAAATAAATAAAATCTTTAAAAAGAGAAAGAACAAACAAACAAACAAACAAAGAAACTTTTCTTTTGCCGAGATGATTACATATAACCACAACTAGTTGAAATATGTAGAACAAACGATCATGGAACACCTAGACCCAGTTGATATATCTACCATACAACTCCTGCACATGGGCTCAAGGAACATCTCAGAAGGGAAAGGTGAGAAACTGCTAAAAGTCAGAGGACTGAGAAATTGGCTCTGAGACTATATCTCCTAGAAATGGCAGGGCAACATCTACCATGATTCCTCAACAATATGGCTTCGTAAACAAGACCTGAGCAAGGGATAACAACAATAGGCATGCCAGTGTGGAAGGGGAAATCTCACAAGGCCCCAACCCTAGACAAAACTACAGGCAACTAAGGAATGCTGAGAGGATGGCAATTATTACTTTGCAGCAACGAGCTAAAAATCCATCTTTATTCTATTAACACAAGGCCTCCTCCCTTTGTAGACCAGGCTGACTACAAACCCAAAATCTTCAACCTCTGAGTACTGGCATGATAGGCATTCACTGATGTGCTGACTCAAGGTGTCCCGCCTTCGAAAGATAAGTCAGAAATACAGATGTTTTGCATTGGATTTTGAAATCCCCCCCCCCAATGCTGATATCGCCAGTTTTTTTTTTTTTTTAATTAAAATCATGTGGTATTAGTAAGATGGGCTAGACTCAGCCCACAGGTTCCCTGTACACCCAACAGGGTTGGATCACCCAGAGTCCTCAAAGTTTCATAAGAGCAAAACAGCCTCATTCTTTTGTGGAAAAAAGACAATACATTACTGTATGCAAACCACAAAGGTGACAAGCCCATCACAGTTGGGCACATGGCTGTCTCAGGCTACCACAGGGATGGCAGGCAGGTCTCAGGAAGTAATATGACCTCCACGGGTTGAAGATAATGGTGTGGGGAAGGCAGAGAGAAGGAATGGGGAAGGAGGAAGGGAGAGGAAAAAGAGAAACAAAGACAAGGGAGGGAAGAAGCTGAGAGAGAGGGAAGGAAGAAACAGAAGTAAGGAGGGGTGAGAGGAAGAAAGAGGAAGAATGGGAGGAAGGTTTTTAGTCTACAGCATAATTATAAGCCAGTTCTTCATAATTCATTTTTCATGCGTATCTAATATTCCACCAATCCCGTACCAATTTGCTTTGAGAAGAGAGGCCAGAGAGGGAGAGAGAGGGAGGATAAGCATCAACACCCAAATCCTCCATATCTCTATCTCTCCCCTCCCCAGCCTGGCTCCCATGGGGTCAGGGACCTCCCTCAAGGAACACTCCTTTAGGCTCTGCTACTGGGACACCACTGAAGCCTTTTCTGCCATCTGCAGCTGGCCTTGGACACATGAAGCTCATTTCCATGAAGGAGGTTGCCTGCTGTCTTCACGGTCTGAGATACTGTTCCTCGTGTTTTTCATAGCTACCTCTTTCTAACCTGGGTCTCCTTCTGTTTCTCGTGGTGGTGGCCCATGACCATGTTCTGGTTACGGTCTTCTGTCTACCTCATCAGCTTGATCTTTGAAGGTGGTGGTGGGTGGGGGGGTGGGGGAGGTAGGGATTGGGAGTGGGGGGGTGTTCTCTTCTGTGTCTTGTGTCCTCTGTATCAAATTACACACCTCTGTGTGTGTGTGTGTGTGTGTGTGTGTGTGTGAAATTCAGGTTTTCACACTTGCAGCCTCCCACTTTAAATGTTAGTAATTACAAACATAACCATATAAGTAGAATGAATGATAGAGTATAAAAACAACTAGACAGGATATAATTAAACATAAACATAGAATGACCACAGACTATAATTATATGCATAAAATATATTTATAAATCTAGCATCCCTTAGAAAAACTCTACTTGCTATGTGTCCATGCTTTTGATATGAATTAAACGTTGTTTTTAAAAATTCCACTATAGGGGGCTGGAGAGCTGGCTCAGTGGCTAAAGCATTGCCTGCTCTTGCAAAAGGACCTGGCTTTGATTCTCAGCACACACAGGGCAGGCCACAACCATCTATACTCCCAGTCCCAGGGAATAGTGACACCCTCTCTGACTTCCACATGCATCAGGCACTCATACGGTGCACAGACACACATATAGGCAAAGGATGCATACACATAAAATTTTCTTTTAAAAACTCCATTGTGAATTGGGCATTAGTGGTACATGCCTTTAGTCCCAGCACTCGGGAGGCAGAGACAGGTGGATTTCTGTGAGTTTGAGGCCAGCCAGGTCTACAGAGCTAATTCCAGGGCAGGCTCCAAAGCAATAGAGAGAAAGCTTGTCTCAGTAAAAAATAAGTAAATAAATAAAAGCACTCCATTGTGAATATGTATTATTTTTTTGACTGGCCCAGCAGAGATGGAGAATGACATTCCTGCTGTGACCCAGTGGTTACAGAAGTCCTTTATAAGCCACTAAGTAAATAACGACTGTTGTTGCCTACTTTGCATGCCAAGTAGAGCTGTGAACCCTGGGGCTGGACTGGTGTTCATAGTCCCAGTGGCCTGGGAGGAAACTAGGTAAAGACACAGCTTGCTACTTTTCTCAAGTTTCCAGTCCCTCGTTACAAACATCATCTATAAAAGGGCATGTTTATAAACTTTTACAAAGTGGCCTACAATCTTGGCAAACGCCATTTATGGGTTTGGATCCACCAACCTCGGAGCTCCCTAGGTCGTCCTGAGGAGCAGAGGACTGTGAATCAGGACCTGGGGTGTGAGAGGGTCTCAGATGAGCCTGGGAAGGGCAGTCCTCTCTCTGGAGTTCCCCTTCCACTCCCGGCTTCCCTATCAAGTGGGAACCTGGGCTACATGGGCTCTAACTACGGCTGTTATAATTCTACTGCAATGGCTGTCCACAGTCACAGTCACAGGGAGACTCAGAAGGTGTCAGCACTCCAAAGGACCTCACACCGTTTCTTGAGATTTCTAAAACTAAGCCTGCACTCACATGATGGGTACAAGAATCCAGAAACTGTCTGGTGACCTGGGTCGGCGTTGACGGCTATACACAGGGAGTCGAAAATGCAGGTGGCCTCAACTGGGATCCTGTTTACAGGATGACAGTGCTGTCTTTACACAGGCAAGGCATGGAAGACGGTTGGTGACTGTTTTCTGAGTCCTGCCTTGCGCAGATAGCACAGGGTTGGAGCCAGAATGAGGCAATAGAATAAATATCTTAACATGGGTTTCCTGTGTCACTTCTAGATGACCCTAGGTGTCAGTTCCCCTAACTCCCTCCAGATGGCGTCGTCTCATTCCTGTGAGCTTGAGTTAATCCCTCCAGCTACAGGCTGGCCATTGACTGGCAGCCATGCAGGTGAGTGTGGTGGACAGGTGGGCACAAGCTCCGTGTCCTTCTTAAGCTACTTTAGGCAATCCCAAGGCCACTCGCTTTCTTGGCAAGTGACATCCAGCCTTGACTCCTACTCTCTGTGTCTGGACTCGTGTGTCAACACTGCCCATCGGGGGCTCTCATGGGGGGGGGGGCTGTCAGTGATCAGGTTTTCCCAAAGTCTCCATCAGGGTTTCTTGGACTTTGGAAGTAGGAGGAGAAATCCAAGGAGGCCTTGCAGAGAGGGCTGCATATTATTAAAAATAAAATAAAATAAAAAGCACAGTCAAAGTCCAAAATGTAAGAAAAGACAAAAATGGGGGAGGGCGGTGAGGAAGTAGAATGGGAGGGTGAAAGAAACAAAGGACAGAAATAGAAGGGAGGAAGTAGGGAAGATGGAAAAAACTAAAAGGTGGGGGGGGGGACAGAAAGGAAGGTGGGGAGGGGGTAGCCTTTTGTGTCCTGAAGCCAATGGAAGCAGGAGGGGGAGGACAAAGGAACTACTAGGGGTGGGAGCAGGGACCAGAAGGAAGCTCTTTGGGGCTAGACGGGGAACTTTGAGAGGCACCTGGGGTCCCTGGCCTCGACTCTGGGCACCCTTGGGCTCAGCCTACTTTTTCTGCGGTGCGTGTGGGCTGACCTGACTGAATGAATGGCTGTCGGTTCTCTATAGAGGCGACTCCACCCGGAGAGACTTTGCTCTACCTGACACCAGGTGAGGGGCGAGGCATCTACACAGAACAAAGCCGAACGGGCTCCACTGAACTTGAGGGTCCAGGATGCTAGCTCATGTGTGGAGTGGACATGTGGACATGTGTAAATATGTGCAGACATGTATGGGTGTGTACCGACATGCCTGGATGCGTGCAGAATCTCAGTCAAAGGTCAAAGTCTGGAAAAGACCCTTGAAACTTTCTGTCCTCAGACCAGCAGTACGCACAGTTCTAGGTCTGACTGACAGATTATGTCTGTTAATATGGGCAACCCCCAGTCTCAGCAGGGAGGGAGAGCTTTCCCTGACACCGGTGTGTCCTCCAGATCCGCATCCTCTCTGCTGCCCCTCACCATGGCTGTCATGTTGGCTTGTGAGCACTGGTGGGGCCGGGTCCCTGTTTAGAGGGTGGGGGCTGGTCCAGTTTATCCGTTGTGCTGGGAACCCCAGTCTCTCTGAGCTCTGAGTCACTGGCTTCTTCTCCCTGACCCACCAGGCTTTCCCAGAAATGGGTCAGACGTTCTTGCCCTTTCGCTCTTACCTTCAACAAGAACCCCAGCCCCAGAGGACCTCCCGCAAACAGGCTGCAAGGCCCTTCCTTTTGATCTCCACTGCAGACGCAGCAACCCTCCTCTCTGTAACTGTGGGCTGTGATCCGGGCTTCCAAACAAGTGTCACCCTTGTGCATCTAAAGGGAGAGTCACAACAGCCAAAGACAAGTATCCTGATGTCTCCCCTCCTCACCCCCACTGTGCACGTCCAGCACAAGCGGAGGGCGCTACACGGGGGTGAGCGGGACCCTTGGGAGGACAGCCTGAGGCACCACAAGGCTGGAGGCACTAGGGAGGGCCCCCATGGTAGTGACCCTAAGTAGGCACAAGGGTGTAGTCGAAAGAGCGAAAGACATTCTACTCTGAAGGACATGTCTCCTTAATTAGAAGACAACACCTGATCTGGAGCAAGAGGCAGCTGGGACAGGGACCAGCTTCCTCGTCGCCAGCCTGAAGATACTGGTCCCACCAGAGTTGTCTCAAAGGTCAGAATGTATATTCTGGGAATGAGAAACACACGGTTTCTGGCGTCGCCCAAAGGCAAGGAGAAAAGCATACAGCCATCAGAGTAGGGAAGGACTTACCTGGATGTTCCTGGGCTCTGGGCTGGGTGCCACACACCTGCAAGGAAATATCACAGGGTAAGTGCGGGGATATCCCCCACAGACATATCCCAGCTGCCTTGGTGGCCTGGGGCATCCATTACCTGAAAGCTGCAGAAGGACCAGAGCAGCCAGACCCAGTGGCAAGGCAGTATGGGCAGACCCCTCATGGTGGGGACCAGGCAGTGGTATCCCCCAGAGCCTGTGGGGAACCAATCTACCTCCAGCTTCCTGAGGACAGGGACATCTTCATCCCAGGTTTCTGGCCACGAAGTCTGTCCCCTAAAGTTTGTGACGTTCTAGTGCCTGCGAGCCGTTGGGGCGATTCTCCTCTACAAACTGGAGTCTTCAGAGACCCGAAGGCTGGATGCAGCTCTGGGTTGGGTGAGCACTCCTCCTTGGCTCTACTGCTGCTGCTGCTGCTACTGTTGCTGGGCAGGTCAGGGCCTCCAGGAACCTATAGGCTCAGTAGTCTGTGTCCCAGGCCCTGGGGCTGGTGGGCACTTGCCTCCGGTCTCAAGTCAGAGCTCAGAGCTCCTCCTCACAGCCTGGAGCTCAGGATGTCTGTGCTGCCTCCTTCTGCAGCTGAGCTCCATCCGCCACACCTCATTGGCCCAGAGTCCAGCCCCGTGGCTTTGGGTGGAGAGCCGGAGTGATGTCAGCGGGCCTCAAACTTTGTTCTCCTCTATTTATATCCATCCCACTCTGGCCTTTCCTGGGTCCTAACACTAGTCTGTTAGGAACTGCTGAGCCCTACGCAAGACTTTGCCATCAAAAGGTGGCCAGGCAAGCCTGGGCTGTATGTGTGTGAGGAGTGACAGTGTGTAGGGGGGGGGGGGTTGGACAGTGTGTGTGTGAGTGTGGGGGGGATTGTAAGGGTGAGAATGTGTGTGAGTGTAGTGGTGAGAATGTAAGTACTTGGGGTAAGTGTACGTGTGAGAGAATGGGGGGGTGCAAGCGTGTGGGTATTAGGGACAGTGTACGTGGGTAGGGAAAGTAAGAATGGATACTAAGTGAAGGGTGAAGAATGGGGTGCACGTGGGGGGAAGTGAAATTGTGTAGGGATGTGTGAGCAAGTGTGTGAGGGTTTGAATACAGGGAGATGAGGGTGTCAGGAGAATGTATGTGGGACGGGAGAGTGTGGGTGTGTGTATGTTAAGGTATCTTCTGCCCGCTGTTTTCATAATTACCGTGCGTTTGCAAGTGTGTATGAGTGTGAACCTGTAGATGTGGAGGGGGTGAGAATGTGTGCATGTGATGTGTGTATATCCTGTGAACATGTGTGAGTGTGGTCACGTGAGCATGCAAGGTATGTGTGGGTGTGGATGGATGTGAGTGTGGGTGTGTGCAGGTGTGAGCGTAGATGAGTATGGGTGTGTTGATGTGAGGGTATACATCATATACATACACCATATTTCCAGGGGCACCCTCAAAGTCTCATTAGCATTAATAAGTACATGGGGGCAGAGAGTTGTCTCGGTAATTAAAAAGCACTTACTGCTATCACAGAGGACCTGGGTTCAGTTCCCAGCACTCACATCAGACAGCTCACAACCATGTGCAACTCCAGTTCCAGGAGATCCAACATCCTCTTCGGGTCTACTCGGACAACTGTACACATCTGATGCACATAATCTCACGTAGCCTCACACACATGCACGTAAATAAAAATAATAAGGCTTTAAGAAGCAATGTTAATAAGCACAAGCATATTGGTGGACGTGTGTGTCTGTGTGTGTGTGTGAGACTGGGTGTGACTTGGCGCCACTGTGAATATGCATATATTACAGGTTCATGCCCCTTGGAACCCTCCAAATCACTATCAATATTAGCATAGTAAGCACAGGAGTGGGTCAAACCAGAAACTCTGCTAAGATCTGGGTCCGGTTCAACTGTGGGAAAACAGTGATTGTGTGCATACAAGAAAGGAAACATCTAGCCATGCCCCATCCAGAGCTGGCCATGCTTTCCCTTCAGTCCACCCTTGCAGAATTCAAGGACACCTCCTGATGTGTGACACCTTCCTTTATCATGGAACCCCAACTTAGCACCCAACTAAGTCATACTTCTGTTATCTGTGTCTCAGTTTAACTGAGGCCAAGACTTGATCCACCTTGCTCCAAATGTGCAAACACACACACACACACACACACACACACACACAAGCCATCCCTGCAGAGTATGTCCAGTAGCACAGCCCCAAGGCACACTCCCTCACTGCAGCCCTCCCCACTTGTGTGCTCTTGGACAGAGCTTTCTCCCCGCTGAATTCCTCCTTTGCAGGCTGAAGGAAGCACTGACTGTCCAGGAGACAGAGACTAACATATAAGGCCCTTAACATGGGGTTTGGAAGAACGGTAACACACTCAATAAATGTTCTGATTCCTACGATAAAGTGGAACATAACACCCAATAAACTCGAGCTATCATTATCATCTAAATTGCCCTGACTTTAAATGGGAATTAAGAGTCCTGAGTCCAGCAAGCTTCCTAAAGAGGACAGAAAAAGGGCTTCCAGCCCCTAGCGGGCAGGGAGAAGGGATGTCAAAAGGCAAGGTGATTGCAGTAACTCCTGCCTGCTCTGACAACCTCCCTTATTATCTGCTCACCTCACTATGGAAGGTTCCAGATAGCTCTGTGGATAGTCCTCCTCCCAGAGCCAGAGAAACTGGACCCTGTCCTCCAGGCTGTTTGTAATAATGACCTTTAGCATGGTACCTAAATGCCTGCTGTTCAGGGAAAGGGAGAATTTATAACTTTATTCTCATTTCAATCTTCTAGCCCCTCCCTCAAAGGGAGAGTGGAGGGAGGGGCCTCAGCCCCATCTGAACCTAAGAATTAAACAGATTGCTGGGTATAGCAGACCTTTGTTTCCAAAGATGAGAATAAAACCAGGGATATCTTTTAGTATAAATTTGTCCTTGATAAAGGGAGACACCTGATCCAATGACAAACAAAAAATGGATGGAAAACACGTTTCACAGGACCATCTGCCAGGGGCCAGAGCCTAGCTACCAGGTCCCAGCCCACAGGGTGCTCACCTGTCACTGTCCTTCCGCATCCTCGCAGGCTGGAGTAGAGACTCCCCTACACCTCCCTTTCATGCCATGCATTCTCAAAGCTGGGTTTGAAAGCTCAACCAGGGAGAAATTCTCAAAGCTAATCTGGCAAATAAAAGGTGCAGTGTTGCTGATGCAGAGATCAGAGGACAACTTTTAAGAGTCGATTCTCTCCTTCCACCATGTGGATCCCAGAGTTGGAAGCTGCAGGGGCCATGCTTGGTGACAAGCACCGTTACCCACTAAGCCATCTCAGTGCCCCAGCATGTTATTTACTATGGTCAGAGTGCAGTGCATAGCTGACTAAAACATTCTCCTCCAGCCTCCCAAGACTTTGTACCCAGGACCAGCGTGTCCCTTTCCTGACTTGCTACTTCTGGCCTCCACTCACAATATTGTTCTATGAAACTGATTTCCTGGGCCTCCACATACAAATAGTCATACCATGTTTGCCTGTGATTTGCTTTATTCACTTAGCACCATTTTCGATATGGATCTGGGGTGATGTGTCCTTTTGTGAGCTTCATTTCATCCCTATGGTGGCACCCAAGCGTCACCCCGACAGGTGGCTTTCAGCCCTTCCCCATTGTTTTTCTTTCATAGACATTAGTCACCACCTGACATACATTGTATCTGCAGCATTCATTAAAGTTGTTACCATGCAGGGGAGCCACGTGGTCCCTCTAACACAGGGCCGAATGAATATCTGATATCCAATATTCCAACAGTACCTTTTGAATGAATGCATGACCACTTAATTTAAAGGATATATGGGTAAATGTGTGGTTCAGTAAAAATCCATGAGATTTTATTGAGTGGGTGCTAATTAAATATTTAAAAATGGGCCTTAAGCTTTGATGAAGCTCTACCCAATAAATGTCTATGGGGTTGCTGCAAAGTGGGGGGCTTGCTAGTGACAGGGTATGAGTGAATTATACAGGATCCAGCCTGGGTAGGATAGAGGTCCTGCAGGGGTCAGTCTAGAATGGCCAAGGAATTCAGTAGAGGAGTTTCTTTGCTGGATTCCATGTCCTCAAGTCCACTGCCCATACCCTGTCACACGCCTTCCACCAGCCGTCTTAGCTGTGTGGTGCAGATAGCTTGTGTGCTTCATCACATGCACTCCCTGCAGATGGACAGACAGAACAATGGCTTCTGCCATACCATGCTTACATGCCACACACAGGCAGGAACAGAACAGACTGACCTAGACGGACTGAGGGGTGGAGTTATAAGGGAAGTGATGTGGTAGAGTTAGGGGAATCTTTCTCCAGGTGGCTAAAGGAGGGAAGAATAGTTTATAGAAAACACAAACAAACGAACGATCAAACAAAACAACCTATGGAATACACTAAACTCGGGACAAACATACATCCCTGAGGAACAGTACCTGAAGCATGCTGGAGTGTGTGTGTAGGACATCTGTAAGGTGATTCTCTTATAGGCACAAGGCCCTTGGTTTCATCCCCCAACAACTTCCCTGGAGAGAATAAAGGTCACTCACTACCTGTAACAATTAGCCTTCATTGGCAACATGATTGGATTTGGGATCACCTAGGAGACACAGTTTGGGGTGTGACTATGGGGCCATTGAGAAAGGTGTCACTGTGAAGATGCACACTGCATATGGGCAGCCCTATGGCACAGGCTGGGGTTCTGGACTAAAGAAGTCAGCTGGGTACCAGCTCTCTCTCTCTCTCTCCCTCCCTCTCTCTCTCTCTCTCTCTCTCTCTCGACTGCAGCTACAGTGTGGCCAGCTGTTTCATGTCCCTGATGTCATAGCCTGACCCCATGCCTTCAGTGTTGTGACAGACTTTTCCCTCAAGCTGTGAACCCCAAACAGGCCCTTCTTTCCTTAATTTGCTGTGTCTGGTATTTTGTCAAGGCAGCGAGAAAGGTGATTAATGCACTCACCTTTCAACAAGTAGTGGCCACTGGCCTGTGGACAAGAAGACAAGGACAGACACACATGTGCACACTGTAATGGTTCAACAGGGACCTCGCTTACATCTCGGCATAAATACAGGTTATCAGTCTCCGAAGTCTTCAGACGCTGCCCATTCTAATATTATGGCACACACAAAGGCAAGAAGAAGGAGGAAAAGGAGGAGGGGGGAGGGAAGGAAGGAAAGCCTTCTGTTAAGAAATAAGACAATCAAAACCAAGAGACGGAAAACGTTGAGCGATGGGAATGGATTCGCTAAACACTGGCAATATTCACCACCTAGCAGGACTTCTGCAGACACAGAGGTGATGCCAGCAACCACGTGGATCGCTGGCCCCCAAATTGGATGACACACAGAGTTCATGGCAGACTTAGCTCAGGCAAAGGAAGGGCCACGAACTTGACAGAGGTCTGTTAAAAATCAAACAAACCGAAGCACAAAAATAAAAGAGTACCTCTTAAAACAGCATGAAAGGGCATACTCACAAGTCAAATCCTCTAAAGGGGGCGGAACTGGGATTCTAGAACTGGGAAAAAAAGAGACCAAAGGGAGCTGGGAGACATGAGGAGAGAGAATAAAGGGGGTAAATGAAAGACAGTCAGCCAGGCTCAGAAAATGCAGACAAGGTAAATGGAGGAGAGAGAGAGATCAAGGGGGCCGTAAGGAGAAAAGCACACATGGTATACTAAGGAAGGACTCAGAGAAATATTGCCAAAAATTGTAATTATACTAGCTAAAGGACAATGTGGTGAGACAACTAAATACTGAGAGTATAGCACAGTGATAGAGCCCTTGCCTAGTCTGTCCAAATCCTTGAACTCCATTCCCAGACCCAAAAAGCATATGAAAAGGAGGGGAGGGGAGGGGAGAGCAAGGAATGGGGAGGGAGAGGAGGCAGAGAGAAAGAGAAGGGGAGGGAACAGAAAGGGGAAAATACGGATTTCGAAAGAACAGGAGTGAAACGTCTCTCAGAATGGAAGTACCAGGGATGGAGGAGAAGGCGAGCCTGGGGCACACACTGCATTTCTCTGGATGATGAATTGTTCTGAAGGTAGAGGAAGATGCCGATGACGGCTTAATACCGTGGCTAGCCTGCAAGCACTGGGTTTTACCCCTTAAAATAGTGGATTTTATTGTATGTGAATTATGCCTCCATAAAGCAGAAAGAGAAATAAACACCTCAAACAGAAACGGAAAGAATTCAGTAGCAGGAGACCAGGACAGGAAGAAATGTAACCCGTTCTCTTTAGCGGAACCACGGGATACCTGACAGAAACTCCATCCATGCCGAGAAAGGAAACAGTTTAAACTCAACTTAAATGGGAACCCCCCCCTTTTCTTCGTACATTAAAGTGGGATTTGTTGTTGTTGTTGTTGTTTTCTATTGACTTTCTTCGGATAGTCTCATGAAGTCCAGGCAGGTATGTAGCCAAGAATGACCCTGAATTTCTCTTCCTCCTGCCTCCACTTCCTGAGTGCTGGAATTACAAGCCTGTGCAGGTTATTCCATGCTGGGGATTGAACTCAGGGCCTTGCACATTCTAGACAAGCTCACTACCAACTGAGCTATGTTACCTTGTTTGACTATTACAGAAAGAAACGGGCCGGGTGAAGAAGAGAGGATAGATGTAGATTGCTGTGGGCTGTTGTGCAAGGTAAAATCCAGGAAACACGGTTGAATGTAAGGCAGTGGGGGTAGTGAAGGGTTCATCTCTATATCTTGTCTTTGGAAAGCAACCTGGGAGCAATTAAAGAGGTGCCTTCAGTGGCCACTGCCGAGAGGAGCATGCGACAGATCTTAGGGCAGCCACTGGAGGGACATAAAGTTGGAGATAAGTCAGTAACAGCAAGTCACAAATTCTGAATTAATCCAAGAACAGATGGAGAGAAGGCTGAGGGAGGAGAGACCAAAGGACAGATGGGATGGAGGATAACTGTCAAAGGGCAGGTTTGTATCCCAGTCATAACAGGAGTGAGATTAAAAGACAGATTCCCCGACTAGGGAAGAATGGATATGCTGATTGCCGACCACCTGTGAGAAACTTGTAAAAGTCTAAACATGGAGTGGTTACAGGAAGAGGATGAGAAACGACACATCACACAAACGCTAAACAGAAGAAACTGGGCAGCGTGTGTGTGTGTGTGTGTGTGTGTGTGTGTGTGTGTGTGTGTGTGTGTGTGTGTGTGTGTTGATTTCTTTGGAGAGATGGCTCAGGGGTTAAGAACCCCTACTGCTCCTGGGTGGTGGTGGCCCATGCCTCTAATCCCAGCACTTAGGAGACAGAAGCAGGCAGATCTCTGAGTTCGAGGCCAGCCTGGTCTACAGAGTGAGTTCCAAGACAGCCAGAGTTATACAGAGAAACCCTGTCTTCAAAACACAACAAAAGAACACCTACTGCGCCACTAGAGGACCAGAGTTTGGTTCCCAGCACTCCCACTGATCACTACTTGAGAAAATCACTACTTGAGAAAAATTCCTCACCTGAGGGTCTCTGATGACTCTAGATTGTTTCAAGTTGGCATACAAAACTAACCAATACATAAGTGGAGAATTGCCTATAACTACACCTTTAGGGGACCGCTTACAGTCCATAGATATATACATAGATAGACAGACAGATTATGGACAGACAGACAGATGTAAGTAGGTAGGCAGGCAGGTAGGTAGGTTGGTAGGTAGATAGGTTGATAGGTAAGTAGACAGACATGAAAGTCCCAGAAGTGTAACAATAAATCTGTAACAATAAATACACAATAATAACAGTATATAAGTTGTAGAATTCTACAAGGTTGCAAGAACGAGGTCAGGTGGGAAAACCAAATCTGTTTTGATATGCTCAAAATTCAGGATCAGAAATTAAAATTTACTCATGTATTGAGACAATATCTCATGTAGCTTGGGCTGGTTCTGGATTCCCTAGGCAGCTAAGGATAACCTTGAACTTCTTATTCTCCTGCCTCCACCTCCTAGGTGCTGAATTGGCAGGCATGTGCCACCATGCTTGGTTTCTGTGGTGCTGAGGATGGAATCCAGGGTCTTGTCCTTGCTGGGCAAGCGCTCTACCAGCTAAGCTAACCCCCTAATACAAATATTTTAAAATACCATTTATGAGAGAACCAAAGAAATAGTTATTTATTTTACTTTGTGCACATGAGTTTTTTGCCTCTATATGTGTCATGCCTGGTGCCCATGGAGGCCAGAATAAGGAGTCAGATCTCCTGGAACTGGAGTTAGGGAGGGTTGTGAACCAGCATGGGGATGCTGGACACGAAACCCTAGTCCTCTGCAAGAGCAACAGTGGTCTTAACCACTGAGCCATCTCTCCAGCCCCTATTTAGGAATATTTTTGGAGTGTTGAAGCTATTTTGTATCTTGTTATGTTGGTGACACCATAGGGAAGTTTCATGGCTGTTTTCTGGAGTATAGGGATATTTACTTGTTTATTTATGTATTGCTTTTGGTTTTGCTATGTCTTATTGAAGCAGGGTCTTGGCACGTAGCTCAGGTTGAGCTCAAACTCATTATACAACCCAGGCTAGGTTAGTGCTTGAAATTCTCTCACATCACCTCCTGAAGTGCTGGGATCACAAACAGATGCGTGCCACTACCCAAGTACAAGGATTGTTGAAGGGAATGTGGGTGCTTGGTGATCCTGGACTGTGCTTGTCCCTCTGTGTGACAAAGCCTGCAGTATGGTTCTATTAGATGTGTTTGGAAATGACTGGACAGTCTGAGCCAGCCTCACCATCATGATCGTGCATCTTAATCTCAGCTGCTTCTTCCTCTGCAGAAACTGGACTTCTGGGTCATGGTTTTCACCATGCTGAGGCCTCTCCCCATGGACCCATCTTCTTCTCACCTACTTGTGACTGAGAACTAGAAACTGAAGATGCTAAAAGATGGACCCTGAGGTACTAAGTACTCAGCACCTCAGTCACGCATCAGTCATGAGCCCCGTGCATTTGGAGTAAGGGAATGATAATCAATTATCTTGCACCTTTGGAAAACCATGCCTGCACAGAGAGCAATGATTAATTAGCACCTCGGAGGCAACTTTGACTGACAAGGCCTAGCTAGGTGCAAACCTTCAAAGACAGAATGGCACATCGGGGGGTTTATTCAGCAGAGAGCTTACACCAGCGTGTGCTCTAACACGGAACCTCATGAAGCCTGCGGCCAGGAATAAAAGAAAGATATCAACTTTGAAAATCAATCTCACGATTCTGTGATGCATGAGCTGTCATCACTTCAAAACGGTGACAACAAAAGAATCTTTTCACATTTCTCTTCCACCCCCTCCTCCTTCAAGACTGATAGCCAGGAACTAGGGAGATGGCTTAGCAGTTAAGGTGCCTGCTGTCAAGCTTGATGACCAACATTTGATATCTAAGACACACATAAATAGATGGGAAGAAGCGACTCCAACAAGTTGTCCTGATTTCAGCGTGTGCATCATGGCATACACACACACACACACACACACACACACACACACACACACACTAAATAAATATAATTTTTAAAAAATTCAAGATAGGAAAGAGCTCTGAAACCATCCGGTTTCTTCAAACATAAATATATGTTTATTCCACTACTATTAAGTCCCAAGGACAAAATGACCCCACTCAGAGTGCAGTCAGTGGTATCAGGGATTTGTTTTTTAGCCCTCTCTTTATCCACTTTCTTCCTGTTGGCTCCAGTCTTTATTGAGCTAGTGTCTCGCTGTCCTAGGATGGCTGCAAAAACGTTTTCCTATGCCCTCACATCAGCAGCAAGTGTTTACTACCTCTCAATGGGTCCTTCGTCCATCTCTGAACCAACCTCTGTGTTTGGAGGGTATGATGAGCTAATTAATAAAAGCACTGAGTTGGACTCTGGATCCTAGGTCCTAGGACTTGGGTTCAAGGCTAGAGCCACAGGTAGATTTTAGGGGCTGGAAGAAGCTGTGGTCATCACTGGTGATATTCCCAATGTTTCTAGTTAGGTTCTTGTTTATCACACATCTGGAATTTGTAGCCCAAAGAGCCCAGCTTTGACTAGTGAAAGGTGAGTGGTTACTTCCACGGAGAGAAACATAGTAAAGATTCTGGTTACAAATCCACTTGTCACTTTTCACCACCTCCATCCATGAAGGACTGAGAAAGTAACGCCTTCATCAGAATGGCTACAAGGAGCCAAACTCCTCTGGATACTGAGTTACACTTGAAATGTGTACCAAACCAGAGATGCCATGCAAAAGACACTAAGAGTAAGGTTTGTGCTGTCTTGATATGTTGGCCTGGATGCACAAGGATGTAGGGACTGGTCAGGCTCCACTCTGAGATGCAAAGCCTGTACGACTCAGCTTAGGCAGCCATACCTCTGTTCTTCTGGACCCTGGGCTCCAGACACTGGAATCATTTATACAGACTGACCCCCAACCCCTAGGGATCCTCTAGCAGGGCCAAGCCCTTTTTCATCCTTCCCTGTTCCTTTCCTCCCACTCACACAGGCCATGACACAAACACCATAATGTTACCCCTTCTACCTGTGTAGGACACATGCTGTTCCCACAAACAAAAAACTAGGACTCGTGATCTTGTTCTACATCTATAGTTGCTTGAGGCTTTTAGTAAGAGCTTCTTTTCCTGGGCCTCAGTGTTTCCATCCACAGCACAAGGATGATAGCAGTACCTATTTCACACAGCTGGAATAAATGTTAATACTGTGTCAAGTCTATACCAACAGTGCCTAGCACACAGTAAGTGCTCCATGATTTCAGCAGTGATCGTGGTGATGATGGAGGTGATAATGATCATGATGGCAATGATAATGATAATGATAATGAAGATGATGCTGATAATGTGGGGGCTGGAAAGATGGCACAGAGGTTAAGAGCACTGGGTGCTTTTCCTGAAGACCCAGACTCAATTCTCAGCACCTACATGGTGGCTAGTAACCATACATAACTTCAGTCCTAGGGTATCCAATGCCATCTTCTGGCTTCCTTGGGCACTAGGCACTACCATGGTGTGTACAGATTAAGATACACAGGACGAGGATAAATATGGGTTATTTTTTTTATTCTGGGAGAAGTCACTTACACGAGAAACCAATGACCCGCAAGTTCTTGCTCCAAGGATTCACACCAAGGCTGCTCTCTGTGACCCGACCAGAACCAAGAGAAAAGCAAGACCCCAGACCAAATGCCACACACTCACCTATGCAGCTGTGACCACGACCAAGTGGGCGTGCTCAGTGCCACAGGTGCTGCTGGGTGGATCTCTCGCTACCATGGCACATAAACATACCTGCAAGTAAAACACCCGTACACATAAAATAAGAATAAAATTTTAAAAGTTAGACATGATGGTGATGGCAGTGATTATCATGATAGTGGTGAAATCAATGGCAATGATAACGGGGATGAAAATGATGTTGATGGTGTGATGGTAGCTATGATGATGACTATGCCAGTGACGATGGTGATAATGACGGCAATGATGATGGTGATGACCATAATGTGATGGTGGTGGTGGTGACAACACTAATGCTGGTAATAGTAATGATGATGGTGGTGATGCTGATGATAGTGATACTGATTATGGTGACGATGATGGTGTTAATAGTCATGATGGAGTTCAGGGTGCTAATGAACCCATGGCCTGCTAAGCACTCATTTTCCTTCCTATTGTAAATAGAACCTTATTTTAAAGAATTCCTACCCCTCTATCATTCTTTGCTTCTCAGAAAATACTGAGTGCCTCCCATGTAGCCGACAACGACCTCTGTGCAAACTCCCCATGTTTATAACAAAAAAAAAAAAAAAAAGACTTGTCTTGAGAAGCTTGGGTTTATAACTTGAGTCAACAAGGGAACTAAACAAGTCAACAAGTAATGTATCTATGACAATGGAAGCCAAGCAGTGTTGCACAAGGAAGAAAAGTAGCATGCCCTGGAGAAAGGGAGAGAGCGGGCACTCACTAAGCATGTCACAGACCCAGGTGAGGCCATGCCTCCCTAGTCTACTGAAGTCACAGGATGCACGAGGACCCAGGGGAGCACTGGCATCTTCCTCAGACACCTTGCATTAGGAGGGGGTAGTCTGTCATCCTGTTCATCTTGCTAATGTGGAAAGCTGTAATAATCACACGGCCGTGGTCCACTGAGCCTGTAATGAGAAGAACCTGATTCTAAACCAAGCCTGGGGAAAACAGCAATGAGAGGCCAGGGTGAGTCTTGCTGACCCTACTCACGTCCCTGGGCCCAATCACACTGAATCCCACTATTTCTCCACCAGTCAACAAGTCCTTTTTCTGTCCAAGTCCATTTGAAATGAATTGTTTGGAAATGAATTGTTCTACCTTCAAGGAAGATGCTTTGAATGAACCAGTCCTAGCAGGTCCTATACCTCCATGCTTTTGCTCTCAGTCCACCCTCCAAACACATAACTACCCAGCTCCCTCCATACACTGTTCACATTCTCTCCCCAAACAGCACTCACCCTTCCAAACCTGGGCTCTATGTCATCCTCTGTGCTGAGATTTTAAAGCTAGGCATCTCCCCGAGACAGAGTAGCTTCCAACGCTCTACCTCTGATGGTTCAGCCTGCTCCCCTCTGTGTAGAAAAGCACCATCCACCGAAGCTTGCCTTATATAGTGGTGCTCCGGGCAGCATGTATAAATATAACTACAAATTGGACCTTTCACGTTAATAATTGCCTGTTTCCATCCCCACCAACATCTGCATGCCAGCACCCACGAGCAAACTGCTCTGTACTTCCACTGGTCACACAGCCCCCAGCCCTGTCTCTTGCCCCATCGCCCACCCTCCAGACACCAGCTTGAGAGGCTAGCAAAATGTAGATCTTATCTCATCACCATCACCTTTCCCTTGACATCATGGTCTATGTCAAGTCTTCAGAGATTTCTGTCCCCTGCCTATGACCCAAGCAGGCCCAGTCTTACTACCTCCAACTCATGGCTATGGACTGAATATTTGTGTGATCCACCCTGCCGATTCCTAGGTGAAAGTCCTGGACCTTAGCGTGATGACCTTGGTGGACAGGGCTATGTCTAAAGGATGAAGCCCTTGTAAAATGCATGTCTGTCCTCTTGAGAAGTGGCACATGGGAGATGCCTCCTCTCTCATGGGAGGAAGCACTGAGACATGGCAGCTATCATCAGTCCATCAGGGCAAGTGACACGCCGGTCCTGTGCCTGTGCCTGGCACCAACCATCAATGCCACAACCTCAGGCTCCTGATCTCTAGAACTGTGAGAAACACATGTCCACTGTTGGAGCCTTCAGATCACAGCAGCCCAGCCTGACAGAGCTGCTTGCCTGACTCCAAAGACCCTGTGCTCTGTCTCACCTCCCACCCCGTTCCCCCCGAAAGATTCTGGGCTCTGGTCCCATCGCTGCTTCCTCACAGGGAATGGTCCCAGTCAAGAATACTCACTAAGAACAGAAGAGAGCACTGATGAGCCAGCTTCCCTCAGAGAGGCTACAGCGAGGGTGAGTAGTGTGGGTATCCCAGAGGGCTGAGGACAAACATGGAGGACACAGAGGGATCTCGGAGAGCACAGGAAAAAGCAAAGACCTCTGGGATTGGGTCTGGTGTGCTTGGTCCCCTGTGTTTCCACAGCAGAATCCCCAGAAACTGTACAAACAACATTGCTAACTCACTGCATGGAAAGGTGACAAATAGGAGCTAATGGAAAAGTCAGAACTGGAAAGGGCTGTGAGTGAAGAATGTCTGTTGGGTCTGAGGATACACAGACAGGGGTGAAGCAATCTGAACAGCAGAGAGAACTAATCAGAATGGGAGAAACATTTCTCAGACCTGCGGGGCGAGAGTGTAAGGATGACATCATCCCTGTCTGGGAACAGAGCAAGAGTGATGCACAAAACAGCATCCTTGAAGAAATGATGCCTGTCATGTTCACATGTGTGAGAAGTGATCAATCAGTATTTGTACCTGTGGACCCAGCCAGGAAGACCTGCCCTGCAGGGCACGCCCATCAACATGGAAGGGAGGGGCTTTATTTCTTCTGTCTTTTATTTAGTGAGACAGGGTTTCTCTATGTACCCCTGGCTGTCCTGGAACTCACTCTGTAAACCAAGCTGGCCTCAAGCTTAGAGGCTTGCCTACCTCTGCCTCCTGAGTGCTGGGACTAAAAGCGTGCGCCATCACATTCAACAATTTCTCTGTTGTTTCTCTTTATTCTCTTCCTTCCCTCCCCCTTCCTTTCTACCTTTCCCTATTCCCCTCTCTCCTTTCCCTTCCCTTTCTCTCAACCTCTGTCCCCTGCCCCCTTTTCCCTGAACTGAGGTTTCTCCATCTTCTCCTGCCCTTGAACATCAGGTCTGCTAGCTCTTGGCCTTCAGCCTGACGTTGACCTTCACGTGTAGTCCCAGGTTCTCAGCTTGTTGGGAGAGAGCAGGGACAGCCCAGTAGATGACAAGTCAGGTTCAGTGACCAAGGAGCCTGTCCTCATGCCATTCTTTGAAGGGAGGGAGAAGTCAGAAGATTGATCAATAGGACATGACTATTCTACTGGCTCCGTTTCTCTGAAGAACGCTGACTAATACCGCCTCAGATAGGACCAGGAGGCAGAAAATTAGCCCGGGACTTAGCAGAATGCACCAGCACAAGCAGCCATCTGGATCTAATTGACATTTATGGAGCGCCCCGCCCAACAACATCGTGACCCATGCTCTTCTCAAATGCGTAGGAGACAAGACAGCCACCAAGACAGAGCGTTATCTCGCATTGTAAAATAAAATGAGTCGATATTAAAGAAGTGAAACCAGATAACATATGCCCTCTGGACAGTGAACTTGAGCCATAAATCAAAACAGGAAACATAACAGGTAAGCCCCCACTCTCTGGGCAATTAAAACACATATTCTTTCATGGACCATGAGCTCAGAAGTAACCCTGGAGAAAACTCAGAATTTTTATTTTTATTTATTTTGGTTTTTCAAGACAAAGTTTCTCTGTGTAAATCCAGCTATCCTGGAACTCACTCTGTAGACCAGCTCACAGAGATCCACCTGCCTCTGTCTCCTGAGTGCTGGGATTAAAGGTGTGCACCACCACCACCACCGCCCAGCCAGAAAATATTTTGAACTGAGTGAAAATGGAAATCTATTGTGTTATACCAGGGAGTAGCCAAGGCTGTGAGCAGAGGAAAATATATAGCACTGAATGCTTTTGTTAGAAAAGGAGAAACCTCCTAAATTGGTCACCGAAGTTTCTATGACAATCTACAAAAAAAAAAAAAAAAAAAAAAAAAAAGAACAAATATGCTTATTAAGTAGCTATATCTCAGGCCAGAAGTATGGCAGAAATTGCCTCCCTACAGGCACCTGCAGGCAATTACTCACAGGTAAGACGGTTATTGACTTTTCCTGTCTCAGGCCCAGTCACTTCCAAATATCACCATCCTCATATTTTCCAACCAAACAGGAGTCACCCTTGCCTCCACCCACCACACACACACCTGCTCTTCACACGTGAGCACCATGTTCATGAGACTCTAGTTGGGGCTTTCCTAATCAGCTTCCTGGTTTTGAGCAGGGAATGGGTTGAGATAGTGTCTGGTAGCCCAGGGTGGCCTTGAAGTCGCTATGAACTTGAGGCTGGCCTTGGACAGCTGATTTTCCTGCTTCTGCCGGCCCTGTTATCAGGTGACAAGCAGGTACCACCATGCCCAACTCAGCTTCCTGTTCAAGACAGACTGTAACCAATCTTAGGCTAGAATACCTCCTTTCTAACTATATCCTGCTACCTAATACTAACACAGTTTCCCGTGTCTTCCAAGCATTGCTCTACTCTGCCGGCTCCAAGGCAGGCACTGATGTCTCCCATAGTCCAACCCATTTCATGGTTCCTGTCTATCCAATGCACAGGTGGCTCAGTGAGAACCCTTCAGAAACCTCTACAGAGTGAAAAGGACTTCTCCCTGAAGCTTTGTGACGCTTAAGGTGTGTGATGACTGTTGCGGTGGCTGTCTGAAGTGTGCGTACTCTTCACTGGCCGGCCTTCCCTGGCCCACAGCACACACAGCCAGTGTGTATCCCAGAACTTTCACTCTCCTGACTGTTCCCCCTGGGCAACTGTCCCTGGGAGGCCCTCATCTATTTGTTTTCAGATGTGGTATTTCCTAAGTGTCCCTGGAAGGTATCCCTTTTGTCAGTAGAACTGGGCAGGAGGTGGCCCATGGTGGATCAGGCACTAAAATGTCACTTTGAGAAAACAAGGATGGCCAGGCAGTGGTGGTACACGACTACAATCCCAGTACTTAGGAGGCAGAGGCGGGTAGATCTCTGTGAGTTCGAGGCCAGCCTGGTCCACAGAGTGAGTTCCAGGACAGCCAGGGCTACACAAAGAAACCATCTCAAAAAAAAAAAAAAAAAAAAAAAAAAAGGGGGGGGGGCTGGAGGAAAGAAGGAAGGGAGGGAAGGAGAAAGGAAAGTAGGGAAGCAGGGAGGGAGGGAGGGAAAACAAGAAGGGTGTGTTGGTGCACAACTACAATCCCACAACTCAGGAGGCTAAAAGAGAAAAATGGAAAGATCAAGGACAGCCTGGGCTACCTAGGAAGACCTTGTTTAAATGCACACACACACACACACACACACACACACACACGCACGCACGCACACACGCGCACACACACACACACACACACACACATGAGAGAGAGGGGGAGGGAGAGAGAGAGACAGGAAGAGGGAGAGAGAGCTCCTTCACAATCTTCCCAATGTCCCTCCTTTCTCAATGGCCACTGCGCAGTGGTATGTCCAGATACAAGGTACCTTCCTACCTTTGAATCCTCCAAACCACTGTTAACCTCCCAGTCCTTAGCAAGGCCACCTGCCACCATCCAATGGTGTGCTATTTGGCTAGTGGAAAAGACAAGGGAGAAAGGAACTGAAATCCCAGAAGCCCTCCGGTCCTGGAGATGGGCACCTCATCCGACTGTGCCCTTGACTGTCCACTTGTTCTGAAGATGATCACCAGCGACATCCTTTGCAAAGGGAGGGAGATGATTTTACTGGGTGTCTGACTGATAATGCTGCCAAGAAATCCCCTGCCTTATGCCCTAAGCACCAGGGAAGAGAGGGTTACAAACCTCCCAGGCTCTAAGTGTCCTTCCCAGGTGGCCCCCTAAATGTCCCACTAAAACCCCCAGCAGAGCCAGGTACCTCACACTAGGCTGTTCTGGGATGGAGTGGCAAAGGCACCACCCACTTAATGGGTCTGGAGCTCACTTTAGAAACATCCTGCCAGGGTTTGTCTCAGGGTGTGGTTTGAGCATCAGCATCCCACATAGAGTACCTATAGATTTGGGGGAGGAGGAAATACCATGGCTCCTGAAAGCAGGAGCAATGCTCATTGCTGCTTTGGAAACCCTGCACAGGGTCTGGAGGGAAGCATAGATAAAGGGGACATGGGTTGCGAGGGACAATGAGGATGGGGTTTTCAGTATCTCCCCAGAATAAGACCGTGTCTAACCAGACACCTGGGTGGTCCATGCTATGTGTTGCTCTGACCCTGACATTTGGATAACTTTGAGCCACACTTTGTTGGAAACACTAAGCTGCTGTGCCATGAACTCATCTTCCTGCCTGAACAGTAATTCCTGAGGGATCTGCATCACCCAGAAAAAAAATATACTATTTATGCAGTGACTGAGGACTATACCTCCTGAGCCTAGATCCCAGAGGAAGCTAGTTAATCAATGTCAGTCACATTAATAGGTGGTATATAGGCACCCCTTTGCTGGGCTAGTCCCACGGTGTAGCACTGAATTTTTGTTTTTGTTTTCGTTTTTTTCTTGTACACATGCCCAGAGATTATTATTGGACAAGAGAGTGCCGAGTGAAAATTATCAATGTGGAAAATAGAAGTCTATAATCTATCTTGGTTTGTGTATTAAATTGTGGAACAGCATAGCCTTCAGAGGGCATTTGATTTCTGCTCTAAATTGTGTTTTATATATGAATTAGAGACACCAGCCAAAGGATGTGGGCTCCTAATCTATGTTCCGACAGTTCCAAATTGTTCTAAATCATTTGTAAGAACTGAATAACAGTGATTTAGAGGAGTAGCTAGCATTAAGATGGTGTGTGTGTGTGTGTGTGCATGTGTGTGTGTGTGGTATGTACATACAGAGTACCTGTGTCTATGTCTATGTAAATGTATGCATGTTGTCTGTGCCTGTGGGATGTACATGTCTGTATGTGGGATGTGGTGTGTGTGTGTGTGTGTGTGTGTGTGTGTGTGTGTGTGTGTGTGTAGGAGGGGAGAAAGGGAGAGAGAGGAAAGACAGAGAAAAAGTTGAGAGTGATGAACTATTGATTACAAGCCAGTAAAGTAAATTGGCAGGTACTGTTCCGAGCGACACACATCTCATTCAGACCTGCAGAAACAGCCAATGGAGAAATGGGAGAAATTGCCTTGCTTGTGGCCCTTACTCCAGAATCATTACTGTGCCCATAACCAATCTTGTTTTCCCTTCATTGGTAAAATAGCCTTGAAGTCATGTGACTACCAAGCTGGGTGTCATCAGGAGGCATAAAAGTGATGGAATTCCAGCTCATTCTGGAAAATAAGGCCGTAGACTCAAAACTGTGACCCTTTTGAGAGTTTGAATGACAAGCCTGCCTTCAGGTGGCTCTGGGATGTTTAGTCTGTGGGGTCATGAGTAGCAGATGCTCAGTCATAAACAAACACTGTACAGTTGAGTGGAGTGTCCACACAGGAGGAAGAAACTGGTACCCCTCCCATGCAGCCGTGTCATCTTAGACACAACATCCTCCTCCATTCTCACTACCATCCTAGTCATCACCTCCATCTTCCTTGCCAAGGCCAAAGATCATGTGGTGGGGTGTGTGCTGTTGTAACATCTTTACAGGAAGGGAAGAAGGAAATAAAGCAGCTAGTGAATACTCAGTCTTGAGGGTTGTTTTTGGTTCGTTCATTTGTTTGTTTGTTTGTTTTCAGGGCATTGGTATGCATGGTTCAGTTGGGGTTGTGGCCTTTTTACTTTTTATGTTGAGACAGGGTGTTGTAGAAGGGTATCTTCCTAGCAAAACACCCACCACATTCATCAGCTCAGCCATGCCAGCTTCCAAGAGACCATCACCACAGGTCTTATTGACTGTTATTGCCCCCTCAGAGAAGGTTCGAGGGTCACTGGACCTCCCCCTGAAGTCACTGCTTCTCCTGGCCTTTGCATGTAATTCTTCCCTAATTGCATGTGGCCTCGGGGGTCTCACAAGGAGTGTACACACGCTGAAAAGAGCAACAGGAGGGGGTCTCAGTCTCTGCAGCACTGAGACAACGAAGCCATTTTCTGTGCTGGATGAAGATTTTTCCAGTGTGGTTGTTTGGGGCCACCAGTGATCTCACTAGTAATCGCTTACTCCTGCTCTGTGAATAAGCCCAGTAAGCCCATTGGTCCCTGGGGTGAACTCCCACCCTAGGAAGGAATTCTGAAAGCATAGGGTCTCACTAAGTGGCCCAGACAGGCCTTGAATTTATAATCTTCCTACCTCAGCCACCACTCCCATATAGCTGGGATTACGGGTCAGTGTTCCCAGGCCCAGACTCCAAGTCAAGTTCTTGACCATGACACCAAACACACCACATATCCAAACCTTCCAGAAAAAAAATAGCAACAAGCATTTGCAAAGTTTTCTGCTACCCTGATATTGAAGCCTAGCATGCTAAACACACAAAGCCACACATAGCCTGGGTTCCCTTCCACTCTGTTCCCACAGATGTGTCTCAGAGAGACACACTCGGGCTACATTCTGGTAGACTATTTTTCCTAAGTTTTGGCAAAGTGTTTTCGTGTGCAACAACTTGAAGACATTGGAAACCTTCCCAGGCTCATAGCACCCTCCTCTCAAGAGAAAGATTGTTATTTAACCCACATATTCCACCCTGCCGAGGGCCCCTATACAATACGCCTGCTCCCTGGCCACAATCGCAAGGCGTGGAAGTCTGTGGCTGATGCACCCAGCAGTATGCTCATTAATCAAGAAAGAGCGTGGCTCCCATTCACTTCACTGATAAAATTCTGAGGTGCTTTACAAAGAATTTCAAAACGACCATCTGGATGGAAATAAGCAGCAGAATCCATGTGCAGTGGGTGTCTGAAGGGTTTGCAGGATTTTTGGCCTCTTGTCTCTCTGAGGGGAAACTATGATGAGGTAGGGCAGCTATCTGCAAGCTCCTGGCAGGAATTCAAGGGCGATGAATGCAGACAAGGAAACATAGACGCACGGAGGAGGCAGCCAAACATCTCCCATATGTCACTTTTCCAGTACATTTGAGTTAAAATGGCTGTGGCTTGTGCGGCCAAGTAGGTTATACTAGGGCTGCACAGAAAAGAAGGAGGTTGTTTTCTTGCACGTGACCAAAGCCAGACGTGGACCAATGCATGTGTACAGTTAAGTGAGCATATTGCAAAAACTTAATGGTTTAAACCACGGGTAGAATGTGACTGGTTTGGATGTTGTACAAGGCTAGAATAAATAGTGACAAGAAGCAGAGCTGGGTAACAAGGAAAAAGAGAAGATGCTGAAGCAGGAAACAAAGGTATCAGCAACTGATAATGAGACTCTGTGACTGTAACCGTGACCCTCTAGGACAGTGGCTCTCAACCTGAGGGTCATGACCTCTCTGGGGGTAGAACAACCCTTTCATAAGTGTCGTTCAAGACTACCCTGCATTACTTGCATTACGATTCATAACAGTTATGAAGAAGCAACAAAAGATAATGTTACAATTGGGAGTCACCACAATGTGAGGAACTGTATTAAAGGATGGCAGCATGAGGAAGGTTGAGAGCCTCTGATGTCAAAGCAAAGGGAGGAAAGACCATTAATAACCAATGGTAGGTTTGACTGGATCCATGAACCTTGCTGCTCAGTCTTGTGAGGAAAAAGGTGCTTGAGGCCCCAGGTCCCACCCTCTTCTCTGAATGCCTACAATGATGTCATTAGGACAGTCTTCTGATAACACACCAGAGAAATTGAGATCATTCTCACTTTGCTTATCAAGAAATGGGATTGAGAATAGCAATCGATGAATTCAGGCAAATGAATATGCAGGAAGGCAGAGGCCATCATTTTCCTGGAAGGAAGCCTTGGCTTATCACAGAGAGGCAGGAAGCAGCTTCAGGACCACGGGAAATTTAGGGGTCCGAAGCAACTCAAGGTACTCTAGGTACTAATGGAAAGCTCTCGTAGACGTGAGACCTGAAAAAAACAGAGCCACTATCATGGTGGCTCTGTGTGCATTTTACCTATGTGGAGGGTACAGAGAAGATGCAAGCAGATGAATACCATGAAAACGTTACTCTAGAAGAGCTGAGGGAGTGATGACATCCATGACCTCTAGCCCCACGTGTAGTTATGACCTACAGGTATCCACTCAATGCTTGAGTTGCAAAGGTCACTCTTGCACAGCTCTGAGACACGCATGAAGAATTATGGCTTCCAGGATGTTTGTTTGTTTTTACTATAGGGTCTCCACCCATTATTTTGCTTTCAAACCCAGTGCTTCAGAATTTGAGCAATAGCTCTGTGTGTGTGTGTGTGTGTGTGTGTGTGTGTGTGTGTGTGTGTGTCAGGGAGAAGGAGGATTGCCTAACCATTCTGTGTCTCCACAAGAGCTCACAGCTCAATGTTGACAGAACCTAAAATAAGGTTCTTTCTGACCAGCTTAGAGATGGGAAGACAGCAGCTAAGAAGCTCTGAGCTTTCCCCAGATGAGCTGTACTCTCCTGTGTTTTATAAGAGGCTTCTGGCTTCTTTGACTATCTCCTGTCTAGCAGGCAAGCTGCCCTCCAGAAGCATCTACCACCCCACTGAAGAAGAAATTAGCAGGTCTGGAGAAATGGCTCAATGGTTAAGAATACAGACTTGCTATTCCAGGGAACCTGGGTTTGATTCTCAGCACTCACATGGCAATTACACAAGATTACACAACCATCTGTAACTCCAGCTTCAGAGGGTCAAATGTCCTCTTCTGGCTTCCATGAGCACTGCATGCATACATACATACATACAGTATACAGTCATACATGCAGACAAAGTATATATGCACATAAAAATGAATAGATGACTTTTAAAATTAAAGAAGAAGAAATGAACCCAGTAGCCCATATGCCATGCATTTTGTTCTGCACGGCTATCCCTAGTTAGAATCTGCCACTAGCCAGCGAGGAGCAGCAGATGATAGAGGTTCTGTGTGATACTGCAAGAGACAGTTAAGTGTGATGACCTTATGCCCAGGGACTTCACAGCATTTCAAGAAACATGAAATGTTGGATAAAAGCAGAGGAAAAGACACAAAGAGATGTGTGAGCTACAGACTAGGACCCCAGCAGAGATCTGAGCTCAGCCCAGCTCTATAAGTCAGTCAGCTATGGGGGAGGGGGGGGAGAACCGAGCAATGGCAGAGGGGACACTGGACCCTTGTGTGGGGACACTGGGTATTCCTATTGGGACTCCACATGTATGTTCTATTCCTTTCTCTCTCCTTCCCCCTCCTTTCCTCTCTCCTTCCTCTTTCCTCCCTCCTGGCCTCCCTCCCTCTCTCTGTCTCTTTTCTCTTACTCCCTATCTCTCTCATCGAGCCTTCTGCCCAGGAGAACTGGCGACCCTATTTCACAAGATTTCTGAGCTTTGCGGGGAGGCTACAAGATTCTAATACTGTGTGGAACATTTGGTTTTACAACACTGCAAATTCAAACGTGCAGAAAAAAAAAAATAAGGCCCCAGGGTCCAGTTTTTAATTCCTGTAAATACGCTGGTATCAAATGATTTGAAAACACAATAACAAGTGGGTTTGGTTAAAAATTTCCTTAGTCCTTTGGGGATGTGAGCACAGAATACCCTGGCCTGGCTAGCTTATGAACTATAGAGAGTCATTGCTCACAGCCTTGGGGCTGGAAGTTTAAGAGCAAAGTTCTGACAAACCTGGCACTTGCTTCCCAACTGGTAAGATCTGCTTGAGGACTATCTCACCGGCTCATGGGTTTGCTGGCACACTGGTTTCACCTGCCAAAGGCATCGCTTTAGAAGGTTGTGGAAACTCTGGGACTTGGGGCCTACTTGGCAAATATGGGCTACTGGGTGCCCTGGAAGGTTAGAAACAGCCCTGCTTCCCAATCCACCAAGATCTGAACAAGCTTGGTCAAAAGCTCCAGATGCCAAGCTTGCTCCATCATAGTGGAGTGAACCCACAGAACAGAACCATTGTAAGCAATGGCTCCCTGGGGTAGCTTCTGACAGGGATTTGCCAGGCAATGGGGGAAATCAGTAACACACCAGTTCAAAGATGTTGAGTTCTCATGGGTCCTGTGGGGGAGGCAAGCCGCTTGCTCCCTTTGTAATACAGTCATGAGGGTTCAACCCTTATGACCCAATCACCTCCTGATACCATTGCTCCCAGAGCAAGGATTTTAACCTAAATTAAGGGGAAGGACATTCAGACTGAAGCAAAGATCCCCACCGATATTTATATACATACAACAAAGAGCCAGCAGCAAGGCAGCTTTACCCCTTGCTCTCCTTGGTAGATAATCCTTGTCCACAGTGAATACGGTTGTACATCCCTGCTAGCTAACACAAGACCCACCACCCCATAGGAATCTGGGGACTGTGTCATCCACATCCCATAATCTCACTAGGTGATACAAAATAGTGTTCTATTAACCACCACCACCATCCTCCAAAAAAGAAAAAAGAAAAAAAAAAAAAAAAACACTTGTTTTCAACAAGGAAAACAAAACTTAGCAAAAGAACCTTTCTCCATTTAGCATTCCTGATAATTTTGCATTCCTGGGTGGTGTTAAACGTTGCTTAGATTTATAATAGGAAGCAATTACCAGACAAATTCACCATCTTCAGCTAATACGACTCCCTTCAAAATGTGATGTTTCTGAAGAAACAGATAAAAAGCCAGGCTGAAGTGATCACATTTGGGGAGGCAATTCCTTTTATATCTTTGTAAAAGTGATTACAGACAAATTTCCTTTGCCAAAAAAGCCAACGCCTAGTGCATATGTACTTTATTTTCCTGGCATCCCTCAGCCCCTTATTTTTTTTGCAATTAGAGAAAATATTTGATGATAATAACATCTCTCACTTGAGTCAGATAAATTCCCTTCCCCTCCTCCCTCCCAGCTCCTCCCACCCAGCCCCCACCCCCACCCCAAATCCATTCTTCACAGAAGAAATGTAGCTCACTTCTACAGGCTTGTGGGTCACCTCCACCAAATGGTATAGCTTTCACTCCACCCACCCCCTTGCCCATGCACATCAGTCTGTTTCCGTTCCGGGCCAGAACCCAGTGGTCCTTCTCCTGGGTGGTAAATGGAATGTGGAGTGTACTTTGAGACAGACAAGATTGATAGGCTGGGCCTCGGCTCACAAAGAAGCTTTTCTAGGGTATGTGAGGAGGCCCTGTGCTCCAACCTGGCCCTTCGAGGAGAGAAAGGGGAAGGGAGAAAGGTAAAGGAAGGGGAGGGGAGGGAGAGGGGGGAAGCAAGCAGCCTTTGGAAGCCCGTTGACTGAGCTGGGTCGTGGAAATGGAAAGAGCGCACTTAGGAATCAGGGTGCTGCTGCAATTCCATGAGGTGCTTGGGTAAAGGGTCTGACACAGGACAGCTGCTTGCCCTCCTCTCCTCCATACTTAGGAGACGACCATACTTCCAGGTCCCGCCCCTCCATGTCAGCTCTCAGACTGGATAGATACTGAAGAATTTTTGCCTGCCCCATGACAGGCCATTCTCACCATATCTTCATCATTGTCATTATCATCATATGCTCTCCCTCCCTCCCTCCCTCCCTCCTTCCCCATGAGTCTCCCATAGCAGAAAGCACCCATCACTCACCAGTTCCCCCCACTTCTCACACCTCCCAGCATCCCTCATGGTGACATGGTATTTCTGGGAATGTGAGTAAATGTGATGTGGATTGCCCACCACACCCACTAGATGTAACTGGGGCCAGGGATTTTACAGCCCTTGAGATCATTTCATTCCTTCTCCCCTGCCTGAAGGCAGAGGACTCAGATTCAATGGTTAAACCCTCCTGAGTCCCTAAATGACCACACATAGGAGATTATCCACTCTCTGGGCTCACCTTAGTTCAAAGGGGCATAAAATTGTACAGTGAGCATAGTTCCCCATCATCCCTGGCTTCTTTGTCATTGTGTCAGGCGTGGTGAGAGACAATAGATCCAGAGTGTCATGACGAACCCTTGACACAGCCTCTTTAGCTTCTGCCCTCTTCCCCAGGACTGAGCCCCAAATGAGCAGCAGACAGTCTGTTCTCACAGAGTCAGAGCAGGATCTCCGTGGTCTAGCCTGTCCCTGCTCCTCGGTTGGCTCTGTTACCTGAGCCTAACCCTCCAGCCCTCATGACTCTACCGACCCCGACATCCTTCTGGAGACTCCCTTTCGGCCTGAGAGAGCCGGGCACTTGCAGCGTAGAACTCTGAGTAATACAGCTGATATCAGGGCAAAAAAATGTTTACACATGCTTGGGTGTTCTCAGCCAAGCCGGCCACCCCCACCTCCCCAGCCAGATCTGATGCAACGGCCAGGCAGCCACACCCTTGGCCCCAACTCCATGAACACATCTCATGAACTTACAATGCTAAAACTGCCAGTCCCTGTCCATCCTCTAAATTCTGAGGACTGAGCAAAACTCCAAGAACTGCCTCAGGTCCCCAAGCTGTGTGATAAAACCTGCCTCTTCCCAGAATGTAGGTGGGTGACTTTCAGCGGAGACTAAAGGGATGTGGCTTTGTTGCCACTCCTGGGCCCTAGGGCGATACCACTAACACCAAAATACACAGGGTTATGAATACATTCCATCCTTAGGCTGCTATGTCTGTGGATCGCGGGGAATCTAGCTCTGTGAAGTGAGTAGGTCAGGGCCACCTGCTGTGAATAATAACACCTGAGAAAAGAGATCAATGTTTATCCATCATATGCAGGGATTCAAGGGCCACAGCACTCCTCACGTGTGACTCAGAACAAGTGCCCCCAACTCTGTCTTATCGTGTAGCCTTGACACCCTGCACCAAGCCAGAAGAAAGGAGAAAGCATGACAGAAATGGCTCGCTTGGTAGAGTGCTTATTCTGCAAGCATGAGGACCTGAGTTCGGATCCCCAACACCCCTGTACAAGGCTAAGCATGGCAACACATACTTGTCATTCCAGCACTGGGGAGGGAGAGTCAGGGGAAATCCCTGCAGCTTCCTGATCAGCAGGTCTAACCAACCAGCAGGCTCCGAGTTCAGCAAGAGAACCTATCTTGGGGCTAGAAAGATGGCTCAATGGTTAAGAGCACAGGCTGCTCTTCCAGAGGACCTGAGTCCCAGAATCCATGTTAGGAGGCACACAACTGCCTGTGACTCCAGACTCAAGGGAATCTACATCTCTGGCCTCTGCAGGCATCCACACACATGTAAGTACACAAACCTGCCTACATACTCATAATTAAAAACAATAAAATAAAAACTTAAACTCCTTACAAAGTCATAGTATTAATAATAAATATAATAATAATAATAATAATGTGAAGTTAATAAGGAAAGACACCCAACATTGACCTCTAGACAGCAAGGCAAGAATTGGTAACCAGTCATATGAGGGAAATATTTACAGGACAGGACATATGTCCCCAATATCTCTTCTAGTCACCTCCCATTCACCACATCATACCACTGGGACACTAGATCATGGGCCACATGGTTAATTACACCTGTGCTGAAAATAAAAAGAAAGTCTGAAAAGAACAAAACTGCTGTCCGTCACCCTCAGAGAGCTTCACACAAAGGCCACAGGGCTGGGGAGCCGACAGACACCCAGAAACAGCTTCTCCAGCAAGAACATCAATCATGGGCCTGTTGAAAGGGCTCGGCAACCTGATAGGTTGGCATTTCTGGCGGTTCCTGGGCTGCTTCTGGGAACTAAAGTCTGTGACAGGAGAGGGAAGTGTGACCTCCATTGGTCACTGCAGTTGCTGCATGGAGTCACGTAAGATTTGTTTTCAGGTGCCAAGATCCTACAGAACGAAGAAGAGCTGTGTCAGTGTGGCCGCGTGTATACCAAGTCACGGACTTCTGTGGACATCGGCAGACCCTCACTGCATATCCAGGTGGCTGGAGTCTCAGCTCCTTTTCCCACCGTCTTTCCATCTAAACAAACGGAGGGGAAAATGAACGAAGGAACAAGCTGTTACCATGTCCTCATTCACACTTAATGATTACAAACCCGACTGCTGGCATAGTCTCCCCACGCCCGAGAATGCATGCTCTACCACGAGCCTTCTTTCTCTGAAAGCCAAGAGGGTGGGAAGTCCACGGAGCCTGCAGGCTGATAATGTTCACATGGTAGGACCCACCGTAGCCCACTGAATAAATTTGTTCACCTGTCCTCCAGACCACTCCACCATCCCTCCTCCGATGATTCGGGGTTTAATCTGGAAAATCTCCTGTGCATCTGCCGGGGCCCTTCAACAGTGCATGTGGGGAATGGCTACCTGCAACTGCTATGCAGAAGTCCCAAGGATGGTGAGAGGTGTGAGCATCTCTCTCAGAACCGTGGTATCCTGGGAACTTGCCATTCTGAAGGAGTATCCGAGGATAATTCAGACAAACAGGCGGTTGTGGACTGCCTGCTAGGTCTCTGGCCTCTGTCGGGGTGTCTAGAATAAAGTCCCCAGCCCCCCTTAGTTCTAGAATTCTATGGCCGAACCTCTGAGCCCTCTGCTCTTCTGCCCCCTGGTGGACGTTCCCTGTAGATTCACACTCATTGCTTGGCTCCCCAGGTACAAGCTGTTTCTGGTAGAAAAAGATCCTTAGTCGTCCCCCTCCCCCCACCCCACCCCACCCCACCCCCACCGCCCTTTTTAACAGGCCCATAAGGGAGTGCTACCCGTTAGCGGTGACTATCACACCAACCTCACCCTGTCCCAGATGCATCTCCTTATTTTTCACTCTCCTCAGTGACCGAGCCCCCCCAGCTCTTCTCTTCAAAAGATCCCCCTGTTTGAAGTTCCCTCCCTGCCAGTTGAGCCCACACCTAACTTGCAGAGCTGACTGGCACCCAGTCCGGTGCTGTTCTTCATGTCCACTCGGCATTTAGCATCAGACTGGCAGGCTGTATGATTATCTCCCAAACTATGGTGACAGACTGTGACAACATGGGGCCATGCTATTTTCTTCATCGCTCACCCTCAGCCAATAGCAGAGGTCACTTAGTGGATGACTTAGAGGAATATGCAGGCTACCAGACTGTGGGCACTTGGTTTCCTGAACCAGTGATGGGGAGAAAACCCAAGAGAACAAGGTTTACCAGCCCTTGGAGGCCTCTGCTTGGGACATATCTTGCACTGAGACTTTGTACAGACCTGTGACCCGAGGACTACAGCACTGGTATCGGCTGTGTGTTGGCAATACACGCAGGCTCACCCAGACCCACCAAGTCCCATCTTTGCCACTCTGTGACAAGATCTTGGGGACTCAGAGGCACATGCATCAGCATTTGGAGGCAGCCACAGTTCCCCTGCACAAACCAAGCAAGCAGCAGCCACAGCTATGCCTTGGTTCTGTGCCACCACCTTGCCCACCAAAGACCTGCTAGGCACCCCTAAGATCTTAGAACTGCCCCCCAACAGCAGCCTCATTTAGCCAGGCTCTGACGTTCAGAAGCCACCTCGGTCCCCCAGACAATATCCCAGCTTGCCCAACATCAACGGAGATGCTGTAGTGGTTGTGGGATTTGGATACCACTGCGAGGCCTCCACTTTCTTTTGAGCTTCATTTTTCAAGTCTCCTAATGGAGCCTCTGTAGAATCCATTCACTGAAGCTTAGCATATCATTCCAGGATGTAGCTTTGAGCAGAAATACCAGCATGGATGGTAATAAGTGAGTGGCTTGGTCTACCCCAAGTGGGAAACGTGGCCAACCCCTGCTCAGCCTTCATGATGTCATTTTAGTCTCTTCCTCAGTGGTTGCTACCTACATCTCTGGGGCTTTAGATGCCTCTCTTGGGTAGAAATTCCTGAAGTCACAGAGCAGATGTATCCCTAGTTTTCCCTTCTCTCACTGACCCCTTCTCCCAAGGTTAAAATCCTCCAAAGAATGGGAGGGTCTCAAGGACTGTAACTCTGCCAGACCTGGAATGAAAAGGATGTGTCTCCAGCCCCGTCCAAGCCAAGACCAGTGGAGCAGCCTTTCTTCATGACCACTGGCAAACCTGTTGTAAAGGGCTGTCATGCCTGTGACCCTCCCAGGCTTGAGGTGCAGGGATCACCAAATTTTAGACATATATGTTTGTATTATGTATGAAATATATAAATGTATAATATATATGAAATGAATGTAGGCAACACATGTGGACATTTTGAACAAATCCCATTGTAGGCTTATGGCCACAGTATGGAGCATGGGCTCCCCCAAGTGGCTAATAGCGGAAATGTTCAGGGGTGTTGGCATCCCAAACACAGCAGTCCAGACATTGGAGACACTAGGGACTTTCAGGTGGGATGAAAATGACAAATGGGTTCTTTCGCTGGGGAGCATGCACTCTAGCAGGATGGGTCATGTCTGCAGTAAGCAGAGGGCACATCTCACTCATGCAATCCAGGACCAGATCTCTATCTGTTAGCCGGTCAACACCAGCATAAGGGAAGGAAGGGCTTGGCAGGCACCTAAGTGATGGGTCCGGAGGATAGACGAACAATAGCAAACAGATGATGAGGGCTCAGTACCGTCTGAGAGATTTTGGAGAGCATGCAAAGCATCAATCTGTCTCCTACTGCATTCATATCAGTCTCCTCTTTCTTTTTGTCTCCGTCTCCGTCTCTATCACTCTGTCTGTCTCTATATCTCTCAGGTGATGCCTGAATCAAGGAATGGCGAGCAACAAAGATGGAGGTGGGGGCTCTTGCCGGTTAAGGAGCCTGAAATGAGAGGTCCTCCTGATTATCAGGGAGGTGCTGTAATCATCAGACATATGACAAGGCATCTAAGGTTTGGAGGAGGAGAGTGGAGGCAGGCAGGATGAAAGAGGAGACACACAAGAATTCTCCCGGAAGTCTCTGGAAGGCAACCCTGGAAACACCCTGACTTTTCCCTTCTGGTTTCTAGCACTATAAGAGAATAAGTTTAAGTCACAGAAAGTAGAGGGGACAAAAAGTGACTGGGGAGGAATGGGACGAGATGGGGGGTGGGGGAAGCACACAGGCTTGCAGGAGGCTGGCACCTCCCAGAGCAGGGCAAGACAGGAAGGCCCACGGAGATGCTTGGCTGCTTTGGCTAGGGGAGTGGGTACCATCCCCAGAGGGCTTTAAATAGCATCCTTTGATGAATAGTTAGGGCTCTTAAATGATCCTCTGCCAAGCCATATTTTCTGTCTAGGCAACATTGGTGATGATGAAAAAGGACCAGGAGCCACACTCTGCATGGCACCGGAAGTGAGTCCTCTGGCGATATTGCAGGCTGCCATGTTGCCACATTTGGTTTCACCCTTGGACTCATGATTTAGATCAAACGATTGCCCCAGATATCCGGCTCCACTCTGCTTGGAAAGACCAAGAAGAGGGCCCAAGACTCACAACAGTAACTTTAGAATAAAACAGACATGTGAAGGAAATAGACACTGTAGCTGACCATGAATAGCACAGCTGCTGTGGAGACCATGTTGATCCAGAGCCACCACTTAACCTGTAAACCCACTCCTGGCTGCATATAGAAAGGAAGTAAAAGCAGGTGTTCAAAATCTGCCACACACAAAGGCTGCTTACAATAGCCAACGAGTAGACACTGAATGCTCGTCAGCGATAAGTGGCTATGCAAATGTGGTCCGTGCACACAGCTCCAGAGCTCAGCTCCAGAGAGAAATGAGATTCTGCTGCATGCTACAACTAGGGTCGATCGGTCTTAAAACATGATCCGAGTGAGAAGCTAGGCAGAAGACTGCATTTAAATGAGCTGTCCAGAAGAAGAGAATCCATGCAGATGGAGAACAGATTCGTGGTTGCAGAGGCTGGTGTTCTGATTTGCTTTTCAATTTCTCGTATAAACAGAATACCCATAAACAACTTGGGGAGTAAGGGGTTGATTTGGCTTATCCTTTTAAGTCAAAGTCCATCATGGAGGGAAGTCAGAGCAGGAACTCAAGCAGGAGCCAAGGCAGAAACTGTTGGTGGGGGTGTGAGGAATACTTACTGCCTTGTTCTCTCTGACTTATTCATCAGGTTTTCTTATACAACACAGGATCTAGGCCTATGGATGGTGCCACCCACAGTGGGCTGGGCATGAAAACGCCTTATAGACATGCCCACAGGTCATTCTGATGAAGGCAACTTTTCGATTGAGGCTTATTCTTCCCAGGTGATGGAGATGTATTTCAAGTTGACCCAGCTGGGAAGGCATGGTGAGAACAGTTGTTAAAGTTAAAACCTTTCTTTTTATTTAGACAGAAAAGAGATGATGGGGGATGTCCTTCTGTATATATGTTTCTCTTATTGGTTGATGAATAAAACATTGATTGGCCAATAGAGACAGGAAGATAGGCGGGACTATGAGATGAGGAGAATGCTGGGCAAAGTGGCAGAGAGGGCTGTAAAAAAAGACACCTTGCTGCCAAAGTAACATGCCGGGTTACAGGTAAGCCACAGCCTCGTGGCAATATATAGATTAATAGAAACGGGTTAATAATTAAGAGAGAGCTAGCCAGTAAGAAGCCCTGGCCATTGGCAAGTAGTTTTATAATTAGTATAAGACTCTGTGTATTTATTTGGGACTAAAGAGCTGCAGGACCTGGTGGGACAGAAACCTTCATCTTCATGTGTGTCTGTGTGCACGTGTCTGTGTTTACATACACAAATGCACATGCCAGCAGAGCTCAGAAGTGGGATCTCTCGGAGCTATAGTTTCAGGCACTTACCAGTTATCCAGTGTGAGTGCTGGGAGCCCAACTCCAGTCCTCTGTAAGAGCAGTATGTAACAGCAGCACACAGCTTAACCCCCGAGCCATAACTTCAGCCCCCATTCTCAGTGTTTTACAATGAGCTGGCCGCCCTATCCCAGAGGTTCCCTGGCTGTGGGAGGCTGGCTGATACATACTAGTGAATAGCCTGTGAATTATGGATGTATTCCACCACCCCCCCATTAGGGGAAAGCCATTGCCAAACAAAACTCTTGGGGACATGGTGGCAAGGCTGAAGAGGAGGTGTTGAGAAGAGATCTGGGTGTTAAGGATCAACTGAGCCCAGCTGTGGTGGCGCACACCTTTAATCCCAGCACTTGGGAGGCAAAGGCAGGTGGATCTCTGTAAGTTCAAGGCCAGACTGGTCTACAAAGTGAGTTCCAGGAGAGCCAAGGCTACACAGAGAAAGCCTGTCTTGAAAAACTGAAAGAAAAAAGAAAGAGGGAGGAAGAGGAAGAGAGAGAAGGAGGAGGAGAAGGAAGAGAAGGAGGAGGAGAAGGAGGAGGAGAAGGAAGGAGGAAGAGAAGAAGAAGATCAACTGCTCAAAAACCTGGAGGAGATGGTGGCCCTTCCTCCCATGAAGCTGTGAGTGTGGCACCTCCAAGCAGTAAGCAGAGAGGCAAAGCAGGAACAATCAGACTCATACCAGATAAGAAGACATGGAAATGTGGCGGTGAGACATTCACATTGGATCCCAGGAGCCATCTGCTGCCACAGGGAGGGATCAGTCGGTTGGCTTGGCCTGCCATAGCTCTAACGCTGTCACCTGCTTGGTCAGATATTCACAGTCACACAGGAGCCTCAGTCTCTGCTCGCAGGCCCCCACTTACACATGACCTCTCCATTGAGGTTATCCCCCTGTGAGACTTTGCTATAGAAGCATGAGTCTACTTCTGCATTGGAGAGCCCTCAGAGTTTGAAAAGGGAAAATCACACTTGTCTGCCTGGCATCTATTGTCACTTAAAGGCCTGCTGAAGAAAGGTCCAACATGGGGTTTCAAATACTGAGAAGCCCAGAGTGCCTTTAGTGTATTTCAACACTCGGAGCTCCTCCAGAGGAGAAAGTGAAGCCGCATCAAGGAGCACGGTGAGCCACATGCTCTTTCTGTCTTCGATTTCTGGAAGACACCGCCTGAGTGTAGAATCTGAACTTCAGAGCCAGGGGGATTTCCGCGCCTGCTTGAAAAGGTCACAAGGCAGCCAGCCAATTTTCTCCTCTAAACATACTTTCAGTTCAGCTCTTTGCTTCCCACTTTGGTGTCCCCAGTATTTCAAGACCACTCAGAGTGAGCACTTTGCGTCCAGATTGAAGTCAAGACATAAATTTGTTAATAATTCCAGGCATAAAATATAGAGTGAGGCTGAGGGATAGAGTATGTGCATTGCATATATGAGTCCTGGGGTTCAATGCTCCCAGGAAGGGGTGAGGCAAAGGGGCAAGGAGCGGATAAGAGAGAAAGGAAAAGAAAGCCCCTCCTCTCCTTTTTTTAAGATTCATTTTTTATTTTATGTATATATATGTATATACATGAGACATATATGTACGTGTGTGTGAATAAGCTAAAAGAACAAAACTAGTGTTTACACAAACATACTGAAAAGATAGTTGAAAAAAACGTGATGACCATTCTAATCCTATTTCTCTAAATAAATGGGGTTAAAAAATCATTTAACAGAGAGCAAGGATAGAGCTCCTGAGGGCAACAAATGCTATTGCTTTTTCCATTAAAGCCAGGGAAGAGACACTGGCATCCAGAGAAGCACTATTGCTCCATGTAGATTAGCAGTCTCTGTAGATTTATAAATAAAAGCATTAGTATAAACATCTGGAACGGGAGTATGAGGCTTCTTTTTTCTGAATATGACTGCGTACCCTCCAAAACTAAAAACAAGTAAAATAAATTAACAGTACAAGTAAATACAGCAGAACATAAAGGCAGACAGATTGACAATAAATCTTCTAAGTTATTTTCTGTATATTAGCCCTAAACAGTTAATCTAAAGTGAAGAAAATACCCCATTTGTCAAAAGTGATAGGAGCCAAATAATATTTAAATAAAACTATACAACAAAGTTTAATGGTATCTTATTGGAAGCCATAAAAGAAGATGTACACAGATGGGGGAATACACACTTAAGTCAGAGAGAGGAGTTCTAAAGCCACAGCCATTAAAATCTTGTGGCACCAATACATAAGTGGCCATTGTGACGACAAAACTAGTACAGAATGAGCCCAGGTGTGTGGCTATGGAGCTGTGGTGGTTAGCCCTGATTGAAAACTTACCAGAGTCCCTAGGAGACAGGCGTCCAGGTGTGGCTATGAGGGACTATCTGGATTAGGTTAACTGAAATGGGAATACACTCCCTGTAAGTGGGCAGCAGCATTCCCTAGGCTGGGGGGCCTGAACTGGGTGAAAAGGAGAAAGTGAGCTGAGCACCAGCATCCACCTCTCTCTGCTTCCTGATTGCACACAGCTGTCTCACATTCTGCTGCTGTGTATTCTGCTATGATGAACTGTGCACCCTCAAACCATGATCCAGAATAAACTCTTGGGTTATTTTTGAGGGTGTTTACTGCAGCAACAGAAAAAAATAATAAAGACAGGAAGCAATTGGGCATCTCCGAATATGGAGCATCTTCAGTGACTGTGTGATGACATATGCATAACAAAGGTAATAAAATCACACAGAACAATGCCTCCAATACTTTCATGGGGATCTGTCTCAGGGACAAAAAAAAATACTAAAACCTGCAATTGCCAAGTCAGTAGACAAATGTCATTATCACCGTGAAAGGGAAAAATCATCTTACTACTTCTAGCTCAAAATTCAGAAACCATTTTTTTAATTGATAAATTCATGGCCTCGAATTCACAGACATCTGTCTGCCTCTGCCTCCCAAGTGCTGGGATTAAAGTGTGCACCTCCACTGCCTGGCTACACCACTGCTCTTGTAGAGTTCAGTTTCCAGCACACATGTGGCCACCCCAGTTCCAAAATAACCAGTTCCCTCTTCTGGCCTCTGAGGGCACTGTACTAATGTGGTATCCATACATGCATGCAAACACTCATACACATACAATAAATAAATCACATTTCAATTTGTTAAAAAGGTAAAAAATTGATGAGTTTGGCTATATTTTAGAATGTAAAAACCAAGCTGGCTGTAGTGGCTCACACCTTTTATTCCAGCACTTGGGAGGCAGAGGCAGGAGGATCTCTGTGAGTTCAAGACTAGCCTGATCTACAGAGTTAGTTCCAGGCAAGTCAGGGCTGCAAAGTGAGGATGGGAGCAGAGGCAAGAATACTTCCAACCTTCTAGGCTAGTCAGATCTACTTAGAGTTCTAGGCCAGCCAGGAGTACATAATGAGAACGGGGAGAAAATATCACCAACACCCTATCAGCAGTATTTTCCACAATAAAGGGCTCCTAAAAATTAATGAAAAATGAAACGGAGTTTTGGGGGAAAGCAGTAGGGAACAGAAGCCGGAAGCCACAAAGACAGGTCCGGCACCCAGCATGGAAGGGAGATTCGAAATTTCAAACCATGCTGAGTTACCAAGACACCAGTCAGAACAACAAGACTTGGAAACTTCAACTCTTCCAGCACTCCGGAGAGGGTCCAGGTCTTGGAAAGGTGATTAGGTAACAAACAGCTAACAGAGGAGAGCAGGAACCCAGCGATGCTCCTCCTGGGAACTTCTGTGCTGATGAGAAGTCTGCCCACATGTGGTGAATGACAAGCGTGCACGGGTTATGTTTGCAGCTGCGTTCTTAATAACAAAACATCATCGGCAACCCAGGGAGAGAGCCAGCTCAGTATCCATAATGTGGAGAGCATTCTCCCAGAGACTCTGTGTGAGAAAAAAAAAGAAGAAAAAGAAAAAGCCATACACCAACAGTGTCTTCGAGTAGAGAGAAAATAAGGGCCTACATCCTAATTGTTTGTTTCTGCATATTCAAATCATGGCAGGACACATGAGAAATAAAAACAGGCCCAGAGCTGCATGGTAGGAGAGCTGCTACCCAGGCAGGTGCCTCCAGAACTCCTGCTTCAGGCCATTTGAGTGTCTAAGCATCCCTTGTTCAAATAATTCAGAGTATTAAAACCTCACTAAATTCAGGCACACTCAGCATGATAAAGGACCACACTATGGAAGGATAACCCAGCAGGCTGTTGCCAATGGTTACATAGATGGGCAGAGGATTGGGATGGGGAATGTACTTTCAAAAAGTGCTTGAGAATTACATTACCTATGATGAGGGACCGCTGTGTATGTGAGGCTCCTGGCCCAAGGCGCATTTACAGATCACGTCTGTGGTTTTTATAATCACCACACTCTTGTCTAACTAAAACCCATCATTTTTATTTTCTTTTAAGTTGTTCCAATAAATAGCCAAGGAGGCATCGTGGTGGGTAACAGGACTTAGCACCAAGCCTGACAACTTATCTTCCATCCCTGGGACCAACATAGTAGACAGAGAGAGCCAAGGATACATAAACAAATAACCATAATAATTTTAAAAGTCCCAGCAAATAAAAGTGTCATGAAAAAAAAAAAAAACCCAAATGAACAGATTTTTACCAAGGAAAACATTTAGCTCTCTTTTAGCAGGTGGAAAACAAAAGCCAGAGAGAAAGAGATTTTTTTTTTCCTTATTGAAACATCTTAGTGTTTTAGTTATAGTAGAAGCATGGGATTCCAAATTCAACCTCATTTTTTATCTTGGCCTGTATTTTCGTTTATTTATTTACTTTACTTTCTTAAGGACATTCTAGTCAGGCGGTGGTAGTGGTTTACACCTTTAATCCCAGCAGTCAGAAGGCAGAGGTAGGTGGATCTCTGTGAGTTCAAGGCCAGCCAGACCTACAGAGTGAGTTCCAGGATAGTCAGGACTGTTTCACAGAGAAACCCTGTCACAAAACACCAAAAAATTTTTAAAAAGAACATTTCTAGAGCCAGATATGGCAGTGCATACCTATAAGTCCAGCACTGTAGGGCAGAAGTAGGAAAATCTCAAGCTCTGGGGCAGGGTCAGCTACACAGAGAGACCTTGTGTTAGGAAGCCAAACATAGACTAGGTCTTTAATCCCAGCTCTTGACAGACAGAAGAAGGTGGATCTCTGTGAGTTTGAGGCCAGCCTGGACTACAAAGTGAGTTCCAGAACACAGAACAGCCAGGGTTATGTAGAGAGACCCTGTCTCAAAAGGAAACAAACAAACAAACAAAGAGGAAGGAAGAAAGGGAAGAAAGGGGAGAGGAGAGGAGGGATTGAGGGAGGAAAGGGAGGGAAGAGAAGGGAAGAGAAAGAAAAGGACTAATATGGGCCAGCAAGATAGCTCAAGGGTAGAGGTGCCTGCTGCCAAGCTTGACGACCTGAGTTGGATCTCTGGGACCTGAATGGTGAGAGTAGAGAACCAGCTTCACAAGCTGTCCTCTGATCTCCATGTATGTGTTATGATACACATGCTACATACATGTACACAAAATAAATAAATAAAATTAATAAAAATTTGCCAGGAGGTATTGCTGCATACCTTTATTCCTAGCACTTGGTAGGCAGAGGCAAGCAGATCTATGTGAGTTCGAGGCCAGCCTGGTCTACAGAGCAAGTTCCAGGAAAGGCTCTGTCTCAAACCCTGTCTCAAAAAAAAAAAAAAAGAAAGAAAGAAAGAAAGAAAAAGAAAGAAAGAAAAGGAAAAGAAAATTTGAAACAAGTTTGATGTGATGGTAGACTCCTATAATCCTAGCATCTAGAAACATTGGCAAGGGCTGGCTGGAGAGATGGCTCAGTGTTATGAGCTCTGGCTGCTCTTCCAGAGGTCCTGAGTTCAATTCCTAGCAACCACAGGGTGGCTCACAGCCATTTGGGGATCTGATGCCCTCTTCTGGCATAAAGTTGTACATGCAGTTAGAGCCCTCATATATAAATAAATGAATGTTTAAGAAAAGCATTAAAATTGTATCCCTTTAAAACAGGGTTAGCTGGGACCTATGGTGGTACAGGCATTTATTCCAAGAAGACAGAAGTAGGTGAATGTGAGTTCAATCAGGGTTAGCCTGGTCTACACAGCTAGTTCCAGGTGAACCAGGGTCACAACTTCTTTCAAAAAAAAAAATAGCATTAGTCCACAAAATGACCCAGGACAGAAGCTTTTTCTGTTTGATTTGGGAACCAGGAATACCGTTCATCATTCTTTTAGCACCATTGCCATTTTTCTTAATATGAGTCCTGATATTCCTTCGAGAAATCTATAGAATTGGTGTCACTGTGCCCAGGGCTCTGCATTCCCACAGGAGGCAGTGATGAGTTACAGCATCACTCTTTATCCTATCTGGATGATTGCCTTAAGGTAACCGTAGCAACAGGATGCTTGGCAACTACTAAAGAAACAGATCGATGCTCACAGATGGGAGGACTCAGGCTGAAGAATTTCACTTGGCTTTCAATCTGCCTTGCTGTATGTAAAGTACTGTCTTGATTCTGAGTCCTCAAACCACCTTTGTACAAAACCATTTAGTAGGAACTGGGCAGAGTTCCTGGAAGAGTCAAGACGATGATTGTGAAGTAAAAGCCAGCAGACACCCCAGTTAATATTTACTGGCTAAGCTGGGACACTGGGAAAAGAGGTCAGAATCTAAGGGCTAAAACTCTAAAATTGAGAAAATGATAATATATATATAAAAGTTTTAACTGGGATTAAATGAGATATTGGTGAAGCATTTGACATTGTGGCTGGTACATGTGCTATAAAAACTAATTGGTATCTAGGCAGTGGTGGTGCATGCCTTTAATCCCAGCACTTAGGAGGTGGTGCCCTATGTCGACCATGTTCCAGTGCACTTCACATCCTGGTCCAACCCATTGTTGTTGTGTTGTTTGCTTGAATAAATTCTAATCAGAACTTGGGGAGTGTGACTCAGTGGTAGAATGCTTGCCTAGCACGCTTGAAGTCTTTGGTTCAGTCCCCAGAACTACAGAAAAAAAAAAAAAAAAGGAAGCAGAGAGGATAAGAGATGGAAAAAGGGGGAAGGGAGAAGGAAGGAAGGATGTGTGTGTGTGTGTGTGTGTGTGTGTGTGTGTGTGTGTGTGTGTGTTTTAGCATTACTGGCAGATCTGAAGCCCAGGCTTTCACGGCATGGTGGTGGATCTCAGTGCAAAAGAGACTCAAGGGGATGGATGATGGCTCATATGATTACTATGCTCTAATCCTTTTTTTTTCTTTTTTAAAGATAATCTCTCACTATATAGCACTAGCTGTCCTGGAACTTGCTAGGTAGACCAAGCCAGCCTAAAACTTGAACTCACAGGGTTAGGGTTAGCCTCTGCCTCCTGAGTGCTAGAGTTGAAAATATGTGCCACCACACCAAGTTCCCCCTCCTCCTCCTTTTTCTTTTCTTTCTCCCCACACCCCCTCCCCTGCCATGGTTCTGAGGATATGAATCTAGGATCTTACAGGCTTGGCATGTGTCCTAGGAGTGACCTACATCCCCAGACCAAGAACCAAACGCAAGAGCAAAGGGCTAGGAGTAGACCACAGTGGTAATGTGTGCTTATGGCTTAGCATGCACAAGGCTCTATGTTTACTCTCCAACAACAAATGGTGGGGAGGGGTGAATATTCTTTATTGAGGCTACAACAGGAGACAAAATTCACCAAGAGTAAGTGAGAACCCTGTGACATCCTTCCAAATCCCTCCTGCTCCATATGCCTGACCCACTCAAACCATAGTTGGGCATCTCAGGGCTTACTCCTCCCTGACAGACTGTAAATAACAGGGACATTGCAAGCAGCAAAGAAGAAGAAGACGCAGTGTTTGATAACTGGGGTGGACAGCCATGCTAGAGAACTCTCCCAGACCCATAAAGCCATCAAGAAGCTGAGGTCCATAGAACTAGACCAGCAGCAACTGGAGATGGAAACCATCACTATAGTCGGTGAACAGAGACTAATTCGAGCACTTCAGACACTGGAAGGCCCTCCAGGAGACTGATGAGGCTTGCAAATATTTCTACTCTAATCTCTTCTGGTGATTGTGCTGTGGAAATCAAGTGTGTGTTGAAGAATAAGCTGTAGTTCTTCCGAATGAGAGGCAGGCCTCCCCAATTCATGCAGTTCGCTTTGGGTCAGGTCCAGGAATCCACACATCATTTCAGCTAGTAGCTGGACGGCATTCGATGCAAAACGTGTCACATCTCCACTCTGAAATGCCAGTCCTTGTTTAAGTAGATTCAAGTGAATACGCCTAATCCTAATTACCCTCACTTAACGAGCTGCTCCTATAACAGACTGAAGAGCTTCTCACACTGGAATTTTGTTAGCCTTGAATATTACCAAATGCTGGCTGATTTCCTGTTAAAAGGACCATGAGCAGAAAAATCTGTGTCTCTGGCGACACAGTAGGGCTGGTATTGCCTCTGCAACCTCCTGCCAAGTCTGCCCTCATCAGGCAGAGATCCAGTGTGCACGGGAAAATGAAAACCTACACTCTGACAAGATACCTTCCTTCTCCAGTGGCCCCCAAACAAGTTAAAATTAAGGCCTTCCTGAGGCAGAACTGTCCCATCTCTGCATGGCTGGCATAAGCGAAAGAAAAGAAAGAAGGCTCAGTGGTTGAGAATACTAACTAGCCTGGAATGGCAGCATTCAGGAGGCAGGCCAGCCTGGCCTACACAGCAAACTCCAGGCTAGACAGGGCTCCAAAAAAAAAAAAAAGAAGAAGAAAGTGCTGGCACTGGCTGCTCTTCCAGAGGACCCAGGTTCAGTTCCCAGAACCCACATGGTAGTTTATGTCTGTAACTCTAGTCCAGGAGGATCTGATACCCTTTTCTGGACTGTGTGGGTGCTGCATACACATGGTAGACGGACAAACATTCAGGTGCAGAGACATGAACATCGAATAAATAAATATTTTAAAAATAGTAATAAGAGGCTGGAAAGATGGCTCAGTAGTTAAGAGCACTGACTGCTCTTCCAGAGGACCTGAGTTCAATTCCCAGCAACTACATGGCAGCTCACAACTGTCTGTAACTTCAGGATCCACCACCCTCACACAGACATATGGGCAAAAACACCAATTAAAACAAACAAACAAACAGTAATAAATACAAAAGTCCTAGAGAATTACACATGAAACAGGAGGTTGGTTCCTATATTATGTAAGAACTTATAAGCCAAGCTGAGCTCTAGGCATACACACGTGCATGTTTACACACAGGCTGATACTCAGAGGGATTCATACTCATAGTCAAACTTACACTCACCCTCCCGCAAACACAAGCACACTCAGAGTAGAGGCCTGTTCTGTCTCATTCACTAACAGTGCATGTCTGAAAGTATAATGTACGCCTTCAGGCAGATCCTAGATTCTAGTCCTGTGATAAGGCAAGGCCTGGCCCTGTGCACATGGACAGCAGCCACCATGTCCCAGAGGCAGGAGTAAAACAGCCTAGAGAACCATTCCAATCACAGGAAGGAGGGGAGGTATTGTCTTAGTTTCACATTCTTCAAGAAAGTATACGCTGTTGTGGGAAGTGTGTGTGTGTGTGTGTGTGTGTGTGTGTGTGTGTGTGTATTTTGTTTTGTTGAAGCAGATCTCATTCTGTAGCCCCATGCCTACCTCAAACTCACAGCAGTCTTCCTGCCTTGGCCTCTCAACCACTGAGAGTAAAGCCATGAGCCGACAGGACCAGCTAGAATTGTATACATTGTTTAAACTTGTTATAGCCCAAACAGAATGCTTTGCTAATGAGAATGGAAGCTGACAGGACCCTAAATGGAGGAATAAGGAAGTAAATACCAAAACTAACTAGGTCTTAGCTTTTGATGAGATTCAGGGCAATATGGCTGAAGACAGGCCTTAGCCCTTTGAATTCTTGCCCCTAGCACACTCATATACTTGGAGTTTTTAATTGAAGATAAATTAGATCAATAGGTAGGAATGCTACATACCCACTAGACCCTTATCACTGAGTCCTGGAAATAACCCCATTCACATAGGGCCCTGCGTGTTACATATGAAATGTTCCCCTAGGAGGCTATGCAAATGAGATTGAAGGTCCTTGGATGGCTTTGACATGTCAAAGATGGAATATCTCAAGAAATGTACAGGGTGATGCCTACCTTATAAGAAATGGGTGATATAGCCAGGTGGTAGTGGCACTCACCTCTAATTCCATCACTTGGGAGTCAGAGGCAGGTGAATTTCTGTGAGTTCAAGGCCAGGTTGGTCTACAGAGTGAGTTCCAGGACATCCAGGGCTCCACAGAGAAACTGTCTCAAAAACAAAAACAAAAAACAAAGAGGAGGTATATGATATGCATATATTCTCTATACACATATGCACAAATATGTGATTTACATTTCCCTTTTCCCCCTTCTCCCTGTTTTTCTTCCTCTGAGTGGTGGAAAAAAAAACTGACTCCCATAATTGTCCTCTTCATATGTGCACCCCCCCTCCCCGGGTATACACACATCATATACACACAAAGTAACAAATACATGTAAAAAAAATGTGTAAAGATGTAAATATAGCCTCAGAAACATTAAGTAAAGCCTGTGCATTCTTAACTTTTCTTGTGTCTGTCAATCAAGTGGGACAGTGACAATGACAGATCAGGAACCAGTAGCCCTAGCACCACAAGCTTCCTCCTCCATCTAAGCTGATACTAACTGCAGAAGTCTCTAACAAGGTCCAGAGCCAGAGATGAAGATGATGCTCTGTCCTGCCTGGAAGCAAAAAAAAAAAAAAAAAAAAAAAAAAAAAAAAAACAAAACTATATGTTAAAGGGGGGAAAGGCCAGAGCAAAAACAGCATAGAAACCAATTTGGCAGGTCCCCAGTGGCCCAAGCGAGAGCATTTGGTCATAGAAGAAGAAAATAATGACATTGCTATATTGAAACATAACCAAGATATAAGAATCTATGCACCTCTAATGATGCCACAATGGAATACACTCACTGGCCATCCTGGAAACTAAGTACCAAGTCATTCTTCTCAAAGTTGATATATTAGTGGCCTCTCATTGTGGTGACAAAATACCTAACAAAGGCAACTTAAGGAAGGTAGGGTTTATTTTAGCTGTGATCTGAAATGAACATATAGTCCATCATGGGGGGAAGGCATGGTTGTAGAAACATGAGATGCCTGGTCAAGGATCAGGAAAAACAGGCTGAAAAGATGTTTATTCAGGAAGAAATAACTTACAACAGAGACAGATGAACGCCAGCAGATTCCTGTCCCAAGGATGCCTCCGGATGCTCTGTCTCGGTCCAACAGGTGAGAGCATGCTCAGGAGTCCCTGCCTCAGACCTAGTTCCCCCAGGTCGCATCTGCACCTGTCCCCACCCCCAATGGACATGGTCGGTGGAACTGATGCAGACAGAGTGAATATCTCACTACAGTCACGTGGCATCTGCAGTCATCAGAGAGATGGATGCTGGTGCTCAGCTCACTGTCTCCTTTTTATTCTATCCAATCTATGGGAGGATGCCAACTGCATCCCCAGGTGGTCTTCCCTCCTTAGTCAAACCTCCCTCACAGACACACTCTGTCTCCTAGGTGACTCCGAATCTGGTCAAGCTGACAGTGAAGATTATCCATCACTACTAGTAAGGAAGTACAAGTATTAACTATGCTTGTCCTATATGGGTTTGTGTCAGAGTTACCAAGTGGTTAATGAAGAATCACAGTTAACAAGCTCAAGAACCATAGAATCAAGAAATTACCACTGTGCCATCGGGATTGGAATACTGCATCTATCAATCATCTATGACCATGAAAGCTGTCAGGAAAGATGGATGAGGGAATAAACACATTTCTTACTTCAATGTTCATACTTAAGAAAAGTAGACTTCAAAAATCTGTCACACAGAAGAGTGAAAATCCTGAGACCAATTAGTCAAGTGCCCATTTTTTTTTTTATAACTATGTAGCAAATATTTCCCCTAATTTGTTAAGACCAGGATGCTCTGCATAGTTTCCAAGTGTGTGAGCTTTAAAGTTTCCTTGTCCTTCCTTGTTTTTCTCCAGGCTGCTCTGTTGTACTTCCTGAATTCTAGGCTTGGTGGATGCAATTCAGCCAAGTCCTCTGATTACACATTGCATATGAAGTGGGAGTTAAATGTGGGGATTGCTTAGAATCTGATTCCACTTTCTGACTGACATCAGAACCCCTGAACAATAGCAGGTGTTGCCTAGAAGAGTGTTGTTGGGGAAGAGGTCAAGGAAGCTGGAAAGGAGCGGGGTGGGGTTCTGAAACCAAGAGCTGTGGAAGACTCAACATCTGTGTCCACCACCTCCATATACCAAGGTTCCAGCACAGTGAGGCTGTGATTGGGGCAAGGGGGGTCACTAAAGTAAAATTAAGGTGGCCACAAGGACCCAAATCAGCAAGTTCACAAAAGAGAAACTTGACTATTTAGCTTCTCAAACACCAAGGAATAAGCCACCTAAATCAAAGATGCTGGGGCATCTGTCAGGTGATCCGGAGAGCATCAACACAGAATTGATGAGTCCCACAATAACCTGCGAGTATTTTGTCAGTGGATTTTGGGAAAGATGTCAAGGTAATACAGCACACAAAAGAACTTATTTTCAACAAATTGATCGGCAGGCTGTCTACACACACACACACACTCACACACACACACACACAAAAAAAAAAAAAAAAAAAAAAAAAAAGACTCTTGCACTTGACCCCGTATAAATTTAATGCAAATTATATCACAGAGGGACTGTATAAAAGCCAAAGTCCTCTAGAACAACAACAACAAAAAGCCCACTAGAAGGTTTGCAGGTTTGAACCCTAAAAGACAAAAAGTTAGCTGCAGTTAGCTGCACTTTAAATGAAAATAGCTCCTAATAGGTTTTCTCTACCCTGCACCATTAAGTTTCTCCCCGGATGCAGTAAGCCAGATCAAGCCGAACTGGAAAAGAAAAAGAAAAGAAAAAAAGAAAAAACCATAACATGTTGAGCAAAGCAACTTCCTGGCAAGTACTCTGGTCCCAGAGATCGAGGCCAGAAAAGTCTCATGCAAAGCCAGGGCAGGAAAGTTTTCGTAGACTGTAGTCGAGGGGTGATGAACATCTACCACAAGCTGGGTTTGTACCAAATTATTGTCAAAAGCTGAGTGCTTGGGTGGGTACTTGGGCAGCTGGTAACTTCAGGGGAGGAAGCTGCAACAGCCACTAGGAATAAGGAACTGGGCGTTTTGGCCCCTTTCCTTTGTTCAGAGATTCTCTGAGCAGGTGGGGTTTGGAGAAAGAGAGAGACAGAGGAATGGGATTTCCTAGACCGAGCCGGAATCTCCAAATAAATAAATGTCTTGAAAATAGTAATAAGAGGCTGGGAAGATAGCTCAGCGGTTAAGAGAACTGACTGTTCTTCCAGAGGGCCCAGGTTCAATTCCCAGCACCCATATAACGTAACTCTAGGTCCAGAAGACCTGACACCCATGGCAAAATACCAATGCACATAAAACAAAAACTGTTGTCAATGTTCTGTGCTCACACCACTCCAGTAAGCATGTAGAGGGGTCTCTTTTTAACTTTTACTTTATGTGTATGTGTGACTGGATGTGTATGCCACATGAATGCAGTACCTACACTGACCAGAAGAGGGCGTAGGATCCTGAGCCATCGTGAGTGCTGGGAACCAAATCCAAGTTCTCTGTAATTGCAGCAGGTTCTCTCACCACCAAGTCATTTCTCCAGGCTTCTAATAATTCCAGGTGAAGCTTGTTAACAGAAGTAGACCATCCTCTGGCCTAAACGTGGGCAGAGGGCAAAGATGTCTGAATTTGAAATTACCTCAAACCTGCCCCAAGATAGCAAGTGGCCCCTGAAGAAAATTTCCAAATTTTTAAAAATTAATTAATTTATTATATATACAGTGTTATGTCTGAATTTCTGCCTTCAGGCCAGAAGAGGACACCAGATCTCATTACAAATGGTTGTGAGCAACCATGTGGTTGCTGGGAACTGAACTCAGGACATCTGGAAGAGTAGCCAGTGCTCTTAACCACTGAGCCATCTCTCCAGCCCCCAAAAGTTTAATTGCCTGATTTATTTTTTATTTATATAGGGGCTGGAGAGACAGCTCAGCACTTACTAGTACTTGCTGCCCTTGTAGAGGACCTGGGTTGGGTCCCCATTTCCCATATGGTGACACAAGCACCTGTAACTCCAGCTCCAGGAGATCCAATACCCTCTCGGGGTTTCTGTGGGCATTGCTTTCGCATGCATGTGTGCATGTCCCCACCCAAGTAAAATCATCTTAAAAACAGACAAGCAATGGACTGAAGAGATGGCTCACTAGCTGTTCTTTCTGAGGTCCTGAGTTCAGTTCCCAACAACCACATGGTGGAACACAACCATTTCTAGTGGGAGGTGATAGCCTCTTCTGGCATAAAAGCATATATTCACATAAAGCATAAAAACACTCATATATATATAAAATAAATAATTCTTTAAAAAAATGAATGCTTTAAAAACAAACAGGCGGTGGGGGTGCATGCCTTTAATCCCAGCACTTGAGAGGCAGGGGCAGGAGGAATTCTGTGAGTTCAAAGCCAGCCTGGTCTACAAAGCTACACAGAGAAACCTTGTCTGGAAAAACCAAAACCAACCAAAGAAACAATGAATGAACAAAAAATAGACACAACCATGGGGCTGGAGAGATGGATCAGAGGTTAAAAGCATTGGCTGTTCTTCCACAGAACCTGAGTTCAATTCCCAACAACTACGTGGTAGCTCACAACCATCTATAATTAGATCTGGTGCCCTCTTTTGGCAGGCAAGCAGAACATTGTATACATAATAAATCTTAAAAAACAAAAAACAAAAAACAAAAACAACAACAGAAAAACACAAGTGTATATCTTTGGGAAGACTCTGATACCATCCCATGAAATTCAACAAGTGTCCTTTATCTAGCCATTATGGGTGTGTGTGTGTGTGTGTGTTTCTATCTAAAAGAGACCCTAGCTCAGGCATAAGTCACAAAGGACAATGTAAGGCATTTGTGGAGACCTTCTGGTTACTGGCAGGAGATTGCTGTGAGCTGGCCCATATCTCACACTGGTCTAGCCCATGCAGGTGCATTTGTTGAAGTCATATTGAGGCAGTCAGTGTGACACCTGTCCTTGTAGGAAGAGCAGAGGCAGAGATAGACATGCACAGAGGGAGGTGACCTTATGAGGTGGAGGATAGGTAGGAGAGGCACCTCCAAGTCTGGGACCATTGTAATGTTTTGAATGAAAATGACCCCCAAAGGATCATATTTGTATGCTTAGTCCACAGTTAATGAACTATTTTCTGTAAGAATTAGAAAGTGTAGCCTTGTTGGAGTAGGGTATGATACTGGGGGTGGGCTTTGAGGTTTTGTTTTTGGTTTTGATTTTTTGTTTTTCGAGACAGAGAGGGTTTCCCTCTGTAGCACTGGCTGCCCTGGAACTCATTCTGTCGACCAGGCTGGCCTTGAACTCAGAGATCCGCCTGCCACTGCCTCCTGAAGTTCTGGGATTAAAGGCAGGGCTATCAGTGCTTGGTGGGATTTGAGATTTTTTATTATTATTATTATTATTACAATCCTGTGGGAGGTTCAGTGTCTCTTTGCCTGCTGCCTGTGGATCTTGGCTACCAATGCAAGGCCTGTCTGCTTCCCACCATGATGATAATGGGTTAAACCTCTGAAACTGTAAGCCAGCTCCCAGTTGAATGCTTTCTTTGATTAGAGTTGCCTTGGTCATGGTGTCTCTTCACAGTATTAGAACAATAACTAAGACAGTCACCAAGGATTGTGGAGAGCCACCAGAAACTCAGAGATGAGCATGGGACAGAGTCTCCCCAGAGATTAAGAGGGAACCCCTCCTTACCTGGTCCCATTTTACCTTGGATCTCAGCTGTCAGGCTTCTAGAATGGAGAGTATCTGTGTGATGTTTTGGGTGACTGTTTCTGTAGGAACCTGTCACAGCAGCAAGCTGCAGAAAACCAACACAGAGTAAACACTGGTGTACTTGCGCAATGATATACCAGAGAGACAGACAAGGTGGATGAGTCCCAGCGATACACACATCTACCAATAGCCTGGGCACTGTCACCAAGGAAGTCCTGGCTTCAGAGTGCTGGTTTCCTGGCACCAGTCACCTCATTAAACATTAGTGTATTATAATTGGGTCATTCTTATGAAACTGGTCCAGCCAGGTTCCAAAAGGATTATTTAACAATGTCTTCTATTTTATTCTATTCTATTCTATTCTATTTATTGGTGGTTTTTTTGTGGGGTGGGATTTTTCTGTGTAGTCCTGGCTGTCCTGGAACTCCACTCTGTAGACCAAGCTGGCCTGGAACTCAGAGATCCTCCTGCCTTTGCCTTCTGAATGTTGGAATTAAAGGCCTGTGCCGCCACCACCTGGCGACAATGTCTTTTAAAGCACAATGTTTCTCCTAAGTTCTGGCCAACCAGTCTCACTGCTAAAGGTAAATCAAACAGGCCTGGTGCAGCTGAAAGCAGAACACATGTTCAGTGTACAAGAGATTCCGGATGCCATCTCTACCAAAAAGGAGGAGAAAACATTCAAATTGTATATACAAAAATGCTCATTGAAATTATGTAAATTATTACTGCTTGAAAAATCCATAATTCTTCTTATGCAATATGTGACAGCAAATGACCATCCCACAGCCATTCCCTAGCTCCATGCATCATTGGGTCCCCAACTGTATGCAGGGCAGCAGTGCGCCCAGGCATGAGATCACAGCACTCCCTCCTGGGTAGGGGCTGCTCTGCTCACTTCAGTCATCAAGGGATGATATTATCAGAGCTTCCAGTGGAGAAACTGGGGACATCAATGACAGAAGGTCTTGCAGTCCCATGTGCATGGAGAAAGGAGGCTAAGTTATTAAGGGATCAATTCATTAACAATTCTATGTTCTGGCAAAGTTGGCCCAGTTCTGCAACTACAGGCACTCAAAATTGTGATGATTTGGTAATAAGGCTGTTTGTAGGAATGGTCACATCATTTTAGTTAAGTCTGGTAATCTCAGCCCATTACCAAATGGCTGCCAACTGTTGCCCAGAATAAAACGTAAAGCTCATGGCCTAAATGGTAAAACAGCCAACCAAAGCAGCCATAAGGCTCCTTGTGTGAGCTCCTCTGCGTTTGGAGCTAGCTCATGAGGTCTGCCTTATTGTGTGCTTTCTTTGCAAATTAAGCCTTCAATTAACTTCTTGCTTTCCTGCTTATAGTTTGAGCTGCTTTATCTTTTTTTTTTTTCCATGACAGGGTTTCTCTGGAACTTGCTCTGTAGACCAAGCTGGACTTGAACTCAGATATCCCCTGCCTCTGCTTCCTGAGTGCTGGGATTAAAAGAATGCACCACCACACCTGGCTAAAGTCGCATTATCTTTTCTCTTAAAACCCATGGTGGCAGCACACACCTTTAAACTCAGCATTCAGGAGGCAGAGGCAGGTGGATCTCTGTGAGCTCAAGACTAGTCTAGTCTACAAATCAAGTTCTAGGACAACTAGGACTACACAGAGAAATCCTGTCTGAAAACAAAACAAAGATCTGTACCTGCAATCCACTGCCAGTGTCACCAGCCACTGTTTTCTGAGTTCCAAATGAGTATGTGATGGCAGGGACTAAGAGCAAGTCTGAGAATACAAACAGGAATTGTGACATGACCAAGGGAGAGTAGGACTCCGTGTGTTTGACTCAGCCTGTCCAGGGCCCCTGAAAGCTGGGGGTGGCATGGTGACGTCACACACATAGACTTTTAGATGGGCACGGTGGTGCACATCTGTAATGACAGCAGTCAAGATTCAGGAGGATCATGAGTTTGAGGCCAGCATGGACCACTCGGTGAGACTGTCTCAAAGGAAAAAATAAATAGATTAAAAAAAAGGATGGGCCATCAAGATGACTCACCTGAGAAAGGCTCATAGCATGCAAGTCACAACCTGAGTTTGATCCCTGGAGCACACATGGTATAAAGAGAGAGCCAGCTCTTACAAGCCTCCATCTGACTTCTACACATGCACTACGATGATGCTTGCACCCACACACAATAACAACCAAACTTCAAACAAACAAAAGAACAATCAAAGCAAATTTCAGCTGGGACTATAGCTCAGTGGTGGGTGGGACACTTGTCTCACATGCTTTAATCCCCATGGCTGAATTTTTTTTTTTTATTTTTTTAAGTTTGCTGGGTGTAGTAGTGCCCATCTGTAATCCCAGCACTTGGGAGGTAGAGGCAGGAAGTTAGTTCAAAGTAAGCCTTGACTATACAGCAAGCTAGAGGCCAGAGTGGGCTATGGGAAATCTTGCCTCCAAATAGTAATTTCAGCGTTTCTATTTCATTAAGCAATGTGTACTTTTAGGAAGTAAGCCCCATTGACAGTTTGAGTGTCCCACAAAAGTAAAACATAGAAACTGCAAAACAGAGATCATAGCCAGTCCAGGCAGGACTGGGTTGGAGTCCTGTGGTAAAGCATTAGTCTAACTCAGTGATTCTCAACCTTCCTAATGCTACCATGCTTTAATCCAGTTCCTCATGTTGTGGTGACCCCCAACCATAAAATTTTTGTTGTTGATGGTCTTAGGCAACCCTTGTGAAAGGGTCGTTTGAGAAACACTGGTCTAGCCCAATTAAGGCCCTAGGTTCATCAAAAGAGGTGAGCTACTGTGAAAGTAACAAAGCAAAGCACAAAAACATGGACACACCTTGACCAGATCTACAGAATAGGTCAAACTGATCTATGGTCTATCCGTACTGTGGGTGACTAATTAATAGCTATGTAAAAGTAAAAATGGATGGGGCCAGGCGTTGGTGGCGCACGCCTTTGATCCCAGCACTCAGGAGGCAGAGACAGGCAAATCTCTGTGAGTTCCAGTCCAGCTTGGTTCCAGGACAGGTTCCGAAGCAATACAGAGAAACCTTGTCTCAAAAAACAAAAAAACAAACAAGCAAACAAAAAAAGTAAAAATGGATGAAGCAGGATTATAGTACAATTTCACCTCATTTTTTTTTTTTTTTTTTTTTTTTTTTCTGTTTTGTTTTAAGACATGGTTTCTTTGCGTAGCCTTGGCTGTCCTGGAACTCGCTCTGTAGACCGGGCTGGCCTTGAACTCATAGAGATCAGCCTGTCCCTGCCTCCCAAGTACTGGGATTAAAGGCCTACACCACTACCACTTGGCCAATTTAGTCTCTTTTGAAAACAGTTTTATTATTACATTTATCTGAATACATGTGTGCTGGAGCACACATGCTAGACAGAGCATGCTTGTAGAGGTCTGAGGATAGCTTTCAGGAATTGGTTCTCGTTCCACTGTGGGTTCTGAGGATTGAACTCAGGTCCTTAGGCCTCTACTTGCCTTGTCTTTTGAGAAAACATTTGAAGGATAACAGCAAAATATCAGCAAGTTATTCTTCACTGATCAGCAAGCATGGGGAGGGGCTTAGACATCCATGTCAGGGATGGAAAAAAGCAAATGTTACCCACAAACTAGCTACTGGGCCAGGCTGATTCTAGGATTCTGCTGCAAGCACCCTTTCCTAGAAGTCTGGAGGCCCATTTTCTGTGCCTGGAGGGTCGCCAGCAGGACCTGGTCATCTCCACATGATCACCTTACTTGGTGCAGCCTGTTATGTGACAAAACTTTTCCTGGTTAGGCATAATTACACACACATCTATTCACCCCAGATACAGAACCCACAACAGATCAAATTTTAGTTACTACCAAAGTCCAACTTAGCAAACCAGTGAGTTATATCGTGGTTACTCATGGTTACTTATAGGAATATGGGTGAGCAGTTACCTGTAAGAGTGGAAATGACTCAGACAGCTGTAGTATCAAAAGCCCGCTCCCAGCATGGGTGACCGCTCACAAGCTGGGATCCTGGAGCTCATTACATAGCCAGTAGGCAGAATCAACAGGTTTGAAGAGTGTCCTTTACTGGTGCCTCAGTTGATCTAAACCTCTTTCAGGCAGCTTGGCTGGTTTCTACTTCCTCCTGGCAGCTGGTGTGGTCTGATTCTTTACAACTAAGCTTCCTTCCCTCTGAGGGGCACTCTCGGATTTTATTGCTTACTGTGGCAGGGAGGGGCCTGGTGAATCTGATCAGTTTCAGGGACTTCCCTGCGTAAGGAGCTTTCTGCAAGATGAGATGCTTTAATGTCAGAGGAAACTGTTATACGACCCAGTCTGCACCTGGACCAAGTACACCAGGGACCCTACCTCCATCCCTAGGGGAAACCCTACCTTTATTACCTATGTGTTGGAAACAAATTCTTGGTTTGCGACAGTACAGTCTTTATGCCTCCCCAAAAGGTCAAAATTTCCAGTCATAGATTATCCAATACTCCCACCAATGGACTCCATAAAACATGCTGATTCATAGACTGCGGACAGCCTTACTGGCTGTCACAGCCTGTAGCCAGCCAAACGGTGACTTCTAGGTGCCACATCTGAACATCCCTTAAAGGTAGCAGCTGGCCTATCTGCCCCAGGACTCCCACACCAATCCTCTTCCCAGACCAGTGACACTTTGCAGGGGACTAGATTCCAAGGATGTCATCAGAGTGCCCTTCCTTCTAACCCAAACACACCTTGCTCCTCGGAACACCAAGCTCTGCCTGGTGCTGCGAACAAACTGTCCATGCCTCACCCAAGATCCCTGGCCCAGTTCCTACACTTTGAGGTCCCTACCTGCCTACACAGCACCATTCCCATTTTGAAGTTTATTTATGGCCAGTACCCTGACTGTCCACTCAGCTCTCTGCTGCCAAACTGGATTATGAACCCATAGTGTACCAACGGTGTAACAAAATTCTGTTCTCAGGGTGATGGTGCTTGCCTTTAATCCCAGCACTCCAGAGGCAGAGGCAGGGAGATCTGAGTTTAAGGCCAGGCTTGTCTACAAAACAAATTTCAGGCCAACCAGGGGTTACACAGAGAACCTGCCTCAAAAAATGACAATTCTGTTCCCTACTCTGTCTCTGGTTCCCTAGTCCTCTTTTCTCTGGGTCCCCAAAGAACACTATTACACAATGGGACATCAGTGATCAAAGACCTTTGCTCTCATGGCACCCTGGACTCACAACTGTAAACTCACCACATGGACTAGGGATGAGACGGTCCTGTGACAAGTCTACATCAGGGATGTGTGATCTATTAACATAAACAGGCTGAGATGCTTAACAGGTAAGGCCTTCCGGATGAAGAGGAAGGTACATAGGAGAGTACATTGCAGCTGCAGGTACCTCAGGTAGCCTGAGCTCTGCAATTTGGGCCTACTAGCTGTGAATGAGCCACATCTAGATGGCTGGATAGCTTTCGTTACCCAGCTCCACCTCAAGCTTCAAGAGTAAAAGGAGCAGAGACAATTCAAGACTGACAGTATTGCTTCCAGGAGAGGGTCTGACACAGTGCAACTTTAACTGGGTAGAGCAACTGCACTCCTCATGGCAGAGTTATCACAATGCATCACATGCACAAGCCCAAAGCAGGCTTCTACCCAGCTCTCACCTTCCATGTGTCCCTAGCTGCATCTACCAGACCCAAAGCAAGCAGTTCTGGCAGGTACAGGGTGCAGCTTTTCTCCATGTTGGTTTAGAAAGACCTCCCAAGCCAGGTGTGGTGGTGCACTCAGGAGGCAGAAGCAGATGGATCTGAGTTCCAGGCCAGGCTGTTCTACAAAGTGAGCACACACAAACACACACACACACACCAGGGCTGTACAGAGAAACCCTGTCCAAAAAAAACCAAAACAAAAAAACCTCCCAAATACCCAACTTCCCAGCTTCTCCTCAGTGACCTTGCTTAAGCCAGCTCTATCTGCTGTACAGTAACTGATTAATAAGATACCATCTAGTCAGGGATTTTTTTTTTTTTTTTTATCATGGGTGAGAACTTTCCCCATGTATAAAAACTGAAGAGGTCAAATAGTAGTGGCACATGCCTTAAACACAGGACTCAAGGTAGAGGCAGACAGACCTGTTGATGTCAGCCTGGTCTACAGAGTTCCAGGACAGCAAGGGCTACACAGAGAAACCCTGTCTGGAAGAGCCAAAAATAAAACAAAAAAATCACAACCTTAAAATAAGATGGTCTCTGCCATTTGGCAAATCAAACCTCAAAAACAGGAGAGGAAAAAGAAAAAAAAGCCATTCACTACTTATTCCAATAGCAAATACCAGAGATGACTCAGAAAACTTAGGCAAAGCAGAAGCAATATATATTTTGAAGTTCTTCCAATAAATAATGTAAATTCTCTACACTCTGGTTAAACACACATTAAGTAGCTCCTAAATTTAACTGTTACAAAAATAAGAGTCATAAGGTATTTGCATTCTACATTAGCTTAACACACATTGTATTAATTCAATAGATCATCTAAATGAAGTTTCATCCCAGTTGGGGGAAGGGGTCTTCATCTGACTGTAGCATAGCATAGACATCAAACTGCATCCTGAAATCAGTAAAAGCTGATGCACAGCACACCTTTCCTTTCACCCTCCCCGTTTTGTGACTCGACCTTTGGAGAGAAACAAAGTAACCATCTAAAGTATTCCACCCTTTAAGAACTTTGGTGGGCTGGACTAGCAGAGCCCACAGAATGGCTTACTTTAAATACATCTTATCACAACATAGCTGACAGGATCACACACCTAATGAGAAAAAGGTCCAACTGACAGCCTGACACCAGACGCCCACCCTGCTCTACAGTTGTACGCCTTCCTGTTCTAGAATTCCCTTTCCTGTGCTGTCTATAAACGACCTCTGGAAAAAGAATCACCAGGTGCTATGCCACAGACTACCTACAATTATCACTTTTTTACTAAGAGATGCTGCCTCTGCCTCTCATGTGCTGAGACCACCACTCAAAAGCAGAGAACCATGGAAACCAAGAAACGTACTCCATCTCACAAAACCCTCAAGCTTCCATCAAACGCAGTTCTAACTTCTGAAGCCTGTCAACTATACTCCTAGATGAAACATCTGATGCACGCATACTTACAACTTTTATTAAACAAATTCTTTTCTTAGGTGAAACTACCTAGGCAAAATGTAGGTAGGGCAGATATAGCAGCTACAGCAGTACTTACACCTATAACAGAAGAGTTAGGTCATGACTTGATCCAAATGTTTGTGAAGGAAGGCACAAGGAGAATATAATTGAATGGATCTCAGGTAATCAGCAAAGGCATTGATTGTTAACTATAATATGGCACAAACTTCCTTATGTTGGTTTTAAAGTGCTTATAAACAAGGGATGATTCACTTGTTTAGATTATTTGAAATACAACTTTATTCTGATTCTAAACAAAAAGAATGGGAATGACAGTAACAAACAAGATTTCACCACTGACTGAATAGTGTGATGTGACTGTAGCAGTCTTATCTTTGAAATTCAGGAAGGAAACAACTGTGTTCCAAACAGCTAAATATGCAAGTCCAAAAAAAAATGAAGGTATGTTTTAACTGCCACATTCACTCCGAAGCCCATTCATCTCCTTCAGCATCCAATGAAGTACACGATCTGCTTAGCTAAATAAGGTGGCACACACGCTGCACCGCTGACGTCACAGGACAGTTGCCTATAAAACTAGACTTCTGACGCGGGGCTCCAGCTTCACTTTCTCACAGGTCATCATCCTCATCCGGGAGGGCAGTCGTTTGAGCAACCTGGAGCAAGAAAGAAAACACTGAACATCAAAACTACCAAGACCAAGTAGAGGCACTAACTAACTATAAAGACCAATGTGCCTGAAGATGGCTCAGCAATTAAGAGCACTGCCATCTGAACACAAGATTTGAGTCCAGGCATCTACAGGGCTGGGAGAATCTAACACCAGCTTCTGACCTCTGCAGGCACCAGGCAAATGCAGACACACATGAAGGGAAGACACCCATACATGTAAGAAAAATTCAAAAGGACAAATACCTCTAAATCATGCTCGTACTGTGCTGCCAAAGCAGGGTCCATGACCACCTCAGGCGGGGCAAGAGCAGGCATGGCAACAAACTCCAAGTTAGGGTCTCCAATGAGCTTTCTGGCAAGCCAGAGGAAAGGCTTTTCAAAGTTGTAGTTACTTTTGGCAGAAATGTCATAGTACTGTTTAAAACAAAAAGAAATGCATATTTTAAAGAGTTCTGCTAGTAATTACCATTCCAAGACACTTTAAACTCACCATACATTGGTCCTACACGACATGTGTACCTTATATCAATATTCTCTAAGAATGATCTGATAAATTGTGAACATACCTGAAGATTCTTCTTTCGGTGGAAGACAATAGATTTTGCCTTCACTTTTCTGTCCTTAATATCCACTTTGTTGCCACACAATACAATGGGGATGTTTTCACACACCCGTACCAGATCTCTATGCCAGTTAGGTACATTCTTGTAAGTGACTCTTGATGTTACATCAAACATTATAATGGCACACTGGGCTGAAACACATTCAAAGGATTGAGATGTTTCTTAGTTTATTGTAGTATTTATCATCTTTGGACGCTCTTATGATCAACCCATTCTGAAGGTCTCCCCTCACCATACTAAAAAGTTAGATGCAATCCACAGCACTGATTGCAATTTTTCACATGAAAGCTTAAATGTCCTACTTACTCTATCAACTACCTTCTCCCTCTGGACACCTAATCACCACCACTCTCCAAGTTTGTCAAAGGTAAAACAGTACATCAGCATTGTAGAGGACCCATCTCCTTTATAGTAACTAGGACCCATGCATAAAAACACTCTGCTACCTAGAAATATAGTCTTTAAATGGTCAATGAGTGTTACACCTTTAAGATAATCTGAAGTGAGGATTCCATAGCCTGACCTACAGGGATGGTGAGGATACAGTTAAAGAGGCAGCAAAAGTACAGTCCAATTTTCTGGTTAAAAAGTTTCAATTAAAAAAAAAATGTTTCAACTCAAGGATAAACACCTTTATGTCCTTACATGCTAAAAAGACAAGAAAACAAAGAACTTCCAACGGTTTTTCTCATCAGGCTAGTATGATCACATTTGTTTTCTTTAACCACCCAGCAAGCACCTTTCCTTAAAATGTTTGAATCGCTTTCAAGAAGAAAAGTACAATTTTCATGACATAGTATGTCTCTCATTGAAAGAAGGCCTGGCTCCTGGGACTGGGTTTCATTAAGTGGCCCATAAAGTGCTCACCATCTTTCTTTTAAATGATGGGGAGTAAGTACTCACAGATAACCAAATACAAGTTTTGAAAACCAAAAAGTGATCCTACAGCTTTCCTGCCTCCTATTGATAAGTTGTAAAGACAGTCTTCCCTAAACCATGCCTAGCATGACACAGCATGTGATCGAATGACACCATGGACGAGTCACATAAAAAAATCATCTTTTATCCACTCAAAAGAGGTCGCCTCCCTGGAAGCGACGCGTGTCTGCCTCTCCTCTTTCTCCCTTCTTAGTCACCAGGCAACGGCTGGCTCCTGGGCTCACCCCAGGCACATGTCCGATGGGCCAGGCCCACTTCCGCAGGCCCTCACCTTGGATGTAGTAGCCATCGCGCAGGCCCCCGAACTTCTCCTGGCCGGCTGTGTCCCACACGTTGAACTTAATGGGTCCTCTGTTGGTATGGAAGACGAGCGGGTGCACCTCCACGCCCAGGGTGGCTGCAGGGGCAGGGAGGCAGGGTCAGCCATGTACTGTCGGCCACTTCCCCGCCCGTAGCCACGCAGCCCCTCCGCACCTACCTACATACTTCTTCTCGAACTCGCCCGTCAAGTGGCGCTTCACAAACGTCGTCTTCCCGGTGCCACCGTCGCCCACCAGGACGAGCTAAGGAGAAGGCAGCGTGAGCGGCCCGCTTCCCTCCGGCCATGCCGTCCTCCCGACCTCCCCTCCCGTTCGCTCTCCCGCCCGCCAGCCCGCAGGCCCGCCGGTCGATCCGTCCGTCCGCGCACGCACCTTGAACTGGACCTGCGGCTCTCCCTGGGCGGCCATCGCGGCGATCCTGCGGGAAAGAGCGGCTGCGGCACGTGCGCCCCACAAAGGCCGCGGCCGGGAAGAGCGCGCGGGAAGGCGGGGACGCGGCGTGAGACGGTGGGGGGAAGGGAAGCTGGCCGAGAAGCCCAGGGCGCAGCCCGTTCGCTCTCCTCCCCGTCGCCGCCCCGCGCCCACCCGAAAGGCACCCCCTTCCCCGCCGCCGCCCGCACCCGGCCCGATCCTCCCGGCCCCGCCGCTACCTTCCAGAAGACTCTCCGCGCCTGTCCGACTGAAGCTGGAAAGATGGCGGAAGCGCGATTCAAATGCCGGAGACGCAGCGGACGCCGGCGCGCGGAGGGGGCGGAGCCTAAAGGGGCGGAGCAACGGCGCCGCGCCCAACCACGCGGCTCACGCGCACGCGCACGCCTGCACTGCCCGCCCGACTCGGCGGGTCAGTCGGAGCGCAGAAGGCGGGAGAGGGGCCGTGGGTCACGTGGTGCTGGCGCGCGGGAACGCGCACGCACGCAGAGCAGGAGGTCCTGGTGAGCCGGCTCCGAGCGCGGGCTCCGGCACGCATGCGCTCACTGCGGGAGGCCGCGCGTCACGTGGGCGGTGGCCTACCCCGGCCTCGTGGGCGGGAAAGGCGGCTGAGCCCTCCTAGTCGCTTGCCGCTGATCGGCGGGCACCGCCCGACATTTGTCCCCGCGCCCTGTCTCCACAAACTCGGTGGGCCTCGCGGGCGGACGGTCGCTGAGGGCTCGTGGCCAGCGTCCCCAGAATGAATGAAGGAGTGAATGAATGAGGGCAGGGCGCGCGTGCCCGCGACCCGGCTTGCGTCAGCCTGCCGGGACGGCCACGCGTGCCAGGGGTGGACGCGTCCTGGTGACCCTAGCTGTGGCACAGACTCTGAGGATGGGGCGGGGTGCAGTCGGGGGCGTCCATGTCTTGTGTATCCCGGGCCCCCTTCTCTGTTTCTTGGCCGAGGTGGATAATCCATTTCTCAGAAGACAGTCCACCCTGGCTCCCTCCTGAGCACCAAGTGACCAGGGAGGGGTCCTCACAGGCCTGGGAAAACAACAGTTAGATTGGGCCTGTTGGAAGCCAAGGTCCACTCCCCCAAAGCACCAGTAAATACAGGTGCTGCTGGGAAAATAGAAAATATATCTCTGATGACCAAACTTGTGGCCTTGCTGTTATTTTATACTATGCAGTTTAAAAGGAGACAGCGCAGCTTTCAGAAGCATTTCAGGTGCAAGGCTAGCTTGGGCAACTTAGTGAGATAAGTCATGGCAAACTGCTTGCCAGGCATATGCAAAACTTTGAATCTGCAGTACCAATAAGAAAATAAATAGATGTCATCCATTATGATTAGGTAGATCCTGGAAGGATACTGTTTGGGGAAAACAGTGAATGGGAGAAGGGAAAGTGGTTGTGTGAGGTACAAAAGACGATCACATATCCTTAACTTAACATAGTGTATATTTAATGGGCTGCCGGTTACATCGGTTACATTTTTATAGAAATACAAAATTACAGCCCGTCCGTGGTGGCACAGGCCTTTGATCCCAGCACTCAGGAGCCAGAGTTCGAGGCCAGCCTAGCCTGCAAGAGCTAGTTCACTACACAGAGAAACCCTGTCTCAAACAAACAAACAAACAAAAAACCCAAACTATATTCTTGAGTATGTGAATCTTAAATTGGCTCCAAGGGGCTATATGACATTAGCTTCCTTTAATAGAAGGTAGAAAGGGATGGGATCAAATTGAGACTTGAGAAGACTATCAGTCTGCATAATTCCAGTTCTGGGTTTAGGTAGTTGATAAAGGCAACAGTGGGTGCTGGGTAGTGAGATCACCAGTGACCCCCCCTCCCCTGGAGAACTCACCAGGATATTTCCTGTTCTAGCATCCAGCCTCCTGGACGGCATGCATCATCAAGTGGGTTGTGTTGTGTTATTAACTGACCCAAGTTTAGAATTTAAAGAGCCTCCATCCTCTTGGAAGCAGAAGAAAACGAGAAAATATAGCTGAGTGGGCATACGCCATGTTTCCCTGCCAGCACTGTCCAGACTCCTGGCTGCCTACTGCTTCCTAGTTTACAGAGACACTTGTCTCTGCCATCCAGTGTGAACTGCAAACCCAGACTTAGCCTGCACTTTAAATCTTGGCAGCTGTTTAACATGTGTGAGAACTGGGGCTTGGAGGTGTGGGGTGTCAGGGGTGGGTGCAGCTATAGACACAGTAATTGGTACAGCCCTGGGGAAAGGTTGCGGTTGTAGAAGGGATTTTAGCGTGTGATGGTTATTAGTCTACAGGATTTAGGGTTGCCTATCCGACAAACCTCTGGGTGTGTCTCATGTGCTTACAGAGAGGTTTAACTGAACATGGGCTGTACCCTAGACTGAATAGAAAGGGGAAAGTGAGCTGAGTACCAGCATCCATCTCTACTCTCTCTCTGTGGACACAGTGGCCAGACCAGCTGCCTTTACCCTCTTGCCATCATACCTTCTACCTTCCCCAGATTGTGAGCCAAAATGAACTCTTCCTTTCCTTAAGTTGCTTTTTGTCAAGTGTTTTTGCTGCAACAATGAGAAAAGTGGCGAATTTTATTTTCTTCTGACTCCCCAAATGTTATGTTATAATTTGAATTTGAGATTACCCCTTGTAGGCCCATGTGTCAAACACCTCATTCCCTCGCCAATGGTGCCGTTTTAGACTTGTGAGCTAGTGGATGGCTGGTGTGGGGGCAGAGGACCGGTTTGGGGTGGTCAGCCTTAAAAATCACATCCTGAAGTGTCTGGTCAGCTACAGTGTGAAGCTGCAAGCTCCCACTACCGTAGAGTGAGATCCAATGCCATGCTACCCTGCTGTGGTGGACTGCATTCCCAGTAAGGCCCTTTCTCTACTCTTGATTCTTTCCAGTATTTTTGGTCATGGTGACAAGAGAAGTCTCTAGCATGCCCCTTCATGTCTGTTCTCCGCTTCCTTCCACACAGTGGGATGGTCAATATCTGTGTTCAGCTTGGCTGAATCTGGAATTAACCAAGAGACACACCTCTGCATGGGTCCTCTGGGCATTTCTAGGAAGCACTAACTGAGGTGGCAAGATACTCGCCTAGGGTAGGCAACATCTTCCCTAAGTGTCCCAGATACACAGGTCCTAGGAAAAAAACCGCCCTGCCTCCCCCTTCCTCTCGATATGAGTATATTTATATCATTTTTGCTGCAACTGTTATACTCAGCTGACATCAAGTTCAGCTTCCGGCACAGAACACTGGGATTCTTAAGGCATTCAGCCTCATGGACCAAGCAGCTCCTGGTTTCTCAGGTGGCCACTGTTAAACTGCCCAGCACATATCCTGCAAACGATTTGAAAACACACACACATACACACACACACACACACCCCGAGTTGGTTCTGCACCTCTGGAGAACCATCTCTAAAACATTGTTTAAGCATCTGTTTGCATGTGTGTCTAGTTTGCTAGAATTGGTTCTCTCCTTCTCGGAGAGACTCGGAGTCAGGTAGAGCAGTTTTATCCACAAAGTCATCTTAAAGGGCCCTAGTACAATGCTATACATACACATGAATAAATACAAATATATAAATAAAATCCTTATGAATCAAGACCTTTGCTTATACATGATATTCCCTCTGAAATGTTTGAGAGTATATAGTACACAATCTTCCTCATATGTCTTAAAACTAAGGACACTTGACTACACAACTTCTGTTTACTGACCAACACCATGTTACCCAATCTGCAGAACTTAATCCCATTTATGACACTAACAAGTGTCTAATCTGGGACCCATCCCAGAGTTACCTGCTGCTTTGGTTGTCTTTAAATCTAGAGTCTAGACAGTCCCTTGACATTCTTGCAGAGTATTTGTTGAATCAGTCATTTTGCAGGACATCTCTGCTGTTGTTTGAATCTAGTGTCCCCCCAAAGGCCATGTTAAAGGCTTCGGCCCAGTGTGGTGATACTGTGATGTGTCCTAAAGAGGAGCTTTAGGTTGTTGGGGCTGTACTCGAACTATGGGGCCTTAGTCTCTTTTCTCTTTCTCTCTCTGGCCATGAGCTAATCTGGCCATCTCTCATTCCTACCATGCTTTATTTGCTACCTGCCCATAGGCCCAAAGCAATGGACCAACCAGCCAGCCACAGGCTGAATCCTTTAAAACTGACAAAGCTGTCTCACGACAGGATGTTGGACAGCAGCAGAAAGCTGACAGAACTCCATCTGAATGGGGTCCAATACTTCCTTGTAATTAACTTCTGGAGAGACAGTTTCGATGGTGATACCACAAGAGTGATGGTGTGATCTTCCTCAAAACTTTGAGGGCACAGAACATTCTAACTCCCCCTCCCCCGTCAGGCTACCCTATACCCTCCTCCAGCCCTGCAGTCATTTTGATTATCTCACTCCAAGGTGCCCCGTCTTTACCTCCCTCTCCTGCTCTGTTCTTATCTTCTTGTAACTCCTTGGAGCCCTCACAACCTTTCTGGATCTTCTTTTAGCCTATTTGTAGACTTACTGGTCTCTCTGACTAAAGGCTTTCCCCCAACACTTTTGCCTTACAGGCTCCTCTCCCTGCTCAGGCTGAAGCTCCTTAAGGGCCCAGTCTGAACACCTGGTCCAGCTACTGCCTAACACCCAGGCTTTCCTCACCAAAGCACCTATCCATCTTCCGCAAAGCACTTAACTGGAACTATAGGGCATAATGACTCATAGGTTTGTCATTTATCTGTCTCCTTAATGGAATAAGTGGATTCACCTGTCTTTCACATTCAACATGGAGCACAGGGCCCTGAACATAATACATACTCATGAATGGTCACTGGGCTGTCAACTGGACCTTCGGCTCCTTCTAAACATGCAGCGAATTAGAATTAGCAGAGCTGTGTTCTAGTAGGAATCATGGAGATTCAAGGCCTGGAGGGTGGTTCAGCGATATAGCACTTGCTCAGCACTATGGGAGTCAAAATAAATGATGGAGATCTAAATGCACACACTGTTAGTTCATAGAAGGAATCATTAAGCAGATACAATTTGCCAAATGCAGGACCAGTATTTTCTGTTTGTGCAGTCTCCATCAGGTTAATTTTCTTTGGAAAGGAATAAGAAACTCTTGGACATTTTCCATCTCATTTACCAGTAACTTCTCAGATGCTCTGCCTTCTCTAAGGGAGAGTGTGGCTCACACAACACTTGGCTGCTTGGCCTTGACATAGAATGTCTTTTCCCAAAAAGCAAAACAAAGAGATACGTCAGATATCTGGGTGTCTAGGCATCTTGGCTTCACCTCTTTTCTGTAACTCGGTTGGGCAGAAGGTGTATTGTGTCTTAGACTGTATCCAATCTATGTGCCTCACTTTCTGGCCTGCTTTGCTTTACCTCCTACCTTGTGTCTTGTCCCACTTCCCATACCTGTAGGTAAAAGTTTCCCAACAGGTCCTGCAGCCCTTTAGTCCCAAACAAACACACAGATCCTTATATTAATTCAAGATTGAGATGAATAGGCATTCTTCAAAACTTTCAAAGACCTACAGAATATGGCATTTAAAATGGTTTAGGGTTTTTCTTGACAATGAGGCACAATTGCTCCTGGCAACACCACCTGCGTCAGAAAGGAAGATGGACATTGAAGAAACTCGTTATGAAGTTTACTTCCAATATGGCAAGACTAGCCATTTGGAGAAAATACTTCTCTTGTCTGGACTGTTTGACTTTATGCTGTATAAACTGGACATGCAGGACTCACAGAAAAGTGACTCCTGATTCAAAATGGACATTGCTACAGAATTCCTGCTTCATGGAAGAGTCTGCCAGACGGTGTGCAGGATACAGAGAAAAATGACTGACAAACTGCCAATACAAAAAGACAGTTTGAAGTTTCCTGCCAGACTGAAGTCTGCCAGACACACTATGGCCTATGGGCTGAAGATGGAAGATTACAGAAGAACTTCGGGTGATTGACCAGGCAGTGAGTTGTCTCTGTCATTTCTAGAGTTTATATACTATCCTTCTGTGGTCTTTGAAGGAGTTGAAGACAAATAGTTATGGTTATAGTTTTCCTTAGTTAGGATTAAAGATAAGTTACATATAGGACTTTAGACTCAAAAAGATAGAATAGATGACATTTTCTTCAAATCTTGCTAAAAGTTAATAGACTAAATATTGTTAACTGTGATTCTTATTTGATAACTGTTGTGTGATATATTTTGCTATGTTAAGGTTAAAACCCTTCTTTTTATTTTAGACAGAAAAGAGGAGATGATGGGAGATGTCATTCTGTATATATGTTTCTCATACTGGTTAATGAATAAAGCACTGTTGGCCAATAGGAAAGGAAGATAGGAGGGACTAGGAGACAAGGAGAAAAGAGGAAGTAGTAAGGAGGAGTCAAGATGGAAGAAGGAGAGAGCAGAACGCCGGCGGCCTCTCTGGTAAGATAAGACCATGTGGAGATTAATAGAAATGGGTTCATACTTAAGACAGAGCCAGCTGATAAGAAAGAAGCTAGTACCTGATCAACAGCATTATATCAAACAGACTCTCTGTGCATTAATTGGGGACAAGACCAGCGGCGGGCAGAAAAAACCTACTCCTTACAGTAGAGTGTTTGGCTGATGGCTCAGGCTTCTTATTGGCTAGCTCTCTCTTAATTATTAACCCATTCTATTAATCTATGTATCTCCACATGGTCTTGGCTTACCGGAGAATGCTCTTCTTTCTCAGCAGCTACAAAGGAGTCTCCCTGGTGACTCACTCTCTGTCTTCCTCTTCCCAGAATTCTCCTGGTCTGGTAGCCCCACCTGTACTTCCTGCCTGGCTACATCCTGCCTGTCCATTGGCCGAAACAGCTTTACTCACCAACCAATAAGAGAAACAATATTCACAGCATACAGAAGGACATCCCCATCACATTCCTACTTCGCTTCCAGTTCCTTCTGCACTTCCTATCTCACTTTCCTTCCTGCCCTGCTTCGCTTTCTGTCCTGCACCATTTCCTGTCTTGCCTAACTTCTACTTCCCACTCTTTCCCTTTGCTTCCCGTCCTGCCCTGGGGCACTCGACCCCAGTGACTCTGGCTTTAAAATCATGCAGGTCCAACCCCTTCCCAGTCACCAGCCTAGTGGTGTGGGGTACACCAGTAGAACATCCTCTGAGTCTGAGGCCTAGTGCCAGAGACCCACTTCTGAGTCTCTTTCTGGTCCTCCCACCCAGATGTGCCTATTTCCTCAGTTACTGCTCACAGCTGGTTGCATTGATGTCTCTTGAAGTAAGACGTTTCTGTCTTGAGACTGGAATATAACACTACAACTAAAACCATAAGCAGAATCACATAAAAGCAGAGAATGCCAGGTGGCACGTGCCTTTAATCCCAGCACTCAGAGCCAGAGGCAGGCAGATCTCTGTGAGTGTGAGTTCGAGGTCTACAGAGCAAGTTCAAGGACAGCCAGAGCTACACAGAGACATTGAAGAAACTCATTATAAAGTTTACTTCCAATATGGCAAGACTAGCCATTTGGAGAAAATACTGCTCTTGTCTGGACTGTTTGACTTTATGCTGTATAAACTGGACATGCAGGACCCACAGAAAAGTGACTGCTGATTCAAAATGGACATTGCTACAGAATTCCTGCTTCAAAAAGAAAAGCAAAACAACACACACACACACACACACACACACACACACACACACACACAAAACAACAACAAAAATAAAACAAAAAACCCAAAAACAAAAGCAGAAATCAAGGTTGCCTCTAGAGGTCAAGATGGACAGATGCTAGGCCAGACAGAAGCCTCTTATCATGAGATCAGGTCTCCTGGTCTCTCCCAGGCCACCTACATCAGTGCTATCCTTTCCTACTGGAAAGTTGCTTGAGCCCTGGACTGGGATTCTGTTGGGTACCTTTCAGGACATACTTTTTAAAGAGTTTTGTTTGTTTCTACTTTGTATGTATGAGGGTTTTACCGGCAGGAATGTCTGTGCTCCACATGCATGCAGTATTTGGAGAGGTCAGAAGGGCATCATATCCGTGGAACTGGAGTTACCAAAGCCACTAGGTGGGTGCTGGAAATGGAACCCAGACCCTTTGGAAGGGCAGCCAGTGCTCTTACTGCTGAGGGACTGCTCTCTCCAGTTCCAGGCCAGACATTCTGTTTCTTGTTTTTGTTTGTTTGTTTGTTTGTTTTTCCAAGACAGGGTTTCTCTGTGTTACAGCCTGGAACTGACTTTGTAGACCAGGCTGGCCTTGAACTCACAGAGATCTGTATGTCTCTGCTTCCTGTGTGCTGGGGTTAAAGGCGGCCAACACCATGCCCAGCCATATGTTATTTTTCAAGGCTGTATGTGACTTGGGTGAAACTTTGGTCACATCTATCAGGATTAATAACTGTCACACCCTGGTTTTTGGAAGTCGGGATCCCTGCTGGTTGGATGGTTTGCTTTGATTGTCTTTTAGTAGATTTAAACTTAGAAAAGGGACATTCTCCCCAAGATGCCCATATGGCCCACTCCCCCACTGTGCTGGGGCTTTGACTTTTTGTTTTGTTTTGCTTTTGTTTTTTGAGACAGAATTTCTCTGTATTGCTTTGGAGTCTATCCTGGAACTCTCCCTCTGTAGATTAGGCTGGTTTCAAACTCACAGAGATCTACCTGCCTCTGCCTCCTGGGTGCTGGGATTAAAGGTGTGTGCCACCAACACCCGGCTGGAAAATTCTTTGACGATTATTATTGAGTGAACTCCAAGCTGTCCCTCTCTGAGGTCATACAAACACTAAACACTTGCTGACAGAGAGGATACTCTTTAGTGGAGCTGCCAGCAATTGTTCAGGGAGTTCCAGGGTTGGCTGTCTCAAAGCAAGCAAGCAAAAACCAGACTAGAAATGAACTAGATAAGTAAGTAAACATAGGGTGGCTGTCTTTGTATAAGACAGTTTGGCTTATGTGGGTTCAGCCAACTGAACGTTGAAGGTATTAGGGGACATTAAATCCTTACTGAATGTGTATGGTGAGTCCCTTATTTCTATTTCTTAAGCAATACAGTTACTATGCAACTACTTATATAGTGTATACATTGTGTGAGGTATAATAAGTAACCTAATGGTTTAAAGTTCTCAGGATATGAATAGGTTATATATATAAATGTGACTTTGTTTTCATATAAGAGACCCAACCATCTGCCTATCTTGGGTACTGGTAGGGTTGCAGGTGGTTCCAGGACCCAATCTCCATGGATACAGAATGTTAGCTATCCAAAGGATGATGACTGCTAAATTGGAAAGGAGGAAGGAGGTGACCAGTCAGGGTGAGGACCCCAAACTATCCCTGAGATAGCAAGGGGGAACCAGGCCCAGGAAGGTGAGGGAGGGGTGCCAAGGAGATCTGTGAAGGAAAAGATTCCAGGGAGGGGAAGTGACATATGAAAGCCACTGTGCAGATGAGCTGAGGAGCTAGTGGGAAGAAGAGATGGGCCAGAGAGGCTAATGGACACAAGGTCTTTGTTTTTTGTTGGCTGGTTTGCTTTTGGTGATTAAACTCAGGACCTCAAGCAAGCCAAATTGACTCATGTTTTAGCTTTCTGTGTCTACAGATGACTGTGGTATATGGATTGTTTACCCCACCCCATTTTCATGTTAATGCCCCTTCCCCAAAGTGACTATATGACTTTGAGAAGTAACAAGGTCCTAAGTAGAGCCTCATAAATGGGGAAGTGGGACCAGTGTTCTTATCAAAGTGTTAACTGTGGTTGGGGATATAGGTCAGTTGGTGGAATGCTTGTGTAGCATGCAGGAGGTCCTGGGTTTGGTTCCTAGCACTGGATCAGAAGTTCAAAGTCATCTTTGGGTACACAGGGAGTTTAGGGCCAGCCTGGGTGAGAGACTGTCTTGAAAAAGAAAAGAAAAAAGTGTCCTCAGGAGTCTGGTACAGTGGTATAACCCCAGCACTATCAGGGCAGAAGCAGGAGGATCAAGGCCAGCCTCAGCTACATAGTGAGTTCCTGGCCTTCCTGAAAGTGTCTCAACAAGCTCCCCTGGGAGCTCTTTTGCTCCTCCCCAAATCCCAGGACCCAGGGGAGGGAAGCAGCTTTCCCAGCCCCCAGCTCTGGAGGCCCTGGACCTCAGACTTGCTGCCTATGGAATATGAGGGTTATCAGTCAGACTGAGTTGGCTTCCCAGGTTTGGAGTGATGGCTATTTCTGTAGCTAGAGGGAGTTTTAAGAGCAGTGTGCTGGTCACCCACAATCATCCAGATTCTGTGATGCTTTGACTCTGTGTCCCATGTCACTTTAGAAGAATCTAGTTTTAAGAAAGAAGAGTAAAGGTCAGGCACATCCAACACCCAGGAGGCAGAGGCAAATGGATCTCTTTGAGTTTGAGGCCAGCCTGGTCTACAGAGAGAATTCCAGGACAGGGTTCCAAAGCTACACAGAGAAACCATGTCTTGAAAAGTCAAAAAATAAAATAAAATAAAATAAAGGCTGGTGAGACTGCTCAGCAGCTAGTCTACCAGAGATCCTGAGTTCAATTCCCAGCAACCATCCATAATGAGATCTGGTGCCCTGTTCTGGTACATGCAGACAGAACACTATACATAACAAATAAGTCTTTAAAAAAGAAAACAGAAAGGAGAGAAAATAGCAGAAGAAAACCTAAAACTGTTTTAGGATTTCTCACAAGTTAGGACAGGCCTAGGATGCTCATACATAGAGATGTAAGAATGTGGGATGTGTGAGTGTGAATATAGAGCATCCCATTATATGACTTTCTAGCATATGCTCAACTGAGTATTTGTCTCAAACATTGGCTTTTTTAGTTTCAAAATGTGTAACACATTTTAAATGCTTGGGTTTAAAATGGCCTCTTATAAACTGTGTCAACAGCCAATTTGTACAGCATAACTGTCCTATTTATAAGATAATTACAAGGTGACATTGGTTTAACAAAATACCACAAACTGAGTCCCTTAATAGGACAGAATTGGATCCCCCTATGTGACTCTGGTATTAAACCGAAGGCCTCAAGATTGCTAGGCAAACACCACTACTGAGCTACACCCTTCAGCCATCTTAATACTTTTTACTTGGAGACAAGTGTGTCACTAAATTGTCAGGATTATCCTTGAATCCACTTTGCAGTCCAGTTGGACTTGAACTCAGGGTCCTACTGCCTTGTTCTCCTGAGAACCTGGGGTGACACTCTTGCACCACCAAGCCCTCCTAGAATGTTTCTGGAAGTCTGAAACTCAGGAGTGGTCAGACCATGCTAACTCTGGAGTCTGTCTCCTGTTGCCCCTTGAGCTTTTGAGTTGCTGGCATTCACGGACACCCCTTGCTATATAGGCATATGGTTGCAGTGACTTAGCCACCTCCTCCTAGTTGTATCATCCTTCTGTATGTCTGTCTCTGAGGTCAAGCCCTGAGTCATGACTTCATCTCATGTTAAGCTGAAATGTAAAAGGCCTTTTCTTGTAAGGTCCCATTCATATTGTAAAGGTCCCATTCATAGGTTTCTTTTTTTTTTTTGGAGACAGGGTTTCTGTGTGCAAATGCTATGGCTAGTTTGGAACTCATTTTGTGCACCAGGTTGGTCTTGAACTCAGAGATCTGTCTGCCCTCTGCCTCCCGAGTGCTGAGATTAAAGGCATGAGTCACCACCATCTGGCTGAATCTGACATCTCTATCTGTGGATGTAATATAACCCTTAATACAGATTACCTGTAATCCCAGGAGGATCCAAGTTCAAGGCCAGTGTGGACTACAGAAGAGGATTCAAGGCTAGCCTGAGCAATAGATGAGACCCTGTCTAAAAACTAAAAAATATAAAAAAGGGCTGGAGGTATATAGCTCAGTGGTAAAGTATGTGAGATCTTTTTAGGTTTTAGGTTTAATTCCCAGCACTAGGAAAAGACCCAATAATTTGTAATATGCTTAGGTAGCATGGTTCAGAAGTCGGGCCAAACTTTAAGGTCACTTAGCAGTTATTTTATTCTCTTTGTCCCCATGGTGGCTCCGTGCTAACTGGATACTTTTAGCATGTTTTCTACTGAAACTGTAAGAAATGGATTTTTGTTATAGTTGTGGAAGTCTCACACAGTAGACCATGCTGGCTCAAACTTGTATCAGTCCTTCTGCTTCAGCCTCCAGAGCCAGTGAATACCGGTGTGAGCACCACTCAGAATGGAACTGTGTTCTTAAATATGTTTCTGTTCCCAGGCATAGTGTCATGTACCTGTAATCCCAGCATTTAGGAGGCCAAGACAGGAGGATCAGAAGTAATGGTTGAAGCAGGAAGTGGTAATACATGCCTTTCATACCAGCACAGGGGACAAAGAAGCAGGTGGATGTCTGTGAGTTCAAGGCCAGTCTGGTCTACAAAGTGAGTTCAGGACAGCCAAGGATATTATTACAAAGAAACCCTGTCTCAGAAGGGGAAAAAATTCCTGCATGCAGGGAGTTTAAGGCTAGCCTGGGCCTGATCTCAAGAGAAACAAAGCAAAAGACTGCTCCACAATGCAATCACTTCTAACTTTAGAGTTTAAATGTTTTTATAAATAAAAATCACATTCTTTTCGAATCTTCTTCTTTTCATCCCTCCCTCCCCCCTTCCTTTTTCTTCTGAGATCTGCTTTGCTGCCTGAAGCATTAGACCTAAAAAGAAGGTATTCACCTGTGTTTGTATTTGGGGAGCACAAACTAATACTACAAACTTTTGTTGTTGTTGTTGGTTTTTTGAGACAGGGTTTCTTTGTGTAGCCTTGGCTGTCTTGGAACTCACTCTGTAGACCAGGCTGGCCTCAAACTCACAAGGATCTGCTTGCTTGCCTCTGTCCCAAGTGCATAATGCTACACACTTAAGGATCAGCTCCCACAAATTTGTGGCTTATTACTGGTAAGTACACCCTGCCAGTACACTTAGGAATGAAGGCTACTGGCTGGTGAGATGACTCAGCAGTTAGAGGTGGCTCCTACCAAGCCTGACCTGAGTCAGTTCAGGAACCCACATGGTAAAACAAAACTAAATCCTGAAAACTGTTCTCTCAGCTCACTCAAAAAAAAAAAAAAAAAAAAAAAATTGGGGTGTGTGCGAGTGGGAGGGTACTGGAGAGATGGCTCAGAGGCTAAGAGCACTGACTGCACTTCCAGATGTCCTGAGTTCAATTCCCAGCAACCACATGCTGGCTCACAACCATCTGTATTGAGATCTGGTGCCCTCTTCTGGCCTGCAGGCAGACATGCAGGCAGAAAACTATACATAATACATTCATTTTTTTAAAAAAAAGGATGAAAGCTACTATGCACAGCCATTATGAGGCTCACACAAGGAGATAGGAGGAACCAAGGGAAGGTCGGAAGAAGCTCCCTGTTGGTCTTCCCCACACTCTACACTATGCATGACTATTGCTGTTAAACTGCTTCCTTCTTCCATGTTGTTTGAATGTGAAATGTCTTCCATAGGTTAGTGCGTTTGAATACTTGTTTGAACACTCTCAGACAGTTGGCACTCTTTTGGGAAGCTGTGGAATTTTTAGGAGGTGTGGCCTAGCTGGGGAAAGTGAGTGGCTGGTCACTCAGCCTTGAGGGCTACAGTATGGACCAGTTCCTGTCATTCCTGTCTTTGTTCCCTATTCCTCCAGAATATGAAGGGTCAGGGTTAAAATCCCCACCGACATGGGCCGTCTGCATCCACGCCTTTCCTGGCATAATGGACTTTAGCCCCTCAAATCACGAGCCAAAATAAATCCTTCCTCCCTCCCTTACTTGGCATTTGATGGCTACGCTGCCACAGTGACCAGAAAAGTAACTGCCTGAGTCCCCCATCAGAACTGCATCAAGCGTGGAACATGCAGGTGTTCTTTACCTGAGGACCCAGGTGTGGCGCTCTCAGGGTCAAAATAGGTGATAGGTGTGCCCGCCTTATTTTGATTGCTTTGCCGTCAATGTGTGCTGTGATGGTGAATATAGAATTTTTTTTTTCGCTGTTGAGTGTAAATCTAGGACATGGTGGGCAAGGTCTAGCCACTGATTTGTGGCCCCAGCTCTTCAGTGTTTTAAGCAAACAAAACGAACGAAAGTCAAGAATTAAGCAAGGGCAGACAGCGTGTTAAACTGTCTAACCACTCAGCCAGAGGACTGAGGCCAAGCCCCGCCCCCAGATAGAACCACGCCCACTCCACTCTCCCACCCCTCGCGAGGGCCCGCCCAGGCGCCCGGGGTCCCGCGGGAGGGGGTGGGGCAGGCGCAAGCGCAGAGAGCGCGGGCGCGGTTGCCGTGGTAGCGCCAGCCCGAGGGAGGGCGGCGGCGCGGGGCCAGGACCCCGGCTGGCAGAGAGGCGGCGACGCGGCCACCCGAGAGTGTGCGGCCGGGCAGCTGAGAGGCGGGCGCCCCGCCCTGCTGGCTGGTGGGGATGCGGGACCGGCTGCCCGACCTCACGGCGGTGAGCGGCGCGCCGGATAGCGGTCCGGGCCGGCGGGCGGGCTGCTGAGGGTCCGAGGCAAAGACCCCTGGAAGAGGGATGATGGGGGAGGGACTCAGGAAGGGGAGTCCAGGAGCAAGACCCTAGAAGGATCCTGAGTAGAAGGGCCGGGAGGGGAGCCAGGAGGGGGTCCTGGAGAGGGAGACCAGGGAAGAGGGCTCTGAGGAAGAACACCCGGGAGGGACCTCATAAGAGGGTTCCAGGTGTCCTGGGGCCTGGCTGGGAGTAGTCTTCAGGAAGGACCCAAGAGGCCTCCTAGTAGGGTTCCAGGGAGTGGGCTCCAGGGTTTCCAAGAGTTACAGGATGCACAGGAGGGACCCAAGCACTGTTTCTGAGCAGGGTCTCAGGGGAAGGGCTCTAGGTTTCCTGGGGCCATTAAGGGTGTTAGGGTGGGGAGGGTTTCTGGGTGAGATCTCCATGGGTCCTTGGGCAGGGCTGCTGGGGGGGGTTCTTGGGTTCCAGGCAGGTTGTCGGGACTATAGGTTCCATTAGGTGTCTGGGAGGTGGACTCTTTCCTCTTGGCTGCTGTGGACCAATGCTTGGGCCAGGATCCCTTTGTCCCCTAACAGGGCTGGTTTCAATAGGTGAGAGTGTGGTTCAGGGTTCTAGGTAAGGAGCAAGGGCTGGGCTTGCACCTCCTGGCCTGGGCTTATGTTTGATGTCTGGCTTGGGACTCACCATGACACTGCCTGCCTGGTCTTTTTGCAAGGCTCTTATCACAACCTCTCCAACTAACCGCCCCACCCTGTAAAGGCCCTTTTCCCGCCGCTTTGTTTCATGGCCTTGGCACAGAATGCTGTACCAAGGGTCCCTCACAGACACTTCACACAAACTTGGAGCCCAGGGGCTAGATGCCTGGTGTTATCTGCACCACCCACAGCTGCCTTAGGTATTTCTCCCAGTGCACTGGGGACCAGAAATGTGTTTACGCTTTAACGCAAGACTTTAGTCACTAGTGAGCATTGCAACAAGGGAAAGGCTGAGCTTTTTAAAGGGGGAAGGGGGCTTACAATACGTATCTACATTTGTAGTGGACACAGTCATTGCACCCACTTTTGGGGTACAATGTGACATTCAAGACATGTATTCAGTGTGGGCCCAGTCAGGGTGATTGACCATACCCTCTCTGATGCTTTATCATTTCTTTGGGAAGAGTACTTTGAGACCCTCCTCAATAGCTACTTGCATACGTTGACTATAGTCATCCACTGCTATGCAGAGGATGGGAAGGCATTTTTCCTTTCCACCTGGACCCCAGAGCCACCTGTCTATACTGCTCCCTTCCCAGACCCTATAACCATTCTGTTTTCTATTCCCTGGAAAGCAGCTTTTTAATGTCTACACATGCTGTATTTGTGTTTCTGTGCTGATTTGCTTTGTGATCCTCAACGCACCTGGGGATCTTTTGCAAGATCCAGGTAGTAACCTGGGAAGGGAGGGAAGTTGCTCCCAGTGCTGGACTCTGGCAGGATTTGTTGACAGCCCTGAGGAGCAGCCGTGGGTGGTGCCCTCTAGTGTCACAGCTCTGGGCACTAGGAGGGGGACCCTGAGTAAGTGTGCTTGGGCATCAGGGATTCCTTAGACCTTAACAGCTGCTAGAACTGTCTCAGCTGAGCTCTGAGACCCTTGTCCCTAAAGACCCGACAGCCCTCTGGAACTGTCTCTGACCCTTAAAGACTTCTGTGTGCCTCCGGCTCAGCTCTGTTGCTCTCTGCTCCTTCCTGTCACACCCTAGATCTCAGCTGCTTCCCACTGTGCGTGTGCAGTCACTGCCACTTTTGCTGTTTCTGCTTCTGCCCCTGTTGACCCTGGTCTTGCCCTTCCTCCCTTGTAGCTGCTGTGACTCAGTGTGCCGTCAGGCTGTCTGCTGCGTCTGTCATTCTCTCTGTGCCACCAAACCCTCCTGCCCCACTGGAAGTGGGTGGGGCAAGGCCACTCCAAGGAAGCTTGCATGGGCTATACCCCACTCACCAAATGAGCACTGAATGAGTTGGGCAGCCTGTTATAGGCATGGGGAAAGGGTGCACCAATCACAGACCTCCTTTGCAAATGAAGGTTGTGTTTGCACCAGTCCCAACATTTCACCTTTAGCAACCATCCTGCTGATTTGGGGGACATGGATACAGGGTCATCCAGAGTTCACAAAGGCTTGTGATGGCACAAAGTCTAGCGCAGACTGAAAACCCTGGCAGAAGCTGTGCCTTTAGGAGCTGGAGCAGTCAGCTGCAGGCATTGTGTAGGTTCCTCAAAGCATGCAATGTTCAACATGGCTGGTGCCGGCCCAGGGGTAGTCCAGATGGCTGTTTGACTGACAGTCAGTCCCTTTGCTTAAGGCAGCTGGAGCAGTGAGGGAGTCAATTGCCTCAATCTACCAGTGTCTTTGCTTACTAACAGGAGGATAAACATTAGAAAGAATGCTTATGATAAAAACCTTAAAGAGCATGCCATTGTCTCTAATGCTAACTCAGCAGTGCTTTAGCTGTGTGTTATCATTTTTCTGGAACCCAGGGACTGGTCCCCCTTGTTTGTCTCAACATCGTTCACTGTAACCAGCTTCTAGTTCCATCTATACTGCTGCACATGAAGTATCAATCTTTTTTTAGGGTTGAATTGTACTGAGTGACTTGATTTCACGCATTCCACTATGTAAAGATGCCACCACTATGAACATGGTGGTTGCTATGGAATTGGAGTTGGTGATGATAGAATCAATTGGATTTCTTCCCCTTGAAAACACAGGAGTGATTTCTGCTGGTTGTGGCTGGTTTTGCTTTTGCAATGGGAACACGGCTTCAACTGTCTGAATGGTTGCAGCCTTGGAGCAGGGTCTCAGGCCCACTTCCCTAGGACATGCTTCCTTAAGTGTTCCTGCTAGTGACCCTTTTCACTTGATAAATTTTAACATGAGCCTGCACGTATGTCTGTAAGACAGTTGTGCAAATGGAGCATTAACTGATGATGATAAATCATAGATGTATCAAAATAATTCCTTTGTATCCATACACTTACCAATTATCTAGGATGACAGCAAATGAGATGGATGTATTTGTTTTACATAAAGAATTAAGCCTCGGCTGAATATTTGATTCAGAGCACAGCGTTGCTGTTCTGGTTTTATGATAGTCAAAGCCCCAAAGCCCCTCCATACATAGATGAGTAGAACAGAGTGGTAGAAGAGTGCCGAGGGCCAACTCTGATTCCAAACCTAATTCATTCATTTTTTTTCCTAAATGGAACTCAAGTTATCGATTCAAACAGAAATTTACAAAAAAACGAATACATAAACTTAATGTATTTATTTGAGTGCGTGCACCACTGTGCACACGTGCAAGTCAGAAGACACCTTGGAGTTGTTTCGGCCTCCACCGTTTGAGTCTTCAGTGGCACTGAGGTTGTCAGGTTTGGTGGCAGGCACACTGACCCACTGAGCCATATCACCCGCCCCAGTAAGTCAATCTTTATTCCAGGATTTCCAGAAATAGGGAGGACATGTGGATCTGTGGGCTGGGGAGATGGTTTAGTTGGTAGAGTGCCTTGCAAGTTTGAGGACAATGGGGTCAGTCCTCAGAAGCCACATTCTGAAGGCATCATGGTACATACTGTAATTCCAACTCTGGGGAGGTGGAAATAGGCAGATTCCTGGGGCATACTGGAGTTCAGAGCAGTGAGAAAGCCTGTCTCAAAAATCCAGGAGGACAGTGGCGGAGGAATGCCAGCTGAGGTTGTTGCCTGGCTTTCACATGTACATACACTAGGACCTATGCTTCTCCCTACATACACATTGTCTGTGTGTGTTAGACACAACCAATATGTGACTTGGTTTTCTTGTAGGATTTTGGACCTGGAAGTGACCTTATCTGGTCCAGTGCCCTGCCATTTCCATGCAAGGACTGGGCAGCTAGAAATCACTAGTGGGAGCTTCCACCCTGGAGCTCAGGCAAATGATTTGTGAACCTCAGTTGTTTAGTCCAGCGCTGGGGATAGAGCTCAGGGCTTTGTGGGAGCACAGCAAGTGCTCTTCCCTGAGTCCCATCCCCTGTGCGAGTAATTTATATTCAGAGCTCTCAGTACTTTGATTTTCTTGTCTGACAGCTGTCTTTCTGCCTCTCAGAGGGAGGTGTGTCTCTAGCACAGGCACCTCTGGGACAAGCAGGCAAGTGCCATGGGCTTACACTGTTGATACCTACTAGGTTTTCTGTTTTCAGGAAGTTAGAAAAAGCCACGTTCTCTTTAACATCCCCAGTATAAAATTATCTGAATTGAATTTGACATGTTTAATGTGTTTGTTTCCTTTTGGGTTGGGGAGGTTTGGGAGGTTCCCAGGGCAGCTATGAACTTACTGTGTAGCCTAGGCTGATCTTGACCTCCTAGCTTAGCCTCCCCATGCTGGGATTATAGGCATGAGCATGTAAATTGGGCATGGTGGGTGGCCCATGGCTGTAATTGCCTTGGGAGGTGGAAGCAGAAGGGTCAGAAATGTAACGCATTCTGAGTTCGTACCTTCTGGCCTGGGCTACCTAAGATCCTGTTTCAAAAAGGACTACTTACCACATAAGTTTAATTTTTGTTTAGTGAAATGCATTCTTTTTTTTTTTTTTTTTTTCCAAGTGCTTTGGGATGGGTAGCCTGCCTCTTCACACCATATATCCAAATGCTGCTCTTTTGTAGATAAGATCCAGTGTTTAATTTTGTGGTTAAAATGGCTGAACCATAATGGCCATAGAGACCCAGAGTTTGAGGTTTCGCAGAAAGGTTCCTCATTGGCTGTGTGTGCATCCATCCACCTGAGGAAAAGGCACTCGTGGTGATCACCTGTGAAGGACTTAAAAATTACCTTGTTTGAATGGCTGTGATTCCAGTGCTTGGGAAATGGAGGTAGGAAGCTTCTGAGTTCCAGGTTAGCTTGGGTGATGTAGTTAATACCTTATTGCAAAACAAGAGTAATCATGGGAAGCGGTTTGCACTCACAGATTTTGTAAAGGCTGAAGGAAGCTTCCTGCTTTGATCCACTGCTCATTTAATACAAAACCTGGAGCAGCTTGCCTGAGATTGCTTCGACTCTGTGTCCAGGGTGATTCAGTCTCTGACTAACAGAACATACAAGCACAGAGAGTCTGGAGACAGACTTGAAGTGACTTGGCCGTGTGCTGTGGATTCCAATGGTGGAGGGAGGAAGAGGGGTAGGCACAGTGAGCTGCGTTTTAGTATGTTAGTAAATCAGGGTCATGTATAAGAGATTCTGGGTTTTCCCATACACAAATCATTTCCTGTTTTTGCTCAAGCTATATCTAAACTCTATGGCCTGAGAGCATCCGCCATGGCCAGACTTCCTCTTGGCCCCTTGGCTGCAGGATGAGCTCACTTCCTGACAGCTTCCCTAGCCTCCATGGCCCTGCTCCCTCTCAGCCTTGCTCACACCTTGTCCACCCGGAAGTCCCTGTCTGGCTTTTCTCTGTGTCCCTGGCAATGGTCACCTTCTGTCCCAGCAGCCTGCACAGAGGTGCAGAACAGTGTCTCTCGTGTGCTCCTGACTCCGTAATCACTCTTTCTTGAACTGCTGCTTCTGTTATCTTGTGCTTCTGTGACTTTGGGTACACTTTCAGGCCATGGTGCATTCTTAGAGAGCATTGCCAGAAATGGAGTACTTGAGGTGCTCATGGCGCTGGGGACAACTTACAGAACCCACAGACAGCCTTTCCCTTCCTCTCCGTTCCCCTCCCCCTTCCCCTCACTCTCTCCTTCCCTCCCTTTCTTCTTCTCTTCTTCTCTCCCTCCTTCCCTCCCTCCCTGTCCTATTATATATCCCAGGTTGAGTTCATTGTAGCCCAGTCTGGCCCCAAACTCAGCACCCTCCTACCTCTGCTTCCCAAGTGCTGGAATTACAGGCATGCCTCACCAACGCTAATTTCTTTCTTTCTTTCTTTCTTTCTTTTACAAACAGGATCTCACTGGGTTGTATGGGATGGCTTCAAGTTGTTTCTTATTTGAGACAGGACCTCTGTGTGGTCCTGGTTGCCATAAAGACCAGGCTGGCCTTGAACTCACAGAAATCTACCTTCTCTGCCTCCCAAGTACCAGGCTTAAAGGCGTGTGGCATTATTACCAGGCTTTCTGGCATCAAATTTGAGATCTTCCTGCCCTAGTTTCCAAAGGCATTTGAGGCTTCAGGTGTGAAATCAGGGTATCGGTGCCTCTAAAAGCCATGGCTAAGATTTTTCTTTGTATTTTAGATTCTGAGACACTGCTGTTTGACACTCCATTCCCAAGCATGCAGAGATCCTCTGGGCCACCCTCTGCTGAGTCTCACAGTTGTTGTCCTTGCTCTGTGACTGTCTCAGCTTAATGATCGTAGCTTACCCTCATGTGGAGTGAGCTATCCTAACCAGGCATGTCAGTGCCCCTGTCCCAAACATGATTCCCTTGCTTGGGGCTGTTGGGACAACCTGCCATACTTCAGCACTGTCCTTCATTTGAGGCATCTGGGAGAGCAGTGTGTTGACTGACAGTGTGACTTGGACTCTGGGGGAAAGTCACACAGAAGGGGCATCCGTGGACTAGAAAGACAGAGTGTAGGCATGTGGTACTGAGAAGCCAGAGGGGGCTGTGCTAGGCTTCGTGTATGTATAAGGCATCCTCTTAGATGATGTCCCTTTAATTTTTAATTAGGCTGGTCCTGACTGTGTAGTCTTATCTCCCTAATGACAATGGTTCCTCTCATACTCCTGTCTCTATCTCAGAGCCATACTCCCAGCCTTAACTATCCAGCCATCTTATCCATGCAGACAGCACCAGAAGAGGGTGCATGAGATGTGGGAAGAGCTCATCAAGCCTCAGTGAGGATCCTGGGTGGCATTGAGAGAGGCAGAATTTGTGCTTTCATACCATAGTTCCTTACTTTTACTTCCTTTTGGGGGGTGGGGAAGAGGGCAGCATCTCTTCACATAACCCTGACTGCCCTGGAACTAGCTATGTAGACCAGGCTGGCTTGGAACTCAGAGATCCCTGCCTCTCTCTCCTGAGTGCTGGGGTAAAAGGTGCATGCCAGACTGCCCGAGCTTTAACACATTTCTTAAATTTGCAGAGTTTTCTTAGCTGGGAATTGTAGTAGAATTTTGTTTGCAAAGTTTCCTGGGTGGTAAAGGAATACTGCTGGGTGTCAGGCCTGCAGGGTAAGGACTTGATTCCCCAAGCAGTGGAGGTAGGTTCCTAAAATGCCTTGCTGAGCTTGGCTGCTGGAAGGGAGGCTGGGCTAATGCTGACTCACGGGGCTGCCCTGGGGGAGAGAGCTCAGCAAGTCCCTCCCCTGTGCCTCGTGGCAGGCTGGGCTCTGCAGTGGGATTTAGAGACCAGCTTGGGGGTTGGCAGGGGTAGACCAGCTTGGGGGTTGGCAGGGGTGGCGGGGGTGGGGGGTGGGGGTGTTTAGAGCTGTTGACGAAAGCGACTTCCAGCTAATTTAGAGTAGTCTGTGCTGCTAGAGGCTTTGACTGCTTGGAAGGGAGGCTTCCAGGTGGGTTACTGGGAGTCAAATGCCAGCATCCCTCTAGCACCCTGTGCAGACACAAGGCCCCAGGCCTCAAAGGAAGCAACAGCTGGGTTATAGTCCATCATCCAGCACTCTCGGGATCCAAGGCCATACATCTAGCTTAGGAAGTGCCTGATTCTGTGTATCTTTGATTCTGTTTTAGGCATTTGCTAAAACGCAGCTCCATCCATTTTAACTATGTCTGTGACATCACCATTGTTTTCTTCAGTGTTACTTGGCTCTGTCTTCCCCAACTCCTCTTTCCTTGTCTGAGTGTTTATTATTATTATTAAACAGTGTGTGGTGGTCGTAACCCTCTTAGAAAGTAAGGGTGCCAGCTGACATACCGCAGAAGTTACTCTACAAAAGTTAGCTAGTGCTGTTTCCCAGCCTGGCCTTGAACTCACTGTGTGCTGGAGGTTGACCTGGAACTTGGATCGTTCTGCCTCCACCTCTCAAGTGCTAGGATTATAGGGGTACACCACCAAACCCAGTAGCATTTTTAAAAGAGTGGTTTTTTTGTTTTGTTTTGTTTTTGTTTTTGGAGGCAGGGTTTCTCTGTGTAGCCCTAACTGTCCTGGAACTTGCTCTGTAGACCAAGCTGGCCTGCCTACCTCTGCTTTCTGACTGTTGGAATTAAAGGCACGTGCTACCACCATCTAGCTTAAAGAAAGATTGATTTGTTTATATATTTTATGTATATGGGTGTTTTGCCTTCATGTTCATCTGCGCCCCAGAAGAGGGCATCGCATCCCATGGGTGTGAGTCCTGAGAATTGAACTCCGGACCTTTGGAAGATCAGCCAGTGCTCTTAACCACTAAACCACCTCTCCACCTTCCACCCCCAGTAGCATTTTTAATCTTTACAGAAAATATTAATATTACAGGTATAGTGATGCAACCCTTGCTTAGCATGCTCAGAGTCCAGAGTCAGTCCCCAGGATGACTCTGTGTATGCGTGTGTATGTACATGTGTGTACATTGGTTTTTGAGGACAACCTGTTTTGAGTGACCCGGACTGAGATGAAGATGACCGCACCTGTATAAGTATCTGGCCTTTGTTGTCCTCCTGGGCTCACTCCTTCCCCTGTTGGTGTTAGCTGTCACAATGAAGAAGCAGTAGGCTGTAGAGTGTGGCTGCTCTGCTGCGCTTGAGGTCCTGTGCTGAGGTGCTGTGGGTCCTGTGTTGCTGTTCAGCCTCTGTGACACTTTGAAAATGTGTTCTATTCTAGTGTAGGAAAAACGACGATGGAGACACTACTGTCGTGGTTGTTGAAAAGGACCAGTTCATGGATGATTTCTTCCATCAGGTATGTATTTAATGAAATGCAGCCTCCGACTTTACCTTTGGCCTTAGATACCTGACTGTAACAGTATTTGTCGTCACATGTCAAACAGCACACCCATGTACCCCAGATCTGCCGTTTGGCTGATGGTAGACGGTATATCTGACTGTGGTAGCATGAGGTCGTGCCACTGGTACCAACGAAGCCATCCGTACTTCCATGTCATTCCCACAGGGAAGTCACCCAGCCGCATACATGGTTCTCAGTGTGTCTCATCATGACTGACATGTGACTCTATTTTTGCTTGTTTTGAATTTGAAGTTTTGAGTAATGTTTCCCTGTGTGGCCCAGGTTACCTTTGACCCTGCCATCCTGCTGCCTCAGCCTCCTCTTGATCATGGCTGTTTTTAAAGTTTGAAATATGTAAGTTCTTTGAGATTTTCAGAGTCATTGCAGTTAATATCAAGACAGATTCAAGTGACTGTTGATGCAGACAGCCTGGGAGGAAGGGCTGGATATTCACAAGGGATGGAGGCGCTGTGGGACTAGGACCAGTGCACCTGGGTGGGTGAGTCAGGCCTCAGAACTTGCTGCTCTTTCTATGACACGGAGCTGCAATGTCCCAAGCCGTCCTTCCTCCTATGGGAAGCCAACCACACCTCTGGAGTAGCTTTTTAAAGGGTCTCACCAAGAGACTTGTGGTCTCTCGGGAACCCAGGCTCTTGGGTCCAAGAATCCTGGCTTCAAGCACAGTGTCTGGGACCACTTTTGCTGTTGCTGTTGGCCACGTGTGAAGTAGGACCCTTGTGTTCTGAAACCATTGAATCATCGGGATTCTCCGAGAAGCACAAGTTGCATTTGTTACAGACTTTATTCCATAGTTGCTCCTGTGAAGTGACACCTTAGACTGTACACATCACACAGAATGATGGAAACGACAGAATTCTCTACTGACCAGGGAGGGTTTGGTTAAAGACCAGTAAAGCAAGACCTCGAGAAGAAGGAAGTACTTTTTCATAAAAATGTGCAAATGTGTTTTCTGTTTTGCTGTGACAGGTGACCAGAAGACTGGGGACTGTAAGCAGCACATACTGTCTCCCAGCTCCAGAGCTATGTGTCTTCAGTGTTATAGGCTGAGGTGAAGCTAATATTTAAACTGCAGAGGAATGAGGGAGCACACTTGGGCTCCGGAGACTACTTTCTTGGTTTGCAGCCCCTGCCTTCTGAATGATGCATAGTGCACATCTCTTCTCTTCCCATCACATTGTCCCTTCCTGACAATACGAAGTTCTTTTTTTTTTTTTTTTTTTTTGTGACAGGGATTCTCTGAATTGCTTTGGAGCCTGTCCTGGAACTAGCTCTGTAAACCAGGCTGGCCTCGAACTCACAGAGATTCTCCTGCCTCTGCTGGGATGAAAAGAATATGCCGCCAATGTCCAGCTGACAATGTTTCTTTAGTCTCAGTTATCTGGGACCAGCTAGATCACCCAGGGTCTTAGTTAAGGTGTCATTGCTGTGAAGAGACACCATGATCACAGCAGTACTTACAAAGGAAAACGTTTACTTGGGACTGGCTTAGAGGTTAGAGGTTTAGTCCATTGTCATCATGGCAGGAAGCATGGTGGCATGCGACACAGGTGGTGCTGGAGAGGTAGTTGAGAGTCCCACATCTGGAAAGACAGGCAACAGGAAGAGAAGTGAGCTGCCAGGCCTAGCTTGAGCTTCTGAAACCTCAAAGCCCACCCCTAGTTAAATACTTCCTCCAACTAGGCCACAGGTCTTAATCCCTGTGACTCTGTGGGGACCATTTTCATTCAAACCATCACTCCCAGCTCAGATCTTAACACCTGTGAAGCCCGCCCCCACTCCATGGAAGGCAATGCCAGGGTGTGGCCATGGGTCTTAGCATACAGTGGCTATAATTTATGTAACTATTTTAAAGTGAGGGAAGGAGGAGGGACTGGCAGTGCCCCTCCTGCTGTGGCCGTCATGTGGCGTCCTCTGTAGCCAGGTTCTATCTGGGTCCAACCTGGACATCCCCACCAGTCAGCCTCCTCGTCTCCAATTCCTAGTTGAACAGGTTCCTTTGTTTCTAATGTAACAATCATAGGGGCCAGGACACCTCCAGGGCCCCATTGTTGAGTGACCACAGAGCTTTGAAGATCTAAGTCCATCTGAAGGACTCTTGCAGTGAGTTGCTCACACCATGTACACATTCAGGAAGACGAAGGGCTGACCTCCAGGATGATGCGGGCTTCCCCATGGGAGGCTGTTCCCTTTCCTTTTCCCATGGGCATGGGGTACTCACTGCTCTGCTATATAGTCATATGCCTCTACTTGGCGTTACATGGGCTTGAGTATGGGGATTTTTACAGCATATAGTTTTGCTGGGAAATGTTGCTTTAGTATTAACAGTAGGCATGTAGTGGATTTCTGTTCTTACTACATTTTAATTGTGTGTGTGTGTGTGTGTGTGTGTGTGTGTGTGTGTGTGTGTGTACACTCATTTGTATACTATACCAGGCAAGTGGAAGTCAGGGTAAGTTTTGGGAGACTCTGTCTTTCCAGACATGCGTCTCAGGGATCAAGCTCAGATTGTCAGGTTTGGTGTCGAGCACCTTCACCCACTGAGGGTTTTTTTTTTTTAAAGATTCTGTTTATTATGTATACAGTCTTCTGTCTGTAGGCCAGCAGAGGGCACTAGACCTCATTCAAGGTCTTCCTCTGGAAGAACAGCCAGTGCTCTTAACCATTAAGCCAACTCTCTAGTCCGTCCCCCCCCCCCCTCCCGGTCCTTTCTTTTTTTCAAGGGGTTCTCTGTGAAGCCTGGCTGTCCTGGAACTTGCTCTGTAGACCAGGCTGACCTTGAACTCACAGAGATCCGCCTGCCTCTGCCTCCTGAGTGCTGGGAATAAAGGTGTGTGTCATCACAGCCTAGCATTTTTTTTTAATCAATAATCACAGTGACAGTGGGAGGGCAGCTCATTCTTTACATGGGATTACATGTCTTCCTCTGCAGCCTCCCTCTGTGGGAGATGACAGCATTGGCCGCTTTGACCTTACCACTGTGTCTCTCCTAGGTGGAGGAGATTCGAAGCAGCATAGCCAGGATTGCTCAGCACGTGGAAGACGTGAAAAAGAACCACAGCATCATCCTTTCTGCCCCAAACCCAGAAGGAAGTAAGTCCGTCTGCCTGCCTGCCTGTCCTCCAGCTTCCCCCTAGATGGAGCGGTGTGTGCATGCCTATGAGCATGCCCAGGTCCCCTTGGCATTCCAGGCATCTTTGTGGTGTTTGAAAGCTCCCGGATAGTTCCAGTGTCCAGCCAAGGGAGGACCCCTGCTAGGTAGGATCCAAGGGATGTGTGAATGTGCCCAGTCAGACTCTTGGCATGACAGTGGCTCGGCTAGAGGTCTGCACTGTGTCCACCATTGAGGGATGGTGGATCTTGTGTTTGGGAACGTTAACAACAGGTAGGCTGACTTGGCAAGGCTGGTTGCTTGTCAGAGCTGGGTTAGTGATGAAGACTGAGAGGAGATTCTTGATCTGGAGGTCAGCTGTGTGCAGTGTGTGCTCACAGAGCATGTGTGGGGGGGTATGGGTGGGGCCGGGCTGGGCTCAGACAGCATTTCCATTTCCCCAGTGCCTTAGGATGTCTGCACGATCTATCTAAATCCCAGCTCTACTTAGAAACGTTGAATGCCTTTGTTTAGAAACTTTCAGTGTTGGTTACCACTTACAGAAAAACCCAGGAAATGAGGCGTGGCCTGTGGAGTCTTACTCAGTGTCTGGTCCCTTTTACACTGTTACTATAGACCAGCTCGCTGTCCTTTGGCCACTCTGCTGCCCCAAAGGAGCCAATCTGCATGTTTTCAGGCTGCATATTCTGCTTCCTCCGGGGGAGCCTCAGAGTGTCTCTGGTTCCTGGTCACACTAGGGGTTTGTAGGGCCTCCCTCAAATCTGCCAGCCCCCCCCCCCAGTGTGCAGCTCCTTGGGTGTTTTTGTGACTCTGGGTGGGGTCCCCCAGAGACTGTAGGGGTTTAGACATTGCTGTGGGACTGCCATTGTCAGGTAGCTCGCTCTGCCGGTGATCTTTTGCCCTGAGAATAGCTGGGGGCACCAGAGTTGGCTCCGAAGGTCCGGAGCCAGGTCTGCTGGAGGGTGGCATGTGTGGTGTGTCTGCTGGAGCAACAAGGACTGGGAAGATGGTGACAACAGGAGGGACCTCTGGTGCCTAGGCAGGCCTCTTCCAGGGTGTGGTTGTGCGCATTCCCTGTCCTGGTGAAGGTCAGCAGGAGTTAGCCTGCAAGTCTGGCTCCCCACCAGCTGCATCTGATGGCCCTGTTCAGTGCACCAGGAGCTGGTCTGGGCATGGCAGTGGTGGCTGGGGGCAGCACACTTGGGAAGGCACTGGGAAAGAAGGCCCGATGCACGGGTGTGCAGGGGTTGAGTGTTCCAGCTCAGGTGTTTTATTTGGAACTTTTACAGAAATAAAAGATGATCTGGAAGACCTGAACAAAGAGATCAAGAAAACAGCTAACCGGATCCGAGGCAAGCTGAAGTGTAAGTCTGCCTTCTTGGGTACTGGTGGGTGTGGACCTTGGTACCTTTTCCTTGGACCTTTGTTACTCTTACATTTTCCAAAATAAGAGTTGAGGCTAATTCCAAGTAGGCTGGATACGTGTATCTGGGCCGCTGGATCTCATAGTGACTCTGTTGGTGACACTGAGGAAGGGGGAATAGCCTTTCAGTGAGTACCAAAGCTCTCAGATGGCTCTCTTAGCTAGAATATGCTTTCCAGCTGCCAGGAGCCCAGCTGAGATCGTGATGCTCTGGTTCAGGGTGACACCTGGCCTGGGTGAGGGTTGTGGCTTTCAGTACAAAGCTTAGATAGAAGTTCCCTTCCTTGATCTGTGAGGAAGACGTGTGTTTAACTCATAGAGACATCAAAAGAAGCCAACCTCATCTCTGCACACCACACCCTCTTCTCAGGGACAGCAACTCCATGGTGGCAGACATATTTATTGCCCAGGTCCTAGTGTACTCCCCAATGGTCTCAAGGCAGGCCCCGAGAGTGTGCACCTTAAAAACAATGTTGTTCCCAAGAATACACCACTTTATATCTAATTCAGACTCATTACAGTGACTGGATATTTAAAGACACCTGGCACACCCCAGGTATACACACCAAATGCTTACAGACACAAGTGTACACACATGCAAACAGAACCAGAACAACACAGAGACAAACATGTGGGTACACAAACACATACATACAAGCACAAGCATACAAATGCATAAATACAAACACAAGGCCCATGCACAGTCACATACCTTTATGCATATTTGTGCATGCTTTTGTTTATATTTTCTGTATCATGTGTTTATGGTTTTGGTGTATATGCATACATTTATATATGCAACTGTATGCATGTATATATTGTTGGGATTTGTATATATGCTTATATGTGTATTAATGTGTGTAGACACAAGTGCCTGTGCATGCCTGTCATTGAATACATATGTGTGTGCAGTATTATAAACATTCCTTTTAGTGGCTAGTCTTTAGAACAGTGCTCTTGACCACTTTGAGGGGTTGCATGACCCCTTCACAGGTCACAGATCAGATACCCTACATATTAGAAATTTACATTATAATTCATAAGAGTAGCAAACTTGCAGTTATGATGTAGCAAGGAAAATGATTTTATGGTTGGGGGTCACCACAGCATGAGGAACTGTATTAAAGGTTGTACATTAGGAAGGTTGAGAACCACTGCTCTACAGGATTATTTTAAGTGGTCACCTGTTCTTTGGTTTTATGGGGAAACTGAGGCCATCCTGAGACTGACTGCTGTATATCTGGGTGATTCTGCCTTGCTTTCTCCTAGCTATTGAGCAGAGCTGTGATCAGGAGGAGAGTGGGAACCGAACTTCGGTGGACCTGCGGATACGGAGGACTCAGGTCAGTCTTTCATCCTTATTAGACTGAAGTGATACGGAAGAGGATTTCACTGCCCAGATTCAAAGCACTTTCAGTTTTCATTGTGCCAGGATTAGAGCTGGTTCCCAGCATGTGTGCAGCATAGCTCCGCCACAGAGCCACACCGAGCCCAGTTGTTTCATCTTTATGGCCACGCCTGCCCCCCCCCCCCACTATGTCTGCACATGGGCTGCATCTCTTCACTGTGAGGAGACGCCCCATGGTCTGTGCCGCAGAGCAGGGGACCAGCCAGATCATCTGGGTGTTAGTGGTTTTGGGTCTTAACTGTTTGGGATTTGTGGTTGAAACCTGGCAAGTTCAACCCTGTGTGATCTAGCCTACCAGCTGGATTCAGCCTCCCATAATGCCCACCCCCAGAGGTCAGCTGACTGCTGTAGGTCACAGCTTATTTGTTGTTGGTAGTGGTGGTGTTCTTTGCTTGCTGTTTTTTTTGTTTTGTTTTGTTTTGAGACCGGGTCCCACTATGCAGTCCTCATTGGCCTGGAGCTCACTGTGTAGTTCAGGCTGACCTTAAACTCACAGAGATCTGCTTACCTCTGCCTCCTGAGTTCCTGAGTGCTGGGATTATAGCTGTGTGCCACCACCTGTGACCCCAGGCCATGCAGCTTCCATTGCTACTTTTGCTCTTCTTTCCTACTGGAATTGAGTAACGGTCTGAGCTTCCCAGTCATAAGTTCTACCTCTTCCAAAGGAAGGGATGGCCCTCATAACAGTAACGACATGTTTTCCATGTTCTAGCACTCGGTGCTGTCCCGGAAGTTTGTGGAAGTCATGACAGAGTACAACGAAGCGCAGATCCTGTTTCGGGAGCGAAGCAAAGGCCGCATCCAGCGCCAGCTAGAGATCAGTGAGTAGGGAGAGTGTGGGAGACACTCTTTCAAGGACCCTTCACACCTCTTAACCACACCATGAACCTGACCCTTTCCTAATGCCTGGGCCTAGAGTCCGCCAGATGTGTTCGGAGTTGGGAGTGAGGGGCCGGTGCTGAGTCCATTGTAACTGCTAGTCTCTTATGTCAGTCACATTTGGAAAGCTTGAGGTTCAGATTTCTTCAGGCATTTCTGTGTCCTGTGGCCCTTCCCACCTGGCTAGGTGATAACCTCCCACGTTTTTGCTCATCCAGTTGCCATCTTCATGCCATCTTCAGCTTAGCTCCCTCTGACCAGAAGCCTGTGGTAAATCTGTAGAAGAGCACAGCTGCTCCTCTGTGACAGCAGGGTGGGTTTGTGGCAAATCAAAGTCACATTTCTGCCACATTAACCTGTCCAGGAAAGGACCTAGAAAGGGCAGGCAAAAACTGTTGGCGATGTTAATGGCCCAGGTTGACCTTAGTGGTCCCATGAGTTGACCATCCCTGGCTGTTGAGCCATACTGCATCCTCAGTGCAGTTCCCATTGTCCTTCAGCTGGGAGGACCACCACTGACGATGAGCTGGAGGAGATGCTGGAGAGTGGGAAGCCATCCATCTTCATCTCGGATGTGAGTGCCACAGCCATGTATGCACACACCTTAACCCAGATGGGCATTTTTGCCTTAATTTATCAGCCAGCCTGGAGTTAGTAATACTTTTCCATTTACTTTCTGAAGATTATATCGGATTCACAAATTACTAGGCAAGCTCTCAACGAGATCGAGTCACGTCACAAAGACATCATGAAGCTGGAGACCAGCATCCGAGAGCTGCACGAGATGTTCATGGATATGGCCATGTTCGTGGAGACCCAGGTAATGAAGCACCTTCCATATAGAGGCTGGTCATGGAGAATTAGCCTGCTCTGGCCAAAAAAGCCATGGCTATGTACATATCCAGTCTCAGAATTCAGGAGTTGTTAGAGGTGTTGATGCTGAGCTGAGACCTGAGCATATACTGCCTCAGTAGGTCACTGGTTAGTTACAGGAGCCATGCCATGCTCACAGGCCAGCTACTTAGGTAGAGAGCCACAGGGAATACCAGGTGCTTGTTCAAATGTCTGTGCTGGGTTTAGGTTAAAATTAAAGGATATACAGAAACCTTACTTATAGCCATGGATATATATAAGTGTAAATACATGAACACACATCATGTGACCTCAGCTACATATAACAGTGCTCCCAGAGGAAGGAGGTGGCCAAGCGAAGAACCCTGAAAAGGCAGGCCTTCTCTTTTGGGGCTGCTGCCCACAAGGATGACGGAGAAAGGATCAGAACAATGCCTAAGGACTAAACTTGAGCATAAAAATCAGCGAGCCTGACATCGCCCACACTCCCTCTGTGGTGTTCTTGCTTGCTCTGCAGCTCAGGTAGGGAGGACCAGAGAGTCCTGCTAGTGTAACAACATCAAGTTGGATGTGCACGTGTGATGTGTCCATACTGACTCAGTTGCAGTGGGAACCTGCAGAGACTGAACTGGTCTTCCAGGGTTTTTTAGACCCCAGGAAAGTCTGGGGCAGGCTACAAGTGCAGCTGACCTCTACTGAGACAGGCTTTTTAATTATTGTTTTGTTCTTTTTGAGACAGGGTTTCTCTGTGTAACAGCCTTAGCTGTTCTAGAACCAGCTCTGTAGACCAGGCTGGCCTTGAACTCACAGAGATTCCCCCTGCCTCTGATTCCCCTTTACTGGGATTAAAGGTGTACACCACCATTGCCCGGCTCTCCCTGTTTGAGAATCGGTTGTCAGGGTACCTTTGCTGATAGCTAGTAATGTTTTGTGATGGTCTGGATATGTAAAGGGTTTAGGTTATCCATCCCCACATACTCTGAGTGGTGTTTATTTTGATAAATCTTGTCATAAAAACATGTGAATAGCTTGGCGGTGATGGTGCACACCTTTAACCCCAGCAATAGGGAGGCAGAGGCATGCATATCTGAGTTCCAGGCCAGCCTGGTCTACAAAGTAAGTTCCAGGACTTCCAGGGCTACACAGAGGAACCCTGCTTGAAAAACAAACACAACAAAAACAAAAAACACAAAAAAAATCTTAAGTATCATACACCTGTGGAGAACACTAACAGTTATGTAAAGGCAAGGATAGGCACTGGTGGGTTATTATGGGTATCCGTGGGTAGGGATGGTCAGGGATTAGACACGTGTGGTTCTCTTTGATCTGGGATGGACCAGTTGCCACTTGGTCTAAGAACTGGGGATTGGGGTATCTGGTGACTTTCCAGGTTCAGAGGGAAGTAGTTGTGATAAGAATGGTAGATTGATTTTGAAACCACAAAGCTTTGCAATGGCTCAGGCTTTGGTTATAATCACTCCATTCCTACTGTGTGGTCATGGAGACCATATCATTAGGACATTAACCTCATCATTAGGACAAGCCACCATTTGTGGCCTCACTTCCCTGTACCTTTTAGAAGTCTGCATTGGGTTAGGTTGATGATCCAGAAGCAGAGTGAGGACTTACTAGGGCATTTGCTTGTGAATGAGTGATAGTTATCTGTCCATCCTTCTCCAATGCTTTGCTATTGGCTGCTACAGACTTTGTCTCCTCCTGGACAGGACTCAGGTAATGCATCGCCCCCTCCCACCCCTAACATACTGTGGCATCTCTTCCATTTTCATCTTTGATCATCAGTTCATTGTCACCCGGAGGCTGTACTTAGTTTGCCTGTTAGAAATGACATCATCCTTTGCGTGTGGAATGTTTTACACAGCAGTAAAACATGAGATGGACCTGAGCTTGCAGCCCTCCCTTCACTGTGGATCTGTGAAGATATGTCGGGTCATAACTCATCTGTGGACAGTCTTCACCTGTCACTGTTGCTGCCACCCCTTTCAGCTGCTTCTGACACATGGATTGGATTGGATTGTGTTTGCTGGCACGTCTGCACCAGCCTTGCCCTCTTTTGTGACCTTGAGGGATCCTGTCTCCATCCCTCTGGTGCTGGGCTTACATGAGAGCTGTCTCAGGAGACTTGGCAGAGCGATTTGATGTTTGCTGAGTTTGAAACTTGTTTTCAGGGTGAAATGGTCAACAACATCGAGAGAAATGTGATGAATGCTGCAGACTATGTCGAACACGCCAAGGAAGAAACCAAGAAAGCCATCAAATATCAGAGTAAAGCCAGGCGGGTGAGTCACGCTGCTGAGGACTGAGTCCTTAGGTGGATTCTCTTCTCTTGGTCTCTAGCTGTGGAAGGAGCGAAATGCCTTCAATACGTGCTTTATTTTAAAAGCAAGATAATTCTTTTCACTAAAATTTCCTAAGTTGATTGGCTTATTTGTATACCAGCCATTTAGTGTTGTAATTAAAACCCTTTAGAAACTCAAGTCAGGACGAACCTGCCTCTTTTGAGCTCTGTTCCCTTTGACTGTCACCTGGAGGGAGGAACAAGGGATGGACTTTGGGTTTTCCCTAAAAATCACTGGTGACACATTGTATGTGAGAGCTGTTAGCTCTGTTAGGTAACTGGCTGTGAGGCTGTGGCTCCTGTCTTGTGTAAGAGCCCTGGGAGGCAGTCTCAAAGGCAGATGCCCCTTTGCTTAGGCTTCTGTCATGCACCCAGACTGTCTTAAGGGAATTCTGCCACAGTGGATGCTACTGGCGCAGAATTCTGGATGTACTCTGCTAGCTTGAGTGTCTCCCATAACATCTCTGAAGCTTGAGTGGGGTTGGGTTCCATGTTGCTGCCTGCAGAGGTTCCAAGGATGATGTCTACTTGGCAACAGGTTGTAACACCTCTGTCTCCATCTTCAGAGCACCGTATGTGCATGCAAGCTCTTTTACGACAGCTGAGGGCCTGCCAAGGGCATCATTGCCTGCTACAGGTGGAAGGCAGAAGCCGGCTGCTTCCTCTGCCAAAGCTCTGACTTTCAGGGTTTCTGGGAATGTGTTCTGTGTTTCAATCCATCTCAAACTCTGGTATGCGCCTGTCATGTGTCCAGGAGAAAGCTAGTGTTACTGGGTTACAATGGTAGACTGACTCTAAGAGACCTGACCTCATAGATCAAGCCCCTCTGGGAAGTAAAGACTGTTGTAGGCGTCAGGAGAGGGCCTGTATATACTTAGAGTTCAAAATGAGTTCTGGCAATCGCTTCACTCCCAGTGAAAGATGCCCTTGACTGTGGCAGTGTGCAATCAGCGTGGTGGTGTAATCAGCCTGCTTTTCTTTGACAGAAAAAGTGGATAATTGCTGCTGTTGCGGTGGCTGTCATTGCTGTCCTGGCTCTAATCATTGGCTTGTCGGTTGGCAAATGATTGCGTAGATGGCGCTGGGTGCTTGCCTCTCCCTCAGGGTGGCAGTAAGTGACTAATCAACTAATTTACTTATTAACCTTTTCAATCAGCCAGTAGTGTGTTTGCCCAGTGTTAATATACTTAAAAGTCACAGGGGCTTGTCCATTGAGTGCGTGGTTGAGGTCTTAGTGGCCTCTGTTTACTGAGGTGACACAGACTGGGAAGGCACTCAACTCTGCACAAGGTGGCCACTGCCCCACAGAGCTTGTCCCCAGTGAAAACTAATGCGAACACTGCAGTTTAGTTCATCTCTTGTAACTTTCAGAATAACGGTAACTGAAAATGACTGTAAAATACTCTTAACTGCTCAGTTCACCATGGAACCAAGAGAATGGAGCTTAAGCTGCGGATGACAGCAACAGACCAAACTTTTCTCAGGTTCCTACTTGGCAGCAGATCCCTACTAAAATGAAAAGCCTGGCATTTAATTTCCTGCCTGCTAATTCCGGCAGGACCACGGGTGTTGCATGATCAGTGTGGAAAGTTATTTTGTCACATCCATGGGACTTACCCCCTACATCCTGGGGATTCCCCACTGCACAAAGTCATCCTTGTAAACACTGACCATGACCATATCACACTTGTGGCGCCTCTCAATTTTTTTTTTTTCACTGTGGCAGAAGCGAGGCTCTCCCAAGCTGGGTTCCTCATTGCCTTCCTCCTATGAGGCTTTTCTCATGATTTGAGCATCTGTCGGGTATGGCTGCCATCAGCTCTTGTGGGCTTGCAAAGAGAGAATTTGTCCTTGGATGAGAAGGACTTGCAGCCTCTGTCTTTTGGAAAGGAGGTCTATCTGTCTTTCCTGATGCCATCCTCTTAGTCTACTGAAAAAGATGACACTGATTTTTCTCTGCTAAAAATAATTACTATTGTTCAGTATTTTCACAAGTCTCTGTAGAACCATGCACTTTGCTTATTTTTCCTATAGCATGTGAGGTCACTTTAATATGGTCACAAAAGCCTGATGGTGGCTCCCAGCATGGTCAGGGAAGTGCTTGCTTTTCTGTGGGTGCCCATGGGCTGCTTGCTCTTGCTAGGACCCAGAAAGCAGGTGTGATCCTCTGCCTGGGCCAGCTGGACATTTGCTGTAGTGCCTGCAGATAAAACACACATGCATACATGCACATTTACTCATCCATCTATCCATCCATCCATCCATCCATCCATCCATCCACCCATCCATCCAGACCTGACAGCTGTGCCCTGTCTAGAAAGGCAGTTTCCTGTTCCCTCCTCTCTCACCTGGAGCATGTTTCCTCATGATGGCCAATTTTAGGTTGCCGAGTTACAGCAGGACATCCTGGGGGTGGTGCTTGCTTTCTTTCTGCATTGTAGACTCCTGTCTCTTTTCTTTGCAGAAGGTGATGTTCGTCCTCATTTGTGTAGTCACTTTGCTTGTGATCCTTGGAATTATCCTAGCAGCAGCATTGTCATAGCAACCACACCCCAAGAGCTCTTTGTCCTCAGAGACTCCGACCACGTCTGCAGCGGAATCAGTGTCCTGTCCTTCCACATGTGATCTCAGACCTTAGGGCTAGCGCTGAGTGCGGAGGCTTGTATTGGTGATGAAGAATGGAGCGCCACAGAGGTTTCATACCATGAAAACACCAGGAGCCAAGCGGATGCAGCATGCCAGTCCAGATGGCCTTGGGCTCTGAAGGATGCCACAGAGATTTCACAATGGTGGCCTTGTCTCAGTAGCCCTGAAATAGGAATGATTGAAAAATCCAACTTTTTTTTTTCTTTAAAGATGTCAGTGTTACAAATGTGTGTGCAGTTTAATTAGGGTGTGCTCTGTGCTCTCTTGGCTGACAGTGATAATGAAGAGATTTTGCACTGGGCCTGATTTCTGTTCATGTCTTGCTTGCAGAATCACCATGGAACTGTTTTGTAAGGTAGCTGTAATTTTAAATAGCCATAAATTAAATTCCTTAATATATTAACATCGAACCCCCTTTTTCTAAGCTAGACACTGCCTTGGGAAGGACAATGGGCAGGCCCTAGGCAGCCATGTACAGGAAAACCTGGTCTCGCAGCCCTCGGGGCCTTTCTTGGGGGCTCTCTGGTGACCCTGCCCTAGGAAGTGTAAGGGTCTGAAGAGTCACTGGCTCACTTCTACCTGCTACATCGTGGAGGTGACACACAGTCGTGTGCTGCACTCACGTTGGTCTCTTCCCCACTCACTGGTGCTGCTAGAGTCTCAAGGCAAGATGGCGACGACGATGGAGTCAAGACTGGTGCTCACTGAAGCCATTCTTGGTCAGCATCTGAAGGACCAGCATCTCAGCTGAACCCCCACCAGTGCCCAGAGTCCCTGAGAAACTGTGATAGGCGGTGTGAAGATGTGGGCTGTTTTACACTGGTGAGTGAGGTACCCAGGGATGGCCTATCTGCCTGCTGAGCATGTGAAGGACACCAAGCCTGGTGGACTCCGCCAACTGCGGACTGTGTGTGTGGATGCTCACTCAGTCCCAGCCTCCTTTGGTTGGATCTGACCTAGCCATGCTGATTCAGAACACCAAGCCTGAGGGATCCTGAACCATTCGGAAACCCACCACCTCTCTAGTGGTGAATGTCACTCACTCACCTCACACCTCCCAGCCTGACACCCCATGTGCCTAGAGCGACTGCAGGAGGCTGGCCTGTGTGTTCTGGTCTAGAGCTAGCCTGTAGTGGAGACACTCCTGCCTGGAAGCTTCCTGAAAGCTCTGAAGACAGAGCTGTGTTTGTGCAGCTCCACCCACCCCCGCTCTGCTTCAGTGCCTTTGAATTTAGCTGCAGAGTTCCCGGCACTCGTGGCCGGGTTTCCTTCAAGTTCAGCCTGAGTCCTTGGCCTGCGATGCGCTCCTCACTTTGTGCTCTGGTGGCCTCTCCACCAAGCAGGTGCCTGAATGTGGCTTTCTGGTGAAGCAGGGGTGTGTGGTTGAGGGAGTCAGTCCTCAGGATGTATTTCTATGTTGACGTCACAGCCTGTTTCAAAATACATTTACAGATTGTGTTGTTTTCTTCAGATTTCTTTCAAGGATTTCTTCAGAAATTTTGTGTTTACATTAAAAAGTTCTCCAAGAAGCAAATGAGATTTTTTTTTTTTTTTGCCTCATCATTACAGAAGGACTTTTGGGGAGATCTCCATTACATAAGGCCTCGTTGTGTGATACTTTCTGAGGGGACATGAAACATGTCTATTCCCTCCAGATGAACCAACCACAGACCAAAGAGAGTCTAAACACACCTTGCGTGCAGCTGTGTCCTCCAGGCAGGGCATGGCATGGCAGTTGTCCGGAGCAGAGCAGTTGAGATGATCACAGGGGACCCCTGCTGGCCAGGCCTGTTACATTGGAGGGCTGGACACTGGCTGACCAGGGCTTGGGGCTCTGTAGTAGTGTAACTGCCTGTAACCTGCTCAGGGACTGTCCCATGGTGCAGCTTTTCCCAAGTCTTCATGCAATGGGCTCTCCAAGAGTGACACAGGCTTGTAAGCAACCTCAGTAAATTCACCGATTCACCAAGAGGGACTTGAATGGAATCCTTTCTGGGGTCTTTTGGTGTCCCCTCTACCTGAGGTGAATGGACATTGTTTATGTCTTCCCAGGATTTACCCTAACTGGAGGGAGTGTGAGGACATGGGAGAGGGGCCAGGAACCTGGCATCCTGTGGGTTCTCACCCTCAGTCCACTCCCTAGAGAAGACCCACCTGGGACTAGGGCCCAGATGTGGACACAGCTATGCAATGCCAGCAGCCGAGTGTAGTTAAGCCACAGTGACCTTACCCCACCTCGTCTTTCTGATGCTTTATATAAAAAAAAAGTCCCACAGGGCATATTGTTACCTGGGGCTCCATAGCTTGGTTCCAGGTCCTCTGCAGGGGCGTGGCCTCCCGGTCCAGGTTCGGAAAGATGGGAGCAGCCCCATCTCAATGCTCATTTCATAGATCAGAGTTTTCCATCCCTTTCCACTTGAACAGGTGTTGCAGTCTTGGCCTCAACAAAGCTTCACTGGCTTCATTGCGCAGCTTCACACACACACACACACACACACACACGCACGCACGCACGCACGCGCGCGCACACACACACACACACACACACACACACACACACACACCACCTCACCCTTCCACAAAGAAGGATGCATCTCCCTTCTTTCCATGACATAGCTCTTGCTCCAAGAGTGCCTTTGCATATCATCTGCAAGCCCAGCAACACCCTGCCTGGAAGCAGCAGGAAAGCACCCAAGGTCTGGGCCCAGGGGCTCTGTGATCCAGAGAAGCAGGGCAGGAAGCCACACATCTCAGGGGTTAGTGTGCTGGGTTTGGACTCTTCAGGGAAAATCTCATTAAAAACGTTTGTGTGAAGAAAGGAAATGGGTGAGGGTATGATGCTACAGGCTAAGGCAGCACGTGGAAAGGTTCTGGGTGGGTGGGGACATAACTGATGGGCTAAATCAGGAAGGCTGTGTGAGTGCCAGGCAGCAGGGGTCAGGAGAGAGACACAGTGAATGGAGGGTGAGGAGTCAGGCTCTCCAGGACCTGGGAGCCATGGACTCTTGGCAGTTGGTTCACTCAGACATGTGAGACGTTGTTGCCCTGACTTCCATGTTGGGCTGAGCCATAGATGAGAAGAGCAGAGAGGACCCCTTGTGAGCTTAATGAGTGCGCTGGGGACAGGTCTGAGGACAGTTGTGGACAGGACAAAGGCAGCCAGACATTTAGTCTCCCTCTGCTTCCTGCCCCACTTTGCTTCCTGATCTTGCCTTCTTGGCCTGCCTTGCTTCCTGTTCCTGCCTCACTTCCCGTCTCACTTCCTGGCTGCTTTGCTTCCTGTTCCTGCTTCACTTCCTGGCCTGCCTTGCTTCCCGTTCCTGCCTCACTTCCCATCTCACTTCCTGTGCCTGCCTCACTTCATGTCTCACTTCCTGCCTGCTTTGCTTCCTGTCCCTGCTTCACTTCCCATCTCACTTCCTGGCTGCTTTGCTTCCCGTTCCTGCCTCACTTCCCGTCTCACTTCCTGTGCCTGCCTCACTTCCTGTCTCACTACTTGGTCTGCCTTGCTTCCTGTTCCTGCCTTACTTCCTGACTTCCTACCTTGTGTCCTGTCCTACTTCCCATTCCTGTAGGTGGAAGTTTCTCTCCTGCCTGGTCCTGCAGCCCTTTAGTCCCAAACAAACACACAGAGGCTTATATTAATTGTGAGTGCTTGGCTGATGGCTCAGGCTTCTTATTGGCTAGCTCTCTAATTATTAACCCATTTCTATTCATCTATGTTTCTCCACATGGTCTTGGCTTACCGGAGAATGCTCTTCTTTCTCGGCAGCTACATAGAGTCTCCCTGGTGACTCACTCTCTGAGTTCCTCTTCCCAGAATTCTCCTGGTCTGGTAGCCCCACCTGTACTTCCTGCCTGTCCATTGGCCGAAACAGCTTTACTCACCAACCAATAAGAGAAACAATATTCACAGCATACAGAAGGACATCCCCATCACATTCCTACTTCGCTTCCAGTTCCTTCTGCACTTCCTATCTCACTTTCCTTCCTGCCCTGCTTCGCTTTCTGTCCTGCACCATTTCCTGTCTTGCCTAACTTCTACTTCCCACTCTTTCCCTTTGCTTCCCGTCCTGCCCTGGGGCACTCGACCCCAGTGACTCTGGCTTTAGAATCATGCAGGTCCAACCCCTTCCCAGTCACCAGCCTAGTGGTGTGGGGTACACCAGTAGAACATCCTCTGAGTCTGAGGCCTAGTGCCAGAGACCCACTTCTGAGTCTCTTTCTGGTCCTCCCACCCAGATGTGCCTATTTTGCCCTGAAGTGCAGCAGTTCCTCAGTTACTGCTCACAGCTGGTTGCATTGATGTCTCTTGAAGTAAGACGTTTCTGTCTTGAGACTGGAATATAACACTACAACTAAAACCATAAGCAGAATCACATAAAAGCAGAGAATGCCAGGTGGCACGTGCCTTTAATCCCAGCACTCAGAGCCAGAGGCAGGCAGATCTCTGTGAGTTCAAGGTCTACAGAGCAAGTTCAAGGACAGCCAGAGCTACACGGAGAAACCCTGTCTCAAACAAAACAAAACCCCAAAATACAAAAGCAGAGAACAAGATTGCCTTTGGAGGTCAAGATGGACAGATGCTAGGCCAGACAGAAGCCTCTTATCATGAGATCAGGTCTCCTGGTCTCTCCCAGGCCACCTACATCAGTGCTGTCCTTTCCTACTGGAAAGTTGCTTGAGCCCTGGATTGGGATTCTGTTGGGTACCTTTCAGGACATACTTTTTTAAAGAGTTTTGTTTGTTTCTACTTTGTATGTATGAGGGTTTTACCCGCAGGAATGTCTGTGCTCCACATGCATGCAGTATTTGGAGAGGTCAGAAGGGCATCATATCCGTGGAACTGGAGTTACCAAAGCCACTAGGTGGGTGCTGGAAATGGAACCCAGACCCTCTGGAAGGGCAGCCAGTGCTCTTACTGCTGAGGGACTGCTCTCTCCAGTTCCAGGCCAGACATTCTGTTTCTTGTTTTTGTTTGTTTGTTTGTTTTCCCAAGACAGGGTTTCTCTGTGTTACAGCCTGGAACTGACTTTGTAGACCAGGCTGGCCTTGAACTCATGAGATGTGTGTACCTCTGCTTCCTGTGTCCTGGGATTAAAGGCCACCATGACCAGCCATACATTATTTTTGAAGACTGTATGTGACATGGGTGAAACCTCACTCACATCTATCAGAATTAATAGCTGTCACACCCTGGTTTCTAAAGGCTGGGATCCCTGCTGGTTGGATGGTTTGCTTTGATTGTCTTTTAGTAGATTTAAGCTTTGAAAAGGGACATTCTCCCCAAAATGCCCATATTCCCCCCATTGTGCTGGGTCTTTGACTTTTAAGGCCACCTGCTCAGAGAGGGCTAGTATGGCCTGTGCCCTCAAAGACCCCCCATTCTCCATTTCCTCACAGGACTTTCTCAGTTCTTAGTATCTGACCCATGCATGTACTATCTTCTCTGACCAGCAGGTGGCAGCATTGCTCATTATGATCTGTGTCTAGGACATAGTTGTCTGATACACATAAAAAAATATTATGCCTACATATATGTATGTACATGTAAAATAATACATACTCATAAAAATAATTAAGGCTCAGTATAGGCATTACCGTCTCCAGTGCCAGTCCTTGCGTTTAAATGCTATAGCTGATTGAATGCAGTGACTCGACTCTTTTGTTCAAGCATGGGCAAGCATGCAGGCATCCTTTAATTGGGGCTTAGGCATCCAGAACGGGGAAAAGCCTTTTGTCCAGAAGAGGTGTGTATTAAAAGTATTTTTTCCCTTCACTGTGATAAGGTATGTGAGAAAACAGCTAAGAAAGGGGTTGCTTTGGCTCCCAGTGTCTGAGGTTTTGACCATGATGGCAAGATTCCATTGTTTTGGCACAGAGGTAGTAAGGACAGAGAGTGTGGCAGAGGCTGTTTACCTTATGACAGTTGGGAAGCAGAGAGACACAGAGGGACCAGGGACAAAAATAAACCCTCCAGAGACATGCCCCTCTGGGACCTTGTACTAGCTGGTTTTTTTTTTTTTTTTTTTTTTTGGTTTTGTTTGTCAACTTGATACAAGCTAGAATCATCTGAGAGGAAGGAACCTTAATTGAGAAAAATGCCTCCATAAAATTAACCTGTGTATAATCCTGTGGGGCCGTTTTCTTGATTGATGATTGACGTGGGAGTGTCCAGCTCACTGTGGGTGGTGCCCCCTCCCCCCCGGGCTGGTGGTCCTCGGTGCTATAAGGAAGCAGGCTGAGCGAGTCATTGGGAGCAAGCCAGGGAACATCACCCCTCTACTTCAGTTTGTGCCTGCAGGTTTCTTCCGTGGCTTCACTCGGCGATGGACGCTGAGCTATAATCTGGAATAAACTTTTTCCTCCCCACATTGCTTGTGGCCATGGCATTTCTCAATAGCAGTAGGAAAGTAACTGAGACCGACCCTGCTTCTTCCCAGTAGCCCACTGATAAAGTTAGCACTCTGTGATCTCCTCTCAGTTGAGACCGAATCTTCCACACACGAGTCTTTTGGGGGATGATTCGTATCTGAACTACAGCGAGGTAAAAGGTGAGAACTCCCTGGCCATGCAGGTAAGTGGGGAAGATCCAGGGGGCCTGCAATTCACCCGTGGAGTGTTTTTTGCAGAGCAGGAGTTGCAGAAAACAGCTTGGCAATGGTTCCCTAAGAACTGCTGGGGAGAGATGTCTGAGTGGTTAAGATCACTGGCTGCTCTTCTAGAGGACCCAGGTTCGGTTACCAGCACCTACACTGCAGTTTATAACCATCTGTAACTCCAAGGGAATTCAGTTCTCTTGGCCTTTGTGGGCAACAGGCATACATGTGGCATACTCACATAGGTGCAGGTAAATTCATGTATGTTAAATAAAAAATGAGAACAAAAATATTCATTTATATAGCGACTCCAGGAGCATTCCTCCAACAATGGACAGCAACTCCAACAACCGTCGCAGGTGGCAGAAGATACAATTAGGCCTACAGTGAGGAGCCTCCCAGCAGTATGAGACACCAGGCCACTGGCTCACTCCACCATGCAGTGGGCCTCCAGACAGTGACAGAAGCCAGACACAAATGACAGCCTGAGGCCCTCTATTTGGAAACCCTGACAGTTGAGGCAGGAAGCAGATTGGAATTTGCTTGAGGCTGGGCCAGGACCTGACAGCAGAGTGGCTCTCTGGAGGGCAGAATGTGATCTGGGTTCTGGAGATGGCCGAGTGGTAACTGCGTTAAACCATTGACTGCCTGACATGGGTCTATTCTGCAGTAGGCTTGCTGTAACTTCACAGTCGCACTTAAAAATTCGATATGATTATGATGTTTGCTGAGCATATTTTTAGCTCATTTTTATGTGTATGAGTGTTTTGCCTACATGTATGCTTGTGCATCGTGTGTGTGTGTGTGTGTGTGTGTGTGTGTGTGTGTGTGTGTCTGGTGCCCATGGAAACCAAAAGAAGGTGTTGGCTCCTGTGGAACTGGAGTTACAGGAGATGGTGACTACCATGTGGGTGCTGGGAATCAAAGCTGGGTCTTCTGGAAGAGCAGCTGGTACCCTTAACCATGGAGCCATCTCTCCAGCAACTTTCTGTGCATATTTAAGAGATTAAAAATGATAGTAATTTATGTCTACAGTATGACGTGATCAAATCAGGTCATTAGCGTCTCCTGTTAAATATTTTTAAAGTGTTTGGTCAGCGTGTATTAACTGTGTGTTCATAGGTTAGCTTGAGATATTTTATACATGCATTGTATGCAGTATAGCAAGCAATGATTGGATCAGGGTGTTTGACACTTCTATCTTTTAAAAAATACTTGTTTTATTTTTGTTTGTGTATATTTCTTCTCCCTGTTTTTTTTTTTTCTCTCCCTCTTTCTCTCTCCCCCTCCCTACCCCACATACACTCAGGTACTTTGGTTTTAAAAATGTCTTTCTCCTTCCCTCCCTTTGTGTGTGTGCAGTGCACACAGAGGCCAGTAGAGGGCAACAAATCTCCTGGAAGTGGAGTTACAGGGTTATAGGAGGTGGTGCTAGGAACTAAACTCTGCAAGAACACTATTTACTCTCAACCACTGAGCTACGTTTCTAGTCTCTTGTGCTTCCTAGCATTTTAATTTAATTTTACATGCTTACACAGACCATTCTAATGCAAGTATTTAATAATGTACTGCTGTGTATCCTTCTTACCACACCTCCACCCTTCCCTTTCCTCTCCCCTCCCTTTGTTTCTGATAGTTTCACTTTGATTTTCACATCATCTATACACAATAATACTTTATGCATTTATATAAAACCAAGAACCCTTCAGTGAGAGAGAATGTGTGATATTTGTCTTCCTTTAAAAAATTATTTTATGTGCCTGTGTGTTCACTACATGCATACAGTGCCCAGGGAGACCAGGAGAGGGTGTTGTATCCTCTGGGACTGGGTAACCAGTGGTGGCGAGCGATCATGTGGGTGCTGGGAGTCAAACCTGGGTCTTCTGCAGAAGCAGCCAGTGCTCTTAACCAGTGAGTCCTCTCTCCAGCTCCAGCATTTGTCTTTCTGTGTCTGACTCAATTTTCTTAATATGATTATCACCAATTACATCCATTTTCCTACAAATGACATAACAACTAGACGTTATAGCTGAAAAACATTCTCTCTATATATATTTAATATCAAGGTATTGGAAGCCTTTGAGCTCCTCGTCATTATGTATAAAATACATAATGGATGGTGAATGTCCTTGTTTGCTTCCTGTTACTGTGTTCAAACACTGACTAAAAGCAACTTGGAGAAAGAGAGGGTTTATTTCACCCAAAGTTTACAGTGGAAGCCAATTCATGGTGCTCAAGGCACGAGCTTGAAGCAGAAACCAGTGTCTCTGCTTTCTGCCTTCCTCGAAGGATGTCAGCTACCTTTCTTACTTGATCCAGACTCACCTGCCTAGGGATGATACCCATGGTGGACTTTGCCCTCCCACATCAATTAGTAATCAAGAAAAAAATCCCACAGACACAACCACAGGCCAATCTGACGGAAGGAATTCCTCAGCTGAGGTCCCCTCTTCCCAGGTGGGTCAAGTTGACAAAACCAAGATTAGTCATCACAGTGATCGATCCTGTTTCTGCCATGGAAGCTGTTTACAGCATTGCATTTGTCTTTCTCAGTGCAAGAGGTAGGATTGTGGGGTCTCCTGGATAGTGGGTCCTGAGGCTTACTGTACTTTGCTTCTTTCTGTGCAGTGTCCCTATTTCCTGTCATTTGCCCTCACAGCCTGCTGGGCTTCCCATGGTCAGCAGAGGGCGCCAGCTCACAGATCTTGGCCCAGCCGTGGAATGTTGTTTCTTTTATTCCTTGGGCAATAGGATCTGTGTCAATCAAATGGTCATAAGGACGACCCATAAAGAGCTGTCCATAAAGAGACAGGACCCCTTCCAACTGGAGGCCTTGGAGCCAGCAGAACATGAGACAGTCACAAACAATAACTAGCTGGGGGACATGGCTCCTTCAAGATCCCCTGCTGTGAATGCTTTTGTCCAGCAGAAACTACGGGTGCCTGTGAAGGACCTCAGGGTGGCAAAGTCAGACTGTGAAGGACCTCAGGGTGGCAGGGTCAGACTGTGTGGGGACACAAGGGACCTCTGGGAGGAAGGGGTTCTGTCTGATCAATAGTTGGAATGAAGCACTGGTCTGACCTCTAATAATAGAGCTGGCGAGTCTCCCACAATGCTTAGCAGCTCTGAGTGAGCCTGAGGCAGCACTGTGAACTCTGAGCCACTTTGGCTTTGGTTGGAGAGTTTTGTTTTGTTTTTGAGAATCCTGGCTATTTTTTTTTTTTTTTGAGACTTTATTTATTGTGGGCCGGCACATGCACATATATGCATGCCATGACAAAGGTGTAGCAGTCAGAGGACAACTTACAGGGAACAGTGTCGTTCCACTCAGGTCATCAGGCTTGGCAACAAGCACCTTTACCTGCTGAGCCATCTCACCAGCCCAGGGTTGGAGTGATTTTAATTTAGACCCTTCTTTTTATTTCTGTTATGCATTTTGATAGGCTGGTTCTTGCAATGTAGGCCTAGGCCGGCCACCAGTTTGCAATCCTCTAGCCTCATCCTCTGGGTGCTTGGAATTTCAGGCCTGAGCCACCAGCCCTGGCTCTCTGAGACGTTTAAATTCCTAAATTGGTGCAAACCACCCAGATTGCATATGCTTGCTGTACAGGCTTAGCTGAAATCAACAGGATCAGTAACTACATTGATGAGATTCAGACAGCCTGGGGTCTTCTGGAGGTGGGTTCAGGCTGAGTCGTGGTGTTGTGACTAGAGACAAGAGGAGCCATTTCATCTCCTGCCATGCAAGGAAAGTGAGCTAGGAGGCTGTGGCGTGTGAAGTGTGTGTGTGTGTGTGTATATGTGTGTGCTGGTGCCGTGGAAGGTTAGAGAGGACATCAGATTCCCTGGAGTGGCATGAACATGAGTTATCTGACATGGGTGCTGGAAACCAAACTCCAATCCTATGAAACACTCTTAGCCCTGGAACTTGTGTTTGATGAGGTGAGCGATGCCATTGACTTTGGAGCTGCTAACCGTGGGGTGCTGTCAGGCTGTGGGGAACACTCCGTTCCATGTATGAATGATACCATCCGGCCGGGACAGAAGTGGAATGAAGCCCCCAGAGCAGCTGTGGTCTCCTGAAGATGCCAAGCTGTAAAGGGTCACCATGCTGTAACAACTGAAAGTCTGTCAAGGATGACAGATCTCAAGGGAAAACAAACAAATACGGATGTGGCTGTGTGGGAAATGAAACTGTGGTTGAAAGGAGTTTACTTAACAGTTACTTTGTTTTCATTTTCCAGAAAAGATCTTGCTACATATGTAGCCCCGGCTGGCCTCAAATTCTCTGCAATTGTCCTTCCTCAGCCTTTCAAGTGCTGGGTTAACAGTGCCTCCACTCTGACCAATGGTATTTTTCAATTTAAAAATTATTTATTTACAATACCTTAAATTGACACATCATAATTGCATTTTGGGGTACAGTATGTCCAGGGTGTGAAATGGTCACATTAAGGTAATGAACATGTCTGCCTCCTTTAACATCTGTCATTGCCTTGTGTTGGGGACTCTGAGCCTCTGTCTTCTAGATCATTCCTGAATAGATATCTAGCTGCTATGAGATGCCCTCTGGGTCTTGTCATCTTTCTGATCTTGTGGGACACCATGTCCTTATCTCTCCCCAACTTCTCCCTACCACGGTTTGACTGACATATTTTATCTTCTGTATGCAAATATGACACTTGTCTTTCTGTATAGAGCTGATGTCACATGACATAACAACCCTTAGTCATGACCATGCTGGTGATTTTCATGGCAATTTCAACTGAAAAGAAGGAAAAATTACAGTGAATGTGCACTCTAGGATCCTGCATTCACCCATCCCTCCTTGTGACATCATCTTTCTTCCTCCCTCTGTCCCTCCCTTCCTCTCTTCCCCTCTCTTTCTTTCGTTGTAGTGCTAAAAAGCTATGCAGTGAGTGTTACCAGCTCATGTCTACCCCCTGACATCTTTTCCTCAAAATCTTCATCATGTGCTGTGGTGGGAACCAGTGAAGCTCATGGATAAACACTGTCAATTCAGGAGTTCCAGTATGCCCTGTCCGTGGGTAAAAGGGCCAGCCAAAGGAATACACCTTGACCTCAAGCCAGAGCCAGTAAAAGAAACACATTTTGCCCATGAAACTAGAGACAAAGAAGGGAACACTGCTCCTGACCAACTGAGCATGAGATCAACCAGTCCCTGAGCAGGAAAACTATCCAATCCCTGAGCACAAAGTCCAGCCAATCTCTGAGATTTTCCAAGCTCAGGGATTGACATCCGTCCAGTTCTCACCCTGAAAAACCTCTTCCTGGAAAAACTCCACCCTTAAGAATCCCTATATAAACTCTGTGCCTGTTGAGTCGGGAGCTGCCCTTTTCTACCCTGGCAGAGGCAGCCGCTCTCCTGGATTCCTCTCTCCCAATAAATCTCTTGAAAGAGTTTTGGGTGAAGGCCTTCTTTTGCTGGAGCAGAGCAGAGAAGCAACAGGCATCTGTGCTGGGAAACTCTCATAGTGTAGCGGAGCAAAGAAGCAACTACATCTTTACTGGGAAACTCTCTTAGCCAAGTGGAGCAGGGCTCCGCTGTTACATCTCTCTCAGAGAGGAGCAGGATTGCCACATCCTGCAGGGAGACCATCCCCCACAAGAACATAGCTAGAGGTATAGCGTGATTCCCTGACAGTCAGGATACCTTTCCCTCAGAGCTGTAACACTTGCGCTGTCCACTAGAGTACATGGCAGAAGAGCATGCTCGGTGGGTCACCAAGAGACACAGAAACAGTAGGGTTGATGTAATGCTTCCGGTGTGTATAACCCACCTTAGCCCTTTCAGTATTCAACTCACTCCAGGCATCAGCACTATTGTCACACCCAGTATACTGAGAAGGAAACAGACACTGGAGGCTGAGGTGACTCCCTTATGCCCTGCTAGCGTGTAACCACGTAAGGGCGTGTGCGGTGGCAGGCCCTACAATTTTGTTCCCCAGACAGGACTATGTATCAGAAGTACCATCTCTTTTCTTTTTAAGAAGTAGTTTATTTCTGATTCATGGTCTCATGTAGTCCAGAGTGGCCTCTGATTTGCTATGTCACCAGGGATGACCTTGAATTTTGGATCCCTCTGCCTCTACCTCCCCAGTGCTGGAATTATGGTGAGCAGTGCTAGGGATTAAACCCAGCCCATCCCTAGCAATGCCATTTTGAACACGCCAAGCAGACAGTGTTTCCCACACATCTGGAGCTGGTAGAGGTAGCCACTTCTCATGGTTGGACAGACACATAAGGAAGGTAGTTTGCAAGGTAGGTTGCTGGCTCTAGACCTCTCCCCCTGGGGTAAGCCACGTCCAGGGATAACTACAGAAGACCCATTTAAGGTGCCACACAGCAGAAGCTTACAATCACATAGGTTCTAGAATGGTCTGAGTGTTCAAATGTCACTACTTGTAAGAGCAATTAATATTACAGAAGAGTAATTTGGTAGAACGAACCAGTTATAAGACAGTTTTGGAGAACAAGATAAAATAGCAATGAATTTCCTCTGGGTGCAGAAAACAGTGAATGCTATCTTATACAGACTTTGTAAGAAACAGAGGGGCCAAAACAGAGGGTGCAGTGCTGGGGCCTCAAGAGTCAGAGTGGCCTCCTCTATGGTCATGGCGAATGTAGAAGAGATCATCCAGGGCCGGTGAGATGGCGTAATGGGCAAAGGCATTTTTTTTTCCTTTTAGAAAACTTCTCACTACACAGCCCCAGCTGACCCAGAACTTGAAATGTAGATCAGGCTGGTGTTGGGCCTCAAACTCAGAGAGATCCCCATGCCTCTCTCTTTCTGCCTACCTAGTGCTGGGATTAAAGGCAGGCACCATAACTTGGCCTTAACAGCTCTTCTTGTTGGCAAGCCTGATAACCTGAGTTTGATCCCCAGAATCCACATGGTGGACAGACAGAACTGACTCCTGCAAGTTTTCCTTATGTCTCTACACAAACGTGGTACATGTGTGTGCGTGAACATACACATAAACAACAACAACAACAACAACAAAATAAATGCAATTAAAAAGAAAAGGAAAACATCTTCCAGTCTTCACTTTTTGTCTTAGTTTGGGTTCAGAGAAGCAACCTCTAGGTGGCACCAGAGAGCAATGGATCTTTGTAGGGGAGCCAGCCTGGCCCAAGGCCAGTTCCGGACTACTCACTGTCCATAGCTGGAGCCACTGTGGAACAAGGCACAGGCCATGTGAGATACCGACAAATCACTACTCACGGTTGCAGCTGCACCTTCAGTGTGCAAGAGCAGCCAGAGATAAGACAACAACTCCCTAAAGAGTCTTTATCAGGTCACACATGGCTGCACCTTCTCTGGGTGCCATGCTGAGCCCCAGGAGGCAGGCTTTGAGCTTTTCCTCCCTCTCACTGGGGCTGGCAAAAACTGGGTTTGGATCTGGCCTTCCTTTGGGGATCTGTGTGGACAAAGGACTCCCAGGCAACGTTTCTTGGTCCATGTCAATGTTTTTAGCTCCCAAGAGCCCTCCCTGGCTCTGTGACCCTGAATGTGTTCCTTGCCATGCTCCTCCAGGTCAGCTGCATAGATGACAGATGGAAAGAGCCACCAGCAAGTGAGTCGATGTGAGCTGCTGAGCACACCAGGGATGGGCAGTGGGTGTGATGCAGTCTTCTCTAGCCAGTGTAGTGGGGACACATTATATATCTGCAGCATCTCTATAATGGAAAGAAGAGGCAATTGTCCAGTTTGGGGGTAGGAATACATGGTCTTGTTCACAGCAGAGAGCACTCCCTGGGCCTAGTTCTCCCTGGATCAGGGTTTAAGTCCAGTCTGTTTTGTTATTAGAGCTATTAGGGCTAGCATATGTGCCCTAGAAGCCCAAACAAGACAAACTTGGTCCTGGAACATCTATCGAAGAACCCAGGTTTGTGTGTCCCAAAGTAAAGAGTTGAACCAGGGACTCAGGCTTAGAAATAGAAATTAAACTGTCTTAGTTAGGGTTTTTATTACTTTGAAGAGACACCACGACCACAGCAACTCTTATAAAGAAAGCATTCACTTGGGTGGCTCGCTTACCATTTTAGGGGTTCAATCCATTATCATCACGATGGTGAGGATGGTGGCTTGCAGGCAGACATGGTGCTGGAGTAGTTGAGAATCCTACATCTTGCAGGCAATAGGAAGTCAACTGAGATACTGGATGGTATCCTGATCACAGAGAACCTCAAAGCCTGACACACTTTCTCCAATAAGATCAAACCCACTCCAACAAAGCCATACCTCCCAATAGTGCCACTCCTTATGAGATGGTGGGAGGGAATACATTCAAACTACCACAGAAATTATTAACAAAGAGAAAAGATTCTGGAGAATTGTATGGGCTAGTGGTGGAGGGAAAAGACCCCAAAGTACCAGGCCTCAGGTCGTACAATGCATTAAGAGACATTTGCAAGGTACCAATCCTCTCATATTTGTGTCTCAAGGTTTTGTTTTGTTTCTGCTTAGATTAAAAGAAGGTAAGAAGGGTTTCCATCATTTCTTTGCCAATTGCTTTATTTGTTAATCTCTAAAAAATGTTTTTAGATTTATTTGTTTATCTTGTTTTTTTTGTGGAGACAGGGTTTCTCTCGGTAGCCCCGACAGTCCTGGAACTTGTTCTGTAGACCAGGTTGGCCTTGAACTCAGAGATTCGCTCTGCCTCCTGAATGCCGGGATTAAAGGTGTGTGCCACCACTGCCTGCTAGATTTACTTATTTTATTTCATGTGTATGAGTGTTTTCTTTGCATTTACATAGTCTGCACCTTGTGCATGTCTTGTGCTCGAGGTGGCCAGAAGAGGGTGTCAGATCCTCTGAAACTGGAGTTACAGATGGTTGTGAGCCACCATGTTCTGCTGGGACTTAAACTCGGTCTTCTGGAAGAGCAACAATTATTCCTAACTGTGAAGCCATCTCTCTAACCCATACGTTAATCCTTAATCTTTATTTTGTGTGTGTGTGTGTGTGTGTGTGTGTGTGTGTGTGTGTGTGTCCAAGTGTATGTACATGCACTCTGTGCCTGCAGTGCCTGAGGAGGCCAGAAGAGGGCATCATATCTAGAGCTAGAGTTACAGATGGTTATGAGCCACCATGTGGATGTTGGGAACCAAACCTGGTCCTCCCCAAGAGCAGCCAGTGCTCTTAACACTGAGCCACCTCTCCAGCTCCCCGGTATGTTAATTTTAATGCTGCCATCTGGGGTCTGTACTCTCCTGCCACCACCGTGGTTCTTCCATGAGACTTCTGGGGAAATTCCAATTCCTGGGGTCATGCATTTCAATATCTGAGGTAAAGTGATGGGCCCAGCAAATCTGTATCTTCATTCTTACCCAGTTCACTTCAACATTAGAGCAGGAAGAATGACAGGAAGAAGCCCTAAGCCCATATATTGCTGTCAATTAAACCACAGCTGTTCTCCGAAGCTTAAGCTAGATAGAAAAGGGAAAACCCCCAACTTCCCCCCCAAAAAACCCTGCTGTGTGTGTTTAAAAAGAGCCTCACCCAGAACAACACACAGCTAACAGCTGCTCAAATAGAGCCTTGTTTTTCTCCCATTAGAAGAGGTTTGATTCAGGCCACTGCTGCCTATGGGTTAGTGGCTTGGCTACACTGGGGCTGCCACACTCACAGCTTTTTAAACCTCTTAGTCACAGTTGCACTGTGGCTGCCACAGCTCCATCTCACATCTGTATTTAGGATGGGAGTTAGAGGGGAGAATGAAGGGTAGGGTTCACTTTACCTGTCCCTCTTCATAAGGAAGAGCAAGCAAAACCTAGCTTCCAGTTCCTCTGCTCATGGACCAATGGTGGTGACTGTCACGTAAGCTGACATCATAACCTGACTGTCACCATAACCTGAGTGCATTGCTGCCCTGGGGTAACTGGTGGCTGGTATTGGGGATCAGCCTGTCAGCTTCCCTTAGTGTTTGGGAGCAGTGCCTTCTCCAAAAAGATGACGACCTCCTCCATGGGAGTGGAGGTCAGGGGCCTCACAGAGAAGTCCTGCCCTGACCCCAGTGGGCACCCTCAACCAGGCTGTCTGAAAATGGGGCCATGGGGGAGAGAGGGGCCTAGTGTTCAGCCTGTGGTCTTGGAGCGACTGCCCTGAGACAGGAGAATGTGTGCACTTCCAGTGATGACAGACGGAAGTCTTTAAGGTGTGGCTTGTGGATTTTCCACGGTGTTGAAAGGCCTTTCAGTTTCGAGACAATTATCAAACTTATAGTTTTGATAATGGAATCAGCAAATGATTCCTTAAGTCCTATACCAGACAACCTGCTCACATCTCATCCTGAATTCTTTGTACTTTCGTTGTTTTATATAAAAATGCCCACTTCCTGTAGCCAGGCAGTGGTAGCTTTAGTCCCTAATCCTAATCCTAAACCTTTAATCTCAGCACTCCAGAGGCAGAGGATCTCGGAGTTTGAGGCCAGCCTGAACTACAAAGTAGGTTCCAGGACAGCCAGGACTACACAGGGAAACCTTGTCTCAAAAAACAAACAAAAATGTCCACCTCCCACTTACCATATCTGTCACCTGCCTATTTATACATCTATCACCTACTTATCAATCACTTGTCCCTGCCCTGTCTGTCTTTCATCTCTCTGTGTCATCTATCAATTTAATCTATCCATCATCTGCGTAACTATATATCATCTATGTACCTATCTTTATCATTTATCATGTACCCATCTATCAGCTATTGCTTATGTATCTTTGATCTATCATCTTCATCTATCACCCACCAACTGTATATTATTTATCTAATGATCTATCAATCATTTATCATCTGTTTCTCTCAGACATCTATCGCCCATCTCTCATCATCTATGCATGAGTTTATCATCTCTCTGCCTATCAATTATCTGTCATCTAGCTCTTTGTGTCTATCTCTGTGAATCTGTTAGCTGTCCAGCTGTCTCTCAACTCTCCCATTTGCATCTGTCTGTCTACAGAGAGAAAGGGAGAGCTGTGGAGGTAGGAAAACCCAGGATTTTACACTTAGTGTTCAGAATAGCCTGTCCCCAAAACAAGCCCCTCTGTGCTTGTGGGACCACAGCTTGTAGAGAGCGTGGCTACAACTCAGCTCCTTAGCTCCGTGGATCTGCAGAGCAGGCTCTGTGACTTGGGGCTTGGAGCCAACCTGGAGCAGACATGGCATCCAGAATCCATCCTTGGATAGCACAGGGTCCCAGATATCTAGTTCCATGCTTCTGAGGATAAGCCCCTAACAGTCAACAGAGTAGGAGAGTGTATGCTGGCTCCATCTGGGAAAGGTGGGCACAGTGTTGGCTGGGACGATCTATTGTTTTGTTGGCTCAGAGAGACAGTTGTAGAAGACTTTGCTGGAGGCAACTGTCAGTCATGGGGACAGCATCAGGTGGTGTTGGTCAAGAGTGGCCCTGACTTCCATGTGTGGTGATCAGGTGCCTCTCTTAGAAGATGGTAGAGAACCTGGGAGTGGGAAGGGACAGCTTGGGTGGACAGATCAACCTCCAGATGATTCCTCACATGTGATCTTCCTTTCCAAGGAAGGTTGAAACCTATACACATGTAGGCAAATGCTATACACATAAAATAAGAAAACAAATTAAAAGCAAAATAATTGAAGCAGATATCTCCTTCTTTGTTGTTTCCCTTTGGGTTTTTTAATCTGGCTCTTAGTCTTTAGACTAATCTGGGCTTCAGCTAATGGTAGTTCTTCTGCTTTAGCCTCCCAAGTGCTGGGGTTGCAGCCATGATCTCCTGTGCTCAGCTATTTAATTACTTTTTAAATGTTGGGATACTAGGCCTTGAGTTGTGATACAAGGTCAGGCTTAGGACCTCATACGTAATGTTTAGGGCCTCCAGGTGAAGAGCCCCTCAAACCCCCCATCACCTCACATGAGGGCACACGGGGAGCCCCTGGCAAAAGAGGCCACCTGCAAACGGTGGTTCTTAGCATTGCTCCCTCCAAGGGACTGGCCTTTGTGGCCCCTGGCTCTCTTCATCTAATGTCACATCCTTCTGTCACCTGCTGCCTGCCATACCACAGTGCTCACTCAGACGCTCAGAGGTGGCTATGTGAGATGGAAGTTCTTGTCCCCTTCTCTAAAGGCTCAGCCTGAAGTAGTTAGAATCCACACTGGTCACAGCCTTTGTGGGGTACAGTCCAGACACCCACTTTCTCCAATGATGCCTTCTGTTTCTGCTCTATCTGGTGTCCATAGGGTTTATGCCAGCAGTTCTCAGCCTTCCTAATGCTGCGACCCTTTAATATAGTTCCTCATACACTGGTGACCCCCCCAACCATAAAATCATTTTGTTGCTACTTCATAACTGTAAATTTGCTATTGCTATGAGTCACAGTGTAAATATCTGATATACGAGGTATCTGATATATGACCCCACAGGGATCACGACCCACAGGTTGAGAATCACTAGTTAGTGCAGCTGAGGTTCTATGTACTTGGTCTGACTAATCCTCTGTTGGTCACCTCTATCTCTTTAACCCACAAAGGTACACCGGGACCCACCTACAGGATGGCTGAAGAGAGCCCGTCACTCATGGACAGCTCCCAGCACATCCTCTGCCTTCTTGCCCTGCTGCACCTGCCTTCCTGTGACAGTGGTTTCCTAACATGGTCCCTTGTGGGAGTATGGGCTGAGGTGTGTCCTTCTGCAAACAGAAGCTCGAGCTGACAGTGTCAGAGAATGCCAAGGCCATGTGATTGCTAGATCTTCAAAGAAATGCTTATGTTGGAACAGAGCCCCACAGTGACTACATCCTTGTTGTGGGTGGTGATTAGGATACGCATGTGGGTAAGGACCTCCAGGTTACCATCAGCGAGGTGACATCAGCCCCAGCCATGGATTCATCACATTTCCATGCTTTAAACCACATGTGCTGTGACTTTTTTCTCCTGGGTTGAGCTGACACATAGACCCTGTTATGAGTGCATCCAGTTCCCAAGGGTGTAGATGGTTTGTGTCTTAGTTTCAGTTTTGTTCCAATTTAACTAGGTGGAAAGGGGAAGAGGTGTGTGTGTAGGTGTTTGTGTGCATGTGGGTGCAGTGCCTGAAGATGCCAGAAGAGGGTGTTGGATTCTCTAGAGTTGGAGTTAGAGGCAGTTGTGAGCCACCCATTCTGGGTGTTGGGATCTTAACTCAGGTCTTCTGCAAGAACAATACTTACTCAATAACCACTGAGCTATTGCCCTGGTCCCATATTTCTGATACTTTTTTAGAAAGTCAAGAACTGATGACAGCAGTACAATGAACTCAAGCATCTGATGGGATCACCCTAAAACACTGGGTTCTGCCATCTATTTTCACAAAACCATTGGTGTTAGAATGTCAGAAAGCTCAGTGGCACAAATTTCTTCAAAATGAGTACGTATGTATATATATTAAAGACTTATTTATTTTTATTTTTTTTGGTGTGTATAAATGTTTTGCCTGCATGTGTACCTATGTACCATATGCATGCCTGTTACTCTTGGAGGCCAGCAGAGGGCATCTGATTCCCTGGAGACAGAGTTATGAATGGTTGTGGGCTGCCATGTGGGTAGTGGGAATCGAACCTAGGTTCTCTGTAAGAGCAGTGAGTGCTCTTGACTGCTGAGCCATCTCTTCAGCCTCAGAACTTATGATTTTTTTGTGTGTGAATTTTTCCATCCCAAGCATCTAAATCAAGATGCCTATGGGCTCTCTAGCCAGGATTAATTTTGAGCAATCTCTGAAATTCAATAAGCATTGAACCTTTTCCCCACAACCCATTGATGGATTTTTCTAGATACAAACAGGCTAAAAATGAATACAATAAAATAATGATATAGTTCAATAAATACCCAGTTGGGTTGTTGTTTCACTTCATGTGTAAGTACTTGGTTTACCTGGACCAGATTTTATGTGTAAGGATTTTGTTCCTATCCCCCTCCCCCTCTTTGAGACAAGTCTTCTCTATGTTTTCCTGGAGCCTGCTATGTAGGTTTTGGTCTCACAGAGGGGTACCCATCCCTGCCTCTCCAGTGCTAGGATTAAATGTAAGCACCACCATGCCCAGCATAATTTCATTTCTTCCCCCCTCTTATTATTTTGTTTATCTAGACAGTGTTTCTCTCTGTATCCCTGGCAGTCCTGGAACTTGTTCTTTAGACCAGGCTGGCCTTGAACTCACAGAGATCTGTCTGCCTCTGCCTCTGCCTAAGTGCTGGGGTTCAAGGTGTAGGCCATCATGGCCTGGCTAGGTTGGTTTCGTAATTATCCAGTTTCCTGAACATTTGTTGAATTCACCATCTTTGTTTTGCAGTACTGCAATGGAGCCCAGGATCTCATGTATACTAGACAAATACTGTTCCCCTGAGCTCCACCGCAGCCCATCTCTACTGCTAGAAGTGTCTCTTTGTCTTAATTAATCTCTAATTAATTTGGTGAGTCTTCTGTTTGTCTATGCACTAAGACCAGGCTGTTCATCTCTTGTGTGTACGGGGTGGTGGTGGTATGTGTATGTGAAGGTGTGTACAGCTGTGCACAGATGTGGAATCCAGAGGAGAGCATTGCATATCTTGCCCTGTCACTCTCCATTTTATTCTCTTTCACTGAAGGTTCAGGGCCTTTCATTGAAGCTGGAGCTAGACTGGTGGCCAGGGAGCCCTAGTAAGACAGACATCTTATATACCAAATGAAGTGTGTGCAAATGAAGTGCTTACACATAATGTGAAATAACAACCCATATGGGTATTTTTTTTTTAAAAAATCACATTTATTTATTTATATGAGTGTGCTATTTTCATGTATGACTGCATGGCAGAAAAGGGGTCAGATCCTACTATAGATGGTTGTGAACCAATATGTTGTTGCTGGGAATTGAACTCAGGACCTCTGGAAGAGCAGCAAGTGCTCTTAACCTCTGAGCCATCTCTTCAGCATCCCCCACCTGCCCCTGCCCAATCTGGGTATTTGTTGAACTTGTCTCCACCTCCTCTCCCCAGGACTGGCGTTGTAGGTGACCATGCCTGCACCTTCATATGGATTCTTAGGATTTGAACTCAGCCTCTCATGCTTGTACATAAGCGCTTTTTACCTGCTTTGCCAAACTCCTTCATATCTCTTCATGTTGTATTTCAGCGTCTGCTTACCTGCTGCTTTCTGGGTTTTTTGTTTTGTTTTTCCGTGACAGGGTTTCTCTGTAGTGCTTTGGAGCCTTCCTGGAACTTGCTCTGTAGACCAGGCTGGCCTCACAGAGATCCACCTGCCTCTGCCTCCCAAGTGCTGGGACTATAGGCGTGCACGACCAACACCCTGCTCCTGGTTCTTGTTGCTTGAAGAAGAGACATTTCAGGGTTTCAGGTTGAAATGTGAGGCCTAATTTTCATAGAAAGCTCAGGTTCAGGATTCAGAGGCCTGAAACTTCCCAACTTTGCATTATTGTATTGATTTTGTGGTGGTTTGAATGAGAATATCCCATATAGGCTCAGGTAGTTGAACACTTGTTCCCCAGTAGGTGGCGCTGTTGGGGAATATTTTGGAAACTTTGGAGAGTGGAGGAAGTACATCACACTTGAGGGAGGGCTTTGAGGGTTTATAGCTCCACCCCACATCCTGTTTTCTCTTTCTCCCCTGCTCTGATGTGAACTCTCAGCTTCCCATGCCTATTGGTTGCTGCCATACTTACCCGCCATGATGGATCCTTATCCCTCTGGAACCCTAAGCCCAAATAAACGCCTATAAGTTGCCTTTATCATGGTGTTTTATCACAGCAAGAGGAAAAAAGTAACTAACTCACAAGAAATGAGACAGTTCATTCAGGGAGAATTTTATAAACATCTAAGTATCCTCTCTGTTCTATCCTACCTCTCTACTTCTGTGATAAAACACTAACCAAAAACAAGTTGGAGGGAAGGGTTTATTTGGCTTACGCGTTATAGACTACCCTGGAGGGAAGCCATTGCAGGAACTCACCTGGAGGCAGGAACTAAAGCAGAGACAATGGAGGATCACTGCTTACTGGCTTGCTTCTACTGGTTCTTAGCCTGCTTTCTTATACAACACAGGATAGTCTTCCCAAGGTTGGTACTACTCACAGTGGGCTGGGCCCTCCTACATCAATCATCCACCAAGAAAACGACCCTCAGACTTGCCCACAGGTCTATCTAATGGAGGCAGTTCCTTAGCCAAGGCACTTCTTCTCAGATGTGTCAAGGTGACTACAAGATTAGCCACCATACTGCCAACCCTGCCACCTTTTATAATTCAACATCCATCCCCTTTCCATTCCTCAATCTTTCTGGTATGAGTCATGCATACTCAAGTTTTTTTGGGGGGGAGTGTGGAGTGGGGTGGGGGAATGCTACTCTGAGTGGGATCATCCTTCCCCTCGCTTTTCTTGTGGGTTATTACTCCCAACAATAATGTTGCTGAGCTTTGCATATTTTTCTTGAATTGATGTGCAGATACTTAATATATGCATGGTTTTTTTTTTGTTACCAAAAGTAATTAACTCTAACAGGGAATATGTAGAATCTTCTATTAATTTTTCCCATCCCATCCCACCATACATCTCATTCCCTATCTCATCATCTCATCCTTCTACACTATCCATCCAATCCCATACCATCTAATCCCATCCTCCATTACATTTTCTTATCCATCCCACCCCATCCCCATTCCATCCATCCTATTCTACTTCATTTATATCATTCTGCCCCATCATCCCATCTCACCGCATTAATCCCAACCCCTCCCATTCCATCCATTCATTCATCTCATCTCATCCCACCCCCATCCAAATGCATGCCCATTCTAACCTCATCCCAACCCCATCCCAACCTAGGCCCATTCCAACTCCATCATATTCCATGCCCATTCCCATTCTGTCCCATCCCATACTATCCCATTCTACCCCCATTCCCGTCCTATCCCATGCCCATCCCATCCTCATCCGATCCCACTCCCATCCCCCATTCCACCCCATCCCATCCCATTCCATCCTATTCCATCCCATCCATCTCATCCCAACCTTTGTCCATTTTATCCCCCATCTCTATCCTTATTCTATCCATCCTTCCAGTCCAGATTTTAATAGCACCCATTTGTTTCCATGCTTTCCCTGGGTTTCTGGGAAATTACTGTCTCAGCACAGCTTTCAGCCCTCCCTGCTTTCTAGACTTTCCTTCCTGGTCCACAGGGAATTGAGTAGGTTTTTCTGTGAAGAAACTCCTAGCACAGTGCTTGGCTTATGTCAACACCTGACTTCAAAATCCTGCGTCAAGGACTTAGCCTCACTTTCTACCCACTTTGGAGCTGGTTGGATGCGAAGCTGTGCTCTGTGATGGCCTGCTGGGGTGCTGACGCTCAGCATTAACAGAGAGACCTATTATTAGGCACATTTCAAACAACAGATCCTGTTTAATGCTGAGCCCTCAGAACTCCTCTGTCACCAATGCCTGGTGCTTCTGCTGGCAACAGAACCCCATGGAGGCAGCTGTGTGCCTCTGCCAGGCAATGACTGGGGCACAGAAGGGGCACTCATTATACAGCTCAGTTTCTGACCCTTTTGTGACGTCCTCTGCATGTGCTTTCTCCAGCATGGCATAAACTCTTGGTGATGTGTTACTGGTCATAGTCTGTGACAGCCTGGTGACCCAGGGAGCCTGGCAGTCTGTCCTCTGCTCAGGAGTGAATAGGCTGGGACCAGCAAGGACCGGTGACTGCTCTTGTTTTATCTTTCAGACTTGGCAGTATCTCCTGCTGAGCTGGACCTGCCTTCATCCATCCTGGAGCAGAGTGGCCTCACCTGTCACCCTGTCTCAAGAGATGTGCTGGTGAAGCCGAGAGTCTAACACTGTTTCCAGTATCTCATGCACAAACTCACCCTTTCTCTCTCTTTCTCTTTTGTGGAATTGGGAAATGACACCAAGAAACAGTGTGGTCCGTCCAAGCTGTGCCCTGCACCGTGTAAGAATTCTCACTGGCCTGCAAGACTTCTTAGATTAGGATGGAGGCAAGGACCACATCACCACCTCCATTTTTGTCTTGCTTTTTGACAACTCTTGAGAGACATCAGCAGGGAGGAACAGAGCCAGTGAGCCTTGGACTTGGGGCCTATTGGATGTGTAGGAATTTGAAGATAACTTCCTCTCTGCTAAGAGAGCAGGGTTCAAAAGCCATCCACTTTTATTATTTTGGTTACTTAAGAAGAGATTTATTACTTAATTTAATTTGATTTGTATGTGTTGTGCCTTCGTGTAAGTCCGTGTACCATATGTACAGTGCTCCCCAGAAGAGGGCACTGGATCCCAAGGAAGTGGAGTTATGGATGATTGTAATCCCCATGTGGGTGCTGGGAATGGAACTCGGGTCCTCTGGAAAAGCAGCCAATGCTCTTAACCACCAAGCGCTCTCTCCAGTCCCCAGTTTTTGTTTTCTGTGGTGGTAGGATGGAGCCCAGGGTGCCCTGCTACTTAGCTACAGCCAAGCCCATATAACCATTGTACCAGTGACTGACCTTTAGAGGCAGGATCTCTGTAGCTCAGGCTGGCCTTGGGCTTACAGCAACACTCCTGTCCCAGGTTCCCTGAGTGCTGGGATTTCAGGTATGTACTTTGTTCTGCTCTTTTAGAGCAGTCATGGGTTTATTTTCTTCTGTCAGATAGTTTGTCTCCCACAAAAGCCCCATGAAGTTGGTATAACATTTCAAACAGATGGTGATTCCACAGGTGAGGGACAGCCTGACCTGTTCAAGGCCACCACATGGAAAGTCAGGATCAGTGCCGGGCCAGTGTGACCCCAGATTAAATGACACATTTCGGCTGTAGTAAAGTGTGTAGTTCAGTGGCCTGTGGACTATCCATGGTGTGTGTAGCCACTACCCCTCTGGTTCCGTGCTATGTCTGTTGGCCCAGAATAAGCCCCATACCCCTTAACAATGGTTTCTATTCTTTATCATCTCCAGCATGCTTTTTATGTCTATGGAACCATCTATCCTTGGCATTTCATAGGAAACACTCGGCAAAAATACGTTTAAGGGTTTACATTGCATGGTGGAAAGCAGTCCCTTCATGCCTTTTCATGGCCGAATACTATTTTGTTGTATGAAATAGTGCATTCTGTGGGCCAGTCATTGGTCTCTGGACACTGAGCTGGTTTTCCCCAGTGGCTGCTATGACATCACAGCTGTGAGCAAGAACATGTGAGTTCTGGTTCCTTCCATGGTCTCAGGATGTTGGCAGTTGTCAGTGTAGAGTATGGCAGGCATATCACTTCCTGCCTCCAGACTTCAGTGTGGACCTATGTTTGGAGCACAGGTATCTGAGTGAAGCCTCCCTTCCCAAGGGAGAGTCATATTTAGGTTGCAAAATGAAAACTTTTAAAAAAGATTTATTTATTTATTTGTGTGTGTGTTGCCCATTGAATCCCCAGGTAGTAGTGAGCTGCCCAATGTGGGCTCTGAATTTTTTGCTGAACACATTTTTGTGGTAGGGAGCATCATCTTGGGGATGGGGGGGTCATCAGTGCCTTGGCCTCTTAGTTTTAGCTGCTGTGATTTATTCAGGATCCACAAGTGAAGCCATGGGGGAGTGGGTTCCTTAGTCAGAGAGGCTATTGACAGCTCCCAGTAGCTGTTTGGTAGGCAGGACCTGCAGGTGATGTGTGCCAGCTTTGTTTGCAGTTTTCCTCTAGTCTTTTCCTTACGCAGGCCACAGGGCCCCACACAGCCTCAATCAGGATGCTGCCAGGCTAAGGCAGCCCTTGAGAGGAGCAGAGCTATGTACCATCTTTATAGAGTTAACAGTGAGATTCTGACCCTGAAGAGGGAAGGAGGGAGGGAGGGAGGGAGGGAGGGAGAGAGAGAGAGAGAGAGAGAGAGAGAGAGCATTTCCTGTTATTATTCTCTCTTGCCCCTCTGTTGCTAGGTAGCTGGTACATCTGGCAATTGCCAAGTTGAAGAGATGAAGGGCACATGGGGGTGATGGGCAGCTGGATGGGGAGGGAGACTGGACAGGGATGAAGGACCCAGACAGCTGGGATCTCTGCATAGCCGCCTCATCCTGCACCAGTAGCACTGCCTGGTGGGCACGCAGAAGTCTGCTTCCACCTGGCTGCAGGGCTCTGGACCACCTGCAGGGGCAGACCCAGCCCTGGGCCGCCAGGGGAGCTCTTCAGCCCTGAGCCCTGCACCGAGGTGCCCAGCTCCGCCTCCATTTCTGCCCTGCTTTTGACCAAGGCTTCACGAGAGACGCCGGCAGAGAAGGGACAGAGCCATCTTGGGATGCAAGTGTGCATGCGCGTTTGTGTGTGCACACGTGTGTGTGTGTGTGTGTGTGTGTGTGTGTGTGTGTGTGTGTGTGTGTGAAAACACTGCCTTTCCCAAGCTCTGGCTACTGCTCTTTGCCTGGTGGCTCTTGCGCTCTCTCTCTCTCTCTCTTTCTTTCTCTCTCTCTCTCTCCTCTCTCTCTGTAAAAATTAAATGAATAATTTCTAGCAGATTCCGAGCAGTGCCCACACACCCGTGCCCTTCAGTGTTGATTGGATCTCTCTCTCTCTCTCTCTCTCTCTCTCTCTCTCTCTCTCTCTCTCTCTCCCTCCTCCTCTTCCTCCTTCTCCCTCCCTCCTTCTGGCCCCAGTTTGTAATCTGACACAGTGTACTGCGGAGGCTCTGGCTCTGTCTCTCTCCGGGAGAAAGAGGGTGGCCACGGAGAACATCCAAGGTAGGCTGCGATTTGAGATTTATTTTTTTTTCCTCCTAAAAATAGCTTCTGTTCCATTCACCTTTCTTCTTAGAGCCGCAGTGCCCCGGGTGACAGGGGCTTAGCAGGGAACTCTTTGCCCTGGTGAAGTTTATTTTCCAGCGTTGGGAGGATGCCCTTCGGCATTGGGTGGGCAGTGGTGGCTGCTGAGGACGGAGGAGGCAATGCATGGTGCGGGATGCCACTGTGCTCCTGTCATCGTGTGGCTTGCCACCAATGGATCCTTGTCAGAGTGAAAGGAAGGGCTGGCTGGCTTCTCTCATCAGTACGGTGTCTCTGTGTGTACTGTGTCAGCGATGGCGATGACGGTGGCGCTGTGGCTCTCCCGTCTTCTTGGGGCCCCAGCCTTTCAGAAAAGCCCCTCTGGGCAAAGTTTGACACCGTGGCACTGGGGCAGAGCCTTTTTAGAGGACAGAAACTCGGTCTTGGTTTCAGACAGAGCACCAGGGGGCCTGGGGTTGACTTCCTGGGGGACCGCACAGGGGGGAGGGGGCGGGCTCGAAGCATCCCAGTCGCTCCACCACCCACTGCCCACGCGGATTGAAATGTGCGATGTGAATTTGTCAAACAGTGTCCTAGAGAGTGGCTGCAATGGTTGGTTTGTGGAGACAGATGTTCTCAGCACAGCCTCTCTCTCTCTCTCTCTCTCTCTCTCTCTGTGTGTGTGTGTGTGTGTGTGTGTACATGTGTACCAAGGCCTTTGGCTAGTTCAGACTTTCCCCTCCACCTGGAAAGGCAGTGTTTGCAGGTTTACAGGGTGACCTGGCAGGATGCCTGTGCGGACAGAGCCCGAGGGCGCAGTTTGGTTCTGTCCCCAGGAAGAGCACACTGGCTGTCCCTTGATATACTGGCTGTCCCTTGAGCGGATGTCTGAGTGAGCAGATCAGGATGAGAGAGGAGAGGTGTAGAGAAGAGAGAAAGGGGGAAGGAAGGGGAGAAGCAAGAGGGGCAGAAGAAAGGGGGAGAGGCAGGGAAGGAAGGAGGGAAAGAGAAGAGGAAGAGGGAGAGAGAATGAAAGAGGAAAGTACTAGAAAAGGAAGGGAGGTGTGGAGGTAGAAAGGAAGGAGGAAAGGAAGGAGAGAAGGAGGGAGGCAGGGAAGAAGGAAGAAAAGAGGGAAAGAAGGAAGGAAGGCGGAAGGAAGGAAGGCGGAAGGAAGGAAGGCGGAAGGAAGGAAGGAGTGAGCACATTCCCAGTCTGAGTGGAGGGAGGCAGGTCCACTGTGGGCTGTGGGGACTGAACTCCGGACTTCCTGGACCTCTCTGGGAGTCTCTGTGTTTTAGATCCTCAGGGTGTTGGTGACTGGGGGAGGAGGGAGGCAGAAGGTCCTGCCTCCGTAAGACCCTTCTGAAGGACTCTGAAGGAGATGTGTGTGGGAGACAACTCATCCACTCATGTCACATATGGCACAGTAGGAAGAGGGAGGTGATTCTGGGTGTGGGAGTGTGCAGGAGGAGGTGGTACCCAAGGCCCTGGTCCTCTTGGCAGGTGATGGACGATTTCTTCTATGCTCACTTCTGAGGTAGGAGCCGGGGGCATCTTAAATGAACCTGAGTGTGGAATGTGACCAGCATGGGACCTCTGAAAGCTGCCCCACCCCACCATTTCTCCCAGCCTCACTAGAGTCCCCCAACTCCAACTTGGCTTCTTTCTCATCTTTGTAACTCCTGGCCCCCAACATTCATAGTTCTGTTGTATGGGTTCTGAGCTCCAGGCAGGGTGGTCCTATAGGGACGTGTGTGACAGAGGCATGGGGCTTAGGGATTAATGGTTACCAAATGGCTCAGTACCTAGGGCATAGAGCTCAGCTTTTCCATTAGTCCAGGGCAGAGGGAGCCCTGGCCCTTCACTGTCAGCATGAGGGAAGATGGGGAGGCATGGGAACTCCAGAGTGCTTCCCCAGTGTGCAGCTGCCATGCTGGGCTCACACACCTGTCTGTAAAGACACATCAGGCTTCTGGACAGCTGCCCTTAGGGACTCTACCACTCATGGTATCAGAGGCACGACTCAGGGGAGGGGCAGAGCATCTACCTTTCTAAAAGTTCCCAGAGGTGGCTGCTGCTGCTGTTTGGGGACCCCATGTGAACACCCCTAGCTCCCAGTGGTGCCACAGCGAGTTGGGGTTCAAGTGCATGGGCAATGTGGCTCGGGAGTTTCCGGCCCATGGGAAGGTTTGAGGAGGTGACAATCTCCAGAGAGCTCCCCCCATACACCCCCTCCCCCAGAGCCATCTTGGAAACAATGACAGCCTTCCGTTCTGCTCCCTGCCTTCTCATGTGCCTCTACATGAGAGGGGGAGTGGTGTCATGTCCTGGTGACGTAGGAGAGGCCAGCCAGCCTTGGGGAGCACCTGCCATTCGTGCTGGCGTGGTGTCCATGGAAGGCTGGGTGGGGCCAGCTCATTTCTCTTTCTAGTTTTTCTCCATCTTCCCCACCCTGCCTCCATCTCTCTCTTCTTTTACCCAACTCCACACTTCTTTGTTTGTTTGTTTGTGTTGGTTTTGATTTGTTTTTAAGGCAGGTTTTCTCTGTAGCTTTGGAGCCTGTTCTAGACCTTGCTCTCTAGACCAGGCTGGCCATGAACTCACAGAGATCCGCCTGCCTCTGCCTCCTGATTATGGGCACCATCGCCTAGCTCACACTTTTTTTTCAAACTGTCTCCGTGTCAGTCACTCCTCACTCATGTTTGATGTGTGACCTTGGTTTGGGGTCTGTATGTTTTGTCTTCAGGTTTGGATGACTTGAACCGGTGTGTGCCGACCCCCTGCTGTGTTCTGCTTCCTTGGGTGAGTCTGGGCACACTGTTCTGGTGGCTTGCTCTGCTCATTGCTGTGTAATATTTCTCAGTGTCTATCACTCATGTTTTAGACCTCTTTCCCCAGAAAGGCTGCTGAGATGTCTCTAGAAACCTGGCACACAGCAGGGTCGAGTGAGCACTGCTCTGGGCTGCATCTCAGAGCAGTCAGTGTGAGTGTATGCATCCCATGTACTCTAAGGAACGGCTGCCCTGGCCATGCAGGAGGCTTCCTGGTCTTGTGACACATGGCACTGTGTCATTTTTTTTTTTTAATCACTGTAACGGTTCTCCCTCTACTCTGTGAATACCTTCTCTTATTTTTCTGGTAACAGCTTAGGAAGTACTACAGTCCCAAGCTGAGATGACCCCGACCCCTGCTCTGTGTGTTAGGAGTAGGACTCATTCATAGATGCTGGGAGGGTACTGACATTTACCGCTGGATGCTGTTACGGGGGGGGGGGACAGGAGGAAGAGAGCCAATGGCTTCCAGGGCATGATGAGTGGTTGTCAGTGTGGGTGAAGAGTGGCACTGCTGGCCGGGGCCAATGAGTGTCGCTTGGATGTGTGGCACTGGGTCCCAGTACAGGAGGAGATGAAGTGACTTGTCCCAGATCATGTGACTATGGGGAAATGTCCCATGTGCCACATCTGGTCCCCTGACTCCAAACCCTGTTGTACTGCAGCCCTACCCTTCCCTTTTCATCCAGGTGGGCGCGGCCGTGGCACACAACGGCACTAACCTTGGATCCAGTGCACGCTCTACTCCACTCCTGGAGCTTCTGGAAGCCACTCATGTTCAGAGCATGACCTCTGGCTCCTAGAGGAGATGCTGAGAAAAAATACATTCATTCATTCATTCATTCATTCATTCATTCATTCATTCCTCTGTGTGTGTGTGGTGGTGGGGGGATATGCCTGTGTGTGCACGCCAGAGACCAGCTTGTGGGACTCAGTTCTTTGTACCTTACGAATTTTGGGAATTGAATCCAGCTTGTCTGGCTTGGCAGCAAATGCCTTTGCTCACTGAGCTATCTTCCTGGCCCATTTTTTTTTTTTTTTTGACACAAGTTCTCCTATAGCCCCAACTATCCTTAAACTCTTGATCCTCCTGCCTCCAATTACTGAATGCTGGGATCATAGGCATGTGTCACCACATCCAGCTTGGTATCTGCATTTGTAACACAGCTTTCTCAAGGCATAATTCACTAACCGTGCAATTCCTCTGTGTCATGTATGTGACATGGGGTCTGTGTCATGTGGGTTTTGCATCCATCTCAGGGTCCCCCATGCTGTGGGTTATGTTGAATCATGACGTTTTTTAATGGTGGGTGAGTACTTACAACATGAGATATATATTTCATATATATATGAATTACCAGTGTGATTGTGTGTGTGTGTGTGTGTGTGTATGAGAGAGAGAGAGAGAAAGAGACAGACAGAGAGACAGAGATTAGAGATGGAACCCAGGGCCTTGCACATAGTAGGCAGATGCTCTACCCAGTCCCTCATTAGGGGATTCTAGGCAATTACTCTGACCACACCCAAGTTCCTCAGTAGGGGATTCTAGGCAAGCATTCTACTCCTGAGATACAACCCCTGCCTGATCAGAACTACTACTAAAAGCAGAGACGTGTATAAGGCACACTCTCCCACCTGCACGTTCTCTTATCTTGACTGGCATTCTTTCGGACTAGACGTTTATTTATATCCTTCAGCTCCGACGAGGTTTATCCATCACTGCCCCCTTTCCCTTTGCATTGAAGCTTGACTTTTCTCACTATGGCCTTGGCCTGAGAGCTCCTCATGGCCTGTGACTCATGTCCCTGGCCCCCTGTATCCTTTCTCATTTTAGACCACTCAGCATGACAGAGCTCTATGAAAGCAGGTCTAGCCTGCTGTGTCATGGGAACCCTGTCTCATGTAGTGTCTGTCAGAGCCACTGTCAGAGGCCCCTGGGCATTCATGATGTGGTTGTGTTCGCTCTTTATCCCTTGCATCTTAGCCCAGAAGCCTCAACCCAAAGCTGCCCACTTGTCAGGGGCTCTGTTCAGAGGTCACTTTTTCTGAGAGTCTCTCCCTGCCTGACCTGCCCGGTACCCTCTCCCTCCTGCAAGTGCTCTCTCCCACTCTCCACCTCCAGGACCGCTCCCTTTGCTCTCTGCTGCCTCCTGGTGGCCTCCTTCTGTATGAGGACTAAGCCCAGGGCACAGATGTCTGGTGTATCCCTGGTGCCCCACAGAATTCCTGCAGGAAACTAGACTTGTGGCCGAAGTGACTCCCAGACTGCTGGCCCTTTGCAGTTCACTTACAGGTCAGAGGTACCCAGAGGCCACTAACTGTCAGCAGCTCTGTGTGTATCAGACCATTCTCTGCTCTAAGACAGAGAAGTTGATTTGGGCCCCTAGGTGTAGACTCGCTTCTTCTGTATTTTCAGTTTACACAGGCCTTGTGTGTTTCCAGGCTATCAGAGCACATGCAGAGCTCTGGCATCCCCAGGGGCAAGAGAGATAAGAGAAGTCCCTACTGGCCTTTGGGACCACTGAGGTTATCCTGTGAATTCCATTGCCATCCTTGATGGGTAGTTTGGGCCCAGTGACAGTCACAATATGGTACCCTCTGGGAGCCAGACCTGTCCTAGAGACTTCGTTCCATTTGATAAAGGACCCCAAAGGCGATAGCTGCTATGTACTGAGTGCTTTCTTATACCGAACTTCTTTCTAGAATAATCTCATTCCTTGAGAATGCTATGAGGAAGATACACTGTCTCCACCCCCCCCCATTTATAGTGGAGAAACCGAAACGGAGAGTGGTCATACCTCAGGTCTCTGTTTTGTCACCAGCTGCTTCTTCTGTCACTGCCGGGTCCTCACGGGTCTGCCCTGCCTCAATCTGTGGTTAGCGATTTTCACTGTGGCCACAGTACCCAGTTGAACTAGCATGAGGGGTTGGGTAAGGGAGTTTTCCAGATAGGAAAATTGAGACAATTGACTGTGCAAAGCTGTGAGGACAGGCCACGGCTGTTATTCAGAGGCCCAGAAGGGGAGATGCCATCAAGATAGCAATGGAGTTATTAGGAAATATCCGTGGTTTCACAGCTGCTGCACGAGCCTGGTCGTGGAGACTTGATCCCTGTCCTTGTTAGGGTTTCCATTGCTGTGAAGAGTCGCCATGACCGTGGCAATTCTTATAAAGGAAAACATTTAGCCGGGGCTGGCTCACAGGCTCAGAGGGAAGCAAGAAGGTGCACAGACAGACATGGTACTGGAGAAAGAGCAGAGAGTTCTACATCTGGATTGGCAGGCAGCATGAGGAGAGTGACACTGGGCTTGGCTTGAGCTTCTGAAACTCCACCCCCCCCCAGTGACACACTTCCTCTGACAAGGCCACACCTCCCAGTAGCGCTACTCTCTGTGAGCCTATGGGGGCCATTTTCATTCAAACTATCGCAAATCCCGCCTTGTGGCCAGCAGATGGGCACAGGTTAAAGTCCGCTTATGTTGAACTTTGCTCTCTGAAGGTAGGGGCAGCCCAGCCCTTCTCCCCTTTTCAAAGAGCGTATGTGTCCCCCCCCCAACCCCCCACCTCCCGCTCCTCCCATCCCTTGATCTCGGTGACTGGAGCAGTTGGACAGACATGCCGTGTCACTGGGACATGGCGCACAGAAGTGGCCCAGTGACGGTCAGTTCACTCCCCTGTGCCACCCCATTCCTTGTGAGCCTAGGATGCTGCCTCCAGTCAAGGCTTGGCCAGGCTGGGAGCTCTTAGAGGGAGTTAACGCTAACAGCCCACCGTCTTGAGCCGCAGAACTCACACCGCCTGACCCTGGAGAGTGAGTGTGAGGCAGGGTTCAGAATTTCTTCAGCTCCTTCTGAAATGTGTGTGGCTTTCCCTCTCTCACAGGCTGCACCTGCCAAGGTCAAGAGTGAATGCAAAGCCAGTGGCCAAGGTGGGACATTTGTTGTTCAGCTGAGACTCTTTGCTGTCATCATCGGCCAGGGTCCTGGCCGTGCCCTAGGTGCTTTTGCAGTCGGGGTGTGTGTGTGTGTGTGTGTGTGTGTGTGTGTGTGTGTGTGTGTGTGTTTCTTTTCTGCCTTGGGGCTTGAGGTTCCACTTTTGTAAAGTGGGTGTGGGAAACAGCATTCAGCAGCCACAGAATGGGACAGCACTCGGCTGCGGGCCTCACCATTACTCTCTACCTTCAGGTCTCCCACCCCGAGGTTTCCCGGGGCATTTAGCAAGAGGTCTTGGGTTTGACAGCAGGCAGCGAGACCAGTGTGGTAGCCTGGCTCTTCTGGCTGGTTGTTCCAGGGATAGCCGTGCCCCCACCTCAGTATTGCTCACTATCATAGAGAGGGGGGCAGGGGAACTCTTCTCTCCCAGAAGTGAACCCAAAGCCAGCACAAGCCACTGCCCTGAAACCTGTCTCTGGTCTGCATTCTCTCCTTAAGGGCCACAAGACTCTGTCACTTATTCCCGTTGGGGTCTGATCCTTCAGGTTCCACCCTGGAGACATGGGTATCACAGAAGTTTCCCCAAGCTTCCGTGTTGCTGGCTAGCAGTACAGACCCCAGTAACACCACTCTCTCCACCTTCAGCTCCCCTCCCATGCTCGTGTGAAATCCAACCTGTATTTTACTGCCTTTACCTGTTTTCTAAAGACACATGCAATTTAATATCATTGTAGATGAGGGCTATGCTTGAAAACTGCACATCATCCCTAAATGTATATATGGCACAGTCAGGATGGGTGAGGTGGTACCCAGCCTTCCAAGTCTGCATCCTGATAGCAGGCCTGTACCCAGATGCCTACTGTGATGCTTACTGCCAGGTCAGCCTGGGAGCAGCTGACAGTGCACCCCCCACCCCCGAGGGTGACAAAGACTGCCAAGAAGGTCAGGTCTTGTGTGTGTGTGTGTGGGGGGGCTTCATTCTGCCTCTTAGGGAGCAGGATGCATTCATATAAGAAATTGGAGAGGAAAACACTCACAGAACTGTGGGCCACAGAGGCAGGGGTGAGGTGCTATGGCTACCTGAGGACATCAGAGGTAAGCAGCCACAAGAGGTGGTCCTCAAAGCCTGTGGGCATTGCAAGCCTGGTCATATCTTGAGTGTTGGCATCTATGGTTCCAACAGTGAGAAGTCATGGTCCAGTGTTTTTCTAACTTATTTTGGAAGCCCAAGCTTTGCCATCGTCCACACTGTGTGGCCTGAGAAACTGAGGCGCAGAGAGGTGAATCACTAGCAGACTACACAGTCAGAAAGCAGTAAAACAGGGATTCGAACCCAGGCTCTTCACTATGGTGAACACAGTCGCCAGAGCTGTGGTGGGAGAGGTGGGGGACTCTACAGGCTGTCCCACGACACAGGATGGCTTCTAGACTTAAAAACTTAAAAACTCCCTTTAAGGGAATGTTTGTTTTTATTTACTTAAAAAGTTAATATTTTTTTAAGATTTATTTTTCTGTGTGTGTCTGCCTGCATATATGTTTGCACTGTGTGTATATGTGTTTGTGTGTGTGAGTGTGTTTGCTGGTGCCTGAGGAGGCCAGAAAAGAGCATCAGATCACCTGAAACTGGAGTCACAGGTAATTGTGAGCCACAATGCAGGTGCTGGGACTCGAACTCAGGTTCTCTGAGAGAGTAACAAACAGCGCTCTTCAGACTGAGCCATTTCCTCAGTCCCTGTAATTACTTATTTTGAGAGATGGTCCCATATGTTCCAGCCTGGGATTACAGGTGTGGGTCACCATGCTGTTCTATCTAGTGCTAGGGATGGAACCCACAGCTTCGAGCATGCTAAGCTAGCATTCTACCAACTATGCTACATTTCCATACATTTTACTTTTTTAACCAAGAAACGGGCTCAACAGGTAAAGGTGCTTGCCACCAAAACTGATGGTCTGAGTTCGATCCCCAGGATTCACACATCAGAAGGGGAGAACTGATTCCACAAAATTGTCCTCTGATCTCCACATGAATTCTGTGGCACGTGTGCTCACACATGTAATAAATAAATTATACGATGTCATTTAAAATTAAAAATGAGCAAACAAAGCAAGTTAGGATCTGGCTTTGGGAAAGCACGACTGGAAGGGACTGGTGGTTGCTATTCTCAGGCAGGGCACGGCAGCTCTGTGACGTCTCGTCTCTGTGACTTCTTGGATGATACAGGCGTTTGATGCTCTTATTTCAGAGGAAAGCCTCCCCAGTCAGGTCCTGGGCACAGAAAGGGGGATGCTTACGGGGACTTTGCACAAGGCCCTATGTAAGCTGGTGGGGTTCTCTTTACCAACCTGCACTGGGACCCATCCCCCACTTCTGCCACATTCAGACCCCAGGCCTCTGCATTGCTGAGGATGCAGGCTCTGATTCTAGCTTTCCCCTTGCTCCTAGAAGTCTTTTTTCTCTCTGCAGCCCCTAAGCTCTGTCTGCACCTATAATCCTATTTCACTTTCTTCTTCCCCAACAAACTCCGCTTAAAAGCAAGCCCTGTGTACACTGTACATTAAAGCTATTGATCTGACTCAGAAATGTAGAAAGCCACCAGACCCCAGAGGAGGCCTTGATAGCATGTGTGGAACACTAATCAGGGCTCATGGTGGCAAGTCATTGTGGGGGGCATGGGGGTGGGGTGGCTCAGACTCCTGTGGATCCGATTAGAGGCCCAGCCAGGCCTGCCAGGGCTGAGTAGGGACAACAGCCGCCCAGCCAGACCATTTCCCAGCCAATGGAGGCAGCGGGGATGGGGGATGGTCAGAACCCACTCATCAGTAAAGCTAAGCGTGAGTGGCATGTCCTTTGAAAGCTTGTGAACAACCATGGTCATTTTCTTTCCTTTTTTCAAGACAGGATTTCTCTTTATAGCCATGGCTAGCCTGGAACTTACTCTGTTAATTATCTAATTGCTGCTCAAGGTTCCCAGTGGGACCACTGGCAGTCAGGGTTACTTCTGGCTTCCAGGCATTGGTGGGAAGCCTACGTCTGACTGTGGACTTTGGAAATGCAGTGTTTCATGACAAAGAATACAGTACTGGCAATTGTCTTCTTTGGGCCCTTGATGGGAAAGTAGATGACCTGGGCCACACTAGCATGTCTGGGCTATGCTGCTCAAACATTTATTTCATGAGGTTTCTACATGGTTGCTACCCACTCCAGCTTTATGTAAGGGCAAAGAAAGCTAGGCAGTGGTGGCGAAAGCTTTCAATCCCAGCACTCAGAGGCAGAGGCAGGCAGATCTCTGAGTCTGGTCTACAGAGCGAGTTCTAGGACAGCCAGGGCTAGAAACGATGTCTTGGGCGGGAGCGGGGACAGCAAGGAAGCACAGAGAACTCAGGCTACTCCACTAAGGTCACAGGCTTTGTATCTGGGGCTGTGGAGGGGACCATGACTCCAGTCTAGATGCTGATAATAGAGTCTTCTGTCTCCACCATGGAGGACCTTGACAAGGAGAAACAAATGAAGAATTGGTCTTTCCCCCAGAGACTCACACTCCACCCACCATGCACACACACAGACACTCGAACCCAGCCCCTTGACTCACAATGTGTGGTTATTTCTTTATTAACTGGTGTGGACAATTTGGGAATTTTCCCAGAGAGCATTGCAGTTTCCACCTGTTGAACAGTCTAGCTTTCTCTGCCCCTTATAGTATAACCCGGCAACTGTGGGGAGCCCCCAAGACTCCTCCATGCCCTGTTGGGGTGGAGGTGGTGAAGCCTGCAAGCTCTATTTTCTAGTGTTCCAACCCCCTCTAGGAACAGCATGGTGGTGGCATGTTCACCTCACAGAGTGAAGGGTCTGTCCTTAGTCAAGGGAGATATGGGGAAAGGTAGCTGTTTATGGGGGACATTGCCATCTCCAACTTTTTACTGAGAATGCAAGATGGTCCACTGTGGAGAGGAGACACAGGTCCCACAGCACTGCCGTGGAGAGCCTCAGGAATTTCCTCCCTGCCTCCTCCCCAGCACGCTGGTAAAGGCATATCCTTGATGCGGCAAAGAATCACTGGAGAAGCCCGGGTTTAGAGTTGGGTGGGTGAGCATTGATTAAGTTAAAGTCAAGGTCACAAACCTTCTTCACTGAGCACTGTTTGTTTCTTATTTTTAGCGTCTTTGTTTGAGATGTCTTTGGGAACACACAATTAATCTCTGTGGGTGGTTTCAACTTTTCTGACACTCCTGGGATATGCAAATTAGACCCCAGGGGGAGGGGCTTCTTTCTCTTAACTTTTCCTGATTAGTCTCAGGGCTGTTGTCACTCACCAGTGGCTGCTCCTGGAGCCACCTGGGCTGGTAATGTCTATAGATGATATGGTGATATATGCTAGCTGGGTGTGTGTGAGGGCCCCTTCACGCCCACTCAACAGACCAGCTGTGCTCAGGATCCTTCAGAGGACCTACACGCCAATCCAATCCAGGGTTGTGACCTGCTGTTGGCCACAATAGGACTGGGGTGGAGATCGGGGTGGGGGTGAGAGTAGAGAGAAAATGAAGATGCTGAGCTCGAGAAAGGCCGGGGTGTCAGGAGATTTATGTCCGTGAACTAGCACGGCACCTTTATTAATTAAAATGTAATAAATTAAAAGAGAGTAATGGACCCATCAGGCCACCGTTTGTCATTTGCTACTCAGAATCCGACATTTACAGGGCATGTGATAATTAGAGGGAAGAAAGAGGTTGGTGGAGGAGACAAAGACGGGGCTTGGGGATGATGGGTGGACTCTTTGGCAGATCCAGGCTGGGCCCATGGCAGTCTGGGCATTCAGCCCCATCCCAGAGAACTCAGGCTCTGCATCCCTGAGCTGAGGTTGGAAGCTTCCCTTTGTGAAAAGGAGGAATGTATCCTCTCATCCTGAGAACATATGGAACCTTCCAGGACAGGAGTCCAGACAGCCCCTCCTCCCCTGTGGCTGCACTTTGTGAGAGCCCAGTATTCACCAGCTGTGTTCTTCCTGTGGCGGCTCTTTGACACCCACAGACTTATGCCTGGAGCAGGCTGGGAGTTCAGAAGACATCAAATTCATGACTCGAAGGCAAGCAATCATTATACTTTCTTAGGAAAAGTCTTTCCAGTTAGAGAAACATGTGGATGGCTTGTGCACTCCAGGTGAACGGAGATGCTTCATTATTTTTAAGTGTTTTCCTTCTGACTCCTCCCTGTTGTCTAAAGAGTTTTCCATCTAACTTTTGTTTCAAGACAGGGTCTCACTATGTAGACCAGGCTGGACTTGAACTTAGAGATCCATCCGCCTCTGCTTCTGCTGGGATTGATGTCGAATGCCCCTGTGCTGACCCTCCGAAATGTAACTAGTCAGTTTCTAGTCACCTGGTGTACTTCTTGTAGTTTTTTTTGGTCAACTTGACACACCTGGAAAGGGGGGGGGGGGAATCAGCTGAGGAATCGCCTCCATTGGTGGCTTGAGAGCACACACCTGGGGCATTTCTTGATTGATGATTGAAGTAAGATGAGCCAGCCTACTCTGTGTGTGTGTGCGTGCGTGCGTGCGTGTGTGCATGCGCACACACGGGTATCACCCCTAAGCAGGTGGTCCTGGATTGTGTAGGAAAACAGACTGAGTATACCAGTAGGAACAGACCAGTGAGCATATTCCTGCTGTGGCTTCCCTTGATGATGGACATTTAACACGTAAGTCAGATAAACCCTTTCTTCCCCACGTTGCTTTTGGTCAGCGTCTCATCAGGACGACAGAGAGCAAACGAGGGCACCTGAGAACTTAGGAAAACGAGTGGATGTTTAGCGAAGGCGCCCGGGCGGAGGCACCCTCCGTCTCCTCTCACGTCTGCTTTGTTTCTTCTATTTTCCTCTGGCTTAGGAAAAGAACCACATGCAGACATGTGTAGGGACTACAACCCGCTGAGGGCAACCGGGAAAAGCTATCATGCTGTTTCCATTCTGAAAAGGTAAAGTAGAGGTGGAGACAGGTGGACTCCTGGGGCTCTCTGGCAAAGCAGCCTAACCTACTTGGCAAACCACAGACCCTGTCTTAAAAAAATAGAAGGGGCTGATAAGATGACTTACCCACCAAGTCTTAGGGGGTAAGGGTGATTGCGCCTACATGGTGGAAAGAGAATAGACTCCTACAGGTTGTCCTCTGACTTCTACATGTATGTGCGCACGCATGTGCGTGCGTGCGCAGGCACGCACACAAGCAGGCACGCGCGTGCGCATACACACACTACACACACACACACTACACACACACACAGAGTGAGTGAATGAAATAATGTTAGAAAATAGACAATCCCTATGGGAACTTCTTTTGGAGGGTGCTCTTTAATAGTGATGGAAACATTTGCTGCTCGCAGGGAAGCTGGGATGCCCAACCCTTTGTGTCTGGGCTGCTCTGGGTCCCCCCTCTCTGTTTCTCTCCCTGGCACCCTTTCCATCTCACCCCTTCCTCCTCACTATCCTCCTGGCTCCCAGCTGGACTGTGGAGCCCCTTGTGTGGCATCCAGCCAGCTGGCAGGAGATACCCACTTGTTGGTGTTGGAACACATGGCCTCGCCCTTGTGGACCCAGCCAAGTGATAACTGTCCTAGCTGTGTGTGCCGGGCCTTGGGCCAGCACTGGGCCATTGTCTGCCTTGTGTCGAGTTATGGTCTTGGCAGACTCTCGTCCTCCTACACATCGATGACCTCTAATCTCAGCAGATTCTTGAATTTATGCTTGGCACTGCACCATGAGGCCCTGCTGTCGGGATCAGCAGAATGACATGAATCCAGCATCAGAGCCCTTGTCTGAGTTTTTGTCTCATGCCGGGTGATGGAAAGGTTACAGTGGCCTCATGGTTTCTGTGTGCACATCACACTTGAGTGTCCTGGTGCTTCCTGTTTGCGGCACCCCACGGTTCAAGCAGCCCCTAGGGGCAGGGGATATCCACCACAGCTCTCAGTATGAAGATGAGACAGATCTGTGATGGGCGTCACATGACATTCAAAGGAGTCTTCATTCAAAAGGACCCTAAGGGAGGTGGGTGATTGTGGTCTGGAGGGCACTGTAGCAAGGACAAATGAAGGGACCTCCAGTACCAGGCCTGATGGGTTTTCTTTCTTGGGGGGAGGGCAGTGAGATTGAAAGAGATTGAAAGAATGGTGTGGGAGGCAGCTGGGATGTGTAGCCAGGTGAGCCACAGACCCAAGGCTGCTTCCTTGAGATGTCTGTTTCAGGCATCTGTAAGTTCTGTCCTTGGCTCCATCCTGGGAACAACTACCAGGAGTAGAGTATGGCTCTTTCAGGAGGCTTCCCCCGTCTCTTGAGCATCACCCAGAAGGGTCCTCCTGGCAAAGAGGCCAGATTGGCGGATGCAAAGGAAAGCCAGGCCATGGTCGCCTGATCAGGCTTGCAGAGTCCATGGAAGACAGTGAAAGGAACATAGCAAGAGAAAAGTCCTACCACTGTGTGGCTGTCTCAAGCTTCCAGAGCAGAAATTTATCTTCTCATACTTAGACTCAAGGGCAGGGGATTGAGAGGTCCTTCTGCTAGGTGTGTGGGTGGGAAGATGGGAGTCCTGCCCTCTATTCTAGCTTTCAGTGGGTTAGTGGTCCTCTGCACTCCATAGCTTGTGACCACATCTCTGTGTTGTCATCATTTGTCCCATGCATTTAGTCTCTTCTAAGGTCATATTGGCTAGCTGGAGTGGTAACCTAATCTTGAACATCTACTTGAACTAAATCTCCAAGGGGCCTGTTGCCAAGTAAGGTCCCGGGGACTCTTGGATGATGAAGGCACAATGTATCCCATCCTAGCCAAAGCAGCTCACTGTGTAGTCCAAGGTGCCCAAGAAAAGCTGTGATTCCAAGCCTCCAGTTAATGGGATTATAATCATGTGTCAACAACACCTGGCCAATAGTCCCACCTTACACATGGCCCTAGAATAATCAGCAAATCAAATAGGACTGCCCGTTTCTTTAAAAAGACACTTGCAAATCTTTTGGGGACAAATACTTTGTTATACTAGGGCAGTTTGTATCTGAAAGAGGCACAGTCACATCTGTAATGCCGAAATCCCGTGGAGACAGGTCTTTCCTCTTTTATTCTTAAGCTTTTATTTATTTATTTATTTATTTATTTAATTTTACTTATGTGTGTATTGTGTGTGTCTATGTGAGTAAATGGTCACGTTTTGTGTGGGTGCCTTCCAGAAGAGGGTGTTGGATCTCCTGGAAATGGAGTTGCAGGCAGTTGTGAGTTGCCTGACATGAATGCTGGGAACTGAACTCAGGTCTTCTGTAAGAGCAGAGTATACTCTAAACCACCGAGCCCAGCCCTGCCCTACTGAGCAGAGCCACCGGGAGTGGGTCTCTTGTTAGTTTGTGATCCTCCCCAGCAGGGATTGGATGGTGCTTTCCATGGCGGGTGGGGGTGGGGAGAGATCCAGCCAGGCCCTTCCATCTCCATGCTTCTGCTGACCCCACCATAAAATGCCAAACAGACACTGTGCCATCCATCATTTTTCATTTTTGATGCAATCAACTTCATGGGAGACCACATTTTCTTAGCGTATTGCGACCTTGAAGACACGATTTTAGCTGTCAGGAGCAGTAGCTTTTGTTAGCTCTCCCCAGTGTGTAAGGAGTACAGTTTTTCTGCCCACCGCCTGGTCTGGTCCCACTGCCGGGCCAGCCCCAAATAACACACAGAGACTCTATGTTTGATATTATACTGTTGGCCAGTTACTATTTTCTTATCGGCTAGCTCTGTCTTAAGTATTAACCCATTTGTGTTAATCTATGTATTTCCATGTGGTCTTCTTACCCGGAGCTGGCTGCCGCGCGTACTGCTCTCTCCAGACTCTCCATCTTGACTCCTCCTTACTCCTTCCTATTTCCTCCTTGTCTCTCCTATCTTCCTTTCCTATTGGCCAACAGTGCTTTATTATTACCCAGTATGAGAAACATATACAGAATGACATCTCCCATCACCAGTGAGCAATTGATTGTGGGGATTTTAATTGCTCATATATGTCTTGCTGTGGGTTAGGCTAATGCTAGCAGTAGGGAAGGCCAGAACTTGGATGGCTCAGTCCAGGTTTATCGTATCCTGTGTAGGTGCAGGAGCAACAGTTATGAATTCCTTGCAGCCATTCAGAACCATGTGTCTTTGCCTATGTTTCTACTGTGTTATAGAGCCTCACATCTCCACATAGAGCTGGCATGGGAAGGAGGCTTTTCTGGTCCTCCTTTTAGATGTGGCATCTTTCCTGCTGGAGCAGGAATACTGGGTGCTTCCAAGGCTCCACAGGACAGATGTGGAATCCACATTTTGTAGGAACACTGAGACCTGCCCTGGCCACATGTGAATCTATAAGAAATATTGGCCTGTGGCTGTCACATGGGGAAAGGAATGGGCAAAGAATCAAGGCTTCTTAATTACAAGTGCTTGTAATTAACAGCCATGACCTTCAGTTCATCTGAAAGGATTGCTTAAACTGCGCTGGTTAGCATGAGATGTGAGAACAACTTAAGGGGACTGGACTTCAGCAGGGCATTGACAGTGTCTGGGGGTGGAATGGAGGTTCCCTTGGGGAGCAGAGGGGCCTTGGAGCAGTTGTTTAATGGGCTCAGAACATAGTGGGGCATGAGAACTTTCTGGAACCAATGGAGGCAATGGCTGGATAACACCGAGAGTCCTTAGTGTTACTGAATGGTTAATATACAAGGCTGACATGTGTTCTACTGAAAAGCATATTCATGGAAGGACAGATGTTTTATTTACTCATCTTTGTTGGGAAGAAGTTGGGTTAGCAGTTGTTAATCATGGGTCATTTCTTTCTTTTTAAAATTAGTTCTTTGAGAGTTCAGATCTCCTCCCCATCCCCACTTCTCTCCCCATCCACCTTTGTGGGGTTTGTTTTTATGTTTTTTAAGACCAACTTACATTACCCAAATAGTCTTGGCTGTGTGGTCTTCCACTGGAGAATGGGCAGCTTACTGGGGACTATACTCTCTCCCAGCAGCTAACAATTGCCGTTTGCTCCATGGATAGGGGTGAAATTGTGTGCCCATCTTCTCTTTATGTTGGGATTTGTTCTGGCTGGGGCTTGCACAGGTTTTGTGCATGCTGTTGCAATTACTGTGAGTTCATATGTGCAGTTTCATTGCTGTGTCTAGAAGACACTTCCATGTAGTTATCCACCTCCTCTGGGTCTCATGCTCTCTCGGCACCCTCTTCTGCAATGATCCCTGAGCCTTGGGAGCAGGAGAACATATATATATATATATATATACATATGTATATATATATATGTTCTCTTTATGTCTGAGCATTCTGCAGTCTCTTATTTTTTTGCACTTTGACCATTTGTGGGTCTCTGTGTTGCTCACCAGTTACTGCAAATAGAAGCCTTTAAGATGAAGTTTGTGTCTTAGCCAGGGTTCTGTCACTGTGAAGCCACACCACGACCAAGGCAACTTTTAAAAGAAAGAATTTAACTTGCTGGCTTACAGTTTGAGGAGGTTGGTCCATGATTATCACGGTAGGGAGTGTGGTGGCAGGCAGGTGTGGTGCTGGAGCTGAGAGCTTTACATCCTGATAAGGCAGCAGAGGGAGGGAGGGAGAGAGAGAGAGAGATGGGTGGGCCTGGTGTGGGCTTTTGAAATCTCAAAGTCCACACTCAGTGACACTCCTCTTCCAACAACATGCCACACCTCTTGATCCTTTGCAAATAATTCCACTAACTGTTGACCAAGCCTTCAGTCAGGGGAGCCTGTGGAGCCATTCTCATTCAAACCATCACTTGAGAGATGCATCGATTTCACTCAGAATGGTTGTCCCTTCTGAAGTTTCTCTCCCTTGCTCTTCAGTGTCCCGACATCACCTGAGAGACAGCCTCCACACTCCAGTAACCATTGAGACATTTTACCAGACACATGTCTCCGATGCAAGGGGGGGTCAGACCTGGACCATACTGCCTTCTGAGGACCCCTGCCTTTGAGGCAGATAGTCATGAGTGTGTGTTGGCTGAGAATCCTGCATGGCCAGCGAGAGTCCATCACCTGGCTCTCTCTTCCATTCTTCCACACCTTGCTTTTCTTGATATGCCTCTCAGACGTCATCCAGGTGTGTGGATAGTAGGATGGCTCCCGGGAGAGGGAACACTTGTTCTTCAAAGAGATGGATCCAAGACAGGAGGGTTTCCATGAGTTTGAAGTTAGCCTGGACCATATTGTGAATTCTAGGCCAGTGTCAGCGAGAGTGAGACTGTGTTTCAAACAAAATAAAGCAAGATGGGTGGTGACTCATGCCTGTAATCTCAGCACTTGGGGGGCCGAATGTTGGAGGATTCCTGCAAGGTCAAGGCTAGCCTGGGCTATAATACTCTGAGGTCAGCAGCAAGGGGGTAAGTATATAATGAGATTGTCCCAAAAAGCTGGAGGGGGAAAAGGCTAGGTAGGCCTCCTCCCCTCCCAGGTTTTTCTAGGTTAGGGCCACCTTTGCATGCTCCCCACTCTGGACTTTCCACAGGTTGTTCAGGTTGTGGCTGATGACCAAGGGAATTTGTTCTTACACTTTGGCTTCTTTTGTCCATAGAGAAGCCTGACTCGTCTTTTTCATGTTTAAAAGCCATTTATAAATCTGGGGGAAAGTGAAGGATTTTTCTGCACAGCATTTTGAAGTAGAGCATATCTCTCTCTCTCTCTCTCTCTCTCTCTCTCTCTCTGTCTCTCTCTCTCTCTCTCTCCCCCTCCCTTCCTCTCTCTCTCTCTCCCACACACACAACATTTCTGTGTGAAGAAGGGTGACCTTGCCTTCAGCACTGTTCTATGGGAACACTGGAAGCCCCTCCCCGACAAGGCACCACCATGCCCACCTCTAACATCACCACTGGTTCTCCAAAGAAAATACAGATTTTAAAAGAGGTTTTGAGATGAGTGTCCCTCTTGAGGCCATTTCTCAGGGATTGATGAGCTTGGGTCCATCCTGTCCTCTGGACTAATGGTTTATTAGACGCAAAACTCCAGGGGCAGCAACCCCCAGTCACCTCTGGGTTCTGCCCTGAGCTCAGCAGGAATCAGTCATGCTGGCCTTAGCCTGCCTGAAGACAAAAGGGCTGGCTCCGACTGTGTGTGAGGTACCAGCTGGCCAGATTCCCTTCTCACCCCCCACATTGATTTATCACTTCATATCCTGTATCCTATCAGCTGCTCTTGCTGGGAAATCAGGCAGGTTATATTTTCTTTATATTGGGCCATTTCAAAGCCCCTGAGCCGGTAAGTTTAACACATTCATAGTGTATAAACACTCATGCAGTCTCCTTCTAAGGTTTTATCCTCTCTCAAAAGAAGCTGCATACACACCAGACTCATGTCAACTCCCTTTGGGAGTTGAGATTTGAAGCATTGGCCAATTTATTAAATACTTCATTTAATATTTATATATGTGTATAATGTTTGAATCCAACCCATCCCCCATTCCTAGCCATCCAATCCTTCCCCTATTCCTCCTGACTTCTTGTGCTTTTTCTTCTCTCTCTCTCTCTCTCTCTCTCTCTCTCTCTCTCTCTCATTCAACAAGTCTGCTTAGTGTAGCCTGTATTGCATGGGGATGGGGGCCATCTACTGGAGCATGGGGTAACATCTCAGGGCATGTATTCTTGAAGAGAAATGATATTCCCTCTCAGTAACCATCAATTGCCAGTAGCTCACTAGGACTGGGATTTTGTGAGTTTCCCATTTTTTCTCAATATAGATTTACATATACCAACTTGACCTCAAACTCACTATATAGTCTGTGTGACTGTATCTGGAGGTCTTCGACTGCCAGCTCTAGACTCAGGAAGAGAAGCAGAAGGGCCAGGCTCTTAGTGGGTGGCCAGGTGGGGACCCACCCACTCTACTCTGACAGTACCTCTGTTCTGTATAGACACTGGACAAAGAACAGCTTTGGGGATGTTCAGGGGTTCATCCCAAGTCAGATCCCTGTATCAATGTAGAGGCAGAGGCAAGATGCTGGGGATGGGTGAGTAGGGGAGGGGGTGATGACTGGGCTGAGAGCAGCATGAATTCCTAGCTACTAAGAGAAGGACAATGGAAACAAATGAAGGTACACGGGCAGAGGAAAGTAAACTTACAGAGACTGACCTTTAAACACCCCGTAAGACCTGCAGACATGTCATGTTTCCTAGTTTCTATGTGTTAAAATAGAAGGACAGAGATGCTCACTAATACCCCAGGTTTATGATGGCTTTCTTGAGAAGAAATTAGAGACTCTGGCAGTATCTGTTTCTTTCCCTCCTTCCTCCTCCCCCTTGCTCGACCCCCCATCCCCATCGAACACAGGTCCTTACACATGTTAGGCAAGTGCTTTGTCACTGAGCCACAGTCCTAGACTTTTCTTTTTCGTTTGAAGGCAGGGTCTTGCCATGTTGCCCAGGCTGGAGCTTACTCTATAGCCCAGGGTTTCCACCCTCCTGCCTTAATCTTCCAAGTAGCTGGGATGACAGGCTCCTTACCTTACTTCCCAGTGGCTGTGATCTTTATCCTTCCACAGTCCCTGCCTATCTTAGCATCCTTGCTCCCCCACCTCGGGGGTTCCCATCCTTCTGTTAGAACACCTGAGGTTTGCCCCAGGTGGAAGCCTGGGTAGTTAGTGAGCCCCCTCCCCCCCACTGTCTCAGGGTACAGTGATCTCATTTGATTTGAAAGAAAGGGGTCTGGAGAACCAGGAAGCCTCTGGGAATTGGGGTAACATCCTGCATGAGCCCCAGTCTGCACAGCTGCCTGAAGCCGGTATTTAGCTGTCCCCCCTGCTGGTGGGAACCAATTGCTATTTCCATAAATAATCCTCCAGATAAGTGATTTAGTTGACTTAATGAGTCAGCTTGTGATAATCAGACCTGGCTGAGAGCATACATGTATTTCACGCTCATTCCCATCTCCGACTGTGAACATTTTCTTGGAACCAGGGATCTGAAGGTTAATGGCATGGTCAATCCTGGAGCTTGGAGTTGACTAAAGGCCAAGTGGCCAACCACCTCAGATCTTGGTGTTTCCTTTGTCCTGAGGATTGAATTCATGGTCTCACACATGCCAAGCAAGCTCGATGTTGCTGAGCTATGCCCTGAGTCCTCTTTTTATTATTTTCAGACAAGATCTTACTAAGATGCACAGACTAGCCTTGAACATACTCTATAGCACAGGCTGGCCTTGAACTTGCAATTTTCCTGCCTCAGCCTCCTAAGCAGCTGTAATGACAAGCATGTGTTACTAGGCCTGGTAATCTGTGGGGTTGTGTTTGCTGCTGGAAAGAATTGTGCCTCCCTGAACTTACAAGTGGTGTCTCCAGAGAACATTAGAACCAGTCAGGGAAGACAGCAGCACATTGACTAGGTTGTCATGTGACTCATTCCACCATGACAATCTAATATCAGATGTCTTGGCAGTCTGGCACTCTCATGAGCACTTGGCAGAGGCATTCAGGCATACACCTGTACCTTCATTAAACACACTGTCTTGGGCTTTCTATTGCCGTGATAATCACCTGACTAGAAGCAACTTGGGGAGGAAAAGGTTTATTTCCGCTTACAGGTTCCATATCACTGCTCATCATGAAGGGAAGTTAGGGCAGGGATGCAAGGCAGGAACTGAAGCATGGAGGGATGCTGCTTACTGGCTTGCTCATCATGGCTTGCTCAGTTTGCTTTCTAATACGAGCCAGGACCACCTGCCCATAGTAGGCTGGGCCCTCCCACATCAACCACTAGTAAAGAAAATGCCCTATGGATTTGAATAAAGACAGTCTGATGGAGACATTTTCTCCATCGAGGTTCCTCTTCCCAGATAACTCTAGGTTTGTGTGGGGTTGATGAAAACCAACTCTATACCCAGGGACACTGAAAATATCTGCAGAGGTTTTGAGTGTTGTAGCTGGGTAGATCTCATTGGCCAGGAAGAGTTTCCCCTTTTCTCCTCTCTGCAGACACCAGCTCTGCAGACACCAGCTCATGCCCCAAGGTCCCCAGGCCACCTACACATACTCATTGTCTGCAGACCTGGAGGCTCCCCTGCCTGCTCAGACCTGAGAATTTTAATCCATGGGACGAATGACTCAGCCCAGGAAGGTGTTGTGTTTACAGTGGACTTATTATGAAAGATGCATCGCATCAGGACAAGTGAAAAGCCTCCTATGGTGAAGGCCAGGGAGGGTCTCAAGCTTGAAGCATCTGTGATAGCAGGACAGGCTACCCTACCAGTTTGTCACCATCATGGATATTCTTTCCTGTCCAGAGTGCTATTGGAAGTCCCACTCTGTGATCGTCTGAGCTAGAGTCCCAGCTCCAGCCCAGGGGAGGTGTGGGGTCTTCATTCCTCTCTGCTGGGGGCTCCCCCCTTTCCTCAGGCCCTCCCCATCCTTGGAGCTGCTGACCTGCTGATGGGCCTATGGGGCAGCTCACTACTGACGTGAGGATTTATCTATGGTAATGGCCCATGGGAGCTTCATTTCTTTTAAATTATTATAGTTTATTCATGTGTGTATGTGCGTGCACAAGTATGCACGGGCATGCTCGAACACACACATGCCATGCCATGGGTGTGGAGTCAGAGGACTTGTAGAAGTCAGGCCTCTCCTCCTATCATGTGGAGTGTAGGGATGGAATTCAGGTTGTCAGGCTAGGCAATGAGCACCTTTCTTTAGCCACCAAGCCATCTCGCCAGCCCTTCTTTTTTCTTTTAAAAGATTTATTTTATGTCTGTGGCTGTTTTGCTTGCATGTATATCTGTGTACAGCATACATGCAGTGGCTGGTAGAGGCCAGGGGAGGGTGTCATAGCCTCTGAGACTAGAGTTGTAGAAGGTTGTTAGGCACATGGATGTTTGGAATTGAACTGGGTCCTCTGGGAGAACAGATGGTGCTCATAAGGCCGAACCATCACCTCTCTAGCCCCAGTTTCATGGCTCTTTGCTTTTAAGGCACAGTTTCACTATATAGCCCTAGCTGGACTAGGGCTCACAATGTAGACCAGGCTGGCCTCGAACTCTCAGACACCTCCACCTTGTTTCCATGCCTTTTGATGCTGTAGCCTGCTCACAGCCCTGTGAGTGATGATGCCTCTGCTTCCCTCTTAGAACCACCCAGTTTTGGGAAGCTGTCCGTTTCCAGATGCATGGAATATGATCTGCCAGTCTCTGCCCTCCCCCTCCGCCCTCCCCTCCCTCCCTCCGGTACACATTGTTGAGTTAGCATAACGAGTCAGGGTTTGATGTTGAGATTCCTGGGCTCTCTCTGTGCAGATGCCTTGTTGCCTTGGATGGCAACAAGCAGCAGCGAGAGTTGGGGTGACTGGGTGTGATGGAAATTAGGGCACATTGGATCAAAACTTAAAAGGTTTATTTGCCTTGAGAAATGTGTGTGTTTGGATGTTAAGACACAGGGCTTATGCCCACACTCATGTGTGGTTTACCCATAACATCTGGCTGGTGGCTGCATGCCCCTTGAGGGCTTCGCGATTGCACCAAGCCAAGCAAAATCTCTTCTTGCAAACATTGCTGATTTTCCCACCCTGCAGGAGTTTTGATTAAATGACAATATGGCTGTTGTGCACCTGTGTCCATGGATTTGCAGCCAGTTAGAGCCGGTCTCACAAACACAGTCGCTTTTCATTAGAAGGGAATTTCAAGCTTGCTATGAAGTTGCAAGTGGGTCCATCTACCCCTCCCATCACTTAGGATTGTGTTTCCTTTCTGCTTTTACTCTTTTCTGCAGCCTGGTCTCAGACAGCGTTGTTGGTTGCTTTTACCCTTTGCTCTTAATCTTTGTGGGGCCAGCCACCCGGCTCCCAACTAAATCACATACGGAGGCTTATTCTTTCTTATAAATGCCTGGCCTTAGCTTGGCTTATTTCTAGCCAGCTTTCCTTAACTACCTTTTGCCTCTGGGCTTTTTCCTTTTCTTAGTTCTGTCTATCTTACTTTCACTCTTCCTCTTGGCTGGCCATGTGGCTGGCTGGCTGGCTACCCTTCTTTTCTCACTCCTTGGTCTTTTCTTCCCAGAGTTCTCCTATTTATTCTGCCTGCCAGCCCCATCTATCCTTTCTCCTGCTTTGCTACTGACCATTTAGTTCTTTATTAGCCCATCAGGTGTTTTACACAGGCAAAGAACCACAGCTACACAGAGTTAAACAAATGCAACCCACCTTTGCATCATTAAAGACAAATGTTCCATGACATAAACAAATGTAACACACCTTAAAATAATATTCCACAACAAATAGTTCACAAAGAAGGGAGGAGAAGAGCCAAGTTGGGTTCGAAACCAAATGATAAATCTGAGAACAAGGCCAGGCTCTAGGAAAACCCCAGCCAAACCATCAGAGTCAGGAAGTTGGATGCTGGTATCGGTGACTGCCTGATGGTACTAGGCAGTGGATTCGGAGCTAGTGTGGGGAGACAGGAGACGTGTCTTATCAAGAAGAAGAAGCCGGTGGCTTCAGTGTTCATGTGGTGGGGGTGGGACCACAGTGCCTCTTTGGTTTGGCATGGTTAGTAAGGAGCTATGATGACCTGTGGGTGCCCATTCCTCCTCTAACTCGGCTAAGTATTACATGCAGTTGATGTTCCAATCCGTTTCAGTAGTTACAGTTTCCCAGGATCCCCCAAAGCTTTTCCTATGCAAGGGGAAAACTTCTTCCCCACCCTACTTATATATTATTTTACTCATTGGGCAAATTCGTTGACATTTTTTATTTTAATACTTAAATTGAAAGGGAGTGTCTTGGGGCTTGCCAAGCTGGTTCTCGTGGATTTGCGGTGGGGGGGGGGCTTATTTTGTAGCTTGGTCAGATCTGGAGCTCACAATCTTCCCTGCCTCAGCTTCATGAGTTGCCAGAGTGTGTGCAACCACATTTGGCTCTCCTTTTATTTCTTGACACATGGCTTCCCCTTTGAGTCTCTTTGTCTCCAGTCAGTAAGGGGTTCAGGGGCTCTTGGTACTTATCTGCCACCTTTCTAGAGATTGGGAGAGCCCCTGCCTCCTCTACCCAAGGCAGACATTGGATATGGTTATAGTTGTGTTCACTACAAGGGGGGAGGGGTGGGGGGCACGTCTCTGCTTCTCGAAGCTCATGAAGGCAGAGTCACAGGAGGGCTGTGCACCTGGGATTCCTGCCCTTTTTTGGGGGGGAGGGCAGGGTTTCTTTTTTATTTTTTTACTACTAATCTCAGTTCCCCCTCTTTCCCCTCTCCCCACTCCCCCCACTTCCCCCTTACCCCACCCCTCCTTTTGCTCCTCAGAGAGGTAAGGCCTCCCATAGGGAGTCAACGAAGTCATCACCCCAGCTGAGGCAGGACCAAGGCTCTTCTCCCCTGTGTCCAGGCTGAGCAAGGTATCTTTCCATAGGAAATGGGCTCCAAAAAGCCAGTGTATGCATTAGGGATAGATCTTGGTCCCACTGCCAGTGGCCCCAAAACTGCCCAAGCACCTACTGTCACCTACATTCAGGGTGTCTAGTTTGGTTCTATGTAGGTTCTCCAGCTGTCAGTCTCAAGTCAGTGACCTCCCACTAGCTTGGGTCAGCTGTTTCCCATCCTGGTCTTGACCCCTTTGCTCATATCATCTATCATTCCTTCCTTGGATTCCAGGAGCACAGCCCAGTGAATGGTTAGCTGTACATCTCTGCATCTGCTTCCATAAGTTACTGGATGAATGCTCTATGATCACAATTATGATGGTCCTCAATCTGATTACAGGGAAAGGCCAGTTCAGGCACCCTCTCCACTGTTTATTTAGAGTTTTATCTGGGGTCGTCCTTATGTATTCCTGGGAATTTCCCTAATGCTAGGTTTCTCAATAATCCTCTAATGGCTCCCTCCATCAAGGTAATTCTTTCCTTGCTCTCCCTCTCTATTGGACAGGGTTTTGAATAGTTCAGGCTGACCTCTAACTTGATAGTAGTTAAGGACACCTTGAACTTCCAATCCTCCTGCCTCCATCTCCCACATGCTGGGATTATTGGCTTTATAATTTATGTGGTGCTAGGTATTAAACACTGGGCCTCATGCATGCTAGCCAAGCCCTCTCCTGGTCTCTTTCCGTTTCCAGCCGGTTTGCAGACCAGCGGATCTCCGCTAGAGATCAGTCCACAGTCCCACCTAGTCTCTCCTCTGTCCACAGTTTTAGTTCCTTTACTGACAGTGAGAAGCCTAGATTCATCCCACACAATCTGTACACTTAGCAGCTTATTCCTAGAAAAACACTGCTGGTCCCTTTCAGTATGTTTGCAGTTGTCTTTTGCCTCAGGGTCCATAATCCCCATCCTACCCAGGTAAGCTCCTAGGAATCCCTGCTGCCTCATCTCAACTTCCAAGGGGTTAGAGCTCAAGGGAAGCTCAACTCAGTTCAGATGCTACTGCTTTTGTACTGTTAAGTTCCTGCCTCACCCATCAGGTCTTTTTGTTGAGTATGAACCTTGTGTCAGTGCCCGGCCCCCAGCTTTAGGCTAGGGATAGGGATAGGGATAGGGATAGGGATAGGGATAGGGATAGGGATAGGGATAGGGATAGGGATAGGGATAGGGATAGGGATAGGGATAGGGATAGGGATAGGGATAGGCTTGTTTCCTGGGGCATGTCAGAATAGAGTGGCTTCCTCTTTGCTGTGTGCACACTGAGATCCCTTGCCTGGGAAAGTGGTGTCCTCAGCAGATATACAGGGAGCCCACACAGTAGATCTGAGGGAGCTCACATCTTCACAAGAGAATCATTCCCCACAGGCATCTAAGGACCATCTGCCAAGCCAGCCTCCTCCCTCTCTCCTGGCCTCAGGACTATCTGAGAGCTGATCTTTGTTGTTGTTTTTAAACAAGGATAGACAATGACACAACTTCAAACTCTGGCATGGTTCCAAGTCGGAAGGAAATAAGAACTCTTGGGACATGCTACCCATCCCCATCCCATCCCTATCCCATCCCATCCCCATCCCCATCCCATCCCCATCCCTTCCCCATCCCCTCCCCATCCCCATCCTGTCCCCATCCCACCCCTATCCCATCCCATTCCCATCCCATCCCCGTTCCCATCCCCATCCCATTCCCATCCCATCCCTATCCCATCCTTATCCCATCCCATCCCATTCCCATCCCATTCCCATCCCATCCCATCCCCATCCCCATCCCATCCCATCCCATCCCATCCCCATCCCATCCCCGTTCCCATCCACGTTCCCATCCCATCCCCATCCCCATCCCATCCCCGTTCCCATCCCATCCCATCCCATCCCCATCCCATCCCCATCCCATCCCCGTTCCCATCCACGTTCCCATCCCATCCCATCCCATCCCCGTTCCCATCCACGTTCCCATCCCATCCCCATCCCATCCCCATCCCATCCCCATCCCATCCCCATCCCATCCCATCCCCGTTCCCATCCCCATCCCATCCCCATCCCATCCCCATCCCATCCCATCCCCATCCCATCCCATCCCATCTCCGTCCCCATCCCTCTCCCCATCCCATTCCTGCTCTTCCTTCCCTGTCTCTACCCCATCCCAACACACCTGCTCCTCCAGCTTCCACTTTTACCATTGACCCATTAATTTCTGGTTTATCCCCTGTGTTTCTTTTGGCACAGATGAACACACACATGCACATTGTTTCCTTTAAAAATTATATTTTACTCATTTATTCTGTTTTTTTTTTTTTTTTGTTTGTTTTTTGTTTTTGCCTGTGCATCAAAGTCTGGCTACGGATGTCAAAGGATAACTTACAGGAGTCAGGTCTCTCTTTATGGTCCTGGGAATTGAACTCAGGTCATCAGGCTTGGCAACAAGTACCTATACCTGCTAAGCCATTTTGATGCCCTCTCTCTTTTTCTTAGTCCCTTACACTGTGCCCTCATTTAACAATATATCTAATTTATTTGTGCAGGAGGGGTGAGTTCAGGGGACTTGTTGTATAACCCCATGACCATGCTAAAGTGTTGGCTATATTCCTGATAACTAGTAGTGGAGCTCTATGGTATTCTCCTTATAAAAGTGATACATAATGATATGCTAATGAGCTTGTTAGCCCCCTCCCTCCCCAGTGCTCATGAACTTCAGGTAACATCTTTTCCACAGTAAATGCATTCATTTTAGTCAATTAATAATTACAACCCCTCCCCATATTAATTACTTTTCTCATCACTGTAACAGGTACTTGGAGAAAAGCTTAAGGGAAAAGAGCACTATGGCCAAAGGAAATAGAGTCCATCATGTCAGCGAGGACGTGATGGCAGGAGGGGGAGGTGGCCAATCACATAGCCTCTGCAGTCAGAAAGCAGAGAACAATGGAAGCTGATGCTCAGCTCACAAATATGTTTCTCATGGTATTAGTGAGTGGCTCGTCTGGGCCATCCCATTGAGGAAAAGCAGGTTTTATTACACAAAATCCAGTTTTCCAATCAGAGGCATTGACTCCATTGATCAGTGTTAAGCCAAAGCATATCAGGTGGCTCTGGCTCATGAGGATGGTGTCACCCACATCAGGGTGGGTCTTCGGTCCTCAGTTAAATCTCTCTGGAAACTCCCTCATAGGCACCCCCCAGAGGTGTGTCTCCTAGGTGAAGTTGGCAATCAAGTGAGTTCGAGGCCAGCCTGGTCTACATAGTGAGTTCCAAGACAGCTAGTTTACATAAAGCAATCCTGTCTCAACCTCCCCCTGCAAAAGATTAATTACCACCCCTCCCCCAACTCGTCCTATATCCTAGAGATTGGTGCACACCACTCCATGGGGCGTTTCTTTCTTTGTGCAAGTATAACATTTGCCTGTGGGAAAGCCTCTGTGTTTTCTTCAACCACTTTGCTAGATGTGAGCCCTTTATGGCTATTTCTGACTGTTTGCCATTATTTAAAAATATTTTCTTTTTCAGTGTGTGTGTGTGTGTGTGTGTGTGTGTGTGTGTGTGTGTGTGTGTAGAGGCAGTGGATCCCCAGGAGCTAGAGTTACAGGTGGCTATAAACCGCCCCATATCTGTGCTGGGAATTGGACTTGGGCCCTCTGCAAGAGCAGTAAGTGCTCTTACCTTCTGAGCCACCTCTCCAGCCTCACACTTCCCAGTTACTAACAAGGCTAGTTTGATCACCCAATGCATGTTTATTTTGATATCATTACTGATAATTCTTACTGTCTTGAGTATAAATTACCAGCATAAAGGTGTCAAGAAGCAGACACAGAAGCAATATTTTGGAAGACCCCTACAGAATGCCATTCTCAGGGATGTCTGGGGTACCTTCCTCACGCAGTTTGCTGCTGCACTTGGTAATTTTTGCCAATTTGAAAGAATCTAAATGTAGCTTTAATGTGCACCTGTCTAACCACAGGTGAAGTCGAATTTATTTTCCGTGTGTGTGTACATACCTGTAAGTGTGTGTAGAGGTATGAATGAAAATATGTGTATGTGGAAGCCTGTTCTGTATTGGAGAATGATCTGATAGCCACATGTGTGCTTTGAATGAGTGAGTTTATTAAGCATATAGCAAGTAAAAGTGAAAGAAAAAATAGGAAATGGCAGAGAGGGAGAGGGAGGGAGGGAGAGAGAGAGAGAGAGAGAGAGAGAGAGAGAGAGAGAGAGAGAGAGAGAGAGAGAAGCATCACCCAGTCAGGAGTTTAAAACATCCTGCAGAGAAGATTGGAGTAGCCTGATTGGCAGAGCAAACAAAGCAACATCATCTAATCAGGGGCTTACAACATCCAGCCGAGACCAACAGGGAAGCAGCGGCTGTGCTGGGGTTCCTATTGAGAGTCTTTTTCCATTGATGAGCTTTGGGCTTCCGGTCCCACTTCAGGCATTTTTACACCATGGGGTAAGTAAGCATCAGTGGTCTCTGCTGGGAAAGGTTCTTTTAGCCCATCTCAAGGGGGCAATGTGCTCTTGGGCTGTTTTGTTCCCTTTCTCCCTGTCACAGGGTTAGGGTCCAGCCCACTTAGGAAAAGGACTTTTAGAGGACACTGGAAATAAAACTGAGTCCAGATAAGGGAGGAGCCACTGGCTCCCAGAGCCTGTTTGCAACAGGCTTAAACATACCATGGCAATTTACCAACACAACGTATGCTGCAAAGCCAGATATTGACCTCAGGTGCTGATACCCAGGACACCGTCCACTTTATCCATTTTTAAATTTAAAACATTATTTTATGGATATGGGTGTTTTCCCTGCATGTATGTCTGTGCACCACACAAAGACCAGAAGAGGTCACAGAATCCCTTGGGGCTGGAGCTGCAGCCAGTTGTGAGCTGCCATGTGGGTGCTGAGAAGTGAACCAGGCCCTCAGCAAGAGCAGTCAGTGCTCTTAACTGCTGAGCCATCTCTTCAGCCCCATCTACTTTGTTTTTGATGCAGGGTCTCTCACTGATGTGGAGTACATCCATTTGTCCTAGGCTGGCTGACTGGCCAGCAAACTTCAGGGATCCATCTTTTTGTGTTTGCTTCCCTAGCTCTGGGAGTATAGTATGCACCATTATGCTTGAGGGTTGAACTTGGGTCTTCATGCTTGTGCAACAAGCCCTTTACCAACTGAGTCATCTTCCCCAGGCTATTTCTTTTCACATTTTGAGGATGCTTGTGTGTGTGTGTGTGTGTGTGTGTGTGTGTGTGTGTGTGTGTGTGTGTACACATAATACATGGTACATGTGTGTGTTTGTGGTCCCTTCATGAACCTAATTTGTTCCCCATGTATCTCCACTTGTTCTTCTCTTTATTCTAGAACCTTCCTCTCTTAGCTTCTGTCCTTCCCCTTTCCATGGGAAAGGTGATATTAGGAATGGAGACTGGAGACCTTTCCCCGCTCACTATTCCGTGCTGCCAGGGTGATGGATTTGGATCCACTGAAGGCCAGAACGTCCTTCCAGCAGGTTTCTTGCTGCTGCCTGGGCTGCCTTGTCCCTTTGTCAGGGTGTCTCTTTTTTTTCATCCTCAGCATGGCTGCTGTGTCTTCTGAGAGGGGTGGAGCAGATGGTCAGACATGGTGACTTCTGGCCCATCAGTCATTCCAGCCTGTCCTCCATCCCCTCTGTCATCATCTTGACAATTGCTGAAAATATCCCACCATTCCCTCTTGCTCCCAGTGTCCGCTGTTTAAGCTGATTGTTGGCTACACATTGGAGCTGCTGGGGATGGTTTTAAAGAGCTAGGTGTGGTGCCCCCCCCCAGGAGACTTTGGTTAATTAGTCTAGACAAGAGTTGGCTTGTTCAGAGTTCTTAGTGCCTCCAGGTAGCTCTCATTCTTAGTCCCATGTTGAAACTCACTGGTCCAAGGAACACATGAGTGGAATCAGGTCAAAAATGAAGGGTAAGACAATCTTGCACAGGGCAGGATTGTTCCAGAATGGTCATCCCCTGAGCTCCCTGGGGCACCTGCTGGCTGATTCAGAGGACAGAGCTCAGGGGATTCATAAGAGGTGGCCAAGGACAGAATCTAGATTTTCTGTAATGAAGGCATGTACAGAACAGAAGGCACCGATACTGTCTTTTTTTGGGACTTGAGGCTGTAAGATTATAGTGTAATAGCATAGAGAGAGCAGGGATGATGTACCCAGGCCTTGTGTCAGGAAGATGCTGAATGCTGAAAGGAAGCGTGTCAGTATGGAACAGAGAGAACACAAACTCAGAGTTTAGGAGTTCTAGAACCTTCCATGTTAGTGACAAGAGACTGAGATGGATATCTATGAAGAGTTTTCTCTGTGTTAGGTGTAGGGTTGTTATCTTTAAAAAAAAATTTGAAATTTTTATTTACTTATATATTTTATGTATGAGTGCTCTGTCTCCATGTCTGCCTGCATGCCAGAAGATGCTATCAGAATCCATTATAGATAGTTGTGGACTGAAATGTGGTTGCTGGGAGTTGAACTCAGAACCTCTGGAAGAGCAACTAGTGCTCTTAACTGCTGAGCCATCTCTCCAGGGGCTGTGGTCTAGTTTCCTTTATTCAGTCACATACATAGAAGCAATCCTGCCAAGAATGACTGACTCATCCAGCCAAAACCCCCCAACCCTACTATACATGTGCATCAAGGGAAATTAGTCATTGGTCATGGGATGGACCCATCCAGAACCTCCACCATTACAGGGTTTCCATGTGGGGTTGTGTGACCTTGTCCTCAGTCTGACCCTGTTATGTGATACTCTTAGGTGTCAAGTTAACAAAGGGTGAATATTTGTAATGGTTATGCATTGATTGTCCACAGGATCTAGCATCTAGGATACAAATTTCTAGGCATGTTTGAGAGTGCTTCTAGATGGGGTTAATTAAGAAGCAAAGACCACCCTAAATGTAGGCAGCACCAGCCCATGAGCTGGGGGTCTGGACTGTAAAGAGAGACAGGAAACTGAGCACTTACATTCATTTCTCTGCTTCCCAATTATGGATGCTGTTATGACTGGGTACCACAGATTGCTGTGGCCATGCCTAACCAACCATTTGGATGGACATGCACGTACACACACACATGCACACACACACACACTTTACCAAATAGGTTAAAGTAACAATTAAAAATTGGTTTTAGTAATCACATTTGACTTAATGTTTCTAAAATATCAATTCAAACACCTTCAGTGATATATGCTGTTTAACTTTCTTTCTCTCATAGTCTTCAAAACCCAGTGGTCATCTTGTAATTAGGCATTTCTGTGTGGACTAACCTTGTTTTGGTGCTTGATGGCCACTCAAGGCAGCACAATTGGTAGGCAGGGCTGAGAGCCGGAAGATGAGTGACACCTACTGTGCATTTAGCAAATGTGTTAAGCCGGGTGTGGTAACTCAGACTGTATTACTGGAAATTGGAAGCTAGAGAACTGGAAATTCAAGGCCAGTCTGGACAACAACAGACTCAGATCCTGTCTAACCTCCCCTCCTCCCCCTCACAAAAGTAAGAGACAGAAAGGAGAAGATGACAGAGAAAGGCTTACTACCAAGCTTCATCCATTGCCTTGACAAAGGGAGGGAGCAGTCATGACTTTTGGGCCTTGCTATAGCTGGGGTTTCAAGGCCTATGCTAGTGAGGAGGCAGAAATGGAGCACAGAGCTGGAGAGGAACTCCTACCCCACCCCTGCATTTGCCACCTCTGTGAACTCCAAAGGCCGGGCCAGCTTTCAGGATTTAGGCCTCAGCAGTGAACAACATTGGCCATAAGATGTTCCCAGGAGCTGAACCCTCATATTATTCAACACCTTCTCCCAGCCCACAGCCTGCTAGTAAGGGAACGTGAATCTTTTTAAAAATGGCCCCTGCCTCTAACCACCACGGATCCAGAGCAAGAGACCACAGACTGCAGCTCCACCTTGGCCTATAAATATTTAAATGGAAGTTTGGCTTTCGGAGTCAGTGCATCAGAGGCCAAGGTCAAGCTTTTTGACCCTTTGTCAATTTACTCAGTGAAATACGATCCTGCTGGCTCCTGTTTTCAGAAGTCCTCTGTGGTTCCCTCTCCCCTAGTCCAAAGGGCAGCTTCGTCTCCAGATGCAGAATTCAGAGCAGGCAGGCACACCTGCACTGATTGCAAATATATAAGTGCAGATATTAAAATTTGTTTCCTTGCCCACAGAGTCTGTTGGTTTACCATTCCTCCTCACTGTGCTGTTTCAGCACTAGGGCAGATGGACAGCTCCTAGCCCAGCCTGGCATAGGCCTAGGCTATTTACTGAAAAGGCTGCCAGACAACTCCAGGGCTGGGACAGTTAAAAGCCTCATCCTAGGCTCTCACTGCTTCTCCCCAGGCTGCCAAGCCTGACCTCAGAAGGCCCTCAGGCTCCAGCCTGCCACAGCTCCTTCCTGTGTGTGACAAAAATGCTCTCTGGTATTCGGGGGTGGGGGGACATTATCTGCTGTCAGCTCCTGTGGTCCTTTCAAAGCCTCTGGAAGGTCACTGGGTAGATGTGGAGAGGAGATGTGGGGGAAGGGCTGGCACCTGGGGATTTGCCATCCTACTGTTGAAAACACTCCAGTGAGCTGTGGCCTGGTGCATGCCCAGATGTTATTTCGTGTCTGTCGCTGTGACAAAATACCCCAACAAAAGTGACTTAATAGAGAAAAGGGTCCGTTTCAGCTCACAATTCCAGGTTACAGCCCATCACTGTGGGGAAATCAAGGCAGGAGCTTCAAGCACCTAGTTGCATCACGGGTTCAGTCAAGGGCGGAGAGATGTGAATGCACGCTCACCTGCTTGCTTGTGCTCAGCTTGGCTTCCTCACTCATACAGTTCAGGAATTCCTGCCTAGGGAATGGTGTTGCCCATAGAGAGCTGAGTTTCCCTGTATCCATTATGACAATCAAGATAATTCCACACAGGCCAACCTGATCTATGTAAACTCCGTTGACACTCAGGGGGTGAGATAGGAATTCACCTCTGGCTCTGTGCCACATCCCTGTCATTCCCCAATTACACAGCTTTCATACCTCAAATACCCCAGATAGGCCCACAGGACCACCCAATCCCTCATCAAGATTCTCTACCTAGATAATTCTAGGTTATATCAAGATGACAACAAATGCTAACCAGCCCCTTAGCATAGAAATACCTAAGGTAAGACAAACTTCCACCAATGGAAGGATTAAATAACAGCCCATAGGAGGTGCTTCTAAGTAACACTGAGGGTTAAAAAAAATGCAGGCTCAATTTGAGAAGCCCAGCTAGAGCTATTAGGATGAACACACAGATATTTATAAAAGTTTATAATCGGATCTTCCCTGCCCCTAAAATACCAACTTGGCCAGCAAGATTGTCTCTGCTGCCTTGGGTCAATATTGCAGGTAGATGCTGTTTGCTCTGTTCAGATGGTGAATGTTTAACTTTTAAAACAGTTCTGGTGGTTTGAATGAGAAATGTCCCTTATAGGTCCAGGTGTTTGAACACCTGGTCTCCAGCAGGTGGTGCTGTTTAGGGGGAGCTTATGGAACCTTTAGGAGGTATGTGGTTTTAGGGATTGAACTCAGGTTGTCCAGTTTTAGTGGCAAGCCCCACTGAGCCAGCTTGCCAGCCCCAGATGATGAATACTCTGTCATTTATCCCTAGGAACTGTCAGTTTAGTTACTGGAATATCTGCTCACTGCCAGCCTTGCCTGCTCTTCAAGCTTTGTGTCTCCCAGCTAGGGCCTGTTTGGGCTGTGTGTCTTCTTCAGTGTGTCATGGACACTCACCTCTCTTTTAGTCTCTGACTATGATGAATTAGCCGAGTCTCCCTAGAGCTACTGAAGTTCCCTCCCTCAGTGAACACAACCTTGTTTGGAAATAGGATCTTTTTTCACAAATGCCAAGTTAAGGTTATTCAGTGACCCAAACCCAATGTGACGTGTGTCCTTACAGAGTAGGATTTGTCACATACATAGAGGAGAGTGATACAAAGACACCAGAGAATTACCCTCAAGTTGAGGAATGTCACAGGCTGATAGAGGCCTGGGGGACAAGCTTAAAGCAGGTCCTCCCATCTGGCTCTCAAAGAAACCAGTCATACCATCAGCTTGAACTTGGACCTCCAGCTTTTCAAACCAAGAGATAGAGCACCTTCGGCGGTCTGTAGCACTTTGCTATCCAACCCCAGGGCACAAGCTACTGGCTGTGTCATGAGAGAGAAGACATAAAGAGGGCGGTCCTATTTGCATCAAACTGTCAAGAGTTGGCCCCGTCCAGCATAGGTAGAATTCTAACCTCTGCCATTCACAGTTTCCTGTGTGTCCTATGCGCTGTGTCTTTTCACACGGCCCTTTGTGATTCTTGCAGGGTCTGTTCTTGCCATAAATGATGCAATCTCCACTTAGAAGGAGGTCTTAGGGGGAAGGTTTGTCTCATAGGCTGTAGTTTCCCAACTTCACTGTGCAGTTCTAGTTAAGACTGAGACACAGCCACATTCAAGAAAACATACAGTTTTAGAATCTTTCTTTGAAAAAGAATATTAAAAATCAGACTAAGTGCTCAACACTGGAAACTAGATGAAGAAAATAAGGTAGGAGCTGAACAAAAGGACAAAGGGAAAACCAGAGAATAATGAGTTAGCAATGAGCAGTAGAAGCAGAAATTATATTTCTAAATTTTGAGATTTTTAAATTTTTGTGTGCACATGAGTGAAGTACCATCAGAAGCCAGAAGGGGGAGTCAGAACCCCTAGACCTGGCGCGGGAGGGTTGTGAATCCCCCATGTGGAAGCTTGGAACTCAATTTCAAGTCCTTTGTAGGAGAATACAAGCTCTTAACCCAGGATCCATCTCTCCAGCCCCTCAGAGAAATTGTTTTGAAGTCCTAGATACAGTTTCCATTACAACACTTTCTAGAAGTTGCAGTAGTTTACTAAGGGTAAGGCTGGTGCTTCCACAATTCCTTAAAAGCATCTCCAGATTCAGAGTTCAGCTAATCCACCCAAGGAATCCTTTGCCCAAGGCAGTGTGACAAGAGACAGGGGCTCTGGAAAAACTAACAAAAACCAGGTCAAAGGCTATTGGTTTCTAGATTGTGTCCAAGTGCAGCTGCCAAGTTGTATGAGTCTGCGTCTATGCCTGGAGACTCCCTCAGTGCTGGGATGGGACAGTACCACCGGCAGCTCTAGGGCCTGCAGGTGGACCCTTGGTTGTGTGTGTGTACTTGCTCTTCCCCTTCCCAGCCGTGTGTATTAGTTTCTTGTGTCCCTGTTATGACAGAATACCTGATGCAAAGGCAGTTTAAGGAGGAAAGGTGTATGTTGACTCACAGTTGGAGGGCACGATCCTTAACGGTAGCGAAGGCATGAGGTCACGCTACATCTCGGTTTCCCAATTGTGTATGTATCGTTGCCTTCTCCATTTTAGTCACCTTGGGATCCCAGCTCACTGAATGGTGCTTGCGGTTGGATGGGGGTCTTCCCTGTTCAGCTGACACAATCTAGAAACTCCCTCACAGACAAGCCCAGAGTGTATCTCCTAGGTGATTCCAGATCTCGTTAGACTGACTGTTAGTCTTACCCATGACACCATGGCTACGTAGCTTACCTCCGGGCTGGTTTTCTCATCTATCAAGTCAGGCTGAGAGTGTCAGTCACCAGGTGGGAAGGATGCAGTGACTCCAGACAAAGTGTGCTTGGAACTCCTTCGGGCACATGGAGGGACTCAATGGATGCCGACTGGTACCTCGCTACCATCATTGTGCCTTCACTCTTGTTGTGGTTTTCACATTTTACCCTAACAGCTACTTTATTTAGCTTTATTACTCAGAGCCGGTCAGCCCCCTTAGTAGCCATGTGGCTCACTGTTGTTTTATGCCTCCTGTTTCCTGTGGCAACTCTGTGTGTGTCTGGGTCTGTCTGTCTGTCTGTCTGTCTGTCCCATCAGTGGGACAAGAACCCACCAAGACATCCACAAGCTTGTTTCCATGTAGAGCAGTGGGTTCTCAACCTGTGGGTTGTGACCCCCAAAAGGCCATTGGCAGATATTTATATTAGGATTCATAATGTAGCAAAAATTACATTTATGAAGTAGCAATGGAAAGGATTTAACAGCGTGGGGGTTTACCATGGCATGAGGAACTGTATTAAAGGGTCACAGCATTAAGGAGATTGAGAACCCTTGCTGTAGGGGAAAGTAAATGAGCTGAGCTTTTTGGGCAAAAATCCTCCAGAGAGCCTGAACAAAGAGTCTTAAGGAGGCAGGAGACTCCCAGAAGCGGGGGTGGGGGAGACACCACCCTACCCTGGGCTCTAGCTCTTTTCCCTTTATAGAAATAAACAAGTTCTAGACTCTTTCCATCTCTGCTTAGCATCCTTGCCATGACATTTACAAAGCAACTATTTTAAAAATTAAAAGCCCCTGCTGCATAAATTTCTGTGCATAAAAATGCTGCTTGAGATGTCTTTTGACATTTTCGTCTGAGGTCAGCCACTTGAATGTTATAACCAGCAATTTTAGGGTACAGCACACTTTAAACTATAGAAGTCATGCTTGTTTGCTAGATCCATTACACCAAATAAACCAGGCATGGTGGCACAGGCCTTTTGCAGAAAATTGTGAAGTGGCAAGGTGTCTTTCTATCACAGGCACTTCACTGGCAGGATTTGGAGAGCCACATTTGTGTCTGAAGAGCTTTCTGGATGCTTCTAACAGGGTGTCTAATGCTGAGACAGGAGGATGCTTTTTGGATGAACAAGCTTTTGTTTCTGCAGGGGATGGGAGGCTCCACTTTCCCCCACTGTGGGCTGTAAGGCATGGGAAAACCCCCTTGCTGAACCCACAGAGCAGGGTCAATGATGTGCCGTGAGATGATTCTTTCTAAGGCCGTGGTGCCTGACGCAGGGCTGCCTCAAGTAGAAGCTGCACAGATGTGCTGTTAAAAGCAGTTCTATTTAGGGCTGCAGAGTGGAGGAGCAGATGACACAAAGGCTGAAGATGCTCAAGTGTACCCTGAAGGATTTTTAAGAATGGCATTTACAACTGGCTGTTGGGGGAGGAGATAAGCTGGGTCCCCAGAAAGCACCTGCCTCTGAGGGGCAGAAATTGCCCTTTGAACACTTTTGCCAGCTGCCCTTGGTTCTGGTGCTGGCCGCGTAGACGATTGGCTCTTTCTTGCCACAGTAGCCTGTGGATCTTTATCACTGAGCCATGGAATCGGTGCAGGGTTTGGCTCTCAGTGCCAGCATGTCTCTTTGCTTGGTATCTGAGCTTCCATGATGTACTGTATGCAGCCTCTGACCTCACCGATGTCTGCAATACTTGCCCTATGTAAGTTCTAGCTGTATGCTCTCCCGAGCCCACAGGCGGAGGACGCAGTGGCCTCTATGGTTCTCTGCTGTGGGAGCCATGGGTGGGTATATTCTAAGTGAATGGTGCCAGAGGATATTAGGTTAAGTGAAATAAGGCAGACACAGAAAGACAGGGACCAATATTCTCTCATACAAGAATTATGAAAATTCAAGAGCTGGGCATGGTGGAGCATGGCTTTAACCCTATCATGTGAGAAGTGGAGGCAGGTAGAGGCCTTGTTCGGAGCTCAAACTGAGAAAACCAGGTGCAATGGCTAAGGGTGCTTGCTGGTAAGGGGTGCTTGTCATTGCCTCCTCCAGGGTACGTGCTCTGTCTCCAAACTGAAACCCGCCCTTTTCCCTGGCCTGTAGTAGTGGTAGGGAGTTGTTTGTTTCTCAGAGGAGGACCACATTCCCAGAAGTCCTTGGGGCTAGGTGGGTCACGTGACTGGCTCTAACCAATGAGAATGGGCCTTTGCATGTGTATGTCTGTGGACTGGAGTTACAGGTGGTTGTGAGCTGCCATGTGGGCTTTGGGAACTGAACCCAGATTCTCTACAAAAGCATCAAGTGCTCTTTAACCACCGAGACACCTTTCCAGCATTCTGGCATCTGGCTTTCTAATGTGGGTTCTGAGGGATCTAAATTCAGGTCCTTTATTGATTGGGCAATCTTCTCGGCACCATTTTAAAAATATGACAGTGTCAGTAGTTTTTATTTTATTGGGAATTCTTTGAAAGAATAACAGTTTAGAAACATTTGAGTCACCCATATGCCAATACAGCCAAAACGCCATGCTAATGTTGGTATTTGTAGCTGGGGTCTTTGCTGGGCTGTGTAGAGGATGTGGCTGAGTGTATTTTTGGATATGTCAGAATGGTTTTATTTAACTAATCATGATTATTAATATTCTGTGTCTAAATGATACATTCTGTGCATAATTTAAAGGGGTGATTTAATTACATCCATTATTTTTCTTCAGATAAATAAATGTGGATGGAATTTTGAAGTCAGGAATGTTTGGAAGGCATCTGGTGAGCAGCCAAAGGCCTCTCAGGGTGAGTGTGCCTTTCTTCCCGTGACCAGCCCACAAGGCTGTTCCTTCCATGACAGCCCTGGGAATGTTTTCCCATCTGTAATTTATTATAAAATATTCAGATTCTTTGAATATAGAATAGTCAAGGAAATCCAGACATTGGGCTGAAGATAGGTTCAGTGGTTAAGAGCACTTGCTACTCTCGTAGAGGACCCAGGTTTGGTTCTTGGCAGTCATGTGGCAGCTTATAATCTATAACTCCAGTTTCAGGGGATATATATATATATATATGTATATATATATATACACACACACAGACACACACACAGACACACACACAGACACACACACAACAGACACACACACACACACACAACAGACACACACACACACACACACACACACAGGCAAAACACCCATTCACGTAAGATAGAAATAAATAGCAAGTAGGGCCATGTCTACTCCTTGACAATCATTGTTTATATTTTGGGTACCCTGTAGCTTTCTTATATAATGGTGTGTGTGTGTGTGTGTGTGTGTGTGTGTGCGCGCGCGCATGTATGTGTGTGTTCACATACATGTGTGCATGCATGAATGTACATACTTAGTCTATGTGTGTTCCACGGGATCCTATAGGCTCATGTTGTGGAGTAGTCGGCTGGGAGAATGCAAGGGTGTGCTCCCTGGGGAGCCCATCACCTCTGCCTCTACTGATTGCAGAGTCTACGCTCTGGATTCAGAGCCTAGCTCTGTGACAATGAGTTGTGTGGCCTTCAACAGCCTCTTCACTTATGAGACTGTGTCCCCTTGTTTTCCAGAAGGTAGCCTTGAAGCCTCTCATCATCTCTGGATTTGCATGGTGTATGTTACAGAAGGGTATCCTAGTTATAACAGGGGTCTCTATCTAATGAACCAATATTGAAATATTCTGTTTTCTCTGAGCTCATTTCCATCACACAGTCGAGACATTTGAAACCCCTGGATCTGTGTCACACAAACATGGAAGGGCTTGCTCTCTTAATCTAGTCAGAAGGATACAGCTGTGCCCGATTTTAAACTCCACTCTGGCCCTGCTTGGACCCTGGGAGAGCTTCTGTATGGTGGATACAGTCTCAAGGGCAGCCAGTACAGAGAACAGAGATGTGAGGCTCAAGGTTCAAAAAGGCTGGACACACAACACACAGGATAAGGGGCTTTCAGTCCTGATGGCCTGGCTGCACTGTCCCCAGGAGCAGGGTTGGCCTGGGGTTTCCTGATGCCATTCCTGGCTGTGATGACTCTCCAGAGTAACTATGACAGGACCTTGGCCTTGAACTCTTCACAGTGTGCCCTCCCAACACATCATACTCAGATGCTAAGTTGACACAAAGGCATAGTAACTCAAGCAAATTAATTTAGACTTGCTCTTCAGAACCCCCGAGATATTGATAGTTTTAACCTCCCCCCCCCCCAACCATGGAGACTTGTAATATTAGCTTTCTTAAGTGGTTAATGAATCAGGGTTGGGCAGGGTCAGGATCCATATGCACTTATATTTTGAGGCAGCATGAAACCTGGGTTACACACACACACACACACACACACAGATACAGACAGACACACACACCCTCTCTCTCTCTAATAAATTAAAAGCAGCTGCGCTCTTATTAAGATCATAGCCCAGGAAGTACGTATGTCCTCATTCAGTTCCCCCATCTTCCAGTCTGGCTTCAAACCTCCATGCAGCTTCAAGAAACCTGCTTGCTTCCCTGTTTCCTTCCCTTATCTCACAGTGCAGACCATAGATCATAGTAAACCAGGGCCAGGCGTTTCTGCCCTGGGAAGTGGAGTAGCGCTAGTGTCTGCTGGAGTTGCCTGTGAGTAAGGTTGGAGGAGAGTGGTTCTTTGGGCTCCTACCTCAGGGCCTTTGAACCTGCGTCCCCCATGCTGGAGTCTTTTCTACTAGTCCTGGGATCTTCAGTAACAGTGCAGAGACCGCGGCCCCCCCCTCCTGCTGTATGACTCTATTTGAAGTTTCCCTCTACTTCTGCCATTCACCTTCTAGCACTCACTCCGTAGGGCCATACTGCCTCTGGGGTCCCAGGACTTAAAACCAGCACCACAGAGGCTCCTTCTTGTGTTCAAAGTCCCACTGGCTCTGAACTTTAAGGTAGGGATTCTGCTGACAGAGACCGGAACCCAGAGCAGAGCTTCACAGCAGGGCCCAGTGCTAGGCTTATAGGCAAAGCATGCTGTGGGTGGCATCTGGCTTGATATTTGTCGTGTCCATTACAGGGGACTCTTCCTCTGACCCCCCCCTTGTCTTTGAGGTGACAGTCAGGTGGCATCAAGCATCTCATTTCTGAGCCTTCTCTTTGGAGTGGAACCCAGCGGGAGAGTGTTTAGGAGCATCTGGCTTCCCGTCACCTGTAGATTATTATGTCACATCTCCGAGAGGCTCAGCAGCGGCAGTGACATCAGCTGACGAGGGACATGGTGGGTTAACATGAGAGTGAAGTAATTCCCTTTTTGTCCTTCACTCGGGGTACGGGAGGGCCTTGTTAACTTTATTTAATGTCATCGTGGGTATGCCCACCCAATCCTCACTTTATAACATGCCCAGTGCTTTATAATATTGATTTATTAAAAAAAAAGGGGGGGACTGGGGAGATGGCTCAGTGGGTAAAGTGCTTGCCATGCAAGTGCAAGGACCTAAGTTTGAATCCCCATCACCCATGTGGGTGCCAGGCAGGCGTGGCAGCCCAGTGTATGGGAGGCAGAGATAAGGGCGCCCCAGAGAATGGTGGCTAGTCACCCTAGCTCCATGAGCATTGCGTGCCCCTGTCTCAATATATGAGGGGAAGAACAATGAAGAAGAGACTGTATGTCAACTTCTGACCTCTGCATGCAAACACACACATATTGCGGTAAATAAGGATCAGGATAAACAAATAGGCCGAATAGATGTTTATTCAGGGAGAAATAACTTACAACCTAGACAGATGAACACCAGGAAATTTAACCCGATCCTCTCCTGTCCGAGTCACGCCAGCAAGAGAGCGCCTTCCTCGCCCCCTCCGACCTCCTTCCTCAGGTCACCTCTGCCCATCGCTCCACCCCCCAATGGGCGTGGTCAGTGCTACAGAAGGACTACCTCACTACACACACACATTCGCCTGCACATGTGTAAACACACACACACACATGCACAGAGTTCCCTTGGAAACAGCTAAGACCAATGACCCGTTTCTCATGGAAGTCCCATGGCCACGTATGTCTAGACCAGTCAAGTGAAAATCCCAATACCTTTCCTTCTGAGCTGGCCTCAGTTTCTCCATCTGTGAGACAGTATGAGGGCCCACCTCACGGGTCTCCAACGGCTCCATGTGAGAAGGTGTCAGAGCGCAGGGCTTAATGTTCGGTAGGTGCTCACAGCTAACGTCCCAGGAACGTTAATAAATAGCATTAAAACTGAAGAGCCAAGTTCCCAAATTATTTCATTTGAGAAAATAAACACCACACACTGAATTTCGGTTCTGAGACAAATAATTATGGAGCGGAGTCTGCGGCTGAGCCATGTGGTTGTCAGAGGCTTTTAGTGGCAGTGAAATTAAGGATTGCATAAAATGATTAACCTGATGGGGTGGCTCCTGGGTGGGAAGGCATTTAATTAAACTCCAGGCATGGCTTCTGGGTAACTGCACTCAGGCAGGCATCATCCCAGGTGTCCAGCTCTCTACACGGCAGGCTCTTTTCTTGAGTAACAGTGGCAGTTCCGGGGGAGGGCCCTTCCACCATCTTCTGGGGTGGCTTAAATACTGTGACAGACAGCCCCAGAAAGGTCCCGGTGCTGTGCACTGCCCAGAGCCTGCAGGTGACAATTGCTGGGTATTGGATATGGAGATGAAACATGCCAGCCACAACCTATCTCTGTGCATGACCTGATATGGAAAGGCTGAGGATTGGAGGGCTGAGGATACCTGACAAACAGGGAGCTTGTAAGTGTCTTTTAAAAAATTGGTTATTATGACTAGTGTGTTTGTGTGTGCACATATGATGCCTGTGTGCCACGATGTGCATGTGGGAGGTCAGAGGGCAATTTTTGTGGAGTTGGTGCTCTCCATCCTCTTTCATGTGGGTTCTGGGGATTGAACTCAGGTCGTCAGGGCTATGTGGCAAGCACTCTTACCCACTGGGCCATCTTGCCAGCCCATAACTGTCTTTAGCTCTCTGGAATTACTTTATTGATATCTCTCTAGGGCTCAGAGCAGCCCGACTCCTTTTCCTGGGGGAAGGTTTTATCTTGCTTTCAATTTTCACTCGCTAATGCTCTGTCATTCACGGCCAAGTGGAAACACAAGACATAAAGTCTTTAATTCAACAACAGTTTGGTTTCCGGCACTTCTGAGGAGCTAGGTGCCTTCTGGGGCTGAAGACAGCTTTGAACACAGTGTCTCACACTGTGATATGTGTGACATGGACACAGTGAATGAACCTCACATGCATGGATGGAGGGAGGTGAGAGGAATCCCTTCCCAGAATGGTGTAGGTATTTGCTAAAAGCAAAACAATAACAGCTAAGGTGTGTGTGTGTGTGTGTGTGTGTGTGTGTGTGTGTGTGTGTGTGTGAGAGAGAGAGAGAGAGAGAGAGAGAGAGAGAGAGAGAGATATTTTTGGACATTTAAAAAGTTAGACTTAGAAATGCAATTTTAGGTTTCAAAGATTTAGGGTCCCATTCCCCACTTGTTACTTTTCCCCACCACCTTATAGGAAGGCACATTTTTAACACAAGTGAGACCCAATATTGGGGCTGTTACGTCCACAGGTCCATAGGTTCCCAGAACTGTGTGCCCTATGGGGTAGGGGACCCACAAGGGAAGGGAGAGACCGTAGGAGAGGCAGTACCTTCTGGGCTCTACTTAATTGTTGAAACACAGATTCCACAGTGGCTCCATCTGTGTGACTCACCGGGACAGATATGCCTGGTGCTAGCAGCCCCCATTTACAGATTGAATTTCCTCTCTATTGACTGACACAAAACCACTCCCGAGCCCAGGGCTGTCTATGAATAAGTAAACAGTCTTCCAGCCCCGTGTGGAGCAGAGCAGAGCAGAGCAGCCAGGGTTGGAGCTGGGAGAAGCTGGTGAACACTGGGGTGCTGGAGGGGAGGCCTGGCCAGCCACTGACCCCATATCTGTAAGTACCTGCTATGTGGGATGGGGAGAGTCAGGCAAGTGACTGATCTTCCCCTTAGCTGGACAGACGGAAAGCCTAGCCTCCCTGTGGGTTGTAGCTGGCAGCAAGAGGAATTGCTGGGCCTGGGGATGGGAAGGTGGGGGGAGTGTATGGCAGACTTTCCAGCCTCCATGTGTAACTCATGCCTCAAAATCCTCCAGGCTCTAATTATGGTTTACATTTCTGTTGTGATCTGTGGACTTAGCTATAGACATGTCCCCAGGCCAATGTCAGCCAGGAGAGAGAGATCTGCTGGGTCATCCCATGGGATAGATTGCAAGGAAGATGTTCAACATCCCTCCCCTCCCCATGTCACTCAGGACAATAAGGGCCTCACAGGTAGACCTGTGGCAGGGTGCGTGCTGCCATTCCTTAGAAGTGCTGTTCCTTTTGAGAGCACTTTTGAGGCTTTGCCTTTGCTTATTTAAACAACACACCCGAACTTAAGCATGGAGTCTATTCATCCTGAAGATGCCTTGGGCAGAATCTTTTCTCTGCTTCCTATTCCATTTGAGATTAATGATTTTCAAGTTTTAAGGCTGCCGGATGAGACCAGGCTTAACCACATGAGGAGTTTAGAGGGGCAAATAGAATCAGGGAGTGATCAGGAGGATCTTATCATCCTGTATCAGTGTTAGCTGGAAGCTCCTACTGGCTGAAGAGCAGAGGGTAGTTTATTTTGTCAGGGTAGGGTGAATCCAAGGAAACAGACCCACCCTCATGGTAGAAGTAGCCCCCTGCTTTTCAATGGTCCTGTTTACAAGGCTGAGCAGGTAGCCTGTGTTTGTGTATGTGGCTCAGCATTTGATGTCTGAGGTAAAAGGTACATCAATTAATCATGGCTTCTGTTCCGATCTTCCTACACAGCTCAGTTAATTAAAGCTCGGCACGAAGTGATAGCCTACCTCTGCGCTCAGTTCTGCCATGCACATCTTCTCAAAGCTGTTATCCAGCCGGACCACTTTTGAATTAATAATCCTAACTCCTGGGAAGCCTCTGAGAGCAGTTTCCCACGCTTCCCAGCCACGAGCAGACTATCCCACAGTCAGCCATGTGGGAGATTAGACCTCACCCAGGAGCCCAAATGATGAGAAGCCAGTTGACTGATTCTATGCAGAGACACCCCCTCCCCAAAGTTCCTGAAATGTACCATAGAGCTAGGAATTATTGTTCTAAAAGCACACGGGCTTAGGGGCTGGAGAGAAGGTCAGTGGTTAAAGAGCTTACCAAGAAAACATGAAGAGCAGAGTTTGGGGCTCCAGAAATTGAAGAAATGCTGGGTGCTTGTGACCAACTCTCTGCCACCCTGTAATTCCAGCCTCTGAAGGCTGAGACAGAAAGTCTCCAGAGAAAACCAGCTAGCAAGCTGAGTAGTATTGGTGAGCTCTGGGTTTGATTGACAGACGCTGCCTCAATGAATAAGAGGAAGAGCAATGTCAGCCTTGGGTTTCCACACCCACACCTGCACACATCCGCATATGTATGCCCACGCACATGTAAAACATGCACACGTACATAGGCACACCACACACCTGAAAATGGACAAAGAAGAAGTTATAGGCTTGGGAAAGGGTCCTGTAACTTGCAGGTTACAACGAACTCTGTCATCTTGTTTATCTTACTCTAAATGGTTTTCTTGAGAAAGCATGGTGCCTCCAAGGAGAATGTGAGACAGAGGGAGGGACCAGGTGCTTGGCATTCTGAGGAGGAAGTCAGGTGGTAACCCTGACACATCTCTGCCAAACAGAGGATCACACTGGAGGGCTGGGCTTTGATGCATGGTCGTGTGTGTGTGTGTGTGTGTGTGTGTGTGTGTGTGTGTGTGTGTGTGGCATGCGTACACCTGCACCTGTGGCTCCAGACACTGCTGCTGGTTGTGTTGCTCTTCCTTGATTGTACCCCACCTTGTGTTTTGAGGAAGGGTGTCTCACTTGAACCCGGTGCTAGCTAGTTTGCTCCAGGGATTTCTAGATCCAGGGTGTTTACATTCCAGGTGGGCTGTGAGTATTTACGTGGGTTTGGAGGAATCTGAACTCTGGCCCTCACATTTTTGTGAGCCGTTTCCTCAGCCCTGCATTTTAAAAAGTATATTATTATTATTATCATTATCATCATTATTATTGATTGCTCATGTGCCTCTGTGTGTGTGTGTGTGTGTGTGTGTGTGTGTGTGTGTGTGTGTAGAGGCCAGAGGGCAACCTTAGGTGATCCTCAGAACCCATAAGTTTGCTGCTTGTCTCTATCTCTTCAGTGTAGACATTATAAGTGTGCACTGCTGTCTCTCTCTCTCTCTCTCTCTCTCTCTCTCTCTCTCTCTCTCTCTCTCTCTCTAAAATGTGAGTTCTGGGACATGAATTCCTGTCTCTTGAAAGAGCAACACATGCTCTTAACTGCCGAGTCATCCCTCCAGCCCTATACTGCTATTTTTTGACTAATCAAATTTCATAAATAAACAATAGCACTTTGTGCAATTGACAGATGAGTGGTTGTCTGGCAAGGACAAATTTGTCTTTCAGGGGAAAACCTGTCATGAGAGATGGAGAGCTGGTAGCATCTGGTTTTAGGGTTACTGCTCAATGATCCACTCTGAGAATTATCTGCCCAGAGTGTAGATAGGATGAGTGTGGGAAGCCCTGCAAGGGATGAGGAGTAACCCATTACCCCCATGACTTACACACATGGGTTGCTACTGTGCTCAAGCCAATAGTTAGCATTGAAGTTGTTATCATGTGACATATTAGCTATAGACCCGGCCAGTGGCAGGGATTACAGTTCTATATTGCACAGCTTTTAAATTTTCCTTGGAGTTATCCATCCCCTCTCTTTTTAATTATGTCATATATTAATACTTATTGCTTACACCATGCCTGGCAGAGTATGCAGCCTTCCCTTCTTAGACCCTCTCTATATCTCTAGTCATGTTCTCGCCCCCACCCGGGTCACATACAATTAGGATGAAATTGCATACTTTGGTTGGGATGTGTGGCTAGATGTTCAGGTGAGAGTCCCAGGACCCTCCCGTCAAGAGAACATCAAACGTCAACGAGCCTGTTTTTTGTGGGCAGACTCAGTTGAATTCCCGACCCCACCCTGTCACACACGTGTAGTATCAGAAGGGTTTTTTTTTTTTTTTTTCTTTTCCACACGCACTTCTGCTTTGGATAGTTTGCTGAGGTGAGGGGAAAGCTTGTGGGCCCCAGGGATGAAAGCATCTCTTACCCACTGAGCCACATCCCCTTTGACATCTAGATGGGAGGTTTGGTTTGAATGAAGTCATTGTAGTGGGGAGGAGGCTGCTTGATCCTAAAAAGCTTCACTGGCTGTCAGAGGTGAGTGAGCTCAGTCTAGATAGCTGGAAAGGAACTGTGGAGGCTTCTGGAACTACAGTACCAGAAGTGCTGTGGGGTGGTATTCATGTACAGGACACCTTCCAAGTCAGGAGGAACACCCACAGAAAAATTCATTTCTCTGTTTCTAATATGGTGACCTCTTGTGAGCTCTGCCTGCCCCCTCTTCATCCGGAGTACTTTCATTAAGTAGCTCCGGAAAGCAAGCCTCACTCTCCTGTCTAGACGGTCTTCCCGCACGTCCTCCTTGTATATTGTCCTAATCTTATTAGATTCCAGCTCTAGTTGAAAGTATATGCAAATGCTCCACCCTTCTCCACCAGCCCCGAGCCCTGAAAAGACTGGATAGCATTCACCACTGGTCTTGGGCCTGCCAGGCAGGGCAGAGGTGTGCGGTATGCGCTTGCTTAATTGAAGTAAATTGAATCTCAGCCACGCAGACGGGTTTTCAATTCTGAAGTCTGAGATGAAGCCTGGCTGTCTCTGTTCTTCCTGTCACTCACACCATTTTAATTCCTGCCCTGGGGTCACTTGTGAGCCTGCTGATGAGATCCAGGGCCATTCAAGTTGTCATCTTATCCTCTTGACTCTAGACAGTTGAAAAAAAAAAAAATCTTGTTTTAGCAAAATAAAAGGAAAAAGAATGTTTCATACTTTGTTTATCTCAATTAGAGGGTCTGGAGTGTGAACACAGAAACATAGCTCTTATCTCAAAGGGGATAAGAGATAGTTTATTCCGGAGCCAAATATGAGTGACCATGGCCTAGGAACAAAGACTCAGGTTACCCTAAGTTACTTGTTCCAACAAGCCAACAGTTTCATGAAGTTTTATAGTAGCAAAGTCATAAAGCAAGTTGCTTTTCAAACTCACTGGTAGAAGCACCAGGTAGGCAGGTTATAGCAAAGCCGGAAAACCTCCACTGGAGGCCTCAGGTGCTACTGGATGGATGTCTCTCTTAGCCTTTTGGTTGAGAAAGGAGGGGCTTGTTTATACATTGCAAAGGATTTTAATGATTGCCATGGTTATAGCTCATATACAGAGCTAGGTTATAAATGCCTGTTTATAAGGAGACTAAAGATAGACCAAGATAAATTATAACTGGACTCTGGATCTGCAACATTCCAACCTCCCCCCAATTATGGGGGCTCTAATCAGTTAACCAGCCTTGCAGAAGGTCGGGGCAAAGTGTCCTTCTAGTCATGGGTGACACACAGACATTTCTGCTCTTTGATACCTGGTGGGTAAATGGGCATCCTCTCATGCTTGCTGATTTTTCTGTTGGTTTTTATTTATTAATTTGGCTTATGGAAATACTTTCTGGATGATCAGTCTTGTTCTAATAACAAAGGCCAAGAGTAGAGAAAGCTCCATGTTGAATTCTACCCCCACTCTGGCTGTCATCAGCCCCTTCTGTGGAACGAGCCTCGTGCTGGTTAGTTTTTTATTGCCAGCTTGCCATAATCTAGAGTTGCCTAGAAAGAGGAAGTCCCAAGTGATTTGATCAGATTGGTCTGCAGGCCTGTGTAACAAGGGATTATTTTGATTGACAGTTAAAGTAGGTGGGCCCACTGCGGGCAGTACTATCCCTAGGCACGTGGGTCTAGGCTATATAAGAAAGCTTGCTGAGCATATGCTTGTGAGTGAGCCAGTGAGCAGTCTTCCTCCCTGGTTTCTGCTATGCTTTCCTTCAATGTTGACATCTTAGTTACTTTTCTATTGTTGTGATAAGACACCATGACCAAGGCAACTTATAGAAGAGAAACTTTCTTTGGGGCTTAGAGTTTCAGAGGGTTAGATAGAGTCCATGATCATCATGGCGGGGAGCGTGGCAGCAGGCAGGCGGGCACAACCCTGGAACAGCAGTTGAGGACTGATATCTGATCCACAAGCCGGAGGTAGAGGGAGCACACTGGGAATGGCATGGGCTTTGAAGACCCCAACCCCCCCCCAGTGACACTCCTTCTCTATTTCCACACCTCCCAATCCTTCCCACATGGTCCCACTAATCAGGGACCAAGTGTACAAACATATGAGCCTTTGGGTTGGTATTCTCATTAAATCACTACAGTTGGATGCTGACTTCAAAGTGTGAGCCAGATAACCCTTTTCCTAAGTTGTCTTTGGTCAGCTTTTTTTCTTTATGTAAATCACAACTAAGGAGAAGCAAACGAGAGCAAGCCCTAAATACATTGCTCTTGCAGAGTCCTGAACCTGGAGGACTATTCAAGGGTGTGGCTTAGTTGGTATACTGCTTGTGTAATGTGCAGAAGGCGGGTCCAATCACTGGTACCACATATACTGGGCTTGGAGGCACCTGCCTACAATCTTAGTGCTTGGGAGCTGGAGGTAGGAGGTCCAGAAGGTCAAGGTTATCCTTGGATGCAGAGTGCATTCAAGTCAGTATGATCTCCATGGGACCCTTCTGGAAAGAGCTCTGGAGGAGTATATGGTTTTTCATAGTTGCCAACCAGGAAATCTGGCTGAAGAAAAAGTTCTAGACTTGGACTATGAGTCAAGTCACTCAGCAGCCATTGACACTGACAGAGTAGTGTCACCCCTGACTCCCCTGCCCTTCAGGTATGGAGGACAGTTGAAGAGACTGAAGGCTGACCCTGAAGTGCTTCTGCCTGCAGAGACTCACGTGTGCTCTTTCTTGCTCTTTAGAAATGGCCCAGCACACCTGAAGACAGCAGGTGCTAGAGCCCATTTGACAGATCCAACACGGGGAAGACTCCTACTGTGTCCAGAGACAGGGAACCCAGCTGCAGTGGTTGGTGGTAAGTGGCCCTCTGGCCCTTCAGAAACTCTGTCCTTCTATGTTATAGAAGGGCTGTGCCCGGCCTTCATGGTTCAGCAGTTTAGCCAAGACTAATTTATCATGTGTCAATTGCATGTCTTTGGTTTGGGAAGCTGGAGGTGGTTTGTGCTCTTTTGAAGGCCTATCCTGGGAGGTGGTAGTGCAAAGGTCCTGAGGTCAGATGCACGGGGAGTGGTCTGTCTGGAACATCAATCATGGAATAGTAGGCCAGGCCAGAGTCTAGGTTAGGATGTTAATTGTAAGTCAAGTTTTGTATCTGCTAAAATCATGCCATGTTTTGAGTGTTGTGTCAAAGTCAGTGTGGAGCAAGGAGCATCTTCCAGAGTTTGAAGAGTCTGGAAATCCATGTTCAGGTATGCACTGAAGTCTGTTCCTATTCACTATGATTTCTCTGGGTGATACTTGGTTTGAGGCTTCTCATGCAGACAGAGGTGTGGCCTGAATACAATGAAGTTCACACTGTGACCAAGAGATGGAGTCAGTTGCTTCTGCTGGTTGGCCAGGTATTGACTGCTATAATTGTTGAATTTGCATTTGGGTCGTGAAGCAGGAAGTGAGCCAGTGGGAACTTGTCTATGCATGACATGGGGTGAGTCTCTGGCAGAATCAAATGGTGGAGAGCCTGAGACTCTAGGTGGTAGGTTGTTAGGAGAGGTAATGATGTCACATGATAAATATAGCTACTGCAGATGAGCAGGGGATGGCTATGGTGGGGATGATGATGATAATGATGGTGATTGATGGCAGTGGTGCTAATTGTGGCAATATGAGGATGGTGATGATGGTGATGGTATTGATGGTGATAATGATGGTATTGTGCTGATGATATTAATACTGGTGACAGTGATGGATGATATTGATGGTGATGATAGATGATATTAATAGTGATGGTGGTGATGGTATTGATGGTGACAATGGTAACAACAGTGATGATGATGACATTAATAGTGATGATGGTGATGGCGGTGATAATATTGATGGAAATGCCAGTAATGGTATTGACAGTGCTGCTGAGGAAAGGACCCAGACATTATGTGTTCCATACAATTGAATCTGCACCTAACCCTCTGATTTCTTTTGCCCTGCAAGGAGTCTGAATGGTCTGTTATATGCCTATCAGATATTTTGGATATAGGATGTGTGCTTGGGAACCATTTAGCTCCCATGATGAGAGAGCCACGAATCCTCACTGGACAAGTAAAGGAGATATCCTCAAAGGAGGGAGCTCCCTGGAAAACACCACATAGCTTTTAATTTTAGCATTATCTATATAATGGCATCAACTTAATTCCACAGTAGATATACTTTTTAGTGAGCAGCTATTTGTCCTAAAAAATCAGAAGGAGTTGTGAAGAATGCTGTGGAGGAGAGCTTGGCTTGGCTGGAGGAGGGGGTCATAATTGATCATTTTTTGTTTTGTTTTGTTTTTTCAAGTGTGTCTATTACATGTCAGCTCCAAGACAAGATCTGTAACAGTTACCTTGTTAGGTTATCTTAGGTGTCACAGAAGAGTATTTTGAAGGCTCATTACTTTGGAATATTTTCGAATTTTGGTTGTTCTGGGGCTGAGAGCTATAAAATAGACTACTAGCATGTTACGAATATGTTTTTCAGCTGGCCTGGTCCCAGAGCCGTGTCAGCCCTAAATAACACACAGAGATGCTGTATTAGATATAAAGCTGTTAGCCTGTTACTAGCATTTCTTATTGGCTAGCTCTGTCTTAAATATTAACCCATTTCTATTAATTTAAGTATTTTTACTTGGTCTTATCTTACCGGAGAGAGGGGCTGGCATTCTGCTCCCCCCACCCTACATCTTGAATCTCCTCCCTACTTCTTCCTCTCTCCTCCTAGTCTCCTATTGGCCAACAGGACTTTATTCATTAACCAATAAGAGAAACATATTTACAGAATGACATCTCCCATCAACTAACATGTATGAATCTTTGCTGTGTTTGGAATGGACTGATTTTTTTTTTTTTTTTTTTTTTTTTTTTTGGTGCCAGATTGTTGCCAACTTGAACTGGCCACACACCACTAACAACTGCATCTACATTTAGCTCTTCTCTTCCTTTGGGGGGGTATAAAATGTTTGAATTACTTAACCATGAAGGGAAAGTGAGAAGGTAGATTCCCCAGCTCTTTGAAACAGGGGGTCTTACCCATTGACCTAGGGACTCAGAGAAGGGGTGCTCAAAAGACTGGAGTACCTCAGCCTGAGGGATGTCATAGACTGTCATCTTAAGCATGCCTTTGCCATCACTAGGCATTAAGGTCTCTCAGGGCAGTGTTTTATAAACCGTAAAGAAAATGATTGTCACACCGTTGTAAACATCCCCTCAAACAGAGATCAGGGCTCCCTGGTGGGTTGAAAAAAAAATGTTAAAATGTTTATTCACAGGCCTGAGCTGGGAAAACTGTGGCATCCGCAACCCTTTCACAGAAGTGTGTTGTGTGTCTGCAGCTTTAAATAATTTACCCTGTCTTATTTCAAAGGCAACAGATGTGCCAGGAAAAAAAGAAATCTCGTTTTGCAGAGGGGCGTATGAAAGAAAATGTTAAAATGCTCCTGGATAGCTTTCCCGTTGCTAATCCCACTGACTACCACAGTTAGACTTTGGTATTTCTTTGCTGAAGTTGTAGCCCCAAAGACACAGATATGCAAGTGGCATGGTTGGTGTGATGTTCTAAAATGGACGAGAGTTAATCTTTCAGGTTCCTGCCTGGATGTGCGGTGTACATAGTCTAACATTACTTGCTGGTGTACATTACAGGAGCTGGGCAAATATTTATTAAGATAGGGATCTCTGACTCCGGCAGGAAGTGCCCTCCTCACCCTGTGCCTGAGAACCTTGAAGCACACCATCTGTTATTTTACCTTCTAGATAAGCCTTACCGAGCCAGACTCCTGGCTAGGTACACAACCACTATCTGTGTGATGTCATGAGGTCTGCATGCAGAGGTTAGATCTAAGCATTGAGTTGTGGAGAGAGGAAGAGGAGGAAAAAAGGAGGAAAGAGGGAAGGAAAGATATAGATAGATAGATAACATTTCTTCTGTCTTTAGAGAATTTGAGGGTTTTCTGTTTGGTGAAGCCATTGTGTATATCCATCTCCACAACCTGACATTTTCTGGAATGTTCTGCAGGCAACAAAAGAAACAATAGTGAATAACAAACTTCGTATTGTATTAATGGGGAAAAATATAAACTCCTCATTTATGGGGATGTGTTCTGAGAGTCCCCCAGAGGGTAATGGTTTATATCCTGTTCTGTGTTGGCCCATGGCAAAACTTAATTTACAAATGAGTATCAGGAGCCCAGATGTAGCTCAGTGGCCTTGCATTTGATCCCCAGCACTAAAACATATCAATCAATAAAGCACAGTGAGAGATTAACAGCTAGTGATAAAAGGGAATAGCCATAGCAATATACTATAGTGATCGTTATTTAGAACTTACCATTTCTGGACTTTCCATTTAATATTTTAAAACTGTGTTTGGGTGTGAATAACTGTGGCTATGTGGGAAGGGGCGGGGGGGCATGCCTATAGAATTATTTATAAGGAAAATAAAGAGTTCAGGGTCATCCTCTGCTATTTGGCCAGCCTGGGCTATGCAAGACACAGTTTCTAACGTGTGTGTGTGTGTGTGTGTGTGTGTGTGTGTGTGTGTGTGTGTGTGTGTGTGTTGGGGGTAGGGATGAGGAGATGGAGAGTCCTCTAACTAGCAAGCTAGCTAGTGTTTCCATCCAAACTTTCTTCTTCCCATATATTTGCATTTACAAAGTATCTCATTAAATGAAGTGGCAGTTCCCAGTGGGCACACTCTGGGAGCTATGTCTGAGAAGTGGGAACCCTGTTTCCTCTGCTCTTGGAGATGCACCCTGTGATGCCTTGGGTTGCTTGGTACACGGTGTCTGCTTCCTGAGACCCAGGACCGCCATTCTAAGCTGAGTCCTTGGTGGGTGGTTTGGCGAGAACCCCAGATCTTCCGGTTTGATTATAATGTTGTTTGGGCAGAAACATCTAGTTTAAGTGGCTCTTTATGTCATTATTCTTCCTGGATAAAGCAATTATTCATTTCAAATTGGATTTTGTTTACTCCTTTTACTTAAGTAGGCAAGACAACATGGGGTGGCTGTGTATATGTCAGAGACAGTGTCGGTCATAGGCAGGTGGGTTGCTTGTGACTTCCTGTCAGGCAAGTGATGGAGTTTGTCTGGCTTGCATGCTCAGAGCCTGGGGTGCTCTTGGCTCTGTGTTTGCCTCAAGGACAGTAAAGAGTAGAAGGGGGAGAGGAAAGGGGGAAGGGAGATACACTATTTTAGTAAGGTTTCTGCTGCTTTGATGAAGCACCATGACCAAAAAGCAAGTTGGGGAGGAAGAGTTTTGCTGTTCATCACCAAAGGAAATCAGGGCAGGAACCTGGAGGTAGGAGCTGATGCAGAGGCATGAGGGTTTACTGTCTTGTTCTTCATGGCTTTCTCAACCTGTTTTCTTATAGAACCAGGGACTACCAGCCCAGGGATGGCATCAGCCACCAAGGGCTGGGCCCACCTCCACCAATCACTAATTACGAAAATGCCCTACAGCCAGATCTTATAGAGGCATTTTCTTAATTGATAGATACTCTCTCCTTTCAGATGCCTCCAGCTTGTGTGAAGTTGGTATAAAACTAGCCAGGAAGCATCGTGAGAAGAGAAAAATGCATGTTGGCAGGAATGGTGGTCAGGACTCTGAAGTTGGCAGAGCACCATGGCAAGAGGTCTTTCTGTGCTTTGGAGATAGGTGCTCAAGTAACCTAGGCTGGCCTTGAACACCCGATCCTCCTGCCTCCTGCTAGGAGTACAGATGTGTACTATACCCCATTTGGTTTTATGTGGTGCTGGGTAGAATCCAGGACTTTGCATATCTAGTGTTAGGCAAGAACTCTACTGACTGAGCCACATCTCCAGCCCACAAAGAGACTAATGTCACACTCTCCCACTTGCTCTTGACAATGCAGATTCTGGGCCATGGATGACTGACTCCTCCTTCTTTGTTTGTAGACTAGAAAAAATGAAGCTGAATATGTGGCTGCATATTTAGGTTTCTGGAGTCACAACACCCAGTGACATCATTGATGTTAAGAGCTTTAGCTGGCTGGTGGTGGGAAACCAGCTCAAATCCCCCCCCCCCCCCGTAAGGACTGTAAGCGTGGGAGTTAACTGACCTCTTAACTGAAGTGGGGATTCTCTGGTTCAGGAATGGCTTGGTCCAGGAGCTCGAAGGCAATCTTAGAAAAGCAAACTCCTTCATCTTTCAGGCTGGCTTTGGCTTTAGTTAGACTCCCTTAACAAGTACTTTGCACACAGGTCTGTCACACTGTCACCTTCTGCTAACAGGCAGGGGAAAGGTGCTATCATTGTGTGGTCTCCATAGTTGTCCCTCAGGGGACAGTGTTCTCAATCTTAGCAGGCATTTGTTAAAGAATCCATCTCCTGGGTCCATGCAGAAGCTCAGGCAAGACAGGGTGTGAGACCACCGTTCAAACCAGGGAGGCCATACTTCCCAGGGTGCCACGGGGGATGGGGAGCCCCTCCTTTGCTTCTTCTGTAAAGGTTATGCTCATATCTTTATAAAATATTACATTTGCGTGTGCGTGCCTGCATGCCTGTCTGTGTGTGTACGCTGTGGCTCTTGTGTGGGGTCAGAAGACAACTTATAGGAGTTTTTTCTTTCCATCATAATATATACCCAGGGATCAAACTTAAGGGGTCGTGCCTGGCAGCAAGCTCTCTTAGCTGCTGTGTATCTTGCCAGTCCCTAGCTATCTGTTTTATGAAGGGACCTTGTTGAAGAATCCAGAAGGGCAAGTACCAGAAAAGCCTCGAGAGAGCCCTGTCAGCACAGGAACCTTCAGGGTGGTCCTGCAGGATGGGCCCCCTCACCACTCTCTGTCTGGTCCCTACTGCTTAATGATTAATTTCAAAGGGGCCTAACTGAACTCAGGCATCCTCCTTGGACTGGAGGAGGAGACCTAGCTTCATTTTCCCCAGATCATCCCCAAGCCAAAAGACTAAGCCATGCCTCTGATGCTGCCTCTTGGATCCAGAAGCTGTGTGCTCTTGTAGGATGCTATTTTAGGATCACCATGATTAAGGGCAACAGGGGCAGGAAAGAGGTTAGTCTGTTCACAGTCCCATATAACAGTCCATCATCAGAAACAGTGAGGATGGGAACCTGGAGGCAGGAGCTGATGCAGAGGGCATGGAGGAATTCTGCTTACTGGCTTGCTCCCTACGGTTTGCTTAGACATACACACGTACGCATATATGCATGCATACACGCGCGTGCGCGCACACACACACACACACACACACACACACACATACAAAGCAGGCTGGTGGTTCTCTAAGGATAGCTCTGTCCTACAAGGCAGAGGAAGTCCCTTCATATGTGGGTGTGGTGGGTTCATGTCACATGGTTGATGAGTAGCCCACACAGCATCGACCTACATCCTGTTCCTGGCTCTTGTGCCTGCTTGCTGGGTTGGTCCAGGAAGGGTCCTGCATTCTGGAGTGGGGGTGTGCAATTCAGAGGATGTGTGGGAAATGAGGAGGAGGAGTGTATTTTAGCTGAGCTGTAGCCACCTTAGCCCTCTGATGCCCAGAGTCTGGTAACATGAGGTAGGTAAACCTCCTTGCAGGAGTGAAAGTAGCAGATGTCTGGAATCTGCATACTTGGGGAATCTGTTAGGGGAATCACAGGCGGCTCTCAGTAGGAATCTTGCTATTTCCTAAACAGTAGCTTTGAGAAATGGGAGGTTGCATGGTAGGCATGGCCTGATCAGCTTTTCACTCAGAGACCTATCCCTCAACAACGGTAGACCTCTGCTTCTGGGCATCACTGTCTTTATGCATTATTTAAAAAGGGTAATTAAAACCGCCTGTGACATTTTAGCCTACTGTCTCTAAAGACTTTATGTTGATGGCTTTCAACTGGAGGGAGTGTAATGAGGGCTGCAGATGACAGAGACAAGGGCTGGGCATGGGGCGGGGGGTAGGGGAGATTCAGTTACCTCAGCAATTGCAAAGTTGCTCTGGGGACCAGGGAGCCTCCCAGGAGAGCCACACTGAGCATCTACCATAGATTTCTAAAATGACCAGGAAATCTGCCGCTTCACTCATCTGTCCTTGCAAGTCTTCCCAACAGTTGACCATATCTCCAGGTGACAGAGACAGCCAAGCTCCTCCTGTATGGAAGGTCACTGATACAGATTCAAGAAAGATACTGAGTTAGAGCATTGGGAGTAGTTGACTAGAAAAATTATTAGCATGACGGATGGACAAATAACAGCATGGTGTAGGGGCTCTGAGGGAAGAGGGCCCTTGTGATGAAGTGGGGGCTCTTCTACCTTGGGGGGGCGGTAAAGGTTTCACAGTAGGTGCCTGGAGTGAGGCTCTCTGATTCCCAGGCAGGAGACTGGGGATGGGTAGGGAGCAGGTATTGTGTGAGTACCAGTACCTATTCTGATGTAAACTCACTTCCCCATGTGAGAGACCCTGGCATTGGAGGTGTGATAGCTAAAGATGCATAGACAGTTTCTCAATGAGTGCCCAGGAGAGGGGAGAGGGCTGCTGCAGATACTGCAGCCTGAACAGCAGCCTGATTCCAACACTACATTCTTACACTGTTTTTCCAAAATAATGCAGAGCTGTTGATTTGGAGGGTCTGAGGCTTTGCCAGGTGGTGCCAAGCCAGGACATGCATGCAGCTCACGAGCCTTGCAAATGTCACCCCTCTCTTGTTGAAGGGAAGGTTTTGGATCTTCGGTGCCAGACATTGCAGGTGGCAGAGGCCTGGCTGTCACTTCTGGTCCCAAATGCAGCAGGGTATTCTCAGAACAGGCAGCCCCCTGACTTTGCTCTAGGCTCACATATACTGGAAAACACTGGCAGTCAGAGTGAATAGGGTATAAAGCTATTCTTTTAAAACTGTCCTTGAGAGGTGCAGGAAAATAGCTCTGTCCTGTGGCTGGCTGCCAGGTTGCGGAGACATCATGCATGCATGCATGCACGCATGCTTGCTTGCTTGCTTAAAGATTTGTTGATTTTAAATTACATGCATGTGCACATGTCTCTGTGTGGGTATGAACACATGAGTGTAATTGCCCATGGAGTTCAGAAGAGGGTGCTGGACCCCGGAAAGTAGAGTTACAGGCAGTTGTGAGCTGTCTGACATGAGTGCTTGGAACTGAACTCAGGGCTTCTACAAGTCATGCTTTTAAATGCTGAGCCATTTTTTTTCCAGCCCTAAGACTTAGCCACCTTGTTCCCTCATGACTCCAGAGGATTGGTCTGGTACACTACCAGCCCAGCTAGTACGCTGAAATTTCCTGTGGAGCTTCAGAGCTGGAAGGACTAAGGCCCTCTAGGTTTTCATGAGGGCAGGAGGGTCCCTGCTTCCCCATCTGCCAAGGAGCCATAATGAATGCCTGGTCCAGCATCCTTCATGATCATAGGGGTTAATGCCTGCCATGTGCCTGCTATAAATTGGCACTATGTAAAATGTTCATTAAATAAAGAAATCTCTGGAAACCTTCCATGGCCAGAGGCAATGGAGGTGTAATAGACAGCACTCTCTTTAACCCCTCTCAAGTTATATGCCATTTACTTAAGAGGAGAGCCCTAAGCTTCTCTGGGGAATTATGCCACAGTTGTTTGCATTCTAAATGCATAGTAGCTGCTGAATTAGATGTTTAATTTAATTAATGAATATGCCTCTCCGAAGAACCTTTCTCTCAGCAACGGATTCAGCTCCCTCATCTTTCTCTTTGAGCCTCGACTTGCTGGAGTGAGTCGTTGGAGATACATATAGATCAATAACTCTGTTTCCATTACGTGTGCGCACAGAGAGCCAGGGTGGACTCTCAGTGACTCTGGAGATAAGCAGCCTGTGTGCTAGGAGCTAATTGCATGATAGAGCTTGCAAACCTTTCACCCGACAATGAGGCCCGACTTGGGCAGAACCACAGCATCTCAGTGCTACCCTCACAATGAACTCAATTAAGGCATCAAGCTGGAAGCCAGGCTAGGAGTAAATTAATTTTTAATCTGTGGCCGTAGCTCCTTTTCAAGTGCAATGGATGTCCTGTGGCCTAAAGGCTGCCAATCCAACAAGAAATAAAGGAGATAAACATATTGGCCAGCTAGCAAACTGGCCTTTTCTCTGGTCCTGACTGGTCCATCCAGAGAGGGCCTAGCCTGGACTGGACGTTTGCAGCCAGCTAATGAAGTTTGTCTAGTTTCTGCAGACAGGAGTTCTGGTGGCCTGGACTGATTCAGCCTTGCCGGTGATCTTGATGGTGGTGCTGTTAGATTTGCTGAGTTGTAGGGAGTTTACCTTGACATTGAGACTCTAACCCCTTGTGAGCTTTCCCACTGTGATTAAGTGTGGTTCTGAGGAAGAGGTCTCTGTTTGGGGTCCTGGCAGGAAAAGTGGGGAGCTCTCACGTATGATTTGGTGGTGATGCTTGATTTGTAGAGATGTGGGCAGGGCTCAGCAGGTAGACAGGGATTCAGGTCTGGCCACACAGGGAACTGATATCTGTCCACTTCTTTAAGGGTACAGCTCAGATGAGTGTCCATCTAATAGTCTTAATAAATACTGTTTTTCATATTTTTTCCAGTTAGGTTTCTATGATTTTTTTAATGCAAATACTATTAGTCAAGAGGTAGAACTTGAGAGAATGACTCTATCTATATTAAAAAAGAAATTTATTGTCAGTTGGTGGTGGCACATACTTTTAATCCCAGCACTTGGGAGGCAGAGGCAGGTGGATCTCTGTAAGTTCGAGACCAGCCTGGTCTACAAGAGCTAATTCTAGGACAGGCTCCAAAACTACAGAGAAACCCTGTCTTCAAAAACAAAAAAGCAAAAAGCAAAAAGCAAAAAAAAAAAAAAAAAAAAAAAAAAAGTATTAGAGTGGCTTATAGGCTGTGGTCTACCTAGTCCTACAATGGCCATCTCCCAACTGGTAGATCAAGAATCTCAGTCGTTCCGTCCAGGAGGCTGGATGTCTTGGCCAGTCTTCATTCTGCATTGGACTCCAAAGAAGTATGTTTTAGTTCCAGTGAGAAATGCCTCAGCATCAGAATAGATGAACTTGCCAGTGGGAAAAAGGGCAAGCAGGCAAAAAGCAAAAACTTCCTCCTTCCATGTCTTTTTATGTGGGCTGCCCCCAGAAGTTATGGTCTTCCCACTTCAAATGATCCAATCAAAAAAATCCCTCTCAGGTGTGCCCGGATGCCTGGGATTTAGTTGATTATAGATGTAGTCAAGCTGATTAGCCATTACAAACACACATTTGAATGCCTTTCCCCAAGCTAGGTTTGCTTCTTACAGTTGCTATCTCAGTCAGTGCCTGGGAGGCTGAGGCAAGATGGTTCCCAAAAGTTAGATGCCAACCTGAGCTACACAGTATGAGCCTGCCTCAAAAAAAAAAAATTCCTTTCTTCAAGTGAGATGGTATTCCATTACTCAGTAAAAAATATTTGTTAAGAAATGAACCATGTGTATTTAAAGTACATAATTTAGGAGTTGACACTCACATGTATCCCTGGAACCATGTGCAGGGTTGGAGGGTGGAGACCTTCAGACTCAACAAGCGTTGCTTCATACCCATTGTGTGCATTTCTGGCTCCATCAGCAGGTAGCTGCATCTGCTCTGATTCTGTAGAGTGTATGTATATATGCCCGTATTTTTTGCAGACACGGAGTCCTCTTGCATTATAGCTTGCCTGCTTGTGGGACACTTGTTTCAAGATTCCCCCACTGGGGCAGGTATGAACAGCTTGTGGCCTGCTTGCCCAGCGGGGCCCACTTATAAACATGTCCCCACTAGCAGAAACCTTCCCCGGGGAGGGGACTCAGCTGCTGTGGATAGGCTGCTGGCAGTGCTGTGCTGAGAATCTTCACTTACAAGACTTCCACGTGGATGGTTAGCTCTCTAGAGCAGTGCTTCTCAACCTTCCTAATGCTGCAGCCCTTTAATACGGTTCCTCATGTCATGGTGACTCCCAACCATGACATTACTTTCGTTGCTACCTCATAACTTTAATTTTTCTACTGTCATGAACCATACTGTAAATATCTAGTATGCAAGACATCAGATATGCGAGCCCTGTGAAAGCGTCATTCAGCCTCAGAGGAGTCACCGTCCACAGGTTGTGAGTCACTGCTCTAGGGTGAAAATCAGGAGTGAAAAAATTACTGGCCTGCAAGTTGTCTTCCTCCCACGGATTTCGGGGAATCTGCTGTCCATTTTCACCCAGGCCCTTCTTGCTCTAGGCCCATCCTCTCCCTTCCATAGAGACCTTCTGGCAAGCTGTCCATGACACACCTCAGCCAGTCATGACCAGTTTGACTTGTAAAGGGGAAACTGGATTCTTCCAGCCTTGGCCTTTTCTGGTGGTTGAGACAAGTCAATCCAAAGGCACAGTGAAGGCTGCAATTTCTCAGTGGTTCTTGGCAGGAGGAGGTCTCCCAAAGTTACAGAGACCAGCAGTGTGCTTTGGGGACGGGCCGGGAACCCATCTAAAGACGAAAATCGGGTGCCTTCTAAACGCATCTGTGGCTTTTCTTTAATCAGTGTTTCAGTGTTTTTCCCAACTAAAGATATGTGCACGTTCCCATGATGGGCAGGGTTGGAGTTGAAAGGGAGGCTGTGTGCAGTTTTACTAGAGTTAATTTTGTAATGGAGGGAGGCAAGGGAGAAGGAAGGCCTATCTGATGCCCTTTGTTCCTGTCCACTGGAGAAAGAGGACATCTAAGGAAGGTGGGGACAATTGAGCACCTTGTCACTCAGCAGGACCCTTGGCAACTGCCTCCCTCACGGTTAGCGCTAGGCAAGTGTTCTCCCGCCAAGTTTCACTCCAACTCAAGTTCCCACTCAAGCAGTGCCTTGAAGAAACTTAACTGTACACAGTACTGGGGCATCTATTTCCTTATAGAGAACTGCTTCCAGGGGCCACTCGGTTATCCCTAACGTTCCTTTCTCTAGCAGTCAAGCAACAGCTACAGCTCATGTGCATTTCCCCTCTACCCTGTGTCCCCCTCAGTCATGGAAGGCTCCAGAAACAGAAGGACAGGGGTCCTGGGCAGAGTTATGGATAACTGGATGGCATCCTTCCTCTGCCTGTAGTAATTGTGGCTGTGTCTGAACCTCTGTTGCCCAGGTTTACTCCTCTAAGTGGGAAGCAAGGACAAGAGCTGAGTCACAGGTGGTGGCAAAGATAGAGTAGGGGACAGTACAGACACCTCCCTGAACACATGCCAGGCGCCCAGTGAGTGCTCTGTCACTCTGTGCCTGTGGGCCCTATGGCTGTCACCCTGGAATGGTCATGATGGTACTTTATTTGAATGCTATAGGCAGAGGGGACTGAAATGGAGTCCTGTTGAAGGACACTGGACGATTGACAGGCTGTTCTTCCTATCAAGAGAAAGTGTACCCACCTGTGGGTTTGTCAAACACAGCTAGAAGGGACCCTTTTTTCCGCCTCCCTCTTTTCCTTCCTTCTGTCCCTCCCTCCCTCCCTCATTTCCTTTCTCCCTCTTTTTCCTCCTTGTTCCTATCCCTTCTTTCTCCTCTCCCCCTTTCTTGTGCTGAGATAAAACCCAGAGCCTCCTGAATGCTAGGCAAGAGCTCTCCTTTGAGTTGGACCCCAACTCTGAAGGAAGAATTGTGGGAACCCGGGTTCTGGGGTTCTGGGATGTTGGTCTTTTCTCCTGCATGCACTATGTGGGTGCATTTGATTGACTGCTCTGCCCAAGGGTCCTCCGACTTAAGTCTTTGTCAGGGTTGTGGGATGCTGGGGGTCTGAATCACCAATAAACTCTCAAGTCCCTCTTCTGCTGCTGCTGGCTCAACTTCTGCTTCAGCCTCCACGCTGATGGATTAGGCTCTTGGGGCTGTTAGTAGGGCTGTCCTCAACAGCAAGGGTCACAGAAGAACCTGGAGTCCCCAAGCATGCTGAGCACACCTTCATTACTAGTGTTGCATGTAGAGATTTGATATCTGGAGTTCTTTTTCCGCTTCAGATCCCAGGATCATTATATAAACAGAGCTGAGCTCAAGCACCTGCTGTGCTAACTTGAAAAATAATTTGCAGTTGGATCCCATCTCTGGATGTTACACTGAAATAAATTCCAGACGGACTAAAGGTCGGAAGGAACCAGGTAAAATGCTAAGCCCATAAAAATGGTGAATGATTTACTGGGTGGGTTCCACCAGAGGAAGAGGGGCTAGGCAGGCTGGGGCTTTTATTTGGATGGATACTCACCAGAGACAGCCATCAAGGACTGGGGTCTCTCCGTGATTGGCTGCTGGTGTGACCAACCCAGTGGGGTGAACCCTGGAGAGGCTACAGAAGGAATCTATCGCACTGACACAGCGAGGTTGGTTCTTCTCAGACTGCCTTGGCTTTAGCATCTTTAGAGATGACAGTCCCCATGTTCTGGGTTCCCCTTCAGCCCTCAGGAAACCTGGTAGGCAGGAGCTAGCCACTGTGCAAAAAAGAAGAGTATCTGGGAGAAAGCCTCATGGCTAATACATGTCTCAATCTGAGCTGTCCCTGTGCCAGGAGCCGTACGCCACAGCTTATTGTGTACTGTCCTGTTGCTGACCCATCCTGCAGCTGAGAAATGACACTCATGGTTGACAGACAGGGACAGGACCAGTTGAGAGCATGGATGGTCAGCTGCTACTCAAGGAGAGCTGGATCTCTGGTCAGCTTCTCATTTCAACACAGGAAAAGCATTAGACAAGTTATGTGTACCCTGGTGAACACGTGTGTGTGTGTGTGTGTGTGTGTGTGTGTGTGTGTGTATAGACAGGTCTCTGTGAAAATCTTCCTTTTATGCATGGGTATCTCTTTGTATGTATGTGTGTTCGTGTGTGCAGGTGCTCATGTGTACCTGTGAGTGGAGAGTCCAAAGGACAACCTTGGATGTCATTCTTTAGGTGCCACCCAACTTGTTTTGTGTTTCCTTACTGGGCTATAACTTGCCAAGCAAACTAGACTAGTTGGCCACAAGCCCCAGGGTTCTTCCTCGTCTCTCTCTCCCTACCATAGGAATTACATCCACATGCCATTATGCCTGCTTTTCCTGTGAGCTCAAGGGATTGAATTCAGGTTATCCCACTGACTGAATCATCTCCCCACAGCCATGAGAAAACTTCTGATTTAGCCACAGTCTCCTGGATAGGAATCAGTGGGGTGTGCTGCTTTACTGGATGTGACTAGAATATTAAGATACATCCCGGGAGGTTTACTGTATTGATCTTTTGGTCACTGGGTAGCAGGTGTGACCAGCATGGAGCCACCAGCTTTCTCAGAGGCCAAGGCAGAAGACAATTGCCTGGTGTCCAGTCCAGTGGCATTGGAGTCCTGGAGAGACTAATTTCAGAAGAGAGTCCTGATTCTATCATTGCAAATGCCTGCCAGGGGACTCAAGGGTTGCAGGGGAGAATTTCAATCATGGCAGTTGAATAAAGTGTCCACTGGATGTATATCCTCTGTGAGCAGTATTGATCATAGGGCACCTTTGAAGACCCCTAGGGAAGCTGCAGGCCGACTCTCATTTGCAGAGAAAACAAAAGAATTTCTTAAAGGGCTTTTAATACAATAGTCTAATATATTCAGGTGACAAGCATGAAATTGATGTAAAGGAATATGTCCCAGTGTGTTACAAGACATCAAATCCCAAGGTGCCAACCTCCACTCTCCCAAGACCTCTGTCATGAGGCTGAATGGTCTCCAGGTTGTGTATAGTATCTCTGTGGCCTCTTGACAGGGTTGTATTCCTGCCCCCTGCCCCTATGCCTCAGCTCCAATAGCCTATGTGACCCCAGGTCCTAGTGATGTACAGTGCCCAGCAGGACATGGTCTGTTCTGTTTGTGTTTTTATTTACTCTTTAGAAGGAGACGATACTGGTGGTCTGCCTCACTATCGTAAAATTTAGTGTCCCTGAAGGAGAATTTATTTGATACAATGGTATAAGAATGTTAATTGATTTATATAAAAGTATTCCTAAATGAAGCCAGGCATTGGTGGTGCACGCCTTTAGTCCCAGAACTTGGGAGGCAGAGACAGGCAGATATCTGTGAGCTCTACAGAGCTAGTTCCAGGACAGGCTCCAAAGCTACAGAGAAACCCTGTCTGGGAAAACCATAAACAGACAAACAAATAAATAATTAAATAAAAAGTATTCATACATGAACGGAATAGTCAGGTGTGGATTTGGCATTGGAGGCAGGGGCACCTGCTTGTGTGAGGGTCAAGAGACAGAGCTGGGGAAGAGTTGGAAGCAGGACCAGGAAGAACGACTTCTAGAGTAGGCAGGACCCCAAGCTTGGTTTTGAAGCTTGAAGAGGAGTTGGATGATAGCCTGGGAGGGAAGATATTACGGGCAGGGTGGAGAAATGATAGAAGTCAAGGTTAAGAGTGTGAAGATGCTCTGAGGGCTGAGAGGCCTGTATGGCTGGTGGAGGCACAGTGGGGGCATGAGGGCGCGCGAGGAGGAAGAGGAAGGAGGAGGGGAGAGATTCAACAAGGTGCTCCAGACTTGTGAGAAGCCTGGTTTGGGAGCTGCCACCCAGCTCCTTGGGACAGGGTGGAAGGGAAGGGAGTCTCTCCTCTGAGTTTTCATCCTACTCTGCAAATTCCCCAGGGGGTAGACAGCAAGGAAATGCAGGGGTCTTATTGTTTCCTGATCGGTTACAGGGGCAGTCAGTCCAAGTAGCCACTCCCACACATTACTTGGGTCTTTTCTGGAGACCTTGCTCTTAGAAGCTCAGGACACGGGCTCAGATCCTGTGATGGAGGGGAAGCCAAGAGGAAGACATACAGACAAGGCAAGATGTAAGGGAACTGGTGTATGTATTGGGGACCAAGCCGCCTTAGCCTGACTGCCTTGAAGGGACAGCTCTGGCCTTGACCTAGCGCCAGAAGAATGTGTCAACTTGTGGGGCTACACTATTTGGTTTTAAACAGAAGACAGAAAGTGAGACTTGGGTAAAATCTATTTCCTAAAAATGACTAGTTAAAAAAATAACAATAACAACAAAAAACACCAAAACCCCCTCAGCTTCTAAGTTAAAATGTGAGTGAATGCTATGAGTTTGTTATCTGGGTTTAGATGGAGGTGTATGACCTCTGTTGTTCATATTATGTCCAGCAATTAAACCAGGAAAGGTAAGTCTCTCCACTACTCAGTATTTAAAGCAGATTTTTAACAAGGCACAGGCCCCCTTGTTACTTCAGTGATGGAGGAGATGAAGATGTTGATGACAGTAATGATGGTGATATTGTGGTGTTGGTGCAACTTATACTTTAAAAGTTCCTGATAGGTGCCAGGGACTTTCTGGGCAATCGTCTGTCATTAACTCATTGAACCCTCATTGAACAATCCAAAAAGGGGGACCATATTACCTTACCTTGCAAGCCAATGAAGCCGAGGACAGGGGCATTCTGCTCCTGACCACAAAGCACACTGTGTGTGTGTGGCTTTGGGACTTAGCATTAAAATCTGGACTCAATGCATGGGACACAGTTCCTCGTCCTTCACAGTCTACTCAGCTTGCATTCATACTTTGATGCAGAATGATATAACACAGGAGGGACCCTGCCTGGATCGTTGCTTTACATACTGTGTATACCTTATGTACCAGGTGTGAACCCATGAAGGCATTGGGGCTGTGATTGTGCCAATTATCTGTGCAATGAAGAGAAAATGCAGAGCAATGGTAGAGAGGGTGGTTGGGTGTCAGATGTGGAGGGGAGGCCTCTCTGAGAAGGTGATAGTGGCAGGGAGAGTATATGTTGAGAAAGAACCCAGCAAGGACAAGGTCTCCAGAGAGAGCACTCAGGCAAACAGGAGGGGCTGAGCAGAGGCCCCAGGACCACTGTAAGACTGGCACTTGAGAGACAGAATACAGGTGGTGTGCTGACCAGGACTAGGAGAATGAGGTATGCGTGGATGGAGATGTAGGACAGGGGAGGATGGGGCAAAACTGTGTGAGTTCAGAGGCTGGATAGGCTTGCAATTTCTACTGTTGTCAGTGGGAGCCATTGAGGACCCTTAGAGAAGGGTGTGGTAGTTTGAGTGTATTTGACCCCCATAAGCTCACAGGGAGCATTATTAGGAGATGTGGCCTTGTTGGAGGAGGCTAGATATCACAGCCTTTAATTCAGACCTTGAGGCTGGAGGGCACACCTTTAATCTGAGCCACACCTTCTGTTGGAAGAGCATCACTGGGGGGCAGGCTTGGAAGTCTTTTTCTCAAGCTTCATTCAGTGTGACAGCCAGTCATCTTCCTGTTGCCTCTGAGTCAAGATGTAGGACTCTCACCCAGCTCCAGGGCCACAGCAGGCAGCTGTGGCCATAGCCAGCATGAAGTACCACTTCCTGGTCTTTGTGTGCAGAATTCGAATCTAATCAAACCCATTGCTGCATCTCTCTCCAGAATCAGGCGTGTCCCTGTCTCTGTCTTATAGATGAGAGACAGTGTACAGATGAGAGGCCTCAGGCTGTGGCTTGTGCTCAGGACAGTGTGGTGGTCAACAGGCCACAAAGATTGAGGTGCACTGTGGCCCATCCTGGCCTCCATGCCTGGAGATCAGACCTTTCTCTCTCTCTCTCTCTCTCTCTCTCTCTCTCTCTCTCTCTCTCTCTCTCTCTCTCCCTCTTTCCTTCCTGACTTCTCATCAGTAGAGGTTCACTAGTCACTTTCTTTTTCCTTCCTAAACTTATTTTGTGTATACGAGTGTTTAACTGCATGGACTTCTGTACAGTATGTGAATGCCTGGTGCCCGAGGATGTGGTAAGCCTCCAAGTGGGTGCTGGGAATCAAACCCAGGTCCTTTGTAAGAACAAGTGCTCTCCACCACTAAGCCAAACTCCTCAAGCCCCCATTAATCACTTAAAAAAAATCTCTCCCCTTTCTGCTTTCTTGATGGAGTCTCACTCTAGCTCAGGCCAGCATTGAACTCACTGTGCACTCAAGGCTGCTTTGGAACTCATGGCTTTCCTCCTGCCTCAGCCTCCTAAGGATGAGGATTTCAAGCAAGGGACAGCCTACTTGGCTCATTCTTCAATCCATAGCTGGCTCATTCCTCAGTCTTTGGCCTCGGTGGGCAGAGCACAAAGTGCTCATTCTTTCCTCCTGGCTGCGGTGTCAGCTCTTTTCCCACGAAGGTCTCTGCGTCTTGGCCCCCGAACCTGGCAGGCTGTGATGGAAACCCATCGTCTTGCAATTTCTCCCCTGGTGGGATGCGTTTAGGACTGGGGTTTGTGCCATGTGGTGCCCGCATATGCCTAGGCAGCTCCGACTGCTACCTCCAGCAGTTTGTGCTAAAGAACTTGCACCCCCCTCTCATCCAGCCAGTGCCTCCCCTCGCCTTAATCCTCCCCTCTGCAGCTCTCCAGGCCCAGCGGGACACTTGGCCAGGAGGAGCACTACTGTCTGGCTTGATTCTCTCTCTTTTTTTGGGGGGGGGCATTGACTTGGGTCTGAGTATGAGCAAGTGCATGCGCACGCACACCTCCCCCCCCCCCGCCCCCAGGCACCATCTGCTTCTGCTGGAGGAGGTAAACACCTCCGCTTTGCTTCAGAGATGTGACTACAGGGCTTGAGCCAGCTGAGCTGCTCTTGGGACTGGGGAGGGGGGGGAGGATTACTGAGACCACAGACTTGTGGGGAGTGGAAGCCACAGAACATAGGGGGCCCTGGGTAGGATCAGAAACAATGTCCTTTGTGGGTAGGTGCAGTGGTCTTGCCGCCTGACACAAAGTCTTCCTTTGCCTGCTGGTCCGGCCTCCCAGCTCCTTCTTTCCTCCCTGTCTCCCCTTTCCACACCCTCCCCTCTTTATTTTCTTATCTTACTTTACTGTGGCCCTACGGTATTCAAGTTTGCATTAGAAGATCCAGAGAGATCAAAAAGACATGCTCAAAATAAGATCCCAGGTTCTTAGCTTAGCCACAGGACACGCCCATCAGCAGCTCCTCCCTCTCCCCTACGATCTGCCCCTAGTCACACCAGGGGCTCACTGTCTCCCAGTCTGTCCCCATCCAGTGTCTTCACCAGCACAACTTCTGTCTGTAGCACTCTTCCTTGAAGAGCCACACCAGCTCCTCCCTTATCTCGCTTGGCTTCCATCTTCCTGGTAAGCTGCCATCTGGGGGAGTAAGACACAGGAGGGTTATTTTCAACCACTAGACTCTAGGGGACCTGGGCCAGACAGAGACTCTTGTGGCTGCCTGGGGGCTGATATAAACTGATAGAGGGTGGCCTTTGTGGCCCACCTGTCTAACCCATTCTTTCCGTCCCTCTTACCTATTCAGATTTGGCAGTGTTCTCCCCCAGCCTGTGGGTTGTCGAGGGTGGCACTTTTTCTCTACTGTGGTACTCAGTGCCTGGAACAGGCCTGGCAGTTTGCATATCCAGGGAATTCCAGACGATAGCTGCATAGAGAGGCGTCCAGAGCAGCTGTGTCTGCGACAGCGGCAGCAGACTGGGACAAGGGTGTGCCCATTACTAGGCTGGGGACTCTGCTTCTTTTGATTACAGGGCTGTTGACTCTTGGATCTATCTGCACCGCATATGGCATGCTGTGGTGATAAGTGACCCCCTGCCTCTGCAGCTTTCACAGGGGGAGGGGGTCTGAAGAGATGGGGAAGCTTGCCTCTCACTCCTACCACCTGCCCATTCTGATTGGCTGGAACCTCTGCTCACTGCTGCTGCCCCACAGTGGCCCAGGCTCATCTGGCACTTTCTACCAGGGAGAGAGAGAGGCATTTAGACAACCTGCGCTCCATTCTCCGGTGCTCAGCCCCTCTGCAACACTGTGTTGAGAATAGGCCATATGGTCTATCCGGTGAGTGGAAAGACCCGGTGTAGGCTTTGCAGCAGGGTGACTGTCACAGAGCTTGGGAAAGGAGCACGGAGCTGAGCGTGAGGGTGGGGTTGCAGATTGAGCTGGCTGCTGGATGGAGGTCACCGGGTGCCCCGTTCCACATCCAGCAGGAGAGGTGCTGGGGTCTTCCCATGAGCCCAACAGTCACAGTCCTGCTTGTTAGAGGTGAGTTCACTTCTGAAGCCCCCAGAGGCCCGCTGCTGGTGCCCGGGGCCCCAAGACATTTGGGCTGCACTCAGAGAGGTACAGTCTCAGAGGAGCAATGCTTTCTGGAGGCCACCCAGCCACAGTGTTCCTTTGATATAACACAAATATGGCGATCACAGAAACTGCCTTATCTCTTGGTCTTGGACTCTCTAGCCTGGAGTTTCACTGATGGGCCAGGAAGAGGTCACCTTCCACCTTAGTCTACAATTTGGCACCATGGGTGCTTCTCCCCTCTGAACTAGTTAACTTAGGACATGAAAAAATTCACTGTGTTGCTAGATTGGAAGACGGAGACAGGAGGCTAGTTTGGGGCTCGGGGTAAGTTCAGGGACAACTTGGGCAACCTTTCAAGTCTGTTTCAAAATGAAAATAAATAAAGAATTGAGATGTGCCTAGAATGCACATCTAGTTGCCTAGAATGCATGAGACCCTGGGTTCCATTCCCATCACCAGTACCAAAAGGAAAAAAAAAAAAAAAAAAAAAAAAAAGACTAATGAATTTAGGAAGCCCATTCTCTCCCTGAGCTGGGGCTCTGTTAATCATACACATATGAAGGTGGCACAAGGCTACTTGCTGTTTAAAAGAAGAGTCAGTCTGCTGGGATGATGGCGGGACCAACTCATACATGGTAGCGTGGAGACATTTGCACCCAGTACCGAGCCAGTATGCATGTGGCAGAGGTGGGCTGCAGCATAGACATCAGTAAACATTATGGAAAAGGTGGTTCTTCTGGGAATCTGTCACAGCAAGGAGTTTGTTTAAAAAACTTTCAAATGCTGTTGGCACTTGAACGCAAAGCCAACACAACCTCCATCCTGGGTTGGGTCGACCCGGTGTACTTGGCCTCTTTATGGCTTTGAAAGGCTTCACCGAGAGCTGGACAGAGGGGCTGCGGAGCTGGCTTAGTGGTTAAGAGTGTGTACTGTGCAGTAGACATGATGAGTTCAGATCCCGGCACTAATGTTGGTGGGTGCACAACTGCCTCTAGGGAATCTGATGCCCTCTTGTGGATGCTGTAGGCACTGCATGCACGTATTCACTTCCTCATACACATAGTTAAAAGCAAATCTTAAACAATAGTAAGCATGCATTGGAGACATTGAACCTTACCTTATTGACCATTTTTTAATTAAAAAATTATTTACTTTATATGTATGGGTGTCTTGTCATGTTGTGCAGTGCCTGGTGTTGCCTGTAGAGGAAAGGCAAAATTATCCAATCCCCTGGAATTGGAGTTAAGATGGTTGTTGGCCACCATGTGGTGACTGGGAATTAAATCTGATTGCTCTAGAAGAACAGCCAGTGCTGTTAACTGCAGAGCCATTTCTCCAGCCTCTGTCTGACCTCTGATCTGGTATTCAGGACCACTCACAATGAGGTAACCTTTTCTTTCACAATGGATTTTACAAAGCCCTTAGACATAGGCCCAAACCCTGGGCAGTGATATTTCACTTCTAAGTTCCACATGGCACCAAGGGCTGCCAGCTTGTGATTTTGCCTTTAGAAAGAAGGATACAGGGAGTAGAGTGGACAGGACATGGTTCTGTGCCCACATCAGTCATGCTGACCCAGCTGTCACAGACTTCTGCTTGAATTACGTACAGGGCACAGGGAGTCCGTGCAAGCTCCACAATATTCCTGTCTTCGCCATTTCCTTCCGTTTTGAAAGTGGCTGAAGAGTTGTGACAAGCCGTCACATGCAGACAGCTCCCCAGAGAGGAGATTCGTGTTTACTGTGGCCATTGCCTTCCTCGCTCCTGTCCAGAAGAGCCTTATGTATTTTCAGACATCCGTTACTCATTCTGGGTCTCCACGTATACTAAGAGTGGAGAGAAGAGGAGCCTGAAGGTTCTTGAACAAAGGTTTCCAGCACCACCCCAGCCCCTCACTTCACACGCTGCCATGAAAAGATGCCTAGCTTTGCTGAACCCATTGAACTCCAGCCCAAGTGTCAGTCTCACACATGGGGATGAGTTGACGCTGGTCACTTGTCATTGCCGAGGCTGATCCGCTTTGAGGGAGTACAGCTATGTGTGTGCTCACAATTCTCCTGTATAAACTGATTTGTTGTTTTTTGTTTATTTGTTTGTTTGTTTCTTATGGGCCATTCTTAACTCTCACGGGCTTAGTAAACAAATCAGCACCCAAAGTTCCTAGGGGGGTAGCTTTGAAGTAATTTCACATACTCCATTTTCAGGTTAGACACCATTTCACTTGCCGAGTACTCAAAGAAGGCTAGGAGAATAACAGACACAATGTTTTGAGATCTAAGAAGGTTCACAAAGTGGCGTTTCTTCTGCGGTATCTGATGATGCAAGTCAGCATGAATGTTGCTCTCGAAGAGTCGGTAGAAAAAAAGAGGGTGGGCTGGATAGATAGATGACTTGGCAGGTAAGGGGGCTTGCTTGAAACAGATTTCTAACCTTTAGGAGGCAGGACTCGGATGGACATTAGCCTTCAGGAGCACTGGAAGGCGTAGCCCATCTTGACTTCCTGTCTCACACTCTGCTTCCTGTCTATAGCTGTATGAATAAGAGCTTCATACCCATCTGCCCTGAATGGGGCTTTGCATTCCACACAAGGGTGGACTGAACCCTTTGAACTGTGAGCCAGAGTAAACCCTTCCTTCCTCAAGTTGCTTATGTCAGATATTTTGTCATAGAGATGCAAAAGTAACGAATACTGACTATGAGAACATCGGCTCCAACCCTTCTACCTGGCACTGGTGGCAGCTGACAATCTTGAGCAGTCCTTGCCTCCAGAGACCACCCCAATCTCTATCTCAGTCCCCATATAGTTCTCTATCTCTGTCTCTAAACTGTCCTCTTTAATAAGGTCAGCGGGTATATGGCTGCAGACTATCTTTCTCCAGGGTGACCCCATTCTAACTTAGACTGGCCCATGAGCCTGTCTTCAAAGAAAGCAACATGATGAGATCCCGGAATCTTGATGTAGGAATCTGGTGGTGTTCACCCTTCACATATGCATGTGGTTATGAGGAACTTTTATTGGGTTCTTGGGTGCTGGGTGAGGTAAGATATTCTAGGTCCTAAGGGTTGATTCTTACCAGTGACTCCCCCTTTTAGAGGCTGGTTTCCATTTGGTATAGTCACATATGACATGGATTCCTCTCCTGGCTCATTATGTCAGTCATGGGAAGGAACACACACAGAAAAATCCTGTTGCCATCTGTGTGTGTATGTGTGTGTGTGTGTGTGTCTGTCTGTCTGTCTCCTGCCAAGGTTATTCCAGGTGAGGTTGGGTTCTCAGAAGGCCCCAGAGGACACTTGGCCATGCCTGGTGAAGGGTCTGGTTGCCCTTGCTGCATGTAACTAGGGACTCTGCTCAACATCCAAAGAGTCATCCAGGCTAGGGCTTGCAGAACCATGGATACCCAGCCCAAATAGGTCTTCACCAAAGATGGAGGCAGGCAGGACAAGGTTAAAGAAGGAGTTTGATAGGAGTCATGGCCCAGAATCTGGAACATGCTGAGAAGAGAGGGAAAACAGAAATACACCTGCCATGAAGCCTAGCCTTGGAACGGCTTTCTGTCTTTGTGATTACATTTTATCATTATAGTAACTGTCCTACTTGCCTTTCCCACGAAGTGAAACCCTGGATTGATACCTTATCATCTCAATCCCAGGGAGGGTATGACCTCCTGTTTGCGGTGAGCAAATACTGCCTCTTGATAAGCTGATTTTTTTTTTTTGTTGTTGTTGTTTTCGTATTATAACTGGGGTGAGGGTGGAAGACCAGTGAGCATTAAGGCTTCCTGCTAAATGATCTGTGAACAACTTGGGAGGGGCATGGTATCACTCACTTGCTGAAAGTTAGAACCACAGAGCAAGTAGGATTGAGCGAGGCACCAGATGGCTGCTTGGTGATGGGGCCGGACATTGACCTGTGGTCTCCAGGGTGAAGTGGCCCATAGCTAGCACCCTCAGCAGCCACGCTGCAGCCTCACCCAGCTGAGAGGCTGGAAGAACACATGTGAAACGGGCATTGGAGCTGGTGCCCTGTGCAGTCTCAACCTACCTCTGACACTGAAAGGAATCCAGCCTGACCATGTCAGCTCTGTGGCCAAGCCTGCAAGTCATTTGAGTGATAAAGATTTTGTTAGCAGCAACATAGAAAGCGACAGTTTCAGGAGGGGATGTGTGTCTTGGGGGCTCCTTAGGAATCCAAGGTCAAAGGCTAGGACACTTGCCTAGCATGCATGGGGCTATATGTTCAGTGCTCAGCAAGGCTGGGTAAAAAAGAAACCCAGGGTCTCAGGATATCCCTGGACTTCAGAAATCAGCATCTTCCTTCCCGTTTTGTCATCTAAGCTCCAGGAGTGCTGCTTCCGGCAACCTCTTAAAAAGGGCTACCTGCCCTTGACTTTGAACCAGCCCATCCAGGTAAATTCTGGTTGAGTACACTTTTGCCATCTCCCTTCATTCGTAGGAGTCTCCCAGCTGGGCTAACAAATGCCCTTCCCCTCTGGGGTCTCAGGGATGGGATCCGATATTGTCAGTGCTCATACGCCCTGGGACTGGCTCATGTAGAGGGTGCCAGCAGTTGTGATATGAGTCTGTTTCGGTCACTGGCGGAAGCAAACCAGCTCCCAGCAGCTGTGTTTGTTCACATGGGGAGGTGCGTCTGTCGGTGATCATAAAATATTATGATTCCATATGTCCCACCAATCACAGCTGTGGAAGTGTCTGTTTCCACCCTCATTTGATACGTGTGTTGTCACCCTGTTAAGAGCTGTCCTCAGGGAGACAACGAGGGAGGGCTCGGTGGTGGACTGACTCCTTTGGATGACAAGTATTCAAGCGCAGCTGCAGGAAGCCTGGGCTGGTATCTGGCTATTGCTGGTGAGCCTCATCCCTGGGTGATGGTTACCACCGTCACGTTCAAGGTCAATAGATGCATTCTCTCCAGGCAGGTGCCCTGCACAGGGCACTGGTGGTGTACATATGATGCAAGCATGTCACCCCACGAGGCTGGTGCTCTATCACACTTGCTTTACAGATGGGAAACTGAGTCACAGGAGGTTAAACGGAAGCTTAGATTTTAATCTTTTACTAACTAAAAACAAGTGTGTTGGTGCCTTTAATCCCAGCGCTCGGGAGGCAGAGGCAGGCAGATCTCTGTGTTTTCGAGGCCAGCCTGGTCTACAGAGCTAGTTCCAGGACAGGCTTCAAAGCAACACATAAATAAATAAGTAAATAAAATAAGTGTGGAAGAATTTGTGAAGTTGATCCTCCCCTGTTACCACATTGGTTTCAGACATGAGTCTCAGGCTGTCATGTTTGCCAGCAGCCTTAAGGCCTTAAACAGCTTGCTTACAGATAGCTCTGGGGTACAGGAGCTGGAGGGAGGCCGTTTGGCTCAGCCCATGGGATTGTCCCTTTGGTATTATTATCCTTCCATGAAGACAGAGGTGACAGTATTGTCTGTGGACAAGTCCTGGGAAAGGGGAGGGGCTTATGAATGATTAGTTATTATTCTTTAAAGACAGCTATGTCTGCTGCTATTGCCATGTCATAAGTCACCCCAGGCCTTTGGAGGGTTCCCACTGCTTGTCCCTGTGGGTCAGGAGCAGTGACACCTTAAACAGGGCCTTGCTTTATGTCTGATTTAGGTTCATAGGCAAGGTGTCTCCTGGAGTTGGCCATGTCTTAGAGGGGGTTCTGCGCCTGAGCTCACCCAGAGGTGACCCACCTTCTACTCACATGGCTGTGGCAGCCCTGGCGGCTGGACACTCAAGGCCGAGGTGCCGATTCCTTATGGGCTCTGGGGGAGTGTTCCAGCCCCTCCTGGAACTTCCAGGGGTCGCTGGTTTTTGGACACACTGCCTGTTTTCTAGCTGGTCTTTGTAGGGTCTTCCTGGCATGCGTCTATGTCCGAATGTCCCTTTTGTAAGGAATCTGGGTAGGGGAGGGCCCCCTCTCCTATAGGACTTTCATCTTAGCAGTCATGTTTGCAGTGGCCTGGCTTTCCAAATAAGGCTGTCTTCTGGGAGGTGGAGGCAGGGAATACAGCTCCCTGCACGGCAGGCCATGACAGATCTGTGTGGATAAGGTCACAGAGTCTGACAAGATGACAGGCATCTCCTGGCCTCGTGGCCAGTCCTGCCGCTCAGGCACTGGCCCTGTGTTTTCATCTCCACTCTTTGTCCTGAACCGTGCTCATCCAACCTTGCCTGAGACCCCACCAACCCCCGTGGATGCCATCGCTGTTGCTGCAGCACTCTGCCTTCTGGGGGATGTAGTCAGTGAGTAGCATCCTAGAGCTGGGATTGGAGAGAGCGGATGGGAGTGTCTCTCCTTCATTACTAGGTATGTGGTCTGGAAAGATGCACCTTGCCACAGGCCTTGTAGTCTAGAGCCATACAACTCAGCTCCTCCTGTTTCCCAAGATTCTCCATCCTCCAAGCTCCTCACTCTCCCCAACTCTCTTCTCTTCTCTGTCTTACTTCCCTGGCTCCTCCCGGCTCCTCCCTCATCCCAGCTCCTCTCTCCCTCAGCTCCTCCCTCACCCCAGCCTACCCCCTCACATCCCTTCCTCACACCAGCTCCTCTTGTCTTTGATCTTCTTTTACCCCAGCTACTCCTTCATCTCAGCTTCTCCCTCCTCCTAGTTTCCCCCTCACCAGGGCTCCTCCCTTCTTCCAAGTTATCATCTCACCCCACTCCTCCCCAGCCCCATTGAGCTCAGGGCTGTAATCACTTTCCACAGTTGCTCAGCCAGTTATCTCTGGTACCTGAGCATTCCTGCTGGGACCCGAGCCCTGCCCACGCCCTTCAGAATAGCTCCTTCATTAACTGTCTGGAATCCCAGCTGGCATCTTTGGATGCTGCTTCCTGAATTCCTGTCATTTGTGGGAGACAAATGGCAAGAGGAATGTTTCACAAACAGTAGCTCATGGGTCTCAGGGCTCTTGGGCGTCACCTGAATCACTGGATATGGAACTATTCTGAGCTTGTTCCTTGTGTTTTTGCTGTTAATGAAGGTCTGGCTACGCAGAGAACATATCACGTGTCACCAGAGCAGGTCTGCCATAGTATGATTCAAAAGGAAAGAAGTCTTTGCATTAAAAATGACTGTTTAAAGCCAAGACCCACATATATCAGCATAGCCAGGGTGGGGAATCTAATTCCATATTACCACCGTGGACTCTCCTTTCCTGAAGTGTAGGACTGATAGGCGCACCTGCCTCGCCAAGTGGTTGTCATGACAACCATAGAGTTTCCTTTCGGGCACTGCTTAGCCTGGCTCGCCACCACCACCACATTTATAGAAGCGGCTCTCGTCTGTTGCCTTTTGTGGTTATTGTTCAGATTGCAAGCAGACGCCGGTGAAGTTGCACAGATATGAAGTGTGCTATTTCCAGGGTCTCTGACAAAGTCTCTGCCAGGGCTCTAGTGATTGGCTTTGGTTGGCATGAACTGTTTTGTAGAGCAATCTTCTCAAGGTCCAGGGCCCTGAAAATACCATTAAAATCTCTGCTGCAAAGCAGAGACCAACTTGGGGAACCACTATGCCTCCCTACAGGTAGACCTTAGTTTTAGATTTTGAAAACCTCCGTATCATTTCTGAGAAGTGTTGTTGTCTGGCTTTTGTGGATCTCACAGAAAGTGTTTTCTCCAGTAGAGGCACAGCCCTGCCTGCAGATGAATGCGGAGTATGCGCAGGAACTGTGTGCAGTCCTTGACCCCATAAGGTGCAGTTGACCTCAGAGGTCCAAAGATGAGGTAAGATCACTGTGTCCAGGCCAGCAAGTGGCAGGCATTGTGCAGTCTGGCTTGCCACGTCTCAGGTCTTGGTCACTGTGGCTATGCAGCAATGGTTGTGGAAATGCTTGTTTCCTCTAGGAGCTTTCATGCTATATCCTAGTGTTCTGTGGGATGTACTTCCTGTCTTAATAGAGAGGTCTCCAAAGGGCATCTGGGACACAGAGTAAATGGTTCTGTGAGCAAGCTCTGGGGTCACAAGACTTTTATTGAATTCCAGTTCCACCGTCACCTTCTGGTGTGATCCCAGCAAGTTAGTTTTCCCTCCATCAAATGGGCGTGATGGTGATGCTGGATCCATAGGTTCATTGTAGACTTTGAGGGAGGCATGAGCTGAAGACATGCCTAGGGCCAGCAAGATGGGTTGGTAGGTAAAGGTGTCTGCTGCTAAGCCTGACTGCCTGAGTTCGATCCCTGGGATCCACAAGGTGGAAGGAGAAAACCAACTCCTGCAAGGTGTCCTCTGACCTCCACACAGGCACCATGATGTGCATATGTGCATATGCTAGCATGTGTGTGTGCATGAGCATGTATGTGCACCCCCCCCCACAATACACTTAGTGTTTTGCTCAAGCATGCCTTTATAGTCATATTCTTTTGTATCTGGCTCATTTGGTGTGTGTGTGTGTGTGTGTGTGTGTGTGTGTGTGTGTGTGTACATGTGTATGCAGGTACAGATGCACCTTCATGTGGGGTATACATGTATGTCCAGGTATGTGGAAGTGAGAGGCCAATCAGTGTTATTTTATAAGTGTCATCTGCTTTAGATCCACTTTATATCTTGAGGGAATTTTTCACTGTTCTGGAACTCACCAAATAGGCTATGATGACTGGTCAGAGTTTTTTCTGCCTCTTTGGCTCTAGGATTATAAGCATGTGCCACCATGCTGACTTGTTTTCATGGGTGCTAGGGATTGAAATCAGGTCCTCCTGTCTACAAAGCAAGCAGGTCACCAACGGAATCATCCACCAGTCCTTTGACCAAGTACCTGTTGTTAAGCATGCTTGTGTGCTATTTGTGATGCTAGCAGGGCTATGGGTTTTACTCACAATCATGAGGTTCCACACACACTTCCTATCATTTCCCTACCTATTCTGCTGGCCTTGGCAGAAATGCTGGATTCTTCTGGCATTTTTCTGGACATTTACTGCGAATTTAGCAAATCTGGATTATGCCACTTTCTCTCTCTGCAGGTTAAGACCTGTGGGAACTGAAGGTCACAGCAGAGGGGTGGAAGAGCCCTTGGGGGCTGTTTTCCATTTAGACAGTGCACATGGCTCAGTCAGTCTAGGCCAGAGGTTCTTAACTTTCCCAATGCTACGACCTTTTAATACAGTTTCTCATGTTGTGGTGATCCACACACACACACCATAAAATTATTTCCATTGCTACTTCATAACTGTAATTTTGCTACTGTTATGAATCATGACATAAATATCTGTTATGCAGGATACCTGATATGTGACCCCTGTGTTAAGGTCAGTTGATCTCCTGAAGAGCTCATGACCCACAGGTTGAGAACCACTGCTCTAGGTACTCACAGATCTGCTAACCACTGTCCCAACTCTATGCTATGGACATCACCACTATTGTGGGAAGCTCCCCCTATATTTCAGACAAGCCTTTTTCTGAGAGTGATTTTCTTTCAATGTCTTGAAAAGGAGTTTTCTCATATGAATATATTTACTTTTAGAAACATAAGATGACTTGTGCTGAAGGTAGCTTGGCATTTATGGCGGGAACATATTTGGCTGTTTTTTTTTTTTTTTTTTTTTTTGGTGGGCTCAAATGTCCCCTGACAGGGCTGGAGAGATGGCTAAGTGTTTAAGAGCACTGGCTGTTCTTCCAGAGGACCTGAGTTCAATTCCCAGCACATGTATGGCAGCTCACAACTGTCTGTAACTCCAGCTCCAGGGGGATCTAACTCCCTCAAACAGACACAGACATGTATGCGGGAAAAACACCAATTCACATAAAATAAATAATACGTAAATTTTTTTTTTTTTAAAAAAAAGTCTGCTGACATTTACCCCACGTAATCAAACAAATCCAGAGAATGTGGGTTCTTTGAGCCATTTTGCCCCACACAGGCAGCACTGACATCAGTTGTGTTATAAGCAACTCTTCACAATTTCACTCCATGGACATGGCTTCTAATCACATGGGTCATCAGAAGAGAAGCAGGGATGGTTGGATACAGGCCAGGCTTTTCCAAATCTATCCCATGCCATGATGGGTTCCTAGCGTTGGTTTCATATCTAAAAAGATGGGTCTTGGGGACCGTGCCTTGAGGATGCTATTTCATGATACTGTGATAGCCTCCTTTAGTAACTTCCCTTCCCCTGCAGCAGCAGCTGTAACACTCCCCCCCCCCCCCGCCTTGCTACCCAGCCAGGAGCTTCTGTGGGCTTTATTGTTGAGGCCTTACACAGAAGCCTTAGTAGTTCTGTTAAGAAGTGTTGGTGTGAGATGAAAATCTTGGACAGACATAAATCAAGATTTATCTTTCTGAACAGTTCATATAGTCATGCCCAAGAGCCCCACCCCAACCTATAGCTCAACATCATTATTTGGCTAGAAAACCAACTCCATTATGTAACACTAAAGGAATTCAGGGCTTGGAGGATGCTGCAGGGGCATACACGGGCATACATACACATGCTTAAAAATGTAGGTTGCTGTCTTTAGTCAGAGCCTGGCTGCTCTGAGCTCTGTTGCCTGAGGGGAGAGCAAGCAGACTCTGTCCCCTCAAAGGCCTTGGCAGTGACAACTTGGAAAAAACTGCAGAGCATTTACAGCCTGCACTCCAGGTCACTCGCGCTGCAGGAGCAGGTACAAGTAAATGATCCTTCTACACATGGGACTCTGACAGCACACCGCTCCACTCCTCAGTACCATGGGACCAACAGGGAATAAATAGACAGTGGTTCTCAACCTTCCTAATGCTGCAACCCTCTTATTGTGGTGATAAAATTATTTCATTGCTACTTCATAACTATAATTTTGGTACTATTAAGAATCATATTGTAAATATATGATATGTGACCCCCCCAGGGGGTTATGACACAGATTAAGAACCACCGAATAGAAGCCGAGTAGGCCTCCAGGGCTCCCTCTTTTCCAGCACAGGTGACTTGACTGGGGGACATTGAGGTGGCTGACACTTTCAGTTCCCCTGGAGTAGCCATGTTATCTATACGAAGTGTCTTGTTTTGGAGAGTGGGCTAGTAAATTAAGTACCAACGGAATCTCTTACACCAGCCATCGTGTGTGTGTGTGTGTGTGTGTGTGTGTGTGTGTGTGTGTGTGTGTGAATGATATGCTCAGGTATAGCGATGGCCACACATGATAGTTTTGCTACATGTGAAGATCACCTCTGGAGCAGAATAAAAAGACAAAAGCAAGCATTCTGAGACACATATCTAATCCCCTCACTCAGGAGGCAGAGGCGTGTTGATCTCTGAGTCTGAGGCCAGCTTGGTCTACATCAGGAGTTCCAGACCAGACAGGGTTACGTAGTGAGACACTGCACCCCTGAAAAATAAAAACCCAAATTAGAAACAACAACAAAAACTGAAAACAAAGTTGGCAGGAAGGAACCCGCTGTGATTCTGTGAGCGTCCCCAAAGGGGACAGCCCTATTCCCTGAGGGAAATATTTGGTGTGGATGCCTCCCCTCCCCCTTTTCCTCTCTTACCCCTTCTGAATTTTTGACATAGTGTTTCTCCATGTATCCCAGGCTGCCTTGTGCTGATGACTGTCTTTCCTCATTAGGAGTGTTGGGATTATAGGTGTTCAATACCATGCCTGACTCAATTTCTTTATATAAACTTTGTTTACATTTTTTCTTTTAAAAATTGTCTTTCATAATTTGGAAAAATTCTATTGTATTTTAAGCTTCTGCACTTATTCATTTATTGTGTGTGTGTGTGTGTTCCATGTGCATGCATGCCATAGGTTATGTGTGGTGGTCAGAGGACAGCTTGTGGGAGTTGGTTCTCTCTTTCCACCTTGTGGGTTCTGGAGAATGAACTTTGGCTTGGTGGCAGGCACTTTTACCTGCTGAGCCACATATTGACCTCCTAACTCTTTTTGATAAACCCCAAACTCGTGGCTTTGTGTTTCTTCCTGATAGCATGGAGCAGGGTAAGAAGCACAGAGCTGCAGTGTGTGATACCCCTAATGTCTGTTTAAACGGGAGCTAGACGTGACACACTGCTAAGGCTGGATACTGCTTGGCAGTGTGGCTCAGGGATCCCAGGACTCTCTGGGTCACAGCGTCTCTCCCTGCCAGCTCTCCACCTGTCCACACTGAGCTCAAGCACCCAGCAGGCTGAGCAGCCTCACCCCTAACCCTCCAGCCCTGTCAGTGTGCTGCCAGAACAAAGGACTCTGTCCATATCGGAATTGAAATCTTCAGACTGGAACACTACCTGCTTCCGTCTGAGACTCTCAGGAGTGAGCAGCATGCTAAGGGGCTGAGAAAAGAGAAGGGAGGGTGAGGGAGGCAGGGTCCCCAAGGCAGGCTTTCCGTTGAGTCGGCTGGTATCTTCATAGCTTACTATCCATGAGGATACTGTACTGCCATCCAAGAACACTGCCGAGAGCCCGGCACTGACCACACAACTGGACAGCATCATGGAGAGCAAATGTCCTCTCTACAGGGACTGCGAGGATCTGGTGTGGGGTGGACAGGAAGTGAAGGGGATTGGAATGAAAGAGGAAGAGATCCAGATGGGAGGGCAAGGGAGTAAGCCAAGCTGCCTAGGTGGCTAGAACCAGCATGTCAGGTTTTCCTGGCATCCTCTGAGGACTTCAAGATGAATGGTAGATCAGCAGGTGGTTTGGCAGCAAAGCAAATGCCAGGTCATGACAACCTCAGCAGGTTTCTCTGTCTTGAGAAACATTCTAGAGAAATACACCGACTGCTGAGCAATGACAGTTCCTAGAGTCCAAGTACCCTGAAACTATTTTCGTTTGTGGTCACATTGGCAACAAGGATGGCATGCCACCCTCTTTTATTAAGGGTTTATTTTATTTTTAATTATGTGTATGGGTGTCCATCTGCATGTGGATATGTGCATATTGGGTGCAGGTACCCACTGAGGCCAGAAGGGGGCTCGATAGCTGGAATTACAAGTGGTTGTGAGCCACCCCATGTGGGTGGTAGGAATCGAACTCAGATCATTGGCAAGAGCAGCATTGCTCTCTTACTGGCTGGGCCACCACTACAGCTAACACTTCTTCCAGAAGGCCCACTGTCACGAACCCTTGAGGATGAAAGTGTGACTTGCTTGTCTCAATTTTCACATTTTGGCAAAATTTGTGTGACTCTACCATGTTGTCTCCTTTGGGGGTCCCAAGATCTTGGGAATGGGAAGATCTTTGTTTAGAAGAATATAAATTCCTCCTTGGTCATTGTGGGATGGACCTTTGTTTTTTGTTTGTGTTTTTGGTTTTTTTTTTTTCCTTTGCAAGCTCATGGTCTCTTCACCTACTGTTAGTGTCGTTGGGTCCTGGTTTTCTTAGCAATGCTGTGGTTACAGCATGCACGTTCTCCGATCTGGATCCTTTCTGAAAACTAGTAATGTAAACTTGTGAAGGTGCAGTTTCCCATAAGACAGTTCTCCACCAAACAGAAATGAATAAATGTATTGGGCACTTGGCAGAGGAAAGTCTGAAAAATTTCAAACTGACAAATGCTAGAAATCAATTACATCATCAAAATAAAGCTTTCTATGTTGACAATGTAAAACTTTTGAAAAGAATAGGGTTGTGTGTTGGCAAAGGTGTGGGAAAATAAGGAGCTTCCTGGGAGAGAGCAGGTGGAGCCAGCCATTCTGCTGCAACTCCAAATAGCCTGCACCTCCCACAGAGCGGAAGACCGGAGAACAGGCCCGGGGGTGGGAGACAGTAGGGAGAACCCCAAGGGACAGAGAGACTAAATTGTCTGGGCTTCATTGAGCATATGGCTAAGTTTTTAAAACTTTTTTTTTTTATTTAAATTCTTAAGTTAGTATACAAAGTTGTGGATCCCATCATGACATTTTCATACATGTATGCCATTATATTTTGTTTTAATTTGTCCCCTTTGCCATCCCATCTGCCCTCCCCTTGCTGGCTTCCTTCCTCCTTCCAAACACCCGCCCCCTACTTTAGTGCCGTATAGATTTTATTACCTCTTCCTTTTTTCTATTTTTTTTTTAAAGATTTGTTTTATTTTCTGAATGCTGGAGTAAAGGCCCAATGGTTAAGAGCACATACTGCTCTTGCAGAGGACCCCAGTTTGGCCCGGGCACACGTGTGTGTGTGTGTGTGTGTGTGTGTGTGTGTGTGTGTGTGTGTGCGCGCGCGCGCGCATGAGTGCAGCTGTACACACAGGCCAGCGGAAGGCATCAGATTCCTGGTAGCTGCAGTTGAAGGCAGTTGTGATCTGCCCTATATAGGTGCCAAGAACTGAACTCCAGGCTCTGGAAGAACAGTACATGCTCTTAACCACTGAGCTGTCTTTTTTACCTTTCATACTGGGGAGAGGGTGGTACAGGCCTTTTAATCCCAGCACTCAGGAGGCAGAGGCAGGTGGATCTCTGAGTTGGAGGCCAGCCTAGTGTATAGAGAGAGTTCCAGGACAGTCAGGGATACACAGAGAAACTGTCTTGAAAGAACAAAACAAAAGAGGTTGCCCTTCAGATCTTTTCTTCCTTTTCATGGCTTTCTTTCTACTTTCATCACACACGTGCACACCCCTTGTCATTCTGTATCTGTTTTATCTTCCTGGAGTCTGTATCCCTCCAGTTCCCTCAGTTTCCCTGCAAGTGTCAGGATTCCTTTCTTCTCCATGTATCCACAAACCCCAGCCACACTTTCTGTATCCTTTATATCCACTGGTCGGACATCACCTCACAAGTCAGTCCTGCATCAGGGTACCACAGGCATCTTCTCAGACCCACATAGTGTTGCCTTAAGGGGTTGATGAAGAACAAGGGAGGTTGACCAGGGTTCTGCATCCTCTCCTTCCTTTCACAGGTTGTTGACTCCTGTCTGCTACAGGATCCTGATGAATGAGCCTGGCGTGACATCCCTGGGCCAGTCAGATATGGTCACTAGCTGGGGTGGCTGCTGAATGCATGAGAATGCAGGGCTGCAGCACCTGGCCTTTTTCCACCCTGCTGGAGAACTGAGAACACCATTGCCATTGCCAGACAGAGAAAACTAATCCTTTTTTGTTGTTGTTATAAAGAAAGGCTTATTCCTTTAGCAATTATTTGAAACTGTGGGGTTCAAGGACTCTTTCTTGCCCACCACCCTCTTTTCTCAAATCCGTTTTTGTTTTCTTTTCTGAAGAGGAGGATTAGGTGTTTCTAAAGCAAGGGGATTAAACAGATCCACTGTGGTGGAGAGCCATGTGGACCTCTGAGCCAGGACTCTGAGATGGCAGCGGTGTGAAGCTGAGCCAAGGCTGGCAGACTTGAGGTGACATCTCAGGTCCTGTCTTCCCTGGAGCTCAGTTCTTCAGAAAAAGAACTGTATCTGGGGGAAAACACAGGGTCCTGAGTCCCAGTAAATCTGAGAAAGACTCCAGCTGGGTGCATGGAGGGATTGCAAGTCCCAAGGTGGCAGCTCATTTGTGGCTCTGTCTTTAGCTAGGGGATGCTGTGGCTTCTGCTTCATCTTGCATCTCAGCTGTGGCCAGTGGTACCCTGGTTGCCTCTGCATTGCCTTCCTGGTCACCAGTTAAAGCCCTACCTGCCTCTGATTCTCCCAGAACCCCTGCCCTCATCTCCTTGGGGCCCCTGCTGTTGATACAGCCATGGATTCTTTTTACTTGCCAGGCTTAGTTCATGTCATATCCCCAGACAGTCCTGCTCTCTCGCTTTTTCTTATTTTGATTTGTCTTTCCATAAAGCCTAATCCATCTGGTAAGCTGTGGTCCTTTGTATGTCTCCCCAACTAGATATACTCTACAAGAGCAGGGCTTGTCTTGGGGTTCCTTGGGATGCCCCAGTACCGTGTTTGGGGTTTCTGAGCAGATTGGTATAGGTACCTGGTCAGAGCCACTGACAGCACATTGGAACACTTTATTACCCATAAGAATCTTCAGTTTGCACAGAGCATCCTGAGTCAGGCACCTTGCAAGCATCTAAGCATTTGTTAGACTGATGATGTACACAATAGCCCAAAAGCGGGTCTGAGGCAGTGTGGTCCTTGAAGGTGTGATACAGTCTGAGTCACGAAGTTGCTGCCCCAGCCTCATGATCTGTAGATGCTTCAAAGTGAACCATTCCAACTTCTCTTGTGAAGAAGCCACAGACCAGGAGGCTTTTGAAGTTTTGGCGAGTGTTCAGAGCTCTTTCTTTGAACAAAGCCATGCTGAAACAGAAGAAGGAAGTTGGTGTCTTGGGCCTGAAGTTGGCTGCAGTCAGGCTTACAGGCGAAGGATGTGTAAAGTTGCCTTTGAGCACCTTGCAGGAAACAAAGGGAACAAGCCTCTAAAACTGCATAGCCCCAGATCACAGTTCTATTGTAGGCACCACTTAGGGGAAGTCTGCAGAGCCTCCTTTCACCTGAATACAATGTGTGATGATGGTACAGCCTTGGGAACTGATTGGAGCCTGGATATGGGTCCTACCTGACCTGAGATGTTCAACCTCTCAAACTATGTCCTAGTAACTCTTCTTTTCCTTCATAAAATATCCAGCACCAGGTGTTTCTGTTGCAGCAGCAAACTAGAGCAAGACAGAACAGTGTATCAATTGAGTTGGGCTTTGACGATTTATTTATTTACTATGTATAGTGTTCTGTCTGTGTGTATGCCTGTAGGCCAGAAGAGGGCACCAAATCTCATTGTGGATGATGGGAATTGAACCAGAATCCATATGGTTGCTGGGAATAGAACCCAGGACCTCCAGAAGAGCAGCCTGTGCTGTTAACCACTGAGCGATCTCTCCAGTCCAAGTTGAGCTTTGAAATAGATTTCTGTGTGATTACTCCTTACATCTTCTAGCCTCTTTGAGCTAGTCTCAGGAAGAAGCCTGTAATAGGCAGATAAGTTCAATGGCAAACTCATGGGTGTTTACAGCTAATTGTCTGGAAACACAGATAGCATTGCCAGATTTTCAGCTGGTATTTTGTTTGTTTGTTTGTTTTTGAGGTTTTTTTTTTTGCGAGAAAATATCAGTCCTTATTTTCCTATTAAATCTCTTATTTTTAAAGGTCGGTCATAATCTCTAAACCTTGAGAACACTTAAAGGCTGTGGGCCATGTATAGCCATCTGCTGCCACACTGGTTACCTTCACTCCCTGGGCTGTGGGGGTGCACTGGGGGAGCCGTGTCTCACCAGGGTTCTATGGGCATGCTTATGTCAGTTTTCAGATCAAGCCTAGTGCCCCTGAAGGAAGAAAGGACCACAGGTTTGTTTGCAATGCTTCTAGCTAGCTGGAGCAGAACTTGCATGCTTAATGTTGCCCTTTCCTTCACTCGAATCCTGCTCATACAGGGTCAGTTTCAAAACTGGCCCAGGCTTGTTTCTAAACCTGGTGGTTCCTCTGTATCTTGTCCAAATGGGCACGATCACCTCTTCTCATTTTGGGCATTGGAAGGCATTGCTCTGAGTCCTGGGACTTGTGGATTTAGTAGAAAAGGGGTTTTCTTGCAGTGTGACAGATGCCCTATGAAGGGCCTGGATAGAGGAAGTTCCATCAGGGAGATGGAGGCACTGATTTTCTATAGGCCTGTACCACAATCTGTCACCTAACACATGGTGGTCACATCAATCACCCAAGGTCTTACTAGGTAGCCCTAGCATGCCTGGTGCTTATAATGTAACCCAGGGTAGCCTCAAAGTCATGGCAACCATCCTTCAGCCTTCTAAGTGGGTGGACTGCCACACTGTCTATAACATCATTTTCAAACAAGGATTGGTTGATTTTTGGTTGTGTTGACATAAGGAGGCTGGTCAGCCATCAGTCTTAGGGGCTAATCTTTGGGAAGGGGATGGGTCCTTCTGAGTGCTGATGAAGTTTTCTCTGGTAATGAGGATGTCTACTCTATATGTATATCATATACCACATCACCTCTTCAGGGTCATTTTGCCACATCAGCCTGAAGCAGCCATCTTGGGAAATTTATAAGGCCATGCTGGAGGCTCAGGGCTGGAAGGAGAGAGGAGGAGGAGGCTGGTGGAGTCTTAATGGAGAGTGTCATCATTTCCAAACCATTAATCAATCATCTCTGGAAGAAGCAGCACCTTTTTAAAAAGTCACTTAATGTCTTCATGGCCTTGTTATCTGTGGAGAGACCCATGGAGGCTCATCTTTTACAGTAACAGATATAATTGATGCACCTTCCTTCCTGCATTAGTGGCTAGTATACTCTGAGCTTAGCCATACCATGTAGCAGCCAGCTAATATTCTAGGTGTGGGATTCCAGCTGTACAATTTCCTACACATTGCCCCTTCCTTCTCCCAGCTTACTGTTCTGATCAGTCATATTTCATGACTATTTTATTACAGGTACCCTTCAATCCTCTTTAGGAGTATGGGACAGTTTACGTGTTCTTGTGTGCAGTTCAGGCTGACCATCTATGGGGTCACATTTCCGGCAGGGCTACATTGCAAGCCCACAGGTAATGCTGAGGTCACAGGGAGTGAAAAATAACTCAGAAGTTATCTCAGGCACGAGTGTCTCAGAGGGGCTAAGCACCACATGTCTCATAGGCGTCCTTGGCCAGCTTTCCCAGGCAGCTATCAGCATCATTAACACAGGCTTTCCATCTCTATGGAAACACATACCTGTTGTGAATTTTTAGTAGGGTAGAATTAAACAATGCATGACTTTTGGGGCCCAGTTTCCTTCACCTAGCAGCGTGCTATTGAGAATTTCCTCAGAGTAGAAGGAAATGGGAGCTTAGCATTGCCTCCCTCCCCATCGTTCTGGAAGGCAGATCATAGTTTGGGCTGCAATCCCCCTCTCACATAACGGTATTTCATATTCAAATGCTCGCACAAAAATCACCAAGAATTGAAGGGTTAAATGATTTTTTCCCCTAATCAAACGTGGAATTGTTGTGGCTAGACTTCCAGACCAGGCTCTCTGGGTATGATTATCCAGATTATCTTGCAGGCATAAATTAGCTGGCTGTCATGGTGTCGACTCTACTGGGCAGATGTGGCTGGAGATGGTCAGGACCCTGGACAGAGCAAACTTTCCCTTCTGTTTGGCGTGTGTGTGTGTGTGTGTGTGTGTGTGTGTGTGTGTGTGTGTGTGTGTGTGTGTGTGTGTGTGTGGTTTTTTGTTTTGTTTTTTGTGTTTTGAGAATTTCGAGTATCATACTGTGTTTACATCACATTTCCCACCCCTCCTACTCCTCCAATGCTCCCCACCCCCTCTTAAATTAATAACATTTTTTTCTTTAGTTATTATTGTTACATATATTTATTATATAAATAAAGCCCCCTAAGTCCACTTAGTGTTTATCATATCTATGTACATGTGTTTAGGGCTCATTACTTGGAACTGGATAATCCATTGGGGGCTTGTTCCTGGGAAAGACTGATTCTCTCTCTCTCTCTCTCTCTCTCTCTCTCTCTCTCTGTCTGTCTGTCTCCTCTCTCAGCAGCCATTAATTGCATGTAGCTCTTTACCTAAGGGTGGGGTCTTGGGAGATTCCCCTCACCCACTCTGGCAAGTCAACTGGTGCTGTCGTTTTGTGTGGCCAGACTATTGAGATTTCATGGGTGTAGCTTCCTTGTCACATAGAGAAGACACAGTCTCACAGTAGCCATCTTGTCTTGGTCCTCTGGCTCTTACAATTTTTCTACCCCATCTTCCCTTTTGTTCCCTGAGCTTTTGGTGGAGGAGATGTGTTGGATGCAGCAACTGAGGATGAGCACCTCAGGGTTAGCTGATTTGTTCTCTTCATTTCAGCCAGCTGTGACTTTCTGTGATGCTCTCCCATCTGCTTCAAAAAGAGGCTCCATGATGAGGGGTGAGAGCTACGCTTATCTGTGTATACAAAGACAGGTGTTAAGAATGCAGTTGGGAATTACACTGGTTTCTCCATTGCTCTCTCCTTTGCATATTGCACATTTCTCTACCCCCAATCTACCTTCAAGACCCCTTCTCCCTGCAGCAACTCCATCCTCCCTGCCAATGTCACCAGGCTGGCACCACTTGCAAAGTCTTCCTAGAAAGAATGAGATAACAAGCACCACCCAGTGTTGGCTTACTTTGTCATCAGCGGTTCCATTCTTGTAATATTAGACTAGGCTTCAGGTTGTAATGACTCAGTCTATATTTGAACCCAGCGCTGTTGTAGTTTATCATTCATAAATCATCACACATGTCCAGACATGACAGTGAGTTTAAAACTTCTGCAGCTTTTCTCAGATGCCAAAACCAAAGTGGATGACTCATAAACAAATTTGCAAAGCTAACCAAGTTCAGGAAGCAAACCCAGATTCTTTGGTATGTCATTACAATCCTTAAGTCAAGTTTCCCTTTGGAGATAAAGAAGTTACAGTCAGGGCTGGGTCCATGGCTCAGTTGGTAAAAGGCTTGCCATGCAAATGCAAGGAGCCAAATTTGATTCCTAGAACCCACATAAAAAGCCAGACTCAGCAGAGTGAATCTGTAATCACAGCAATGGGTAGGCTGAGGCAGGAGGATCCCAGGGACTCTCTGGCCAGCAAGCCTAGCTAATCAATGAATTTTAGGTTTAATGAGAGACTGCCTTAAAAACAAACAAATAAACAAAAAACAAGGATGACACTCAATACAACCTCTATGCTCTTCACCCCCATGCATGCACACATGCATTGAATACCCATAGCGTGCACGCGCGCACGCACACACACACGCACACACACACACAGACACACACACATACACACGCACACACAGACACATGGATAAGCATACTTACACACATCCACAAAAATGTTGCATTTGAAAGTTTACATTGTTGTGCTTAGCCTCTTCCAGGTTCCTGCTGAGTCTTTGCTGTTTAAACTCTTGTAAAGTCATTTTTCACAAAATAACTGTTGAGACTTGGCTTGGCTGTTAACCCTGGACAGCCAATGTGGCAGTTGCTTGAGTCCATGAAGTAGGATGTGGGTATCGGCTCTATGTGGAGTTTGGTAATGTGTATGTATGTTCATTTTTTGATTTCATGGAAATGAAGTTTCCCCTTGAGATCTTCCTAGGCCCCATTCCCAGGGTGTGCCTGCAAGTTCCTAGCTTAGGTGTAACCATGCAGCCTTCTAGAACCTTCTGGTCAGAGACTCTTCTGGGCTTGCCACCAGGAGCCTGTGGTGTGGCAAGATTAGGTATGTTGGTGTGTGTGTGTGGGGGGGCTGGAGTTGGAGATCCATGCTGCCTGGCTCAAACCCTGGTGGTTGCTTACTGTGTAGAGGCTTCTTGCTCAGGCTGTTAATGAATCCCTCCCCCGCACCCCCCCCCCCCCCGCTGCCACCTTGTGCCTTAATTTCTGCACAAGGCAAGAGAGGTGCCACTCTGCAGTGCTGGTTTGGCAAAGGTTTGGAGGACTGGGGAGATTTTAGGAGGCAGAGGGTGAAAGCAGCCTGCTCAGGCACTACAGCTGTTACAGAGTCAATTGTGAGCCCATCTGGGCACCCGGCTCTCTCAGGGTCTCCCTGGAGGCTGAGAACACGGTCTCTCCACCTCTGGTGTCTTCAGCAGCCCCCTTTTGTTATGGCTTCAGCAGCAGGTATCTACGAGAAGTGTCTGTCAGTGCTGCCGGGAGCCTGGCATTTGGGTTTCCCACGGTGCCTGTGGTGTGAGGTCCCTGAGACAGAAGCACCACGAGCTCCTATTTTTGTGTCCTTCCTCTGAGGGACTCTCTCATTTGTCTCTCACTTCAGATTCCCATAGGTTTCCCATGACTACCCTGCGTTTCTGCTTCTGTCGATGTTTTTACGTGCCCTAGCTTGTCTTCCGTTCTCACTGGGCTGGGGACAGGGACTATGTCTAGAACACACGTGTGTCGGGCACCCAGTGAGGCCAGAGCATAGAGGAAGCAGAATCTTCAAGTTCTCCAGGCAGCTCTTCCCCTCTTGCCACAGTTTCCCCTTCTCCCCATCTTGCCACTGAAAGGTGGGTACTCTGAGCATCCCTGGGGGAGAGGAGACACCAAAGGGCTGGTTCTTTCCTTGTCAACCACTTGATACTCTCATGCTCTTTGGGAATTAGGAAAACCTGGCTTTACCTCTAAGTGCTGCAGCAAGGTGCTAGACCAGTCTGGGAGCCCTAGGCTGGGCACACTGAATGAGAGACACTCGAGAGGCTGAACTCCAAGGCCAAAGAGCTGGCTAATCTCTACTATGGCAGTTCCCTTTATGCTTGCAGGAGGCTTTATCTTTACATGACAATGTGTATGGGAGGGACAGAAGAAAGAGGGGAAGGGGGGGGGTGTTACCCTTATAGCATCATTTAACTTTACGGATCTCCTAAGAACGCTGTCTAAAAATTGCCATGTTGAGGCTCCAGGGTATAAATTTGGAGAGAACAGTTTTACCCGCAGTAAGTGCATATGGCCTCACCAGGCTCAGGCGAACAGAGCTGCCATAGCCTGCTTTCTCCCTGCATAAAGGGAACTCCTGCCCAGCAGATCTCTGTGCCCTCACTTGCCAGGCTATGGATTCTACATCTGCCTAACTTCTCTAACAAAGAGCCCCACGTTCAAGCCCGATCCAAACTGTAAATGTGTCTGTTTTGGGAACAAGTATACTATGCCTATTTTTGTTTGAGTCACTGGACCATACATCAAAACAGGAGTAATCGAGAGAGAAAGCCATGGTGATGGCTGCTGAGGGCATAGCAGCCCCAGTGATGCTGGGTACCCTCCTTCCTGTGTGGCTTCTACTGCTGCTGACTGAAGTGGGCACATCCCATTCACCATCAGTCTAGAATGTTCTTGCATCTGGGCCAGTTGTCTATGTGTAGTGCCTACCTTGAGGGTGGCTGAGATTCAAACTCTGAAGTAGGTCTTTCCTTCCTCCCCCATCCTCATTGGAATTTCTTTCTTTTTTCTTTTTTTGTCCACAATTTTGCTTGACACATCAGGAATTCAATTCAGGCTTTTCTTAATGTATCGGTGAATATTGAAGCCTTGATAGGGCCTTATTTACTAGACTTTCTGCTTTGACCCAAGATTTCAGGATTGTATTCCCAGGAGATCTCAACTCTGATCCTGGGACCTTCTGGTCACCTGCCTGCAGCTGCCCCTCATGGCTGTGTGCCCATATGAGGGTGTAAGTAGATGGTGCTTTCCTGTCTGCTGTGTAGACCTGGGGCTTCACATACTCACTTCTCTCAAGTGGATATACTATCTCTTGGGCATAACAGTCTGGTGGTCCTGAGCTCTGTTCCTTTTCAAAGGCTGCAACTATATGAATCACTTAAGAGTTAACTGTCTGAGGTCTAGGGAGATGGCTCAATGGGCAGAATACTTGCTGTGCAAGTGTGAGGATCCAAGTTCAATTCCCAGAACCTGCATTTAAAAAAAAAAAAAAAAAAGCCAGTTACATACTATGGAGAGGTAGAGCTGGGAGGGTCCTTTAGACTTGCTGCCCAGCCCAGCCCATCAACAAACTTCAGTTTAGCGAGGCATGCTGCCCCAGAAAAACAAACTGATAATGGCTGATGTGTGACAGTTGCGGTCATTCTCCGGCTTCTACCTGCATGTGCCCATATGTGTAAACATACGTACACAGGTTTAACAATCTGAGGCAGCTAGGAAGTCTGTGCAAGCCAGATTGCCTGTTTTTGTGATGCTATTCCAGGCCAGAAGAGACTGGGAAGGAGGGACCCTGCTCCCTGAATCACTCCTCAACATAGTCGTGACAATAAGTGAGTCACAGTCTCCACATCTCTAGGCTGTGGGTGTGTGTCACTGAGCTTAATTACTGAGCCCTCAGATGTGGTCAGCAGCCAGTGGTACCCACCTCCACAGGGAGACACAGAGGAGAGTCACATATATTATGTGACAGGGGTGTCCAGGACCTCAGCCTGCAGAAACCCTGTATCAGACTATGTCAAATCCCCAGTCCTCCCTGCCATGTGCTTCTGTTTAGCCTCAGCTTGGATGTCACCCATGCTGCCTGGGAGAGATGGATTTGTCGTGTTGCAGCTGCAAACCCACACATTCTAGAGGCCTTCTAGAACAAGCACGAACTATATATATATGTATATACATATATATGCATCTTTGTTGGGTACTTCTTACATGGGGATTGTTAATTAGAGTGGCTTAAGCGCCAGAGAGGCTCAGTTTAACTAGAGTGATGCTGGTTAACCTGAGCAGACCTGGTCCCCTCTGGTGTTGCCTATGATGCCTCTTAGGGTGTATTTCACTGTCTAAGAGCTTGGTAGGATAAGGGTGAGTGCTGAGTACTTGCTGCGTTGTCCCCAGGTGCAAACCACATGTGTTCTCTGCTACCACAGGGAACACCCAGAGCCTGCACGGCTTAAGCAGCCACATTGAAGTCACAGCCAGGTCACCTCCCTCCTTCACTCCTATCTGTCACTGGCCAGGTTCTTCAACATCACTGCCCAGGCTCTTTCTTGGCTGGTCTATTGCTTATTTCCCATCACCTTTTTCTGTGGCTGACCCCTTGCCTTGGGGACTAATGCCGTAAGTGGCCCCTGAGTGCTGTTCGTGACTGGACTGATTTGGAAACATTGCAGTAGTAGGACGAGGAGGTGGCATGTCTTTTCTCTTTGCCTGGAGCTGTCTTGGAGTCGTGTCTCCTGCCTTGAATTAGACAGTCTGTTTTCCCCGCACTGGCAACACCCACTGCAGCCCCTGAACCCACTGAAATGGAATTTGATAAGGGAAATCAATTTGACCTTTCTACGGCTGCTGGAAGACTGGATGGAGGAGCCTTGCCCCCTTAGCACCAAAGAAGCACAGTACAGGTCACCAGTCCCATTCCACAACTGGGATATGCATGGCTTAGAAAGAAAGATGGGGTCCTACCCGGCCGAGGTTCCAGAGTCAGCACCAATCCTAGATCTAGTCTATAATCCGAAACTGTGTGTCCCCATGCTCTGCCTCACCTCTCACCATACCCTTTCCTTCTTTTCCAGAAAGATGAACTGAAGGCTGGTGTGTAGAGGGAGCATCAACTGAGGCCCCTGCAGAGGCCTTCCCCGGAGGGCACAGCAGCATGACCAGGTAATAACGCCACTGTTACCCCATTTTGGATAGCTTGGGAGGGCTTGGGAGGAGCCGCAGGGAAGGGAGAGCATGTGGAACGGACAGGCTCTACCCAGCCAAATTGGCCCGAGACCCCAGTCTGCTGAATCACCCAACAGTGTCTCTCCAACATGAACCTCTACCTAGACATCTACCAGACACTGAGACAGGAGCCCAAGCCAGAGTGTGATGGCCCATCCTGAATTCTGCCTGCTCCTCTATCCTCTGCCCTTCTCTTCTGTGCGGTGGGGATGCTGGCCAGGCCCCCAGCTCTCCACCTGGCTTCCAGCATTCATTCATACCAGGCTACTGTTTTCGCTTACCCAGATGCAAAGGTGGCTTCTTAATTAGACTCTCTACCTCCCTGCTTGCCACCCTGTCACGATCCCCACAGCGGATGGAGTGATCTTGGCTTCTTTAATGCACCCCTTCCCGTGCCCCCCATATATACATAAGAGTTCTGGTGACCTCGTGTGGCCTTTGTATCTGCCACTGCACCTCGTTCACCAAGCTTCAGCCACCCCAACTTGTTTTGCAACTTGGAACCTCAGTTTGGTCTCAGTTCCAAAGAGTTTCTGGCCTCAGAATGCCCTATCCCCCCCCCCCACCACCTCCCCAAAAGCCCGGCCACTGAAGCCCAAACGCCTTCCCATAATGCTGCCCTCGCCACCAGCCTGAAGGCTCCCACTCCACTTCTTCTGTGGGATCTTGTCTCACCTGGTTTTTATGTCTTTTAGTCTGTCAGTCCTTTGTCGATTTGGCATATCTCACTGCTGTATCAGTCTGTCTGTTTCCTCTGGCATGGTCCTCCATCGTAGATCCTCCAGCATGTGGAATGCAAAGATTCCTTCAGTATTAGTCGAGTAGTGGATTAAGTGCTTCTGGGTTTTGGTTCTTTTTAGAGTGTGTGTTTCATTATACATATCAGATGGTTCTAGAACTCCCTGTCCCCTGATTTAGCCTCCTGAGATGTAGAATGACAGGCCTGTCCCACTGGGGCAGTTTTTAAATTTTTTTTCTTTTTTGTTTTTCCTTTCAGTTTGGGGAACTGGGTCTTGTACATGCTAGGCAAGGGCTCTCCCATGGAGCCACACGGCCAGTCCCCTAGTCCCAACTAGATGGTTGTGAGCTGCTGATGTCACTGCTTCACCTAACTATATGACAAGGACTAGCCAAACTCTAACCATTTGGCGCCTATGTCCCAGCCTTTCTACCTCCCATCTTTTCAAAAATGTGTGTTTTTTTTTTTTTTTTTTTTTTTTTTGGATTAAGGATAGACCACTTGTGTGTAAAAGGTCTTCAAAAGAAAAAACAAACAACAACAACAACAACAACTTGGGGCCAGAGAGATGGCTCAATGTGAACTGAGTAAGGACCTGAGTTTGGTTCCCAGCACTGATGTCTGGCTCACAGCCTGTAACTCCAGCTCCAGAGGATCTGTCGCCCCCTTCTGGTCTTGATGGACATTGCACTCATATGTACAGCCTTCGAAGGCTCATAAACACATAATTAAAATCTTGAAAATGTGAGGTCCCCTCGCCCCTGACAATAAGTTGCAGTGTCAATGAGAGTAGGGATCCCTGTACATTGCTGGTGGGAACTGGGCAGCCACTGGGGAAAGTAGGCTGGATGTACTTCCAGAATTTAGCTGGGGGAGGGGGTACTGTCTAGCAATACTACTTGGGGTCTATGTTAGCTCCTTTAATTGCTGCTGTGGTAAAATACTGTGACAAAAGCAACTTAAGGGAGAGAGAGGGTTTTTTTTAATGGTCCACCATGGCAGGGGAAGACACAGTGGCAGAAGTCTGGAGTCTGGGGCAGCTGGTCATGTTGCATCCACAGTCAGGAAACAGGGAGCAAGGGATGATGGCATGCTAGGGTCCAGCTCACTTTCTCCATCTTATATAGACCAGAATCTGCCCGTGGAATAGTCCTGGTCTATGTAAGTCCCAGTTGTGAGATGAGTTTTCCTACATTTGTTAACTAAATCAGATCACCTGCCCATAGGTATACACAGAGGCCCATCTTCCAGGTGAGTCTAGACTCTGTCAACTTGATAAGTTAGCACTGCCACAGGCTGTGTAGCCAAACAAATCAAAAGCAGGACCTCAACCTGGGTTTGTGTGCCCATGGTATAAACTTACAGTGGCCCAAAGCTGGAAGGAACCCATGTGTCCCCTGATGATATATACATACACAAGGAACTCACAGGTAACCCGGCTTGACTTTTCCTAAGACCAGAAATGTCTGCTCCTGCTGCCTGCTCTCCCTGCTTTTTAAAACAGGCTTTGAGGTACCTAGTAATTGTACTCTCTTCCCCCACTTTGCAGGGGTGTCGGAGGAGCCCGGTGACTCACAGGGTACAGATGTAACAGTGCACTAGCAGGGGTGTGCCCAGACCCTTCCCACCCCCACACAGCCTGTTCCGTGTTCATCTGTAATGAGAGGTCATTCCAATAGGAGCTGTGGCTTGGGTGGACCTTGGGGACATCAGGGGAAGCCAGCAGCAAAATGATGGCTACTGAGCAATTGAACTTATCTGTTTGCTTATTTGAAGTCTGGGGGGGTGGAACCAAGGAATTCTCGTATGCCAGGCAAGAGTCCACAACTGAGCCACACCACCTGCCCTCTTTTCACTTGTCATCTTGAGACAGGTCCTCAAGTTGTCCAAAGTGGCCTTGTCCTTGCTCTGTCGCTGGGCAGACTTGGTGCTATCAACCCCCTGACTAAGTTTCTTGAATAGCTGCTGTTCTAGGCCTGGCTTTGATTGTACTTGAGCGAGGTCCCTGGAGTAGCTAGAGGCGAGACAGGAAGTGGAGTGGTGGGTGCTTGGGGCTGAGGGAGCAGAGGTTGGGAGTCATTGTTTAAGGGGACAGGGTTCTAGACATGGGTGGCAGCCATGGGGGTGGGGAGAAGGAAGCTTGATTAGGTTGAGGCGTTCTCATGATAGTTTAATCACGTCTTAAAAACAGATGTGCTTTTCAGTGCTCCTTTGCCTGCTCCCATCAGCCTCTCTTCTTCAAAGCAGCTCTTGGGGAGACTAGAAGAAACTCAGGCACACACACCGAGGATGCACACGGGAGAAGGCTCCGTGACCTTCTCAGCCCAGGAGTCACATCCATTAATGGTGACATTTGTTTTATGGAACGATAGGGTTGGTGGGGAGTTGGGCCATGGGATAGTCTTCTTCCTCCTTTTCGAGATGGGGTGGGTTCCTGGCCAAGCCAGTGCTCCCCCAGAAGCAGGTACTGTCTCAGCTCTGAGGCAGCCTCTTTGACCAGCCTCTGGGATGCACCTGACATTCCTGTTTCTGAAGAGTAGGACTTACTTCAGCTTCCTGCTTTCCTTAAGGCCTGGGACTTAAGGGACCCCTCCCCAGCATTCCCTTTCAAACAGGCTGTTAGGGGCCTGGAAAGATGGCTCAGAGATTAAGATCGCTTAATGCTCTTATAAGGACCTAAGTTCAGTTCCCAGCACCCATAGCAGGCAGCTTACAGACGCCTGTTACTCCAGCTTCAAAGGGACGTGTCATGCCTCTGGTATCTGGGGGTATCTGCACTCATGTGTATAGTCTCACACACAGACAGACACACATAGACATAATTAAAATTATATAAAAAATAAATCTTTGTGTAGGCTACTGGGTGCTTCTGCTTTACAGGGATGTCAGCGGAGCCTGGTGACTCATGGGGGCTCAGACAGAAACAGCAGGCTGGCAGAGACGTTCCCAGATCTGTCCCGCCCCCTTGCCAGCCTGGCCAGGCTCTGTTCTCTTCCCAGTTCTGGGTGAGCTAGCTTGCAGACTTAGAGCCTTCCATGGGAGACAGCAGCTCACCAGATTGCCCGTGGGCTGAGCATCTTGTGTCCTCGAGTAGCTGGGAAGTCCCAGGACAACAGTGAATGTTACATCTGATTCATAGCAGGCAGGGGCTTGTCAATACAAATTTGGCTCAAGGGAAGATTTCAGGGGTCTACTTATTTTCCTTCTTGCAATTTTGCCTGGAGTTGAAATCCGCGTTTTAGTAGCCCTCATGAAGAGAGCGACATTAATTATGGATGAGAGATGTGTGGCTCCACTCTTCCTAAGCTCAAGCAGAGGTGATAGATTCTGAGACCCAGATGTGGTCCAGACTATTAAACACAGTCCTCTGGCTGACAGTCTTGTGGAGGAGCATCGAGGCCGCAAATCTCAGACAAGGTACAGAAAATGTTCCCCATTTCCTGATCTCACAAACTAATTCTAATGTCTTTATTGGCTGAGCTAAACAGAGTTGTGAGCTGCCCCCAGGCAGGACAGCTGTCCCATAGCAGGTTGAGGTTTGAGGCTTTGTTTGCTTCAGGTAGCTATGGCTAATTGTGGTGGGCATCTCCCTGCCAGGCACCTTGTGGCTCCCTCTAGAATCAGCTGTGAACTGGAAATGTTTGAGCAGATACCCGGCGGCTAATGTTGCTGAGTGTGCTTTCCTGATGGGGCAGCATACGAGCCTGGAGGTGCCAAGTCACCAAGCCCGGTATTGCATCAGTGAGTCTATAGTCCAAGGACTTTGAGCTGCAACCTGCAAACCCAGTGACCCCCCTGTTGGCAGAGGCCACATCCAACTATAGAATGCCAGTATGAAAAATAGTGGCATTAGTTCAATTGAGAATATTATGGAAGTTTGTGAGGATGAGACAGAGACATTTAGGATTTTGATAGGCTAAGCAAAGGAAAGCATGTGACCCACCCCGGTTTTTATTTCCAATTTTGCTCCAGAGATAGTTACACATACATTTAGGGACCCCCCAAGGCATCTTTATGTTTAGGACAAAGGAGAGCAGCATGGCCTTGTCCTTTGGCCATCTGGATCCTGTACTGTCTGTCCTGGGGAGGTCTCTTTGGGTGCCTTGTGGCTTTGAGTACTTCTCTTTTGCAGGAAGCAGCTTGGCTCAGTTCCCAGGAAACCATTCTAGGCCAAGCACATCTCCGACAGCAACTTGGAGAGTTTTAAGGGGTGCTTTATGGTCATAGGCACATGGGCTGTGAGGCTCACACCTTTGTACAGAAACACATCTGTTCTTCTTTCCTTCCATCCTGGCCTCCCTCCATGTACTGGGCTCTGCTGAGACCCGCGAACCAAAATGCTAGGTTCCTCGTGTGCCCTGGGCTCTTGCCAGTCGGGTCACTTTCACTCCCTGGGCCCGGAAGTGGCAGCAGGGTTCAAAGTGCTAGCATGTAGAGACAAGTCTGTCCCTCCCATGAAACCAAAGGCCACTTGACAGAGCCCTTCTCCAGCCTGTGAGCTTCAGTGCCCTTCCCCATCTTTACCCAGCAGAAACAGGAGCCAGCCCTCTGGCTAAGGCAGTGTGTTCAGAGATGCATAGGAGAAGGGGGAGTTACCAACTAGAGAGGGATGTGATTGCAAGTTGAACCCTGCTGAGCTCGGCCCTACATGGCCAGTGGCTTCTGGGACATGGTTACATGGTTACAGGAGGCTCTTCCCCACTCTGAGCACTGTATCCTCAGTGTCCAGCCGCCTCTTATGTGTTTTTGTCCTCAAAGCACTCTGTCACCAGACTCCAGTGTCAATGGGGGATTGTGTTACATGGATTTCTGACTCCTAGCTATAGGGTAAAACAGAGTCCCATCCCTTGATAAAGCAATGGAGGAGATGGAGTCAGGTTCCTTATGAAGAATGGATGGTTACAGGACAGAGGGCTAATAGCTGTGGGTTGGTAGTTGGGGTTATGTTAGGAATTAGGGTACAGCCTTTAGAAGTAGCAATAGGGATGAGACTGGGTAGGATCCCACCTGAGGGCAAAAGCCCACCTGGACAGTAGGCTGTGTCTCCATCAGTATAAGATCCAGGATAGCTGATCCCACAAGGTTTGACCTAGGATGCTGTCTGGGGGACAAGCTGAAGTAACACAGGGTGCTTTCTGGGGATAGTTCCAATGACATTCACCAGGAGCCAGCTTCCATGCAGGATCATCGCCCACATGGCAAAGGCCCTGGAAAAAAGGAGTGTGCCAAATTGGCAGTGGGTGGAGGCAGGTGGTAGGATGAGGCTTTCATTACCTTCTGTGGGCAGGCTGCCAGAGGGGGCTCTGTCCCACAACAGGGCTGGACCAGGATTGGAGTGGTGCAGGATGGGTAGGTATATCACCACAGTTAATGGAGTCCCTGAGTGCAAAAGATCAGGGTGTGAGAATGGGTTTGATTTCTTTAGGGAACAGAGGCCAGAGTGTCCTCAGCATGTGACATCCCAGACCAGGCTAGCAGAAGAGAGGTAGATCTTGTAGAGGCTTGTACTCCTGAGGAGTTTAGATTTTATTTTGATTTCTAGTGAAACCCCAGGAAGTTTCTAGCAAGTTCTAGCAGGGAGAGCCTAGGCTTGAAAACACTTCATAAAGCTGTACTGGGCTCCAAGTGAGACCAACATCTGAGTGCTCAGAGCACCCCCCCCCACACACACACACCACTTTCTCTTGACAAGTGGGAACATGAGACATGGCAGCTTCCAGCAAACCTCTGCCCTGGGGTTGAGGCTCAAGAGCGAGGACCACTTGACTGAAATAGACGGCGACATCTTCTTCCGAGTCTGTTGCCAGAGGCCTCAGGTGGCAACAAGATGACTTGCATGAGCTCCTGCATGCCAGACACCCCCGTGACCCCCAGTAGCAGCCCCTGTAGCCACTAGGAGTGCCACTTTCGCCTGGAGTCAGGGAAATTGTGTAGTGGGGTAAAAGCCTCATAACTCACAACATCTCTGTGACAACAAGGACTTGGGAGGTGGAAAACACAGCTTTGTGACAGTCTGTTCCAGCATCCAGGGAGGAGGGAAGGAAGCTAGAAGTCCTCCTTTGGGTTGGAATACGCTGTTTCTTCCTAAGAATTAATAGGAGCTCAGTTCAGGGACTTTTCTCATCAACGGCATGCCCTGACCTGCTTTAGAGAAACAACATCAATACTGGGCAAAGATTTTTAGACTTGCAGACAGTCTGGGTAGCACTTTCTTGTCTATTAGGATTCTCATGGGATAAGAGGCAGAAAATGACTTCAATTGGCCCAAGTAACCTTGATAGAAAGATAACCGGCTTTGGGTACTGCTGGATCTATGTGCTCAAGCCTTTTCCCTCTGTGTGTCTTGGCCCTGTGTGCTTCTCATTGACTTCATTCAAGACCAGTTCTTCTCTTGTGGCAGCAAATTATACAGTAGCTGTAGCCCTTCCCCCTAATTTCCAGGCCCACTGAGAGGAGAGTCTCCTTTGTGCTAGGTTCATATACAAGGGTCACAGGACTTCTCCGGTCATTACTACTACGTCTAGGGGATAGAGTATTGCCCCTATGCCAGGATCGGGTCTCATTCCAAGTTGGAACCAATTCACTATGGGTGTAGTGATGGTGGGTGGGGGCAGGAGGGATGTCGCCTCTGGGTGTCTGGTGGCCCTGACTTGTATGAACAGCATCAGACAGTCTGTCCAGAAAAACCCAAGACTCTTTATTGTTTCAGGCACTGGAGGGGACCAGAGTGGTACCTTTCCCATTCTGGGCAGATTCTAATGGCCTCCGTGTTTCCTGTCCTGCTCACAGGTGAAGGCTGAACATGCCTGGCTCCCCGTGGTGACCTGAGAGGAGAGTCAGATTCACTGTGAAAGAGAAACGCCAGCCCCAAGCCAAACTGGAGAACTTGGAACAGGTCCTGAAGGTAGGACGGCTTCATGTGCCATGACTACCCTTTTGCAGCCACAACGAGAAACCTCTTCAAAATGCAGGGCTCTTGGGGCCACAGTTACTCCATCTCTGGTGTAAATGTAACAGCTGAAGATCATGTTTCTGGAAGCCACCCTGACTGTGCATTCCATTTCTGAGCTTGGGAATGGGTATGCTTTAGCTAAGACCAGAGGCATCTTCCCAGGTTTCTGATCTCCTTGAGTTTCCTATTGTTATCAGAGGTTTCTAAGGGAGGGTCTGTAACTGTTGCTACGGTTAGAACAGCAGCATCCCTTCTACTGATGCATATCAACATCAACAGGGTGCTGCCTACAAATTCCTGATGTGGACGGAGCCCCCTCTGTAATAGGAGGGATGGTTTTGCGATTGTCCCAGATTGACACTGAGTGAATTCTTTATCTTTTTTTTTTTTTTTTTTTTTTTTTTTTGTGTGTGTACGATGTTCAAAATAGATTGACTTCTGATCATGAGATGTTAGAAGGATACTATGGTGGCTAGCTTTGTGACAACTTGACACAAGCTAGAGTTATCTGAAAGGGAACCTTATTTGAGAAAATGCCTCCATAAGATCCATTTTCTTAAGTAGTGATTGATGGGGGAGGGCCCAGCCCATTATGGGTGGGGTCACCTCTGGGCTCTATAAGAAAGTAGGCTGATCAAACCATGGGGAGCAAGCCAGTAAGCAGCATCCCTTCATGACCTCTGCATCAGCTCCTATCTCCAGGTTCCTGACCTATTTAAGTTCCTATCATGACTTCTTTGGCTGATGGGTTTTGGTCATGGTTACAATAGAAACCCTAACTAAGACAGAAACATGGGGTGTATCATCTCCAACCCTACTGGCCTTTTGATCATTTTTGTTGTTTGTTTGTTTTTCTGGTGTGGCCCTCACTGCCACACTCCAGATCAAGCAGCACTTTGAAACCTGTGCTAATTCATTTGGAGACTCACAACAAGTATATGCCGCACAGCATTTTGATGGAGACATATCCAAGCTATTCTGGGGTGCTGGCTCCTCTGTAGGCTTCCAGTTCAGGAGGCTCTGAGGAGGAAAGGAGAGAGGGAGAGAGAGAGAGAGAGAGAGAGAGAGAGAGAGAGGGAGGGAGGGAGGGAGGGAGGGAGGGAGGGAGGGAGGGAGGGAGGGAGGGAGAGAGAGAACCGTATGAATCATTAAGCCACTGCCTCCACCCACTGGGTACTACTCTTCAGGATACATGCTGCCCATCCCCCAGCTCACCTCTGTTTATAGTAAAGAAAGTGTCTAGTATATTTAATGGAGAGCGTGCCTTGAATCGTGGCTCTCTGGAGCTCACTCATAAAAGTGACCAGGAGGGACAGTTTAGATTGGCCATTCTCAAAAGACTACAACAGTGACTTGGTGATGCCAGAGGCATGTTGATTGGTACAGGAAAGGGAGCCAACCCTCCTGCCATGCCAGTCAGGACCCAATAGCAAAGAATTGTCCCACATCAAATGCTGGCAGTACTGAGACAGGCCTGTTCTTAGATGTCATCTTTGTCAGCTAAGGACCTGAAGTACTCATTAGAGGGACACCTGGGTCCCCATACCACATCCTCTACTGTTTACACATATGGTTGTCAAAAAAGAATCTTCATGAAACCAACCTGGCCAAAATGGGGGGAGGTGGGGCTGGGGACACTGTTTTGGTAAGACTCCAGTGAGAATAACACAAAATGGATTGGAGTCCCTCATGCGGGCCAGGCCTGTCAGGTAGACTTCTCTTTGGCTTGAATCCCTCTTGATTCCCATGCTTTTAAAATACTAACTGGCTGGGTCTGGAGAAACGGCTTACCAATGAAGACCAATTGCTACTTTCGCAGAGGACCCAGGTTTGGTTCCCAGCACCCGCATGGTAGTTTAGAGCGGTCCCTGTCTCTAGTTCTGGGGATATCTGTCACCCTCTTCTGGGCTCACTGGGTACCAAGCAGGTATACAACGTATACACATACAAATGAAACACACACCCATAAAATAATAGATAAATAGCTCTCAAAAATGTAATTACTGGAAGCTAGGGAGCTGGCCAGTCAGTGAAATGCTTTCTGTGTGCAAGTTTAAGGATCTGAGTTGGGGTCCCCAGCACCTACATAAAAGCTCAGTGTGGCTAGAGCACACCTGGAACTCCTGGAGCTGGAGGGTAAGGAGGAGAGTTAGAGTGGGGGGTTGGCCCTGGAGTTTGCTGACCAGTGGTCTAAGTGAATTGGTGAGCTCTGGGTTAAGTAAGAGACCCCTGCCTCAAGCAGGGCCTGAGAGGTGGCTCAGCAATGGGGGGGGCTTACTGCCAAGCCTCAAAATCCAAGCTTGATTCTTGTAACCCACATGGCAAAAGAGAGGACTCTCAAAGATTGTCCCCTCACATCCACAAAAACATGTACCCTCACCCATACACCACACACACACACACACACACACACACACACACAGTAATATTAACAACAATAATATACATACATATGAAGATTGTAGAGAATAACGGAGGAAGACATGGCTTCTCCCAGAGTCTAACTTCGCTTTGAGTATCCAGGGAGACTGGATATAAACAGAGATGTGAACCATTCCACTACCCACCCCCCCGACCCCATTCTGGAGAAAGGAACTGTAGTTTATTAAGAATGACAAATCCTTAATAAAGCCAGGAATGGACTTCCCTCACTTGAATGTGGGTGAGATGCTGAGCATCACCAAGGACTCTGGCAATATTGTCCCTTTCTTTGGGGGGGGGTGTCCTATTTTGCTTTTTGTTGCTGTGATAAACACCACAACCAAATGCTACCTGATGGGAAAGGATTTATTTAATTTTATGTTTCCATGTTATAGTCCCTTCTGGGGACATCTGGGCAGGAACTTGAGGCCGGAACCATAGGGGAATGCTGCTTACTGGTTCACTTTTTAAGATTGTACTCAGATAGCTTCCTTATTCAAACCAGGACTACTTGTCTAGGGGTGGCATTGTGAACAGTATGCTGGGTCCTCCCATGTCAATCAACAGTTAAGACAGTTCTCATCACACAGGACTTGACCTGGGCCATTCCTCAGTTGAGATTCCTGCTTAGATCTTGACCATGGTTAAACTACTAAAAACTCACCAGAGCCTGGCAGGGGTGGTACATGTCTTTAATCCCAGCACCCAGGAGGCAGAGGCAGGGATCTCTGTGAGTTTGATGCCTGTCTGGTCTACAAAGTGAGTTCTAGGACAGTCAAGTCTACACAGAGAAACCTTGTCTTGAAAAATCCAAAATAAAAAACCTAAACAACAAAAACTCAACCAAGGCGGGGAATCATGGAAGGGAAAGGACAGACAGCCAAAGGCAGCATGTTGACCTTGAGGCTCCCTGTTCAACTGAGCAGGAAACCTTGTCAGGGGAGTGGGTCAGGCCAGGTTGCTCCCACACAGGAAGAATCCAGAAAGCATCTTAATGGTGGAGACTGGAGAAGGGAACCTATGATGCTCCCGTCTCCCAAGTCCATACCATTTAAAACATGGTGAGATGCTGTCCATTTTCCGTTGGGGATAGTTAGCTTGTTTAAGGAGACTGTGTGCTTATCTACCCTTTTTTCAGGGAATGCCAGGTCCAAAGTGTCCTTGTCAAAGCGATAGAACAGTTATAGTACTTCTGAATGGTGTCCACACACAGCAAGATTTCTCAGTGGTACCATGAATGGCCTGTGAGGGTACCGTGTGACCACTCCCAGATGCCATCAGGTAGTGACCATCACCCATGCACTGCAATTAGCAAGCTGACCAAGAACCTGGGACAAAGAGTCTCCCTTGGTGATGGGTGATGGCACTCTGAAGAAAAGCCCACGGGTAGATAGGGTGACGGGATGCATCTTAGAAATGTGCTTGGGACCTTCATATGCAGAGCAAGATGTTTCCAAGTGAAGTAAGAGAGGGTCTTGTCAACATCAACAGGATAGCTCTGCCATGTAGAAGAGTGGGGAGCCCGAGATGTGTAGATTTCATCCTCAAAGTCTTAGGACACAAAGTCTGCTTTTTATTATTACAGTGGCACCATGTGATGGACTGTCCTCAGGCTTGGTGACTTGAAACAGTTCATTGTTTAGCTACTCATTGTTGCTCTCCAGTCCAGGTATGCAAAACTGCTTCTCAGCATGCCTGGGCTTGGCTGGGGGATGTCACTGTCCAGCCAAGGTTACTACTCATGTCTAGAGGCAGCTTTGCTTTGATGACAACTTAGCTCCTATCTAGCTCCTGGCCCTCTGTCCTCCAGCTATGTGTGAGGTCTGGCCAATGGCACAGTGGACTAAGCAGGGCAGGAACAGTCATGTCCCCACAGGGAGAAGCTTGACTCTGGCACAAGGCTGGCTCTGACACCATAGTCTAGAGGCAGAAGCAGGTTCCAAGCTGGCTAAGTCCCAAAGGATGTGAGAGGATGTCCCCGTCACCAGGCACACAGGTGCTGTGGGATCTGAGCACCTTCAACATGGTTTGTCACAGCCACTCCTGAGGGCTGAGTGAGTGGATCCAAGGTCTCGTTGATGTCAGGGGCAAAGAAAATAGGCGCCAGGATGATGGGCAGTCCAGCCAGGAAACGGCGGCAGTGCCCCCATCAAGATGAGAGGGGGCCACATTTGGAATCTGAGCTCAAGCTGAAGGCCACAGGAGCTGCTCATGGCTGGAGGTGGCAGTAGGAGTCAGGGCAGAGTTAGGATGTTCCAGGGCTTAGGCATGGGGTTTTGCTGAATTTAGAGACCATGCCCTGTGACAGGGATCCTAGGGATGGACATCTGGACTAGGCAGTCACTTTGTGTTAGGAACTGTTCACGGTGACCACGGATCCTCGGTACAGAGGGCTCTAGGCTCACGCTGGGACATCCTCATCAACTACTGGGAGATGTCTTTACTCCCTGCTGAGTAGAGCATAAGGAGGAACTGATCCATTCAGCCTGGTGCTGGGACGTTGATGGCAGGCGAGGTAGACATTTATGTCTGTCAATGTGACTTACCCATCAGGTGTCTGGTGGTCACGGTTGTCTGAATCCTATGGCCTTACAGCTCACACCACCTTCCGAGTGTGATGGTGTGAACCTGATGTTCAGTAAGTGAAGGATACCTGTCTTGTGTTTTATGGTTTGACATCAGTCTGTGGCTAATTGTTCCAATGACCACATTCACACATTGGCTTTTCTGTTAACCCTGATCATTTAATTTAGCCGAAGACACTAGATACTGCTTCTCTGGTGGCTCTTGATTGATTGGTGGAGCAAATAAGAAAAACCAAAGCCCACAGAAGCGTGTCCCTTGTGCTAGAGCATACAGCTGGCTAATGTGCTACAAGTGGCATTTGAAGACAGTCTGCCTCCCTCCTTCCCAATTCCTGTTCTCTATCCCTGGGCCTGGGGCTTGGGAGCCACTGATGTGGCATGTGAATTGTATTAAGAGGAGCTTTTCCATACTTATGAGTTACACTATCCCTGGTTTTCAGGATCCACTGGGGGATAGATGGAATAGAGAAATGTTGGACAAAAGAGTGGCTGGCAAAGCACGGATATTTTGTTTTAGTTTTCCCACTTTATTGTGTAATGTGTGTTTGTATGTGTATGAACTCATGTGTCATGGGGAGCATGTGGCGGTCAGAGGACACTTTGGTGGGAGTTGATTCTCCCTTTCTACCGTGTGGGTTTCAGAAACTGAACCCAGGTCATTAGTCTTGGTGGCACATGCCTTTATCTGATGAACCATCCCAGCAGCTCACGGGGAGACTCTTAAAGGTCCCTACCTATTTCCTTCCCCTTAGTTTGAGACACTAAGCTACTTTTGGTGAAAATAGATTCCAGTTTCTGGAACTCTCAGGACTCTCTCATTGTGATGGGTAAATCTGATGTATGGATGGGACAGGAAGTCATGCACACTGAACACAAATAGTTTGATATGTTCCCTCCCATGTCTGAAGATGCAGACTGAGAACCTGTGTACAAAAATGTTCCCCCCACTCCATTACTGCTATGGTATAAGAAAGTCCCCAGTGTGGGTTTCCAAGCCATCACATTGAAGATCTGCCGAGGGAAACTCTGCTCAAATGGGGCTGCCCACAGCATGGGGCCCTTGATTCCCTGAGGAGGAGAGGAGGGGACAGCTCAGCTAGCTCTGTGTCTGCTCCTTATGGCAGCCATGCTTCCTCTGGAGGTCACCCTTGACATTTGTAGGCAATTTAAGCTCCACGGTTAATGTTGACATCCAGCTATAAATACCATTGCTTTAAAAATAAATCCTGTCACAGGCAGACTGGAAAAATGGTGATTTTTGTTCCCCTATGGTGTATAAGGTTTTTGTATGGTAAGATTTTTCTCACTGTGTAGCACTAGGCCTTGGGATCGAGGCATGGCACTGGGCAGATTCCATCTTGGGGGGACCAGAGCTTTTAGTTGTCCTTCAAGGGGGGCCTTCACCTTGTGTGCTTGGGGACAGCCAGTATTAGTTACTTCTCTATTGCTGTGGTAAGACACCATGACACAAGGCAACTTACAGAAGAAAGCCTTTGCTTGGGTTTACGGTTCCAAAGGGTTTGAGTCCATGATGGCTGCAGGAACAGCAGCTAAACACTCACATCTTGAACCTGTGCATGAAGCAGAGAAACCAAACTTAAGATGGTGAGAGTCTTCACATTATCAAAGCCCACCTCTGGTGACATAATTCTTCCAATAAGCTTACACCCTAAGGCTTCCAAAATAGTGCCACCAACTGGGGACCAGGTATCCAAATGCCTTGAGACTACGTGGGACACCTCATTTAAACCAGCATGGATGCCGTGTTGAGACAGTGAGAACCATTTGGTGGGATTCTGTGGCTACCAGTTTGACCACTCTGCATGCTCCAGAAGCGGAGATACTTGGTGGTCTGGTACAGTCTAAACTTTTCCCAAGCTGGGTGGTGGCTACTGCACCATTTCTAGTGAGGGGAAGAAGATGGCTTGACTGAGAACTGTCTCTCAGGGACCACTGAAGGAGGGGGGCAGTCCTGAGCCAAGGAGATATTTGATCGTGACCTGGAAGGGGAGGGCTGGGACTCACCTGGTGGCAGCTGCAGACACCAGCAGGTGTAGGGGAAGACTGGATGGTTAAGAGGCCTTTTACTGCTTGAATATTGAGTGATGATGGGAGGAGACCGAGAATGGCTCCCATGTCCTTAGCTACAGAAGCTGGTGGCTTGATTCTGGTATCTGCGGAGGTCTTCCGACATCACTGATAGAGAAATCAGGACTTGTTTCTGGGATGAGCTGAGTCTGGGTTTCATTGATTCGTAGGGGCTCAGAAATAACATCTGGCAATAAATAGAGGGAGAAGATTCTTCTTGAAGCCAAGCAAACAAGTGGTAACGAGGATGGGGAAGCCGCTCAATTCACCTAGGAAAGACAGACGCAGAGTAGTGGCCATTCCCATTGGTATAGACCCACAGGAATGGTAGGATCCCCACAGATCGATGTCCAGGGACTGTGTCCAGGAGGACTGGCCCAGAACTCATCAGAGTTGCCGAGGGATTCTGTCTGAGGGGACAGGGAAGGACACAGCAAGGGGACACCTCTGTTGTCATGTTTGCAGCGGGGATTTCAGGTGAAGGACAGAAATGATGGGGAGAGGAACTCAGTAGGTATGTGAGGGGGATCCCTTCTTTCTGGAGATCCTGTGACCAAAGAGCTGGGTGTGACTCAGTATTGAGTGGATAAGGGTTGGCTGGAGAGTCTATTGTCCTTTGGGGATGTATTTTCTACCTCATCTGTTTGTGTGTGTGTGTGTGTGTGTGTGTGTGTGTACATGCTAGAGGCCAGAAGGCAACCTTGAGTATAGTTTTCCAGGCACTTTGATGGCTTTTCTTGGTTATCAACTTGACTACATGTTGAATTAACTAAAACTCAAGTGGCTGGGTACACCACTTGAGTGTACACCACTTAATTAAATAATTTGAAATGGCAAGACTAATCTGGATCTTTTGAGGTGGGAAGATCCATCTTTAATCTGGGCCACACCTTCTTCTGGCAGCCTATGTAAAGGACATGGAAGAAGGAAACTAGCTGTCTGAGTTAAGGTTTTTATTGCTGTGAAGAGAAACCATGACTATGGAAACTCTTATAAAGGAAAACATTTAATTGGGGCTGGCTTACAGCTTCAGAGGTTTAGTCCATTATCTTCATGGCAGGAAACATGGTGGCGTGCAGGCAGATGTGGTGCTGGAGAAGGAGTTGAGAATTCTACATCTTGATCTGCAGGCAGCAGAAGTGAATTATGTATGAACCACTAGGAAGGCTTGAGCTTCTGAGACCTCAAAGCCCACCCCCAAAGGCCACACCTCCCAATAGTGCCACTCACTATGGATCAAGCATTTAAACACATAAACCTATGGGGGGGGGCGTTCCTACTCTAGCTACCACAATAGCTCTCTTCACCTGCTCGCTGTCATTCTTGCTGGCAAGTCTATTCCTTCACTGGCATTGGAGCCTGCTTATTTAGGATTCCAGCATATACTGAAGATCAGCTGAGCCATCCAGCCCCATGGATTGAACAACTACTGGGTTCTTGGACCTTCCTTTGGTGGATAGCCATTGTTGGAGTAGCTAGACCATAGTCTGTAAGCCATTCTAACAAATCCCCTTTCTATACATACATAGTTCTTTTCCTCTAGACAGCCCTGTGTAATGTAGGCACTGTCCCCTTCTTGTTTGATACAGGGTCTTTAACTGACCCTGAGCTCTCTGATTAGTCTAGGTTATCCAGCAAGCTCTAGTCATCGTCTTGTCTCTACCTCCCTAGTGCTGGCATTATATAGACACCATTGTACTTAGCTTTTTAATGGGGGTTTTGGGGTTTGAACTCAAGTCCTCAGGCTTTTGAGGCAAGCGCTTTATTGCCAGAGCCATCTCCCCAGTGCCCTTATACCTCTCTTCCAACACAAGGGAGATGAAAGTGACTTACCTTCACCTGGTGGTAGAGCCTATATCAGTTTTGCTCCTCCCAGCAGGAAGGCCATGTGTCTGTTTTCCCTGCAACCTCTGAGGACCCACTGCCTGCAGCCCCACATCTGGAGCTGTGTGAGCATTTGGCTAATATGTCTTCTGCATCCTCGTGAGGAGTGTGGTCTCCTCCTCTCACTAATCACTTCCTTCCCTGCACTAAATAAAGAGTGTCCAGGCTGCATTTAGCAGCATCCACTTCCAAAATAAACAGAAGCGCAGAAATTAGCTGGGATAATAGTGCAATTAAACAGCTGCAAGGCGGCGGCTGCACAGGGTCCGTGGCATGGGAGGAAGCCCACCTGCCCCTCTTGGAGTTTGGAGATGGCTATGGTGGCAGTCAGGGATGCACTAGCTTTGCCCTTTGACATTCTTGGATGCTGTCCGGGCTCTGCTGTGTTCTAGCTGTGTGGCATTAGGCAACAAATTTGGCCTCCCTGAGATTGTTGAAAAGTAGCAACCACAGCGGCACCGAACTCAGCATCAATTTGGTATAATGCTGGAATGTGGCTGGTCCAGCCTGTGTCTCTCTTCCCATCATTATCTCATCAAGGCTGCTGTGGTCACTTAAGGGCTTGTGGCAGAGCCCCTGGTCACCTGGTTAGTCAGTGTTTGGGGATGCTGTGTGTTGGAAGTGAAATGTCCCTCCCAGGATCATATGCTTGAACCATTGATCCCCAGATGGTGTTTTGGGACATTGTGGAGCTGTTTATAAGTTCTACTGCTTGGTGGTGGTGTGCCACTGTGGGCCTTGGAAGGCTGAAGTGTCACCTTGCTTCTGCTCTGTCTCACTACAGATAGTCACCTGCTACCTTGCATTCCCCTCTATGATGGTCTGATGTCTTTGAAACCAGGGTCTAGGCTAACCTTCTCATCCTTAGGCATCCTATTAGGAACTGGTAATGGATATAAGGGGTCCCAACGCTCTCAGAGAATTTTGATGGGTGTGTCCAGGGGCTCTGCTGGTGAGGGATGGGGATCTGCCATACCTTGTGTCGTAAGAATGCATTATGTTTTGTGCCGTTGGTCAGTAAAATCCTACTGAAGCACAGGGGATGTGAAGGCTGGGTGCAATAGTTATGGTTAGATATCTCCAGGCCCAAACTGGGAGCCACGGCCAGGCAGAACCAACCAAACATGTAAAGACTGACAGACAGGAGAACTCCATGAAAACACACCTACCCCCACCCCTGGGAAGTCAGACCTGAAGGACTCAACACTAGAGTAGGCAGCAAGGGTGGCACACTGCTTGTGGGTCTCCTGTCCAAGGATTCAGCCAATATGGATGGAGATGTCTGAAAAGCGTGCACCTGAACCAGAGTGCAGCTCTTTCCCCTTGTTCCCTTAACACACTGACTGTTTACACAGCATCAGGTGTTCCATGTCATCTAGAGATGGTGGGAAGGACATGGAGGAAGTGTGTGTCAATGTTGTGCCTTGGTGTACGAGGGGTCTGAGAAGCTAGGGTTTGGTGTCCCCGAGGTTCTGGGAAAATCCACCAGGTGCCTCTCAGGGCTGCCTGGTGGTCCTCTGTCTGCCTTGTCTTTAGTCAGATGGAATGACCCAGCCCAGCCCCAGTGTGAACATATTATAGTAACTGTCTTATGGGATTTTGTTCATATCTTGGGGAGTTCTGTTTTCCCAGCATCTTGAGTTCCTGTGAGCATTTCCATAGCAACAGTGAAACCGTCACTTTTGTCTGTGGAGGTGCAGGATAATTACAGCTCTGGAGTTCCCTGGGAATGACTTATGGAGACAGTAAAGGGGATGCAGAGGTCATGGTGCCTGAACACTGCACGCAGGGAAGACTTTACTTTTCCAGGCTGACAAACAACCTGCTGAAATCATGTGTCCATTGAAAACAGAGGCTCAGCCCAGGCTGTAGGCTTGGCTCAATGGGAGAGTGTGTGCCTAGAATCTACCGGGGAGGGGCTAGGGGTGTGGCTTAGTGGTAGACAACTTGCTTAGAAACCTCCCAGAACAGGGCAAGAGGCTTAACACAGTAGTAAAACACCTGCCTAGAATCCCCCAGTGAGTGGCTGGGGTATGGCTCAGTACTAGAGAATTTGTCTAATATACAAGTTAGATTTTGTCAACTTGACATGAACTAGAGTTCAAAGTATCAATCAAGGAGCTGCTTCCATCAGATCAGCATGTGGACAGGTCTGTGGGACATTTTCTTGATTGATTCCTGATGTGGGAGGGCCCAGTCAGTATGGACAGTGCCACTCCTTGGAAAGGTGATCCTGGGTTATGTGAAAAAAGCGGGCTGAGCAAGCCATGGAGAGCAAGCCAGAAAGCAGCATTCCTCATGGCTTCTGCTTCAGTTCCTGCCTTGAGTTCTGATGGTCTGTAACCTGTAAATCTAATAAACCCTTCCCTTCCCAAGTTGGTTTTAGTATGCTTTATGATAGCAACAGAGAAGAAAACTACAACACCTAGAATCCCCAGTGAGGGGCTGGGGGTGGCTCACTGGTAGAGCACCTGCCTAGAATCCCCCAGTGAGGGGCTGGGGTGTGGCTCACTGGTAGAGCACCTGCCTAGAATCCCCAGTGAGGGGCTGAGGTGTGGTTCAGTGGTAGAGCATAGGTCTACAGTGCAGTAGGGTATGATTTCATCACTACTGTGGCAAACAGACTCTACAATGTTTCTGAGGAGAATGGATCTTTTAGTGCCATGAGGTGAGGATGCTCAGGGAACAGTGTCATTTGCCTTCCCCCAGAGACTTGTCTCTCATTTCATGATGTAACTTTAAAACTCTAACTCTAACATGTAGTTTGGTTGGTAGGGTATATACTATCATGCATGGGTTCTGGATTCAACTCTAAGTAATGTACAAATCAAGTGTGATGGTTCACACCTGCATCTTAGCACTGGGGAGGTAGAAGGAGGACCATCAGAAATCTAAAGCCTCAGCTATATAGTTAGTTCCAGGCCAGCCAAACTGTCATGAGCACTCTGGAAAGTTGAGGCAGGAGGATCACAATTTCATGGCCAGCCTGGCTACCTATCAATCCTGTCAATCAATCAATCAATCAATCAATCAATCAATCATCAATCTAAAACCAACTAAATACAGTAAAACAAAACAACAACAAAAGCCCGAGACTCAATAAAGTTGTCAGATCAAAAATAAATTGTAACAAATCATCAACTGGTTCAAAGGGAAGAGTCAGGCAGCCATGCTGAGTCTCTGTCCCAGGTGCTAGGGTTCCCCTTCATCACACGCATAAGTTAGAAGATGCCTGGCAGGAGGGTAACAGGTCTGTAGGGTCCACTACAGTTGGAAAGCCACCACATGCCTGTGTTTGAGGGAGCAGTTGGACTTGCTTCTGTCTCCGCTACCCACATGTTGTGTGTTGAAACCTTCCTGCTTGGGAAGGAACCCAGACTTATAGGTAAAGAATTTAGACTTTAAGGGATTAGCTCAGTGGAGAGAGTGCCTTCAGTGCAAGTGTGAGTTCAGATCCTGAGCACCCAGAAAAAAGTCAGGCATGACCTATATCCCCAGCCCTGAAGATACAGAAGGTTCCTGAGGACTTCCTGGCCATACAGCCCAGCCAATCAGTGAGTTCCAAGTTGATGAGAGAGCTTGTCTCAAAAAATAAGGTGGAGAGTTATACAGGGAAGCACCCAATGTCATCCTCTGCTCTTGAGGATACATGTGAGGGTGTGTGCATCTGCATATGCATACATATACTACATACATACACACGCATGCATACACAAATGCACACACGTACGAGATTCAAACTTTGGAAAAAGTGGCCATATACATACATATATGCATACATAGTACAAACTAAATGTGAATGTTTTGTTTCCGGCAACCTCCATGCTGGGAGGCATCTCAAGTATGAGGTTCCTTCTCACACATGTGCTGCTGTGGCCAAGCTGGTGGTTGGACAAAGTGACAGTGTTTGGGTTCTGCAGCCTCTGACACTTGTTGAACCTCATGACTGGGATTCTGGGCTGGGCTGGTGATGATCAGAGGTCAAAGGTGAGCATCAGTCCCTGAGTTCTGAGGGCTTGAACTCGTCTTTCTAATGAAGATGGCTGGGTGGTCCCCAGGCAAATGAGAAACTATCTCGTGCACTGGGACCATCTCTGGGGGACATTCCAGAGGTTGGAGCTATCGGTGAGTGTCAGTTGGGACTCTGAGGTTTGTGGTAGGTGTGAACTCTGGTGTTGATCCTGGATAGATGTGCACGTTACCTGTTGTGTGAGACCATGCCTCAGTTTCTCCATGGTCAAGAAAGGAGAGTTACAGCACTCTCCTCCAGTGTTAGTGGAGGGTCATGTGATTTTGAGACAGGTAAGAAGCTGGAAGCAGTGTTGGCTGGGCAGGAGCAGATAGGAGCCTTGTCTGGTGTTTGCAAAATACCTGAGCTAAAGCAGAGGAAGAGGAGCGAACGCCTTCCCACGCCACACTGGGAGAAGAGGAGGTTCCCTCTGCCTGAGCAGCAGCTCTGCCAGATCTCCTGTGCTGTGAATATAGACAGCCAAAGCAGGGGAGGGTGCCTGGGGACCAGGGTTTCCCAATCTCTCTGCCTCCCAGTGAAAAAGCCTGGGAGAGGAGGCGGGCGTGTCGTGCCGCTCCTGGGGGTGGGGGCAGAGAAAGCCTGCTGTCTGTGCATAGTGGTGGGCAGCAGGTGCTCAGGGTCCTCCCTGTCCCCACAGCATATGCGAGAGGCTGCTGAACGGCGGCAACAGCTGGAGTTGGAGCATGAGCAAGCCCTGGCTATCCTCAATGCCAAGCAGCAGGAGATCCAGCTTCTGCAGCAGGTGAGCCCAGGAGAGAGAGAGAGAGAGAGAGAGAGAGAGAGAGAGAGAGAGAGAGAGAGAGACAGAGACAGAGACAGAGAGAGACAGAGAGACAGAGAGACAGAGAGACAGAGAGACAGAGAGAGACAGAGTCTGTGTGTCTGTATGTCTCTGTGTGTTTCTGTGTGCTTGGCTGGGTGGGCTGTATGTATGTGCTAGGCCTGGGAGCTTAAACTATGTGTATGTGTGTGTGCATGCCTGCTGAGCCTGGGGAGGTTTTTGTAACTGTGCACCGGGCTGTGTCTTAGGGGCCACAGAGCCCTTTTGTGGCCTTTATTCTACTCGGAGCCCTGGTTTCCCTTAGGCAGACATGCAAAGCTGTCCCATCGGATGCCAGGCTATGGCAGGAAAAGCATGTAGACAGTTCCTGCCAGGGGTGTGTCTTGCCTTAGCTTTGGGAAAGCAGGTTGCACACTGACTTCATCCTGGCCGGCCTGGGATGAGATCCTGTCCCTGGGAAAGGCAAAGGCCAGGCCAGGGCTGTGGCATGTGGTGGAGAGATGGGGACCTAGACTGTGGCTGTGTGAGTCTAGCACATTCCGGTCGTGGCCTGTTATAGCATCACTGGATGGAAGGATTTGAGTTCATAGCTGCTGTTGTTATTAAGTGGTTTTATTAAATGTGTTATTAAGTGGTAAAACTAGATGTGTTCATGGCAGATTCCCTTATTGGGGGTGGGGTGAGAGATTCCAAGAGAAAAGAGGAGAGACATCAGGAAGAAAGGAAGCAGGGCCAGATGATACAAGGTATGCCTTCTACACTGTGATGGGTAGGACCGAGGAAGCCCGCCCCTACCTCAGTCCAAGCTTGCCTTGTTAGCTTGTCTCTTTTCCAGGTAGGAAGATCCCTATTGCAAGAACAGGGGCTGGGAGGGAGGGGCATAAAGAATTAGAATATGGAGACCAGAGACTGACTGACTGTCATCTCTCTCTTCTCTTGCCTGAAGCCCCCCGGGTCCCCATCTTCCTTGCCACTCATTCTTTTAGCAGGGCAGTTGCCCCCCCCCTCCGGCAGTCACCCACACCTGAGCTTCTATGGGATTAGAGGCTAGGCTGTGGGCATGGACTGTGGGTATTTGCTCCTTGGCTCAGTGCTGGCCAGGATGGGTAGTAGGTGACTCCTGTACCTTCTGTGTGGTCCCATACCCATCTGATGATCGTCATGGGTCTTTGATCTTTCAGGGATACTCAGTCGCTTGACCCAACTGAGCAGTGATAAAAAATGTCTGCTTTTCCCAATCAGAGTTATCAACCAGAGGCAACAGGTACCCAAATTTTGAAGCCCCCTTTTTTGAGTCAATATCCAAGACCTTGCATTGGATATAGATTTAATTAAGCTACTGTTCATAGGGACTGTCACAGCTATACTGCTGCCTGTCATAACAAGTTAGCCAGCATACTGAGAAACAATATTTTGTCAGGATATTATTCTTATCTTCCTCCCCAGGGCTGGGAGGAGCAGGATGCTCTTCTCATCTATTCATTACAACTTGGAAGCTGCATCCTCTGGCCGGGTCCATCCGAGACAGATAAAGAGTCTGCAGACATACAAATAATATCTAATAAGGGTGACAGGATATGGCTTCTCCACAGATGGCTCCCTGGGAGCCTGGGGTCATATTGACAGAGTAGCTATCTGATTAGAAAAGGGACCAGCCCCACCGGTTTGCTCGTCCTCATCTTCTCTTTTGTCTGTCATCCAATTTCCCTTGAGCCTTTTGTCCCTTCATCATGTTCTTTATTTTGGACATATGGACACTTCATCATTTGTGAGGACAGAGGAAGAGAAACTGTATAAAATCAAATGCCAATATCTGTAATTTCTTAGAAACGACAGCTCAAATGAGAAAGCATTAGGGAGGGGTGCGGAAGGTGGAGAGGGACACGACAGTGAACTCTTCCCCAAGTTCATGGTCCATTTTGTCTTCTCTGGATGGCACAGTCTGAGCTCTGCCCATGCTGACCATTGCCTTCCACACAGAGTTGGCTCTTTCGTCAGACACTGAGCCAACTCAAAGTGGGAGATAGGGTATCTGGGCAGCCTCTGACTCTGCCATCTCAGGATGGAGGTAAACAGAGAACTACATGACAGAACAAATCAGACCCCATGATGACTAACACCTTGAAGGTAATCAAAACCTCTCAGGGTCCCCAGGCCATTGCATGTTGCACAACTGTCATGTTGTGTGAGTTTACTCCTAACCAAACTACACTCTAGGCACCAGCATGGGATACAGGTCCACAGCGGACAGTATCCAGATGTATCTGCTTGTTGGTTTGGGAGCATTAGGGTTCTGGGAAAGGTCATCTTGTAGTGGGTACTCAGTGATGACTGGGTGAACTCCAGAGCTGGGGGGGGGGTCCAGGTTGGCACAAAGAGTAGGTAAGATGCTGCCCCAATGCAGCCTTCATCACAGCGCCTCTGTGAATTCTTGTCATTGCACACACACTTCTTCATATCCCAGTAGCAAGTGCTGAGTGACTTGTGACCATGGCAATCAGACCTCCTGGAATCTGGGGTATGGAGCCTTGCTCTTCTACAGCTACAGCAAGGAGCTTAGGGTTGCAAATGGGCTAGAGGTCCTGCCATGTAAGCCTGACCCTATGATGACCTCTTCAGAGCTATTCTGTGATCCTAGAATACCATTTCCATGGCCTCAGACTTTTAGAGATTTGGGCCATCTGTGTCCTTGTTCCACAACACAACAATCTACTGTATATTCAAAGGTGGGGCCACATGAGGCCTTGTGCTTCAGAGTGACAGCTTTCAAACCTGGGTCGGTTTCTGAAGTGGGAAAGTAGGAGGTGCAGATGAATGAGCCAGTCAGCCAGCGTGTACTGCACGAAATATTCTTTGTTGATTTCTGCACTTCCAGTAGAAGCCTAGGCTTTGTTATATGTGGAGAATGGGGTATGCACAGACCAACACTACACCTAGACTCAGGACAGCATGGGCCCTGCTATTGTTTGTGTTTCTGGGGATGGAAGCCAGGACCTTGTACATGCTAGGCAAATGTTCTGTCACTGAGAAGTACCTGAAGCTTGGCACCACACTTCCATTTTCCCAGACCTGCCCCGGGGATGTGGACATCTCAGCCCTGACGGGTGTCAACTCACAGCTCCCATCTGAGGACCTGCAGCTCCAATAGTTTCAAGAGGTTTACTTAAACTAATTTAAATAAGAGCAATAGAAATGACTCTGCTCAGTTCCATCCCACACCAATTGCCCTGGGACAGGATGGCTCCTGGGCCAAGTGTCCTATGCCTGAATCCCTCCTGTGCATGTCTGTCTTGAATCTGTCACTGCAGCTGTGGACTGTCCCTTTCTCCTGGACAATCAACCCTGCAGGTGATAGGTCCCTTCTGTTCTGGAGAGAGCATTGTGGGCATCATGGGAACCATAAGTTTTCCTCTGTGCTCCTCCATCTGCAGGCATCCAGTCTCCGCAAAGGTCATACTTCCCCCCACATTGGCAGTGGCCCCGAAATGAGTCTCGCTTGAGTTACTGCTGAGATTTTTTTTCCCTGAGACTCTGGAGCTGCCAACATGGAGTGTTAAATTTAACAATCTATTCTGATCGCCCAAATGGCCCAGCTTGGAAGTGGCCTATGAAAATGAACTCCTGATCATCATCCAGAGACAGAGATGGAGTCATTGCTGCCAAGTTGGCCAGGCCTCCTGGGCCTGCCTGAGTGCTTTGTTGATTGAATTCTGACAGTTGAAAACTGTCTTCGACTCCATGACAGAGAAATTTATAAAAATCTCTGTTTCCTGGCTGTTCCTCCACCCCTTCCCCCACCACCCCATTTTGTAATTTCTTCTGTCATTGTTGCTGTTTTGTTTTGAAAGGAACAACTTCAAGTGTCAATGCATGAGCCGAATTCAATAACTGTGTGATTAGCGGGCCGGGTTCTAGCGGCTTGTCTGGCTCTTATACCCTCACTGGGAATCTGTGAGAATGAGATGCATGGTGAATGTGCTTCTCAGAAATCTTGGGCTTAGGCTCCTCTGAGTCCATGCCATGGAGCTGAGTTCTTGCCTCGGCCCAGCCCACACACAATCTCACAGCGGAGGAGATGAGGTAATGTTCCCTTCTCACCTGCGACAGTGCAAAGTCCAGGCTGATACTCTCCGGAAATGGAAACCCCAGTGTGAGCCCAGATGGGCACGTGGCTTCTTAATTAGAGCAGGTGATGAGGCAGGAGACTGGAGTGCCCAGAGACAAACTGATTCACAAGCTGAAGAATACAGCCTTGGAGGTGTAACTCAGTTGGTACAGCACTTGCCTAGCATGCCTGAGGCTAGGTCAACCCTTGGTATGGCAAACATTTGCTAGGATAGCATGTGCCTGCCACCCTGGCACATGGGATGAGGAAGGAGAAAGATCACTAGTTTATCTTTAGCTACATGGTGAGTTTGAGGCCAGCTTGGGCTGCACGAAACCTCATCTCAAAACAAACAACAAATGAAGCTGAAGAATGCATGGGCCCGCTGATGAGCCCAGGTTAGTCAGACACAGCCTGGTGAGGCAGGGGCCTGAGCTGTCTCTTTACTCCTTCCCATGATGTGACCTTAGACCTCCTGAAGCTCAGTTTATCCACTTTTGGCGGGAGCACCGTATTCTTAACAGTGGGTAGCATTTATCCTAGAAAGTGTATCCGCCTATATTACTACAGTGTGACTTTGGGTGTAGTCAGGCCCAGGGCCTTAAGCAGCTGCTTCAGGCACAGCTGAATCCCAAATGCCATCATAATCCATTTCTCTCTGCCTTCCTCTGGGCCAGCTTCTCCTTTGGTTTTAATGTGTAGGCCCATGGCCATTCTAGCCTTTTCCCTCATGATGGTAAGATGGCTGCAGTTGCTCCTACTTCTCATCTCTAGTCCCAAAGGAAAGGGCCCTCCTATTTGCCCAGCATCTCCCAGCAGAGCTCCTGGCTGGAATTAAGCGCTATAGTCATCAAATAAACTAATTGAAGAGAGTCTGGGATTATACTTATCCTCTTCCTTCAGTGGTACAAATTTAGGCCTTCTCCTCAGGTGATGAGGCCACAGAGACAAATATGAGGTGGACTATCACTATGCTGGGACCTCGGGAGGATGGGGACAGGAAACAATGAAGATTGCACTTAAATTTTCTGTGCCAGACAGGGGCTCTCATGCAAAATTTCTTCAGCAAAGTGCTGACATGTCTTCTTTTGTGTAGCGTGACCTTAACTGTGGGAAAGGGGCAGGCCCCTGCCACAGGCTGAGGGTACAGGATTCCACATACCACAGTGCCTCCTTCAGGCCTGGGTGACCTGAGGAGGACCTGGAGCTTAAGCAGGATAGTGCCACGTGTCCCAGGAGGAGGATGGGATGAGAAGACAGAGCTCTTCAGGCTTAGCATGGAGATCCCAGTGCTCTGGTTCAAACCCATGTGGTTTCTTCTCTGCTACAGGAACAGAGCCATCTCTGTGTAGCCCTGGCTGTCCTGGAACTTATTCTGGAGACCAGGCTGGCCTTGAACTCATAGAGATCTCTGCCTCTGTCTGCTATACTATTGATGCTGGGCCCTCACTGCTCTTGGATACCCTGCTGTCCTGTGTTATGGAGATGCTGCAGCTTTGGGTATGCAGGACCAGCCCCTTCACGTGCTCCAGCACACTGTAGATGGGGTGGATGTTGGGGTGGGCCTGGGTAGTTGCGGGGTTGGTCAGCCCACCAGCTCTTCCCCAAGCAAGGGGCCAGTTCTCCTTGCAGCTGCCATTCTTAAGGGTCCATCCTTTCTCTGCTTGACTGGCCGAAGATCATCAGAACCAACCGAATCCTCACATCTGGTGCAGCTCAGGGGAAAACCTGCAGAATCTACCCTCGTAGTGGGAAATCAGGACACCCCCCTCCCCACCACCATGGGCACACTCTGGTCATGCAGCTTCTGACCCAAGTCTCTCCTCTCCTTCCTAAATACTCTTTTCTTTCTCCACCGTGAACAGGCTCAGGTTGAAGCTAAGAAGGAGCATGAAGGTGCTGTGCAGCTGTTAGAGGTGAGCATGGGTGGGTGGGTAGAGGCTGGGAGGACTCTATAACTGCCAGAAAAGAAATGGTACCTACCGCGTGTCGGACACTAGACATGGCCACACACCCCCTCACTCACATCGTCCTCACAAGCCTGTGCTCTCCTATGCACAGTCACCATTCCTATCTCTACCACTGAGGAAACAGCACAGAGAGGCGACTCAACTTTTCCTTAGTCACACAGCTGGGGCCAGAGCTGTGTGTCTCAGTGGGCTGTGCCTTTTGGCTAGCTGCTCTCAATAGGAAATGAGGAGGGGTTTCTTCTAGGGTCAGTGTTGGGTTATTCCTGGGGGCTCCATCCTCTGAGGGATGGCATGGGGGACATTGCTGAAGCTTTGTATTCTTGCTGGAGAGACACTTGCAGGATCAGAGAAAGGAGGGTCGAGGACATTGGTTCTCAACCTTCCTAATGCTGTGACCCTTTAATGTAGTTCATCATGTGGTGATCATAGCTGTAAAGCTATTTCATCGATACTTCATAACTTAAATTTCTACTGTTACGAATTGTAATGTAAATATCTGATATGCAGGATATCTGATATTTGAGCCCCCCACAAAGGTTGAAGACCACTGATCTAGGAACGAAGTAGTTAATGCCACACCAGCCACTTCTGGGATCATTGTCCCCATGAGAGTGGCCATCTCCGCCACATGCAGACCTTTCTTAGTGGTCCTGAGGTGGTTCTGGAAACAGAACAGCCACTGGACCCCATCATCTGGGGTGGCACACTGGGAGTGACCACTTCTGGTCCGTGGCTTTAGTCCTATGTCAGTCTCCCTGGAGAATGATAGGCAGGTAGAAGGAAGTTGAGATCTTGGTGTCCTTAGGAGTCTTTGCCATTCATTCCTCATGCATAGTGACCAGTTAGCCATGGTCACACTGTGATTGGGGTAGTGGTGAATTGTACTAGCTATGTGGCCCCCCTGCTGCCAGGGAAGGGGACTTTCCAAGTAATTGCAAGATGTCCCCTTCCCTGGGGCAGTAGCTGCCACTGAACACAGAGTGTGTGCACCTCTTGCGTCAACTTCCAGAATCTATTCCTCCCACAGGGAAGGTTCTCTGGCCACTCTCCCATGTATTAACATTGGTCTTTGGAAAGTTCCCATTAGTTAGTATCAGGAGGGGCATGTGTGTATTGCAGGACAGAAAGATACACATCCTGGGAAAATGGAACAGGCTACCCCCAGATAGACATCCACCTCCCTGAGGGAGCGGTTTAGTCTGACCTCCCCTGGCTAGAAATGAGTCCCTTTCTCCAGTTGCCTGGAAGTTTACCATCTTGGTCACACATGTCATTTCCACCTCCTGAGTTGTCACTGCAGCCTGTTACAGCACTGCTGGGTAGCCTGTGCTTTGAGCTATGTTAACATCCGTGACACAACATGCCTTCATTCGGAAGCTGGGGAAGGCCACTCGGCCGTGGGCTGTACTGGGCACTTCATTCACGCCATCTTTCTGTAATTGTCTTGTCTGGCTCTCCACCCAGAACACTCTGGAGTGCATGCAGGTATTCAGTGTGGCTTTCCCATCCGTGCATGTGCCCTGTGGTGCTTTCCCTATGTGGGCAGCCCTGGATCTGCTCCTCCTCCTCCTACAAAGCACCCCGAGGGTCTGACCCTGCACAGGTGCCTGGTATGGGTATGGACCAGAGCTCCTCAGGCTGGTGCCAGCTAAGAAGTGGGAAGAGGCATACACAAACACTTTCTCAGAGTGCTGAGCTGGCCCTGTGCACACGTCTTCCTGTTGCTTGCCAATGCTGTGAATTCCGATGATCGTGGGAAGGAGGCTGGGACTGATGTTCTTGGGATTGGTGCGTGGATGGGAGGGCCTGGAAATATGCTTAGAATTCTATTATGGGTCATCAGAATTCACCGTGTGACCCATGTATGCTTATTCTCCTATCCCATCCATCCAGAGCCAACAGCAAGCTCCTTCCACAGGGGACAGGTTACTCTTTCCATCTACCCCTGGTGTGGTCCCTGGCTCAGACCAAGGACTGATAGATATTAAAGTCAGAGAGGGGTAGCCTTCCTCATTGCGAGATGAGGGGCTGTCTCTCAAGAGGGTTCCTTAGACTGACCATCATGGCGTCTCTGGGAGCTTGTCACAAATACTGATCCCCAGGCCGAGGAAACTCACAGATAGAGCTTTGTCTTATGCAGCCCTTCAGGATCCCAGGTAGTTGGGTCTGAGCCATGTGTCAGAGAACATGGTAGAGGAGGCATCAGGCTATCCGTTGAGAAAGAGGGACACTTGAAGTCTTCACCAGTGCCCATCCAGTTGTTATAACTGAGAACTCCTGCCCTCTGCAGCCCAGGCCAATCCCAGACCCCACCCTAGCTCTGTGGAGAGACTGGGAGGCAAAAATCCCACACACTAGTTGTCAGGACACCTTCTAAGGGTGTCTAACTTTGGAGTATGTGGAATAACTAGATGTCACCTGGGTGATGGTCTTTAGGCAGAAGCACTGCCAAGAAAAGTAGTCTTTTCCCCGTGGCATCAGCAATATAGCCACTAGAGGAGGCTGAGTTGGGATGTGTGTTGCAGCAAAGCCCTCTGCATACCCACCAGCTCCACAGATATTTGAAATTCCCAGTGGGTGCATGGTCAGTGTGTGGGATGGGGAGGCTGCTGCCCAAGACACCCAAGAGAATGCCAGTTTCAGGAGTTGATGAGAAACCCAGTGAGCATCCTTTAGTAGGGACCCCAAGGGCAAAAGGTAGCATACCCAGCACACAGCTGCATCCCTCTACCTATAGCAGGTGAAGTGGTGGCAGCTGCCTTGCTGAGTTGCAAGGGGGCTTTAGAGAATGCTGGCCCTTACTTAGCCCATGTGCCATGTGTTCCTGATAGAAGGGGAGAGTGTGCCTGGTGGCATCACCTCCCTGCCACTGAGAAAAGTCTCAGCCATGAAAACGTATGGTGGAGACCACTGTGTGTGTGTGTGGACAATGTCAGAATGCGAGCAAGGGGTCTGGGCCTTGAGGACAAGGCTATTTCCACACAGATCTGTTCCTATGGCAACCATAATGGATGCACAGGACTCCATGTGCTTGTGGGTGACTCTGCAGGTGATTTCTGCGTGCCCCATTGTCTTTAATTGGAGAAGTGTCCTTTACCTTCAAAGCTCTTTAGCTTGGACACAAGCCCAGCATGCAGCCACACACCACAGGAAATTAAAGTCAGAGAAACTCTTGTGGAGGCAGCCGGGAAGCTGGCAGTCATGTCTTCGGATATTTGCCTCTGGCTTTTAAATGCTCTGCCTGCATTTGTAAGCTGCTGCTCTTAGTCCAATTATAGAACGCTTTGCCATCTGCCACAGCCATGGTCACAGCACAGACCCCTCCATCCCCCGCCTGCAGGTGGTGGTTCTCTGAGAGGCTTGGACTGGGCCAGGAGAGAAGAGTGGGTGGGCATACCCATGAGGCTGAGTGAACACACACAGGCAAGGTTCCCACCATGCAACAGAGACTCCACAATGCTCCGGATAAACTGAAAGAAACACCACAGAATCAAAGCAGTAGCCAGGAGCAGAACTGCTGTTCCTAGAAGTGGGTGACTTCAATCTATCAGAGCACCTAACCAATGAGTGGCCCAGACACGCAGCAGCTGCACCCAAGGAAGGCTGGGGGCCATGTGCATACAGCCTCTTGAGAACAGACCAACAGGGATGCCTAGGCATTTGAGGTTAGTATGGGCATCTCTTCTGTGCTGTTGGAAGCTGCTGAGACCTGAGTTAGCATCTCACCTTTCAAAGCTGTTTTCTCTGATGTTTGAGGAGAGACCAGCCCAAGAGGCTGGGAAGAAAGGTTTGTCAGATTCTGTGCAGTAACCTTGAGGACTAGACTCTACCTACCACTACCTTTCAGTTTACTGAGTCACCCCCAAGTCTAGGCCCACTGCAGCGCCCTTTGTGGACATATTTTACAAGGCAAACAGTTACTGACACATGCTCAAGAGGGGACATTGGCCTGCATGCCTCAGTTGGTTCTGCCAAGAAGTCCCAGGCCTCTTGATCATGCACATCTCCACCATCAGCTCCCTGCATGCTTACTGGAGGGAAAGCTGCTTGAAGCATTGTCTAGACACAAGGATATTAAAAATCCCAGCCTTAGCCACCAATTCAAGGACAGCTTTCACCTTCCTGTTTCTTATTTATTCACTGATGGGACAGTGCTTAGATATGTGAGCCAGCTCCAAGTTTAAATACTTTATTTTATGTATATGGGTATATACCACGTACATGCTGTGCCCACAGAGGTCAGAAGAGGGTGTTGGACTGACTGGAACTCAAGTAACAAACAGTTGTGCATTTCCATGTAGGTACTGGGACTCGAACCTGGGTCCTGTGGAAGAGCAGCTCTAAATCACTGAGCCATTGCTCTAGTGCCATGTTCATATACTTCCATTTTCACTAACTAACGCCACATTTTCCCATGCCTCACACTTGGGAAAAAGTATACCTATAACCCTGGCATAGAAACTAGTCCGCTTGACTCTGAGACCTCTGGACTGGTTGCTAGTGGCCTTTGGGGGCCAGGGAGGACACAGACCTGGAGAGGCAGGCTCAGATGGTCTGAGCTGGTCATGCTCCTTGGACGCAGAACCCTAGTCAGTGCATACTGACCATCTCTTACTTTGGTTAAGTGAATCAGTTGTTCATGTATGAAGTCATAGCTCCTGAAATATCTATACAACACTGATACCAGCTTTTTTATTTAGTAATTTGGACTTACATAGCTACAACCAGATGTATGGAGTCTGTTGCCCTTGAATAGTTACACCCTCTCCCAAGCTGAAGGCTGGCAAGCACTGGCCAGCTCCCTAATGAACAGCATTGACATTTTGTGGTGTGATTGGAGAGTCCTTCTGCCTCTCCTTAGTTAGGTCTGGTTGTTGTGCAAGATGCTCAGAGATGCTTTTCAGAATGTGGGATTATTCAAATGTGGTTTCCTGCTCATACTCACATGCAGGGGACCTCACTGGCCTCTGTAAGTACTCAGGGCACATTTGATAACTCGGGTGATCTGATGGCTTTCCTCTCATCAGGACAGTTGATGTTGGTTCCTCTGATGACCCTGATGTCACCATCCCACACATGGATTCTGCTCTTGGGGTCATTCCTATCCTGACTCCTGAATCTCCCTACATTCTCCACAGCCCACCTGTGCAGCAGAGCCCAGAGATTTGGTCTCTTGCCTCCCTTTGAGGTGAAGGCTGTCTGAGCCAACCTCATTCAGCTTTTAAAAAGAGGAACCCTGCTGATTTTTTTAATGAATTGAAGAAATTAATTATAGGCTTGGGATCCATTGCGGTTATTTTTAGAAACCCGTGATCTCAGACATAAATAGCACTCTGTTCTGGATGAAAGAGCTGGGATACTTAATGCTTATGGCATGGGAAAGAGGGAGAGGAGGTAGAAGAGGAGGGGAGAAGAGGGGAGAGGGGGAGAGAGAGAAGGGTGAGGATGGGGAGAGAGAAAGAAGAAGGGATGGAAGGACAAAGAAGAGGGGAAGGAAAAGGAAGTACCATGTCAGGAAGTAGAAGAGGTGGAGGAGGATGGGGAGGAGGAAGAGGAAGGAGAGGGGGTAAAGGAGGAGGAGGAACAAAAGATCTGGAAGAGGATGTAGAGGAGGAAAAGGAAAGAAAAGAGATGAAGGAAGAGGATGACGGAGAGGGAGAGACAGAAGGGGATGGAGGAGGCAGAGATGGGGGAGGAGCTAGAGAAGGGATAGAAGGTGGAGGAGGGGGATTGTCCACTCGTGAGCCCCTATGAAGCCAGGCAGCACATTGACTCACAGTCATTTTTCTACATTCCCATTGCCTATAATAAAACAAGACTCTATTGAACTAGGTACTTAGGTCAGGGTCAAGTTCTTGGGGAGCAACAGGAAGCACACAGATTAAACCCTTGCCTTACCTCATGATGCTGAAATTCCAATGGAGAGCCCCACAGCACCCAGGAGCAACCTACCACACTTGTCCTGCCCAAGGAGGGAGCTTGCTGGCTACCCTTTTCTTCCATGTGTTTTCCCGGGAGGTTCTTGTCTTTCCAGGTGTCATGGTGGTGTCGGCCAATGACAGTGGTGTTTCTAACCCAATAGCAAGGAGAATTTCCCTGGTGTTGGGGCAAACCATGGTCTTTGAGGGTCTGCAGGCTCATGAGATGGCATTGCATGATGGGTTGGCAGCTGGGCTGTTCCCTAGTCAGTGCTGTTTCAGCCTCACGCTCCAAACATCAAGCAGGCGTGCCAACCACAAAGTGCCCAGGCTGCACGCAGAGCCTGGAACAATCCACACTTGGCTGGGAGCTGAGCGATGGCAAGATTTCTTGGCACCTGTTGTTCCCCATGGTGGCCAGCAGCCAGGCTGCCTGTGAGGCTGGGCTACCAGACACTGCTGTTCTGTGGAGGTGGAAGCAGCCCCCGCCATACACAGGCGCACAGCATGTGCACGCACACACACTCTTAAAAGACACATGTGCCCCCGTGCACATCTGCATCACTGAATCACCCCGCTTTGACTACTATCCTGCCTCTGCTGTGTAGTCCAAGGTCCGAGAGCTGGAAGAGAAATGTCGCGTGCAGAGTGAGCAGTTTAACCTTTTGTCCCGGGACCTGGAGAAGTTCCGGCAACACACTGGGAGCATTGACTTGTTGGGCAGCAGCTCAGTGGCCTTGCTGGATGTCCCCTTGGCCCCTGGCAAGCCTTTCCCACAGTACATGAATGGACTAACCACCTCCATACGCAAAGGTAAGTGGCAGATGTTTGCAACAGCTGGGGGAGGGTGCCTATGGTGGAGAGTATGAAGACTTACTACAGCAGGACTAAGGACAGCCCAGGCTGCTATGTCCTTATCCATTCATAGAGTGGCTTGAATACTCTAGTATCGGGGGGAGCATGTTTGTGTGGGTATGGTGCACACACATGTGTGAGTACATACATGTAGAAGACAGAGGTCAGTCTTTGATGATGTTTCTCAGGATCTATCCACCTTGCTTTGAGACAGGGTCACGCATTGTCCCAGGGTTTGTGGATTAGTCTAAGATGACTGGCAAGTCCAAATGAACTCCAGGAATATGCTTATCTCCATGGCTCCAGCACTGGAATTCTGAGATATGCTGCCATGTCTAGCTTTTTGCATGGGTGCTGGAGATAGAACTCAATTCTTCATGCTGGTGTGGCAAACACTATCAACTAAACTATCCCCCCCCTTTTCCTCCAGATTATAGGCTCATACCTGTAATCCAGCACTTGAGTAGCCGATAGCAGAAAACTGCAGCTACTTCCTGAAGAGTCTTGGCTATAGTGCAAGACTCTGTGTTAAAAACAAAAACATACCCCCAAGTTGTTGATTTATTTCAATTAGGGGAGCAATTAGGGATCCAAATGCCAGACTTCCTTTTGTAACTATGTTAAGACAATTTTCAGTCTCTCCTGGTTCTTATCAAAATGGAGAGGTGCTCCTGGTATTTTTTTTTTTTTAATTATAAAAACTAGGCAGTGCTCATTGCTCTGTGTCATCATCAATGGAGTTCTTTTCCCCAGCTCCTCAGCTATTAACATCTTTCCTTCTAGCTCTCGAATTGCAGGGACTGACAGACAGCACTAGTGACTTTGCTATGAGAAACAAGATGGAGGGAATGGGGCTGCCCAAGGCCTTCTAGTTGTTTACTGAACAGAATTCATCCAGGAGGTGTCTGGGTGCCAAGATTGTGATGTCTGTTAGAAGGCAGGGTCCTGTAGGAAGCCTTGCAAGAGATCAGATAGGCTTCAAGGTGGCTTCTGGCCCAGACAGATGCTTGCATATAGACTATGAGGTAGAAAGAAGACTATTCTAGAAGGGATGGTTGGGCTCCGTATTCAAGCTATGAAAGGCACAAGACAGCTTCTGTTCTCTCCAGAGAACCTGCAGCTTCCTATTTTGCATCCTAGCTGCAAGGGAGTCACACAGATCACCCCTTCAGGAAAGGCAAAGTCCTAGAAGGCCACCTAACGCTTAGCTGAAAGTTTCTTTGGGGGAGGGGTGGTCACCCAGGTACCTCTACCTGGCATGTGTCCAGTTTTGACTCAGAAGGAATGCAAATTCTTGGCACCAGCCACAGGTGTGCACCGACCGCTCTTCTCAGGCATGAAGTGGCTGATGCCCTCTTGAATTTTCAGCAGCTGCGATCATCTACGGGAGAGAGCTGCACAAGACTGGGTCCATTAACTTCCTGCTGTGAATGGCCTCATGAGGCCCTGCCTCCTCTCTGAGGATTTATAGACAGTTCATGACTGCTGAGGGAGGGTCTTATAGAGTTCCCCACCCAATAAGAGAAAGGCGTTTTCTTTTATGGTGTATCTGCTTGTGAACACCCTCTGCTATTCTAATTAGCTCTAACATATTGGTTTACCAACCTAGATAGTCCCTTAGAGATGTGCCCATGTGCCATGGGACCGAGAGTGTGTGCTTCTTGGTTGTGTTTGGGAGCAATATAGTCTGATGCACTGTAGATGGAGTATTGAATACCAAGACCTAAACCTATTCACCTTGAAGGTCAGGACTTTGCCACTAACATTTCTCCACCATCCCTCTCCCTTGCCCCGCTGGCCACCACTTTCTCCCTCTGCTTCTAGGACTCTGACATCATCAGAGTCCGCATGTGACTGGCCAGTGTAGTCTGCATCTTCTGGTATCTAGATTATTTTATTTTGAATAAGGCATTCCAGGTAATTCCACACTGGTGGGAGCGGCAGGACTTTCCTCTTTATTTAAGGCATTTACTGGGTAGCTAATTGCATTGGCTTTAGTCACTTTTTATTTCCTGACTTGGCCTTGGAGGTAGTGGGGGGGGGTGTCCTGTCCCTGAGTAAAGTAACTTCTTGATGTGGCAGTTCAGGAAGAGGCTGGATGTCCCAAACAAGAGACATGCTGACTTGGAGGCAGCAAAGGACGCCAGGGAAGGACAGGCCGTACTTCATGTTTAGATTCTGATTTAATAGAGTGTGGCTTTAGAGTGTAGATCAGGCCATCCTGGGTCAGTGTGCTCCAGACCTGGCCTTAGTAACACACTGTGAGGATAGTACATGCTTTGGTACTGAGAAACCTATCAAATAATTTCTAGCCAGAAAGTTGGTAATTGAACAAGTTGGGACTTTTTTATTTTTGGTCCAAGTGACAACAGATTTCACCATAAACCAGTATGAGTAGTAAGGTAATTGTCATCCAAGAGGTGAAAAGCCAGACTGTAGCTTCAGATACAGGTTTACTCAGGTACCTTTGGTGATGTCACAGGCTCTGCCTTTCCATATTACAGTGCCCAGCTCTGTGGGCACACTGTGTTCTTTCCTATCCCAATCAGAAAGGCTGTGGGGTCACTGAGCCTTCAAGCCAACAGAAGGAAAAGACCCCATGCTCAGGATGCACTAACCTTCCCTGATTGGACCTTCTTGTGGCTCATATCACATGTCATCGCCAAGCCTTCAGTCCAGCCAGCCTGTATGCTACCCATGATGATCCGGGGCTATAGTGAACCAGCCCGAGGGAACTGGGACATGGGTGGACCTGACATGGACACCAGAGAGAGGAAAGTACAGGGAAGGAAACTAGCTAGCACACTGATCTGATGGCCCATCTCCTTCCCCATCCACTATTGTGTCCTGGCCAGGTCACGAGGGCCCCACTGGACACTATTCTGTGATTGGTGACTATATCCCGTTGTCTGGGAACAAACTGGAGCCTCCGTGTGTGAAGCCCTCCTTCCTGTTACGATCCAGCAGCCCAAGATGCAGATTTGAGTCCGAGGTGAGTCCCACTTAGCCAGCTCCAGACTGAATCTGGAAGGATGGATGTCTATGCCCCACTCCTTCATCCTTCCCTCCACGCCCTCTTCCTTTCTCCCACTCACCCTGGTCCTGCTTTGTTCCACTAATTTTCTACATCCCTCACCATGGGTCAGGAAGTAGGGACCTGCTGTTGAGAGGCAGAGGAGACCCTGGATATTATGAGGGGGATACAAGTGGTGGGTAAGGATACAGCACCCCATCAGTATCTGAACAGCCAAGCCCCCGTGAGGGTTCTACAGACAGCAGAACTGGCTATGGGGACTTCTGATTGGACAGGGAGGGGCTGTGAAACCAGGAGGGTTCCTCCTTGGTGTCACTGTATGCCTGAGAAGCCAGGCTTTTGGTTGGCTGAGTAGGGCTGGGAGGTGGTGGGGGTGGGGATAGGTGTCGCTTTGGTCCCTTGAACAGCATTAGTCCCTGTGTAAGTCAAACAGGATGGTGCTGGAGCGCTCCCAGGAAGGAGTGGCATGGCTTGATAGGCGCCACGAAGGAGCACCCTGCCTCCCACACACATAGGGGATGGGAGGGGACTTGCCTTCTCTAGGACACTATAGCTCAATCTCCCTTTTACCTGAGGCTGAGTGAGAGTGCCCTTATCTCAGAGGCCTATGGCCGCACGCCCTGGGATTGCTGCAATAGGGACTGTGCTGGCAGTGGCCTTAAATTCTGCAGATGCCGAGACCCCAGGGTGAAAGAGAGGCAATGAGAGGTATTTAGAAGGGAGTTCTGCTTTGGCTCCACCTCTCTCTCTACAGACCTGTCCCTGAGAAAGCAGCAGCTCCCTCCCCCTCCCCCAGATGCTCAAGGTATTTAAGACCAGGCCCATAGCCCTGACACGTGATTTCTCTCCTGCCTTCCTCCTCCAAGAATCGCCCAGGAGTTGCTTTGCTCAGATTAAACCTGGTCTTATTAATTTGGCTGGATTTGGCTTACTGCGTGTGGAGAAACCCCACAACTGGGGATTTTCAAAGTACTTATCAAGAGGGTTCCTACTTTTCCCTTTCCCGTGGGTCCCTGTGGCTTACTGAATGCCACTGGAGATGGCAAATGGGGTCCTCCCTAGGAAGAGCCCTCTGCAAGCAGAGGGTGTGGTCACCTTTGTCTTCCGCCATGACATTCCGGTGTCTCAGGCTATAGTACATGGGGAGGGCACCCAAGTCTCTGCTGATGCTCAGGCTAGGGTTCCAGCAAAGGTCAGTGGATGTGGTTCCTATTTCATGAGAGTGTCATAGACTGGGCTATTTTCCCAATGAAGCTCAGTGAGGCTACGGACAGATTTCGTGAATGTCATCATGGATGGTGCCGTGTCACTGTGTGTGTGTGTGTGTGTGTGTGTGTGTGTGTGTGTGTGTGTGTGTGTGTGTGTGGTGAAATGCAACCTTCGGTAGCATTAACTACAAACCACCATCACTGCCCTCACAGATGGACAATGACCGGAACTCTAACAACTCCAAGCAAAGCAGCTCGGGGAAGGTGCACCTGTGTGTTGCCCGATACAGGTAGGGATGCAACACCACATCCTCCACCCTGAGTGCTGAGGCAGAAGAAGCAGGTGAGAGGCAGAGAGTGCACATGCACAGGATGAGACCACACTTCGTTCCACCGAGCCTCTGTGACTCAGTGTCTAAAGTTGAGCACCCAGGGGCTTGCTCCCTCACACTCCCGAGGTCAGCAGCTGAATTAAGGTGCCCCATGGCCATGGCTCCAGGAAGACTCTTGGGGAGAGTCTTGGGTCCTTTTCAGGCTCTGGTGGCTCTAGTACCCGTAGCTTGTTGCTGCATCTCTCTGGTCTCTGTCTGCACTTTCCCATGGCCTCCTCTTCTATGTGTGTTCCTGTGTCTCATGCATTAATCTCCATCCTGGCCAGTGTGATATTTTCTCACCTGGGTGAAGTGTGCAGGGAACTCTTGGCAAACGAGGCCACATTCACAGAGATCAGGAGCTGAGACTTGTGGCAGATCTTTTTGGGGGATATCACTTAATCCACAACAGGTGGCAAACAGAATGTCACTGGGGAGACCGTGCCCAGAACCTCCATCAATGCCTCCCATTCCCCACCCTCTATTATCTTGCCCAAATCCCAGGCATCGTATCTTAGAAGTACTCAGTAGATCATACGGTTGATCAAACAAATGCAGTTTCTGGAATTTTTTTCTTTGTGAAAGTGTGCAAAGAGATGTCATAAGGACATTTGATAGGATACTGAATAAATTACTATTTAGGAGTTAGAAGCAGTGTCTACATTTTGATATTAGAAAAAACAATTACATTAAGTTTGGTGACCTCAACAGTGAAATTCTATACAAAAACTAAAAAAGGCAATGGCAGACTTCATAAAATAGAAATACAATGTCCTACATTGTAAGCTGAAAAAAAAAGGTAAGTAGCATGCATAATGCTCTTCTTCAGTTAATACATATTTAGAGGCAACATAATTGAACTGGAGAGATGACTTAGCTGTCAAGAGTCATCAATGTCCTTCCAGAGGATGCAGGTTCAATTCCAAGCACCCACTTCAGGCAGCTCGCAATTGCTTGCAACTCCAGCTCAGTGCCCTCTTCTGGCTTCCACAGACACCACACATGAACATGCACATATACACACCCAGACACATACACATAAAGAAGTAAATCGTAACAAATAAAAGCAATGGTGTTTACTCTGTTTGTAGCAGCACACTAATTTGGAAATGTATAGTTCAGGTGAAGAGACGCATGGAAACAAGATGTCTGGACAAGATGTCCTCAGATTCAAAGAGCTCTCAGGGGCTTCAGAATTACGTGTAGCATAAATAATGAAAACCAGAGACAGATATTGGGGTTCAAGCTGAAGATCAGAAAAGCAAATCAGCCAGCTACTAGAGAGCTCTTACCTCTACAAAATCTTCAGAGAGAGAGCGAAAAAGAGAGAGAGAGTTCCTGTCTCATCCTTCCTTACATTCCTCTCTAATGTTGGGATTAAAGGTGTATACCACCACTGCCTGGCCTCTATGGCTGACTAGTGTGGCTAGCTTTGCATTCTGAACTTCAGGTTAGCATTATTTGTTGGACAATAAACAAAATATCACCTTTAACTATTGGTGTGAGCTAGCCAGAAGAGACTTGAGAGAAGACATAGGATCTCACTAACATGAGCTATGGCACCATTTGAGGGGTAACAGATGTGAGGACCACATGCTGGCAGACCATGACCAGGGCCACTAACATGCAAACTGCTTCTTCCCACAGTTATAACCCCTTTGATGGGCCCAATGAGAACCCGGAAGCTGAGCTGCCTCTCACGGCGGGAAAGTACCTCTACGTCTATGGGGACATGGATGAGGATGGGTTCTATGAAGGTCTGTGGCTGTGCTGCGGTTGGTGGGCACTGGCTTGTTCCAGGCAGAAGACCAGCATGCCCGGGCCCTGGGAGATGCGCCAGGTTCCCACATGTTCCTGGCTGCTAGCTCTCTGTTCTGTCCCTCCCTATCCCCAGAGGTCCCAGTCTCCCTCTGTGTTAATTGCCAGGACAGTAGAGCTGTCTTTCCAAGTGTTAATGGCAATAGATGGCTGGTACTTGGGAGCCTCAAGTATTCATCTTGGCAGAGTTCCTGGGCATCTGCGCACTGACATTGATGCTGATAGATGCTCTATAGCCACCTCTCATTATCCATGGGGAACAGGTCAACACTCAACCTCAAGGATGCTTGAGTCCATTTTAAAATCATGCGGTGTTTGCATATAACCTGGGTGCCTCCTCCTGTGCACTGGGACTCCTTCCTAGATGACTTCTGACACACACAGTAAAGTACCTGCCTGTGACAATCAGACTGCAGACAGACTCTGTACATGCTCTATACAGATAAACTTATTTTTCTTTTTATAATTTAAACTTTTTATTTATTTTACATACCAATCAGTTTCCCCTCCCTCCTCACCTCCCATTCCCTCCCCCAACCTCTTTTCCACCTCCTATCCACTCCTCAGAAAAAGTAAGGCCTCCCATGGCCAGTCAGCAACACCTGGCATACCAAGTCGAGGCAGGACCAAGCTCCTCCCCACTGTGTCAAGGCTGAGCAAGGCATTCCCTCCCATAGGGAATACAAAGAGCCAGCTCATGCACCAGGGACTGGTCATAGTCCCACTGTTAGGGGCCTCGCAAACAGACCAAGCTATGAAACTGTCCCCCACACACAGAGGGTCTAGCTCGGTCACATGCAGGCTCCCTAGGTGTTAGTCTGAAGTCCCTGAACTCCAACTCCTATGTGCTTGGGTCAGCTGTCTCTGTGGGTTGGTTCCTGTTATGATCTTGATCCCAAACTTATTTCTTAAACCTTTTCTGTAATTCTGAGGACAGGGGACTGGTGGGTAATAAGAACCATCCTGTTTCCCAAAGTGCCCATCTGTGTCATCTATGGTGGAACCATCATATGACCTCACTGAGTGCGGCTTTCCTGTTCTTGGGGGCCTTGAGGCTGTTGTTAGTTCAGAGGTCCAACCTCATTCCCTGACACCCCCTTCTCATTCTTCTCGCCCCTAGAGTTTACAGAAAGGAACTGGGCTCCGTCTACCCAGAAGCCCTCTGCTTTGTTGCCTTTTAGCCTGACAGCAGTACTGCTGCCCACAATCAGCTTTCTGGTTTTATTTGTATTTTATGTGTATGGGTGTTTTGCCTGCATGTATGTCTGTGTATCACATGTGTGCAGTACCTGGGAAGACCTGAAGAGGGCATCAGACCCCCTGGAACTAGAGTTGCAGGTGGTTGTAAGTCATGGAGTGGGTGCTAGGAATTGAACCCAGGTCCCCTGGATGAGCATCCCATGCTCTTAAGCATTGAGCCATCTCTCCAGACCCTGCTTCCTGAGTCTAGTTGGAGTTGTCCATCCCATGGCCCTTCTGCTCTGTGGGAAAGCCTGGTCTTGTCCTAGTGTCCTGAGCAGGAGGGACCATTGTTGAGCTAGTTTTCTCTTGCATGAGTTTGGATTGCATCTCAGAGTACATGGGAGCTCTGGGTCTCATTTTCTGGATGCCCACTTATGGGAGGTTGCTTTGTTCCTGTGACATCATAAGCTGAGGCCGAGTGAGTGGGCAGCCCTCTTCTTGGATGTATAGCCCTAGCAGATCTCACCTTAGGGTCAGCAGAGTGCCCAGCTCTACTGCCAGATGACCTAGTTGAAGTCCCTGAAACTTTGCCATCATGCATTGTACCCACCTAAAGGCTCTGAGGGCCTCACTCAAAGGGGTTCCCAAACTCAGGTTTTGATGGTCTGTGTGACCGTGGGACTTGTTTCTGTTCTCTGTGCCTCCATCTTTCCCATTGCAGGATGGCGAGAGCAATAGCACTCACTGTTCTCAATGTCTACAAGATGGGTTGGATGCTAGGAAGTGCTTGGAACATTGCCTTGTACATGGTCATTGCTCAATAATGTTAGATACTGTCATCACCATCCACATCATCACCACTGTCATAATTACCCTTATCACCTCTGTCTCCACCATCATGGTTCCCATCAACATCACCACTATCATAATCACCATCATCACCATCACCATTATCAATCACCATTATTATCACCACTGGCATCATTATTGTTATCATATCATCATTACTACCACTATCATTATTACCATCATCACCAGCACCACAATTATTATCAACAATATTACCATATCACTATCACTACCATATTATCATTATTATCACAACACCCACCATCATCATCACCACCACTATCAACTCCATCTTTATTGTTAACAACGTCATTACCAGCATCACTTCCATGTGTCAGACTTTGGTGCAAAGGATTGACTGCCTTAAGACCTATACCCTAAGTAGAGGTTAGGAACAGAATACAAATCTTAATTTGCCCTGTACATGCCATGTCACAGATCTCTCAAGGCAGGGAGAAATCCAATGGTCATGGTGCCACAACCTCCTGGGGTCACCTGGCCTCTCTTGGAAGGTATGCTATGATAAATGAGTCCCATTAATTCAAGAGCACATGCGTGCGAGCGCACGTGCGCATGTGCGCGCGCGCGCGCGCACACACACACACACACACACACACACACACACAGAGACAGACAGACAGACAGACAGACAGACAGAGAGACAGAGGCAGAAAGACAGAGTTCAGCTGCTTTCTAGAATAAAAAAGGCCACTCACCTCAACAAAAGCTAGGAAGTGTTTGGAACATATAGCATTTGCTTATGTCACACAACTTAATGGCAACTCTAATTGTCTCTGACACTTTGATAACAATCCAGTGTTTTTATTTCACATTGGATGGATGCTAGGGACCTAGGTGCTTGGGTGATTTACCCAATAGGGAGCTACCTTTAAATCCCTATTCACATGATCCTATGATTAAAAATGGTAGACATTTGTTAATCTCCAAAAGCCATGGATTTGACATGTTTCTTCATCTTGACATTTATTGAACACCAACTGTGTGCTGGGTTTTTCCAATGCTGGGCACTCAGTCAACATGAGCTTTTATTCCTATTGAACAGCTTCCTTGTTACTAGCATGTGCTTGGTGTGTACACCCAGATTCTCATAGGGCTGACTGAGGAAATCAGACTTGGTGATGGATGGGGTTATTGCAGACAGAAGGTATGGAGGGGACAGGAATGTGAACTCCTGTGATGCTTTGCTTTGTGCCATGCTGTGGGGTCCAGAGTCCTGGGGGATGGAGAGTAACATCTGTTCTTGTATCCTATAGGGGAGCTGCTGGATGGGCAGAGGGGCTTGGTGCCCTCCAATTTTGTGGATTTCATCCAGGACAATGAGTCACGGTTGGCTGGTACTCTGGGGAGTGAGCAGGACCAGAACTTTCTCAACCACTCTGGCATCAGCCTAGAGCATGACAGTATCCTTCATCTTCACTCCCCAACTCAAGTAGACTCTGGCATCACCGATAATGATGGGGGGACTCTGGACATGAGCATTGATGACATCGGAGAAGACATTGTGCCTTACCCTAGGAAAATCACCCTTATCAAACAGCTTGCCAAAAGTGTCATCGTGGGCTGGGATCCCCCTGCTGTCCCACCTGGCTGGGGCACTGTGAGCAGTTATAATGTGCTGGTAGACAAGGAGACACGCATGAGCCTAGCCCTGGGCAGGAGAACCAAGGCATTAATTGAGAAACTTAACACAGCCGCCTGCACCTACCGCATCTCTGTGCAGTGTGTCACAAGCCGGGGCAACTCAGATGAGCTACAGTGCACACTGCTGGTGGGCAAGGATGTAGTAGTGGCACCATCCCAGCTGCGTGTGGACAACATCACACAGATCTCTGCCCAGCTCTCATGGCTGCCTACCAACAGTAACTACAGCCATGTCATCTTCCTCAATGAGGAGGAACTGGACATAGTAAAGGCAGCCAGGTACAAGTATCAGTTCTTCAACCTCAGACCTAACATGGCTTACAAGGTGAAGGTCTTGGCCCAGCCCCATCAGATGCCCTGGCAGCTGCCCCTGGAGCAGAGGGAGAAGAAGGAGGCCTGTGTGGAGTTCTCTACACTGCCTGCAGGTGAGCCATATCCTCAGCGGGGGTGGGGGTGGGGGTGGGGTTCTATGAGGAAAGGATGCTAGAGCTCATCCTGCGCGGGTAGGAAAAGGCAGGAGGAGGTGACCATAGGAGTCTGTGTTATCCTTGAAAATCCTCAAATCCTCTGGGAAGTTCAGAGCATGGGTGCCTGTTCATGGATTTAGAGTTGGCTCTTGGATAGCATTTGGGGATGCACCCTCAACACTTGATCTGTCAGGGGCTGTCCTAGAATAGATGGGAGGGAATGAGGCCACATCTAGGCCTGGAAAGCCACACTCTATACCTCATACCTCCTCAAACAACCCTAGGGGAAGTCATGAGTTGAAGAGCTCACACCTCTTTCTAACGCTGTCCCTTCTTTCTTGGTTTTGGATATAAATAAACATTTACCAACGGACGGTGTGAAAGACAGTGAAGCAGTCCACCAAAGCTGCCGCCGGGCAGACTTGTCTCTCCTCTGCCTTCTTGGCTGTAACTGGGAGAGAGTGTGCCCTCTTTCACCCTCTCCAATATGCTTGGGGCCAGCAAACATCAGGCTTCTGGAGGTGCCCTGGTATAGAGAGGACCCAATGCTCCTATTTCAGTGGGTTCGCCTCTTCTGTGTCCCGGAGTGATATTGGTGGCTGCTGCATGCACCCTAATAAGTTTGTGAGGCAAAGGCAGCCCACACAAGTACAAGGCACACACATGCATAAGGATGTTTTTATGTCCAAAAGAAGAATAAAAGACTAGATGGTTCTCTGCCAACCCAGTGAGACTATCCTCAGGAAGAAGACTAGAACAAAACCAAAATATGCCATGAAAACTGTGGAATTGTTTACTGTTGGCCATTGGTCACGGGAACTCTGTAACTATGTGTTCTAGTTAACTTTAACCGTCGACATGACACAGCCTAGAGTCAAGTAGGAGGAGAGCCTCGAGGAGTTGTTTATCACAATGGCCTATGGGCATGCCTGTGGGAGATTGCCTTGGCTGTTAATTGATATGAAAGGGTCCAGTCCACTGTAGGAGGCACCATTCCCTAGGCAGATAGCCATAGACTGTGTAAGAAAGCTAGCTGAATATGAGCCAAAGAGCCAGTCAGTAATCAGTGGTCCTCCATGACTTTGGCAGCAAGTTCCTCCCATGACTTCCCTCAGAGATGGAATGTGACCTAGAAATATAAGCTGAATAAACCCTTTCCTCACCCAAGTTTTTTTTTTTTCTTTTGTCATTGTTTTATCACAACCATAGAAATGAAACTAGAACACTGTTCTTCATCGGGGTTTGATACTTCCTTCCTTTCCCCAGTGTGCCCACACTTTTATCAGGATTGAGTTAAATTTCCAATCTTGATAATTTCTTCATCTATCAATTCATGGTTATTCTTTATTCGGTTAATGTGGTGATTATGCTTCTTTTGAATATTCAACAACTTCATGCTTCTAGGGTTCAACTTGGTGTTTATGGGTGGATGAGCCCTGTTTTTAAATGATTTATTTTCAATTATGAGTACATGTGCGCATGCACTCAAGTGTGTGCACATGTGCACATATGTGTGTTAGTATAGGTATGTGAGCCGTGTGTGTGCAGTTACCCAAGGAAGCTAGAAGAGGGCATCAGATACCCAGAAGCTGGTATTATAAGTGTTTGAGAGCCAGCTGCTATGGTGCTGGGAACTGGACTTAGGTTGAAGAGCAGCAGATGCTCTTAACCCTGAGCCATCTCTCCAACTTCATTGGGGGGTTTTCCATCTATGTTCATGGAGGATATTCACGTACAGTTTTCTTATAATATCATTTGGTTTGAATACCAGGCCTCTGCTGGGGTCTTGTAGTGACCAGGGAACCTTGTCACCTGCAAGCACCTGTGGAGTTTTTTTGTGGCATCTACCATTTGATAGATGCAGTGGAAATCATGCAGACCAATAGTTTTCTTTGAAGAGATGTTGAAAGTTAGGTTTAAGGTAGTTAATAGACATGGTGTTTCAGCTCTTGTATCTTCTCATTTGTCAGTTTAGGTTAAGTACATCTTTTTCTTTAAGTTTATAATACAATGACATCACCTCTCCCTTCCCTTTCCTCCCCCAACACCATCCTATATATCTATCTATGTTCTTTTTCAAATTCATAACCTCTGTTTCCACTTATTGCTATTACATGTTACACACAGAGAGAGACACATATATTGGGGGGGCAGAAATAACACCCAGTCTTACCTTTTAGAGATTAGTTTTTATACATGTACACTCAAGGTACTATAAATTGCCTTAAATTGTGACATAATTCCTTTTGTTCTCTTGAATTTGCTTTAATATGCCCTGCTTTCACAACGCTGGAAGTGCCTGCTCTATACGGTCTATAGAATAACTACCATAGCTGAACTTCCGGTTTTGGATGAGTTTGTTAAGTAAATAGCCAGCAGATAGAGAGAAGCACACACAGGTAGAACGCATCATCAAACTGGACACTTAGGATAGGATATTCTACCAAGGTGACAGGAGTAGCCGGACTGAGGGAAGGAAGGAAGAACAAACAAGAGTAATTTCACCAAACCAAGGGCTTGCAAGCATCCAGCAGAAATCAACAGCAGAAGCAGCTGGCTGGAGTTTCGGGCTGAGTTTTCTCGCTGTGTTTGAGGTCCATGCCCCCCAGACCCCCTCTTCCCCTACATTTTATTATTGTAGGATAAACAGTAAAGTTTGTTGAAAATGATTTATCTTCTACCTGTTCACAAGGCACACAGTGCCTTTAATCCCTTAGCTATTTGCAGTTTTTCTCCCTCCCTGTTAATAGAGCCTGGCCAGCCTGATCCATAGGGGGAAAAGTAGATCTTGAGGCAAACATGCTCGGATCTGAGATAGTGTGTGGGACCACCCCACTTCCAGAACCAATTCATTAGCCCAGGCAGCTCGTGGTACTTCACAGCCCCCTTAATACATTGCTTTTCTCTTTTTTCAAATAATGATTTCTTTGAAGAAATTTTTTTAAATGTCCTTTCTTATTTCCTCATGCAATTGCCACTTACACTGTGTTCTGGTCTTCTTTTTTGCAGCCCAAGTTCCTGCCCGTTCTCATCTTCTTTTAACCCTGATGAGTCTCCTTTAGGATTCCTTATGCTTTTGTTTATAACTCACTATTTACCTTCAATGTTCAAATGTATCTTCTTACAGAATTGAGTTCTGGATGATTTGTTTCTCTGAGGGCGCCATTCCCCCTTTGGTTGACCTGTCATTGTCTCTATGATGAGTCAGCTGTCATTCCTACAGGGTACTTTGGCTTTTGAAGCTCATTCTGAACACACCTTCCTTAGACAAAGGTCACACATGAGCCACCAGGGGAAAATAGACTCTGATCCAGGCTGAGATTCTGAGACCTTTGTCACAATAGAGCAGTGTGGACCTGTGCCACCAGAAGGATCTAGCTTCTAACTTTGGGTAGCACAGTGGATTTTCTGAGCCTCAGTTTCTTCATTTACAAAATTATGTTGAAGACATCATTTATAATATCATTATGAAATAATGTGGATAAGTCCAAGGACTCTGGCAAGGGCCAAATATTACCAAACATGCAAAGTGCATAGGATGACTGACATGTGGACATTCCCCAGTGAGTGGTATTCTCTTCTGGGATGCCTTGGTCAGGTCTCTGATGTGTATGGCTTTCCTCTTGAGCTCATGAGTGCATTCTTTCCGAAATGAAGCCATCTGGACTCAGTCAAGAAGAGGTGGGAAATGCTACCCCAAGTCTGGAGTAAAAAATGCTATGTTCTGGTTTCTGAGGGCATATGGGCTATCCCACAGCCACTGGAATGGCTTGGAGACCTGGGAAGTATTTCCCTACTACCTGAATTAGTGGCTCTGGGCACTTTTTTTTCCCGAAGAACCAGTGAGCATGGTTCACATGATATCAGCCTCCAAGGAAGCCACCAGTCTAGACCCTTGAAATATCTGGGTCAGGCTGAACTCTTTTGACACCGAGTTTTCCCAGTTCCATAGAATGGTATGATGGGTGGTGTGAGGTCAAAGGTTGCTGTCTCTAGAGATTGGTGATGAACATGAAGATGGGGGACATGCAACAGCCAGGAGGAGAAGGAGTAAGAGAGGTGGGGAGAGGAGGTTTGCTAGAGGTATCTTTCCTCTGGAACCACCCAAGGGCTGCTTGGCTTCCAAGTCCTTTAGCAGAAGGAGCTCCATTCAATTGGAGCATAAAAGCAGGTTTCTCAGAGGCAAATGGGCCCCTTCCCTGGATGCAGGTGAATAGATGCCAGGTCTGGGAAGCAGCACAGCTTGCATGGGCATCCGGCTGAATGCTTGCCTTCATTACCTACAGACGCCTGTTAGCGTTCTCCCCTCCATTTTCCTTTCTTCTCTTCCTTGTCAACCATATGGACAGCTCCATTTTCAGGTGTGACAAAGCAAGGGAAGAAAGGCCCAAGGACCATGTTCTGACAGCATCTGTCCCTTTCTCTCCTTCCTTAGGGCCCCCGGCCCCACCACAAGATGTCACCATCCAAGCTGGAGCCACAGCCGCCACTGTTCAGGTCTCCTGGAAGCCCCCTGCACTGACACCCACTGGGCTGTCCAATGGAGCAAATGTCACAGGATACGGCGTGTATGCCAAAGGGCAGAGGGTGAGCATGGGGTGTGAGGCTCAACCCTGCAGGGGCAGGCTTAGGGAGGGAGGGGGGACAAATTCTCAAGGGAGAATTCGAGGATCTTCCAGCTTCAAGTCTCCACCAGCCTTCATGAGATCCCAGCTGGGCCTTCACTCTGGGGTCTGTCTGCCGCAAGTCTGAGAGTGAGGAAGTCCCATTCTGTTTTGGTTCCCACCTAGGTCCAGTGTCCTCTCTGCCTCCCTCACAACTGCCCTGCTCCACCTAATACTGAATTCACCAGCATCAGGCTCCCAGGCAGTTACTGGCTTGCCAGTTTTTAACAGACTGTGTGTTTGCAAGTTAAGACCCACGTAGGCAACCTTCCATTTGCATGTGACCAGGCCTGGACTCTGAGAAATAGCTGTGTCTCTGGTGCCCCTGAGTGGAGAATCCACCATCTAAGCCTGCCATCTCTGTGCCGGCACATGAAGGAGAAATTCTACCCCGAGGAAGTCTCTAGAAAGCTTCTGTTAATCTGTTCACTGGAGTTTTTATTGCTGTGAAGAGACACCATGACTACAGCAACTCTTATAAGTGAAAGCATTGAATTGGGCCTGGCTTCTATTCAGAGGTTTAGTCCATTATCCCATCTGGAGGCACAAAGGCAGATGTGGTGCTGGAGAAGTAGCTGAGAGGTCTACATTGGTATCCACGGGAAGCAGGAAGAGAGAGAGACACCGGGTCTGGCTTGAGCATCTGAAACCCCCAAACCCACCCTTAATCACTCGCTTCCTCTAACAAGGCCGCACCTCCTAATAGTGCCACTCGCTGGTGATCAAACATTCAAATATACGAGCCCATGGGGGGGGGCGTTCCTATTCCGACCACCACAACTGTTGCCACCCCATTCTCCCCTCTGGTGACAGATTGGGCTGATGGACTTGGGTATGAGGCCCCCAACCATTTCTCCCATGATTCACCTCTTGCAAGCTGTAGGCTGTCCCAGTGCAAGTTCCGTGATCTCTAAGGGCAGGTTTCATGCTAGCTAGCTCAGCGAGTGACTTGAGCCAGATGTTGGGCTCAAGATATTGGACTTTTTCTGCCAGACATCTGGCTTCAGGAGAGGCCACTGCTGGGCCAACAGGTGCCAACAGCCTGTGCAATGGCTTTCTCTGTGTGCAGGTGGCCGAGGTCATCGCCCCCACAGCAGACAGCACGGCAGTAGAGCTGGTCCGGCTTCGCAGCCTGGAGGCCAAGGCTGTGAGTGTGCGCACCCTGTCTGCACAGGGCGAGTCCATGGATTCTGCCCTGGCTGCCATCCCCCCTGACCTCCTGGTGCCCCCAGCCCCCCACCCGAGGACTGCTCCCCCACCAAAGCCATTAGCAAGTGACCTGGATACCAAAGACCAACACCTGGGTCCCCACGTCAAAGTAGATGAGGCCTGGGAGCAGACCCAGCCACCAGGCCCTGCACATGGCCATATGTTGGAACCACCTGACATGCATAGTGCTGGCCCGGGAAGAAGGTCACCCTCACCCAGCCGGATCCTCCCTCAGCCACAAGGAGCCCCTGTGTCCACCACCGTCGCCAAGGCCATGGCCCGTGAGGCTGCACAGAGGGTGGCTGAAAGCAGCAGGGTAAGTTGTGTCTTCCTAGAGGGGTTGGTCCAGGACTCTTGGGGTGAGGTATGACCTGTCCCCGTGCCTAGCAGGTAGAAACAGATCTACCAGAGAGCTCTCTAGACCTCAGCCTAGCACTCTTGTCCTGAACTGGGCAGGGCCCATTCTTTCACTGCAACGTTCCTGCCTGGGTATTTGTGTGTGTTGGGAAGGGGCTATTGTGACTGTGGAGACTGAGTGAGGTTAGGACATGCGCCCAATAAATCACCTATAGGGTGCCCCTCCCCACCAGGGGGAGTAGGACCCAGGACTGAACTGGCCCAGGACCTTCCCATCTCTCCCAGGTATCCACCTACCAGATGCACATATGTTTGGGGCAAGCTCAAGTGTCTCCAGCAAGGTTGTCAGCGGGACCTACTGGCAGGACCCTCTTAGTGTTGGTTGTTCTGTGGGTCTCACCAGGATGGTGACCCCTGGGAATGTCTGCCAAGGCTAGGGCACCCTCCTCCCAGGGTCAGGGTCAGGGTCAGGAGGGTGAGGATACATGGCCAAGGGTCAGTAATGGAGTTGTGGGCACCTGGGAGGATGTTTTTAACACATGTTCAGCCCTGTGTACACCCATGAGGACACAGAGCTACCCTGACTCCAGGGCCCCAGAACCTTTTAGGAAACCATCTGTGAAATCTGGTATTTCAGTGGCCACTGATACAATACATACTCATGAACTTGGGGACTCTGCTTGAAGGGTAATCTGAGGCTCAGTGAGGCTGGAGCCAGGTCTGAATTGGGGTCACTGGGTGTTGCTTATGGCTGAGGGGCAGAGGAGCCTAGTGCAGTCTCAGAGCAGATTCATGAGAGCCCAGAAGCTGCTAGACTGGGTCAGAGACCCTTCCCGGGCTCCTGCTTCAATGCAGTGGTCACTGTCCAAATGAAAGCCAGGCGAGGCAAGCAACAGAGGAAGAAGTTTCCCACTGAGGTGTAAGGTTCCCTCCAGTGATACTCAGAGTGATTGAGGCCTCATAGAGAGGGTAGCGGAACAGAGGAGCTGGCCCCAGGAGCCTGGACCTCATGGGACCCACTCTCCAGCAGCAGCCTAGAGTCACATGCTTAAGGAGTCACAGCTCAGCATATTTCATGCATCTGTCCCAAAGGCTCTGCAGGGCTCAGTGTGAGAGAGGCCTCCCCAGGGTACCTCTGGAGATCTCCTTGCCTCTCTCAGCACTTGGGGTAAGGATAACAACAATGTGTGTTTCTGGAGTCCCCTCCAGCCCTTCTCCTCATGGCCACTCATCTTTGTCCCTTTCTCTTTCCAAGTTAGAGAAAAGGAGCCTCTTCCTAGAGCGAAGTGGTGCCGGGCAATATGCCAACTCAGACGAGGAGGATGGCTACGCCTCCCCTGAGGTCAAGAGGAGAGGGACATCTGTGGATGACTTCCTGAAAGGGTCAGAGCTGGGCAAGCAGGTGAGAGCATGTACCCCGCATCAGCCTTTGGCTGGCGGCAGCTTTAGCTGGAGGCATGGGAGTTTGGAGTTATGAAGATAGTTCCCTAAGCTGCCTTGGGTGTGTGCCCATGCATAACTGTGTTTATGTATGCACATGTGTTTGTGTGTGCACTTGTGCCTATTTGATATGTGCATGTGTGTACAAGTGCATGTGCCTGTGTTATGAGTGTGTAAGGTGTGTGTATGTGTTCCTGTTTGTGGATGTCCCTCTGTGTGTGTGTCTGTGTGTCCCTTTGTACATGAATATGTATGTGTATGTGTGTTTCTGTATGGACATGTGGAAATGTGTTCCTGTGTGTTTACGTGGGTGCACGTGTGTGTGTTTTTATGTATGTCTGTATATGCTTGTATGTGTGTATGCATATTTACTTGTCTGTTTAATATGTATGTGCATGAGTATGCTTATTTATGTGCTCATATATGGTAACTGTGCACATGTGCTCATATGTAAGTACATGTGACTAAATGACTGAATTCCCATGTAGCATTGTGTACATGTTTATGTGCACTTGTGTGTGGAGATGCATCTGTGTGTGTCAACATATATATATATATATATATATATATATACATATATATATATATATATGCTTGTCAGTATATGTTTCTATGTATCACTCTATGAATATGTGCATATGTATTGTGAGGAGTGTGCATATAAATGTGTTCCTATGTGTGTTCTTATATGTGGACAAATATATGCACATGAGCATGTGTCTCTGTATGTGTGCATACATTGTACATTTGTTTGCATTACAATAGTTCTTTTAAAAGTCTCAGTGTCACCCCATGTGACTACTTGCCCTGTCATGTTCTCTTGTGTGACACTGTATAGATATGTACACATGGGTGTCCTGGCCCTCAGTCATCTGAATTGGCTATGTTGGCCCTCTGTTCAGCTGGTGAAGTACAAAAGTGACAGTTTGGAAGTTGAGCATCATTTAATGTGACTTGTCAATATTGCTTGCTCTGCCTTTTCCAGAGTCCAGGGCCATGCTCATGCCTGTCAGAGTGGGGTGGCCTGTGCTGTCCTCTCTCTGCTGCTTAGACAAAGTTGTATCAGGCTTTGTTTTCTTCACCAAGATGAGCTGTGCATACACTCTGTCCCACAATCCTTGTTACATGGGCTCTACCAGTTGGCAAATACAGGTCCAGGACTCAGGGAGGATAGCCTGGGAGCCTGTGGCATTTACAAGATGTCCCATCAGGAGCTGGAGATAGCTCAGTGGTTAAGGATAGCTCTTTCAGAAGACCGAGGTTTGATTCCCAGCATCTCCATGGTGGCTCACAACTGTCTGTAACTCCAGTTCCAGGGGAGCCAATGCCTTCTTCTCTCCTTCCATGGGCACTAGGCACACATGTAGAATACAGTCAAAACACTCAATACACATAAAAATAAAAATGAATAAATAAGAAAAAAGTACCATCTGTGTGCCTGTTTGACCATAGCCCCACTGTTGCCATGGAGACGATTACCACACCGAGAGCAGCCGGGGGTCAGACCTGTCGGACATCATGGAGGAGGATGAGGAGGAGCTGTGCACAGAGATGCAGCTGGAGGATGGGGGCCGGCGCCGGCCCAGTGGCACCTCTCACAACGCTCTCAAGGTGAGCACTGAGTTCGTGACAGGGTGCCCCAAATTTGAGGGCTGCTCCCTTCTGCCCCTTTGCTGGGATTGTTTTATGGATGCATTCAGGAGTTCCCTGCTGCTCCTGTCTGCTTCGCCAAGAAGTCTGGGTACTAGAATTTCAGGGATCCATTTGGAACCCCTGGACACAGCCAGCACAGTCCCACAGTAGTGGGAATAGAATTATAAACAACAAAGCTAGCCTGAGCCTTACATGCTCAAACAGCAGGTGCAGCTTCTGGGTTTGCACTCAACTGACACTGCGGGCCTGGGCTACACATTCTTGCATAAGAGGAGGAATCCATGCAGGCTAGAGCCACGCGGCTGAGGCCAGAGGAGGCCTAGGACAACACACTCCTGGGTCTATTACCCGAGCCCCATACCAGGAGAGAGTCCATTCCATCCACCCCTGGAGATCTGAGATGGAAGGCTGGCTACTTTGTGAGAAGGGGGTAGGGGATGGTGAAGCCTGCGGGGCTTATTTCTGCAGATCTGCAGTATCTTGCGCTGTGGTGGACAGAAGACAACACGCATCACAGCTGTCTGCCCAGGGCCTCTATGGGGACATATGGACGTTTCCCCTAGAGAGGTCCTTGCAGGGGCTTTTGGGACCTCCATGTGGCCCTGCATGGTATGGTTCACACCATTCCCTGTGCCCCTCTCCCAGTGGGTTCCACACAACTCTCTTCTGAAGACTCCTGGCCTGAGACTCCTACCTGCCCTAGGCTATGTTCTAGAGCAAGAGCCATGGGTGGATCAGGGCAAGGCATACACCTGTGCTTTCTACCTTCCAGACACTTCCCTGGACAGGGGAAGATATTAAAAGCTGCTTCCCAGGAACTGCTTAACAGAGGAAGGGCCAACAAGGGTGTTGTGAAGCGGGACGTGTAGCCCCATCCACCGCTCTTCCTCTTATAAACAGCCCAACAGTATCCTAGGGGAAGTAGGAGCAGGGTAGCCACAGGTGTGTGCCACTTGCCCACCGGGCTTCTTGTGGGTGTGGGTTTTGAGAGTCTCCGAAGAAACTGCTAGGGGGAGTTGGAAGCTGTGGCCATACTAGACCCACAGCCCCACATGGCAGTGACTGGCTAAGCCAAGCCAGGTTTCCTGGAGGGACCAGAGCACATGACCCTTCATCTCGGACTGTTCCAGCTCACCTGCCTACCCCGTGTTACCCTCTTTTTCAGCTATCATTCTTCACCCTTCACCTTCATAGAGCTCAACACACCTGAGCCAAACAGCCATGAATGTTGCGCTATAGAGGAGAAAGCTACATGAGTTATCAGATCCTGCGCCCACCCACCTGTGGACAGTCGCAGAGCATACAGTAGACTATGCTAGGAAACAACCCCCGCCCACTCCCCGTGGACTGAGGTGTCCACAGACCAGTGGGGGCAGCTGGCAAGGCTGGCAACCCTAGACCTCAGCAGGGGGTGAGAGCAGCTTTCCTAGAGCTAGCCACATCTCCCCAAAGGAGGGTATAGAGCAGTGATTGGCACCAAAATATGTCCTTCGGAACGAGACAGAAGCGGAGGCCCGGGCTGGCAGGCAATGGTGCATGTGGAGATGCAGGCTAAGGCTGGAATGCAAAAGGGTTTGTGTAGCAATCTCAGAGTGGCCAGCTCTGTGCCAGCTTCTGAGCCCAGATGGGCCAGACATGGTAAATAAATGTCAGGTGCAGAGGCAGAGGAGATGGTCCTTGGATCTTTGTAGGTACCAAGTAGGCACTGGGTCTGTTAAGGCAACATTCATTAGAACACAGGTTCCCTTTAGCTAAGGGAGAGGTGGATGCTCAGCTGGGGTGCTGGGAAGGCAACAGTCCACAGGACCAAGGGCACTGTGGGGCCACCTCCAGCTGCACTGGGCATTCAAGGGTAATTGTCCCTGGGCTACAGAGAATCAGTGACCATGACAGATAAATTCCCCTCATTACTCTGGGTAACTCATCATAGGGGCAGGCAAGGGCCTGGGAGCATTTTTTCCTCCCGTCTGGGCCACCCTTTCCTCCCTCTGGCTCACCCGCATGGCGTCTGCTCCTGACGTCCCGCTGGCTCCTCTGTGTGCTGTCCCTCACCTTCTGCTCTGCGCCCACCACGTGGCCCATTTGCTCCATCCCAGAGCCCCAGCAGGCATGCTGCAGGTCCCCCACAAGCAGAGGCTGCCTCACGCTGCCCTCCCCCCGCCTCCCTGCCAAGACTAATTCTGTGTGTGTTTTCTCTCCTTCCTTCACCGCCTCATGTCTGGTCATACACCGCTCTCTCACACATGCTGTCCCCAAGGAATGCCATAAGGCTAGGAGCTTGGAAGGCGCTTTCCTGGAGCAGCCCGAGTTCCCCCAACAGCCCCACCGCAGTAAGAGACTGTTCAGTATCCCTGAGGTAGCTGAGGAGGACACGGAGCATGGCGAGCCGCTGCTCAGGCAGGGCATGGGGTCCTCGAGAGCCAGGGCCTTGCTGGCCATGGAGCGTGGGCCAGCGAGGTCCTGTTGGGGACATCCAGTCCTACAGGGATCCTGGCTCCCTGCAGAGCACAGGGGCCTGGGCATCCATATGGAGGATCTCTTTCTGGAAGACAGAGGCTGTCGGTTCAGCCGCTCGGCCACCAGGAGCCCGGACAGTGGTTTGGACTGCGGCAGTGAGGAGGAAGAGTCTCGATTTAGTTTCAGGAGCACCTCGGCCAAGTGCAGTCCAGGCCCTGGTCACTGTCCATGTAGGAGAAGCCCGAGGCCCCTGCTGGCCCGGAGGCGGACGCTGACCCGACAGAGCAGCATCGAAGAGGACTTTGGGGAGCAGGTGGATCCCAGTGACGTCATCAGGAGCGATGACGCCCAGCTCAGCCCGGAGAGGCCCGTGCCCAGGAGGGATGGCTGGGACGAGGCCAGCGACCGCGAAGATTTTCGGGGTGTCTGGAGGAAAAGCCCAGCCATGCCCGACAGTAGGGCAGCTGAGCGGCTGGCACAGCCTCCTCCCCGTGTGGCAGACGGCCCTTTGGTGTGTCAAGTAACCACCCTCCCCACACGCTTGCCAAACCAATCCGTGCTCTCATCCTTTTGTTGGTTTTTGCCTTTGGTTCGGGTTTTGGAGTGCATCTGGGGACTCTCTGGGCCGCTCTCTTTGGTTCTCCCTGCATTTTTTGATTTCTTCAGCCCCATTGCTTCCCAATTGCTTGACCATCCCGAAGGTTTTCTTGCTTTGGAGTAACAATCTCCCCACAGAATCAGCGATGGTTACGGCTGCTTTACTTAAAGGACAACTGAATCTAAGTTTTAATTAAGGGTTAGCTGAACTGCTGAGTATCTAGAACTTGGGAAACATGCATCCCCCTTGCCCCCCTAAAATGATCCTTAGGGACAGACTCATGGAGGACTACTGGTATGATCAAAGGGTTTTTTGCCCTTATTGTTTCGGCTTTTTAAGTTTTTCTTTTTCCGTTTTGGCTTTCATCTATAACTTTTTAAAAATATGGAGAATAAGCAGGGAAGAAACTCATTTTTGTAAATTGTTCCCAAGGACTTCCTCATCCCCCAATCTTTTCCCTCCTCTGTGTCTCCTGCACAGCATGGGGTCACCCAAGGCTTCCTATATCTCTGTGATTGTATCCTTCCTACAACATCTGTCCCCCCCACAGCTGTGCTCAACTGTCATTGGGCACACATGTGGGCCATCAGCATGGCGGCAAGCCTCCTCCTGAGCCATGCACTCTGTGATGATGTGTCCACACCAGCGCCAGCCACTGCCTGCACCCCATGGTGCCTGCCCAGTCTCACCCATGCCTATAGGCTCAGATACCTTTGCTCCTGTGTCCTGGGAATGGCTGCCATTAGCCCGATTCCTAGTGATCTACTTCCCTTCAGTCAGTTCTGACCCCTAGTCCAAATGAGAGGTAGATATCTCTAGTCAGGGGGCCTGCTCAGGTCCAGGTTAAGCCCGGAGCAAGATTAAAGCTGATAGCACACAGGTACTGCCCTCTGAGTGTCCAGAATCCTCTGTACCCCTTCTGTCTATGATGGACTTTGGGAACTATGGCAGTGTATCTCTAATAGTGTGACACTTGGAGAGGGGGGGTGGGACAAGAAAACCAGGAAAAGACTTACCTGAAACAGAGCCTGAGCTGTAAAACAAACCATAGTCAATTTGCTTCAGAGGATTTGGCTTCAGGAGCAATAGCATCAACCGAAAGCTTCCTCTTATGACTCGTTTTTTACTACTAGGCCCCACTGTGGTGTGTCCGGAAGGGACCCTGATATAGAAAGCCAGTTCCTGGGCCCAGCTGGCTTCTCCCCCCGGTCACTCAGCTAACCTTTCAGTTAAAAGCTACGTTTAGTTGCCTTTAGTGCTTCTGCTTCCAATCCGGATTGATTTGGCTGTAACTCCTCTTTTCCTTCCAAGGCCGGCCGTACCTAACTATGGTGTTCTTTTGGGTCTAGATTTTAGGAAACCCTGCTTTGATGGGGCGAGCAGACCGGATGGATCATGTGAGCCGAAGGTATTCTCACAGTGGCGGAGGTCCTCAGAGGCACCGGCCGACGATGGCTCCATCCATTGGTTAGTGACCTGATCCGTATCATTCACTTCCTGCCCACCACCTACTTAAAAACAATCAATGATCACACATTAGGATTTTGGTCCCTGGGACAAATGCTTGAGAAAAACAACTGAAGGGAAAAAGGACAAGAGGACTCATAGTATCAGGGTTTAGTCCACCATGGCAGGGAGAGTGTGGGAGGAGAGTGGCTCACCTCATAACCGCCATCGTGTGGGAGGGCAAGGCGCAGAGAGAGTGGGGAGAGGAGGAGGAGAGAGAATGAAATACTGCATCTACTGGCTTTACCCTTTCCCTTCCTATACCATCAACCGCAGCCCCTTGGATGGCACCTCCCACATTCCCACACGGAGGACACAGTTCCTCCTGCTAAATCCTTTCTGCACCCACCCTCAAAGATACACTCAGAGAAGTGCCTTAGGAAATTCCTGAGGGGGGGGAGAGAGAGACAGAGACACGCCGAGTTGACTCTGTACCCCAGATATCACTATGAGCTCCAGGTGAGTGCATAAGCCACAATGGTGCAGGTCTTGGGAACACTTGGAAGCTGGAAGTGTCCTCAGCACATGTGCACCCTTCCCTATTCACCGCTGGCCCTTCCCCTTGTCCATCCCAATCACATTCTCCCCTCCCACTTCATGACAGCCGGGCTTCCTTTTCTTACAAACTGTTTGGGATTCAGCCAATGGTGCCCAAAGCTGTCAGTCATTTGGTTGTCACCAACTCAGGATAAGGGTGGCTGCAGATCGGGGGGGGGGGGTATATTGCTGCCACTGGCATGGAATCATGGGGACAGTAATTCTAAGAAGTGGTGTTCATGAGGCAACAAGTGTGGAGAGAAGGCATACAAACCAGGCTTTTGTGACACACACAAATGTGCATGCATACACACACACACACACACACACAGACACCACTACTGAGAAAATAAGTAGGAATGGCTGGAGGACAATACCAGGTTTGCCATTTTGGAGAGGAAGAAAACCTGCTCAGGTGACCCAAACTGGAAAGGATTTAAACCCCAGCAAGTGGGAAGGGCTGGAACATGGTTCTTTTCCCAACACCAAGAGGAAGCTAAACAGCAGTAGGAACCCCTTCTGGGCTTCTTCCTCCTGCAGCAGCAGGGAGGAGACATTTGCTTTTACAGTTCTATAGTCTTCACCAGGCGTCTGCTTTACCTTTAATGATGTCCTGGAATGTTGGACATCCTCAGCTGGTTGTGTATACAGCTGCGGATGAGGCTCAGCTGGGGGAATGTGAGGCCTCAGATTCCATCCCCATACCCACAGTGCCAAAACAACACCACCCCACCAAACCCCACATAACCACCACCAAAACCTGTTTTTAGTGATCTAAAAAACAGCAAGAGGTGTGTGGCCAAACAAAAACCACGGACCCCAACATAGAAGATCCGGCAGGGCTCTGTGCTCCGATCCTAGCCTGGCCAATCTACCTCAATTAGCAAAGTGAGCAGAAATGGGTTTGGGCTGTCCCATTCTAACCTGAGGCATGAGAGCCAGGGCTGGCCCACTCAAGGCCAAGACCTTGCTCTGCTAGCCAAGTTAGGGACAGCCTTTACTGTCTTGTCTGGAACCCTTGTCATTGAATCTTGTGCAAGGTGTGTCTGGGATTCGTAAAGTGAAGAACTCAGGAGGCTGCAGGCATGTCACTGCCCCAAAGGGTAAGGCTGTGTAACGAAGATCACACCCTTCATCCTAACACTTGAAAGAGCATGATCCTGTAAGGTTCCCTTGCCTTTTCTTAGTTCTTATAGCCACCCAAGAACCTGTGTGAAAAATGTAATTTAAACCCAGCACTTTGCATGGTGTGCCCATGTATGGGAGAACAAACCTAAGTGCCTGTGAACACCTCAGAAGAAAACATCCATGTGATAGGCCAGTCACTCACCAAGAACACAGGCAGGTGGGCCAAGGAGTCAGTGACTGATAACCAGGGGTCAGGGGTCAGAGAACATGTTCCTCTGGTCCTTAATTCTCTATGCATGTTAAAACAGTAGCAGTTAGTGTCCAGAGAGATGGCTCAGTGGTTAAGAGCAGTTGCTGCTCTTGCAGAAGACTGGGTTCATTTTCCAGCACCCATATGGCAACACACAACCTGCTGTAACTCCATTTCCAGGGCATCTGGCAACCTCTTCTGGTCTCTACATACACATAGTGCACATGCATACATATAAAAGGTAAATTTTGAAAAAAATTAGTATTTTAGAAACTTGCTGTATCCCAAAAGCATCAGTTTTTCTTTCCAAGAGATAATGAAGTCTTTATATCATATTTTCCTGGGTGTATTTTTAGCAGACTGTGGAGCCACAACTAAGTGAAGTATGGTGGCTATTAATACTCTGATTTCTAGAACTATTATTAAGTGAACCATGTTCTGCGTGATTTAGAAAGATGGGTTCCTTAGCTGCCCGTCTAATGGCCAGGTTCCTTAGTTGGCTGTTTCCAAAAACCTTTAGTTGAGCTCATTTTTTTTTTCTTCAGAAAATCTTATTTACCCATCTTATTACCCATCTAATCTTATTTACCCATCTAATGCAAGGCCTGTGGAGGGGTCACCTTTCTGAAAATGAATGGCCTCACTCGTTCAAGTGTTAATGAATCTGTCTTTCTAATCAACTTGAACTCTTCCTTCATTGTTTCCCATTCTCTGGATGGTTTGGGGGAATACAGCACAGCCTATGTCCATAGGAAATGTTGACAATTGAAAACTAGTTGGGCAAAGTCTAGTCCTTCAGATGAGAGTATCCATCCCTGCCAAGAAAACATTGCATGCTGTAGACAGCATCAGACATTTAAGTAAGCTGTTCCTGAGTGAAGGCACCTCTGTGTACCCCTGAGTACTTAATGGTCATGTCCAGGGGAAGCTGACCACAGGCCTCCATCCTCATTTGTGTGCATGTCTGTGCTTTGTGTACATGCAGTGCCTGTGGTGGCCAGAAGAAGGTGCCAGATGCCCCTGGAACAGGAGTTATAGGTTGTTTGGAACCATTGTGTGGGCGCTGGAAACTAAAGCCAGGTCCATTGCAAAAGCAGCCAGTGCTCTTAACCTCTGAGCCATCTCTCCAGCCCTTGAGGCATGTTTATAACACATAAATAAGAAAGGAACAGGGGCCAGGACAAGAAGGCAAAGTGCAAACGGCTTCAGAGAAATAAAGACAAGGGAGATGTGGGGGTTTCTCATTTAACCTCATTTTAAAATCTGGAGTATTTTGCTTCTTTTCCCCTTAGATTTTCTGACACGGGACAGGTGAACATTACATATATTTGGGGTCTGGAAAATGGTGACTTGGGATGACAGGGTGATATCCAAGCTTCATGGCCACTTCATAGAGAGAGCATGCATCATTAAATCCTTATTATTTGGTGGGCTAAAGAATCCACCTCTTTGGTGTTCTCTGTCCACTTATGTTATCCCCTGAGTCACAGGCTAGAGATAGTTGTCAGGCCAGGTTGATCTCCCAAACCTCTCTTCTCCTGCCAATTTCAGTTTCTGACCAACAGGATCAGGAGGCTACCTGGTCACAGATGCTATTGCAGCAGTTTTCAGCTTGTGGTTGTGACCTCAGGGCTGGGGGTGAATGACCCTTCCACAGGCTTGCATATCAGGTATCCTGCATATCAGGCCATTCCTCACAATAGAAAAATTATGTTATAAGTAGCGGTGACGTAATGTTATGGCAACATGAGGAACTGTATTAAAGGGTCGCAGCATTAGGAAGGGTGAGAACCACTGCTCTGTTGTCTCCCTCTCTTATGAAATGCATGTCCATATACATGTGTGTGCATGGGTACACAACTGGCCTCTGTATTTCAGGTTCCACATGCTTGATTTGACCAACTAGACATAGAAAGTATCTGAAGGGCACTTTTACCTGTCCCAAACATACATGGACTTTTATTTTTTGTCACAACTGTGGAACAGCCAAGCATTGACACTGTACTGGGAATGCCCTGGAGTCAATTAAAGTGTCTAAGATGGGTGGGGGGTAAGGGATGGCTAGAGAGGTGCCTCAATAGTTAAGAACATGTTTTGATCTTCCAGTGGACATTTGACTCCAGAAACTCACAACCACCTGTATCTCCAGCTCCTGGAGGACTGGACTCCTCCAGCCTCTGAAGCACCTGCACTCATATGCACATACCTACACATAATTAAAATAGATCCTTTTCTAAGAGTGCCCAACTGGGAAGTGCGCGGGTTGTTCTATCTGCCATCTTTTTAAGGGGCAGGATCATTGTGGAGTTTAGTGTCTGCATGGGTTGAGTCTGCAATGAGCATCTTGTGGGTATAGCTAGACAACCACACACCTCATGATATCAAAGTGACACACACTCACACACATTAGGACCCATAGAAAAATCACAATTAGATACTGAAAAAGCACGAGTTCTGGTGAGGGGAGATGGAGAGGTGTATCTGCAGCTGGTTAAACAGTCAGAGCTGGCAGAACAGCCCTGTCAGCCATGTTGAACTCTGAAATGTGAGCACATGGAGAATAAATTTATGGTTAGCCTTGTGTTCTGCTGCAGATCTGAAGATCCAGAAGGCATCTCACAAGGGTCACATCTGCATTCTCAGGGGATCAAGCACCTATTCTGGCACAGCCACTGACTGAGGCTTCTTGCCCCCATGGCTTTCGCTCATAGTATGGCTTGGTTTGGAGTGAGGTCTTGTTCTGAAGCAATCACCTGCTTCCACAGACCACCTCTGGGGGATTTCTGGTCCCATGCTGAGCCTAAACACACAGAGAGAAGCAATCAGAGATGCCCTTTCCACAGATACACCCATAGGTGCTACATGATCCCTGTTCTCTGTCCGCTGCATGCTCCAGATGAATACACCGGGAGAGACCGCCTTTCTCCAGACTTCTATGATGAATCGGAAACTGACCCTGGTGCTGAGGAGCTCCCGGCCCGCATCTTCGTGGCACTGTTTGACTATGACCCACTCACTATGTCCCCAAACCCTGATGCTGCAGAAGAAGAGCTTCCCTTCAAAGAAGGACAGATCATCAAGGTAGTGATGGCAGCGGTGTCATGGGGCAGGAGGCAGAGACTAGCAGCGGGGTTGGAGCGGTGCTCTTGCAAGCTTGGGAAGTAGTAGCCTTTTAGCCTCAATGGCTGTTGGAGGAGTAGGCTCAGGACTGTGAAAGCCTTGGATTGCCTCTACTCCACCCAGGAGAAGGGCCCCTCCCTTCACCTGTCTGCCTGATATGATTGTGCACATACCTATGTATACGTACCTGCATGCCTCAGTGTTTCTTCTGTACTAATGTGCAACCAGAGCCTAAATTACAGACCCTGAATTTGAAAAGCAGGTTTCCATGCCCTGCACCTAAACTTCAAGCATGCATATCAACAGGGGCTGGGCTAAGAGAAGGGTGCAAGGAGCCATGGTCACTGGGCCCGTGGACCTGTGACTGATGGAGGAGAAGGGCGGGCTTTGAAAAGGGTGTTCTAAGCAGTTTGGGCTTTTAGGTGACTCTGCTGTTGGTGGGGCTGATGTATAGCTGAACCAGCCTATCAAAACGCTGTGTTGTTCCCTATGGTTCCAGGTATATGGAGACAAAGACGCAGATGGTTTCTACCGAGGGGAGACCTGTGCCCGGCTCGGCCTCATTCCTTGTAACATGGTCTCCGAGATCCATGCAGATGATGAGGAGATGATGGATCAGCTGCTGAGACAAGGCTTCCTGCCCCTGAATACACCCGTGGAGAAAATAGGTGAGCACAGTCCCTCGGGCTCTGCTGCGCTTACACCTTGCACTAGTCCGGTGGGGGTGGGGGTGGGGTGGGGAAGCTGCAGCCCCCAGATGCACAGGCCACACAGTACCTCTGAGTACCCAATTCATGGGAGGATTTGCTAACCCTTCCTTCTTGTTGGGTAAAACTCACTCTGCAAGCCAGTACTGGAACACACACACACACACACACACACACACACACACACACACACACACACACACACGATGGGAGAAGTGCAGCTAAAAATCTGCTCCAGTTTGCTTTCTGTTGTGATAAAACATTACCACCCAAAATGACTTGGGGAGGACTTTACACTCTGCAGTCCAGCACTGAGGAACACTCACTATGGTGGGACCTGAGACAGACCATACTAGACTGCTGCTTACTGGCTTGCTCAGCCTGCTTTCTTTATAACCTAGTACCCATGGGGTTCATTGCCCACAGAAGGCTGTTCCCCACCCTTACGTTAATCGTCAATCAAAACAGATGCCCCCACAGACTTGCTCACAGGCCAGTCTGATAGAGGCAAATCCTCAGTTGAGGTTCCCTCCACCCAGTGTACAGCTACATCAATAAGAGGCCATAGGCCTCTCTGAATGACAGTAAAACTGGCCAGTGGCCCTTCTTCGTGGGACCAACCTTACTTTTATTATTTATTTATTTATTTTCCTTCCCTTTATTCAAGGGGCTTTGAATCTGTAATTAGCTCAAGTCTGGAAACTGGTTAATGGGCCTTGGTTTTCTCTTAGTATGATCCAATATAGCCTTCTTTTCCTTTGGTTTTTAGTTTTTCTGCCTATACAAATTGGCTTATCTATTTTGTCCCAATAAACATGACTAATTAGCCTGTCCCCAAAGTCAGGCTATTGTAGGCACTGTTTTGCCGATGCTGTCCATTAGGATAACTGTGTTCACCTTGCCTTTGGTTAGTGGATGCTGACACCTGGCCAAGTTACTCTGGGTGACTTAAAGACACCACCCCAAGCATATGTGATGACTCACCAAAACTGCACCCGTGGAGCTCACTTGCAATTATTCACGGCTTTAGAGGCTTGGGGAGGGGCCTTATAAGTCTTGTAAACTTCAGAATGTTCTGAGCCTTGTAAGTTTCCTTAGCTTTGTGAGTCTTCAGAGCCTCCATTTCCCTCCAGGAAGGAAGGTTTCAATTCAAGGGACAGCTGTGGCTTTTACCCAGAGCAATGGTCAGAACCCCGTGGTGCCTACTAGGCTTTCCTAAGTCATAGCCACCTGGTACCTCAGACCTCTTGAACTCATTTTGGTAGGAGGTCCCCTTCTTCATGGAGCCCCGACGGTATGGTGGACATAAGAAGAATGCCACTGTGAGGGTGAAAAATCTAGAAAAAATACTAAGTACTGGACGCTGAGACAGTTCTCCCAGGCTAGGGACATTAGCAGTTTACACACACTCTTTGGGCACTGAGTGGAGTCACCACTGATTTGGGCATCTTCACAGCTAGATCTTATGGTTTTGCAGAGAGAAGTAGAAGAAGTGGCCGGGGCCACTCTGTGCCTACACGAAGAATGGTGGCTCTCTACGACTATGACCCGAGGGAAAGCTCCCCTAACGTGGATGTTGAGGTACCAGCCTGGAGTTCTTTCATGGAACTACTACCAATGCCTTCCTGGCTGAGCTTGCCGTGGGCACCATCCTTAGGCCATGTATGTGCCTTTAGGTCTCACTCTTGTTTGAGCATTGTAGAAAGGGAGACTCAGTGACAAGCCACTCCAGAGGAGATGGCAGTCACATTGTCTGGCTCCCAGCCAGCCCCAGAACTCAAGTCCACGTTTTCAGTTATATCCATAGTCCAAGGATGCCAGTGGAAACTCCAGAAATCAATGATAACTGAGCAAATGGCCATTCTTAGCCATGCCCACAAACTGCCCCACCCCATTCTACCTAGCTGGGAGTCACCTGGCCCAGCATAGTGCTGAGAACACAGATATGTTTGGCCTATCCAGAGTATGGTACACTTGCTCCATTGTGTTTTAAGTTCTTACTCATCTCTTGGGGTGTCTAGTTTATAATCTGGGTCATGCAGATATATGCCAAAAATACACTTAGTCTATGTGCAACATGGCGGTCATTGGGTGTGACTCTCATGTGTTTGATGTCAAGTGATAGATGTAGTGGCAAATCCTTGACCTTGTGGCCCGGGTCTCCCAGCATAACTATTGGAAGAGTGGCCCATGACCCACACTTATTGGGCATGGCAATATGGAGTCCTTTTAGCAAGAAGCTGATGACAATCCCTCACATGCATACAGAAGATGAGAGGGGGCTGGTGTTCTCAGTGCCTGGGATAGCCCACACCCTGTGGCACACAGGCAGAACGTGATCAGAAATAAGGCTGAGGTCCTCGCCTCCAGCATTGCCGCCCCCAAATCAGATTGATCTGGATTCCTGTCCACAGCTTTGCTTATCAGCCACTGGCTGGGGGACCTTATCACTTCACTCTTATTGGAGACACAGCTACATCTGCAGTTATCCCCAGCTATCTTTGTTTCTCCCTTCTGCTGGGCTCTATGGTCTGAAGAAGGGTCTAAGGACAGTTTGACTCCTAGGCACAGGGGCTTGTGTTCACCACTCTCTGCTCTCCCCAGGCTGGGACCTGACACTTGACAGATGGGTGTTGAAGTGACTGTGGGGTTGGGCTATTTCCTTGGTGCTGAGAGGGTGTTTACCAATGGTCCTCACTCTCCAGGAATGTTCCCCAATCTTCTAGGTGTGTGGAGTTGCGACATGGCTATATTTCCTGTGCATTACCAGAAGGAGGCAGTGGCCTTTCATCTACCGTTTCTCTTGGGCTTACTTAGAACAGACCGCCCCCCACCCCAGTCCCTCAGCTTTGCACCCTATGTCTTGACTTAGTTGAAAGACAGGTTAATTCCCAAAGAGTGGGAAGAATCCAGGCTGCAGCATTTTCTTAGCTCTGTCGTCTGTTTTGCAGGCTGAACTTCCGTTCTGCACAGGAGACATTATTACTGTTTTTGGTGAAATTGATGAAGATGGATTTTATTACGTAAGTGTTTGGAACTTCAAGAAATGCTGTTCGTCTTGTGGGTCCCATCACCTGCTTTGCTGCTTCTTACATGAACACATGCACTGTGGTCTGCATATGTCATGTTCTGAAGCACTTGCCTGGCTTGCTGCCTCTCTGAGCTGAGTTCTCTTTTGTATATGGTATAGAAATCTGGGGGCCAAAGTGACACAGGCCTGCAATCCTGGTACTTAGGAGGATGAGGCAGGAGGATTTAAGTTCAAGGCAAGGCTGGACTATATAGTTAGATACCATTTGAAAAACAGAAGAGGCGTAAGGAGGAGGGGACAGAGAGAAAAGGAGGAAGGAGAGGGAGGAAAGGAGGGAGGGGGAAAAAGGAGAGGAGGAGGAGGAAGGGAAGGAAGCTAGCATTGTGGTCTCTTGATGTTCCCTACTAATTACAGTATTTTCTGTGTCTACAAACCATAGACAAAGCAAACACAAAATTGCCGCCGTCCAAACATTTACAAAACAATTTGATCTTCTAGGTTATTTATGGCCTGGGAGGTGGGGTTTCTTTCATGGAGAATAGGATGTAGAAACAAAACAGGCATGTGGAGCAGCCCCAGCTTCACCCACCTCCCCACACGTCCCCTCACCCATAGCCAAACCCTCAGGTAGACCAGCCCTGGCTTCCCAGCACCCCCTTCACCCACAGCCAGACACCAGAGTCACTCTTCCGGCTCACTTCCTGTGCCAGCCATGGTGCTTGCTTCGTGTTCTACAGCTATCTAATGAATAGGGGAGGCCATATGCAGGGTGGACGGAACTTCTTGCTTCTGCAACTGGGTGTCCTCTTCATGCCCCCCCACCTGTGGCCACTCCCCATTGCACCTCTGTGGCCTCCTGAACATACTTGGAAGTCTTGCTTTTCCATGCAGTGGTGGGTGGCCCTGAGGTCCCCCTCCACAGCCTCAGGCGTGCAAGGCTTTAGAGCTCTGATCCTGTCAGTCACCAAGATTTCACAGCAGGTTTGGGTGGGATAGCACACTGCTCTGCAGATTTTGGTGAACTTTCCACGCCCCCATGTGGATTTTTGTGGGATGGTCACACCTTCTTGCACAGAGTAGCAATGTCTTTCTGTGGGTCAGCGTCTACTCATTAGCTTTTCATTGTGGGAGCAGCCTTGTTCTATGGCTCTGTATGAGGTCACAGTTCATTGTCCTCGTGGACAGTGTGTAGAACTCATCACAGTGAGTTAGTTAATCTCACCTCCTTTCTGTGCTTATTCCTCACGTGCTAACTTGTGCCTATGTTTAGTTTGTTTTCTGAGTTAGAGCACTATAAAGATGATTTCTATAACCTGTCCTGTAGCTGGAGAGCTGGCTCAGAGGTTAATCATACTTGCTTTTCTTGCAGAGGACCCAAGTTTGGTTTCAAGCACCCTTGCCTAGTGGCTCACTACTGCCTATAACTCTAGCTCCCTCTGCTAGCTAATGTAGCATTCATTGTATACATGTTGCATATACTCACACAAATACATCCATATCATATATGTTAAATTCAGCTTGTATGGGGAATTGGCTTTGCTTTTTCAAACTGTATTTTTATAACTTATTTTATGATATATTCAGGGGAAAAATTTGGTAGTGAGCTTTGCCCCTTACAGCAAAACCTTATACCTCTGTTAGTGAAAGCATACGCCATATTTAGGTTAGGATCAGGGGAAGCCGTCATGTCTGTCTGACAGTGAACACACTTCCTGTCATCTAGCAAAAGGCTGAGAAAATTTTACTCCTTTAAAAAATGTGTCTTTAAGTCATCCTTAAGAATGTATGGATCTTAGTGTTATCCTCTACCCTTAAGCTAAATCCCCAGGCTTTAGTTTACTTTTGCATTTTGAAACACGGTCTCCCTATGCTTTTCAGGCTGGCCTCCTGAATGGTTCTGCCAGACTTGTGTCTCCAGGTCTGGCTGCAGATGACTGTGGCGGCACTGAATCCCACTTGGGGATGTGTGTATTCTCCATGAACTACTGTCTGGAGTGCACATCTGTTGTCATCAGCTGATTCTCTTGAGTGCTCCAAATGATGATTGTTAGTCTCTGAGGTTTATAGCTATCACCTTCACTTGCAATCTTACTGTCATAATAATGTTGAGTAACACTTCAATAGCAGATATGTCTGCACAGGGTAGATGTCCGTCTTCCTGATACAGAGTCCTGATTTAGTTTACTAAATTCTTATCATTAACCTATTGACTATGGAATATACATGTACATATAGAGATATATGTGTAGTCATATCTACATGCATGTATGCTGAATGGGCTTGTTTTCCTGATTGCTTAGTACACTCATCACTACTGCATGGGAAGGCTACTAATTTTCGTATTTCAATTTGCATTCTGCCACTCTTCTGGTAGTACTTATCAACTGTAGGGAGTTTCTTGTTGGAGTCCTGAGGTCTCTCACATATAGGATCATGACATCTGCCACAGAGACACTCTGACCTCTTCCTCTCCAAAACCTTTGTTTCTCTTGTCTCACTGCTCTAGCTAAGACTTTCAATACCATATGGGATGGAGAAACAGACCCCCTAGCCTTGTTCCTGGTTTTAGTAAAAAGACTTCCAAGTTTTTCCCATTTAATATAATGCTGGCTGTAGGTTATGTACAGGTTTTTATTTCAAATGTCTCCTGAACTTAACATGTAGGGTGTTATACCTTGTCAAAAGCTTTTTCTGCATCTATTGAGATGTCATTTCTCTCCTTGACAATTTCTACTTATTAATTTACATATCCCCACATCTCTGGAACAAACCCAACTTGGTCCTGGTCAATGATCTTTATTATTAACTGATTAACTATGGAATACATATGTGCATGTATGTATACATGTGTATATATATATATACATGCATATATATACTAAATGGGTTGTTTTCTGATTCCCGTCTTCATACACTCCTCATTAGCATATAAGAAGGCTCTTGAATTTGGCTTGCAAATATTTTGTCAAGAATTTTAGCATTTGTAATCATCAGAGAAATTGTGCTGCAATTTTCCTTTGCATTGCATATTTTCCTGCTTTTGGTTTCTCTGTCATACTAGTTTCGTTAAAAGACCTTGGCAATGATCCTTTTCTATTTTAAGGAATAGTTTGAGAAACGTAGGTCTTACTCTTTAAAAGTCTGGTAAGATTCACCAGCGAATCAACCTGTGCCTGAACTTGTTTTATGTTGGGAGATTTTAGTCACTGCTTCAGTCTCACTGACTGTTACAGATCTAATTAAATTGTTTATCTAATCCTGGTTTATTTTTATGGGTCATAATGTGTCTAGAAGTTCATTTCTTTTAGATTTTCCAGTTTATTGGAATATATGGTTTTTAAGGTAATAATGATTTTCTGAAGCTCATTGGTATCTGTCATAATGGCTCCCTTATCATCTCTAATTTGGATCTTTGCTTGCTTTCTAGTTGGCTTACGGTTTGTGAATCTTGCTCTGCTCTGTCTTCAAAAAATCAACTCTCTGGCCATTGATTCTTTGTATCTTTTTCCATTTCATTAATTGCTGCCCTGATCTACTTACTTCCTTCCATTTGCTGATTTGGCATGCTCCTTTTCTGGAGGTTTCAGGTATCTTGTTAAGGTATTTACTGAAGATCTGATTTCTTGATGTAGGCCTAAATGTAGCTATAAATTGTCTTGCTAGGACTTCCTTCGTTTTATCCCAGAGCTGCTGGCATGTTATGTTTTCATTTTAATTTGATTTTAGGGATGCTTTTATTTTCATTTTGATTCTTCGCACTCAACTGTATGTTGTTTAATCTTTGTGAGTTTGTGTATGCTCCAGGGTTTATCTTGCTCTTGATGTGTATAGTCTTATTCCACTGTGATCAGAAAGGATACAAGGACTTGCTTCAATTTTCCTGTATTTGGTGAGACATGCGTTGTGTAATATGTGATGTTTTAAACAAAGTTTCATGGGTTTCTGAGAATAATATGCATTTGACAATGGTTGGATGAAATGTTCTATAGGTGTCCGTTTGATCCATGGTGTCATTTAATTCAGATGTTTTTCTGTCAGAATGACCTGTCAGCCATGGTTACTGTGCTGGAGTTATTCAGTGACATCTTAACAGCACTTGCTTATGAACTTGGATGCTCCTGTGTTCAGGAATGTATAAATGGTGATGTCCCCTTGAAGGATTGCTTCCTTAATATGAAGCCACCTTCACTCTTACTAGTTTAGTTTCATATCTATTTTGTCAAATGTTAGAGCAGCAACAGCTGTATTGGTTTTTTCTGTTGTTGTTGTGTTTTTTTCTAGTTTCCATTTGCTTGGACCATGCTTTCCATCCTTCTGTCCTAAGGCATTGTTGACCTTTTTTGGTGAGTTGCTTTTTTTTTTTCTTTTTTTGAGGCAACACATAGATGCTTCATGTGTTGTTTCAATCAAATTTACCAGTCTGCCTCTTTTGATTGAATTCTCATGGTCTCAATTCCCCTAGAGTTATTATTGATCAGTGGGTATTTATTCCTGGCATTTTGTTGAGTTTTGCAGTGCTTGGTCTTTCTTTCCTTAGTTGGTTGGTTCTTCAAAGTCTCATGGTGGATTTGTTTCTCTCTTCAGTCTTAAGATCCCTTCAAATATTATCTGTAGGGCTGGCTTAGTGGTCACAAATTCCTTCAGTCTTTACTGGGGAAAGTTTCAACTCTAATCTTGACAAATCCACCTGCTGTGCATAGGAGTCTGGGTTGGCCAAGTTGCCTTTCAGAACCTGAAATGCATTTCCAGACCATTCCGATTCTAAGGCGTCAGTTGCCACAGCTGCAGTTACTCTGATGGGCCTGTGTTCTTTGTGACTTGGTGTTTCTCTTGAACATCCCTTTTCTGTTCTGTACATTTAGTGTTTTGAGTAAAACATGATTAAGGGAGGGTCTCTGGTCTGTCTTGTGGCCTGATGGGCCTCTCTTCCCTAACTCTGGAGAACTGTCAGTTTTGAAAATGTTTTCTGTACCTTTAGAACAAGATTTTCTTCTTCATGTGCCTGTCATCCAAAGATTTGGTCTCCTTGGAGTATTGCTTGTGGCTTAGAATTCTTACTTAGCATAGATTGTGTAGCTCAGTATTTTGTCATTGTCCTTGTTGGATTGTTCCATTTCTTCTACCTTGCCTTCAAGCTCAGATATTGAGGTGTTTTTGCTTTTTTGTTTTGTTTTTTTCTCCTTATTTCTGGTACTTTAGGCAAGATTTTCTTTAGCATTTCTCTTTGTTAAATCTTTTTATACTGTCTATCGCCTTCCTTAATTTCTCTAGATGTTTGGATTTTGAACATCCCTGTGATATATTGAGTTCTGTGCCTGGGATTTCATTTAACTCATTCTCACTAGCTACCACTGCAGCAGAATTAGTCATTTTTGGAGGGCTTCTGTGTCTCAATTTTTCATGTTTCTTGTGTCACCATGGTGGGACTTATGTATCTTATTTTTGTTGCTTGGTTCTTTCAAATTTGCTATTTCCTTTCAGTTGCTGTATTTTTAACTTTGCAAGATTGGTACAGTTGATTGTATAGTTCATAAAATAACTCTTCAGTCCAGGAGCTCTGAGTGCTTGGGTAGGCTCTGCATTATTCCCTGGGTGGCATGTTAACCAGAAAAAGCACCATGGCTGTTGTCACTATCCAGTTAACAGGAGCCCTTGGGATGTAAACAACTGTCAGAAGATAACCAAGGACAGTATGAAGTGTACATAGGCTCATTTAATGAGATTGGGAGTGGAAGGGCCATATGGTAATAAGGAAAATAAGTATTAAGTTGACTTAGAAAAAAATGAAATGGATAAAGTGGCAAGAGGGAGGAGCTAGCATATTGTTAGGGTTCACAGAAGTAAAAATGGGAGATGTAGGAAGGGGAGTGTGTGAGGTATGGCTGAGGAATATAGTAAAAATAGTGGTATAAAATAGACATCTTCAAATATGAGCAGTATACAAACAAAAGCAAAGCCATGTATGTGTATATGCAAGGTTGACATTATGTAACAGAAAATAACAGAACATTTACAGTTTGACTTGATGGCATAGTTATGCTGAGTTGAAAGGGGTAAGTAAGTTCTCAGATCCCTCTGGCTGTAGAAGTCTTCTGTTGCTGTGTGCAGGAGGGAGCCAGTCATCTCTGCTGGTTGAGGAATGGGAATTTGTAAGTCCTTTCGTGGTAGTTCTCTTGGACCCTTGGGCCCACTCAGGCCTCTTCTGTCCCTGCAGGTGCGGTGTATTCAGGGAGCAGCTTTTCCCTTGCACTTTGTGCTGCTATCTCCAGGGCAACTTGATTGGCAGGCAGGCAGGCTGCTGTAAAGAGAGCTTCCAGCTGAGCTCTGCTTCCAGCAGGGATCTCCCTGGCTTAACAAGTTCCTTGTCTCTTCCTGGAGCGTGCAGTGAGCACTAGCTCTTTTCTTTTGTCAGGTTTTAAGGGTAAGACTTCCAGCCTAGCAGCTTACTCAGAAATCCCTGAAGAATCACTATCATTTTTACAGCACCCACTTCATTTCAGCACACCACCATTGTGTAGTGTCAGAATGGGGACTTCCCTCTTAAGCTTGACTATGCTGTGGCATGCCTATGTTGGTTGCATTTGGCTTTTGGCTGGTGCATACAGTGTAGGCACAAACAGTGCATGTGGCTCCGAGAGCCCTCTCCAGGTTTTGAGGTGCTCACCCTGAGGTGGAGTTGTGCTCCACAGAGCAGCATTGCTTCATTCCCACCAGTGGGATGCGTGGGTCTGGTTTCTCGACTTCACCAAAGTTTGTTTCCTGGTTTGGGGAGCTCCTGGGAAGTTCTTGACCATACCCTGATCTTGAGGGTGCATTGGCAGGGGTAGGGAGTGCAGTAGGTACCATGTGGAGGTCAGAGACAACTTGGTAGAGTTGGTTCTTGCCTTCCACCCAGTGGGTCCAGAGATTTAACTCTGGTTGTCATGATGGCAGGCACCTTACCTGCTGACCCATCCTATAGTTTAATCTGTGTTTGCCGTGTGACCAGTGGTGTGGTGATCTTCCCAAATGGTTTTGGGCCATTTCTCTTCATTTGAAGAAATGCCCATTTTCAGATGTCTTTTGTTTGGCTGTGGTTCTTTACATATTCCTGTTAATAACCTCTAGCAGGAAGACCAATATAAGTACATATCCCTCCCTTGGGTCTATCATTATGCACAACATTGTGCACTGTAATGCTTGCGAGTTCTTTGTTTGAGGTAGGCAATTTGGGTCCTGGACCATCAATGAAGAAACACAATCCCATGTTGACAGGACCAATCAGGTTTTTTCTTTTGGAGCCAGGACTATGCTGTTTTCCCCAGGCTAGCCTCAAGCAGTCCTCCTGCTGCAGCCTCCCAAGTAGCTGTGATCCCAGGCAATGAGGTGCCATGCCAGCCAAGTTTGAACTTGGTTTGAACACTTGCAGGCAGGCTAGTGTTGGGAGCCCTGGGAATGGAGTGGTGTGACTGCTGGGGAACTGCACCTTAACCTGGTATGTGTACAGGTGTGTGAACACAGTTGCAAGGGTTTCTACCATCCTGTAGCAGAGATCTTACAGGGTGGACACTCATCTTTGCCTTGTTGGTTCATCTTTTACAGTAATGGCACACTCATATATAAGAAGGCAAACCAAGGGTTGGTGACATGAGTTGGTCTGACCTTCTTTGCCCTTTTGGATCCTTGGCTCCCACATTCTCCAAGGATTGGCATTGGTCAGGGTCACTGCTGTCTAAGTTGCTGAGATTGGCCTTGAACTCCCTCAGTATCCCAAACTGGCTCAATGGAATGCACATACCAGGCATGCACTTCACCGCTGAGTCATTCTCCAGCCCTAGAGGATGTTGGGTTTAAGAACCAAGAAAGGCTCTAAGCAGAGCTGAATCTTTTAAGATCTACTCCTCAGTCCTGAAACAAGAGCTCTACTTGATGGGCCACAACAAGACCTGTAGAAGACTGAAGTTCCCACTTCCCAGGAGGGCTATGAGTTCAAGGCTGGCCTGGGCAACTTAATGAGACCCTGTTTCTTTGTGAGAAGAGGGCTGGGGGGGCATGGCTCAGCTCTGCAGTAGAGCTCTTGCCTGAGATGTGCAAGGCCCTGGATTCATATACCTTATGTGTGGCTGGGGTTCTTCTCATGTAGCAGACTCTGGGGAGAGTGCATATCCACCATTCTTTCAAGTCCTGCCACTTTTAGCCAGAATCAGATGGTCACATCTGTCCTCTTAGGCAGAGTAGTATCCTTATGAGAGAATAGGCTCTGGACAAAGAAGTGTCTCCCCTGACCCTTCCCTTACCCTTTGTTTCCAGGGAGAGCTGAATGGGCAGAAAGGCCTCGTGCCTTCCAACTTCCTGGAAGAAGTGCCTGATGATGTGGAGGTTCACCTTTCTGATGCTCCGTCTCACTACTCCCAAGACCCACCCATGCGCTCCAAGGCCAAAAGGGTAAGCCAGCCCCCTTAGCCTGCCTGCCTCCTCCTTCCCCTCTCTGTGGTCTGGCGCAATCTTTGCATTGCTGCTTTCATGACTTGGGCCCCACCAGAATCTGCCCTGACTTCCGAGACCCCCCTCCCACATCCTCCTTTGGGCATTGTGTCCACAAATGCTTAGCTCCAACTAGTAAGTTGGTGTCCCACAGAAGGACCCTTTGGTTTCAGTCAGTCTGCCTGACTCCAAGGCCTTCCCTGGCCTCCATAATAGGCACACAGTTCAGCTGACAGAGAGTGAGGTTTGGAGACCCCAACGCCGTTGGCCGCCCCTTAGGGTTCTAGATGGCAGGACTTCTGTAGGGTAGCACGCCTGCCTGAGACTGCATTCTCTTGAGTGTCTCATCTTTAAGTTTCGCCATCACTGCGAGTTCTTATCTGTTGTATTTTACGTATATGTTTTTATCTCTTCGCTCATCTGCTTGGACATAGAAGAAGAGTGTTCATTTCACACCCTAATCAGGCATGTAGCCTTCACGTAAGTGAGCAACCGAAGACACCTTAGAGAGATACCGGCTTAAGCTACCCTAAGCGGACAGCACGGTAGTCTTAAGACTTCAATGTGGGCTTAAAGAAAGAGAAAGAGAGAAAAGAAATATGTCTCAAAAAACCCATTGGACCTAAAATATTATAGGCTATCTCACCTGGTCTCAGTTGCCAGGCAACTGGATTCATAGTGAAACGAGTCATCTTGAACAATCATTTCTAAATATGTCCACTGAGAATATGGGAAAGGCTAACCTTGGGAACATATTTCTTAAAAGCTGTTTGTTTACACAGAGTGCGCCAGCGTGTACTCACAAGGAAAGCTGCCTATTGCATTGTAAGCCACCCTCGGTAAAAGCACAACCCGATCCATGTGTTTACTGTAAGCAAGTTTGACTTAGACTAATAGCCAAGACAACACTTTGATCCCAGATCAAGCCCCAAGGGGCAGCCTTGGCTCTGGGCATGCCAAAGCTGGCCAGAACATCCCGCTGCTGCACCTTGGCCTTGGGAGCAGGTCTTCCCTCTCCTCAAAGCACAACTGTTCAGAGCGCATGGGCGCAAGAGAGGCACTGGCACACCAATGCAATACTGTCTCCTGACTTGGCAGCTCCCATGATTGCACTAGCTGGCCCCATGGTATCTTCAGGTGTGCTTTGGGGTGCGCCCTAGGTGTTCTCCATTAGAGTCAGACCTTGATTTTAAATCCAAGCAAGCTTGGGGCCCCCTTGCCTTGTATGGTCTATATGCCCGCCAAGGGCCCAGCTCTCACTTGCCAAGTTTTGCTCTGGGGAGTTAAGAGGACCAGAGGCCTGGCGTTTAGTGGCCATGCTCAGGTGTGTGCCTAGCTGCAGAATCAAGTAAAATTTGTACTCTGTCCCTGAATCAAATTCCACCCCTCTGAAACATGGTTGGCTTTTTTTTTTCCCACCTAAAAGTCTCTCAAAGCCCACCATGTGCTGGGGAAAACACACTGCTCTGTCTGGAAACCATCAGAGTGTTCAAGAAGGGCCTTTGAGCTTCCTTAGATTGTGATTAAGGTTCATTTCAGATTTTGTTTTTCTTTCAAACAGTGTGCCATCCCCAAAGTTTCTGTAGGACTCTACCTGACCCAAGGGCTCACTCCACCATGGCAGGGTCTTATCTACCCACCTAGTTCACGATCCATCCAAATTTCCATTGAGAGCTTTTGCTTTACGATGATTGATGGGTACTCGGCCACCTTGCCTATCCATCTGATTGACAATAACTTCCCCTGCTTTTAGTCTGAACTTTCAGAGTAAATTATGACCTGGCTTTCTTTGCCAAAGCGATGGCCACCCCGTCTCCCAAGACAAAGACAGCGAAAGCCCATGGAGGCCAGTCTCTCTCTCTCGAGGGGCCTTGGGAGCGGGCGTGTGCTTCTCATGGCATACTTTAAAAATTGAAAGAAGAAACGAACCACCCACCCTTTCCCCTGGCTGGCGGGAGATGGGGCAGTACGCGTTACCGAGTGAATTGTTGTTGGCGCTGACACACTCAATAAAACTGTCGCAATGTACCTACTAGGTTCCTCCCGAGGGTTCAGGGACAGCAAGGAGAGCTCCATCCCCCACAGCCCATCTCCATTCGGGGTCACCTACGTCATCTATGGGTTCTGGTAGTCCTGGGAGAGGCAGGGAAATGTCCTCGAAAAAGAAAAAAGGGCTGCTCTCCAGAGGCAAGAAACTGCTGAAAAGGCTGGGTGCGGTGAAGTGACCTGTGAGCCTCTGAGCCTCCGGACAATTCCAAATCCATGTCACTTGCTTTAATTCCAAACTAGGGCTTTCATGACTCCCAAAACCCAACCTTGACCCACCCCCCCACCCACCCCCAAGCAGTAGAGAGATGCACTCTTACACTACCATACACATAATACCATTGGAGAGATCAGAGAGGGGCTGCCTTGTGGTCCCCTCCTCCACTCCCAAGATTCTATTCAAGGTCCGGGGTGGGAGGTGGGAGGGGCAGCTGGCTGAGCAGCAGGGGAGGGTGGGCTCTCTGCAGCGCCCCCTACCTGCAGTTCCAGCCTGTACACACTTGACATCAGCCCTTACAGGAGTTCTGACCTCCCCCACTTCTCAAGATGCTTGCCTCATTATGCATTACTGTCATTCCCACTCTGGTCTTGAAATTCCTAGTTTAATTCGCCTTGATGTTCTGCCTTATAAACTGCACAGTGGTTTGTACTGTCGAATAAAAACACCGTGTATACTTCGCATGTGTTGTGCATTCCTGGGCTTCATCCTCACTCATACAGTGGCCTCACATCACAGTGGCCCCCGGGCCCTACATTTTCAGATGCCTGCCTCGGGTCTTCCAAAGCCAGCCAGCACCACACAGGACATGTTTACTTATCCCACCACACAAAAGAGCAGAGGAGAGGGAGTGGCTGGCAGCATGCATGCCCTCTAGCCAGCCAGAGAGCTGATAAGCTTTGCGTTCAGTGTCCCATCCTGTGGCTTTTAGATTTCTGTTACTTTCATTGTTTGCTCAAATGCCTTGCCCCGATACACCACCAACAGCACACATAGCAAACCACCACACGCTTCATTAGCCAGACCAGGCTGAGCCTAAATTGAAATCTCTCAGACACAGCCTCACACTCACCTTTATCGTTAGCCTTGAACAGCAGACCTCCCGGGATGCTGGCAGGTGTGTGACGGTCACTACTTTGTACTTCCTGTCCGCTGTAAACTGTTTTTACTCTTTATACACACTTTTCAGACTGCCTTTCTTTTGTAATTTCTGGAAGGTTTCTAAATGAATGACAAAGCTTTCCCCATTGTGTCTTCAAAAATGATATTGTACATTGTAATATAATTGTATGTGGTAGATGGATTAAAAGGCTGTTCCTCGGTGTGTGAAGTGCTGTGTGGATGTGTGCATGTGTACAGTTAGGGTGACATATTTTCTAGAAATAAACTTTGTTATTTTGTACAATGCCATGTATTCTGAATTTTTATTTTAAATACTCTTGACTACGGCAGGGGAACAGAATTCCCTTCTGCTCCATGCACACGCAGAACTCCATGGGCTTGGATTTTCTGGGACTAGTTAAAAGTATGACTTGGAACCTTGTTCTAGGAGTCATTTATGTGACACTGTCGGTGGCGATCTTCATGGGAAAACAGCAGTAATTAGTCTGTGTGTTACTAGAGACAGGCGCACAGAGACCACAGGAATCTGCGGATTCAAGACAAACTGCTTAGCAGCAGCCCCCCTCCCCCCAATACCTTTTCTAGAGATATTAATAAAGAACTGCTCTGACTCAACACAGACAAATGCAGCCTCACTTACCACACAGCTCTGTAGGGGTCTCCCTTGCAGGCTCCAGTCTGTTGGCCACATTTTTCCTGGGATTTGGTGAGATGGAAAGGCATGGTAGAGAAAAGGCTGTTCTCCTCAGTGTGGCCAGAAAGCACAGGGAACCGGGGGACAGGCACTCCCCACACAGCCATGTTCCCATGGAAACACTTTCCTCAGCCAGGCCCGGGCGCCTATGAACTGACTCGAAACTGTCACCCTGCCTATCCAGTCACTTCTCAAGAGCCCCTCAGATGGCAGCCAAGCCCTGAACACATGAGATAGTTTTAGGTTCGATCCTCAACAAGAATTGTTCAGAGAAGGAGAGAAAACCAGGCTGTTTATGGCAAGATGAAAATAATAGTTCAAATCCATCACTTTAAATCTGACTGTACAATTACATAATTATAGCCACTGCTGCAATGTTATTCATGTAGAATTATACTGTTACTTACTGCATTTAAACAAAATTCTCAAAATGGGGAAAGCCAGCCAAGATCACTAGGATAAATGTTCTCTGTACTGGTGACTTTCCTCGATGTTCTGGCCACAGCCTGGGGGCACATCACACCATGCTACAACCCAGTTGGGCTGCAGAGAGATGATGCTATTCCTCATCCTCAGCCATGAGATGGTTCTGTCCAGCTTAGTAAGGCGGGTCTCCTAGTTAAACTTCTAACACCATCACTGACAGGCCCACAAGCATTTCCATGCAGAGTCTAAAAACCTTCATGTTCACAAGGAAGGGGAACCATCATACTTACTCACCTTTATTACACTTACAACCCTCCCCCAAGAAAGAGACAAATCAAAGGTGATAATGAGCTAGACTGAACTTTCTCCCCCAAACTCTTGGCTTGAAAGTGACTAGAAGTTTCTCATGATTGAGGTTTCTCCCTGCCTAGAAGGAAGGGGCTCCCACCACTAACTCACTGGGCCAAAAGTCTAAAGCCAGTATCCTTTTAGGAGATGCCATACACAGAAATGCCTTTCCTACAGCTTTAAGCTTCATCAAAAATTATCAAAAGTGAGTTCGTATAAGACACAGACAAAAGACACACTCCCACGTCACTGGATGAAGGAACGCAAACTGTAATACAGGCCTTTTAGCTTGGACAAGGACAGAGGGTCCTGCATGGCCAAGCTGCTGACTCAACAAGATACATACCTGGCAAGTGTGATGCCCTCTACATGAGCTGTGTTTCCAGGACTCCAGCTTAGGAAAGAAGAGATGTGATCAAGGACAGATAAACGAGACACTTCCCATGACATGGTCAGAGTGTTCACTTTCCCACACACAGCCCTGGGCGAAGTAGCGTTCCTGTCCTGAGGGGTATGGGCCCATGGCAGCTCTGGAGACATCATCATCTGTCTCTCCTCCTGCTTCTTCCCTGATAGCTCAGGCCTACTTGGCCTCGTTGGCCATTCACAATAGCTGATGTCTGACTCCCCCATTCTACCTAGGAAATATGCAAATGATAAAGGGTAATGTAGCCCTCCCTTGCTCAGACACCTCCTCCTGCTGCTTGTCCCTCCAAGGCTCAGTAGCCACAATGATACACTTCATTTTTCCACCCTGCAAAGTAGGGCTTCAGCCTAGACACAAAGGGATGGTTTTTATGTTCCCAGCATTTCCTGGCTCCCTCAACTCCTCACTGGCTGGGTTCTTTGTGAAGGTGACTATCACCCCCTCCCTGGGTTCTGGGTCCCATTAATTTGGGATGTAAAACCTTATCTTACACCCTGCGTCTTGAAAGTACCTCCTTTTCAGACAGTGTGTTCTGCCTGCAACTTTTCAACCCAGGATGAACAACAAGCAGGCAACAGCTGCCTGCTGGGGAGGACAGGGGTCCAGTGCCTCCTGCTTGTCTGATTGTCTGATGAACCATGAATGTACCTGATCCTGGACCATAGTGATTAGTTTCTTGCTGTTGGGAGAGGATGGAGAAGGCTAAGTCCCAGAGGCACCTCTGCCTCTGTGCTCAGATCTGGGCCTCCCAGAGAGTTCTCCCGTGGACTGCTGAATTCATGTCAGATTTGGGGAACAAGTTCTATCTCAAGAGCTTGGCAGTCTCTGGTGACACTGTGTTCCCCTTGGTGGCAGTTTCCCCAGAAAGAAGGTACCATCCCTGGTCACAGATGCAGCAGCCGCTCTGCCTCTGGCCAGAGTGCTGTCTGTTTCTGTCAGTGTCTGACTCCATCATACCCATGACTTCCTGGTACAGCATGGGCTGTCTGAAGGAGTGACCAAGGAGCCACAGGCTAGAGGAGAGGGGCCGTCCCACCCCACCCGAATGTCTTTCCCCTCTATACCGTCCATGCAGGGCACAAGGGCTAGCAAGGAAAGGAAAGCTGTGTTGCAGACACCTGTGCATCAAGTAAGGTGAATCTAGTCGGCCCACAGAGTACAGAGAACAGACCAAGCCAGGACACAATGCTGTTGGTAACAAGAGCACTGCAGAGCCTTAGCTCGTGAAAAAAGAAAGGGTGGGGGGGTAGGGGTAGAGCAGTGCAGGGAATTACGGGCCACTCCCTAAGGAGTCCTTGCCTGGTATTATAGGCTAACTACTGCCTCTTCCCTAAACAGACATGATCCTTAACTGCATTCTAAATGCTTACCCATATCTCCACATAGCTCTCACCCTCCTCAGAGAAGCCTTTTTTTTTTTCATTTTGGGCAGACAGAAAACTACTCCGGAAAGCTACAAATGATCAAAATGCAGAGAACAAATGACCACGGAGTACCTGATCCCCAGTTACCATCTCCAACACAACCTATACGTAGACCCAAGGCACAAGAGAGCATCAGGGAAGAGGTGGGGTGGAAAGATTTCAAGAGCCAGAGGACCAGGATATCTGCTGTGTGAAGCTGTCCTTTGTATGTGATAGGGAAGCTCTGACCTAAATAAGACCTGCATGATGACACATGCCAGTATGAGTGGGGGGAAGCTCACAGGTACCCCCACCCCTAGATGAAGAGCTACAAGTAATCAATGGCTGCTCACAGAGGGAGAGCAGTTTTCTCCAGGAACAATCTGATCCTGATTATCCAATCCCAAGAGATCATCGTCCTTAAACACATACAGTCATAAAGCACCCTTTCCTACCAGATATTGAGAGCTAAGAAACAATAATATTCAAGCATGGTACTGATACACCAGGGCGCACTGCCTGGCCAGTGTTACCCCATCATGGGAGGTTGGTGTGAAGCTGAGGCAGAATCACAGGTCTGTGGAACTGGCATGCTGGTGGGATGTGCTGACAGAACAGTGTGAAGCTGCACCCCTGTGGGTTGCCTGTGATGTGTCATGAGATTCTAGTCACTACACCTTCCTGACCCCTGGGAGGCACATTATCTATGGGGTGCTACACCTAGTGCAGAGATGGCAGATGGTTGGCTGGGGCTGGAACTGCCCTGAAGCAATTTTGATGAGCCATCAGCAGGCTGGGAGAGCTTCAAGTCACCCATGCACATCTGTAGGTAACCCCAATACACCCTGGCTCACTGTGTACCTGTAAGCAACCCCAATACACACCCTGGCTCACCTGTGGACCCAGATGGAATGGCCTTTTGGGAATGAACAGGTGGTCTGTGTGTTGCCCCAGAACAAGACATGTAGCAATCCCTACTAAGACCATACAAAAAGTCAAGGACTTGCTTTTGTTTAGGGCATAGGTCTGGGCTAGCTTTAGACTCATGGCTATCTTCAATAGCCTCAGCTTCCTCAGGGCTGGCATTTCAGATGTAAGCCTCACATATGGTTAAAAGTAAAAAAGAACTGACTACAAAAATAAACAAACAAAGGAGCCCTGGAAACCAGGATTTGCCCAGGGAGTCTCATGGCTAGAGGGAAGGAGGAGGATAGGAAACAGGTGCCAGCCAGGTGGAAGCTTATGGCCTGGAAAGAGATTTCATGAAGCTCTGACAACCTGTCTGATTGTCTACTGTGCAGAAGAATGAGGCCCAGGCAATGGTGGCGGTGACCCCTGACCACACCCACTTAGCTATGCAAACGTCTTGCCCTCTATGAAATATAAACCTTCCTTCCGGATCCTGTGTCTGACAACCTGAGGATAGCTTCCAGTCACTGGCTCTCTTTCCCTTCCTGGGTGGCCACACTGAGTAATTCTTTAGTGGTTCTTCACTGTAACTTGCCCGATTCCTTGGTCTTTTGGGCATGTGACTGAGTCCAGCTTGTCAGGGCTGGTAAAGATCTATCCTCTAACCTTGACATCTATGGTAATGGAAGGGCAGGGTCTCCTGTTAACCTGAAGAGCCACTCTGGAAGGGGGGGACCCTGCAGCAGGGGCCCACCATGGAGCCAAGGCAGGGTGGCCCTCTCCGGGTGGGTGACTATGCTACCCTGGAAGTTTGGGTCCCCAGGGAAACCCCCAGGTTGGCTCTCCCACCCTACCGAAGAAGGGGTGTTCTCTTGGGGTGAGGTGACTACTTTGCACCTTATGTGAGGGGCCTACCGACACCATGCCAGACCCTATATAGCTATATACCTATATACCAGTCATCCCCTGCCCCATTTTCTCTGGACAAATCAGCTGTACCTGTCTAAGTCCTAATTCCTAGTATAACCCAGAGCCCAGGGCCTGTGTCATAGCCAGTAGCCAAGGGACAACAGCAGGTAACACTGGGTAGGGGCATCAGAAGGATGAGAGCCAGGCCTCTTTGAGAACCACCTGAGCACCTATAGCTATGGTATGACATTTCTGGAAATGGCTATCACAGGTATGTTGTAGCTCTGAGGACACTGTAGCCTTCCCTCCAATCCTTGGATAATGAAGCTGTGCTGGCCTGTCAGGCACCCAGATCTGAGTCTGACACTAATACTGTCCTTCCCTTCTCAGGGTCTGACAGCCAGAGTGTCCCTCTCTGATGTCAGACACAGGGTGGATTAAGGGCCACATGCCAAGAGCCCAGATGGTAGCTCAGGAGCTGGCCTTGAGAACTGCAAGGAAACAAAATGCTTTTCATTTACAGGGCATCAGTAAGGCCATATCTGAGAGGCATCACAGAGAGACCCATAGCAGTAAAGTAAGACTGAAACTTTATTGAGCTGTGCCAGAGGCACACACATCACCAATGAGTAAAACTCATCACACGGTAGCCACACTTCAAGCCTCCTCTTTGCAAAAGAGCCAGACAAATGAGTATGGTCACACCTTATGGGACCTGCCTGTTCCACCAGCCACAGCCCTACAGACCTTAGGGACAGAGACAACAACTCTTACTCCCAAAGGTTCGTGCAGACACTGGCGCCCATAACTCATACTACTCTATTTTCCTTTTGGTGAAGGTCGCACCATGTAGCCTAGGCTGACTGTGAACTTGGGGTCCTCCTACTTAACTTCCCGAGTACCGAGATCACAGACATGTGCCACCATACTCAACATATTTACATTTGGGGTAGAATTTTACCCCTGAGGGATCTCTAGTAGTTAAAAAACAAAGAAAATGGAGGTGTTCAAAAACTAAAAACTAGCCAGGCTTGTGGTGGTGCACACCTTTAATCCCAATACTCGGGAGGCAGAGGCAGGCAGATCTCTGTGAGTTCGAGGCCAGCCTGGTCTACAGAGTGAGTTCCAGGACAGTCAAAGATACAGAGAAACCCTGTCTCAAAAAATAAAAAAGGAAAAGGAAAAATCTAAAAACTACTACCCTGTTAAATAAAGTGATGGTCTCTAATTTTACTTGATAAGAAAATTGCAAAACAAAACAAATAACAACATTCACTACTTTACCACCAGTCTCGTCAGCCTCTTCCATGGAGAAAAGTTTAAAGCTTTTCAACAATTCTTTTCATTCTTTATGGCCTAAATCTTAAAAGAAATAATGAAAGGCACTCCAGCCTTTATCTGTTAGCCTTGGGGTGTCAGAGACCCACATAGCACCTGCCTACAATGCTGCAGGCATTCTTGACTTACACCTTTTCCTCCTTTAAACTCAAACATGCACAAAACAAAGTTAGCAGTGTATGGTAGGATGTGCTCCCAGGAACACCTCTGAGATCCTGCCAACATGGCTGCTTTAGGAAAGTCTACCTGTGGTACCAAGGGCCTTGCTACCGCTCTGCCAAGCAAGCTGTCCCAACACACTATGAGAAACAAAGCAAACATCAAACCTTAGCTAAATCTATAGCTGCTACATACCAACACTAGAAACAAAACTGTGGCTCCCGACCCCCTCTCCCCAGCATCCCACTAGAACGATAATTGTGTGTAAAGTAGAAGTGGAAGGATGGGCAGAGTTCCAGAAGGAAACCAGCACGCAGGCCCTCGCTGTTGTTTAGAGGTAGTAGAGGCGGTTGGACAGGGAGAGGTTCGGTTCTCTGTGGATGCTCTGGCCCACAAGGAAGGCCAGCTTATGTGCATACTGGCAGGGTGCAGGGACTCGGATGACTCCCTGTGGGGGGAAAGAGGGCCAGTCACTGGGCTGAGCTGTGTGGGACTCCCAGGGTCCCTACCACACAGCAGGCTCAGCAGGGCAGCTGGTCCTGAATAGGGCCCTGAACAGTAATGCACTCACGGGCCAATTGTAGTACACATGGCAGAGCTTGTAGGTCAGCCGCTGGATGTGGTCGGGCTTCAGGCCACTGCTGTCATAGATGACATTGTAGTGTGTTGGAGACACACTCCCACTCCTTACTGCCTGGCTCACGATGAAAAAGTCATACCTGGAAAGGCAGGAAGAGCCAGGCAAGGCAGGGACATGCACTTTTTGAGGAGGAAAAACCTCGTGTCCTAAACAACTTCATTTTTCCTCCAGCCCCAGTGTGTCTGCAATGGCCACGACAAGCTCTTCATGAGACACCGTGGCAGCGTGTACAGAAGACTATGAAGGTAAGACTATTTCCGCATGGGTCACCATGCCAATGCCACGGAGCATGCTGTCCATACTCTTGGGCCTTGTGTCCTGCATGCTGTAGGGAGGGAGGGGACTCTCACTCATGGACACACAGCAGTGGCACAGAGAAGGGCAGAACCAGTTTCCTTCCTGCTGCGCCCATCTTAGTAACAGCAATGCAGCGCACTGAATCCCTAAGGACTCAGAACAAATGAGCAAGAGTCAGGTAGAGCAACTGTACACTGCTATTAGAGGACCCAAGCTAAGGCCAAAGCCAACGGCCATCAGAGTTCTTCGTTCACTGGCACCCACCAATGAATGCCATCAGGAGGCTCCTGTGATCTGACACTATTGGCAAAAGGAAACTAACCCTGATGTTACCTAACTAGACAAACCAGAAATCAGAAGTAGTGTACACTGAGTCTGCCTGGGAGAGAAAGAGAGTCAGAGATGTCCAGTGATGTGCCTGCCAGGAACAGAGGATCTCTGACCAAGAGGGAGATCTATGTGTGTAGCATCCAAACTGCCACCTTCAAAGGTCCTTGTCACTGGCTCCAAGGGCCTAAGAGGCTCTCACAGCTTCAGAGCTTGAGTAGCATCTGGTGAGAACACATGTCTTCTACTTTTAAATCACATGGGTGTTGTCCTTGAGCTCATGGGCTACCAACTGTCTTCTTGTCTAGTGCCCTGAACACTCAGTGACAACACCAGGTTCTACGAAGGGTGAGAGAGACCTCAGACAAGGACTGGCCCTTCCTGGGCATTGACCTTATCTGTTTGCCCCACTTGGCTCATGAAGTGACAGAGCTTCCTTACAGAAACATTTTCATAGGCAACCTCTGAGCAAAAGAAAAACCCAAAAAATGGTATATTTCAAAATAAACCCCCTATTCAATCACATGGCTAAGAAGACAACACCAAAACATTCTGTGGTCATTCCCATCTCTTGGATGCTAGGGCCTAGAAATATTTCAGAGTTCAGATTTTGGAGCATGTGCCTAACACTGGAGAAGTAAGCACCTAATTTGGTTTGCAGATCCATGATGTTCTTCTACTAACTGCAGCTTGCCCACCTGAGTCAGGGAATGTGGGGAAAATAAGGAGATTCCCAGCCCTCACCGGCAGTGCTGGAAGCCTTCTATAGCCTCACACTAGAACAAAGGGAGCTTCAGACTAGTTGATGAACTGCTATGCTCCAGGGACAAAGCTTACCTTCTTAGACAGCCATCCCAACCCCAGAAGACAGCTGCTGACACATAGACCCTCTTATCACCTCGACCCCAGAGGACTGTGCAAAGTGTCACATATCTAAAGATCTGGTAGGAACAATCATGGATGGGTTATATACTTCAAACTATAGATGCTGCCTGCAGAAGCTGTTCCTAGAGTCTGAAATGCCACACATGAGAAACTTCTCAACTATCAAGGAGCCAGCCAGAGGGTGTTGCCTCCCAGGGTCTCAACACTGAGAAACCTTGTCTTTAGGGAGCATGTCAGACCAGCTTAGCTGAAGAGTTGGGACTTCTATGGCAGGAAGTAGAAAGCCAACAAGCTAACATTGATAATCATGAGGCCCCAGAACTTACCACTCTGGCCTAGTGACCTCCACATCGATGACTGTCCCTGGAAGAGGGTTCTGGAGTCTTCCCCCAGACTGAGCAAAAAACCTGGCATTGACACGTTTCTTCACCACAATCACAGTCAGTCTTGGGCTAAGGACAAGGACGAACATGGCCACGCTGAGTTGGTGGCCTGTCTGGGTAAGAAGCCACATGCTCAAGCATCCCTCAGGGAAGAGCCCTCACCCCCTTGACACATCATCTCGCTGTATGCCGGAAAAGGGTCAGCACCTTCCTCCAGGACGGACCAAAGGCCAGGAGGGACCTGGATGTGGACAACCACATGTCTCTTGTGGGCCCCATGATAGGCTACTCAGGTGTAGGCACAGACCAACTCTACTACACCTGTCACATCAGAACACCGCCTTCAGCAGGCTTCCAAAGTACCTGGTGTCAGCACTACAATGGGCGTTTTCTACTGTGACATCTGTCTAGGAGAGTGGGTTCAAGGGCATGTACACACCAGTTTCCTCTGCATTGCTCACACTAAAGGGAGCTGTTAGATGCATAGCCAGAACATGAGGCCTGGGGGTGGTTCTTCTCCCTAGGGGCAGCGAGTGAGCACCTCACCCTCCAACCTCTTGAGATGCTCATCTTAAATTCCTTGGGACAGTCATTTGTGCATACACAACCCACGTTGAAGTCAGTGAATCAGCTGAGGCTGCAGCTAACTTGATTGGCAGCCCCGAGCTAGATAAGATCAGTTCCTTCCAAGCAGACATGGCTGACCCCCCCCTCCCCCAATTCTCAGGCAGCGTGGGGTCCTAAGAGCACACTACTCAGTAAACTGCTTATCCTCCAGTGATAGGCAGCTCCTGAGGCCCTGGGCATGAGGCTCTTGTGGCCCACACCGGTGGCTTCTCTTTCACAACATGGTGGCAATGAGCAGGCAAAGACTTTTCCGAGGGAAGCAGGGCCCTGCCAGAAATGTCACCAGCTGCCTGGGAAGCCTTGCTGTTGGCAAGCCCTGCCAGCTGACTGCAGCTCTGGGTAGAACACAGATGTAGCTGGGCCCTGGGTCCATGCGCTGTGAGCCGCCGGCCTCTGTTGCAAAAGTATCTACTTGCCTAGACTGGGCTCCATCAGGAAGCATGTGGTGGGGTGTTTGCAGGGACTGCTGAGGAGCACAGAAAATGCCCTACTCTGAGCAAACTACAGGTGAGCAGGGCTGAGCAGGTGAGCAACTTAGCCAGATCCAGTGTCAGGGAACAGGCGGCCCTGGCCGCTTACTCAACCCTGCCCGCTTACTCAGCCCTGCCTCTTGTGCCCATCACTACCTTCAACCTAGTTCCTATGAAGCCCATGTACCCTTCTCCTTGCCGTTGAGTGACATTTATTTCAGAGTGGGCAGCCATGTCTGACCCATGAACTTACTTGTAACCTCTCCCCACTGACTTGAGACAGTCCAGGAACTGTGGGACCTCATAATTGACTAGGGTCTTCAGCTGTCCATCCCCTACACCATCTCGGTACACAATGACACGGCTGGGCATATACTCATTGCAGCCACTCCAAGCCCTCAGAGCAGCTACAAAAAGTAGGGGAGATTTTGAGTTCAGACACAACACCTGTTTCTCCCAGTTCCCAGCCACTTCCAGCAACAGCCCAAGGGCCCCAGTCAAGGTACAAAGGGTACACAGTCCCACCTTGCAAGCAGACCTTGAGGCCATCCACCAGTTCCTGTCCACGGTCCTGAAAGACGCAGCGCGAGAACCAGCTGTTGAGAAAAAAGCAGGGCAGTGAGGACATAGGTTCCCCAGGCTCAGCTGCTCCCGGCTTCCTAGGAATCTTTCTAAGAAGATTCCTACCATCTGCCCCACATCCCCAGGAGGCCTCCGCTAAGCAAAGCGAGAGACTGCTCTCAAGGCACGCATGACAGTTTCCCAAATTCTCTCAACGGTGTAATTTCTTCAGCAGGGGACAATTGAGTGACCAGAGGGGTCACCAGGGAGCGCCAGGCACCACAACAAGTGCTGGCTTCTCTCTTCCTGACAGATCGTGTCATCCTCCAAGCTTCCCCTTTGCTCCCCAAGACCAAGGCCCCAGCCATTGGCATGCACAAGTAGCATGTGGCCAGTCTCCAGGCTCTGTTGCTGTAGGCTATTCCCTCATTCCATAAACATGCTGAAAACTAATATTGGAAAGCAGAGGACTGAGTGAATGGGGCTGTTACATTGAAAGCACAAGCCACATCCCAGGGGCCAAGAACAGCTACCAAACCAAGGCACTTTCAGAGTTGGCCATTTATTGAGCCACAGGGGTCATAGTAGAGAGCAGGATGGTGATGCTCTGAGTGTGGCAGGACAGAGACAATGAGGCGGGCCATTCCCATGCTTCATGGTACCACCGCTGCTCTCTGGCTCACCGGGTCATCCCTTCATTGATGCTGGCAACGAATCCTGCGATGGACCTCCGCCCAGCTGTGGTGTCATGGTAACAGTCGATGCCCACGATCATCGCCAGCTTCAGCTTTAGTGAAAATAGTGTCATTTAGTTGTGGCAGGCTTTGGCAGCCATGAGCAAGGCTCCTTTCCCTAAATGCCTACACAGTACCACCCTGTCTCCGATGAAAACAGACTCACAGGCATATCTACTCGCCAGAGTTCTCCACCCATCTTGCAGTTCATCTGCAGGGCAATCTTGGTGGCAATGGCCATAACTGTTTGCTGCTTGCCCAGGGTCCGGGCTACCACGCACTGACTTGGGGTGGGGCAGTCTGTGCACAGGTACTTTTTGATGGCATCGTATTTGTCCTTCCGATTACTTGACAATAGACAGACAACCTGAAAACAAACAAAGCACCTCATTACAGAGAACCAGGGTGTGGAAAGCCAAAAGCAAGGGAACAACAGATGAGCCATGTGGTGTAAAGGACACTTGTCACTCATGTCACCAGTTAGCTCTGCCATGTGGCTAATCAGTGGGGCAGAAGTAACATTTCAATGATGCTTGTTTATTCTAAGTGACAGGCTCTTCCACGAGAGGCACTGCACAGAACAAACCTGGTCAGTAAAACAAAGCCATTGGCACCTGAGACCTGCCATGGCACACTGTCAGGGTGAGTTGTTCAGGATAAAACAGGGAATGCAAGCACAGCTTTGTCTCATGGGCTGACAGACATGCAGCTCTCTGAGCCTTAACTCATAGCTCCTCGAGAGCCAGGGCTGTAAACCTTAAGCTCTGTCTTGGGAATTTGGTCAGAATGTGAACTTTCCTAGGAAAAATGTGACAACTCTGAAGACACAAAAAGGTTCCTGATCAGAGTGTTCCTCTTACCCAAACTCTGAGGGTCCACATTCAAGCTGCTAAAAGCCAAATCTAGCTTGTGACTCACAATGCCAGCACCCTGGTGTCCACCCAGATTCTTGTTTGTCAATTCTCTCTGGTCCCCAACAAACTAGGCTCCACATGCTGTCTCCATTACTCTAGATAGCATGGCAGCAGTCTACCTGCCTGTGGCCTCTGAGAAGGAGACAAAGGCAAAGAAGAATAGTGGGTGGGACATGGCAGGCCACTGTTTAGGTCTCCAGCCACGTGGCCAACCTGTCCCTGCATCTCCGGAGCTCAAAGGAACACACTGAGGAACACCCTGGCTCTTCACTGTTCCTGCATAAGCTTCCAGCTGATTCTTCAAGGTGCCTTTCTTCGGCTTGAAGGTTTAGACTCTGCTGAACCAGTGCCCAGAGGTAGGCTCTGGGAACATGACTGGACATCGAGGACTCTAACCCTGTTGGTAGTTAATCTGCCTACTGAGCCATGCCTTGGTGACAATGGGAAATAGCATAAATGATAGGAAGTAGGTCAGGTCACCAATGAAGGAAGTCTCTGGTCCCTCTTCTCTCTGCTCTGGGACCACCATCTGGCAAGCAGCTGTGAGTCTCCACATCTGCCCTGCTTTACCAGTCCAGAGACTACAGAGCCAAGTGATCCTGGGCAGAAACTCTGAGATGTGAACTACAGTCACTTTCCTTACTGGGGTAGGTCTCAGTGTTAAAAGTCTGACCATTCACGACTAGACATACTCCTGTCCACCATATGCAACTCAGAGGCTCCCACTAAGGTACAAAGGCAATGGGGGGACCTGTGGAGTGTCACCACTTGCTTCAAGTCACCATCATCACAGTCTTAAGCCTCCACAGCTTCTAGAACTAGAGCCTCCAGGGCCAAAGGTGGTCTTCTCCCTGGCTTCTCCTCAACCTGTACAAGGCACACACCTAACCTGGGCATCAGCTCAGCAGCCTGACTGAGGTCAACCTCAGTCCTCTGTATCCTGAGCCCCCTCCCCGTGCTGCAGCACAGCCTGCACCCAGCAGCTACTCACTATTTGAGTGTCTGATGTCACCTTCTGCTGCAAGGCTCTCAGGTAAGCTTCTGTTCTGTCATCCACCTCGATCCTAAGATCAACAATAATGATGGCCAGTATGCAACCCTCAGACCTTAGTTCAATCAACATCCCTGCACCAATCCCAAATAGTACACAGCACCGATACAGAAGTGACATTCAGTAAAGGGTATGGCTAACAAGCTGTGCCACCATCCTGGTTTAAAGGACCTATTCCTAGAACATTCCTGCCTGATCTTTTCTCCCATCCAATTGCTCTGTCTTACACAGAGCCATGGAAGATCTTAGAGCTGTCATGAGCTCACTGGTGCATCACTTTGGAGCATGTGCCCCCTTCTGATAACTGCCAATCACTCTAAAGACTTGACCCTGGACACTCACATGATTGCCTTTTTCATCTGGATGCCCATGGCTGGAGTCACTTTGAACAGGTTCTGTATCAGGGAGTTGGCCGCTTCATAATTCCTGCGGGTATAGATCAGCAGCCAGTTATCCAGTGGCTTCACACTGATCAGTGGTGCGCCTCTTGTTTCTTTGGACCAGTCTGCAAACTGCGGGTTGTAATCAAACTAGAATAAAGGGAAGAGATGCTACTGTCAGCTGTGATGAAGGCACTGGTCTTGTACAATCCCATCATGCATCTGGAACCATAGACTACCACACTCAAGTTTGAATCAGAACAACAGATCGAAAGTCCCCAGTGGAGAGAAGGCAGCAGATACATCTGGAAGACTCCTCCTACATCATACCCTTCTGCGTACCCACGACAAACTCTCCATCCTTCCTCCCAAAGACTTATTGAAACACAAGTGCCATTTTCCTTATGATAAAGGTGTAAAAATTAAGGCTCAGACTCGGGGTGGTAGCTCATGTTTTTAATCCCAACAATCAGGAGGGAGAGGCAGGCAGATCAGATCTCCACATGGTAGAGAGCAGCCTGATCTACAGAGTCTGGAGCAGGGAAGAGAGCTAAGCCCCTTGATGGTGGGTGGTGTCCTGTGCCAACAGCAAGTTCAGGGAAGAAGCCACTCGTGGCCACCATTACAGCAAACACCCAGAGCTTCTGAGGTCCCTGTGAGTCTTCTGGCCCTTCACCTGCTGGATTGTATCTTTCAGTCCTGCCTGGGTCAGGAAGGCATGGATTGCTAGAAACAGTTAAAAAGAGTAGGTATTTGCAGCGTTTTGATTTCATAAAACTATTTTTGAGAAATCCTGTTTTTCCTTTTCCTGAGGTCGAACCATAAAAGCATTTTAAATATTTAGCATGACTCCTGAGAGACTCGTGGCCCGGGCAGAGATAAAGCCAACCTAATGGGGCTTCTTGGCAGGATTTTCTGCACCCTAAGTTCTGTTGCTTACTTCAGTCTTCCCCCCTCCCCCACCCAGGGTGGCCTTGAACTCATCCACCTGCCTCTACCTCCCCAGTGCTGGGATTAAAGATGTACACCACCACCCCTCAGCTTTTCAGTCTTTTTTTTTTTTTTTTAAAGCAGATCTTCACTTGTCCTGAGGGCTGGGCTTTGGGTTCTATCTACATGCACCAGACTCACAGGCTGCCTCTTGCACAATGACCCTACCAAGTGGCTCTGGCAGTTTTTCAGAGTTTGCAAACAGCAGTCTGGTGTATGGTGGGCTGTCTCTGGCCCCAGTGAGATTCATCCTGGACATCATCCGGCCAGCCTTACCGTCTTCCCACCCTGGTGGATCTTCTCAGATTGTAAGATTCTTCCCGAGAAGGACAGCAAGTTCGAGTCAAAGCTCAGGCCCCAGTCGCGAAGCTCCCTCTGCACATTGTCGTCCCTGTGAGTTTAATACATGTACCCAGCACTGCTGAGCAGGCAGCAGCCAGACTGGTGACCCACATTCGGGTGGACCGAGTGCCACTGTGGCTTGCAGCACACTTCAAGGCCATCCTGGGCCTAGAACACATGGACAAGTGTCTCTCCACCTTCTTAAGAGTCCCAGTGCCCAAACCGCTGCCCAGTGAGTGAGCCACAGTCTATACAAGCAGGGAAGTGCACAGCTAAGAACTGCTTGCTCCCCACTGCCTTTTCCTGACAGGACTGGAGGGGAAAACGTCTGCATTATCAAGTTTCACTTCTTGGCTCCCTGAGAAGAACTGAGGAACTCAGGAGAGCCCTCCACAGCCCAACCAATACAGGAGCCCACATTCCCTGCTTTCCAGACCCATAGAGAACCCCAAATCAAAGGCTGAAAGTGATGAGCTGGCCTACTTGTGGATGTAGTCGATGAGGCGGCCCACCTCCCGCTGCCGCTGCTCAGGGGTCAGCCGCGTGTGCACAGCCAGGTCCTTCATTACATTGAAATCATTGCGCATTTTATCAGTCAGACCTGCAACCAGAGCAGTGCCAATGAGAGCCAAATAGCAAGACGCCATAGCCCCCAGTGGGGGTAGGTAGGGATGAGGGAAGAGAAGAGGGGAGCACTATGCACCTGTGAGGTAGCAGAGCTCTGGGATGAGCATGGCTGGGCCAGGTAGTGTGCCTCCGGGGCCTCTCCTCCGCTTGGGCTGGCTTACCAGCACTGGCTGCTTCAAGTCCGTGATTTCCTGGTTGTACTGCTGCTCAGGAGGAAAGGAAGGCATGATACACACCAACCAGGGAGTGTGGCACTCTGGTGGGTACAGCGGATGCCTAGTTAACAAGGGAAGCCGAGAACCAAGCTGGGCTAGACACAGTGTCACACCGTCCTGAGGGGTGATGTGCACACTCCAGGAACAGCTGTTCTTTCCATCCACTGAGGGTCCAGGAGCAGGAAAGGTCTGACCCAGCTCTCCCAGGGAGATGAGCTCCATGTAGTCAAGTCCTGAGGACTTAGCTATGGAGACTAGACCATACACAGAACACAGTTGTCAGGGTACTGTCACGGTGCCCCCAACCCCAGGGTGTGAAGGCTCTTTCCTGTCATCTATTGTCCCACAACTGCTTATTCTACAGCCATTTTTAATAAATATTTACAAAAGGAGTGTCATCATATCAGTGAGTCAAGTTGTACTAGTCTAGTCTTAATGCCCACCTTAGGGCAAGATGTCACCAGTCAGCCATGCCGTGAAAGAACCTGATAAATGTCTTTTCTAACTCTGTGCCTTAAAGAACTAACCACTAGAGTTAAAAGAAGTTAATGTTCCCTCAAACATGGTCCTCACACACCAGGGAACATGCATGGCTAGTATGGCAGGAGTTCGGAGTCTCCCTCTCCCCATCCCCTTAGAGTCCTGGCCACAGGATCCAGGTATGTAGGACTGGAGTCTGCAGGTGCTAGGATGACCCTGGGCCTCCTATCATCTGCCAGGAACAAGCTCTTCCTTACTGAGACAAAGAGACCCAGCTGCAGGTGAGCTGGCTGGCAAGGACCACAAAATCTACAGAGCAAGGGACCACAGCAAGCTACTTGCCACCAGTGGCAGTATCTGTCTGTCCCCATGATGTACTGTCAAATGCAATCATTCTGCTGGACAAAGCTGCTAGGGCAGGGTGCTTCTGACATGTGGGAGTCTTTCTCAGTGATGTAGGCAAGACTAGTGATGTAGGCAAGACTAAGCAGGGCCTGCATGCTCCTGCACACCACCCAAAGGGATGACCTACCTTCCTATAATACTCCAGGAAGCTGACCTCTGAGCCGTCTGCCTTCTTGAAGGTGCTCTTTGGATTCTGGTCCCAGTCAATGTCATCCACCCTGTAGGTCTTGTTGTTGTACCTGTGGGCATCTGGGACATGAGGCCCCAGCTCACACTGCCAGTCCCCTGGAGATGTGATGGGGAAGGGCAGGGGAAGGGACTGAACAATGTCTGGAAATGGGGAATGGAGAAGGGTGAAGAGCAGGAGGCCCCTGTCCTTTGTACCTGACTACAGAAAAGACAACACGAACCACACATCCAACACATCTGGCTCCCTGATGTTCACCTCTGCCTGACCCCCCCCCAGCCCCACTGCTCTCTAGCCCCAGACTCTTGAGATGGAGCCTTACTTGGTGAGGACAATCAGGCCTATAAGCTCCTTCGACACTTGCTCCTGGAACTTGTGCTCCTCTGTCTGCTGGTACAGGTTGAACATGAAGTCCAGAACGGTCTCACTGCGGAGGACCTTGTGGCTGACGTCCGTGCAGAGCATGATGTTGTTCTCATACTGAAGGATGGAAGTTGTGAAGCCAGGCCAGATCACCAACCTGCCAACACAAGGCAGGTCAGGTGCGGCCTCACGTTCCGTTCCCTGTGTCTGAAGCAGAAAGTGCCGAGCCAGCTCACTTCCTAATACAAGATTCTAGATAGAGCCTGTCTTTCCCACAGCTTCAGCAGCATTTGCTAATTAGACACTGGCCTCATTAAACCCGTCCTTACGTTGGGCCATCTAGCATCCTGAGCCACCATGTCTCGGCACCCTCAGCTGCTGATGCTGAGGACCGTCAGCAGTGCACACAGCCCGTGCTGTTGGCTAGGATGGGATTCATTTTTAATGTAAGCAGTCTGGTAAGACTGCATCATTCAAGCCAGGTTACTTACTCCCTGAACTCTTTAGCACCAACAACAGGCTGTTTCTAGTTTACAGAACACTGCAGTCTGTGCAGCCCAAGGGATGGTGGACTTTTCTACAAACCTGTGATTTGGAATATCAATCGGGTCACTTGGGTTGTAATAATTCCGTCCAATTTGCTGCAAATTCATGATTTTCAAGAGCCTACAAATTGAAAGTTGGAACAGTTAGCATGGTAAATCCTAGGGACTACCTGGAGCCACACAGAGTCAGCAGGGCTGCAGAAGCAGGGGTAAACGGCTGACTAGTGCGAACTGGGCAGCTTTCCTTTGAAGAAAAATGCACCAAGCAAATGCATTTCCTTATTCAGTGAGCTATCCTTCCACAGTGAGCCATCTACAAATAGAGTAAATCATGAACCCAAATGCTGCCTCATTTAGATGGCTTCTCACAGGGAGGGGTCTTCTGTAGGACATGTCATTGTGTGGTGTGTGTGTGTGGTGTGTGTGTGTGTTTTATATGTGTGAGGTTTGTGCAGGTGTATATGCCAATAATAAGTGAGGAAGGCATCAGATAACCTGTTCTATCCTTCTCCACACCTCACTCCCTCCCTTGCAGGGTCTTACACAGTGAACCTGGAGCTAGGCTGGTAGCCAGCAGACACAGTGACTCTCCTCTCTCACCTACCCCCCCCCCACCCCCAGCACTGGGCTTACATGCAAATGGCCATGTCTGGCTTTTTGTGGGTGCTGGGGATTTGAACCTAGGTCCTCTCACACTTGCACAGCCATCTCCCCAATGCCTAGAACACGTCCTTATTTGGAAAGTGCCCCCCTGCCCCAGCAATCCCCCCAACCCCCACAAGGAGCAATCGAGGTGCTGTCTAACAGCTGGAGCTGTTCCAAGGCATACTGTCAGCCCTACTAGGGAAGGGGCAGATCTGGAGGCAGATAAATTAATTTCCTGTCAGAAAGTCACATTTGAAAATGACCATGCATAGCAGAGGTGCTAACTCCTCCCCCTCTTGCCAACACAAACCACGGAACATGCTTGCTGCCATGGCGCTCACCTCCTGAAGATGATATTATAGAACTGCAGGCAGGTGGGGGAGGTGGGCGGCAGCTCGTTGGTCAGGGTGATGGTGATCCTCACGTGCTCCCCATTCCGAGTCTGACTGAAAACTTCCGTGACCTAAAGCCAAAGAGGTGAGAACCCAGCCCTTATCTCTGTGGAGAAAAGCATGTCCAGGTTCCTGGGGCCCCTGCACTAAGACAAGTCCCCCTAAGCACAGACTTAAGAAGTTGGCCCAGTAGCTGAGAACTCTCCTGTAACTCTCCACAGCCCTTCTGTCTGACTCTAACGACAGACACAGTGAGTCATAAAGAACCTCAAGGGACCCTATGTCCCCTACCTGGGGACCCTTCCTGAGCTTTGTTTTGAGGTGGATACCCCCATCCCCCTGTGCCAGTAGAGACATTTGAAATAACCTTATGCTGTAGTCTCTTAGGTAAAAACAGTATCGTCCCATCGAAAGCATGACACCTTCCAATAAGGTCTTCATGTTGAAAGAGCAATGCAGAGCGCAGCCTGCGGGCCTCCATCAGGGGGTTATAGTCAATATGGTACTGGTATAGGGCCCACTGCGGGCGCGAGGTCAGCCGGAAGTGGTTGGTGCTTAGCTTCACGATGATGCCGGAGGAGCCTGAGGGGCCAGCACACACAGTCAGCCCCTGGCATGCTTATGTTCTATGAGAACTTTCCTTCAGACACAGCAGAGCTGAGGACAGTCAGCACTTGCCTTCAGATAGCTGGCCCTGGGGAGCTTCAGAGGAGACCACACACCCACCACAAAAACAACTGATCTCTGTAGACGGGGTTTATGAAATGTTTAACAAAACCTGCCAGAAGCCACAGCTAAGACATGCTGTGTGGCCACAGCTGTGTGTGTGTGTTTGTGTGTATGAGAGAGAGAGAGAGACAGACAGACAGACAGACAGACAGACAGACAGACAGACAGACAGACACAGGGAGGGGCTGGTGAGGCTGCAGCTACTGAACAGAGCATCCCCTCCTCCCTGAGCCAAAGCAGAAAGACAGTCCAATAACATAAAGACTGCCCCATGAAGGGCTGCTTCTGTGAACCCACCTGTCTTGGACTCTTTGACATGGTCAAGGTTCTGTCTGGTGTTCACACCAAGGTCATGGAAGTCTCGGCGACGCCCACCTCTCTCTGCCAACGACAGCTCCTGAAACCCAGCTGAGATCTGCAGTTCTTCAGGAGAGAGGAAAGCAACTCACTGATTAGAGCGAATGGGTCAGAGGACAGCAGCATCCCCACAGGGGCTCAAGGGTGGGAGAGGCAGCCCGCTCTTGTCCACCTGCCATCTTGTAACCTCATCCTTCGCAGAGCCGTCTCTCCTGGCTCTGGCCACTCTAACAGGCCAAGCACCTGGGATATGATGCCAAAATCCAAGGCGTGGATTTGTTGATTGGGGGAAAAGGTTTTCATAATTAAGTCTCATAGCTGTCATGTTCTCTGTAGCTTGGCATGCTGTAGTTACAGCTGCAGGGAGCCAGGGGTTAGGGTCTTGACTCTATAACCTGGCTGAGAATATGATATGAGTGACAGGTAGCCTCCTGACTTCTCGGTTCTGCTTACAACCTGCAGTAAGGACATGTACACTCCTGTACTGGGACACACTGGTCACTAACAGTACTAACCTATCAATCTTTGCTTATTATGAAAATAGTCCTAGGAATCTAAAGTTACCAAGCAGACACCTGAAAACAACAGCATGCCACAGGACAACCTTGGTTTTGTGGTCTGGTGGTAGCATTCTAGCTGGAGTCATGGGTATGGCTCTAACAGCAGTACCTACTAGTGAGCTTCCCAGAAAAAAGTCTCCCCTCCTTCAGAGGAGAAAGACTTATGTGGGGAGAAATGTCCCTCCAAGACAAGACTTCCCACTCTTCTGGCAACCAGGCACACTTTGACAAAGTGCCTGAGAGCGGGCAGTCGGCTGTGCTGATTCTCTGCCCAGCCCAACACAAATGAAGACACACTAAGTCAAACCCATAGTAAGGCTATGAGAAAATCACTACAGATGCCAAGACAACATGCTAAAAATGGCTAATTAACACAGAGTAGGCAAACTGAGGCCATGTGTGAAGTTCAGTCTCAGTGTTGCTGAGATGGCCCTGGCAAGCTGCATTCTCTCATTTCCAGCCTGTATGGGGGGTGACACACACACCATCACTCTGCAGCATGCTGCTGGGCCCTCGCGGAAGCACCCAGCACCCTGCACATGGCAGCCCTTCACCGTCTCCCTGCTTACCTTGTGATTTGGACGTGGCTCCCACTACCATTCCTCTCTGTCGTCCTCGGCCAACCAGGTCCCCCTCTGCAGGTGACTGCTGAGGTCTTGGTGGGATGTACCCAGGCTGCTGGCTCTGCTCATGCACAAACACAACTGAATTCCCTTGTGCCGCATGCAAGGCAGGCACCACAGAAGTAGTCAGTCCTAAACTGGTCTCTAGCATTCAGAAACTTAGTCACTAAGCATGTGATTGTTAAAAGGAGATCTGAGCCAGGCCGTGGTGGTGAACACCTTTAACCCCAGCACTTGGGAGGTAAGTCAGGTGGATGTCTGTGAGTTCAAGGCCAGCCTGGTCTATAGATCGAGTTCCAGGATAGCCAGGGCTGTTACACAGAGAAACCCTGTCTCAAAAACCAAAACATGGAGACAGGATAGATCTGAAGTGAGAACCACCAAAAAAGGTTTCAGCTCCTCCCAGCCCCCAGAATACATCTTCTATGGATGGACCCCAGAGCCTCCTGCATGCTGGGCAAGTGTTCTACCACTGAGCCCTAGCGCAAATCTTTTAGTTCCCTGCCACAGGCCCCACTGGCTGGCTCTCAAGGCACTGCCAAGCTGGAAAAGGTGGGTACTCACCGCAGCAGCCCCAACATGCTGTACCGTCTCCTGACCGCGGGCCCTGCCACGGGCCCGGGCTCGGGCTCGGCCCGTCATTTTCTGCCAGAGAGGAAATAACTGTAGATAGTGTTCAATGTGTATCCAACCATTTTGCTACTGGTATTTTAAGCCCCAAATTCTGTATGGTTGAATCTTTCCTATTGAGGACTTGTCTAGTGCATTCAGGGCTAGCATCCTAACATAGCTGTCTTAGGGAAACCAGATACTCACTGGGGACTGTCCACTGTACTAGATGGCAGGGCTCAAGTAGGAATGTATTGTAATAAAATACTTTGTTTTCAGGGGGGCTAGTGGTGGCTCAGCAGCTAAGAACCCTTTCTGCTTTTGCAATGGGCATGGGCTTGGTTACCAGGCTCAAGCCACCAGTTTCAGGGAATCTGATGGCCTCTTCTGGCTTCCACAGGCACCAGGTAGACATGCACACAGGTAGGCAGGCACCTCACTACATATAAGTCATAATGATACACAATACATAAATAATAATGAAAAGAGTGTGATTATGTGAAGACTTAGGGAGTCAGTGTATAGAGGATTATGGTGTTGGGATGGGTTCCTTCTTTTCCCAGATGGGTCTATGTGTCACACACACCAATATAACCCATAATGAAGAGGAGCATTTGTAGTATGTTTCCAGGTGGCCCCTCAAAGATCCCTTCCTCAGACCCATGGTGCCCTCCAAATACTTCCTCAGTTCCAACTGCAGCTTGAAAGGAACTTACTCAAGCCCAAGGCACCCCACCTCCTGTGTCTCTCAAATTCCTGCCCCCACGTGTGCATGCCTAGCCATGGTCTGTGAGGAAAACCCACAGGGCTGCCTCTCTCTAAGCTGCTATGTCCCCCGTGGTTGTGAGCAGCAGACTCATCACCCACCACAGGGAAGAAGATAAAGGTGGGGTCATCTGGGCTCCAGGGCCTGAACCTTGAGCAAGCGCCAAGCACTTCATATATGGTTACGTCAGGCGTAGTGTCAACTGACACACAGGTACCTACTGCCAACCTCATGACTGGGAGATGTCACGATGCCTCAGCTGAGGTGCTTTCTGTTCTGTGAACTGGAAGAAATCTAGCTCATCCTTTAAGGGCCGGGCAATGACTGTCTGTCCTCATCAGTTCCCCACAGCTGCTTTTACAGGCCCATGTGCCCCACTTCAACGCCACCCTGGCTGTTGTTTGTTCCTTTGTAGTGGGTCCAGTGCTTGGCCTGCTGGCGACCACCACCTGACGTGACATTTAAAGGATCCCAAAGTGCACCAGCAAGAGGCTCAACAGAGGCCACCGACAGGGTAGGTCCTCAGAGCTGCCTTTGACCAGCAGGATGTGCTGCATGCTGGTGACAAGCAAGCTCTATGAAGAGGGAAGTCTCCTCCTCCACTGCCCCAGACCCCTGTGTCACAACCAGTGCTGCAGGACTGTCCGAGCAGCATGCAGAACAACTCTGCCCTGGGCTCACCTAGTCAGCTCAGCTCAGGTTTTCAGCTTGGCCTCCTTCCAATCCCACAGATGTCCCAGTCTGGATGCCGGTGGGGTCACTCCTGAGGGAAAGAGCCAGAGGCCTAGCCATGTGAGAACAACTTAAAACAGCTTCCATAGACCCAGCAACGAAGCTCTGACACTAGTTTACAGGCAAAACTAGCTAAAGCTAGTAAGAAAAACAAAACAAAAAACCAAGAAAACAAAAACAAACAAACAAACAAACAAAAAAACGCTATTGCTTGGTGTGCTTAAGGCTGGCAAAGATGCTAACTTCAAGGTATGTGGGGTAGTTTGCAGCAAGAGAAAAGCCGAGCGGAAACTGTACACTGTTCTGCCTAGCGTCAGAAACCACAACACCAGAGGACCTACAGAGGAATTCAAGGTGCCTATTTTCTTTCATCCCAAAGCGCCCCCTGCTTCCCCTCCAGCCCTCACATCTGGGGCCCTCAAATTCCCCACTCAGACATCTGTGTCCCCAAACTACAGGGCTACCCAACTCCGACACCTACCAGCTTGCTCTTTTATGCTAAACCACCTGCTGGCTATTTTGTGGTTCCCTGGCTCTCATATCCACAGCATCAATTCCAAGAGACATCACCGTTCCTTGAATCCCTTTACCTCCAGAAGTCCGAACCCCGCAGGGAGTTGGGTATTTGGGTAAGAAAAGACCCTGTCACTTGGTCCCAAAGGCATCCTATGAACTCAGAGCCCGCCATGTATGCTAGCCAGCTCTCTCTGAATGTGGTAACACCAGCAGTGGTAATTATGGAGTTCTGACGTGAAAGACAGGTAGGGAGATGAGAAAACCAGTTATAGAGCCAGGGAGAGGGGGCTGGGGACTGCAGCAGGTAGGGTTACAGGCAGAAATGCTATTATGTGCTTGGTCGTGAAGATGTAGGGACCAGGCGCAAACACAGACATGGGGAGACACATTGAGGAGGCCCAAGAATACGGAGAGGGAGGACAGGCAGGGGGAGGGACGTGGGTCAGGCTTCGGTTTTGGGACAGGAGGAAATAAGACCTGGGAACAAGGAGAAGCAGGAAATAGACCCTGAACAGCGGGAGGAGAGGACAAGGTCCAAGCAGAAAAAGAGATACAGATGAAGCCCAAACAACGTGAGATGTAGGACCCAGACACAGATACAGAGAGAGATGGGGACCAAGCCCAGGACCTAGTAGGGATGAGGCCTGGGCACAGGTCTGTCGAGGCCAAGGCACAGGTGGGCACAGCTCAGTTCCAGACCCTGATAGTCGTGGTCCAGCAGCGTCTGGTCCTCTCCTGCTCCCGTGCTCAGCAAGCCTAGGTCTGCAGCCCCTGAGCCCCTCACGCCACAGGCTTCTCGCGGGCGTCCGGCTGGCACCACCTCGCACTGCTGCAGCGCCTGCCGCAGCACCTGCCAACAGCCCCAACTGCCAGATCCCTCCGCCCCTCCGCACACGCCCCTGGGGGCTGCCGCCTGAGACTTCTGGGTTAACGGGCGAGGTAGACACGTGCTGCGCCCTAATTGGCTGCCACACAGGTGGCGGTTTTTGCGTGGGGCGGGGCCTAGAGACCCCGCCCCAAACCCCCACCCTCTGCTCCTTGCTCCAGGTGAGAATCCTCACTCAATGGATGAGATTGCACCCAGGTGGTCTTCCTGCATCCCGCAAAGAAAGAGTTGTAGTACCGTAAGCTTTAGCTGGGTTTTAAAAATCACAAGCCTTAACTTTAATCCCAGCACTGGGGAAGCAGAGGCAGGAGAATCTCTGTGAGTTCGAGGCCAGCCTGGGCTACTGAGCAAGTTCTAGGACAGGTTCCAAGGTACCTGTCTCTTAAAAGGGGGAGGGTCACAGGCCATAATACCCCCTTGGAAATGTCCACATGTCACAGATTCAGTAAATATAGTAAGGGAGAAAGGAATTTTCTTTTTAAAAGTGTTGGCATATTTGGGGTGTGGGGGAACATGTAGTTAACACCAACATTCTGGAGGCTGAGGCTGGAGGACCAGGGCTGGGGGTGGAGCAAAACAAACCTGGTGTATGTAGGGAAAGAAAGAAAAAGTCAATCTCACTCTTAGAAAGTTAGTAAGAAATGCCAAGGCACTTGAAGCAAAGAGCAATTTGGAAAACAGAATAGTTTCATAATGGCTTTTTTTTTTTTTTTTTTTTTTTTTTTTTTTTGGTAAGGTCTCCCTATGTGGCTCTGGTTGGCTTGAACCTTATTATGAAGACCAAGTTGGCCTTGAACCTGCAATTATCCCCCTGTCTCTGCCCCCAAGATTCTGGAATTATAGGCTTGTGCCAGTGCGCCCAGAGCTTTCACTTTTTAACACTAAAAGTCATAATTTGAGAAACAGCTCAATTTTTTCATTGCTGACAAGCAAGCTGTTCCACAAGGGTGCCAGTAGATGGCGCAGTAAAGCAAGAAACTGATATTTACACCTCATCCAGGAACAATCTGGTCCTGAATGGACAGCAGTGGGAGGAAGTGATGACAGCATCCATGTAGAGTGGCTTGGCACATAAAGCGCCAAATGGCCAGTCATAAATGCCTGGGAAGTGTTATTACCACAATCTGCCAGCAGTGCCTTAGCTCTCCTGATGACACATTCATCTGATGTCACAAAGTTCAACTCAAGCTTTAAAAATACCCAGAAAGAACTAGGGAATTTTAACGACCCCCCCCCCATATTGACAGCTAAAATATCAGTTTTTAGGTACAACTACACCTTCGCAGGCATGGTAGCACACACCTGTAACCTCAGCACTTAGGATGCTGGGGC